>NC_091284.1:788341586-789703253 GCF_032444005.1 Ranitomeya imitator | reverse complement strand
AGAAAGACCTTATGGGTCGAAACGTTACCTCAGAACTCTATTGACCACTGTGGTGTTACTCAATAAATACTTCACATCTCTGATGCAACTTTAAAATATTGTCTGAGTGCGGTTGTTTGTCCAAATTTACGTGTACATGTGACCTCGGCATCCATGCCTGTGATAGTCTGGTGAGTAACCAAACATTTTAATAATCTTCAACTGTGTCGGTGGTAGTGATGTGCATCTAAACATATTTTTCTACTCTTATGCAACTATGTTTGTGATAGTTCTGTGCCAAATGCCGCTGTGAGCATTCTTTAACGCATATCAGTTGGAGTACTGTGCATTTAAGCCGCTGTGTGAACTCTGCAACCCTGCCTGTGGAGTTACTGTGCCCCATTGTCGGGGTGTGAGCTTTCTCAGTGAAATGTGAAAACATGTTTTGTGTGTGAAATTTATTATCACTTATCAACTTCTGTGGGTGAAATGTGGAAACGTGCTCTGTGGGTGAAATTTGTTATCACTTAACAACTTCTGTGGGTGAAATGTGAAAACATGCTATGTGTGTGAAATTTGTTATCACTTATCAACTTCTGTGGGTGAAATGTGGAAACATGCTCTGTGGGTGAGCTTTGTTATCACTTATCAACTTCTGTGGGTGAAATGTGAAAACATGCTCTGTGTGTGAAATTTGTTATCACTTAACAACTTCTGTGGGTGAAATGTGAAAACATGCTCTGTGTGTGAAATTTGTTATCACTTAACAACTTCTGTGGGTGAAATGTGAAAACATGCTCTGTGTGTGAAATTTGTTATCACTTATCAACTTCTGTGGGTGAAATGTGGAAACATGCTCTGTGTGTGAAATTTGTTATCACTTATCAACTTCTGTGGGTGAAATGTGGAAACATGCTCTGTGGGTGAAATATGTTATCACTTATCAACTTCTTGGGGCTGGACTGGCCGTAGCAAGCCTCGTGGTGGACCGACAGCTGTATCCAGAATCGAACTGTGAGATTTCTATCTCCGGCTGCTTGTACGTTACTGGAGGTGAAATTTAGGAGCTGTGGAGGACATCTGAAAACATGCTCTGTGGGTGAAATTTTTAATAAGATTCTGTGGTGGTACTCTGGACCATGCTCTGTAGGTTAAATTTGTAAACATGCTATGTGGGTGATATTTTTAACTGGACTGCGGGTAGCAAGCCTCGCTGGGGACCACCATTTGTAACATACACTATTGGAGCAGACATCTTTGAGCTGTGGGGGCATTGTGCCCCATTTTCTGAGTGTGAAATTTTTAGTCAGCTTTCTCAGGAAAATGTGAAAACGTCCTCTGTGGGTGAAATTTAATGTAATCTTCTGTGGGTATTGTGCACCATGCTCTGTGGCTGAAATTTAGTGTAATCTTATTTTGGGGTTATTGTGCACCATGTTCTGAGGCTGACATTTTTAGATTTCATCTGTGGGGGTATTGTGCACAATGAACTGTGGCTGAAATATTTAATAATCGCATGTGGGGTCTTGTTCCCTATGCTCTGTAGGGGAAATTTGAAACAGCTTCTGTGGGGGGTACTGTATCTTATGGTCTGGGGGTGAAGTTCATAAGATGCTTCTTTGGGGTGAGAGACAGTGAGGGGAACCATATGCGAGGGCAGTTATGTACAGTATGGCCCAGAATGTGCTGTAACAGAGTCACTGGCATAGTATGTGAAGGGAGATACGTGTCACTGCGCATACTGCGGTCAGAGATTTAAATACAGAGAGTTTTTCCCTCCAGCATGCTAAGTGCTGAGAAGCTTAATAGGAACTTATGTTATTGGCTGGTTTTAGTGGGCGGAGGTCCACCGTATCTCCACATGCAGAGTCCTGACAGATTCTCGGTTTGTTGCACGTGGTTATTCCAACCGATGCATTAAACGTGGCTATCGGAGAGCACGGGCTACTCCACGGGGCGAGTTGTTGAAACCCTCCAGAGCTCCACCACATAGAGTAACAGCGGGTCCAATAAGATTTATATCAACATTCAATCATGAATGGGATGATATGAGGCAGATCCTCAAGAAGCACTGGTCTATCCTGAGCACGGAGCCTTCCCTGGGATCAACCCTTGGGGAATTTCCCTCCATGACCGCTAGGAGATCGAAAAATGTAAAAGACCTTCTAGTGAGCAGTCATTAGTAGGGTTGAGCGACTTTTAGTTTTTTAGGGTCGAGTCGGGTTTCGCGAAACCCGACTATCTCAAAAGTCGAGTCGAGTGGAATCGGCCGATTATCGCGAAAAGTCGGGGATCGACCGAAACACGAAACCCAATGCAAGTCAATGGGGAAGCATAGTCGGCAGTGAGTGGAGGCCAGGAAAACACCTACAGTGCCCATTTTAATGGTAAAAACATCCATTCTTGTTACTGAAGCTTGTCAATCTTAATTTACCTTATAATAATAGTTAGGCATTGGAAATTGGGGGTCATTTGGCTAAAGTTGTGGGGGGTAGGGCTGGTTCAAGTATTTAGTGGGCCCAGGTAATCTGGACGACCTCAAGGCAGTGGAGCAGGGAGAGGTAAGTATTTAAACTTTGCAAGTGCTGTGATCCTGAGCAAGCACGGGGGGGCCCACTCGTTGGCATTGGCACAGGCACAGGGCCCCTCAAAGTACGGCGGTGTGATTGCACGGCAGGGGCGCCTCCCACCGGCAGCGACACTTTTTGCGTACTATGAGGGGCCCTGTGCCAGTGACGTCGCCAACGAGTATTCCCACCACACCTGATGAATGAACCTGCACTTTCATCTGCACCTTCCTTTTTGTCTCCGTGTAAGGTGTTAAGGTATGCGGGAAGGGGAACCTGACTTTCAGCAGGGTCACATTCTTGCTGTGTAGCGTGCACGGGGAATGTAGTGTTCTGGGTCAATGTACCAGCAGACTCATCTATCACTGGCTGGGTAATGGGCAGGATGAGGAGGAAACAAAAATATAGGCCCAAAGAATAAAGTGGGCTAAATGCAGTTCAAAATTGGTAACAGGACTAACCAGGGGGCATTGCTTTGTTCAGTGGAGTACAACTGTAATGAGAGGCTGACACAGTGAGTAGGCCCAAATCAGTAAGTAGGCTAAATGCAGTTCAAAATTGGTAACAGTAGTTATCAGGTGGCACTGGTTTGTTCAGTGTAGGAGAACATCAAGGAGCGGCAGACACTGTTGGTAGGGCCAACAAAACAAGTAGGCCAAATGCAGTGTTATATTAAAAACAATTTAACGAGAGCCTGAAGATAGAAGCTAGGGAAAGGCAACCTGGAGAACACCTTGGAGCGGAAGACACCGTTTGTAGAACCCAGACCCAACTTGTAGGCCTAATGCAGTGTTGTTCCAACAACTATTTAACGAGAGCCTGAAGATTGAAGCTCAGGAAAGGCAACCAGGAGACCACCTTGGAGCGGCAGACACTGGTAGTAGGCCCCAACCCAACTAGTAGCCCCACTGAAGTTGTTCCATTAAAAAACTATTTAACAAGAGCCTGAAGATTGAAGCTCAGGAAAGGCAACCAGGAGAACACCTTGGAGCGGCATACACTGGTAGTAGGCCCCAACCCAACTAGTAGCCCCACTGCAGTTGTTCGATTAAAAAACTATTTAACGAGAGCCTGAAGATTGAAGCTCAGGAAAGGCAACCTGGAGAACACCTTGGAGCGGCAGACACCGTTAGTAGGCCCCAACCCAACTAGTAGCCCCACTGCAGTTGTTCGATTAAAAAACTATTTAACAAGAGCCTGAAGATTGAAGCTCAGGAAAGGCAACCAGGAGAACACCTTGGTGCGGCAGACACTGGTAGTAGGCCCCAACCCAACTAGTAGCCCCACTGCAGTTGTTCGATTAAAAAACTATTTAACGAGAGCCTGAAGATTGAAGCTCATGAAAGGCAACCTGGAGAACACCTAGGAGCGGCAGACACTGTTAGTAGGCCCCAACCCAACTAGTAGCCTCACTGCAGTTGTTCGATTAAAAAACTATTTAACGAGAGCCTGAAGATTAAAGCTCAGGAAAGGCAACCAGGAGAACACCTTGGAGCGGAAGAATCAGTTTGTAGACCACAACGAAACTTGTGGCCCCAATGCAGTTTTATAATTCTGACAGGCTGAAAACCAGCCTTTTTTTTTTTTAGAGGAGAACAGCTGTATTAAGTGGTGCAGACAGACACTACTAGTAGGCCTTACATCACAAAGTTGGCTCACTGCAGGTTGAAAAAAAGGTACATGGGCACACGGTCGGCATTGGTGTGCTCAGCGGAGGACAAATGGAAGGATGGACCACAGACAGACTTAGTAGGCCTACAATAAAGAAAGTAGGCTCTATGCACTTTTAAATAGGTTCCAGGGGTACACAGGCAGCATTGGTGTGGCCAGCGGAGGACTATTGGAAGAAGGGACCGCAGACTGACTTAGTAGTCCTAAAATAAAAAAAATTAGGCTCAATGCAGTTCGAATTATCTTGCAGGGGTACACAGGCAGCATTGGTTTGTTCAGCGGAGGATGATTGGAAGGATTGTCTGACACAGTTAGTACTCCCCAAAAATGAATAGATGATAATGTCTCTCAAAACAACTAAACCAAACAAAAAAGGGGTGGCATACTTAGGTACAGGGGTGGGTTCCTCTGCTGAGTTTCAGACATAGTAATTTGGCGCCGCTAAGTATTTACTGGTGTCAATATAGGACACTGACCCTGACTATTTTAACTAGCATCATACATGTCAACAAATTGGTATTGTCAGTGCCAGGCATTGAAGGATGTCAGTGCACAGACTAAACAATGGTGGAGCTGTGAGAGATAATTTTGCAAGTGGTAGAGCACTGTTTGAGCTGGGGGGGAAACTCTCTTGTGGCCGGCGGTACAGGCCCAGGGCCCTTCATGTTACAACGGTGTGTCTGACGTTGGTTGCGCGCCACCACCGCCAGAGACACTTTATTGTACTATGAGGGACCCAGTGGCAGTGCCGTCGGCCAAAAGCGGGCACACCCACCTCTTCAGACAAACGGCACTCTCACGGGTGCTTGCGCCAAGTGGCGAGACCACGGCCCCGTGGGGGGGAGTTAGCGCATTTAGGGAGGTGTAAACATGTCATATGCTGGACAAACAGCTGCTGCAGATTAAGAGATTGGAACAGTCAGTAAGACCAGTCCACAAGCAAGACCTTTTTATAGGAAAGCTACGTGTCAGCCGGGAAAGGTGGGGCAAAATAGCTGCTGGGTAAGCAAGCTCCTGCAATGCATATTCTGCCAATTCAGGCCAGGTTTCATTTTTGGATGCCCAGTAATCAAATGGGAATGACGGTTGAGGGAGAACATCGATAAGGGATGAAAAATAGTTAGTAACCATACTGGACAAATGTTGTCTGCTGTCACTTTGAATTGATGCTGCAGTACCTGTCTTGTCTGCGGTCATTGCGAAATCACTCCACAACCTGGTCAGAAAACCCCTCTGTCCAACGCCACTTCTGATTTGTGCACCTCTAACACCTCTGCCCTGTTGCCCCCTGCACCTCGTGTGAGAACCATCACCGGCGCTGTGTGCTGGGAATGCCTGAATCAAACGGTCTACAAGAGTTGCTTGTTTGGTTGCTAACATGTGTTCGAGGTTCTCATGTGGCATGATATTTTGCAATTTGCCTTTATAGCGAGGATCAAGGAGGCAGGCCAACCAGTAATCGTCATCGGTCATCATTTTAATAATACGTGGGTCCCTTTTGAGAATACGTAAGGCATAATCCGCCATGTGGGCCAAAGTTCCAGTTGTCAAATCTGCGGTTGTGCTGGGTAGAGGGGCAGTTTCAGGCAAATATACGTCACTTGTTTCCCTCCAAAAACCTGAACCCGGCCTTGCAACGCCACCAGTTTCTATTGGCCCCTGAGAAGCTTCCTCATTCAAAAAATACTCATCCCCATCATCCTCCTCGTCCTCCTCCTCTTCACCCGCTACCTCATCCTGTAGATTGCCCTGACCAGACAATGGCTGACTGTCATCAAGGCTATCCTCTTCCTCGGCTGCAGACGCCTGCTCCTTTATGTGCGTCAAACTTTGCATCAGCAGACGCATTAGGGAGATGCTCATGCTTATTATGGCGTTGTCTGCACTAACCAGCCGTGTGCATTCCCCAAAACACTGAAGGACTTGACACAGGTCTTGTACCTTCGACCACTGCACACCTGACAACTCCATGTCTGCCATCCAACTGCCTGCCCGTGTATGTGTATCCTCCCACAAATGCATAACAGCACGCCTCTGTTCACACAGTCTCTGAAGCATGTGCAGTGTGGAGTTCCACCTTGTTGCAACATCGATGATTAGGCGATGCTGGGGAAGGTTCAAACACCGCTGATGGTTCTGCATATGGCTGGAGTGTACGGGCGAACGGCGGATATGTGAGCAAAGTCCACGCACTTTGAGGAGCAGGTCGGGTAACCCCGGATAACTTTTCAAGAAGCACTGCACCACCAGGTTTAAGGTGTGAGCCAGGCAAGGAATGTGTTTCAGCTGGGAAATGGCTATGGCAGCCATAAAATTCCTTCCGTTATCACTCACTACCTTGCCTGCCTCAAGATGTACAGTGCCCAGCCATGACTGAGTTTCTTGCTGCAAGAATTCGGACAGAACTTCGGCGGTGTGTCTGTTGTCGCCCAAACATTGCATTGCCAATACAGCCTGCTGACGCTTGCCACTAGCTGTCCCATAATTGGACACCTCATGTGCAACAGTGGCAGCTGCGGATGAAGTGCTCGTGCGACTGCGGTCTGTGGACAAGCTCTCGCTTCTGCAGGAGGACGAGGGGGGGCAAACGCCTACAGCCAACTGTTTCCTATACCGTGGGCTAGGCAGAACTGTCCCAATATTGCTGTCCCCTGTGGACCCTGCATCCACCACATTAACTCAGTGTGCCGTGATGGACACGTAACGTCCCTGGCCATGCCTACTGGTCCATGCATCTGTTGTCAGGTGCACCTTTGTACTCACAGATTGCCTGAGTGCATGGCCGATGCGGTCTTTTACATGCTGGTGGAGGGCTGGGATGGCTTTTCTCGAAAAGAAGTGTCGACGGGGTAGCTCGTAGCGTGGTTTAGCGTAGTCCATCAGGGCTTTGAAAGCTTCGCTTTCAACTAACCGGTAGGGCATCATCTCTAATGAGATTAGTCTAGCAATGTGGGCGTTCAAATCCTGTGTACGCGGATGCGAGGATGAGTACTTCCTTTTCCTAACGAGAGTCTCATGTAGGGTGAGCTGGACTGGAGAGCTGCAGATCGTGGAACTAGCGGTGGTGCCGGTGGACATGGCAGACTGAGAGAGGGTTGGAGATGGTATTTTTGCTGGTGCCCTACATGCAGTGTTTCCTACTACGAAACTGGTGATTCCCTGACTGCTTTGGCCTGGCGACGAAACCTGCACATTTACTGCAGGTGGTGCGGGAAATGGTGGGCTTACAGTGAGGGAAGGTATGTAGCGTTGCTGAGTAGCTTCATTGGCCGAGTGTGCTACAACCTTAAAGGGAACCTGTCACCTGAATTTGGCGGGACTGGTTTTGGGTCATATGGGCGGAGTTTTCGGGTGTTTGATTCACCCTTTCCTTACCTGCTGGCTGCATGCTGGCTGCAATATTGGATTGAAGTTCATTCTCTGTCCTCCATAGTACACGCCTGCGCAAAGCAATCTTGCCTTTTTTTTTATTTATGTGAGAATTGGTAAGAAATCAGGCCCACTGTGAGACTGTATGTTTTCTGTGCCAGAAAATGAGACACAGATGCCACACACAGGACTGCCACTGATGCAGATTTGTCAATTTTAATCTGCACCCTTTATTTTTTTTTTCTTCAGGGAGACTAGTGGATAAATCTGGGCCACTGTATTAGAGTATATTTTCTGTGGCAGAAAGTGGCTTGAAGAGATATAACGAAAAAAAAAAAAAAGGAACTGTCCTTCAATTACTATCTCCCTGCAGTAATCTCAGCCAGGTATGGCAGGCAGCAATAACAAGGAGTGGACTGCTGCACAAAAAAGTCAAAAGTGTGGACAAACAAACAAGATAGCTGTGCAGAAAGGAAGGAGCAACAGGATTTGTGCTTTGAAAAAAGCAGTTGGTTTGCACAGCGGCGTACACACAGCAATGCAGCTATCAGGGAGCCTTCTAGGGCAGCCCAATGAGCTACAGCGCTGAGGAAAAAAAAATGTAGCCTCCACTGTCCCTGTAAACAAAAGGTGGTGTTGGACAGTGGAAATCGCTACAGCACAAGCGGTTTGGGGGTTAATGTACTCTTCCTAACGCTATCCCTGCTTCTGACGAAGCGGCAGCAACCTCTCCCTATACTCAGATCAGCAGCAGTAAGATGGCGGTCAGCGGGAACGCCCCTTTATAGCCCCTGTGACGCCGCAGAAAGCAAGCCAATCACTGCAATGCCCTTCTCTAAGATGGTGGGGACTGAGACCTATGTCATCACGCTGCCCACACTGCGTCCACCTTCATTGGCTGAGAAATGGCGCTTTTTGCGTCATTGAAATGCAACTTTGGCGCGAAAGTCGCGTACCGCATCGCCGACCCCACACAGGGATTGGGTCGGGTTTCATGAAACCCGACTTTGCTAAAAGTTGGCGACTTATGAAAATGAACGATCCGTTTCGCTCAACCCTAGTCATTATATGCCTACTTCCAACAATCCATTTGGTTCTAGAGGCCCAAATTTGGGCTCTATACCATGCGGTCGCTGTCTTGCCTGCACAAATGTCCTACGTTGCTCCACGTTCAGCTCATCAGATGGTAAGCGGCAATTTGATATTCGGCATAGAATATCATGCAGCAGCATGAATGGGATCTACTATGCCACATGTAGTTGTTCTAAGATTTACATAGGGCTTACATCCAGGGAGCTGAGGACACGAGTACGGGAGCACGTCCGGGAAATTTGTGCGGCCAGGACAGCGACCGATATCTCCCTCCTTAAGACGATCCCACGGCATTATAGACAGTATCACAATTGTGATCCTTCCTCATTTCAAGTAAGAGGAAGTGATGCCATTCATTTGGGAATCAGGGGGGGAGATTACAAGAAAACATTGGCACAAGTAGAAGCCAAATGGATTGTTGTATTGGATACTATGGCTCCCAGAGGCTTAAATGAGTCTCTGTCATTTGTGTCTTTCTTATAAATACTTGTATTTTGGAATTCATTCCAACTATGCTTCCGCCCCTCTGGGATTTTTTCCTTTAACTTGTACTGTGTCCTCCCCCTCCACGTGGTATTGGCTTGTCCCCTTGTTTTTAATCATTTTAAATTTTGTTTTTATTATTTTTTCTTATTGTCTTTATGATCTTTGCAGCTGGACTGATGTTATGGTCAGACTCTCCCTATGACAGACCTTTTCATGGATGCACTTATTTGATATCTGAACATGAATTTATGTTATTCAATTATTATGTTATTACTATGTCCCATGTCTGATATTGTGGTGGTGCATTTATAGCATTATATCTGCTCTCTGTGGATTAGATGGAATTACAGGTTATTTACCATTAGTACTCTGTCATGGTTGAGACCACGGCGGTTGTGCGCATGCGCGCAGTGTCTCTGGATTCCCAATGGACGGTGATGTGTAATTTTGCTTCTGCTCACACTGGCGATATTCCTTTTCCTCCCCGCGCGTGCGCAGTGCTTTGTGATGCCGAGCCGTGCCATAACCCGCCACAATAGGCTCTATTTACACCATGTGATACACTATGTGACCATAAAATGTCCTTGCCGGTATACCCTCTCATTGCCCTTGATAAAGCGGTGTGGGAAGCACGTGAAACGCGCGTCGAGGTCATTTGGGGACCAACTAACACCCAATTGGGGGTCTTTATAGCTCTGCCTGCAGTAAGTCCTCTCTGTAAAATTGTTTTGAACTATAGTGATATTGCTTATCAGAATGGGGATCTTACCCTAGTAATATGATGCACTTTTGCAAAGGCACTTTAAATGCACATGTTTCCATCTACTCTATTAGGCAGTATTAGTGAAGTACCCCCTTATTACCGTTGCTGCCTTTTCCTGTATTTGATCTTAAGTATTTTTGATGGATTGTGGTGATATACTGGGATTTTTTGAACTTTCAATAAAACTTGTATTTATTAATTGTACCTGATTACTCTTGTTTCTCTGGTTTTATATAGAGTCCTGACAGGACCTGTGTGATGGCGTGGTCATATGACCATCTGGCCATGAGAGCCAGTGGGTTGTTGTGACTTGTGAGAGGAGGTATTCCCATGTAGCTCCAAGAAGGAGCTGAGGACAGTGTGTGGTGTTGAAACCTGCAGAGAAAGGACTCTGTTGAACTTTGTTTTATTTTTCCATTAAGCCAGTAAGGCTCTGTTTTTGTTTTCTGAAGCTTGCCTTGGTCTATGAACTTTAATAAACCCACAGGTGTTTTACCACCAAAGTGTTCCTGTGTCCACGTGAGGAAGCAGCTATCCGTGTCAATCCCTCACAGTGCTTAGAAGCATACTAAATCGCTGGCATGTATTGAAATCCCAGCCACAGCTGTGGTTACCATGCAAAATAAAAGTAAGTGTGGATTGGGTCAAGTAATTTGACCACCTCCATCTTTGTCTTCTCCACCACCACTATCATTGCTTTCTCCCCCACCACCCCATAATTTCCCATTCCACCACCTCTGTCATTTCCTCCTTTGCCTTTTCCACCATATCCAGCATTTTCTCTTCCCCACCATAATAATCTTTATTTTTTATTTTTATAATCTTTATTTTTATATAGCGCTAACATATTCCGCAGCGCTTTACAGTTTGCACACATTATCGTTGCTGTCTCCGTTGGGGCTCACAATCTATATTCCCTATCAGTATGTCTTTAGATTGTGGGAGGAAACCGGAGTACCCAGAGGAAACCCACGCAAATATGGAGAGAACATACAAACTCTTTGCAGATGTTGTCCTTAGTGGGGCTTGAACCCAGGACTCCAGCGCTGCAAGGCTGCTGTGCTATCCACTGCGCCACCGTGCTGCTCCTGCCACCATCTCCATCATTGCCCTTTCCACCACCATCATCATTGTCTTTTCCGCTGCCATCACCATAATTGCCCATTCCACCACCTCCATCATTTTCCCCCCCCTCCAATATCATCAGTGTGCTTTCCACCACCACCACCCTTGTCCATTCTACCACCTCCATCATTTCTTCCCCCTTCATTATTGCCCTTTCCACCACCTCCATGATTTCCTCCTCCCCACCATCACTGCATTCTCCCCCCACCACCATCATTGCCCATTCCAATTTCCACCTCCATCATTGCCTCCCCCCACCCCCATCATTGCCCATTCCACCACCTCCATCATTTCCTCCCCCCCCCATTGCCCGTTTCACCTCCATCATTGCCCATTCTACTGTCGGGGTCGTCACGACAATATCCTTCCTTCACCAGTCATTCCAAATTAGATTATGAGCATTGGTACCGGTTAAGAATGAGTCAGACAAAGTGCTGGTTCAATCTCAGTGCATGCTCGTGCTTCCACACGTAGTGGCAACGTCACAGCAACTGACTTTATTTCCTGATACACAACATTATATGCTCTATGAGGGGAAGGCGTACAATAGGCGGGATTAGGCGGGGTTAAGCAATATGTATCTAGTATCCAGTCTTTCTGGTTGGTCCTGACGTCATCTGGTGGATCCTCCTCTCTCGACATCACTCAGGTTTCAATTTCAGTAGAAATTATACTTAGCTTCTCAAGAACAAAACTAGCTTCTCAACAGAAACAAAACTAGGGCAAAGGTGAATACTGGCAGCCATCTTAAATACAGTTACATTTGCATCAACAAGCAAAAGGGGAAAACTTATTGTTTCACAGCATAAGAATATAAAGTACAAAAAGTGTATGAAAATATATCTTTTCACCTTGACAATCCCCCCTAAACACTAAGTCTTTCCCTTAAAAAGAAAGATCCTTCGAGACTGTCCATGTGATGGGGAAAGGGAGGTGGATTTCTTCATCCAGACACCTCAGAAGCTCTCCCCTTGCCAGAGGCCTCCAGGCAGCTGAACCCTTCACTAGCCTCACATAGAGTTCTCCCGCTGTCCCTAGACTAAATCTCTTAGCTTCATCTGAGAGTAGGGGGTATTGTCTAATTTTTTGAGGGGGGCGTACTTAGGGATCTTCCCTGGATCAGTGCCATCATACTCTAGTGGGTCCAATAACCTGACACATACCACCCTGTGCTGCTGTTGAGTAGTCCAGTACTACAGTGTATTGATTAGTGACTATGATAAGTTGGTTTTGGACAGCAACAGTGGTATTAAGTATATCCAATATATCCCCACATTTGATCATCTAGATAGTCTGTGGCCCTAACCAATTTATCCCACATTTGTGTAATCATAGGGTAAATGAAAATAGAACTGACAATTTTATTGGCTATACCCATCTGTACTACTAATCTTTCATGATATTGTACAAACTTATTATTCAAGGATATTGGAGAATTTAGACTGTCCCATGCGGTTACCAATATTATTAAATGGAAATACGAAAAACTAAAACATTATGTCCCCTTATTTGCTACTAGTCTGTTTGACCAGCTTGCAGTGCGATACGTGGATCCACGTCGGCCTTCCTTCCAACTTTACTGACATAGGAGTAATGAGGAGGACTTGGTAGGGACCGTCATACAAGGGTTCTAGTCCGTGTTTTCTGACATAGCTTTTCACGACCATAAAACCACCAGGCTTCAAGTTGTGACAAGTGTCGGTTTCTGCTGAATCTGGAAGGGAAGAAGAAACTAAAACATGGGTGTTAGCAAGATTTTTGCTAAGCTGAATAACATATTGAACAGCACGGTCAGTTTCTTCTGACAACTACTGAGATTGAAAATTTGCAACTGGGGGCCTAGCACCAAACAATATCTCATATGGGGACAGGCCATGTTTTGCAATAGGGGTAGTACGAATGTGTAAGAGCCCTGGCCATGGAGCCGTAGTCTCCTGCATCATTTTGGTCAATTGTCCCTTCAGTGTGCCGTTCAGCCTCTTAACCTTCCCACTAGATTGTGGATGGTACGGAGTATGGAGGGCTACAGTGGATCCAAGCATTGTCAGAACCTCCTGATACACACGAGAAGAAAAGGCCGGGCCTTGGTCACTTTCATCAACTTCTGGAACACCAAATCTGCATATAACTTCCATCACCAGTTTCTTTGCTGTGGTCTTTGCAGTCATGTTGGTAACGGGGAATACTTCTGGCCAACTGGAGAACATGTCGACAACCACCAGACAATATTCATACCTTCCAGACACAGAGGACTAGCATCATCAACAAAAGCTCTGCGCCACCTAGCGACGGAAGCAGATGCAGGCACTGATACAAATGTTGCTGGAGTAATCTACTGATGGAGCATCTTTGCACCATGTATAAGAAACCTTTCAGGATGCGCTGACCTTTGGGAGGTTTTGTCACGCCTTAGTGGTGCCCAGGAGATTTGACAACTCTTCTGGAAGCCCAGGAGGGTCAAGACATTTTCTGGCACTCTTCTGGATGTTCCAGGAAAATATGCAAACATAACACACTACTGTACCTGCACTGAATATTTAGCTGTGGTCAGATTTAAACACATGATGGCAGTGAGGCAAGGCAAAAGTCCTACCCACCGAATCACCAGCTCCTTCCAATTAGGTGCAGTAGAAATGATAGTATATTAGCATACATTTAAATAAAGGTAATGGAAATACAACGATGACTCCTAACTAATTATGTGCAGTGACAAGATTGCTACCAATTACCTGCTGTTATGAGCAATTGGAGTTGGGAATTAAGTAAATAATCAGGTTGCACTAATTATCTGCAGTGGTATCATAAGTATCAATTATCAACGGTGGTAAGCAATCAGGTAATGAGGAAGATGAGAATGTGCCTTATACAGCAAGTCAAACCGTATACTGTGGCTATACGAGAGGGAAGCTGAGACAGACTGCGGATTAATGCCTCCTAAATTACCCAATTCTCATCCGTCTTAACTTTTCTTCAATTGTTATACAATTTCTCACTACACTCTAATGCCGGTCAGCAAAAAAACACTATATAATGACCTCCAGATAGATCCGTCACATCAATCTAAAAAAAAAAAAAAAACTAGGAGAAGGCATCTACTCCTTCCCTAGATAGCAACAATGTTGTTAGGTTTATATTCGAAAAATTGGGACAGTTCTGGCAAATTTGGGTCTATTGGCAACTATTTAATTGCACTTGGTAAGAATTTTACATCTACCGAAAATGTGCTCTGTACATAGGCTGGAGCACAGAAAAAGTGTCAAGAAAGACTACAAAACTGTACCCAGTGCGGCAGCGTGCATGTACAAGCCGGTGGTATGCATGCTGCTGCACTGGGCACCGTTTGCAGTCTCGCTTGTCCAGTGCCATAGACTTGCATCTGCACTTCTGCAGAATTCTCACAATTTGCAATTTTTTTTATAACTATGGCATATGATTTGTCGAAATCGTACTATATGATGTATGGGACCCAATAATGTCTGGAAGACGTTAACCAACACTATCTTCATACAGTAGTGAAACATGGGGATGAAATCACCATGGTAAGAGGTGGCTTCCCACCTGCAGGAACGGAGAGACCAGTAAGGATTAAATGGAACCCAAACTGCCGGAACAATTGCAGTCAAGTATACCATTCTCCGAAATGCTTTGGTATTTCAGAAAAAATATACTTCAGCTTTCAAAAGAATAATTTATACAACCAATGGATGAATTGAACGTCAGGTTATAAGCTTTTATTGACATAACATGGATAAGCGGCATAACTTCTGCCAGGGAGTGTATGTACACATGAGGGAGAGACTTGTCGTGTTGTCATTCATCCTATTGGTCCATACAACTTTTAACACTGACCTAATTGTGCTCTTCAGTGTGACAATATTTCCATGTTTTGTCACAGGTGATTATCCCTACATAATCATTCGCTAAATTGCAATTTACATTTCTCACTTTTTTGATCATGTCCTTTCTAATACATGGATTTTTAATTGTTGTTTTTTCCATGTATATACAGGGATAGAATGAAGGTCACTGCTCATATTGTCATCACGCAGAAAAAACTGCAGTTTATATAAGGTTTAAGCCAACTATATCCACTATTCAATTACTGCTTCTAATTGTTTCCTATAAGTGAACAGTTTATAGGACACAGCAATTTTTCGGTATTTCCAGACGCCACTTGCACTTTATTTGATATGTCAATCATTGTTGCTATTTGCTTGGCTGTAGTATCCTGTCATTTCTGTATATTGTCCTTACTGCTATTTCAGTTGGGACAGAAGAAATTGCAGGATTGATTTTTGTGCTGACCTTAATCATCTTTTGGTCTAAAAAAACCTATTGTTATTACATGATCATTGCATGATTTTCTTATATATGTAGTTCATTAGATTCATATAATTGCATATTGAGCAATCATTTTTATTCACTTAACTCAATCATATAACTGATAGTAGGACCATCCTCCTTTTTTTCTTGATATTCTCCTTGAGACCCCTCAGTGTTTTGTTTTTCTTTTTTAAATGATACCTGAATGAAATGATATTATTATTCTTAATGGCAGGTGCTTTTTGATACTTCAGTTGTTTTTGTAGGTACTATAATAGGATGGGAGCATTGCACCCAGTTATTTTTTTTTATATGTATATTGATGAGGGAACTTTATAATTGCGTTCCTGGCCTGGAAAAATGAGTTGTGCTGTGTTTATTTAGCATTCAAACCAAACAGGGAAAAAAGCGGTAATTTCCGGGCGCTGCCACAGAGTAAAGACAAGGGTGTATGTTCTCTGGATCCTTATTCATTCATACAACGTGTTTCGAAGTTGGGTTGACTCCTTCATCAGGTGTAGTTTTTGAAGAAGTCAACACGCGTTTAGTCTAAGTGTCCTTCTCATGCACAACTGGTGGCTATGTGCTTTTGACTCAGTTAGACCCCCCACAAGGTCCAAAGCTATTGAAAATCCAAGATTCCTTGACAGCAGAGAAAAATTGGACTGAAACGTTGCTTCATTTGTCTACCACAATTGTATTTCACCATGTTATTTTTAAGAATGGAATAAAGGTTTTATCCCCATTTTCTCTGGTGCCTCGGAATTTTGGATTTTCAGAGTCAACAGGAAATAATAAACATCCAGAGAACATACCCCCTTGTCTTCACTCAGTGGCAGCGCCCTGGAATTACCTCTGTTTTTCCTGTTTGGTTTGAATAGGTTTCTTCCCATTGGTGTGTGGGACAGCGGTCGGAGAAGAAGCCCATCATTCTTACAAGTATGGAATTGTGCAGGTCACAACCCAGGCAGGTGAGCATATACAATCCTTTTCTCGCTGTGTGTTATGTTGAGGGTAACACACTTGGGACACCTTTTTTCTTTTTATTTGTGTCTATTAAGTACGGTAGTAATGTACAGAAAGTGTGTTAATAATCATTGTCTTCTTCCATTTCCAGCGTGACGAAGGCCCTCTTCTCACTCATGTGACTGCAATTCCGACTTATTGGATCACATTGGGGTTTCTGTATGACCTGGAACTTGCCTGCTACGCAGGGTCACAATGAATTTCCATAGTCTTACATTGTAAAAGAGACGTTTGGGTCAAACCTTAACTCCAGTGTGATCTGGCAGGTCGGAATTGAGAGAGAAGAGGACCGGAGCATCGCTAGAAATCGCGGATGACACAGCTCGGTGAGTACCGTATATTACCACACTTACAATACATTACATGCACATTTACACAGGTATAGGGCAAGAAAAGTTTCATGGTAGTTCTTTAATATTTTTTAGCAGTTGTATGTTTTTTTTTTTCACCACGTTTTGGATACTTTCTTTTTGTGTTTCCTCTCAAATACAAACTGCGGGGAAAAAGATAGGTGATCGGTTTAGGTTTAGTTCTGATTCTCGGGATTCCCACTGATTGGAATAAGGGAGGTGTTGTGTCCTTGAGGTGCACAGAGTGGTAATGTGCATGCATGACCACTGTCTCATTCACTTGTCTGTGTCTACAGGTGTAGTCCACATGTTGACCACCGGTCCAATAGATAGTGAACAGAGTGGTGATTACTCAGGACCTACTCATTATATTGCAGCGTGGCGAGTGCATGACGTCAAGCCTACTCTGCCGTGGAGGCGCCACCGGGTAGTAGTAATTTTACACAACTCTTTAGCGGCCACCACAAACAATGGACAGAGCCGCTGGACCAGGGTCCTGAGTAATCGACACACATGTGCACTGCAGCTCAGTTCAGGAGGAGACCAATAAATTAAATCCATGACTGATGGTGCTCCCACAGACTCCCACCAATTGTAGATTTATCCCATAGATACCCTTAAATCACAGACTAGGCACAAAAATTTGTGCAGGATTCGTTTGTGGGTAAAGGTACCTTCACACTGAACAATTTAACAACGATATCGCTAGCGATCCGTGACGTTGCAGCGTCCTGGATACCGATTGTGTTTGACACGCAGCAGCGATCTGGATCCTGCTGTGACATCGCTGGTCAGAGCAGAAAGGCCAGAACTTTATTTTGTCACTGGATCTCTCGCAGACATCGCTGAATCGGTGTGTGTGACGCCGATTCAGCGTTGTCTTCACTGGTAACCAGGGTAAACATCAGGTTAGTAAGCGCAGGGCCGCGCTTAGTAACCCGATGTTTACCTTGGTTAACAGTGTAAATGTAAACAAAACAAACACTACATACTTACATTCCGGTATCTGTCATGTCCCTCGGCGTTCTGCTTCCCTGCACTGTCAGCGCCGGCCGGCCGTAAAGCAGATTACAGCGGTGATGTCACCGTTCTGCTTTACGGCCGGCGCTCACACAGTGCAGGGAAGCAGAACGCCGGGGGACGCAACAGACCCCAGAATGTAAGTATGTAGTGTTTGTTTTTTTTTACATTTACACTGGTAACCAGGGTAAACATCGGGTTACTAAGCGTGGCCCTGTGCTTAGTAACCCGATGTTTACCCTGGTTACCCGGGGACTTCGCATAGTTGGTCGCTGGAGAGCTGTCTGTGTGACAGCTCTCCAGCGACCACACAGCGACGCTGCAGCGATCGGCATCGTTGTCTAGATCCCTGCAGCGTCACTAAATGTGACGGTACCTTTAGTGAATATTTTTTAGTGGCCCAGCCGGAGTCTTGACTTCAACATTATGAAGCATCTCTGGAGACACTTTAAAATACCATTGCATCAAAGATTTACCTCCAATCTAGGCTCAATATTTTGGGTGCAAAGAAATTACAACTACATTTTCTAGCTATCAAATACAAGCCAACATTTAAAAAAATAATTTTAGTCTCTTCTCCGAGCCCCTTGGGCAATTTCTTTAGTACATTTTGTCATTCTCTGTAAATAAAGTAAACTATGTAAATCAGTTTAATTTTCTCCAGTCCCTTCGTCACAATGTTCTGACTCATTTTCCCTAATTGGGACACAAAGGTGTAATACTAAGCGGGGGATTTTGCAATAAGATAAATGTAGGTTAGACGCAAAAACAACTCAGTTGTCTGATTGTCAGATGTTGTGAACGCTTATCATTAGGCGTGATTGTGCAGCTGAAATTACTTTTATTCCTCGGTAGAAAGGGGAATTGACTATTGTAATATATGCAATTCTCACATTTTCAGTAACATTTGGTTGATCTATGTGAATACTATTATTATAGTATATCCATAATTCATGGATTAGGATGCTGAGTAAAATGTGGCACACAAACAGGATCATTTCATTTTCCACATATGTAGATTACGGTGTACACAAAGCAATACTATTGAAAATACAAAATCAAGATCATACATAGCAATTATTGCCTTAACCTCGCAAAGGGAATCTGTCATCAGGTTTTTACCACCTAATCTGAGAACAGCATAATGTAAGGACAGAGACCCTGATTCCAATGATGTGTCACTTGCTAGGCAGCTTGTTGTAGCTTTGATAAAATCAGTGTTTTATCAGCAGGAGATTATCATTAAAGGACTAGTAAACCTGCTGCCAGGTAGTTCTCTTTATTCATAACCTCTGTATAACCCCGACCCCACCACTGATGGCCAGCTTTCTGTATATACTGTTCAGCGTCGTGAAAAAGTATTCATATCCTGTGAACTTTTCCACATTTTTTCATGTGTTACCCACAACCTTAACTTTTTTTATTTGGATTTTATGTGATATACCAATAGGGATGAGCGAGCACTAAAATGCTCAGATGCTCGTTACTCGAACCAAGCAATTCCTAATGCTCGGATGCCCATTTCGAGTAACGAGTACAATGGGAGTCATTGGGAAATCCGAGCTTTTTTGGGCAGACCCTACAAAATGTTCTGGGGGGCAGTGAAAATGTCAAAATTGATAGAAAAAGTGCTGAATGGGAGAAAAACAGCATGGGGAAGACCCCTGGAAGCATCTCTGACTCCCAGATCGCCGTTGAGAACAAAAGTAACACACTAGTACTCCACTTTAAGGAGTAACAATGAAGCATTACAAACCACAAGAAATTGGAGTTTACAAAAAAATTGTTAAGAAACATTATGTTAAGGACTGGCGGAACGCACCAAGTATAAGATGATATGAAACTAGGTGCGTTCGCAGTCCGAGGTCCACCGAGCAGGTAAAAACCCTGCTGCTAGTAAAGACGGACTATATGGCGGTACTATAAGAATACACACATGGGTTAACTTCACCCTGTATGAAGGAAGCGACCCTGTTGCGTCACAGGACCGCGGTACCGCACATAGAGCGCAAGCAAGGAGTCACTAATCTCAAACCCGAGACTGAGGATTTGAGTTCAGAAGGCCCCATGCGCTCAACACCGCAACTGGGGTGTCAGAGGAACATAAATAATAATATCAAGGCACAAGAGTGCGTGCGGTGCCGCACTGACGGACGCCACTAACCACCCAGGCTTGGGTCAGGAAAGCGCAGAGCAAGCGCACGGCGCCGTACTGGCGGACACAGCAACTGGTAGCTGTAGTGTGTGTTACGTGCTGTTGGATAAGTCGGGCGCTTGATAGCAAACATACACCTTCCGCGAACAGACATTCAATAGGGAGGGTTATTTAAAGAGCGACTTTCACTCACAACACACACACATATTTACAAGACAATACTAGCGCATGGCCGTGCGGTCATGCGCAGTTTATATAGTTGCAGCACAGTGTTAAATATTAATTATTCTTATTTTTATTCTGTACTGAGCACATTGCTTCTTGCTGACACTATGAAAAGCTATTTCTGTGTATGTAGCTCAGAGTATAAGTTAACTCCATATACAGAAGACATGTGATCTGTAGAAACCATATAAATAACGTCTCTAAGGAGGGTGGGGGGCTTTTTGTCACGTGGGACGGTCACCTCCCTTCCTTCACCATCATTCTCCATGGACATGAGACAAGACACGAGGAACAACAGCTGTTAGCTACTCCATGCCATGATGACTTCAGACTTTCACACAGACAGATGACTTCTACCATCCTACCTTTTAAAGATGAGTAACAGGAGAAGAATATCATGACATTTTTCTTTTAAGAATAACGCACCTGGTTAAGTCTTGATTAGATATTTTTGCGCAATAATGATTTTTAACATTGGCCTAGCCAGCCAGTTTTGATTTTTTGTGCTATTTTTGCGTGAATTTCCTTCTTCTTGCACACGGGGGAAGACAGAAGAGTTCCGCTAGATTGTGCAAGTATTCAGGAATTCCACTTCAAAACTTCAAGTCACAAAGAACTCATACAAGAACCTACGAATTACGAAGACTTTAACAGGTGTCAGACGGATTGACAGCAAGCACTGGTAGTGCTGAAGATAGATGTGCTAAAAATAGCCGTGCTGAAGTCCGGAGCCCAGCGTTGTAAAAGCAAAGGGATTACAAGCTGAGATTTCAAGGTAAGACAAATGGATTTGATAAATTCATATGCTAAATCAAGTCAGATAGAATTTGTAAGTTTGTACGGATCTAGCTTAGAAATATTTTGGTCTAATTTATTTGCAGAATGCAGAATAGCGAATTCGAATTTGAATTTAGATTCTAAGCTAATGTCTAAGAAAAAAGAAAAAGAGCAACTTAAAAATATCTTACATATGGTTTATGTATTTAACGAGTTTGTGACAGAGAAGTCCAAAAAAGACAGTGTAGAAAGAATTTCTAAGGAAACTAATGATGTTCCCAAGATTGACTGTAATGAGAAGAGTGAGAAAGATGTGATGCACGTATCTGTGATGACGATGACCACCCAAAGTGACATTGACTTTGTGACACAAGATGAAAAACAAGATGGAGGAAGTGAAGGAGACATGACAATTGACAAAGATGATCTACGAGGGACAGATGTACAAGGGCCACTAAAAATAGACGACTCAGAGGCCCAACTCCAACTTAAATCTAGGAAAATCCTGCTAAAATTATGCAAAATCATTCCTGCATATGATGACAAAATCCATGTGTGCAGAAATGCAGAGATATTTGAAAGTTTTGCTGATAAGTTTGATTTGACTAATCAGGAGAAAAATAATTTGTTTAACATTTGGCTGCCAGTAACTTTTATGAGAAGATATTCATTAAAAATGCAGACTGATGAGTTCCACGAAAAGATGACTGATGTAGAAAGATTAAGAATTTTGATTTTCTGTGGATTGAAAGAAAATTATCCAGATCTTGATATTCTTCTAAAATTGAAGATTGGCCGGGAAGAATGTACGTTTACTTTTATGGCCATTTTTGAAAGGATTTATAAATTGGTCTGTACGAATTTGAATCAACAATCCATGATAAATTGTTTTGTAAACAAGTTTAAATTCTAAAATCCTGTATCTCGTATAATTGCTTCACAGAAAAATTCCTTATACGAATGCGCAAAATCCCTAGATTTTTCTAGAAAACACGAGAATCTTGAAAGGAAAGCAAATCACACTAAGTTTTTGAAACCAGGCAGAATTCAATCTTATCAAAAGCCAAAATCAAAATCTCCAAAACTGATCCAAAATCAAATCTATGAAGTACGAAGAAAATTACATATTTGCTACAAACCCTATGAAACGATTCAGGAATCTATTAAAGAAATTCCTTTGAAAGGGTTAAAATCTGAAGGCTCAGATCTGTCTCTAAAGATGGCGGAAACTGACAGACGGAAGCAGGTGAGTATCCCAGGGGGAGCTCAGCTGAACACTCCATTATCACAGCAGCTCTTCAAAGAGTCCATAGGGTTAAAACTGACCTTACTAAATTTAGCATTTCAGCAGATTATCGACAAACAGCCAAATTTTGGGATAGGAATTGGCTAAAAATTAATTATATTATATGATGAGTTATACAATGTATTATTTATTAATGTAATTATTCTATTTCAATATAATTCTGCAGTTACATATATTAATATAATATACAGTAAATACTGTAGCATATTTGTATAAATAGAGATTATATTAACTGCATTTTTATATATATAGTGAAATAATTAAAATTTACTCCAGTAAAAAATATTTAGAATTACAATTAAATACATTTATTAAATATATACATATGTATAAGATATTTAAATTATTTTGTTTTGAAATAAATATGAAATTAACCTTTATCTTTCATTTCCCTTAGAATTTTACTTTCAAAGCGAGGATTGAACAAAAAATACCTGTTTCATGAATTTATGTCTTATTCACACAGGAAGCTATATTAACTGCATGATTTTTATATATATATATTTAACACTAACAAAATAAATAATACAGTGGGGCAAAAAAGTATTTAGTCAGTCAGCAATAGTGCAAGTTCCACCATTTAAAAAGATGAGAGGCGTCTGTAATTTACATCATAGGTAGACCTCAACTATGGGAGACAAACCGAGAATAAAAAATCCAGAAAATCACATTGTCTGTTTTTTTATCATTTTATTTGCATATTATGGTGGAAAATAAGTATTTGGTCAGAAACAAACAATCAAGATTTCTGGCTCTCACAGACCTGTAACTTCTTCTTTAAGAGTCTCCTCTTTCCTCCACTCATTACCTGTAGTAATGGCACCTGTTTAAACTTGTTATCAGTATAAAAAGACACCTGTGCACACCCTCAAACAGTCTGACTCCAAACTCCACTATGGTGAAGACCAAAGAGCTGTCAAAGGACACCAGAAACAAAATTGTAGCCCTGCACCAGGCTGGGAAGACTGAATCTGCAATAGCCAACCAGCTTGGAGTGAAGAAATCAACAGTGGGAGCAATAATTAGAAAATGGAAGACATACAAGACCACTGATAATCTCCCTTGATCTGGGGCTCCACGCAAAATCCCACCCCGTGGGGTCAGAATGATCACAAGAACGGTGAGCAAAAATCCCAGAACCACGCGGGGGGACCTAGTGAATGAACTGCAGAGAGCTGGGACCAATGTAACAAGGCCTACCATAAGTAACACACTACGCCACCATGGACTCAGATCCTGCAGTGCCAGACGTGTCCCACTGCTTAAGCCAGTACATGTCCGGGCCCGTCTGAAGTTTGCTAGAGAGCATTTGGATGATCCAGAGGAGTTTTGGGAGAATGTCCTATGGTCTGATGAAACCAAACTGGAACTGTTTGGTAGAAACACAACTTGTCGTATTTGGAGGAAAAAGAATACTGAGTTGCATCCATCAAACACCATACCTACTGTAAAGCATGGTGGTGGAAACATCATGCTTTGGGGCTGTTTCTCTGCAAAGGGGCCAGGACGACTGATCCGGGTACATGAAAGAATGAATGGGGCCATGTATCGTGAGATTTTGAGTGCAAACCTCCTTCCATCAGCAAGGGCATTGAAGATGAAACGTGGCTGGGTCTTTCAACATGACAATGATCCAAAGCACACCGCCAGGGCAATGAAGGAGTGGCTTCGTAAGAAGCATTTCAAGGTCCTGGAGTGGCCTAGCCAGTCTCCAGATCTCAACCCTATAGAAAACCTTTGGAGGGAGTTGAAAGTCCGTGTTGCAAAGCGAAAAGCCCAAAACATCACTGCTCTAGAGGAGATCTGCATGGAGGAATGGGCCAACATACCAACAACAGTGTGTGGCAACCTTGTGAAGACTTACAGAAAACGTTTGACCTCTGTCATTGCCAACAAAGGATATATTACAAAGTATTGAGATTAAATTTTGTTTCTGACCAAATACTTATTTTCCACTATAATATGCAAATAAAATGTTAAAAAAACAGACAATGTGATTTTCTGGATTTTTTATTCTCAGTTTGTCTCCTATAGTTGAGGTCTACCTATGATGTAAATTACAGACGCCTCTCATCTTTTTAAGTGGTGGAGCTTGCACTATTGCTGACTGACTAAATACTTTTTTGCCCCACTGTATATCTAACAACCTAAAAATGTGTGTACTACATGTAAATTTTCTTTCTGTAATAATCTAAAACGTGTTTTTTTTTCCTCCCACTGCATGGTGCATGACGTGACAGCTGTGAGTTAAGGAATATCATATAGCCTTGTTTTTTTTTAGTTTTAGGAATTTTCCTCAGCCTATACATTCAAATGGTTTCAGTAACAGGCTTGTACCGAAATAGTGTTGAAACATTCAACTCGGGTTTCTTGTAAATGGAGGAGTCCTTTCTATAGGTTAAAACATACTGTTACATAATATTTGGGGAATATTCAAAGGAATATTAGAATACTAAATTTAATAGATTACAATGCGCATTGATTGATAATTAGGATACAATATTTTGGGTTAATATACATGTTTTTTATTCTTTGTATGTGAAATGTATTGTGAACGTCTATGTGTGTCACAGTTTGAGTGACAGGTAACAGAGAATATGGGCAGCTGCTAAGAGTGAACCTAATGCTAAGTGTGTAATGTAAGAGTGACCAGAGCGTGGTATGTGGAATGTGGAATGTGGATGCACAGTTTGACTGAGGCCTCATGATTTATGGTATGTTTGAAAAAAAAAAAAAAAAAAAACAACAACTTTGTGTTTAATAAATAATAAGATTCAGTTAAATTATTAGAATATTAAGATATATTTAAATATTATTATTCAACATATATTTCTTTAGTGATTATTAGTGAATAAGTACAATAACATTTTCCAAATTATAATTTTTTTCATATTCAGTGTTTTTTTATGGTTACATAGATGAGTACACATCTTCAAACAAATATATGGCACAAGTTGATATGACAGTTATAAAAATAATGATTTTTCACTTGGGTTTTTTACAAATTAATTTTTTCATAAAATAATATTTTTTGATATTAAGGGGGAAATGTGTTTTTGATCCTGATCACATCATCACATTTCATCAATACCTCTTCTTCACACATTTTAATAAAGAAGAAATATTAATAAGGTATTATTGGGTACAATAACAATAAATATTATAAATATCATTTTTATCTCTTATGAAGGGTATTATATGCAAAGTTGCATAATTTCAATATTTTGGTGTTCCAAGGTTATGACAACATCTACATGAGGAAGTATTAAGGGAGTGTGTTACTGAGACATAATCTCAGCATTTGTCATCAACATATAAAGGCCTTATTTTTATTTTTATTTTTATTTTTTATTCTCATTTTTATTTTTTCATTTTTTTCCACTTTTCTTTCAATTTTTATTTTTCATTCTTATTTTTCATCAAGGAAAAATCTATATTTCATAAAGTAATGTCTAATACAAGCATATTGCTTTATCAAATATAGTGATCATATGGTTTCATTATATAAGAAATGTTTCAATTCCTGAGTTAAATACAACAATTCTTTCACTCATTCATTCATTTATTCATATATATATTCTTATTTTGGTTCATGGCTATACATACTTACATATTATTGGTCTACTGAACATAAATTTATAAAGTTTTAATACTAAATATCAGCACTTGTTACATAAAAGTCATACTGACTTCTATGGGTTCAAAAAGAAATTACACCTATGACATAAAAATGTCCAATCACATGAAGAATATGGTTAATAATATACTATCATTTATTATTATTATTATTATTTTATTTTCCAAATATAAATTCCATTTTAATATCATTTAATAATTATATGGATATTATTGATTGCTATGGTACGCTGTGATATTATAAGTTAGGGAAATTACCAGATTTGGTATAGAATAGGGAATGAAGACTTCAATCAAGATACCGGAGATACGTTAATAAAGACATTTCATTTTTCTAAATTCAATTGATTCTTAAAAGTTGCAAGAAGAAAAGCCGTTATCCAGAAGTTCCACAAGGTAACAATGCTATGATTTCTGAGTAATAATAGACTGTGTCAAATACAATTCATGTCACCATTCACAACTACAGCATCCATCACTGACAACTGAGTACAGTATCAAAGATGAACAGTGTTATTACGTTCCAGTGGTTTCCTATCACCTATAAGACTTCCATGAAAGCTGGTGAACACTCAGGTAATTGTCAGGACGCTACAACCCTGACATGTGTCCTGTGCACTAAGGACTGGTTATGGTGCTATGTTTAGCAAGGAAGAGTCAATGTAACCCTTGCTGTGCTGACCAAAGACATCACACCTGTCCCAAGACCAGTGCGGATGATATGAGGATTCCAGATGATTTCCAAGGCGAGCCAATGTAAGTCCAGGTTTATAAAGGTGACACTGCACAGATATTAAAGCGACATTTCATCTATGGACTTTGTTTTCTTATCAACATTTGAATTTATGGACTTTGATTGACACATGACACACGGTCTCTACATATCTACATGCTATCATCTATTGCAAAAGACATATTAAAGATTGTTTGAAAGAACCAAGAAGAAGAACCAAGATGAAGACCAGATGACATCAGATGACATCACACCTGAGATGCTTCAAGTAGATATAGGGAAGTATAATATATATTTTATATGAATATTAGTCACGGCTTACCATAACATGAATTACCATAACATGAATTACCATAACATGAAGTTACATATCATTATATTATTGAGAACATATAACGATATTATTATTAATAATATTATTTATTACATCATTTTGCCAAAGAAGAAAGTAGATTTTATTAATATTTTAATTTGAGGGTTCCAATCAATGTCTGTCACCCTCAAAAGGGGGAATTGTTAAATATTAATTATTCTTATTTTTATTCTGTACTGAGCACATTGCTTCTTGCTGACACTATGAAAAGCTATTTCTGTGTATGTAGCTCAGAGTATAAGTTAACTCCATATACAGAAGACATGTGATCTGTAGAAACCATATAAATAACGTCTCTAAGGAGGGTGGGGGGCTTTTTGTCACGTGGGACGGTCACCTCCCTTCCTTCACCATCATTCTCCATGGACATGAGACAAGACACGAGGAACAACAGCTGTTAGCTACTCCATGCCATGATGACTTCAGACTTTCACACAGACAGATGACTTCTACCATCCTACCTTTTAAAGATGAGTAACAGGAGAAGCGCTGATATCTACACATGGACACTCTGTTTGTAATTGTTTCATCTACCTTTTATGTTTTTGCTGCGATGGTGGATAACTCAATAAACCACTATACTTTCGTCAGAATATCATGACATTTTTCTTTTAAGAATAACGCACCTGGTTAAGTCTTGATTAGATATTTTTGCTCAATAATGATTTTTAACACACAGGAAGCTGCTACCGAAGTTTTGCCCTTTCAGGACCTTCCTGGAGGACCAATGGAATGTGCTGCAGTACCTGAGCATGTGACCCTTGATCTCCAATGGGAGATCTTGCCCTGGGCATGCTCAGTGTGTGAAAATAAGGACTTAGTCCCAGAGAAGCCTGCTCGCCGCAGATCAGTGCAGGGTACAACAGGAGAGCCAGAAAAGGCAGTAGTAACCCTCTGCACAGAATCAGTCCCAGAAAGACGCTAGGAGCGACGCCTCCGCTGAGCAGACCCCACTGCGGCCGATGCAGAATGGGAGACCGCAGCAGACACGGATCGAGATTCCTCCTGTGCAGCAGAAGAAACTCGACTCCTAACACATTCTTTTTCGGTATTGTACTTGTATATCAGCCAAATTTTAAAAAGGATTTTTAAAAAGTAATAATTTAATTGAAGCAAAATTAAAATCCTTATTAAAAAATTGGAAATTTCAGTGTAATTTACGAAGGAAACAAGAACTGCCAAAATGTTGAGTGATATAAAATAACAAAAATCACTAACATTTTCAAAAATATAGTGACCAATGATTTTTGCAATTCTCTTGAACACAGGATTTTTCTGTGCTGAAATCTCATCTCTCGGGATCTTGGTGCTGAGATCTCCATCTGCGCATGCGCCGCCCCCCAGAGTCCACAGCATAGGAAACCATGGAACTGCGGGGGCTCTAGCCTTTAACAAAATGTCGGGAGAGCCCTCGCAGTACCGGAGACACCTGCAGCAGCACCGCCGGTCACCCCCTCATCCCAGCCCGCGGCCTGCGGCAATGGTACTGGTAAGGTATATCCGTATTATAAGACGCACCCCCATTTTCCACCAAAATATTTTTGGGAAAAAAGTGCATCTTATAAACCGAAAAATATGGTGCATTCAAAAATATACAAAATGATTGAAGATATATTGGAAAATATATACATAAATATCTTAAAATGATACCCCAAAATAATTCAAAATTCTAAACAAATGCTATTTGACCCAAAAAGTATCCACAGTTATAAACAAATCACGTCAAACTATGTCCAAAAGTTTAGATATCGACCAAAAATCTTACAAGAATTACCAAAAATGCAATATATAGCTATAAGTTATGTCATAAAAAGAATATAGTTTCTGTCAACAAATCATTGCCTGCTAAAAAAAAAATATCACCAACCTTTCTTTAGAGCAAACAGTAGGAGTATGACTTATCTATAAGCATGACCTCAGAAGAAAGTCTGTAAATGTTGTTGATCTAACACTGCATTTCATCTAAAAAAGTTAAAAAAAAAAGGATTTTATTGAACGGGCATTGTAGAAAGCCGAGCCGACGGAAGAACAATATCCTGCAGTGGAGGCAGCAATTAAGAAACAAAAGGCAGTGAAATTGTTCACTCTGCTCCCTGTGTTTTTGACAGCTAATTAAACTCTTTAGACTTTGCTGAATATCTTAAAACATTGCCGGAGCGTTGCAATGTGCCGTTCCGTATAATAAGTCTCCAACCTGAAGCGGAGGAGAATGATTGTGCCATCATTAAAGTGACTTGATTGGAATTAAAATGATTAAGACCATTTATAAAGGTAGAGTATGCTGGCAAAGTTATTGTAACTTAGACAGAACATACAAGACATGCAAAAATATTCAAGACTTCTCAAAAGCATCAAACAGTGACAACAATGACAACTTGGATAAAAATATTTACTATGCCAAGAGCTAAATATATATCAAGCATTAACACATCACTGGTAAATAATGGATGGCACGGAGTCTATTGCCGATAGGCGTGCAACACCTTTATAGTCTACGAACAGAAGGTTCTAAGCAGCTTCACGTAACTTATCAATGGTTTTCCATGACTATTACAAAATGAAAACCCATCTTCTCCCTGCAAAAAAAAAATTACAATTGCTCAATCTCTGCATATCTGTCACTGGTATGTCAGGTGTGACAGACATTTATACTGGATCCAGCTGTAGAAGGTCACTGTGCCTGGCTCTGCAGGCACATTCTGGATCTTGAATCTTTGCTGTGGAATGATATCCTTTTTCCTCTAGGACCTAGCGGTAATCTCCATCATCTGCTGCTGATTAACACACTCTTGCTGAATGTTTAAATACCTTTAGTCACTTAAGCAAGGCGTCAGTGTATCTCTATTTACCTCTGTCTTATTGAAGTTCTAGAAGTCAACTAGTTTCTTCTTGGAGCGTCTTGGAGGTTCTGTGGCCCATCCACCTGCAAGTGCTCAAGAAGTGAAAGAGAATGAGTGAACTGATGCCCAACCACTTGTTAGGTTGGGGCCTCCTCCTGCTCCCTCTTCTGCTGTGATCTCTGTCTCTTCTTCCCACTCATGATCAACGAAGCCACCTTGCATCCCCATATTTAGAGAATGTGACAGCATCACCCCCACCATTGTCACTGAGCCTCTTGGAGGTTCTGTGGCCCATCCACCTGCAACTGCTCAAGAAGTGAAAGAGAATGAGTGCACTGATGCACAACCACTTGTTAGGTTGGGGCCTCCTCCTGCTCCCTCTTCTGCTGTGGCCTCTGTCTCTTCTTCCCACTCATGATCAACAGAGCCACCTGCATCCACAATATTTAGAGAATGTGACAGCATCACCACCACCAGTGTCACTGAGCATCTGCACATTGTCCCATGGAAGTATTCAGTTTTCCATCTCCCAAATCCTTTAGGGAAAGAGAAGATACCAACCTAGTCACGCACAAGCCTTGGTCCTGAATGACCGCATTTCAAAATTACTGTCATTGAAATGCTGCCATTCCTGCTCGTGGAGTCATACAGTATTAAAAAAAATGATCTTCAAACCAAAAGAGTTGTATCCAGCTCCAGGTAAAACCAGTACATTTATTTAGAAAAATTCCTTAAAAATTATATTCATGATGGGAGGGGGTGAGAGGAGATAGACAGGCAATGCAGTGCGTTTTGAACACAATTCTTTTGTTCTTTGTCACAATTCTCTTGGCAGAGTGCGAGCAGACACTAAATGCTGGCCATGACTACATGCAGGTGTTTCAGGCAAGTTATGTGATGTGTGGAGTGTGCTCGCCATCCACAACGAACCATTCTAATAAATGTGCAATTCCTATAAATACAGAAAAGAGAAAATTGCATACAAGACAGGAATAAAAACATCAAATTTATGTTTAAAAAGAAAAGAGAAACTGAATCTATGTAAGATGAATAATTAAAGGGAACCTGTCACCTCAAATTGGCTGGATATGTAAGTGCCTTTTTTCCGGTCCGATGGGCGGCGTTTCGTCTTCACTTCTCCACCCCATCCGTCCCTGTTGTCCGCAATATGTTCAAGGATTAGAGTATTTGTCCTCCATAGTTCGCGCGTGCGCAATGCAATCTTCGTTCGCGCACGCACAGTTTGCTTTGCCCAGCTGCGGGCAAAGCTGAAAAGCATTACTGTGCATGCGCCCACGCACTATGTCCCGGAAGTATTCCGCTGTGTTCTGGGACATAGTGCGCGGGCAGTATTGCTTTACGGCTTTGCCCACAGTTGGGCAAAGCATACTGCGCGTGCGCGAGCGAAGATTGCATTGCACACGCGAGAACTATGGAGGACAAGTACTCTAATTCTCGAACATATTGCTGACAACAGGGACGGATGGGGTGGAGAAATGAAGACGAAACGCCGCCAATCGGACCAGAGAAAACGCATTTACATATCCCGCCAATTTGAGGTGACAGGTTCCCTTTCATTCAATTCTGGAACATGATTTCCCTGCCCATATTCAGATGTAAGGAGACACAGGTATCTAGATTACAGATCCAAAATTCTTCCCCTGTGCGCAGTCGTCTGACATGATTTCCACGCCTAATGTGCCTAGTGACAATTAGAGGAAAAATATAATAGAACCATATGCACCACTTCTGCATTTATCACCCACTCCTGGTTTTGGCTTGCAAATACTAATGTAAAATACTGACCAAATACTGCTAGTGTGACGGCAGCCTAAAGGTTCAAAGGGTGGACCTGTAAGCCCCTGCAATACTAAATTAAGGTCCCATAGGGGCACTAGCGATTGTTTTAGGGTTCATTCTGGAGGCTGACCTCATGAACCTCTTAATCCAGCTATGACCTGCCAGATCCTGGTCAAAAATAGAACTGAGGGCGGAGACCTGGACTTTTAAAGTGCTAGGCTTGAGGCCTAGTTCTAAGCCTTTTTGTAGAAAATCTAGAATTTGCGACAAATTCGGATTGAGGGGATCTGGTAGTTCAGGTAAACAGAAAGATGAAATTTTTTTCCAAACTTTATTGTATATAGCATTGGTTACTGGTTTTCTTGATTTTTGAAGTGTAGCAACCACTGAGTCTGATAGCCCTTTATCTCTCAGAACCTGGGCTTCAGTAACCATGCTGCCAGATTCCATTTGTGAGGATCCAGGTGATGAATGGGTCCCTGCAAGAGAAGGGTGTTTCCTACTGGTAACTGGACCTGGCCGTCTACCCGTAGGTCGATAATCAGGTTGTACCAGCTCCTTTTTGGCCACATCAGGGCTACCAATATAGTTGGTGTTTGTTCTTCTCGGATTTTCAACAAGACCTTTGCTAAAATTGGGATCAGTGGGAACGCATAGGCCAGGTGACAATTCCACCTCTGGGCTAGAGCATCTTTCCCTCTAGAGCCGTCCCTGGTATTTAGGGACAAGAAGGCTTTGACCTGCGTGTTTTGGTGAGATGCGAAAAGGTCGATTTCTGGTAGACCCTACCTGTCTACGAGCATCTTGAAGCTCCGGTTGCTCAGGCTCCATTGTCCCGGCTGTATAGCCTGGGAACTCAGATAGTCTGCCTGGGTGTTGGAAGAGCCTTTCAGGTGAACTGCCATCAAAGACAGTAGGTATCTCTCAGCCCAGGAGCATATTGGGGTGGATATGCTCCTTAAGTTGTTGTTTTTCATACTGCCCTGGTGTCTGATGTGAGCAACTGCAGTCATATTGTCCGAATATATTCGAACATGATGTCCACTGATAAGTTGACCCCCTGCTGGAAGCGCCTCCTCTACAGCTTTTAGTTCTCTGTAGTTGGATGACTTCCTGCTCGTTGCAACGTCCCAGAGACCTTGGGGGGGTATCGTTTATCATGGCTCCCCAGCCTCTCTTGCTGGCATCTGTTGTAATTGTAGTCAATGGGACCTGAGTCCAACTGACCCCTTTTTGAAAATTTTTCAGGTTTATCCACCATGCTAGGGAGGCTTTGACTCGACCCGGCGTGTATAGTCTTTTGTTTAATTAGTTGGGATGGCCGTTCCAATTCTGCAGAATATGCATCCGGAAGGATTCTGGAGTGGGCCTGAGTCCAGGGTACTGATTGGATACAGGCTGTCATGGAACCTAGAAGTGACATGCCTTCCCTTAGCGTAGGAGATCTTATGTCTCTGAATGTCTTGACCTTTGTTACCAAGGTTAGACGGTGATCCTCTGGAAGAAAAGATATTTGCTTTGCGGAGTTTAGGAGGACTCCCAGGAACTTCCTAGATTTGGAGGGCCGTAGCTGGGATTTCTTCAGATTCGGGACCCACCCTAGAGATGTTAGAGCATTGAGAGACTTCGATACATGAGACTCTAGTATCGGTTTGGTGGAGGCTACTATTAGCAGGTCATCCAGATAAGGCACTATACAGATGCCTTGATTCCAGATAAAGGATACTACCTCCGCCATTATCTTGGAAAAAACTCTTGGTGCAGAGGAGATTCCAAACAGAAGGACGTTGAATTGATAATGTTCTATCAGATGTTTCCCTTGTACCGCAAACTTGAGATATTTTTGGTGTTTTGGGTGAATCGGAATATGAAAGTATGCATCCTTTAGGTCGATAGTCAACATGAAGGAGTGAGGACTTATCAAAGGAATGGCAGTTTTTATCGATTCCATTTTGAACCTTCACATGCTGGTTGAGTCCTTTCAGATTTATGATGATACGAGACTTGCCCGAAGGCTTGGGTACCAGAAATAGTCAGGAGTGATGTCCCAGACCTCTTTCTGATTCCGGAACTCGAGATATCACATTTGATTTTGTTAAATCTCTGAGACCTGCTAGCAATATTGTTTGGTCTCTTAGGGAGGGAGGGAGGTGACCTTTAGACCCAGTGGAGGGGAGGAAATTAACTCTATCAACAGGCCCTCTTTGATGACATTTAGGACCCAGGGGCAACTGGTGATATTTTGCCACTGATGGAAAAAATTTGAGAGTCTCCCCCCCACCGGGTCGAAGTCACCTCTTTTCCTGTTGGGACTGCTGTTGTTGGGGGATAAGGATATTTTTCCCTCCGCCCTTCGGATAGCTCCACCTCCCAGACTTGCTTTTTCCTCTTTGAGAGGTTTGGGGCTGTGAGGGACGAAAAAAACTTTTCTTAGGGGTTTTTTGTTCTAGAAGAGCTTTTTTCTTTTCTGTTGCCTTTTTCAAGATCTTGACTAGAGAAGGCCCAAAGACATAGTCACCTTTAAATGGTATATTACATAATTTGGCTTTGGAGGCGATATCCCCAGACCACATCTTGAGCAAAAGAGCTCTTCTAGCTGAATTAGTTTGTACTAGAGATCTAGCGGCAACTCTGACGGTCTCCATGGAGGCATCTGCCAAAAAAACAGTAGCTCTAGGAAGGCTGGGTAGAGAGTCCAGCAGTTCAGTCCTAGAAGTACCTTGAGATATATGGGACTCTAGCTCCCCTAACCAGCAGAAGAGGGCTCTAGCTACATAGGTTGAAGCGATATTGGCTTTTAAGGCTACCGTAGAAGTCTCCCAGGATTTTTTCAATAGACTTTCGATTTTCCTGTCCATTGGATCCTTCAGCTGTGAGGAATCTTCAAATGAAAGGGCTGTTCTTCTTGCAACTCTTGCCACTTGGGAGTCGACCTTGGGAATGTCCCATTTGACCGAATCCCCTTCTAAGGGGAATCTGTGCTTCATCTCAGAGGGAATGCTGAGGCGTTTTTCTGGCTGTTCCCACTCTTGATTAATCATGTCAGTTATATTAGAGTGTACCGGGAATCCTACACATTTCCCCTTGGTTATTCCACCAAACATCTGGTCCTGAATGGACTGTGGTTCTGACTCCTCCTCCAGCCCCATAGTGCTGCGTACCGCAGATACTAGATCCTCAATCCAATCCGAGGAAAAGGATTTTCCCTGGTTTCAGAGGTTATGGGAGACATGGGTTCCTCCCGTCTACCTAAGGATGAGGCATAGGAGAGGTCTGATTCAGACTCAGAATCCTCAACCTGAATCTTTCTTTTCTTTGCTGGAGAAAGTGGTGGTGGGGGGAGGGGTAAAGGCCACCAGGGAAGACTGCTCCTCTTGCTTAACTAGCGAGCGGATTTCTTCCAAGAGGGAAGGCAGCTCTGCTCTGACTATTTTGTCAGTACATGATTGGCAGAGTTTTTTTATCCCATAATGAGGGCACATTGCAGATGGCACATTTTTTCTTTATAGAAGTTTTAAGGGTAGACTTGTCTCCCTGGAACGAGAGGGAGAGTAGTGTCAGATAAACAAAAAAAACCTAGATTATCTATCTAAGGACCCCTGTCCCTGCAACACTTACTGTGGCAGGGGCAGCGCTGGGCTCTGCAGGCGCAGGGCAGGTATTGCCTTCCATCAGGACAGTCTTACCTGCAATGTTTTCAGGCAGGTTTTATACCGGACAATAGGTCCCTGCCCCCAGCAAAGGATAGTTCCCTCTTCCCCTCCTGGTCCAGGGGTAGATGAACAGCATCCTGCGCGAGGCGCCGCCGGTGGAAGTGCTGCGTTCAGCAGCAGAAGAAACTGGAAGTGACACGCACGATCACTTCCTGGATGCCGGCTGAGTGCGCAGAGGGAGAGGAGACTTGCCGGGATCACTGGCCTGCTTTACCCTCGATGGGGTGCGGGAAGGCCAGGATGAGGTCCCGAGGACACTAGGGGGCAGCAAGAAGAGGGAGGTGAGACATGACCCATGCTGCCCAGCCTTTAGCAGAGGCATAGCCCAGTCAGGTCCTGTAATCGCCGGCCACCACAGCACACGGAACCTCTCTCTGTCCCATGGGGAACAGGAAAGACACTGGCAAGTCGGAGGTGGGAGGGTCTTTTAACCTCTCTGTATTTCCTGTTACCCATTAGGGCAAAGAGGCAATATTGCGCACAATATCCATTTGTCTTCTCTCCTTAGCAAAAGTCTGTTCAAGTCACCCCTTTGTTGGGGTAAATTAACCCTCTCCAAATGAGCAAAGTGCAGCAATGCTGCATTACCCGCATGACAAGACCGCATATGATTGATTAAACGTGGGACTCCTTTACCGGAGCTAAGCCACAGCAATTATACTATTTCTATTCTTGTGACAGTTATTCCACTTTGGTGGTGTGAGGCCCTCATTTTTTAAAATGTGAAAACTCCATGTTGGGTGTCCATCTGCTGAATGTGAAAGCTCCATCTGTTGGGTGTAGTGGAAGACCTGTTGGTCCCTTTAATACTATTTCTACTGTGGTGAAATTGATGCAACTTTTGTGATGTCTGCCAGTTTTTGTTGGAATGTGAACACTCGTGGTTGGGTGTCCATCTGCTAGATTGGGTGTAGTGGAAGACCCGTTGGCCCCTATTGTACTATTTCTACTGTGATGAAATTGATGCCACTTTGGTATTGTCTCCCAATAATTTTTCAAAATGTGAACACTCCTGTTTGGGTGTCCATGTGCTGGATTGAGTGTAAGGGAAGACCAGTCGGTCCCTATTATACTATCTATACTGTGGTGAAATTGATTCCACTTTTGTGGTGTCTGCCAGTCATTTTTGGAAATGTGAACACTCTTTGTTGGGTGTCCATCTGCTGGACTGGGTATAGTGGAAGACGTGTCGGTCCCTATTGTACTATTTCTACTGTGGTGAAATTGATGCCACGTTTGTGGTGTCTACCAGTAATTTTTAGTAATATGAACACTCCTGGTTGGGTGTCCATCTGCTTGATTGGGTGTAGTGGAAGCCCTGTCAGTCCTTATTGTACTATCTATACTATGGTGAAATTGATTCCACTTTTGTGGTGTCTGCCAGTCATTTTTGGAAATGTGAACACTCTTTGTTGGGTGTCCATCTGCTGGATTGGGTATAGTGGAAGACCTGTCGGTCCCTATTGTATTATTTCTACTGTGGTGAAATTGATGCCACTTTTGTGGTGTCTACCAGTAATTTTTAGTAATATGAACACTCCTGGTTGGGTGTCCATCTGCTTGATTGGGTGTAGTGGAAGACCTGTCAGTCCCTATTGTACTATTTCCACTGTGGTGATACTTTTTGGAAATGTGAACACTCCTTTTCGTGTCTCCTTAGTGCGTGTTGCCTGTGGCATTAGGCCTCTGAGACGGTCAGGCCTCCACTTCCTTGGACTTAACTGCCCATGCTACTAACCTTAAATGTTTCTGACAGTGGTAGTCTACAATACTGAAATTTGTGCCACCTGAGTGTGGTTCAGCATGAAAGCAGGTAGAGGTATTGTATGTAGTATCACGGCTTCCAGCAAAGGAAAGGAAGCCTACACCGATCTCTCACCCTCCTCATCTTACTGTGATGTTCACTTGAAAGCTGTAAATGCTGTCCCAGACCTTGATACCTCATGCCTGGCTGATTGCTGCAGTGCCATGATACAATTTGTACTGTGGTTGAATTGAGGACACTTTCCTGGTGACTGTCCCTCATTTGATGTGTTTTGTCAGCAATTGGAGCTGTTATAAGGTGTTGTGCATGCGTTTGTTTTTGCCTCCCAGTGACTGTACTGGCGTTCAGTTATGTTCAGCGAATATTTGACAAATTATTCGGCAAATATTGCAAATTTGGTGATCGTAATCCGAATCGAACATTGAAATATTCGCTCTTCTCTAGTGCCAAGTCCTGCTGGAGGATGAAATTTCCATCTCCTAAAAGCTTGTCGGCAAAAGGACGCATGAAGTGCTCTAAAATTTCCTGGTAGACGGCTGCGCTGACTTTGGTCTTGATAAAACACAGTGGATCTACACCAGCAGATAACATGGCTCCCCAAACCACCACTGATCGTGGAAACTTTACACTAGACCTCAAGCAGCTTGGATTGCACGTCTCTCCACACTTCCTCCAGACTCTGGGACCTTGATTTCCAAAAAATGCAAAATTTACTTTAATCTGAAAACAACACCTTGGACCACTAAGCAACTGTCTAATTGTTTTCTCCTTGGCCCAGGTAAGAAGTTTCTGGCGTTGTCTATTGGTCATGAGCGGCTTGACACAAGGAATGTGACACTTATAGCCCATGTCCTGGATATGTCTGTTTGTGGTGGCTCTTGAAGCAATGACTCCACCAGCAGTCCACTCCTTGTGAATCGTCACAACATTTTTGAATGGTCTTTTCTTAAAAATCTTTTCAAGGCTGCGGTTATCCCCATTGCTTGTGCACCTTTTTCTACCACACTTTTTCCTTCCACTCAACTTTCCATTAATATGCTTGAATACAACACACTGAACAACCAACTTCTTTAGCAATGACCTTTTGTGGCTTACCCTCCTTGTGGAGTGAGTCAGTGACTGCCTTCTGGACATCTTTCAAGTCAGCAGTCTTCCCCATGATTGTGGAGCTACTGAAACAGACTAAGGGACCTTTTTAAATGCTTAGGAAGCCTTTGCAGGCGTTTTTAATTAATTATTCTAATTTACTGAGATAAAGACTTTTAGGTTTTCATTGGCTGTAAGCCATAATCATCAGCATTAACAGAAATAAACACTTGAAATAGATCACTCTGTTTGTAATAACTCTATATAATATATGAGTTTTACTTTTTGTATTGAAGAACTGAAAAAAATTAAGTTTTTGATGATATTTTATATTTGTGAGAAGCACCTGTATATACAGAATGTGTATATCATACAACTCATATGTATTGCATTTCACTGTTTAACTTTTTAAACAATCAATAAACCGATTTAACCTAAACACAAAAGTGAAATACATTTAATACACGTTCTTCCCGACCAAAAAAGATATCATAGGCTTTTAGTGGCACTAAAGCCAAATGGATGCCAGCTTTGAGATTGTCTTTTTGAAAAAGGATGCATCTGAAATCAGCAAGGATACACATCGGAGATGTGAATATTGATCTTAAACAAATGTGTTCAAGAATCAATGTGAGTCAATAGTATCTGCTAAGTGGAGATGGAAAATCCAATATTTGCTGCGTATTAGCAGAGCTCATTTGCTTATGTAAACAGATTGTAAATGTCCTGTTCATGATGTTATCATATAGTAATGAGGACAGATAATGGTGTTGTAGAGAGAACAGCAAAACAATTCTAAAGGTACCGTCACACTACGATGTCGATCGCTGCAGCGTCGCTGTTTGGTCGCTGGAGAGCTGTCACACAGACAGCTCTCCAGCGACCAACGATGCCGAAGTCCCAGGGTAACCAGGGTAAACATTGGGTTACTAAGCGCAGGGCCGCGCTTAGTAACCCGATGTTTACCCTGGTTACCAGCGTAAACGTAAAAAAAAACAAACATTACATGCTTACCTTCATCTGTCTGTCCTCCGGCGCTCTGCTTTCCTCTGCACTGTCAGCGCCGGCCAGCCGGAAAGCAGAGCGGTGACGTCACCGCTGTGCTTTCCGGCTGGCCGGCGCTCACAGCCAGTGCAGGGAAGCAGAGCGCTGGGGACAGACACGGAAGGTAAGTATGTAGTGTTTGGTTTTTTTACGTTTACGCTGGTAACCAGGGTAAACATCGGGTTACTAAGCGCGGCCCTGCGCTTAGTAACCCGATATTTACCCTGGTTACCAGTGAAGACATCGCTGGATCGGCGTCACACACGCCGATTCAGCGATGTCAGCGGGAGATCCAGCGACAAAATAAAGTTCTGGACTTTCCCCAGCGACCAACAATCTCCCAGCAGGGGCTTGATCGTTGGTCGCTGTCACACATAACGATTTCCTTAACGATATCGTTGCGACGTCACAAAAAGCAACAATATCTTTAACGATATCGTTATGTGTGACGGTACCTTAAAGCTAGGTTCAGATTGCGTTAATGGGACCGCGCTAACGAACAGCGTTGCACGGCGAAATTAACGCCGTGCAACGCGTCCGTTAGCGCGCCCATTGGCAGCAATGGGAACGCGCATCGCTAGCGTGTGCCATCTTCGGCACGCGCTAGCGATGTGCCGGTGTTTTGTGATGCAAGCAGCGTCCGAGGCGCGCCCGAGGTCCGTTCCCCGCTCTCGCAGTGTTAGGGCTAGCGGAACGCACCAAATAAAAAGACAGATAGAGTATGGTGCGTTCGCAGCCCGGGGTCCACCGTGCAGAGATGGAACCTGCTGCCAAGTAATGACGGACTATATGGCGGTACTCATAAGTATACACACGTGGGTTAAACTTCACCCAGCGTTAAGGAAGCGATCCTGTTGCGTCACAGGACCGCGGTAGCGCACATAGAGCGCGGGCAAGTAGTAAGCGAACTCAACCCCAACTAGGATTGAAGTCCGATTAGACCCTTGCTGGCACAACACCGCAACTGGGTGTGTAAGGAAACTAAATAATAATATTAAGGCACAAGAGTGCATGCGGTGCCGCACTGACGAACGCCACTAACCACCCAGGCTTGGGTAAGGAAAGCACAGAGGAAGTGCACGGCGCCGTACTGGCGGTCACAGCAACTGGACGCTGTAATGTGTGATTTGTGCTGTAGGATAAGTCGGGCGCTAGATAGCAACCATACACCTTCCGCGAACTGACATTCAATAGGGTAGGGGTATCCAAGGACGACTTGCACTCACAACATACACACATTAACAATTGTACACTAGCGCATGGCCGTGCGGTCATGCGCAGTTTATATAGCTGCAGCACAGGAAGTGGCCACAGAAACTTTGCCTTTCCAAGACCTGCCAAGAGGACCAATGGAATGTGCTGCAGAGCCTGAGCACATGACCCTCGATCTCCAACGGGAGATCTTGCCCTGGGCATGCTCAGTGTGTGCAGACAAGGACTTAGTCCCAGAGAAGTCCGCTCGCTGCTGACCAGCACTGGCTTTAATGGCAGAAGCTGAAGAAGCAGCAGTAACTCTCTGTACAGAGTGAGACTGAGCAAGACGCTGGGACCAACGTCCCTGCTGAGCAGACTCCACTGCGGCTGGATAAGAATGGGAGACCGCAGCGGAGATGGCTCGAGATTCCCCCTGTGCAGAAGCGGGAACTCGAGACCTAACATTACCCCCCCTCCTAGGGCCTCCCCTCCTTGGGCCTCGCTACACTCGAAGGCAGCAATGAGCTGTGGGGCCCGAATGTTTTCAGCAGGCTCCCATGACCTGTCCTCTGGGCCATAACCCTTGCAATCCACCAGATAGAACTCTTTGCCGCGTACCACCTTGCACCCCAAAATAGCGTTCACCTCGTAATCGTCCGTAGACGAACCCGATGTCCCGGCAGATGACTCGGAAAATCGGGACATGTATACGGGTTTCAAGAGGGACACATGAAAGGTGTCGGTGGAGGAAGAGCCAAATGGTAGACCACAGGATTAACCCGTTCGAGAACCTTGAAGGGACCCAAGTAGCGAGGAGCAAACTTAGTGGACTCAACTCGCAGCCTGATGTTACGGGCGGAGAGCCACACCAAGTCGCCAGGAGCAAAGGTCGGAGCGGGGCGCCGATGAACATCGGCGGAGGACCTCATTCTCTCCTTGGAGCCCGAATGGCATCCTGCGTGCGGTCCCAAATGTCCCGTGCCTCCACAGCCCAGTCTGCCACCCTGGAGTCAGCAGAAGACACAGGCATGGGCACAGGAACACGCGGATGCTGGCCGTAATTTAGGAGGAATGGAGTCTGACCGGTGGAGTCGGCTACGGCATTGTTAAGTGCAAACTCTGCCCACGGTAGCAAGGATGCCCAGTCATCCTGCCTGGCAGAAACAAAATGTCGTAAATATGTGACCAAGGTCTGGCTGGCCCTCTCTACCAACCCATTCGTCTCGGGATGATATGCCGAAGAGAGATTCAACTCAATACTGAGTAGACGACAAAGCTCTCTCCAGAATCGAGACGCAAACTGGGGACCCCGGTCACTAACAATTTTGTCTGGCATACCGTGTAGGCGAAAGATATGCTTGACGAACAAGACAGCCAACGCCCGTGCAGAAGGTAGCCGTGGAAGAGGCACTAAGTGCACCATTTTGGAAAAATGGTCGGTGATCACCCAGATAATGGTGCAGTTACGAGACTTGGGTAAGCCCACCACAAAGTCCATCCCGACCATCTCCCAGGGCCTGTCCGCCACCGGCAGAGGATAAAGCAAACCAGCTGGCCGTTGCCGAGGAGTCTTGTTCTTGGCGCAAGAGACACACGCCCGTACATACTCTGCGACATCACGAGCCATATGCGGCCACCAGTATGTCCTCGCCAGTAACTCAGATGTCCTTTTGGTACCAAAATGTCCACCCACCCTGGACGAGTGTGCCCAAGAGAGAACCTCCGGTCGCAAACTGGATGGAACAAAAGTCTTGCCCGGGGGCACAGACTCTAGCGAAACCGGGGCCTCAGTTCTCAAGCTCTCGGTGGGGACAATAAGCCGAGGCTCCTCCTCCGCAGATGACACAACGGAGCGAGAGAGAGCGTCGGCCCGAATGTTCTTCTCCCCAGAAAGAAAATGGAGGGTGAAATGAAACCCGGAGAAGAATAAGGACCATCTGGCCTGGCGAGAATTCAACCGCTGGGCTGTCTGCAGGTACACCAAATTTTTATGGTCTGTGAAGACTTGGAAGGGAAAACGTGCTCCCTCCAAGAGATGTCTCCACTCCGAGAAAGCCAACTTCATGGCTAGCAACTCCCTGTCCCTGATGGAATAATTCCTCTCTGCTGGTGAGAAGGTCTTGGAGAAAAAGAAGCAAGGATGCTTCCGACCTTGAGCATCCTTTTGGAAGAGGACTGCTCCAGCACCAACAGAAGAGGCATCCACCTCCATGATAAGTGGCTTATCAACATCGGGGCGATGTAGGATGGGAGCGCTAGCGAAGTGTGACTTTATAGAGTTAAAGGCCTTGGAGACCTCCTCAGACCACAATTTGGGATTCGCCCCCTTCTTGGTGAGGGCAACCAAGGGAGCTACCAAAGTTGAGAAGTGCGGAATGAACTGGCGATAATAATTAATGAACCCCATAAAGCGCTGCACCGCTTTAAGAGAATGGGGTTCCTGCCAGTCCATCACAGCCTGTAGTTTGGCAGGATCCATAGCCAATCCCTGGGCAGAGATGATGTAGCCCAGGAAAGGTAAGGACTCCTGCTCAAACATACACTTCTCCAACTTGGCATAGAGGGAGTTTGCCCGTAGGAGGTCGAAGACTTTGCAAACATCTCTCCGATGGGAGTCAATATCTGGAGAGTAGATGAGAATATCATCCAGATAGACTACGACCGAGGTGGAAAGCATATCCCGGAAGATATCGTTCACAAAGTCTTGGAAAACGGCTGGGGCATTACAGAGCCCGAAGGGCATCACCAGATATTCATAGTACCCATCCCTGGTGTTAAAAGCCGTCTTCCATTCGTCCCCCTCACGGATGCGAATCAGGTTGTAAGCACCCCGCAGATCTAGTTTAGTAAATACCCTTGCTCCCCGAAGCCTATCGAAGAGCTCAGATATCAAGGGCAAAGGATACTTATTTTTAACGGTGATGGCATTAAGACCCCTGTAGTCTATGCATGGACGCAATTCCCCATTCTTCTTCTGCACGAAGAAGAACCCTGCCCCAGCAGGTGACACTGACTTCCTAATGAATCCTCTTGCCAGATTTTCCTGGATGTACTGTGACATTGCCTCCGTCTCCGGGAGAGATAGCGGATAGACTCGACCCCGGGGAGGCTCAGCACCAGGCAAGAGATCAATAGGACAGTCATAGGGGCGATGGGGCGGAAGGATCTCCGCCGCCTTTTTGGAGAACACGTCTGCATAAGACCAATACTGCTTGGGGAGAGAGGAAAGATCTGCGGGTACCTCTGTAGTAGCAACCTGAACGCACTCCCTCTGACACCTACCCCCACAAGATTCGCCCCATCCCAGGATTCTGCCAGAGGACCACTCGATATGAGGAGAGTGGTACCGTAGCCAAGGTATTCCCAACAGGACCTCATCAATTCCCTCAGGAATGACAAGCAGAGATATAATCTCCTGATGAGATGGCGACATGGACAGAGTAAAAGGGATGGTCTGGTATGTTATCTGTGAGGGCAGTGTCGACCCATTCACCACTCGTACCGTTACTGGTTGAGCTAGCATAACCAGGGGTATTGCATGACGTTGGGCGAAGGCAGAAGACATAAAATTGCCCTCCGCCTCAGAATCCACGCAGAGCTCTACCGAGTGGGAGAATGAGCCTATAGTAATTGTCCCCTTAAAGGACAATTTAGAGGCAAACGTCGCCGTGTCTAGTGTACCTCCACCTACTACCACTAGACGCTGACGTTTCCTCGACCGCTGAGAACATCTGGTGGCTAGATGTCCTGACTGCTGGCAAACATGACAGACCTTGAGTGCACAAGCGGTCCGGGACTTAGATCCCGCTTGTGACACTTCCCTGGCCTCATGTGACTCAGGAACCAGGACCGGAGATTCCAGAGGTTTGGCGAAGGTAGGAGCCAGCCGAAACCTCTGCCTACACTGGGCTCGCTCTAACCTCCGCTCGTTAAAACGGAGGTTAATTCGAGTGGAGACAGTTATTAACTCCTCCAGTGTGGCAGGAACCTCCCTAGTGGCCAGAGCATCCTTAACGTGGTCAGCCAGGCCCCTCCAAAATATGGGGATAAGAGCTCTATCCGACCAATCCAGCTCAGAAGCTAAAGTGCGGAATTGGACGGCAAAATGACTGACCAAGGACTCACCCTGAGTTAATGCCAGCAGTTGGAGCGCAATATCATGGGTGACTTGAGGTCCTAAAAAGACCTGTTTCAGAGTGCTCAGAAACAGCGGAGCACTCTGCACCACATGATCGCCACGCTCCCACAGCGGCGTAGCCCATTCCAACGCCCTGTCCGACAAGAGAGACACTATAAATCCCACCTTAGCCCGCTCTGTGGGAAAACGTGCAGCCAGGAGCTCGAGGTGAATAGAGCACTGACTCACAAATCCCCTACAAAATTTGCTATCACCAGAAAATTTTTCTGGCAGCGGGAGGCGAGAAAATGTTGGAGCAGGGGTGGCAATGGACAGGGTTGCTGCAGCCACGCTAGCAGCCTGTACAGCAACTGCGGTAACATCCACAGCTGAGGTTGCGCTCTCAAGAGCCGCCAACCTACCCTCCAGCTGCTGGATATACCGCAAGGATTGCTGATTGTTCGTCATTACTAGCCAGACCCTGGCGCTAGTGTAATGTTAGGGCTAGCGGAACGCACCAAATAAAAAGACAGATAGAGTATGGTGCGTTCGCAGCCCGGGGTCCACCGTGCAGAGATGGAACCTGCTGCCAAGTAATGACGGACTAGATGGCGGTACTCATAAGTATACACACGTGGGTTAAACTTCACCCAGCGTGAAGGAAGCGATCCTGTTGCGTCACAGGACCGCGGTAGCGCACATAGAGCGCGAGCAAGTAGTCAGCGAACTCAACCCCAACTAGGATTGAAGTCCGATTAGACCCTTGCTGGCACAACACCGCAACTGGGTGTGTAAGGAAACTAAATAATAATATTAAGGCACAAGAGTGCATGCGGTGCCGCACTGACGAACGCCACTAACCACCCAGGCTTGGGTAAGGAAAGCACAGAGGAAGTGCACGGCGCCGTACTGGCGGTCACAGCAACTGGACGCTGTAATGTGTGATTCGTGCTGTAGGATAAGTCGGGCGCTAGATAGCAACCATACACCTTCCGCGAACTGAAATTCAATAGGGTAGGGGTATCCAAGGACGACTTGCACTCACAACATACACACATTAACAATTATACACTAGCGCATGGCCGTGCGGTCATGCGCAGTTTATATAGCTGCAGCACAGGAAGTGGCCACAGAAACTTTGCCCTTCCAAGACCTGCCAAGAGGACCAATGGAATGTGCTGCAGAGCCTGAGCACATGACCCTCGATCTCCAACGGGAGATCTTGCCCTGGGCATGCTCAATGTGTGCAGACAAGGACTTAGTGCCAGAGAAGTCCGCTCGCTGCTGACCAGCACTGGCTTTAATGGCAGAAGCTGAAGAAGCAGCAGTAACTCTCTGTACAGAGTGAGACTGAGCAAGACGCTGGGACCGACGTCCCTGCTGAGCAGACTCCACTGCGGCTGGATAAGAATGGGAGACCGCAGCGGAGATGGCTCGAGATTCCCCCTGTGCAGAAGTGGGAACTCGAGACCTAACACGCAGATCGGGGATCTGCGAGAGAGGGGACGTTATACACGACCCCAAAAAAGACATTGCGTTAGCGCAATCCGCTAGCGCTTAGCGCTAAACGGATTGCCCTAACGCAATCTGAACCTAGCCTAAGTGTCCTGCACTCCAGACTCTATTAATCCATTGATACAAGCCTATGTGCTGATGCCCAGGGGTCCAAAAGGTAAAGGGGGCCACTTTCTCCTCAAAAACAGCAAGCATTTTCTGTTACAGACAAAAGTATTGGACTGCAAAGAGCCCATTTAAAGTTTTTGCACAGGGGCTCTTTTCCATCTGTGTTGGCCACTGAACTGAATGGTTTGTTAAAGGGAATCTGTCAGCAGGTGTTTCCTATGTAATCTGTAGCAGCATTATGTAGGAACAGAGACCCCGATTCCAGTGACGTGTTACTTACAGCGTGGGCGGACATACTGCCGATGCAGCTAGGGGGGACCTTGCAGGGTGGCTAATAATGAGGACAATCTGGCCTGTTTCTCAGAGCCCAAGGCTCTGTGGGGCCCATGGCCAGATTGCCCTCATGGGCGGCAAGCATGTGAACCAGTACATGAATCCAGCTCAGAAAGGCATTGGGACCAACACTAGAGGTTCTAATGCTTGGCTCTCTACAATATCACCAGAAAATTAAGAACCTTCCTCAGAAACTCAATGGGGCTATGGAAAACAACATTGGAAATGCAGCATAAACAAAGGTGCACTGTCCCCCATTGCTGTTCTGCATAGGCCTGAACCCCCTCAGCCAGATAATTACAGAGTCTGGCTATGGATACAAGTTATAGAGCGGAAGCACTATCAGCGACCTCCTCTACATGGATGACATCAAGCTGTATGTGAAAAACAAACGAGACATCAATTCACTGATCTGCCTGAAAAGGATCTACAGTGAAGACATCGGGATGTCCTTCAGACTGGAGAAGTGCGGCCGGTTGGTAATAAAGAGAGGCAAGGTAGTCATGACTGATGGAGTAGAATTACCAGCAGGACACATAGCAGATGTACAGACCTGTACCTCGACATTCCACAGGGATAGGTAATCATGATGAGGAGGCAAGGAAAGCAGCAACATCCAAGTACCATCAAAGGGTAAGACAGGTTCTGAAGAGCCAGCTCAATGGGAAGAATAAAATCCGCACCATCAATACATATGCTCTACCAGTTATCAGATACCCTGCTGGAAAAGTGTGCTGACCCAAAGAAACGATGGAAGCTGCAGATGTGAAGACACAAAAGCTTCTCACAATGCATGGAGGCCTCCACCCTAAGTCTAACACCCAAAGATTGTATACCGACAGAAAGGAAGTGGTCGAGGCTTGAAAAGCATCCAAGCCACCATCACAGATGAACAAGGAGTAATAAATAATAATCTTTATTTTTATATAGCGCTAACATATTCCGCAGCGCTTTACAGTTTGCACACATTATCATCACTGTCCCCGATGGGGCTCACAATCTCAATGAGTATCCAGGAATACATCAGAAAAATGGCACCAAAAACTGAGATGCTGAGAGAAAGCCTAGAGCAGCAACAACAACAGATCTGGAAGGAAGAACAGGAACTTAAAGCGCCATGGTAAGACAAGCCGCTGAATGCAATGTACCATCAACAGATAATGGAGGTGGCTGATGTGGCAAAATCCTACCAATGGCTAGAGAAAGCTGAACTCAGAGACAGCACAGAGGCACTAATCATAGCGGCACAAGAGCAAGCACTAAGTACCAGATCCATAGAAGCAGGAATCTACCACACAAGACAAGACCCAAGGTGCAGAATATGCAAAGAAACCTCAGAAACCGTCCAACACATAGTGGCAGAATGCAAAATGCAAGCAGGAACAGCGTATACCGAATGGCACAACCAAATAGCGGGAATTGTATACAGGAACATCTGCACAGCATTTGGGCTAAGTCTCCCTAAGACAAGGTGGGATACCCCAAAAAATGTGGTGGAGAATGAAAGGGCTAAAATCCTGTGGAACTTCAAGATCCAGATGGATAAGCAGATGTTGGCTAACCAACCAGACATTGTGATAGTAGACAAGGATCAGAAAACAGCAATGATAATAGATGTGCCAGTGCCAAGTGACAGCAACATCATAAAGAAGGAATATGAGAAACTGGAGAAATACCAGGGCCTCAAAGGAGAACTGGAGATGTGGAAGGTGACAGCAACAGTGATTCCAGTGGTGATAGGAGCCAGAGACCCCCAAGTTGGGAAAATGGCTACAACAGATCCCAGGAGCAACATCTGAACTCTCTGTCCAGAAAAGTGCAATGCTGGAAACAACTAAGATCCTGTGTAGAACAATCAAACTCCCAGGCCTCTGGCAGAGGACCTGAGAATGAGAAAGGACAAAAAAGACCACCCCTATTAGGGGGTAAGAAGGAAATGTGTATGTGTGTATATATATATATATGCACAGTCAATAAGCATTTGATCCCTTGCTGATTTTGTAAGTTTGCCCACTGACAAAGACATGAACAGTCTATAATTTTAAGGTTAGGTTAATTTTAACTTTGAGAGATAGAATATCAAAAATAAAATCCAGAAAATAACAATGTATAAATTATACAAATTTATTTGCATTTTCCAGTGAGAAATATGTGTTTGAACCCTCTGGCAAACAAGACTTAATACTTGGTGGCAAAACTCCTATTAGCAAGCACAGAAGTCAGACATTTTTTGTAGTTGATGATGAGGTTTGCGCACATGTCAGGCGGAATTTTGGTCTTCTCCTCTTTGTAGATCATCTCTAAATCATTAAGATTTTGAGGCTGTTGCTTGGCAACTCGGAGCTTCAACTCCCTCTATAAGTTTTCTATGGGATTAAGGTCAGGAGACTGGCTAGGCCACTCCATGACCTTAATGTGCTTCCTTTTGAGCCATTCCTTTGTTACCTTGACTGTATGTTTTGGGTCATTGTCTTGCTGGAAGACCCAGCCATGACCCATTTTTAATGTCCTAGCGAAGGGAAGGAGGTTGTCACTCAGGATTTTACGGTACATGGCTCCCTCCATTGTCCCATTGATGCGGTGAAGTAGTCCTGTGCCCTTAGAAGAGAATCACCCTAAAAACATAATGTTTCCACCTTCATGCTTGACAGTGGGGACGGTGTTCTTTGGGTCATAGGCAGCATTTCTCTTCCTCCAAAAATTGGCAAGTTGAGTTAATGCCAAAGACCTCAATTTTTCTCTCATCTGACCACAGCACCTTCTCCCAATCACTCACAAAATCATCTAGGTGTTCATTGGCAATCTTCAGACTGGCCTGCACATGTGCCTTCTTGCGCAGGGGTACCTTGCAGGCACTGCAGAATTTTAAACCTTTACAGCATAATGTGCTACCAATGGTTTTCTTGGTGACTATGGTCCCAGCTGCCTTGAGATCATTAACAAGTTTCCCCCATGTAGTATTAGGCTGATCTCTCACCTTCCTTATGATCAAGGATACCCCATGAGGTGAGATTTTGCATGGTGCCCCAGATCGATGTTGATTGACAGTCATTTTGTATTTCTTCCATTTTCTTACTATTGCAGTTGTCTCCTTCTCACCCAGCGTCTTACTTATGGTTTTGTAGCCCATTCTAACTTTGTGCAGGTTTATGATCTTGTCCCTGACATCTTTATAAACCTCTTTGGTTTTGCCCATGTTGTAGAGGTTACAGTCTGACTGATTAACTGAGTCTGTGGACAGGAGTCTTTTATAAAGGTGACTATGTAAGACCGCTATCTTTCATGCAAGTAACGAGTTGATTAGGAGCGTCTAACTGGACTGTAGGAGCCAGAACTTTTACTGGTTGTGTGATAGAAATATTTATATCATGTAGATCTCACTTGCATGTATACTCCTCTATAATCATATATACTCATATAAACGCAAATATATCTATATTCACTATAATCAATTGCTTAAAATGGCTGACATAAACTAATATAAGCCAGACAGACTGTTCGGTGTTTTCCACCCAAAAAGCAGAAGAACTCCAGATGTATTAAGTGCTGATGAGTTGTCTCAACTTTGTCCCAGATACCGAGAGCTACATTTTAGTTGCATAATCAGCAGTCATATGCGTATTAATCACAATATTCCATATATATCAGATAACCAATAACTGAATTGTATGTTAATTAACTAACCGCCCCAACCACACCTTTCTATATGCTATTATAAAAACTATGTATCAGGAAATAAATGGCCAGTCTTTGATTGAATGTCAAGCTGTCACCACGTGTCAGACTCATTCTTTAAGGGCTCAGAAATAATTGGGAGCGGCCGCAGCACACACGGGTAGATTTATCCAACCCAAATTTCCATATCAAGTGGCGCCCAACGGCTCGGACGAAGATATCACAGGAGGGGATCCGGCTGACCGCACAGACGAGGGTGCGGGCCACGGCCTTGGCCCAAGGGACGGAGACTGCAGCTCCATCAGAGTAAGGTAAGAAAATTCTATCATCTTACCTGAATGTCCCCTGTGCCCAGTCCGGGTCTGTACCTTTAGCCGGTCAGGTGTGGTCACCACCGCATTCCCAGGTAGTGTAAAAAGTCCGAGCCTGAACCTAAACCCTGGGATATAAGTCGAGGTGTCTGCTGTGTGCCGTGTATATGTTCTGTGTTTGTGTAACATCCAGGAGAAGCAAGGAACAGTGACTGTTTGTGGTTGCTGGGTAACAGACCGCAGGAGGTCAAATCGCTCGATAAGTTATTGCAGGATTCACGTGCATAGGAGGGATAGTTAATCACGGGGCAGCTGACCCCAGGCTCCAGGCACGGGTAGTGATAACTTAGAGGGCTACTGCAGATTCCCGTAGTGCCGACTATCTAGTTAGATAGGTTGGAACGGGGTGGTAGAAATCCCACCTGTTGTGTTTCTCACTCAGGTGGCCCGGGCATAGGTGTGCTCAGTGCGATTGACAGTAGTCTGTTTCCCAAAGCTTCCTACACGTGTCACAAAATAATAATAAAGAGGGTGTCGAATCTCCTGGATGTCAATGTTCTTTGTCTGTTAATGTCACGTACTGTCGCTTAACTGCGTAGAATCGAAAAAGAAGTTTTTTTTTCTCTTCTCTCTCCCCGTCTGTTCCCTATTTAGAACTTCCCCTCCTCCATGCAGTTAGGAGAAATATATGCATTGTAAATCACACGGTCACAACCGTTTTTTTTTTGTCTTTTTTTTCTATTCTTTTTTGTTGCTAAGTTTTCTGTTTTTGCATATATATGACATTTATTTGAAGAGGTGAAACTAAATGATATCTATCATTTTTGCTGTGACATACGTGATTTTTGGTATAACAGCAGCTGCTGGTAAAAAAGGGGAAGTGTGTCTCTGACTGCATTTGAGCGCAGCGTACAGAAAAAAAAAAAAAAAAAAGGAGGGGGGAGAGGAGAAGCCGTTTTAATTTTATTTTATTTTCTGTTTTTTGTTGCTTTTTTTAAGTTTTTAGACTTTTTATAAGTTTTTTCAAAGTTTCTTTTCTTTTCTGCCTCTTCACCTTTTTTGTTTAAAAGGGTTTTTTATTTATTTATTTTTCTTCCTTCTCTGTGAAGATCCTGAGTTTTGGATCGTGTACCCAGTTTTTTTATGGTTCTTTTATGTTTTGATTTCAACATCTTGCATCATTTTTTTTGAAAGCTCCCTTTTTCTTCTACTTTTCGTGTTTTTATATACTTACCTACTTGAGATTTTTATTGTTGTGTTTTTTTTAATTTTATTTTTGCAATGGGGAATAATTTGGCCAAGCAACAGGAGAGCCTTTTGCTTCCTGATGAGAAAACGGCTCCTCAAATAGTAGCGGAGCATGAAGGTGTTAAGTACGTGAAGAATTTTAGAAGGTATAAAGTATGTGAAATTCATCAGAACGGCAGAATTCAAGCTGCAGAGTGGCATGATGTCTTAGAAAGAAAGGAAAGCTAGTTGATACTAACTTGCTGCCGACTGCAACAGCATGGTATAAGGTGGCTACAGACTTACAACGTCTAGGGAGCACTGAAAGATATGTGAAGGAGTCAGGAAGTGATTTTTATGTGTACAAAGTAGGGAAAGGTGTTAAACCATCAGCACCTCCCCCATATGGGGATGAAAAATATTGGGTGTGTGCAGTCTGCACCCAGCAGAATCCATTGTACAGGGAGACTTGCTCAGCATGTGGTGTGCCCCGCCCAAACTTGGTACAGGGAGATGGCACTGTTACTCTGACAATGCCGGCACGGGCTGCATCAAAGAAGAAGGAATTCTCTTCTTGTCTTTCTCCTCCATCTTTTTCCTCTCCGTCTTCTGCACTGCCCTCTCCTCCTCCTCTTTCATCTCCACCTCTTTCTCCTCCTCTTTCTCTACCACACCCTCCTTCTTCTTATTCCGCACCTCCTCCTCCTACACCACACCCACATCCTTCTTCTTCTTCTTCACCTCCTCCTCCTACACCACACCCACCTCCTTCACACTTTTCATCTCCTCCCCTCTCTCTCTGAAGCACTCTCCCCTTCCTCTAACTCACCCATCTTTTCCTTACTCTGTGACACACTCTCCTTCTCCTGATCTGCTGCCTGTCAGGCAGGTGCCGAGTCCAGGCAGTGTGGTGTCTCTGCATCCAGTGCTCACAGCACAAGGCACATTCTATGTTCCCAATACAGCCAAGCCTCTGACAGTCATGGTATCGGGGGAGGAGGGTGGAGATCCTCCAGTAGAAGGCACCCCCCAAGCCGCAGCAGGCTTCCCCCAGGCAAACCCGGCAGCAGGCAGCTCAGGTCTGGGGACAGGGGGGGGAGACAGGCATCACCATCAGATGGTGATCAGTATCCCCGGTCAGAGCAGCCAACATTCACACCACAATGGAACTATAATCCTCCACAGCCTCAGCAGGGTGGGGACACATCCTCTCACAAAAAGACAATATCCAAGACCGCTTATCAGCCACTGCAGGACCCCAGTGCACTCTATCACAACTATTCCTCTGATGAGGATGAAGAGGGGACTTCATACATGCTACCCAGTACTAGAAAGAAAAACCCACGGGCACCTAGGAGACAGGGGCAGATAGAAGCACCACCATTACACTATGTGCACTTCACCCCAAGTCAGGTGACCAGTATCCTCAACAATCTTCCAGATCCAGAGATGCACCCCATGCCATTCTACAGAAGAATGCAGCAGAACCAGCGCACATATGCAGCCACCTGGAATGATCTGTGGGCAGTGATGGAGATAAAGGCAGGTGATGCCTTCTGGCCAATCATGAAAGAACATTTCAAGCTTTCAGCAGACTTAGACGTACATGCCTGGGAGTCAGGGCCGAAGCTGATTGAACAACTCAGAGAGTGGGCCAGAGGCAGGCTGGCCGGACAGGCCCTCAGCTTACATGACATGAGTCAGGAGAAGACAGAGACTGTGGAGAAGTTTCATGGCAGAGTAATGCAGGTTTTCCAGGACCTGGGCTTCACCATTCATGATCAGATACACAGGCAGATGTTGGCACAGGCCTTTGTGCATGGACTCAGAGAACCAATCAAGAAGCCACTGATAGTGGCTAGACCCGAGTACAGGTCAATAGCAATGGACACCCTGCTCACCGTAGCCAAAGGGATTGAGTCCCAACCAGGAGTGCGGAAGACAACACCCCTTATGGCGGCCATAAACTCTGAAGAGCCACCGCAATACTGAGACAGAAGGAACGTCAGATGTTTCAACTGCGGCAAATTGGGTCATTATCAGAGCCGGTGCAGAGCTCCACCACAACCCAAGACCCTGCCCAGAGGAGCAAGCCGAGGAGCAGACAAGGTGGACAGTGAAGCGCCCCATCCATAGGACAGGGGCAAGCCAGGTCCGCAAGACACAACGCTCCTGACATGCAAAACCCCTTCAGCAGGACCAACCCCTCAAATTACCCTGAAAGTGGATGGCGTTGTCAGGTCTTTTCTTGTGGACACTGGTGCAGCCAGAAGTGTGATGAGACATGTGGAACTCCCTGACCCTACCTGCCTATCAGAATCCTCTGTGTCTTGCGTAGGCATCGACGGTCAAGTCAGAAATTCTCAGCTTACAAAGCCTCTGAGCGTGTGCACTCAGCCAGCACACTCTATCCTATCCCAGTTTGTGGTGTCAAGAACCTGCCCACTCAACCTACTGGGGGCAGACCTTCTACAGAAACTAAAAGCAACCATAGTGTTCCAGGAAGATGGGACCGTGACCCTTTCTTCACCTCTGACCCAGGAAGAGTCAGTCATGCTGGCAGCCTTACAGGAACCTCAAACAACCCATGAAGGCCTACCCCAGGAGGTACTGGACGTAGTACCAGAAAGTCTATGGTCTAAGGGACCCCAATATGTGGGAAAACTTCAAGTTGCCCCGGTGCGGGTATCACTCAAGCCAGGTACCCCATATCCTCGTAAGGCCCAGTATCCCTTATCCATCGCACAGAGTCAAGCCGTCTCAGACCAATTGAAGGTGTTCCTGGAAATAGGGGTCGTTGTCCCCTGCACCTCTCCTTGCAATACCCCGCTTTTCCCTGTCAAGAAAAAGACTGTAAAAGGAGAGCCAGCCAAGTTCAGAATGGTACATGACCTAAGAGCGGTGAATGACGCTACAGTATTTGAAACTCCAATTGTGCCAAATCCACACACCCTGCTCTCAAATGTGCCTTCCACAGCAATAGTGTTCACGGTGATCGACCTGGCAAATGCTTTCTTCAGTGCTCCCCTCCATCCAGATGACCAGTTCCTGTTTGCCTTCACGCATCAGGGGGCACAGTACACATGGGCGGTGATGCCCCAGGGGGCCCAGAACAGCCCCTCGCAATTCACCAAAGCAATGCCTACAGTTCTCGCCAACTGGATCACAGAACATGCAGAAGTGACCCTGCTACAATACGTGGACGATCTACTCCTTTGTGCAGTTGACTTTGACACATGTAAAGCACATTCCGTGTCTCTCCTACTCTACCTGGCGAAACAACACTGCAAGGTCTCAAAGAACAAAGTCCAGTGGTGTCTGAAGCGAGTTACATTCCTTGGGCACTGCATTGCTCACCAGACTAAACACCTGACAGATGACCGGAAGACCACAGTGGAGAGGATGGCTCCCCCAACATCTCCAAAGGCACTACAAGCTTTTCTTGGTCTAGTATCGTACTGCAGAACCTGGATCCCTGATGCCTCAGTCCTAATGCAACCTCTGTATGACTGTGTTAACGTAACCCCGTTCCTGCTAACAGATGTGGCCTTCAGTTCGTTCAAGAAGCTAAAAGACTCAGTAGTCTCAGCGCCAGCGCTAGGCCTACCTGACTACGAGAAGCCATTCCGTCTCTACCTGATGGAGAAAGAAGGCCATGCTACTGGAGTCCTGACACAGACTCACGGGGGAAGACAGAGACCTCTGGGCTATTTTTCAGCTCGCCTGGATCCAGTTGCAAGGGGAGCCCCCTCCTGCATGAGAGCAGTATTTGCAGCACACGCCCTCCTGGACAAAACAGCTAACATCATTCTTGGACATCCACTGGAAATCCTGGCTCCACATGACATCTCAGCAATTCTCAATAAAACCCAGCCAAAACATCTCTCCACCGCAAGACATCTTCGTCTACAGTGCTCACTACTACTGCCTGACAACGTCACCATCTCCAGATGTACAGTCCTCAATCCAGCCACTCTACTCCCACTCCCAAGGGGGGATACAGATATGGACCCTCCAGATCAAAATCTGCATGATACCTTCCACAAGGATCTGGATTTGCTCCGACCAGATGATCATGACTGTTTCAGCATCATGCAACAGGAAACAGCAGGACTACCCAATGTGGCAGAAGAGCCACTGGCCAACCCAGAGTTGATCCTCTATGTAGATGGCTCCAGATTTGCAGATGATGAAGGAAGATTTCACACGGGATGTGTAGTGACCAGCAATCAAGAAATCCTGTGGTCCAGGAGTCTGCCACCTAGCCTGTCAGCCCAAGAAGCAGAACTGATAGCGCTGACGAAGGCTTGCCAGATTGCAGAAGGCAAAACTGCGAACATTTACACCGATTCAAGGTATTCACATGGCATAGCACACGACTTCGGACCCATCTGGGCTGCAAGAGACTTCATCACAACAAGCGGAACAACCGTAAAGCATCATGGAGCTATTAAAGACCTACTGAGCGCACTCCAACTCCCAAAAATGGTGGCAGTACTGAAGGTCAAAGCACATGGAAAACTGAACACAGTAGAGGCACGGGGCAACAACATGGCAGATATGGCAGCCAAAGAAGCCGCCAAAGGAAGACAGTATGGAGAAATGGGAGAGGTCATAGAGCCGGACAGCTACTACGTGGCAACTGAGGACAAGACACCAGATGAGATGACGTCTTGGGATCTATTCAAGAAGTTGCAAGAACAAGCCCCAAAGGAGGAGAAGGAGAATTGGATGCGGAAGGGTGCAACACATCAAGAAGGAAGGGTATACTCAATGGACTACAAACCCTGTTTACCCCGAAGCATGTACCCTATGGTGGTCCAGTGGGCACATGGGCCCACGCACAGAGCAAAGACACAGATGAATGATCTGATTGGTGCTTACTGGTTCGCTCCAGGGATCTCCACCCTAACAGCCAAGTTCACTAGCAGCTGTCTGACCTGCGGCAAATGCAACCCTGGAAGAATGGAGAAAGTTCCCATACATCATCTCGCCAGACCGCTGTACCCCTTCCGGAGGATCCAGATAGACCACATCCAGATGCCGCCAAGTGGAGGATTCGAATATGCCCTTGTGGTCGTGGACGTGTTTTCAGGATGGCCAGAAGCTTTCCCAGTGAGGAATCAGTCAGCAAAGACTACTGCAAAGAAGCTACTCTCAGAGATCGTGTGCAGATACGGGGTCCCAGAAGTGATAGAGAGTGATCAGGGGCCCACATTCACAGCAAACCTCACAAGGGAGATCTGGTCAGCAGTAGGGTCAGACTTAGGCCTACACACTCCCTACCACCCCCAGAGTAGCGGGAAAGTAGAAAGACTGAATGGGACACTCAAAAACAGGATGTTAAAAGTTGCCCAAGAGACACGCAAACCATGGCATGAAACACTCCCCATCGCACTGTTTAGTGTCAGGCACACTCCCCGGGGCCCAGAAAAACTGTCACCTCATGAGATTCTATTTGGGTCCAGCCCTCGGTTAGGGATATTCTTCCCTCAGCAGTTGACAATGCAATATGATACTTTGTCTGCTTATGTAATTGAACTCACCAAGAAACTTGCTAACATCCATTCTCGAGTTTTCTCTTCATTACCAGATCCAGGATCGGTACCCGGTTCACACTCCCTGAAACCAGGAGACTGGGTGTTGGTGAAGAAGTTTGTGAGGAGAACGCTCGACTCCAGATTTGACGGTCCCTTCCAAGTGCTGCTGATGACACCAACCTCTGTGAAACTAGAGGGAAGGCCCACTTGGATCCACGCATCGCATTGCAAGAAGGCTCCCGTACCAGAAGATACGCCTAAGCCAGAATGATCCTGATGATGGAAAAGACAGTCAAGGACACAACAAACCTGATGCCGCATCTCCTCCTGGACGAACCTATCCGAATTCAGATTCACCCACCTGATGGCTCCTCCAATCCTGATGACGACGAATATGTGGAACTGATCGCACAGAGTCGCCAATATGAGACCATGCATGTTTCTACCCCCGTTTAGGGACAGATCTCCTGATTGCTCATTGCGAAAGACTGTACGGTGTAGGGCGTAGACACTAGGTTTGCGTCGGATCGCCGGCAGCACAAAAGAGTTGCAGCGCTTTGGGACAGGAGGCTAGGCTTAGGGCAAGTGATATCTAAGGGGGGCTTGTGATAGAAATATTTATATCATGTAGATCTCACTTGCATGTATACTCCTCTATAATCATATATACTCATATAAACGCAAATATATCTATATACACTATAATCAATTGCTTAAAATGGCTGACATAAACTAATATAAGCCAGACAGACTGTTCAGTGTTTTCCACCCAAAAAGCAGAAGAACTCCAGATGTATTAAGTGCTGATGAGTTGTCTCAACTTTGTCCCAGATACCGAGAGCTACATTTTAGTTGCATAATCAGCAGTCATATGCGCATTAATCACAATATTCCATATATATCAGATAACCAATAACTGAATTGTATGTTAATTAACTAACCGCCCCAACCACACCTTTCTATATGCTATTATAAAAACTATGTATCAGGAAATAAATGGCCAGTCTTTGATTGAATGTCAAGCTGTCACCACGTGTCAGACTCATTCTTTAGGGGCTCAGAAATAATTGGGAGCGGCCGCAGCACACACGGGTAGATTTATCCAACCCAAATTTCCATATCAGTTGGTAGGGGACCAAATACTTATTTCTCACTGCAAAATGCACATAAATTTCTATAATATTCTATCTCTCAATGTTAATATTAACCTACCCTTAAAATTTTCGACTTTTCTTCTATCTTTGCATCTATGTAATATATATACTAGGGTGCCAAGGAAATGCATGATAAAAATTAAGTGGCAAGTTTTTGAAGGTCTTACCTCCTAATTTTGTACCTTTTTGGTCATAGATATTTTATAATTTTCTTTTTTTAAGATTAGTTATTATTTACTGGTTGCTCAATGGCACATCATATTGCTGTTTTAAATGTTTGTTTAGTATTTGTCATCATGCATATCCCGCGTTATATATGGTATGTTATGGTTTACCGATCAGATTAATTGATATCATATTTTGATAGATCGGGCGTTTCTGAACGCGGCGATACCAAATGTGTGTACAATGTACATAATTGTGTAATGCATATTTTACTGTAATAGAATGCTTAATGCCATTCTATGTTTTTTGAATTAAAAATAGTATATCCAGTTAAAGATATGATGACAAACTGAGTGGTTATTGTGTGTACAATATTGTGGAAAATTAGAAACATGGAATAATTCACATGCCTTGAGCAAGTGGTAAATCTAAATTTAATGTCAACATATTTTACATGGTGAATCATTATGCCAAAAGGAACAAATTTTAGGGGTAAGACTTACCAATTTGCAAAGTTCATTTTTCCTTGGCACCCTAATATATACGTATATATATGTGTCACTGACATCTATATACCTATGTAGTCTATGTGTATATATCAATTCTATCTATTTTAACCTATCACGCTGTGATATTACTGTACGTGGCAGATGAACGGCTTTTCTTCTATCTATGTATGTAATATACACTGCTCAAAAAAATAAAGGGAACACTTAAACAACAGAATATAACTCCAAGGAAATCAAACTTCTGTGAAATCAAACTGTCCACTTAAGAAGCAACACTGTTTGACAATCAATTGCACATGCTGTTGTGCAAATGGAATAGAAAACAGATGGAAATTATTGGCAATTATCAAGACACCCTCAATAAAGAAGTGGTTCTGCAGGTGGGGACCACAGACCACATCTCAGTCCCAATGCTTTCTGGCTGATGTTTTGGTCATTTTTGAATTTTGGTTGTGTTTTCACACTCGAGGTAGCATGAGACGGACCCTTCAACCCACACAAGTGGCTCAGGTAGTGCAGCTCATCCAGGATGGTACATCAATGTGAGCTGTGGCAAGAAGGTTTGCTGTGTCTGTCAGCATAGTGTCCAGAGGCTGAAGGCGCTACCAGGAAACAGGCCACTACACCAGGAGACGTGGAAGGGGCCATAGAAGGGCAACAACCCAGCAGCAGGACCGCTACCTCCGCCTTTGTGCAAGGAGGGACAGGAGGAGCACTGCCAGAGCCCTGAAAAATGACCTCCAGCAGGCCACAAATGTGCATGTGTCTGCACAAACGGTTAGAAACCGACTCCATGAGGATGATCTGAATGCCTGACATCCACAGATGGGGTTGTTTTCACAGCCAAACACCGTGCAGGATGCTTGGCATTTGCCAGAGAACCCCAGGATTGGCAAATTCACCACTAGCGTCCTTCTGGAGATGCCGTGGAGAGCGATCTGCTGCCTGCAACATCCTTCAGCATGACCAGTTTGGCAGTGGGTCAGTAATGGTGTGGGGTGGCATTTCTTTGGAGGGCCACACAGCCCTCCATGTGCTCACCAGAGGTAGCCTGACTGCCATTAGTTACCGAGATGAGATCCTCAGACCCCTTGTGAGACCATATGCTGGTGCGGTTGGCCCTGGGTTCCTCCTAATGTAGGACAATGCCAGACCTCATATGGATGGAGTGTGTCAGCAGTTCCTGCAAGATGAAGGCAATTAAGCTATAGATTGGCCCGCCCGTTCCCCAGACCTGAATCTGATTGAGCACATCTGGGACATCATGTCTCACTCCATCCACCAACATCACATTGCCTCACAGACTGTCCAGAAGTTGGCAGATGCTTTAGTCCAGGTCTGGGAGATGATCCCTCAGGAGACCATCCACTGCCTCATCAGGAGCATGCCTAAGCGTTGTACAGTAGAGAGGTCATACAAGCACGTGGTGGCCATACACACTATACTGAGCATCTTTTACTTGTCATGAGGCATTTGCACTGAAATTTGATCAGTCTGTAATTTGATTTTCCACTTTGATTTTGAGTATCATTCCAAATCCAGACCTCCATGGGATATTCATTTTGATTTTCATTGATAATTATTATGTTCTATTGTTCTGAACACATTCCACTATGCAATGAATAAAAATTTGCAACTGGAATATTTCATTCAGAGATATCTAGGATGTGGTATTTTAGTGTTCTCTTTATTTTTTTGAGCAGTGTATATATATATATATATATATATATATATATACAGTATATATACATATATATATGTGTGTGTCACTGACATCTAAAAACCTATGTATTTTATGTTTATACAGTATATCTATTTTATGTATTCTATTCTAACCTGTCACTCTGTGATTTTAATGCAATCGGCACATGAATTGCTGGCTTTTCCAAGGAGATCGGTGTGTAAAAATCAGACAGCACTCCCATGGTCCGACGAGTGCTGTGCAATTTTTTTCTCGCACACATTGATTTCTTTTGCAGGATGCAGTCTTATTTCCGATTACAGTTGCGGCATTCGGCAAGTTTTTTCCAGTCCGAACGTGATTCAATCCGAGCTGGGAAAAAAAATGCAGATGAACACACAATGATAGAATAACATTGGTCTGAATGCAATCCGATTTTTTTATCGGATTGCATTCGTCCAATTTCATCACAAGTGGGAATGATTTCCTAAAGATGAGCTCCTTCTGGCAGCTCCAAACGAGGGAACAAAATATAAATCCACAGATCCCAAATAGAGAAGAGTAGGATGCACAGATGATCAAAAGCCGAGCTGCCAGATGGTAAAATATTTATGGCCTCCCATACAGCCACCAGGTACCACTGACCTAGACGCTGGACTGGAATGCTGTGAATTGCTGAACTTATCTCTAGTCCCAACTGTCCCGCATACAGTTGATTTAGGTCAACACCCTGCAGTCTTGAAGGTGTGCTGAATTTCCCTCACTACCAGCACCCCTCTGACATCTCTTCCTGCCAGGGGAGAAAAAATGGTAAATTAGTGTGTATAGGGGTGGGGCCAAGGGCATGGCCAAAAGATGCAGCAGTGCGCTAAGCATGATCTGTCCCTCTTTCTATTCTTCAAAATTTGGGAGGTATGTCTACTGCGTGGTACTGTTTTTCCTTAGAATATATTTGTGCCATGTGCAAATGCCCTAGAAAACAGTGCCCACATTTTGCCCCTATAAAGTAATAATGCCCCCTGTGTGCCCCTTTGACAGTCACAATAACCAAAGTGCCCCTATAACAATAAGTGCCCATTTAACATTTAACCCCTTACTGCCATCGGACGGAATAGTATGTCCAATGGCAATATCCCCCGTTTTCATGTGGGCTCCAGCGGTGAGCCCGCATAATGCTGGGACTTGTCAGTTGTTATGATCTCTATGGTTGTTGATGTCTGATTGCTATGAGCGCCACCCTGTGGTCGGCGCTCATAGCAAGTCTGTAATTCTGCTACATAGAGGTGATCTGAGCATCGTCTCTATGTAGCAGAGCCGATCAAATTGTGTCAGCCTCTAGCCTCCCTTGGAGGCTAATGAAGCATACCAAAAGTTAAAAAAACGTTTTTAAAAATATGAAAAAATTAAAAATATAAAAGTTTAAATCAGCCCCCTTTCGCCCCATTCAAAATAAAAATAAAAAAATAAAAAATCAAACCTACAAATATTTGGTATCGCCGCATTCAGAATCGCCTGATCTATCAATAAAAAAAAGGATTAGGCTAGGTTCAGATTGCGTTAGTGCAATCCGTTTAGCGCCTAGTCGCGTTAAACGTCCCCACTCTTGCAGATCTCTGATCTGCGAGAGCGGGGAACGGACTGCGGGCGTGCCTCGGATGCTGCAAGCAGCGTCCGCGGCGCACCAAAAAACACCGGCACATCGCTAGCGCATGCCGAAAATGGCACGCGCTAGTGATGCGCGTCCCCATTGCTGTTAATGGGCGCGCTAACGGACGCGTTGCATGGCGTCAATTTCGCCGTGCAACGCTGTCCGTTAGCGCGATCCCATTAACGCAATGGGAGCCTAGCCTTAACCTGATTGCTAAACGGGGTAGCGACAAAAGAAAGTTAAAATGCCAGAATTACTTTTTTTGGACATTAAAATGCAATAACGGCCGATCAAAAGAACTTATCTGCACAAAAATGATATCATTAAAAACGTCAGCTTGGCTTGCAAAAAATAAGCCCACAACTGACCCCAGATCACGAAAAATGAAGATGGTATGGGTATTGGAAAATGGCGCATTTTTTACTTTTTTTTAAGCAAAGTTTTGAATTTTTTTTTCACTACTTAGATAAAAAATAACCTAGACATGTTTGGTGTCTATCAACTCATAATGACCTGGACAATCATAATGGCAGACCAGTTTTTGCATTTAGTGAACCTAACAGAAAAGCCAAACAAATAAACAAGTGTGGGATTGCACTTTTCTGCAATTTCACCGCACTTGGAATTTTTTTTCCCATTTTCTAGTACACGACATGCTAAAACCAATGGTGTCGTTCAAAAGTACAACTCATCCTGCAAGAAAAAAGCCCTCACATGGTCATATTGACAGAAAAGTAAAATATAGGAAGCTCTGGGAAGGAGGGGAGCAAAAATGAAAATGCATAACCGAAAAAAGCTATGAGGGTTAAAGGGACTCTGTCACCTGAATTTGGCGGGCTATGTAAATGCCCTGTTTATGGTCCGATGGGTGGTGTTTCTTCTTTTTTCCTCCACCCGATCCTTCCCCGCTGTCCGCAATATTTTCCGGAATTGGAGTAGGTGTCCTCTATAGTTTGCGCGTGCGCAATGCAATCTTATCTCCCGCATGCGCTGTATGCTTTTCCCATCTGCGCACTATGTTCCAAAAGTACCCTAAAGATTGCATTGCATGTTCCGGAAGATTGCATTGCAGACGCGCGAACTGTGGAGGACACCTACTCCAATTCCGGAAAATATTGCGGACAGCAGGGAAGGTTGGGGTGGAGGAAAAAAGAAGAAACACCGCCCATCAGACCATAAACAGGGCATTTACATAGCCCACCAAATTCAGGTGACAGAGTCCCTTTAAGGGGTTAATAATGTCCCAAGTCTCTCTCCCCATACAACTCCTATCTACACTGTATAATGCCCCCACACTGTATTGGACTCCCTATAATATGGCTGTTAGGCACATAGTGGTTAGGAGATAAACTAGAAGTAATGCATTAGTGCATATTGGACTAATAGGTGTTAATCGACTCACCATATCTCTACCACTGGGTAAATTGAGAGCTGCTTGTTTCACACAGGATGGACGAATGGAGATTGCAGGTCTCCTGGATTGAATGTCCTTTGCTAAAGGACATGGAAGCTAGAGTCTAAGCCAGGTGAGCTAACCAGCACTAAAGTGTGTCCGTAAAGTCATGGTGCACTTTTGACCAGTCACAGGAAAGCTACAAAAAACTATAGAAATGTGAAATCTGCTCCAAATAAAAGAAAAACTCTCCCAATTTCATACCTATTCAGTGCAGTTCAATGTGGGCTCCATTTGTTGCCCTACACACATACATATTGCATAAGCTTGTGGTTGCAAGATGTCGCAGACCTGGCAGTGTATTAATCAGAGTTCAGTTTATCAGGGGTTAATCTGACTGGGGGCTCAGCAACAGCTTAAATAAGTTTGTGTTTGATTGGTTCTTGTTATCTCTCCTCAAAAATAGGTCTGATATGATTGAGCTAGAGAAAGAGCGCCAAAATGTAAACTATAAAAGTGCACCATGACTTTACGGACACACTGTATTATATAGACCTTTTACTTTATGTTTTACTTTCAGCCAGACAAAGTCTGTATTTACGTTTTCTGGTGATGTGGTTTATGGAGATTGCAATAAACTGGTGGACTTTACATAGAATCGGTTCCTGTGTCTACCTCTTTAAGAAGTCAAGTGAGTGAACCGACCACAGTTAGTGCTAGAAGTATGGGCAAGATCCCCAGCAGGCAAGTGTGATGGCTGGGGACAAACATGGAACAGCAGTCAGACAGAATGGAGGAGCTGATCAAACATCTGTTTCAAAGCCAGCACCAACAGCACCTGCAACAGGTACAGCAGCACTGGAAGCAGCACTAGCAACAGCTCCAAGAACAGAAGCAGCAGATTGATTTACTCATAGAGGCAGCTCGTGGCACGTCAGCAGCTCCAACTCCAATGTCAGCTGATGATTTCTCTGTCCGGAAGGTGGCAAGGAGAGCCTTGCAGAAATCTACCCCGGGTGACGACATAGAGGCCTTTTTAACCATTTTTTAAAGGGTTGCCGATAGGGAGAAACTCCCACCAGAGCAGTGGGCAGAAGTCCTGTCCCCATACTTAACGGGGGAGCCACAAAAGGCCTACTATGATTTAGCCTTATAGGACACCAAAGAATATGAAGAACTATTGAACACAGAAATTTGGCTCGCTTGGGGTGACAATGTCTGTCAGGGCACAACAGTTCCACCGCTGGGCATATCACTGTGACAAACCACCTCGCTCACAAATGTTTGACCTTCTGCACCTCATCTAAAAGTGATTACAGCTGGAGTTCTCTACCCCAGCGCAGATGGTAGGGAAAGTTGTAATGTATCGGTTTGTGCACTTCCTTCCGAGTCCGATGCAGACTTGGGTTGCCGGGGTGAACCTGAAACATCGATGACTTGATTGGACTGGTCGAAAGGTATCAGTAGGTTTGACAGTTCCTTGGGGAAGCAATCCACTCCATACTGGGGCACAGTATGGGGCACTGAGGTTAAAAAGGGAGTGGGGTATCCAAAGTCCAAGGGGTCGGCGGAGGTCATGCCGAGGGCGTCATTGGGGATGTAATTTGCTGGAGATGTCACAGCCCAGGTCATGTAGCTGCCCATTGTCCCCTGACCACCAAGCAAATGGACTGTAGCATGGTACACAGGTGTTCTTTCTATGCATATCCAGCTTACAGTGTGGACTGTCCACCTGGCATGGGGCCCCAGGCTTGTCCTGTAAAAGTGAATGATCTGAAAATGTCTAGAATACTAAACTCAGGGAGTTTAGGGACTCTCGTGAGGGCCACACTCCCTCTCCAATTGATCCCTGGGAAGAAAGTGAGTGTCTGCTGCATTCATAGGGATTCTAAAGACTATCCAGTGGTCAGAGTGGTCATTGAGATAGCCCGAGATACTGAGTACCATGAGGTCGATGTGGTCCAGGATTTATTGCACCCAAAAATCATAGGCAGGGACTTTGTATTGTTTTGGGACTTGTGGAGGAGGGGTGCAGACCTCGATTGCTCGGGTAAGAAATTAAATTTCTCTAAAAACATCTCACCAAGCGAATTTTCAATAAAAATGGTTTCTGTACCTACCTCTTTAAGAAGCCAAGTGAGTAGATCTATCACACACACCTATACAGTTTGCAGTTTGCTGACTCGTTAGTAGCCTCAAAACTGTTTGATGGCCCCAACACTGTGTAATGACACCACATTGTACAAAGGCTACACATTTCACAAACTGTGTGATGGCTCCCACACTGTATGATGGCCCTCTCAGTGTATGTTGGCCCTTTACAGTGGTCCCCACTATGTATGATGGCTCCCAAAGTAGCTTCCATTTGCTATAATGCACCCCATAGTCATTCATATAGTATAATGCACTCCCTGTAGTGATCCATATAGTATAATGCACATCCCATAGTCCTCCATTAAAAAAATGCACCAGATAGTCCTCCATATAGTGTATTACACTCCCCATAGTCCTCACTATAGTATAATGCTCTCCCCAGAGTCATCCATATACTTTAATGCACTCCGCATAGTCCTACATATACTATAATGCACTCCCCATACATAGTCCACAATATAGTATAAATCACCCCCCATCGTCCTTTATATAGTACTAGCTGAAGAGCCCGGCATTGCCTGGGCATGGCAACTAACTGTGGTTAGTTATAGCACCTCACTTCTCTCATTTTCTCATCACGCCTCTCATTTCCCCCTCAACATCTGTCATTTTGACCTCACACCTGTCATTTTCTGATCACTCCACTATTTCCCCTCACTCCTCAAATTTTGCACTCACACCTCTTCATTTTGCACTCACTCCTCTCATTTTGCACTCACACCTCTCATTTTCACCCCACACCTCTCATTTTCCCCTCAGTATACACCTGTATGTCATCTCTTCTGTATATAGTTTATACCGGTATGTCATCTCCTGTATATAGTTTATGCCTGTGTCATCTCCTCCTGTATATAGTATATACCTGTATGTCATCTCCTCCTGCATATAGTATATACCTATGTGTCATCTCCTCCTGTAATAGACCTTGGTCACACGTTATTTAGTCAGTACTTTTACCTCAGTATTTCTAGGCTAAAACTTGGAGTAAAACATCAGAGGAAAAGTATATTAGAAACGCGTCACCACTTCTGTATTTTTCTCCCACTCCTGGTTTTGGCTTATAAATACTGAGGTAAAATACTGACAAAATACTGAACATGTGAATGTGGCCTTATACACAGCCTCCACCTGCAGCTCCACACTCTTCTCTATACACAGCCTCATACTGCAGCAGCTCCTCACTTCTCTTCTTTTCCCCCCTCACATCTCTATCCATGAGGCTCCTCCCTTTCCCTTGACATCATGCCTCACAGCAGCAACTCCATTCTAAGCACGACAGAGCTACATGTGGCCTGTGCTTGCTATGCAGAGTGGGCATGGCTATGTGTAGTGGGCGTGGCTCGATGCACACACATACACACACACAACTTTATATATATAGATAATACACCCCGTAGTCCTCTATATACTACACTGCACTAGCCATAGTCCTCAGTATAGCATAATGCACTCTGCATAGTCCTCCATGCATGTCCACATTAGGGTTGAGCGAAACGGGTCGAACATTTTCAAAAGTCGCCGACTTTTGGCGAAGTCGAGTTTCATGAAACCCGATCCGACCCCTATGCGTGGTCGGCCATGCGGTACGCGACTTTCGCGCCAAAGTCGCGTTTCAATTACGCGAAAAGCGCCATTTCTCAGCCAATGAAGGTAAACGCAGAGTGTGGGCAGCGTGATGACATAGGTCCTGGTCCCCACCATCTTAGAGAAGGGCATTGCAGTGATTTGCTTGCTGTCTGCGGCGTCACAGGGGCTATAAAGGGGAGTTCCCGCCGACCGCCATGTTACTGCTGCTGATCTGAGCTTAGGGAGAGGTTGCTGCCGCTTCGTCAGAAGCAGGGATAGCGCTAGGCAGGGTCCATTAACCACCAAACCGCTTGTGCTGTAGCGATTTCCACTGCCCAACACCACCTTCGGTGTGCAGGGACAGTGGAAGCTCCTTTTTTTTTTTTTTTCCTCAGCGCTGTAGCTCATTGGGCTGCCCTAGAAGGCTCCCTGATAGCTGCATTGCTGTGTGTACGCCGCTGTGCAAACCAACTGCTTTTTTCAAAGCACAAATCCTCTTGTTCCTTCCTTTCTGCACAGCTATCTTGTTTGTTTGTCCACACTTTTTATTTAATTTGTGCATCAGTCCACTCCTTATTGCTGCCTGCCATACCTGGCTGAGATTACTGCAGGGAGATAGTAATTGAAGGACAGTTCCTTTTTTTTTTTTTTTTTTGTGGGAGATTAAGATTGGCATTTCTGCTAGAGTGCCATCTCTGTCTGTGCCATCTCTCACTCAGTGGGCCATAGAAAGCCTATTAATTTTTTTGCTTGATTTGGGTTCTAAATTCTACCTGAAAAAATCACTACATCAATCAGTGGGAGATTAATATTGGCCTTTGGGCTTGTGTGCCAGTCCTAAGCGTGCCATCTCTCTCTCTGTCAGATAGTGGGCCATAGAAAGCCTATTTTTTTATTATTTTATTGGGTTTATAAATTTTCCCTGGAAAAAAAAAAAAAGTGGGAGATTAATATTGGCCTCTGGGCTTGTGTGCCAGTCCTGAGCGTGCCATCTCTCTCACAAATAGTGGGCCATAGAAAGCCTATTTATTTTTTTGGTTGATTTGGGTTCATAATTCTACCTGAAAAAATCAATCAATCAATCAGTGGGAGATTAATATTGGGCTTTGGGCTTGTGTGCCAGTCCTAAGCGTGCCATCTCTCTCTCTCAGATAGTGGGCCATAGAAAGCCTATTTATTATTATTTTTTTTATTGGGTTTATAAATTTTCCCTGGAAAAAAAAAAAATGGGACATTAATATTGGCCTCTGGGCTTGTGTGCCACTCCTGACTCCTGTGTGCGTCATCTGTCACTCAGTGGGCCCTAGAAAGCCTATTTTTTGTTTTTTTTGTTTTCTAAATTCTCCCTGAAACAATCATTTTATTTTCTTTGGTTTCTAAATTATTCCTGAAAAAAATCATTTTTTTTGTATTTTTTTTTTCTCTCAAGTCTCCCTGAAAAAAAAAAAAAAAAAACAAATCTGTGGGAGATTCATATTGCCCCTTCTGCTTGTGTGCCAGTCTTGACTCCTGGGTGTGCCATCTCTCTCTCTCTCCCCAATTGTGGGCCATAGAAAGCCTATTAATTTTTTTGCTTGATTTGGGTTCCAAAATCTACCAAAAAAAATCACTAAATCAATCAGTGGGAGATTAATATTGGCCTCTGGGCTTGTGTGCCACTCCTGACTCCTGTGTGCGTCATCTGTCACTCAGTGGGCCCTAGAAAGCCTATTTTTTGTTTTATTTGTTTTCTAAATTCTCCCTGAAACAATCATTTTATTTTCTTTGGTTTCTAAATTATTCCTGAAAAAAATAATTTTTTTTGTATTTTTTTTTCTCTCAAGTCTCCCTGAAAAAAAAAAAAAAAAAAAAATCTGTGGGAGATTCATATTGCCCCTTCTGCTTGTGTGCCAGTCTTGACTCCTGGGTGTGCCATCTCTCTCTCTCTCCCCAATTGTGGGCCATAGAAAGCCTATTAATTTTTTTGCTTGATTTGGGTTCCAAAATCTACCAAAAAAAATCACTAAATCAATCAGTGGGAGATTAATATTGGCCTCTGGGCTTGTGTGCCACTCCTGACTCCTGTGTGCGTCATCTGTCACTCAGTGGGCCCTAGAAAGCCTATTTTTTGTTTTATTTGTTTTCTAAATTCTCCCTGAAACAATCATTTTATTTTCTTTGGTTTCTAAATTATTCCTGAAAAAAATCATTTTTTTTGTATTTTTTTTTTCTCTCAAGTCTCCCTGAAAAAAAAAAAAAAAAAACAAATCTGTGGGAGATTCATATTGCCCCTTCTGCTTGTGTGCCAGTCTTGACTCCTGGGTGTGCCATCTCTCTCTCTCTCCCCAATTGTGGGCCATAGAAAGCCTATTAATTTTTTTGCTTGATTTGGGTTCCAAAATCTACCAAAAAAAATCACTAAATCAATCAGTGGGAGATTAATATTGGCCTCTGGGCTTGTGTGCCACTCCTGACTCCTGTGTGCGTCATCTGTCACTCAGTGGGCCCTAGAAAGCCTATTTTTTGTTTTATTTGTTTTCTAAATTCTCCCTGAAACAATCATTTTATTTTCTTTGGTTTCTAAATTATTCCTGAAAAAAATCATTTTTTTTGTATTTTTTTTTCTCTCAAGTCTCCCTGAAAAAAAAAAAAAAAAATCTGTGGGAGATTCATATTGCCCCTTCTGCTTGTGTGCCAGTCTTGACTCCTGGGTGTGCCATCTCTCTCTCTCTCCCCAATTGTGGGCCATAGAAAGCCTATTAATTTTTTTGCTTGATTTGGGTTCCAAAATCTACCAAAAAAAATCACTAAATCAATAAAGGGAGATTAATATTGGCCTCTGGGCTTGTGTGCCACTCCTGACTCCTGTGTGCGTCATCTGTCACTCAGTGGGCCCTAGAAAGCCTATTTTTTGTTTTATTTGTTTTCTAAATTCTCCCTGAAACAATCATTTTATTTTCTTTGGTTTCTAAATTATTCCTGAAAAAAATAATTTTTTTTGTATTTTTTTTTCTCTCAAGTCTCCCTGAAAAAAAAAAAAAAAAAAAATCTGTGGGAGATTCATATTGCCCCTTCTGCTTGTGTGCCAGTCTTGACTCCTGGGTGTGCCATCTCTCTCTCTCTCCCCAATTGTGGGCCATAGAAAGCCTATTAATTTTTTTGCTTGATTTGGGTTCCAAAATCTACCAAAAAAAATAACTAAATCAATCGGTGGGAGATTAATATTGGCCTCTGGGCTTGTGTGCCACTCCTGACTCCTGTGTGCGTCCTCTCTCACTCAGTGGGCCCTACAAAGCCTTTTTTTTTTTTTTTTTCCTAAATTCTCCCTGAAACAATCATTTCATTTTATTTGTTTTATAAATTCTTCTGTAAAAAATAATTTTTTTTTAATTTTTTTTTTTCTGAAGTCTCCCTTTTAAAAAAAACAAACACAAATCAGTGGGAGATAAATATTTACATTTGCGCTTCAGTGACAGTCCTGCGTGTGTGCCATCTCATTTGTTGCCAACAACAACAGAGTGTGTAACATTGTGGCTGATTTTCGTTGTGGTCTCACCCACCTGTAAAGGGGTAGCTAAATCATACTGAAGTTATAGCTCACCGTGTAAGTTGTGTGACAGCAACAAATACCGTTCGTTTGGTAACGTTTTTAAAACAATGAGGAAGTCTGGTGGAAGAGGTCGTGGCCGGGGGCGTTCATTGTCAGCTGGTAATGAGGGTAGTGGTAGTGGTAGAGCATCAGCTGGTCGTGGGAAAAAAATATTGCACCTAAGTCTGGAGCTGTGGAGCCAGGTTCGTCGTCTGGCTACACAAGGCCTCGAACGCTCCCTTTTCTGGGAGTAGGAAAACCGCTTTTAAAGCCGGAGCAGCAAGAGCAAGTTTTGGCTTATCTTGCTGACTCAGCCTCTAGCTCTTTTGCCTCCTCTCGTGAAACTGGTAAATGTCAAAGCAGCGCGTCGTTAGTGGATGTTCACGGTCAGGGACAAGTCGCTTCCTTGTCCTCTTCAGCAAAAACAACAACAGAGAAGAATGCAGCAGGCGACACAACGGGTTACTCCATGGAGCTCTTTACACATACCGTCCCTGGCTTAGAAAGTGAAGCAGTTAACAGTCCATGCCCATTACAAGTTGAATCTGACATGGAGTGCACTGATGCACAGCCACAGCCAGACTACTATCCTGGTCCTTTGACTCAGACCACAACATTGCCCTCGCAGGGTGCTGATCAAGAATCAGACCCTGATGAGACTATGTTGCCCCATCACGAACGCTATACCACCGACCGACACGGTGACACAGACGAAGTTGCACACGAGCTACAAGAAGAGGTAATAGATGACCCAGTTCTTGACCCCGATTGGCAGCCATTGGGGGAACAGGGTGCAGGCGGCAGCAGTTCTGAAGCGGAGGAGGAGGGGCCGCAGCAGGCATCAACATCGCAACAGGTTCCATCTGCCAGGCCCGTATCTTGCCCAAAACGCGTGGCAAAGCTAAAACCTGTTGGAGGACAGCGTGGCCATCCGGTTAAAGCTCAGTCTGCAATGCCTGAAAAGGTATCCGATGCTAGAAAGAGTGCAGTCTGGCATTTTTTTAAACAACATCCAATTGATCAGCGCAAAGTCATCTGTCAAAAATGTTCAACTACCTTAAGCAGAGGACAGAATCTGAAAAGTCTCAATACAAGTTGCATGCATAGACATTTAACCACCATGCATTTGCAAGCCTGGACTAACTACCAAACGTCCCTTAAGGTTGTAGCACCCTCGGCCAATGAAGCTAGTCAGCAACGCAACATCCCTTCCGGCAGTGTAGGGCCACCATTTTCCGCACCACCTGCAGTATCTGTGCAGGTTTCTTTGCCAGGCCAAAGCCGTCAGGGTCAGGGAATCACCAGTTTCGTAGTAGGAAACACTGCATCTAGGGCACCGGTGGCAACAATACCATCTCCCACCATCTCTCAGTCTGCCATGTCCACCGGCACCCCCGCTAGTTCCACGATCTCCAGCTCTCCAGTCCAGCTCACCCTACATGAGACTATGGTTAGAAAAAGGAAGTACTTAGCCTCGCATCCGCGTACACAGGGTTTGAACGCACACATAGCTAGACTAATCTCGTTAGAGATGATGCCCTACCGGTTAGTTGAAAGCGAAGCTTTCAAAGCCCTGATGGACTACGCTGTACCACGCTACGAGCTACCCAGTCGACACTTTTTTTCCAGAAAAGCCATCCCAGCCCTCCACCAGCATGTTAAAGAGCGCATCGTCCATGCACTCAGGCAATCTGTGAGCACAAAGGTGCACCTGACAACAGATGCATGGACCAGTAGGCATGGCCAGGGACGTTACGTGTCCATCACGGCACACTGGGTAAATGTGGTGGATGCAGGGTCCACAGGGGACAGCAAGTTTGGGACAGTTCTGCCTAGCCCACGGTCTAGGAAACAATTGGCTGTAGCCGTTCGCACCCCCTCCTCCTCCTCTTCGTCCTCCTGCAGAAGCGAGAGCTCGTCCACAGACCGCAGTCGCACAACCACTCCATCCGCAGCTGCCACTGTTGCACACCAGGTCTCCCATTATGGGGCAGCTACTGGCAAACGTCAGCAGGCTGTATTGGCTATGAAGTGTTTGGGCGACAACAGACACACCGCGGAAGTTCTGTCCGAGTTCTTGCAGAAAGAAACGCAGTCGTGGCTGGGCACTGTAGATCTTGAGGCAGGCAAGGTAGTGAGTGATAACGGAAGGAATTTCATGGCTGCCATCTCCCTTTCCCAACTGAAACACATTCCTTGCCTGGCTCACACCTTAAACCTGGTGGTGCAGTGCTTCCTGAAAAGTTATCCGGGGTTATCCGACCTGCTCCTCAAAGTGCGTGGACTTTGCTCACATATCCGCCGTTCGCCCGTACACTCCAGCCGTATGCAGACCTATCAGCGTTCTTTGAACCTTCCCCAGCATCGCCTAATCATAGACGTTGCAACAAGGTGGAACTCAACACTGCACATGCTTCAGAGACTGTGTGAACAGAGGCGGGCTGTTATGTTTTTGTGGGAGGATACACATACACGGGCAGGCAGTAGGATGGCAGACATGGAGTTGTCAGGTGTGCAGTGGTCGAAGATTCAAGACATGTGTCAAGTCCTTCAGTGTTTTGAGGAATGCACACGGCTGGTTAGTGCAGACAACGCCATAATAAGCATGAGCATCCCCCTAATGCGTCTGCTGATGCAAAGTTTGACGCACATAAAGGATCAGGCGTCTACAGCTGAGGAAGAGGAAAGCCTTGATGACAGTCAGCCATTGTCTGGCCAGGGCAGTGTACAGGACGAGGTAGCGGGCGAAGAGGAGGAGGAGGACGAGGAGGATGATGGGGATGATTATATTTTTAATGAGGAAGCTTTTCCGGGGCCACTGGAAATTGGTGGCGCGGCAAGGCCGGGTTCTAGTTTTTTGAGGGACACAAGTGACGTTGATTTGCCTGAAACTGCCCCTCAACCAAGCACAACCGCAGATTTGAGAACTGGAACTTTGGCCCACATGGCGGATTATGCCTTACGTATCCTCAAAAGGGACACACGCATAACTAAAATGATGAATGATGACGATTACTGGTTGGCCTGCCTCCTTGATCCTCGCTATAAAGGCAAATTGCAAAATATAATGCCACATGAGAACTTGGAACTAATATTAGCAACCAAACAATCAACTCTTGTTGACCGTTTGCTTCTGGCATTCCCTGCACACAGCGCCCGTGATCGTTCTCACACGAGCTGCAGGGGCCAGCAGACCAGAGGAGTTAGAGGGGCAGAAATCAGAAGTGGCGTTGGCCAGAGGGGTTTTCTGACCAGGTTGTGGAGTGATTTTGCTATGACCGCAGACAGGACAGGTACTGCAGCATCAATTCAAAGTGACAGGAGACAACATTTGTCCAGTATGGTTACAAACTATTTTTCATCCCTTATCGATGTTCTCCCTCAACCGTCATTCCCATTTGATTACTGGGCATCAAAATTAGACACCTGGCCAGAATTGGCAGAATATGCATTGCAGGAGCTTGCTTGCCCGGCAGCTAGTGTCCTATCAGAAAGAGTATTCAGTGCTGCAGGTTCAATACTAACAGAAAAAAGGACTCGTCTGGCTACCCAAAATGTAGATGATCTAACCTTCATTAAAATGAACCACAACTGGATTTCGAAATCTTTTGCCCCACCTTGCCCGGCTGACACCTAGCTTTCCTATGAAAAGGTCTTGCCTGTGGACTATTCTGAATGCCTTTTCCAATCTCGTAATTTTCTGCACCTGATTGTCCAGCATACGACATGTTTACACCTCACTAAATGGCCAAACTCCCCACACGGGGCCGTGGTATCGACACTTGGCGACAGCACCCGTGAGAGTGCAGTTTGTCTGAAGAGGTGGGTGAGCCCGCTTTTGGTCGACGGCACTGCCACTGGGTCCCTCCTAGTACAATAAAGTGTCTCTTGCGGTGGTGGTGCGCACCCAACGTCAGACACACCGTTGTAATATGAGGGGCCCTGGGCCTGTACCGCCGGCCACAAGACAGTTTCCCCCCACCCCAGCTCAAACAGTGCTCTACCACTTGCAAAATTATCTCACAGCTCCACCAATGTTTAGTCTATGTGCTGACATCCTTCAATGCCTGCCACTGACAATACCATTGTATTGACATTTTTGTTATGTTAGGCCTTCGATGCCTGTCTGTGGTCACTCCTTCCACTAGGCCTCCACTGACCACACCACTGCTGCCCGTGTACCCCTGGAACCAATTTAAAATTGCCTACAGCCATGTGTTATTATTTTAGGCATTCGATGCCTGTCTGCGGTCACTCCTTCCACTAGGCCTCCACTGACCACACCACTGCTGCCCATGTACCCCTGGAACCAATTTAAAATTGCCTACAGCCAGCCCAATTTTTTTTATTTTAGGCCTTCGATGCCTGTCTGCGGTCCATTTTTTCAACTACTACTACACTGACCAGGGCACTGCTGCCCGTGTACCCCTGGAACCAATTTAAAATTGCCTACAGCCATGTCTTATTATTTTAGGCCTTCGATGCCTGTCTGCGGTCACTCCTTCCACTAGGCCTCCACTGACCACACCACTGCTGCCCGTGTACCCCTGGAACCAATTTAAAATTGCCTACAGCCATGTGTTATTATTTTAGGCCTTCGATGCCTGTCTGCGGTCCATTCTTTCAACTACTACTACACTGACCAGGGCACTGCTGCCCGTGTACCCCTGGAACCAATTTAAAATTGCCTACAGCCATGTGTTATTATTTTAGGCCTTCGATGCCTGTCTGTGGTCACTCCTTCCACTAGGCCTCCACTGACCACACCACTGCTGCCCGTGTACCCCTGGAGCCAATTTAAAATTGCCTACAGCCATGTGTTATTATTTTAGGCCTTCGATGCCTGTCTGCGGTCACTCCTTCCACTAGGCCTCCACTGACCACACCACTGCTGCCCGTGTACCCCTGGAACCAACATCAGAAAATATAAAAATAAGTATTTTGCTTATAAAAAAGAAAATACTGGAGAGATATCAAATGCAGACATTTTAACATTAAAAACAAACACACAACTAAAATCTGGTACAGTACTAAAAATGGCCACCAGCTACTATTACTTTCTCCTGCAAGTAGTTAACTGAAAGGTTTTTTAAATTGAAAACACAGATATGGCATCCACCGAGTTTTGTCCTGTCGCGTCTTCTTTATATTATTGCCGAGAAGATGCAAAACAATGAAAATAATAAAATCATTAATTACCAAAATAATAGAGAAAGTCAACACCACATTGCAAATAAACATTCATTCCAAATAAAGAAGCAGGGCGCGACCGAGGGTGAGTATATACCTAATAAGAATATAATCACCCTCGGACGCGCAATGCTTATTTCCAACAGCCTTCCTTCCTAAGAATCAGCCCTTCCGTGGTGTAGAGAGACGTTGTGTTACACTCCAAGGTGTTCCCCAGGTTGCCTTTCCTGAGCTTCGATCTTCCGGCTCTCGTTTAGTAGTTGTTGGAAACTACGCTGCATTAGGCCTTCAAATTGGGTATGGGGTGTAGAGAGATGGTGTGTTCCACTCCAAGGTGTTCCCCAGGTTGCCTTTCCTGAGCTTCGATCTTCCGGCTCTCGTTTAGTAGTTCTTGGAAACTACACTGCATTAGGCCTTCAAATTGGGTATGGGGTGTAGAGAGAGGGTGTGTTACACTCCAAGGTGTTCCCCAGGTTGCCTTTCCTGAGCTTCGATCTTCATGCTCTCGTTTAGTAGTTGTCGGAAACTACGCTGCATTAGGCCTACAAATTGGGTATGGGGTGTAGAGAGAGGGTTTGTTACACTCCAAGGTGTTCCCCAGGTTGCCTTTCCTGAGCTTCGATCTTCCGGCTCTCGTTTAGTAGTTGTTGGAAACTACGCTGCATTAGGCCTTCAAATTGGGTATGGGGTGTAGAGAGAGGGTGTGTTACACTCCAAGGTGTTCCCCAGGTTGCCTTTCCTGAGCTTCGATCTTCCGGCTCTCGTTTAGTAGTTCTTGGAAACTACACTGCATTAGGCCTTCAAATTGGATATGGGGTGTAGAGAGAGGGTGTGTTACACTCCAAGGTGTTCCCCAGGTTGCCTTTCCTGAGCTTCGATCTTCCGGCTCTCGTTTAGTAGTTCTTGGAAACTACACTGCATTAGGCCTACAAATTGGGTATGGGGTGGAGAGAGATGGTGTGTTACACTCCAAGGTGTTCCCCAGGTTGCCTTTCCTGAGCTTCGATCTTCCGGCTCTCGTTTAGTAGTTCTTGGAAACTACACTGCATTAGGCCTTCAAATTGGGTATGGGGTGTAGAGAGAGGGTGTGTTACACTCCAAGGTGTTCCCCAGGTTGCCTTTCCTGAGCTTCGATCTTCCGGCTCTCGTTTAGTAGTTCTTGGAAACTACACTGCATTAGGCCTACAAATTGGGTATGGGGTGGAGAGAGATGGTGTGTTACACTCCAAGGTGTTCCCCAGGTTTCCTTTCCTGAGCTTCTATCTTCAGGCTCTCATTAAATTGTGGTTAAATGGAACAACTGCATTTGGCGTACTAGTTGGTTTGGGGCCTACTATCGGTGTCTGCCACTCCTTGCTGTTCTCCTCCACTGAACAAAGCTGTGCCGCCTGTTTACTACGGTTGCCAATTTTGAACTGCATTTCGACTACTTACTGATTTGGCCCTACTCTCTGTGTCAGCCTCTCATTCCAGTTGTCCTCCACTGCAATGCCCCCTGGTTATTCCTGTGTTACCAATTTTGAACTGCATTTAGCCCACTTTATTCTTTGGGCCTATATCTGTATTTCCACTTCATCGTGCCCATTGCCCAGCCAGTGATAGATGAGTCTGCTGGTACATTGACCCATAACGCAACATTCCCCGTGCATGCTACACAACAACATTGTGACCCTGCTGAAAGTCAGGTTGCTCTTCCCGCATACCATACCACCTTACACGGGGACAAAGAGGAAGGTGCAGATGAAAGTGCAGGTTCCTTCATCAGGTGGGGGGAGGAATACTAGTTGGCGACGTCACTGGCACAGAGCCTCTCATAGTACGCAAAAGTGTTGCTGCCGGTGGGAGGCGCCCCCGCCGTGCAAACACCCCGCTGTACTTTGAGGGGCCCTGTGCCAGTGCCAATGCCAACTAGTGGGCCCCCCCCTGCTTGCTCAGGATCACAGCACTTGCAAAGTTGAAATACTTACCTCTCCCTGCTCCACTGCCGTGACGTGGTCCAGATTTCCTGGGCCCACTAATTACTTGAACCAGCCCTACCCCACACAACTTTAGCCAAATGACCCCCAATTTCAAATGCCTTCCAATTATTATAAGGTAAATTACGCTTGACAAGCTTCATTAAGAAGAATGGATGGTTTTGACATTAAAATGGGCACTCTAGGTGTTTTCCTGGCCCCCACTCACTGCCGACTATGCTGCCCCATTGACTTGCATTGGGTTTCGTGTTTCGGTCGATCCCGACTTTACGTCATAATCGGCCGATTTCACTCGACCCGACTTTTGAGATAGTCGGGTTTCGCGAAACCCGGCTCGACTCTAAAAAGGTCAAGGTCGCTCAACTCTAGTCCACATGGATATTCCTTCTCTGAACCCTGCTTATACAGGTACTATACAGATGATCAGGTTTTAAATACAACAGATAGGGATTATATACATAAGGTAGGACTGCTCTATTATGGGTATACCTTGACGACTGGTGGAGCAGCTTAGTATACATTTTTTTGCAAAAAAAGTATCAACTAAATACCCTGTTTTTTTCCATCTTTTGACAAGCACTTGCTTCTTACTGTGATTATTTTTTTTTTACAACAGAGTATTTTTGACCTCACTGTGCTCTTTTGTGTCTTATAGTCCTCCATACAGTATAATGTACTTCCCATGACAAAAATACAATACTCACCTCTCCTGCTCATTCCTCTGCTGCTCCAGTCTCTGCAGCGAGCGCTCTGAACCTCCACACATGCCAGTGAGCAGGCACCATGTATTGACAATGTCAACGCACCCGCTACATTGAGATGTCAGACACGGAGGGAGAATGATGGCAGAGGGATACTCAGCTGGCGCTCACACTTACATAATTGCTTTCAACTGGATTGGCACCCAGGCTTCCAATACAGTTAATCTTGCGATGGCGGGAGGGGTGCCCCCTGCTGGCTTTGTCACTGCCCCCGGCCGATGAGCCCCTTAGCAGCTGTGTGGCACTGCAGGTAGATTGTGTCTCCCTGCTCTTCCATAGAGTTTAACTGTATTGGCGTGCTGCATATGCTGATACAATTAAAAGTAGCTGGGTGGTCCCATCAGAGCGTGGGGTCCGGGGTGACAGAACTCTCTGCCCCTCACAGGAGTTACCCTACTGCTTGTATTATTTTTTGTTCAGGATAACTGATGAAACCAGAGCGGTACACATCAACATAAAGATCCTACTCAGCACCGTAAACTCCATCATTAGAGGTGGAAATAAGATTCTGCTTCCCTAATTGTTTTTCTTTCATCTTCTGAAATGCATGCCATTATTTACATGTATCAATAATGTGAGCAGGATGAATGAATATTTAATACGTGCATGCTTAAAAAAAAAATCAATAATTACGGGATTTACTATATGCGGAGATAAGGTATTGATTTACTGATAATTGCACACACATTAAAACATGATATGACCAGTAAACAGTAACAATGAGAATGTCATATGTCGTAGTCTGCTTTATCCTGATTGTAATCTAAAAATCTACAAACATGAAACAAGTAGCTCAGCTGAGACTTTGAGAACTTGTAAAGAAACACATGGGGCTGCTTCTTTATAAAATGGGGAATATGACTGCATTCAAGGTCACCCCTTCTTCCCACTCATTTCAATATTTGAAGAGATATATACCGTAACAGTAAAGTTGACCATTATATGACTTGAGAAAATAAAAAGAAGATGCGTGCTGACACCATCTGACTTTCAACCATCCGAAATGTCTTTGTCTTAGTGGACCAGGGAATAGCCAGACCAACCGGACCTCGGGTGCTTAACAGCAAATTGTGAAAAGTGAAAGTCCAAAAAGAAAAAGGTTGCACTGACCATCACTATAAAAATTCTTCACTTCATTAAAAAAGCTAAAACATCAGGTTGTGTGGGTCAATGGATTTTCACATTATATGACTTGCATCTTTTTTTTTTGTCACCATTTTTCCCCTGTGCAGCCTGCCCTATCTCTAATGTTCAGTTGTCTCCTAGCTAATGAGAGGATACTAACTGCTATAATTACTCCTGTATAAACAGACAGGAGGAATTTCTGCTATTCTGTCTCTATGTAGCAAATGTTCAAAAGCAGCAGCAGCAGCACGGAGGATAAAATACACAAGTACTAAGAAGTGTGGCTGTGAATCCTGCTCTGTGATTTATACTAGAAAGCAGCAGTACAGGTCTGTGTGCTTCTGACTTTCTGTCTCACTCTGTTCCCCATACCCTCTCCATAAACCTCTATTGCCTGCTATAATTTGACATCTCACTTACCTGGCTCATCGCAGGCATTCACCATATATCCATAGCAGACGTTATTGTAGTCTCTAATAAGCCACATAATGCACATTTGCTCTCTTAGGGGACTAAGTATGTATATCCTAAAGGAGTGAGATGTATGATTGGCACATTGTGTACCATAAGCAGATATGAAGCCTTTGGAAAGAAGGGGCAAAGTCATAGTTGGTCCATTACTCCTTACAATTAGGTGGATGAATCTGCAGAAATATTACATTTTTGAAAACAATGGGCTTGAAAATGTTTCCAAGGGTAACAAAAAGGAAGCAACTAACTATTCTAATTGACAAAACCTGGTCCAGTTAATGATTGTCTATGGGACACTTTTTAAAAAAATTATGCCACTGATAATTAAAAGGGTTGTCCACTACCTGGACAGTAACTTTTAAAGGCATAAGGTAGGGATATTCAAGTTTTTACAAAAAAAAAAAGCTCAACTAGACACCACAAATAATACTCTCATTTACTATGCTATGAACATAAATTAAGACAGGGGTGGGGAATCTTTTTTCTGCCAAGGGCCATTTGGATATTTATACCATCCTTCTGGGACGTAATCTTTCATTGCATGCCCTTCAATGTTCAGTATTGAACACTGTGTGTGTGTGCTCTAACAGAGCAAGAAGAAATTAATGAGTTGGTTGTAATCAAAATACACCTCCCTGCCCATGAATGTGGTCCCTGAGAATAATAATCCTTATATAGCGCTAATGGAGTGCCCCCAGACACAGGGCCACGAGTTCTCGGTACCAGGCCTCTCTGGTTCGGTTCTGAAGCTGTCACGGTGGCTAGACCCGGTCCGCGACCCTGCTAAGGAGCGTCCAATAAAGGTGGTGCAGTCTATCAGGGATTCGTGACGCCACCTGTGGTATTCGGTCAGGGTGACCGACGCTGCTGTGGGGTCCGCTGGGGTGATGGAATGGCAGCTGGATGGTATACCTTCCCACAGGTGAAGTATGTCCCCAGGGCTTCCCAGTAAGGTGGATGGTGATGGTGTGAGGTGCAGTCAATAACGGGGACACAGGGTTGCAGTCTGTTTACCTCTTTACTGAAGACTTCAGGATCCTCAATCCAGAGCACGCTTAACCAGGCTATCTGAGACCGGCTGGTCCGATGGGCACTTCCAGAGTTCCCTTTGCAGGTGGAAATCAGTGCCTACCACTAGCGCCTGTGTGTTCTAGTGCTACCCTGCTGAGCATTCGGAATAGTCCTCACAACTGCTGTTCTCGTTCGTTTGTTCTTTCTAATTCTCTCTCGCTTGTTCCAGATGTTACTAGTTTCTCATCCCCCAGGTATGTTATGGCTAGGACGCACCCGTATGATGGCAAGGCTCGGAGCTCTTCCGGGACCCTAGAGACGCCCCTCTCCACGCGTTGCCCCCTATGTCTTCGTAGGAAATTTAAGGTAGACAGCCAACCTATAATTAAATGTCCTGCGGAGTTCGAAGTAAGGCCTAGAGTCAGTTACTCCCGCGGTGTTCCGGCCACCGGCTACGCGCCTCAGTAGGATGTTGCCTCGGTCTCACGGCACGACTCCTACTGGCTCTCCTTTGTGCTTGATCTCGTTTCTCACTGTTCCACAATATCCTTCCCTTCGTGTCTCTCTCTTGGATACCGCCGCGGGGTGTGCAGGCGCAGTTCTGTAACGTTCTGCTCTGTTCGCTAGGCACCTGCCAGGTTCCCACGCCCGACAGGGACCCCCCTGTGTCTTTTCCCTGCAACACCCCTGCCACGGGATGTTGCCTGAATCCAACTCAGTCAGGTTCTGACTAACTTCCTATCCAACCCCTAGTTTTACCAGTGTGAGGAGTGGCCCAATAAATAAAGCCTTTTTCTCCCCCTAGTGGCCGGAGTGTGAGGTGTAATGTGTGCTGGTGATACCTGGTCAGTAGAATTCCTTCAGTGCCATCAGACATATCATCACTCCCCTTGGTGGCAGAGTGTCATACTGCAACAACCAGATCTCTGGGGCGCTGCACTAACATATTCCGCAGCGCTTTACAGGTTACACACATTATCATCACTGTCCCCGTTGGGGCTCACAATCTAAATTCCCTATCAGTATATCTTTGGAATGTGGGAGGAAACCGGAGAACCCGGAGGAAACCCACGCAAACACGGAGAGAACATACAAACTCTTTGCAGACGTTGTCCTTGGTGGGGTTTGAACCCAGGACTCCAGCGCTGCAAGGCTGCTGTGCTAACCACTGCGCCACCATGCTGTCTGCCTGAAGTTCCCCACCCCTGACTTAAGACAAAGGTTTGTTATAGGGATGCTCTGGTTGCAAACAAGTCTCACCAAGCACAAGAACTCTCTTAGGACCTTCAACATCCAAATGCTTCATGGACATTACGTTTCTGCTACAGAGTCTATAAATACATGTAAATTATGTTAAGCATTAAAAAAATTACTTTAATTTGCATTCGAACAATTTTGGGCACACTGTCAAATATGCATTTTTGCACCTGGTTTAAACTACACTACTATGCGGATGCTAAGCATAAGATATGCAATGTATTCTTATGTAATACATTTTCTCTTTTCTGCTCCACAAAGTATTAAAAAAATAATAACAGCGTGTCTGAGGCGCCAACATCAGCCTCCCAGAGAAACAGCAGCTGTGAAAATTTTGAAGGAAAAAAAAAAACTATCAGAAGTAATTTGGGAAAGAGAAACTATCTTTTGCCAAGCTTTTCTCTATGCTCTGCCTGAGTGATGAAAAGATGCTGAAATATCTGACAAAAGGACATGATTGCACATTTTATCTATTGTGCCATTAATGGCTGCCTGGCTCAGACCTTGTTCACACTGAATAACAAACTGCTGAAGGAGATTTGTCTAAAATAGTGTCACTGCTAGGTAAGAAAGAACACATACTGTTGTGCGGGGGGGAGAGACAGGCAGTAGATTTTCTTTTACTGAATATTCTGACAAAAGGAGCTAAATAGTGAAGGATATTTTTATACACAGAAAAAGACGTCAGCTTAGACAAGGTAAAATATAATTCCTGTCCCCCATTGACTCTTTATCCAGTGATAAAGCTTTTTTCTGCTTTGGTGGTCCTTGCTTGTCACGAAGACTGAGGTGGATCACGCACTAAAGTCAACACACAGTAGTCAATTCAGAGGTTCCTGAGTTGCATCCGCGGAGTAGCTGCTGGCTGGCAGAGCAAGTTAATTGTACAAAGCTCAGAGGAAAGGGTAAAATGATGACGAACTATGGATGGGTCAGGGGATAGTCTGGGTTAAGTCCACACGACCAGGCAAAAATTAAAGGCAAAAGAGGTATCAAACAGTCATGGCTCTAAAAGTTGGGGCTAATCCAGGCTTTTTCTTTTTTATCAGAGTGAGCCCGACATCATTTTCTGTTGACAGGAGAAAGTGCCTGTCTGTTATGAACCACCCCTGGTGGCACTAAAAACCTGCTCAGACAAGATGGTAGTGGCAGGGCAGCACAAAACCTCCAAGGCTTAGAGGCACAGCTCATGTCAGAAATCCAGCTTTGAAACCCATTAGTTGAAGTATGCTGATTTTCTTGGCCAGCTATTGCTTGACCATATTTCCTACCTGTCAAAAATACCTGGTCATGAGGGCCTCATTGCTGACTGGGCTTCATTAAATTGTTCCAGGACCAGGCCTTTAAAAAGTATACCTGGTGTGTGTCTCCCTCACCTCTCCTTCTTGGTTGGGCAAGGAAACATGCCCCCTGCCGCTAGCGTTGTCTGGGAATTTTTTCAGCATATTTTCTACAATGGCTTTCTTTTATAGCACCATTTTAACAGACCTCACCACCTCAGGAAGGAGAAATGTAAGGTTGTCCTTGTAGTGTGGGTCTATCAGGGAGACCAACCAGTACTTTTATATTGGCAAAGATGACTATAATGCGAGGATCATGGGAAAGGCATTGATGCATAAAGTCTGTCATATGTGCTGTTCCTACCGACAACACTTCCCTGTCTCCAAGATGATGATGACTCCCCATCTCCTCCTCCCTCTCTTCCTCCTCATTCCCCTTCTCAGCCCATTCACATAGGAGAGACAGGTTGAAGCTTGCGTGGTCACTAGCCTCTGTTGCGCTAGCAACCAGCTCCCGTTCCCCTTCAGCTGCCACCTTCTCACTGTTACCCAATCTGCGGTGAACAGATGAGATGAGGCTGGACTGGGTAATATATCTGGAGCACCCGCTAGGGCCATGGGGTACTAGGTTACTCGGCACCAGGCCATTTCTATTCTTAAAGGGGTGGTCACGGTTGCAGTGACCCGGTCCATGGCCATGGGCGTCCAGTAAAAGGGGGTAAATGAAATTGGGAATAAAGTCTAAAGAGTAATGTTCCTGACACCACCTGTGGTACTCGGTCAGGGATGGCTGACACTTTAAAGGGGTCCACTGGGGCTGATAGTGTTGCAGCAGAGGTGGTATAGTTCTCCACAGGTAGAACTTGATCCCCAGGGCTCCCGATGCAGTTGGTAAGGATGACAGATGGTGAAGTGCAGGAAAGAATTAGAGGACACAAGGTTACAGTCTCTTTACCTTTTACTTTAAGCAGTTCAGATACAGGTTACAGGTGGTCTTTGGAAACCAGGCACCCTGGAAGCGTTTCAGAATCCCCCTAGCCAGGTGGTGTTGGAAGCCTTCCTTACTGTGCTGGGTTCTAAGTCCCTTGCTGCCTGAGTCTTCATACAAGGTTCTCTCTCACTCTGTCCCTTTAAGTGGACACTACCCGCCTGGCAGGCAACTCAAGCCTTTTTACAGGTGTTCTTTCTCGTGGTGACTCCGAGTTCTATCTGCTGCTGTGACTTCCAGTGTAATGGTGGCCAGGAGGCTTGGAATCTCCTGCCCGCCAGTTTCTGCTGTGGGGCATACAGTTACCCCCACAACCATGAATTACGGCCTCTGGTTTCTTGCGCTCAAACCTGGAGTGAGCCCAATCGCAGCTCCACTCCAGCTTCTCTCCATTCCTGTGCTCCTTTTCCCCTCACTGTCTCCTCTGCCTGACTCTCCTGTCAGGAGCTGTAAAGCCGCATGTCTGCTCAGCTTCAGCTCTCCTCTCAGACTCACTAGTAACTCCTCCTTCAGCCAGAATATATAGGGGAGTTACCCTCAAACTCAACTCAAGCTTCCCCTTCTGACTTGGAGTCAGAACAGTGTTGCATGTATGTGTCACCTGTTAAAAGGATCCTTGTCGCTTCGAGGCTTGGCATGCTGCTCCCCATGAAGAAGGCAATACCACTGTAACAACCAAATTCCTGGGGTGTTACATATCCCTGTCTCATGTCTCTCCCTCTCCACCTGGTACGTGTGCAAAGCTTCATGTTTAATTGTTAGCAGCAACTGTATAAGTAGGCACAGAAGCAGGAATGTTGTGCTAATTATGGCGTCATCACCTTTCATCATCTTTGTGGAGTCCTCAAAGTCTTGGAGAACTGTATAAATGTCAGACATCCATGACAATTCTTCCGTTTGTTATTTGCGGAAGCTAACCAGAATACTGACAAGCTTGTTGGAGCTGATATTCCACAACTGGCCTCTGCCACTCACAAAGTCTTGCCAGTAAGTGCAGTTTGGAGTTCCAGCACGTGGAGATGTCGCACACCAGTCGGTGAGCTGGCTCTTGAATGCGCTGCTGCAGCACTGCCAGAATGGCTGACTTGTGGAAATGGACACTGACGCCGCACACGTTTAAAAAAAGCTCTGGAAAATCTGGGTATGTTTTCAGAAACCACTGAAACCACTTAAGCACATGGCCAAGCATGAAACATGTGTGAGCTTGCCAGCTTCACAGCCATCACCAGATTATGTCCATTATCAAATATGATCTTGTCTGGTTGTAGGTTCAGTGGTGAGAACCAAGGCTGTGTCTGGTTTGTTGATCTTTTCAATAACTCAGTCGCGGTGTGCAGTTTGTCTCCTAGACAAATTAGCTTCAGCAGAGCCTGTTGCTACTTCGCTGAGGCAGTGCTTCAGAGCTTCCAGCTGATGTGGACAACATGTTCTGAGATAACACACCAGAGATGGAGGATAAGGAGGAGCAAGAGAGGGTACAGAAACTGGTGGAGGAAAACCTGATAGCAGTAGGCCCAGCATTCATTGGCATTGGTAGCACATAATTATTATTTATTATGGCACCATTTATTCCATGGGGCTTTACATGTGAGGAGGGGTATACATAATAAAAACAAGTACAATAATCTTAAACAATACACGTCACACCTGGTACAGGAGGAAAGAGGACCCTGTCTGCGAGGGCTCACAATCTACAAGGGATGGGTGAGAATACAGTAGGCGAGGGTAGAGCTGGTCGTGCAGCAGTTGGTCAATCGGCTGTTACTGCAGGTTGTAGGCTTGTCGCAAGAGGTGGGTCTTCAGTTTCTTTTTGAAGGTTTCGATGGTAGGCGAGAGTCTGATATGTTGTGGTAGAGAGTTCCAGAGTAGGAGTGATGTGCGAGAGAAATCTTGCATGCGATTGTAAAACGAGGAAATAAGAGGGAAGTAGAGAAGGAGATCTTGTGAGAATCGGAGGTTGCGTGCAGGTAAGTACCAGGAGACAAGGTCACGGATGTATGGAGGAGACAGGTTGTTGATGGCTTTGTATGTCATCGTTAGGGTTTTCTACTGGAGTCTCTGGGCAATGGGGAGCTAGTGAAGGGATTGACAGAGGGGAGAGGCTGGGGAATAGCGCGGGGACAGGTGGATTAGTCGGGCAGCAGAGTTTAGAATAGATTGGAGGGGTGCAAGATTATTCGAGGGGAGGCCACAGAGCAGGAGGTTGCAGTAGTCAAGGCGACAGATGATGAGGGCATGGGCTAGGGTTTTTGCAGATTCTTGGTTTAGGAATGTAGAGAGTGGGCAGCCGTTTACTGTAATGGATAGGTCCATTGGGGGGGTCACGTGAGATGGGGAAAAGATAATGAATTCTGTTTTGTCCATATTAAGTTTTAGAAATCTAGCAAAGAAGAAGGATGAAATAGCGCACAGACATTGAGGGATTCTGGTTAATAGGGTGGTGATATCTGGTCCAGAGATGTAGATCTGTGTGTCATCAGCATAGAGATGATACTGAAAGCCATGAGATTCTATGAGCTGTCCCAGGCCAAAGGTGTAAATGGAGAAGAGCAGGGACCCTTGGACTGACCCTTGTGGGACTCTGACAGATAGGGGGTGAGGTGAGGAGGTGGTGTGTGAGTGGGAGACACTGAATGTCCGGACTGTTAGGTATGATGAGATCCAGGTATAGAGCCAAGTCTGTGATGCCAAGGGATGAGAGGGTCTATAGTAATAAGGAATGGCCCACTGTGTCAAAGGCAGAGGACAGGTCCAGGAGGAGAAGGACAGAATAGTGTTGCTTGCTCTTGGTGGTTAATAGGTCATTGGTGACCTTAGTTAGGGCAGTTTCAGAGTAGTGGTGTGACCGGAAGCCATATTGTAAGCGGTCGAAGAGGGAGCAGGAAGAGAGATGGGAAGACAGTTCAAGATGGACGTGTTGTTCCAGTAGTTTTGAGGCATAGTGGAGAAGTGATATAGGGCGATAGCTAGATACAGAGGAAGGGTCAAGAGAGGGCTTTTTGAGGATAGGTGTGATTGAGGCATGTGTAAAGCTTGAGGGGAAAACACGAGTTGTTAGTGATAGGTTGAAGAGATGGATTAGGGTTGGGATGAAGACTATGTCGAGGTTTGGGATGAAGTGGGATGGGATCAGGTCAAGTGAACAGATGGTGAGATGCAATCTTGAGAGTAGAGTGGAGAGTCGATCTTCTGTAATGGTGGAGAGGTTGGTTTTGGAGGTGGAGGGCTGGGAAGTCTGGAGGAAGGGCTCTGGGGGTTGTTGACCAAAACCGTCTCTGATGTTATCAATCTTCTGCTTGAAAAATGAGGCAAAGTCTTCAGCTGAGATGAGTGGGGAGGGAGGAGATGCTGGGGACAGAGGAGAGTTGAAGGGGTTGAATTACTGTTTAGGGTTGTGAGACAGGGAGGATATGAGAGATGAGAAGTAGGTTTGTGCTGTGTCAGGGTGGTACCTGGCCCCAGCCTTCACAATGCTCACACAGTGTACTGTCAGGGAAATATAGCATCCCTGGCCACATGTCAGTCATTAAGTGGACAATCCCAATAAGTGAGTTGGTAAGGGCATGGGTGATGTTCATGGACATGTGTTGGTACAAGGCCACACTGGGAGAAATAGTGGTGGCTGGAGACCGAGTACCGAGGGACAGATACCACCATGAGTCTGTGGAAATCCTCTGTGTCTGCAAGCCTAAACAGCAACATTTCCACAACATGCAACTGGAAACTTGCCCGTTTAGCATTTGGGCCTGTGGGTGAGTGACTTGGAATTTTTTTTTTTGTTCCAAGGCATGGGGTAGGGACAGCTGAACGCTGTGCTGGGACAAGGATTTGTCTGATGATGGTGCCTCAGAATGTGGAAGGACAGATGCAGGGTGGGAGGCATCAGTGCCAGTGTTATGGACAGGAGATTGGCAAGCACCTAGCACAGGGGAAGAGTCAATGGTGTCACCCGATGGCAGCAATTGTGGACCCAGGCGTCCGCCCCACCGAGTTGGGTGCTTAGATAATATGTGTGTGAACCTGCTGGTAGTGGATAGGCTTTTAGTGGTCACTCAGGCCCCTTTTGATCTTGGCATGGCACACGTTGCAAGTGACCTTTTTTTTTCTCAGAACTCTCTTTAGAAAGGTCCCAGACTGGGGAACACCTAACTTTGACAGAGAATTTTAGGTGTCAGTGCTCTGCGAAACAGTTGTCCGCCTTCCCTCTCTGGTCACCCTGCAGCTTCTTAGTGCCTGTTTTAGTGCTGAAAAAAGTCACAGAGAAAAAAGCAGATGTTTACCTGCTGAAGCCTTCAACAAAATGCACTGGCAGGGTGCAGCGGACCCGATTAATGATGGCAAACACACAGGTGCAAAAAATACTGATGAAGCAACCACTTTCAATCCAGTGTTGGCTGTTTGGTATTAGTGCACAGAAAGATAAGAGATACTAGTCTGTATATGGCATAATTCACACAGGCAATGCAGAGCATCTGGTTTACAGCCTATTACTAACGCACATACAGGCGGGCTGCCCAGTGCTACAAAATGCATGCTGTGTGAACAAAAGCCAACAGTTTACAGAGCCATCTTGGTCCGACTGCACCCTGCAAGATAAAATGCAAAAAACCCCACATATCAATGTATGTAAGGTATTAGTTTATATTGGGGCCTCAATACGTAAGCTGGAAACCCACGTCAAGGGTCCTTACATTTTGCTTTGTCGTAACGCTAAACATAGAATAAAAGCTCACCTCCAAAAAATTGAAAGAAGTCACAGAGGAAAAAGCAGAGATGTTTACCTGCTGAAGCCTCCAACAAAATGCACTGGCAGGGTGTTGGCCTCTGTTCACACAGCATGCATTTTGTAGCACTGGGCGGCCTGCCTGAATGTGCATTAGTAATAGACTGTAAACCAGATGCTCTGCATTGCCTGTGTGAATAATGCCACATACAGACTAGTATCTCTTATCTTTTTGTGCACTAATACTAAACAGCCAACACTGGATTGAAAGTGGTTGTTTCATCTGAATTTTTTGCACCTGTGTGTTTGACATCATTAATTGGGTCCACTGCACCCTGCCAGTGCGTTTTTTAAGAGGCTTCAGCAGGTAAACATCTCTGCTTTTTTCTCTGTGACTTTTTTCAATTTTTGGGAGGATTTCTCAGTCCTCTTTTTGTGTCAGTGAGCTTTTATTCTATTCTATTTATTCTATTCGATCTGCGTGCCAGCTTCCCAGGTTGGGTCAGTGAATTCATCATTCCCCACCTCGTCTTCCACCGCCGCACCCTGGTCATCCTGGCCTGGTGACCTAAGAACAAGCAAATGTGTTGGCAACTGTGTCTCATTATTATCTAGCTTCCTTAAGACAAAATTTGCCATTCCCCTCCACCATCTTCTTGTGTCCGTTTCTGCTCTAGGTTTTGTGCATCACTAAACAGCATCTCCTCTGGTCTCTCTTGGAACGTGCAGGGTGAGAGTCCACAATCAAGAAATGATGTAAAGAGCTCCTCAGTGTGCCCTAGTGTGGGACCACTGGTTTCCTTGGAATTAACATGGTGGGAGGAAGGAGGATAAGGGTGAGGATTAAGACTCTTGGGTGGCGAGACTGGGTCGTGTGGAAGACTGGGTGGTACTGGCAAGCATGCTGGAGGCATTGTCTGCTATTCAATCCACCACCTGTTCGCACTGGTATGACTTCAGAAGTCGTGTCCCATGCCTCCCTCAAAAGTGGAACAGGAAGCTATGTGTCGTGGATGGGCATGTTGCTTGTGCTCCAGCAACAGGCGCAGTTGTACCTACTCCACGTCCTCACCGTCTGCATGCACCATCATCAACACTTATGTATTTTATAATTGCTAGGTCTCTGGAAACCAAGTTTCCTTGATTAATTGAAATTTGTCACTTGTAGCAGGCCAAGCCATTTTTAAACATTTCAAACCACCATAATTTCACACAAAGCAGGTTAAACTGTATGGAAAACAATAGTCAATTTTTGGAACCAAAAATGTTGTCACCTGTAGCACGAAAAACGTTTTTTTGAACATTTTAAACCACTCTAATTTTACACAACACATGCTAAACTATAGAGAGGAAAATATAGTCAACTTTTTCACCCCCCAAAAAAATATGTGGTCACCTGCAGCAGCTATATATTTAGTAACTGACTGCAAAGCCCTAAGCCTTACCTAGAGGCTGTAATCAGCCACTATCTTTGCTCCAGCATATGTCCCTAGGCTAAATGCAGTATATATCGCACAGAAACAGAAAAAGAACAAGATTAGCCCTAAGAAGGACTTTTAGTATGATGGTTCAGCATCGGCACTAGTAGCACCATTAGAGGACTCTGATTAATGAAACTGTGCACACATAGGCCTAGACAACTACTCTTTCCCTCTAATCACAACTGTCCCTGAACCATGCAGTGTTGTCATTGTGCTGAGGCAGGTGGCGCAAGTCCTTTTATAGCCTCTAATGAGGAAATGCAGCCAGCCAATCACAGTAATGCCACTACCAAGATGGCATTACAGTGACTAGCAGTCATTCCCCACATTTTTATTGGCTGAGTAACAGGTGCCAAACATGCGGGGCAGGGTTTCGAGCATTCAATCCGAGCACCAGCCAATGCTGAACAATTGCCGAGCACATCCGAGCACCCAGATACTTGAGTGATATCCGAGTATCACCGATCACGTTCACTCATCACTCACAATCAGAAGTCAAGGAATAATGAAGTAATTGGCATCATAAAGGTGTCAGATGAGGATAAAATAGGGTACCGTGGGTCTCCATTGGGTGCTGAACTCATTCTGTCTTTGAGCCAGTGACCAGCTCCACCAGACAGGCCTTTATAAAAAAAAATATACGGTAATAAACATAAGGGAAAAAGTTGGAAGAAGCTCACATTGACCAGCTATAAAATAATTACTTACCAAACTTGGGAGGATTCAGTGAGCGTGATTCCAAGCATTGGCATCATTAATGTCTCTCCTGCTGTCAATGGCATCCAGCAAACAGGAGAGTATTTTACATTCAGTCAATTTTCCTCTGCCATCAAAAAATACACTAGACACAAGACAAGGGATGTTCTCCTGGAACTGGCTAAACCCATATTTATTCATTAAAGCACCTAGTCTAGGGGCACACATATAGCTAAGGCAGAGGTTGCAGTTGCATCCTGGTGCAGGAACCTGAAAGAGGGATGTTTCCAAAATGCTAAAGTGAAATAGTTGGTTTTAAAAGGTCTGTGAGACATAGCTTTACACAACTCTAGCCCATTCCTGGCATTGAGCGTCATGGTCCTGTCATACCTACAGTATGTTTATTTGTTTGTCTATGGAAACACTGCTGTGAATCTCATCATAAATATTTCTTGATATTTCTTCCAAAAGAAGATGAACAGTCAGTAATGAATGTAACAATCGAGGACATATCAGAATTGTAGCTTAGGGAGAGGGCAACAGCAAGTCAGCATATCTTGGCCAGAATATTTATCGATAGAGTCTTCAATTAGTGAAATTAATCTGTGTGGCTCATTCTGTACCTCCATCTGTCCCAAATTTTGTCATACTTTTTACTCTCCTCTATACCTCCTAACACAAGGTTAAAGAAAGCCTATTGTTGTGTAATAGAGGCCCTAAACCATCAGGGACTGTGAAATTATGAGAAAAGCTGTATAAAAATGCACACAGTGTAGTGCAGGAATTGACATTTTTACATATTTTCTAGAGGGTATCAGGACATTGGTAAGATGCTATTAAAAGGTCCCTTAAATATGTTCCAAAATTCATTAAATTGACATGCTAACAACTTTCTGAAGATTGTAGCAGATCCCATTGGGATAGGTTGACTACATTTTAGTTCCACCATACAATGCATTCGGCACAGTGTCATGGCGGCCAGGCCATAGAAAATAGTATGGGAAGAGATTTATTCTTGTGTTTGACAAATGTAAATGTCTTAATTTCCCAGCAATTTTTCTATAATGCCTATCTTCGGCTCACATTTCAAAAGATGTATTTCTACAATTAAGCCAAAGTACTTGATATAAATCGTGATTTGTGCTTTGTAGCTTACTAACATTGCACATCTGTGCTTTACGCTTATTTTCAGTGTCCTATAATTAGTTCAGTCGGGAATCAACGATAGTGAAGCAGCGGGATCCCCAGCTATCTAATTTTGACTTAGCACTTGAAGTACATATTTATGGTTTATCAATAATGTTCAGTAATTGTTGTTATATTCCTACTACAGTCAAACATTGCGTTTATACTTTTCACAATAAGGGAGGACAATGCTGTTCTGCTGTAGATCCATAATAGTTCAAAAAAGATTACCGCACACTCAAGACTGGTAAGATGCAAAAGGTGTATGCCAATTTTATTGAAGAAAACAAAACAAAAAAGAAGTGGTTGCCACATTCATATTCATTTGAAATAGACAAAAACCCGACGTTTCGACCCTCCCGGGTCTTACTCATGGGGTTACTCAAGTCCTTTAACATAGATGCATAATAGTGGCAGTGGTAGGGGGTGTACGAACGATCCGGGCCTCCCCCCAGGACATCGCAGCAAGGCGCGGGATGCGCCGCTAATCCTCCCAGGGACCCTTTTCAGACCCACTAGGTGTCTAACGGCCCTCACCACCCAGATTCTGTGCTCCCGGGACACTTCTGCCCGGACTGGCTTTATTATAAGGTTGTGCCTTAACAAGGAATCGGTCGTACACCCCCTACCACTGCCACTGCCACTTGAATGATTGACTTGACCTCACGGTCAGTTTACCAGCACCTCCTTGTCCGTGACCTGAGTGCACACCATTTTCCTTGTCTACGTACATCCATAATAGAACATTTATGAGTGGAAGCTTTGGGTGACACAGAAGAGTATATATATAGGCCTACACCCTAGGGCAAGGATATCAAACTCAAATACACAGAGGACCAAAATTAAAAGCTTGGACAAAGTCGTTGACCATCCTTGATATTTATTAAAAAAAGTCTACAATTGAGGAAGCTTTTCCTTTTCAAATATAACAATGGACCTTTTCATTTGGAAACAAACGTACAAGGGTTCTACCACGAAGCAAAGTACATTTGAATACATCTTAGAAAAAAGTACTGAAATAATTTGTTTTGTAAAGCAGTAAAAAGCATATGGTACAATGGCCAAATTTAAATGTAATAAAAAAAGATTAAAACCTTGAATAATATACATAATAAAGTATGATGCCAACAAAAGTGCCCAGAGACACAATATGATACCCTTACAGTTAATTTCTCCACAGTACCCTCCACATACATGGTATGATGACCCTACTGTATCCCGCCTTCCTCGATCCTTAGTGCTCCATACAGTACAATGGCTCCACACAGTGCTCCATACAGTATAATGGGCACCACACAGTGATCCCTACAGTATAATGGCACCAAATAGTGCTCCATACAGTATAATGGCCCCACACACAGTGCTCCATACAGTATAATGGACGACACAGTGATCCACACAGTATAATGGACCCACATAGTGCTCCATACAGTATAATGGCCCCACATAGTGCTCCATACAGTATAATGGCCCCACACAGTGCTTTATACAGTATAATGGCCCCACAAAGTGCTCCATACAGTATAATGGGCACCACACAGTGATCCCTACAGTATAATGGACCCACATAGTGCTCCATACAGTATAATGGCCCCACATAGTGCTCCATACAGTATAATGGGCACCACACAGTGATCCCTACAGTATAATGGCACCACATTTGGCAGATTTGGTCCATCGGGCAGAGTTTGACATATGTGCCTTAGGAGTAGGATGACATTAATTGATTACTTTCTCTGGGTTCTAATGGAGTTTGATTAAAGAGAATCTTTCTTCTTTTATTTCTGTTCTTATTTCATTTTCTCAATATGATTAACTAAATAATGTTTTGTACATCTAATTTTAGTTAATTCTTACATTATTGTTTCTTCTATCTCTCTGTTTTTTTAGTATTTTCTTAGACTGTTGACAACATATAACTATTTCACAATTTTCTTTTGCATCTTTTGTTGACTTTCCTGTCCACCCCCTACACAACGCCCATGTACAGTAGCCCTATATAAAAAAAAAATACAAGAAAGAAATGGATGATAAATCTGATTATTCTATAGAATTATTCCATCTAAATATCACCAAAAATAATGATGTCAAAATTCCGGCTGCAATGTACAGCACTAATGAGATGTGTAAAGTTTTGGCAATGGCCTGTATGTAGTTTATATTATCTGCAGATCATGTGTGGTTATTTTTATTTTTTTACAAGAGTTTTCGAGAATGTTTTGAAAACATCCAACTCGTGAGCTGGTGTTACATACACCTTGCCCCCTTCCTGGCTCTTGACGACGATGTATTGACAAAGATCTAAAAAATGGGAGACTGGGTAACTACTGTATTTGTTTCTCGCCATGGCATAAATCAGTTTAGATCAGGGGAGGGCAAATCATTTTCCTGAGGTGCCACATAAGACCGTGACTGAGGCCGAACCAATAGGCTGAAATGATTTGTGCTCAATATTAATATTAACATATTAATTATAATTATTTTAGAATAATATTAAATGTATCCCTATATTTGAGCATAATTAATTATGCTGACACCCCCTATATGTCGTATGAGCCTACACACAGCCCCTTACATTCTGTATGAGCCTACACACAGCCCCTTACATACTGTATGAGCCTACACACAGCCCCTTACATTCTGTATGAGCCTACACACAGCCCCTTACATACTGTATGAGCCTACACACAGCCCCTTACATACTGTATGAGCCTACACACAGCCCCTTACATACTGTATGAGCCTACACACAGCCCCTTACATTCTGTATGAGCCTACACACAGCCCCTTACATACTGTATGAGCCTACACACAGCCCCTTACATTCTGTATGAGCCTACACACAGCCCCTTACATACTGTATGAGCCTACACACAGCCCCTTACATACTGTATGAGCCTACACACAGCCCCTTACATTCTGTATGAGCCTACACACAGCCCCTTACATTCTGTATGAACCTACACACAGCCCCTTACATTCTGTATGAGCCTACACACAGCCCCTTACATACTGTATGAGCCTACACACAGCCCCTTACATTCTGTATGAGCCTACACACAGCCCCTTACATTCTGTATGAGCCTACACACAGCCCCTTACATACTGTATGAGCCTACACACAGCCCCTTACATTCTGTATGAGCCTACACACAGCCCCTTACATACTGTATGAGCCTACACACAGCCCCTTACATTCTGTATGAGCCTACACACAGCCCCTTACATTCTGTATGAGCCTACACACAGCCCCTTACATACTGTATGAACCTACACACAGCCCCTTACATTCTGTATGAGCCTACACACAGCCCCTTACATTCTGTATGAGCCTACACACAGCCCCTTACATTCTGTATGAGCCTACACACAGCCCCTTACATTCTGTATGAGCCTACACACAGCCCCTTACATTCTGTATGAGCCTACACACAGCCCCTTACATTCTTTATGAGCCTACACACAGCCCCTTACATTCTGTATGAGCCTACACACAGCCCCTTACATTCTGTATGAGCATACACACAGCCCCTTACATTCTGTATGAGCCTACACACAGCCCCTTACATTCTGTATGAGCCTACACACAGCCCCTTACATTCTGTATGAGCCTACACACAGCCCCTTACAATCTGTATGAGCCTACACACAGCCCCTTACATACTGTATGAGCCTACACACAGCCCCTTACATTCTGTATGAGCCTACACACAGCCCCTTACATACTGTATGAGCCTACACACAGCCCCTTACATACTGTATGAGCCCACACTCAGCCCCTTTACACTGAGAAATCGCATACACAGCCACTACATGCAGTACTATGACCCAGATAGCCCCTCTATATACAGTATGAGTCCCTGTGTACAGTGTGACCACCCACATCACCTCTCTATATGCAGTATGAACCCCCACATAGCCCCATATATACATGCAAACATTGGATACAAATATGAAAAAAATACATACTCATCTTACCCCCATTCCCCTGATCTCATCTCCTGTCTCTGGTGCACTGACTTTGCAATACAGCAGACGCGATGAAGGGATGTCTTCATGACTGCTGGGTCAGTCACACATGCAGATTGGTAGAAGAAGGAGCCAGTAGATCTGCCCTCCATTGCTGCCACTGCCCACTATCCACATCCTCCAGTAATGTATCCTGAGGATGTGGATAGTGGGCAGTGGCATCGGATGGGCGAGGGTATAGTTCGGTCAGCAGAGCATTGTTTCAACTGTTCAGCTGCCTCGGTCCATGGACCAAACTGGAATAGCCAGAGGGCCAGATGTGGGGCCTATCGGGCAACACTTTGTCCAGATCTGGTTTTGATAGATCACCATAAACTTAAGTCCCTCCACCCCATATGGAGACACTGGTACTATAAATGGTGCTACTGATTTTGTACTGAAGTCCAGAAGTTTCGAAATCCTTCACTATATGTGACAAGACATGGTTGTTAATCAAGATACTCAGTCATATATAAGCCATGTACAAATTGAAAGGCTTTAATTCGGCACCCATACTCTACAGACCTTTAATATAAGTGAGAGGAGGGGTTATGAAATTCACACAGAATCAACAAAATATTATGACTTACTCCATTGGATGTCATATTGTGAAAATATGCCCCTCTAGAAGAACTCCTCTGTCCATGTTCCAATCCCAAGGTTTATCTGCCTCACTTAATTTCCAGTTTGTCGTCATCTCTTAAGCATTGGGTTGTTGCAGCAAACTGATACTTACACATAACCTCATCTCTCTGGGTTACTTAACCAACTCAGGTGGCTAGATTCCACCTGAGTATTCAGGTAGTTGATGTCCTGCCACTATTTTGTACTGAGAATTGTTTTCTCTGCCCACTCTTTCCATTCCTTTCTTCCAACACAGCTTCTTTGTGTATTATGGTACAAATCTGCTATGTCAATTTACCAACTCTACTTACATCATGGTAACAACTCTGCACTGTTTCATCAGTAATCACCGATTCTTCACTGCTTCACCAGTCATCGCTGATCCAGCTCTGGTTCAGCAGTCATTGCTGATCCAATTCTACTTCACCAGTCATCACTCAACTAGCGTTGTTTCACCCCTCATCACTCATCCAGCTCTGCTTCTCCAGTCATCATTAATAAAGCTCTGCTTCACCAGTCATCACTGATTCAGCTCTGCTTCACAGGTATCACTAATCCAGCCCTTCTTTATCAGTCATCACTGATCCAGCTGTACTTCACCAGTCATGTCCTTTCACTATTCAGATTAAACTCAAACTGGATGCTGCATTCCCTGCCTCAGCTTTTATCCAGACTTTGATACTCCCTCCTGACTGGCTGTGCTAATACCATGTGATGTAATAGTTAACACTAGCACTACTGTTATAGTCATTTTGACTACTTGCACTTCTTATTTCTCTTCTGTGACTACATTTTTCAGAATTCCGGCTTGAGACTCGGTGACTTTTCCTCAAATAGGATGTGAAAAAAGATTTTGTGACAATAAATAATTTTGCTGAAAAAAATTCCGCGTTTTTTTCAAAATTTACCTTTAACTACGAAAGATAGTCATTTTGACTACCTACTATATTTTGCTGTCCTTTGGTCACTAAATGTTGCTGTAAAGTTTTGTGCATAATTTTTTCACTGTATCTTATTTACCCTGATGTTCTTATAGATGTAGTTCAATTCAGATGTCAACTTTTCACATTTTCCTTGTGTTACCTGGTTCTATTACTGTGTAATGCTGAACTGAAAAGAGCTTGTTTGTAATACTGTAGGCGCTTTTATGCTAAAGAAGGGTGTTGTTTTTCTCTAGTCCTAGCAGTAGACAGTAGTCTGGATAGTAAGTTTACTTTCAGTTCAGCTGAAGAGACAAAGAGAACACATGCAGACATAAGAGCTCAAAAAACTCATACAAGTATATAGCAGATACAACATTTTATTGTCATATTATTCAATTATTTTGTACTGTAAAGTGTGAAGCAGCAATTTTTTGGGGGAAAAACTATATTTTCATACAGCTTGATGTTATTAGTTATAGTTTACAGCTAGAAAGAATATTTTTTTTATCTGCAAATGGGCAATATGCATGAATGTATAGTGGTAGCGAACAGAACAGAAGGGATATGTTACTGGTGATTCTCATTGTATGCGTGTTATATGAATATATACTGTATATATGTCCAGTACTGCTATTTTCTGTTGTAGTTTTACAATGATCCTAGCAATAAAAGTTGTAAAGGACCCCCTGCATCTACCACAATGAATTGTTAGGAAAGAGTTTAGCTGTCTGTCAACTGATTCATCCCACCTACGTTTGAAGGTGGCAGAACAGTTATTATTTATTTTAGTTTTCATAAACTAAAAAATATGAAAAATCAGAAAAAAAATATTCCAAAGCATTACTCTTGGATCTCACAATAGTAATACATAAAAAAAATATTAATAAATAACCACAAATGAAACTCTAAAAATAAATGAAAACAAGTCAGTAGTCAAAATGACTACATTCAGTAGTTCTAGGCGGGGTCAGGAGTCCAGTAGTCCTAGTGTTAAAGGGCATTATGTTGAAGCCTGTGGGGTCTTGCGTGTGGTCATGTGATCTGTTTCTAGCTGTTGTAACCTTCTGATTTATGTAAAATGGCAGTGGACATTTTTTTTTGTTCAAAATCTCCAGGTCCAGCAAATTTCCCAAAATTTGGCACAATTCTAACATACAACAAATTGATTTGCACATCTTTATTCACTAGTAGTGTTGAGCGATACCTTCCGATACTCAAAGGTATCGGTATCGGATTGGATTGGCCGATATCCAAAAAATATCAGATATCGCCGATACTGATACCCGATACCAATGCAAGTCAATGGGACACAAGTATCGGAAGCTATCATGGATGGTTCCCAGGGTCTGAAGGACAGGAAACTTGACCACTGACCTGACCGCTCACGTGACCGCGACGTCATCGAAGGTCCTTCACTCTCTGCATTCTCAGGAACGGAGGCAGACGCTCGCAGCGGTGACAGCCAGGGTTCGTCGGAGAGGTGAGTATATCCATATTTTTTATTCTTTATTTTTTACATGAATATGGATCCCAGGGCCTGAAGGAGAGTTTCCTCTCCTTCAGACCCTGGGAACCATACGCACCGCACATGCCGAAGATGACTGGGAACACCTCCGATTCCGATTTACGATATCGCAAAAATATCGGAACTCGGTATCGGAATTCCGATACAGCAAATATCATCCGATACCCGATACTTGCGGTATCGGAATGCTCAACACTTTTCACTAGACATTGTCGTCCCAGCTCTGCTTCCCCAGGCATTACTGTTCCAGTATAACTAAACTGGATTGGTATTTCCTCTAAAACCCACTCCTTCATTGCTCGGGACCTGGGGCTTCGAGGATCCCCTTTACCTGTTGAAATATAATAATTAGTATTACGGTGCAATACATCGGCACTATATGGCAGCCTACAATATTCCCCTAGCTTTATAGCGCTGAAGTGTTGGAACTCCATCTGTCGAATCTGACAAACATTAAAAGAGATGACTTTAAAAAAAAAACTTCACAAGCTAACTCAATAGCGGTTTATTTTTTTGTTGCACAGATATGTCGCCACATATTCTTAGAACTCGTCTGTGAATGCAAATTATCTCTGCTGTAAAATTGCTAGCTAGCATTACACAATGGCGGTAAAAGTAAGGCAAAGGAGAATGTGCCGACCATGGGGAACGTGGCTCTCTGCTGAATACAAATTATATCAAAGAGTAGAAAAAAAAGGTCGCAGTTGGGATACTGCAAAAAAGTGTTATTATCATATATGTGCTAACAGCGCCCTACTGATTGCAAGTAGATGATCGTTAGTGGATTTAAGTATTATTGTTTGCAGATTCAAAGCCATGTAATGGGTTACCGCTTGATATCCTCATTAAGAGTCTTGCTGTGAAAATGAAGTATGATATCGCTAATGTTGTCTGCATTCAGAGAGAGGATATCATTTGTTTACATTGTGACCTTTAAGAGCCTTTAAATCAAATGGACTGACCATTGACCATAACACTTTAAAACAAGATAATGAGCCTTCAATTAGGGCCCTCTCAGGCACTCGCCGGACGTATTATTGATTACAGCCTTGAATAATAATGCAGTGCTGAATGTTAGCAGGACGGAAAAAGAGATAATGAAGCCGTATCTGTGCGGCAATCCTTCCCACAAAATGGAGGAATTTATTGCAGTAACATGTTTCATGTCATCGTGTCAGCTAATATATTGCCCTATATTACACATCAATATAATCTGGATGCTGCAGAACATCATAATCAACACCTCATCAGCACAGAACATCATGATCACCCCCTCAGCTGCAGAACATCGTAATACACACCTCAGCTGCTGCAGAACATCATAATCCACATCTCTGCTGCGACAGAACATCGTAATCTACCTCTTTGCTGCTAAACATCATGATCAACCCCTCAGCTGCTGCAGAACATCATAATCTACACCTCATCAGATCAGAACATCATGATCAACCTCTCAGCTGCTGCAGAACATCATAATCCTTCCCCCCTCAGATGCTGCAGAACATCATAATCTGCACCTCATCAGCACAGAACATCATGATCACCCCCTCAGCTGCAGAACATCATAATACACACATCAGCTGCTGCAGAACATCATAATCCACATCTCTGCTGCGACAGAACATCGTAATCCACCTCTTTGCTGCTAAACATCATGATCAACCTCTCAGCTGCTGCAGAACATCATAATCCTTCCCCCCTCAGATGCTGCAGAACATCATAATCTGCAACTCATCAGCACAGAACATCATGATCACCCCCTCAGCTGCAGAACATCGTAATACACACCTCAGCTGCTGCAGAACATCATCATCCTCATCTCTGCTGCGACAGAACATTGTAATCCACCTCTTTGCTGCTAAACATCATGATCAACCCCTCAGCTGCTGCAGAACATCATAATCTACACCTCATCAGATCAGAACATCATGATCAACCTCTCAGCTGCTGCAGAACATCATAATCCCTCCCACCTCAGATGCTGCAGAACATCATAATCTACACCTCATCAGCACAGAATATCATGATCAACCCCTCAGCTGCTGCAGAACATCATAATCTACACCTCATCAGATCAGAGCATCATGATCAGACCCTCAGCAGCTGCAGAACATCATAATCCCTCCCACCTCAGCTGCTGCAGAACATCATAATCTACACCTCATCAGATCAGAACATCATGATCAACCTCTCAGCTGCTGCAGAACATCATAATCCTTCCCCCCTCAGATGCTGCAGAACATCATAATCTGCACCTCATCAGCACAGAACATCATGATCACCCCCTCAGCTGCAGAACATCGTAATACACACCTCAGCTGCTGCAGAACATCATAATCCACATCTCTGCTGCAACAGAACATTGTAATCCACCTCTTTGCTGCTTAACATCATGATCAACCCCTCAGCTGCTGCAGAACATCACAATCCACCAATCCACCTCAGCTGCTGCATAACATGATATTACACTCATTAGCTGCTGCAGAACCTCAGTATCTGCATCAGTGATTGTATGCCAAAACCAGGAGTGGAGCTTAGGCCTCTTTCACACTTCAGTCTTTTGGCGTCAGTCACTACCGACATAGTGACGGATCCGTCACAATTGTTGCGAAAACGGTTCTAACGGATCCGTTTTTTTGACGGATCCGTTACTTGGGGGTTGTCTGGGAGAAGTATCTACTTTTTGGAACATGCGCAATTGAGAAAACGGATTGGGGCGACGGATCCGCCGAAAAAACGGTTGCGGCGGATCCGTCGCCCATAGGCGCCCATTCTATGGAATGGCGGACGCGACGAATCCGTCGCGATCCGCCATTTCGGCGTTGACAAAAAATGTTCCAATGTCCGTCTATTTTCAGAAAACGTCCGCAAATGTCGACGGATCCGTCGCATGGCGGATGGAAGGGACGACCATCCGTCACAATCCGTCACTAATGCAAGTCTATGGGAAAATAACGGATCCGTCAAAAAAAATGACGGATCCGTTATTTGAGGAAAATGGCGGTTTTAGACTGACGCCAAATAACTGAAGTGTGAAAGAGGCCTTACCGAGAAAAACTATAAGGCTTCTTTTACACATACCGTGCTTTGCGGCCCATTATTGGGGGCCTTTTTTGCTGGCCATATTGCTGCAATTTTCACGATCTGCCACAATAATAGACCACAAAAAACTTGCGGATCTCCGTTTTTCAGGTTTCCAATACTATGGAAATAGTATTTGAAAAAAAAACGGTGTTCCGCAAAACTGGAAGTCACGGTGCACCGCAAAAACAAACTTCTGTTTTTCCGGCCCCATTGATTTTTAATGGGGGCCGTGTTTGTAAGCCATGAAAAAGATCGAGCAGGCTCGATCTTTTTTCACGGCCGTAAATACGGCCCTCACGGCCATACGGCGCACCGTTTTTGCAGTCCCATAGAAATCTATTGGGTCTGCAAAACAACAGCAACTGTAAAAGCAGCCTGACATCTGTTCAGTGTTTTGTAGTGTAACTTTTGATACAATTATGTCACTTAGCGCGTCACCTTTATAAGGAGCCTGTTAATAATTTGGGCGAGTGATGTCCTGTTGTGTCTTCATATTAACGCCACAGGCGCTGGCTTTCCTATCATACACAAACCACCTAGAACTCAAATGTTTCCATGGGGTATGAGCTGTATGTTGACTTTTTAGAAGATTTTCATGAACAAATTACATAACTTTTGTTTTCAACTTTATTTAACCCCTTTCTGACCTCGGGCGGTGAGCCCGCATCAAAGCCGGGACATGTCAGCTGTTTTGAACAGCTGACATGTGCCCGTAATAAGCGCGAGCAGAATCGCGATCTGCCCGCACCTATTAACTAGTTAAATGCCACTGTCAAACGCAGACAGTGGCATTTAACTACCGCTTCTGGCTGGGTGGCCAGAAATGACGTCATCGCCGACCCCCAATCATGTGATCATCGCCGACCCCCGATCATGCTTGTATATTGTAACCATAGAGGTCCTTAAAGGGAAGGTGCCATCAAAAAAATTTTTTTTTCAGAAATTGTAAAAATGTAAAGAATTAATGATTACATTTTCTTAAAAAATATTATCATTTGTTTATAATTTAGTAAAATATGAAATATAATTTGAAAAGTTTTGGAATTTCCACTTTTCAACACTAGGGGGAGCAGCTGCTGAAATTTCAGAAAAACCTAGTGTACAACTAGCTCACATTACTGCACTGCAGTAATTATGGGCGGAGTCTGCTGACCTGTGTGATGTCTCCTCCCCTTCTGGGTGTTTGCTAAGGGATTAGAGAGGATGATATTCAGGAACCCACTGAGCAGCCATTTTGTTGGTGACTGCAGAGTATGGCTGCCGTCACACTATCAGTATTTGGTCAGTATTTTACATCAGTATTTGTAGCCAAAACCAGGAGTGGAACAAATAGAGGAAAAGTATAATAGAAACATATGCACCACTTCTGTATTTATCACCCACTCCTGGTTTTGGCTACAAATACTGAGGTAAAATACTGACCAAATAATGATAGTGTGAAGGCAGCCTTATACTGACAAGTAGACAGTCACCAAGGATGGCAGGCAGCAAGGATTCTGGGAGATATGTGGTGGAGGGAGCAGGGTGACAGCAGCACAGAGTATTTCAGGAGAGCAGAGTGCTGGTCTATAGGGGCCCCCTGTTTGGTGCGCGGAGCAGCCAGGGATTGTACATAGAGCACTGTCTTTTATACACATGGATGGACCGTCTGCTCCACAGAAATCCAGGAAACATTTCTGCGGATTGATGGCCTGTTCTGATCCAGACTTTGCATGCAGACCCCATTCCCCTCCTCAGATCCTGTCTCCCCCATCCTGTCCTGGCGATGTGTGAAAGCGAGGCGACAGGCGCAGTCCGGGGTGACGCTGGGAAGGAAATGTAGCCATATAGTAACGATAAAAATGAGACCCCTCTCTTCAGCTGCCTCACCAGCCCTGACTGCACCTAACTGGAGGTCATGCTTTACCCTCTATTACCCCAGACCCGCGTGCAGGTGCTCAGCCAGAACCACCATAGAATGGGTCCGCTTTCTGAAGATAATACTGCCATCGTGTTCTCACATAATACCGCCATATAGATCACACACAATACTATCAAATAGATCACACAATACTGTCATACAGTTCTCACATAATACCACCATATAGATCACACATAATACCGCCAGTGTTCTCACATAATACCACCATATAGATCACACATAATACCGCCAGTGTTCTCACATACCGCCATATAGATCACACATAATACAGCCAGTGTTCTCACATACCGCCATATAGATCACACATAATACCGCCAGTGTTCTCACATACCACCATATAGATCACACATAATACCGCCAGTGTTCTCACATACCGCCATATAGATCACACATAATACCGCCAGTGTTCTCACATACCACCATATAGATCACACATAATACCGCCAGTGGTCTCACATACCACCATATGCTTCTCACATAATACCGCCATATAGATCACCCATAATGCCGCCACATAGATCTCACATGTATTGTAAATAAAGACTCGGCCAGAATAAAGTCCTTTATTAATCTTTTTTTATACCATACCGAACGCATAATCCTCGACTCCCTCATCTCCCACAACAAAAATAATAAACCACAATGGGGAAAGACACGCAGGGGGGAGAGGAGTGCATAGGAGAGGATTAGATACTGACTGCTGAGCCGTGTATCTAATCCTGTCCTGTGTGATACTGGGCTGCGCCGTGCATCTAATCCTATCTTGTGTGATACTGTACACAGGACAGGATTAGCTACACAAGACTAGATTAGCTACACAGGACAGAGGTAGCAGTGGTAGATGGTATATAGAGGCAGGCAGCAGTGGTAGATGGTATATAGAGGCAGGCAGCAGTCGTAGATGGTATATAGAGGCATTCAGCAGTCGTAGATGGTATATAGAGGCAGGCAGCAGTGGTAGATGGTATATAGAGACAGGCAGCAGTGGTAGATGGTATATAGAGGCAGGCAGCAGTGGTAGATGGTATATAGAGACAGGCAGCAGTGGTAGATGGTATATAGAGGAAGGAAGCAGTGGTATATAGAGGCAGGCAGCAGTGGTAGATGGTATATAGAGGCAGGCAGCAGTGGTAGATGGTATATAGGGGCAGGCAGCAGTCGTAGATGGTATATAGAGACAGGCAGCAGTGGTAGATGGTATATAGAGGCAGGCAGCAGTGGTAGGTGGTATACAGAGGCAGGTAGCAGTCGTATATGGTATATAGGGGCAGGTAGCAGTGGTATATAGGAGCAGGTAGCAGTGGTATATAGGGGCTAGTAGCAGTGGTATATAGGGGCAGGTAGCAGTGGTATATAGGGGCTAGTAGCAGTGGTATATAGTGGCTAGTAGCAGTGGTATATAGGGGCTAGTAGCAGTGGTATATTGGGGCTAGTAGCAGTGGTATATAGGGGCTAGTAGCAGTGGTATATAGTGGCTGGTAGCAGTGGTATATAGGGGCTAGTAGCAGTGGTATATAGGGGCTAGTAGCAGTGGTATATAGTGGCTGGTAGCAGTGGTATATAGGGGCTAGTAGCAGTGGTATATAGGGGCTAGTAGCAGTGGTATATAGGGGCTAGTAGCAGTGGTATATAGTGGCTGGTAGCAGTGGTATATAGGGGCTAGTAGCAGTGGTATATAGGGGCTAGTAGCAGTGGTATATAGGGGCTAGTAGCAGTGGTATATAGGAGCAGGTAGCAGTGGTATATAGTGGCTGGTAGCAGTGGTATATAGGAGCAGGTAGCAGTGGTATATAGGGACAGGTAGCAGTGGTATATAGTGGCTAGTAGCAGTGGTATATAGGGGCTAGTAGCAGTGGTATATTGGGGCTAGTAGCAGTGGTATATAGGGGCTAGTAGCAGTGGTATATAGTGGCTGGTAGCAGTGGTATATAGGGGCTAGTAGCAGTGGTATATAGGGGCTAGTAGCAGTGGTATATAGTGGCTGGTAGCAGTGGTATATAGGGGCTAGTAGCAGTGGTATATAGGGGCTAGTAGCAGTGGTATATAGGGGCTAGTAGCAGTGGTATATAGTGGCTGGTAGCAGTGGTATATAGGGGCTAGTAGCAGTGGTATATAGGGGCTAGTAGCAGTGGTATATAGGGGCTAGTAGCAGTGGTATATAGGAGCAGGTAGCAGTGGTATATAGTGGCTGGTAGCAGTGGTATATAGGAGCAGGTAGCAGTGGTATATAGGGACAGGTAGCAGTGGTATATAGGGGCAGGTAGCAGTGGTATATAGGGGCTAGTAGCAGTGGTATATAGGGGCTAGTAGCAGTGGTATATAGTGGCTGGTAGCAGTGGTATATAGGGGCTAGTAGCAGTGGTATATAGGGGCTAGTAGCAGTGGTATATAGGGACAGGTAGCAGTGGTATATAGGGGCTAGTAGCAGTGGTATATAGGGGCAGGTAGCAGTGGTATACAGGGACAGGTAGCAGTGGTATATAGGGGCTAGTAGCAGTGGTACATAGGGGCTGGTAGCAGTGGTATATAGGGGCAGGTAGCAGTGGTATATAGGGGCAGGTAGCAGTGGTATATAGGAGCAGGTAGCAGTGGTATATAGGAGCAGGTAGCAGTGGTATATAGGGGCTAGTAGCAGTGGTATATAGGGGCAGGTAGCAGTGGTATACAGGGACAGGTAGCAGTGGTATATAGGGGCTAGTAGCAGTGGTACATAGGGGCTGGTAGCAGTGGTATATAGGGGCAGGTAGCAGTGGTATATAGGGGCAGGTAGCAGTGGTATATAGGAGCAGGTAGCAGTGGTATATAGGAGCAGGTAGCAGTGGTATATAGGGGCTAGTTGCAGTGGTATATAGGGACAGGTAGCAGTGGTAGATGCATAAGAAAATAAAAACTCTGTACTTACCTTCAGTCCTCCTCCAGGAAGTGCTGAGTCATGTTCAGGGCAGAGCAGTGTGACGATCTCCCTGCTCTGCTCTGAACAGGTCGGCAGTGAGCAGTGATTGCAGCCTGTGCTGTAATACTAAGTACAGGCTGCAATCACAGCTCCTGGCTGCAGATACTCACCCCGACCCTCTCTTCCCAGCAGCAGCTTCTCCCTGGCAGCTCCTGCTATGATCGCACACACTGAGCTGTGTGTGCGATGACAGAGGAAAAAAACAAAATGGCCGCGATCTCCTCTCACAGCTGTGACGTATCAGCCCAGTGGGCGTGCCCAAGTCACAGCTGAGAGGCAGGAGGAGCGGTCGGAGCCCGACTGTTGGCTCCTATGCCCATGGCTGCCGTAAGTGAGGTGTGCAAGTGTTGTGCCCAGACACTTACACCCACGCTAATGAAAATGGCGGCCTCCAGTGGCAAAAGTAAAAATGAATAAATAAAAAAGTATTAAAGTACTACATTTACTTTTGTATTAAAAATAATTGATTATATAATCAATAATTATTAATACAAAAACTAAAATCACGGCACCCTCCCTTTAAGACCTCTATGGTTACTGATCGCCGGTAGCTGTGAGCGCCACCCTGTGGTCGGCGCTCACAGCACACCTGCAATTCTGCTACATAACAGCGAATAGCAGATCGCTGCTATGTAGCAGAGGCGATCGTGCTGTGCCAGCTTCTAGCCTCCCATGGAGACTATTGAAGCATAGCAAAAGTTAAAAAAATAAATAAAAAAAAATATAAAAGTTTAAATCACCCCCCTTTCGCCCCAATCAAAATAAATCAATAAAAAAAATATCAAATCTATGCATATTTGTATCGCCGTGCTCAGAATCGCCCAATCTATCAACTAAAAAAAGCATTAACCTGATCGCTAAACAGCGTAGCGAGAAAAAAATTCGAAACGCCAGAATTACGTTTTTTTGGTCGCCGCAACATTGCATTAAAATCCAAGGCTGCTATTTGGTGGTGAATTATCATTGCAAACATCAGGACCACACAATCATGATCTGAGAGCACCAATTGGAATAAGGAGGAAGCCCCCACACTCTGTTAACCATTTATAATGATGTAGTCACTATTGACAGCAGCATCTAAGGGGTTAAACAGAGTTGGATGGTGCAAACACTGATCGTGGCTGATACAGCAAGTTGTCAGCTATAGTGGACAGCCGACAGCTGCTGGATTGTCACCTGTATGGGGAGGCTATTCTCTTATATCTCAGGTCAGTTAAAAGACGTATTGGCTGTCATTAAGGGGTTAAATAACCTTTGAGGGGTCTATATATTGAAAACTCCCCAAAAGTGATACCATTATAAAAACAGTTGTCAGGAAATTTTTGAACCTGTCAGGTTCTACACAGGAATACGTGCAAAGTAAAATGAAAAAAAAATAAATAAATTGTAATTTAACCCCTTCACCCCAAAGCCTGTTTTCACCTAAGTGACAGGGCCAATTTTTACAATTCTGACCACTGTCAATTTATGAGGTCATAACTCTGAAACGCTTCAACGGATCCTGGTGATTCTGACACTGTTTTCTCGTGACATATTGTACTTCATGATAGTGGTAAAACTTCTTCGATATGACTTGCATTTATTTGTGAAAAAAACAAAAATTTGTCGGAAATTATGAAAATTTAGCAATTTTCAAACCCTTAGTTTTTATGCCCTTAAATTAGAGAGTTATATCACATAATATAGTTAATAAACAACATTTCCCACATGTCTGCTTTACATCAGCACAATTTTGGAAACATAATTTTTTTTTGTTAGGACGTTATAAGGGTTAAAAGTTGACCAGCGATTTCTCATTTTTGCAACAAAATTTGCAAAACCATTTTTTTACGGACCACCTCACACTTGAAGTGACTTTGAGGGGTCTATATGACAGAAAATGCCCAAAAGTGACACCATTCTAAAAACTGCACCCCTCAAGGTACTCAAAACCACATTCAAAAAGTTTATTAACCCTTCAGGTGCTTCACAGGAATTTTTTGAATGTTTAAAAAAATTGAACATTTAACTTTTTTTTCACAAAATTTTTACTTCAGGTCCAATTTGTTTCATTTTACCAAGGGTAACAGGAGAAATTGGACCACAAAAGTCGTTGTACAATTTGTCCTGAGTACGCCGATACCCCATATGTGGGGGTAAACCACTGTTTGGGCACATGGCAGAGCTCGGAAGGGAAGGAGCGCCATTTGACTTTTCAATGCAAGATTTGCTGGAATTGAGATCGGAGCCCATGTCACGATTGGAGAGCCCCTGATGCGCCTAAACAGTGGAAACCCCCACAAGTGACACCATTTTGGAAAGTAGACCCCCTAAGGAACTAATCTAGATGTGTGGTGAGCACTTTGAACCTCCAAGTGCTTCACAGAAGTTTATAATGTAGATCCGTAAAAAAAATTTTTTTATTAATTTTCACAAAAAATGATCTTTTTGCCCCAAATTTTTTATTTTCCCAAGGGTAAAAGGATAAATTGGACCCCAAAAGTTGTTGTGCAATTTGTCCTGAGTAAGTCGATACTTCATATATGGGGATAAACCACTGTTTGAGCGCATGGCAGAGCTCGGAAGGGAAGGAGTGCCATTTGACTTTTCAATGCAAAATTGGCTGGAATTGAGATCGGACGCCATGTCGCATTTGGAGAGCCCCTGACGTACCTTAACAGTGGAAACCCCCCACAAGTGACCCCATTTTGGAAAGAAGACCCCCTAAGGAACTTATCTAGATGTGTGGTGAGCACTTTTAACCCCCAATTGTTTCACTAAAGTTTAGAATGTAGCATTGTGAAAATTAAAAAATCATTTTTTCTTTCCACAAAATGATGTTTTAGCCCGCAATTTTTTTTTTCCCAAGGGTAACAGGAGAAATTGGACCACAAATGTTATTGTCCAATTTGTCCTGAGTACGCTGATACCCCACATGTGGGGGGGAACCACCGTTTGAGTGCATGGCAGAGCTCGGAAGGGAAGGAGCACCATTTGAAATGCAGACTTAGATGGATTGGTCTGCAGGCGTCATGTTGCATTTGCAGAGCCCCTGATGTACCTAAACAGTAGAAACCCACCACAAGTGACCCCATATTGGAAACTAGACCCCCCAAGGAACTTATCTAGATGTGTTGTGAGAGCTTTGAACCAACAAGTGTTTCACTACAGTTTATAACGCAGAGCCGTGAAAATAAAAAATATTTTTTTTTCCACGAAAATGATATTTTATCCCCTATGTTTATATTTTCCCAAGGGTAACAGGACAAATTGGACACCAAAAGTTGTTGTCCAACTTGTCCTGAGAACGCTGATACCCCATATGTTGGGGGGAACCACTGTTTGGGTGCACGGCAGAGCTCGGAAGGGAAGGAGCGCCATTTGAAATGCAGACTTAGATGGATTGGTCTGCAGGCGTCATGTTGCATTTGCAGAGCCCCTGATGTACCTAAACAGTAGAAACCCCCCACAAGTGACCCCATATTGGAAACTAGACCCCCCAAGGAACTTATCTAGATGTGTTGTGAGAGCTTTGAACCAACAAGTGTTTCACTACAGTTTATAACGCAGAGCCGTGAAAATAAAAAATATTTTTTTTCCACGAAAATGATATTTTATCCCCTATGTTTTTATTTTCCCAAGGGTAACAGGACAAATTGGACCCCAAAAGTTGTTGTCCAACTTGTCCTGAGAACGCTGATACCCCATATGTTGGGGGGAACCACTGTTTGGGCACACAGGAGAACTCGGAAGGGAAGGAGCACTGTTTTACTTTTTCAAAGCAGAATTGGCTGGAATTGAGATCGGACGCCCCCTGATGTGCCTAAACAGTGGAAACCCCCAATTATAACTGAAACCCTAACCCCAACCCTAACCCTAGCCCTAACCTTAGCCCTAGCCCTAACCCTAGCCCTAACCCTAGCCCTAGCCCTAGCCCTAACCCTAGCACTAATGGGAAAATGGAAATAAATACATTTTTTTACATTTTATTATTTTTCCCTAACTAAGGGGGTGATGAAGGGGGGTTTGATTTACTTTTATAGCGTTTTTTTGGCGGATTTTTATGATTGGCAGCTGTCACACACTAAAAGACGCTTTTTATTGCAAAAAATAGTTTTTGCATCACCACATTTTGAGAGCTATAATTTATCCATATTTTGGCCCACAGAGTCATATGAGGTCTTGTTTTTTGCGGGACGAGTTGACGTTTTTATTGGTAACATTTTCGGGCAGATGACATTTTTTGATCGCTTTTTATTCCGATTTTTGGGAGGCGGAATGAACAAAAACCAGCAATTCCTGAATTTCTTTTAGGGGGGGCGTTTATACCGTTCCCCGTGTGGTAAAATGGATAAAGCAGTTTTATTCTTCGGGTCAGTACGATTACAGCGATACCTCATTTATGTAATTTTTTTTATGTTTTGGCGCTTTTACACAATAAAAACTATTTTATATAAAAAAATAATTGTTTTTGCATCGCATTATTCTGAGAGCTATAACTTTTTTATTTTTCTGCTGATGATGCTGTATGGTGGCTTTTTTTTTTGCGGGACAAGATGACGTTTTCAGCGGTACCATGGTTATTTATATCCGTCGTTTTGATCGTGTGTTATTCCACTTTTTGTTCGCCTGTATGATAATAAAGCGTTGTTTTTTGCCTTGTTTTTTTTTTTTTTTTTTTTGCGGTGTTCACTGAAGGGGTTAACTAGTGGGATAGTTTTATAGAGCGGGTCGTTACGGACGCGGCGATACCAAATATGTGTACATTTATTGTTTTTTTTTTTTTTACATAAATAAATGGATTTATTGGGAAATGTTTTTTTTTTTTTATTTGGGGATTTTTTTTTATTTTTTTTTACACATTCTATTTTTTTTTTTTTTACTTTCTAACATTGTCCCAGGGTGGGACATCTCTGTATTAGATCAGATCGTTGATCTGACACTGTGCATAGCACACTGTCAGATCAACGATCTGACAGGCAGCTTAGCTGGCTTCCAGCGCCTGCTCTCAGCAGGCGCCGGCTAGCCAGGTCACTTCATGACCCGGAAGGAGTCCGGCGGCCATCTTGGATCCGGGGACTCCTTCCGGGTCACCGGAGCAACGCGATCTCATTGCGTTGCTCCGGTGGGAGAGCGCAGGGAGCCCCCGTCCCTGCGCGATCCCCCTCTATGTCGCTGTCACTACTGACAGCGGCATCAGAGGGGTTAAATGCCCGCGATCGGCGATAGCGCCGATCGTGGGCATTGCTGCGGGGTGTCAGCTGTCATATACAGCTGACCCCCGCACCCGATCACCGCGGCGCTCAGCGCGAGACCGCGGTGATCGGTGCGCCGTACTAGTACTGCTGCTGGCACTAATGCAGTGCCGGCAGCGCAGTACTAGTACGGCGCATGTCGCGAAGGGGTTAACCTCTAAAATGTTGCTTTAGCCCCGATTTTTTCCCTTTTATAAGGAATAGCATGATAAATGTGTTATACAGCTTCTTCTGAGCTCATTGATACCCCATATGTGGTCTGGAACCTGGAGAAGAGCACCATTTGCATTTTGGAACACAAATTTGCCTGAATTAGATTGTAAGCGCCATGTCAATTTTGCAGAGCCCCTGAAGTGCCTAAACAGCAGAAACCCCTCACAAGTGACCCTATTTTTTGGAAACTACACCCCTCACGGATTTTATCCAGGGGTATAATGAGCATTTTGAACTCATAGGTACTAAACAGAATTTGATAACATTAGACAATCGTACTGAAAATGTTTATTTTTTTGGCGAGAGGTAACATGAAATAGTGGACCCTACAGTTTGTTAGTCTCTTTCTTCTGAGAGTAGCGATACCCCACATTAGTTACAAATTTCTGTTTGGGCACACAGCAAGGATCAGAGGGAAAGAAGCAACAGTTGGTATTAGGAATGTAAATTGGGCTGGTATAGTTTGCTGGCGCCATGTCTTATTTGCAGAGCCCCTGAGGTAACAAAAACAGCAGAAACCCCCACAAGTAACCTATGTGGTGTGACTGGTGGTCATGTGGTTAATGGGAGGTATGTGTCACAGGGATGGATGTTCCCTGTCACGCAACCCGAAGTATTTTATCTTTAGTGCACATGAGCACTGAAGATGTCGTTTAGTGCACCTGGGTCTGGGTTGTGGGTAGCTATGGGAGACGGGAGGGTCTGGCTACCCACATAACTCACCTCTGAGTGGGGGCGCTAACTGTACCCCTTTTCCCTGCAGGAGTTTGAGGACCTGCAGTGATGTCATGATCATGTGACCAGTGCATGTGCTGTTACCCACAGGTGAGCTGCGGGTGTAGTTACAGGCTACCTAATGGAGGTGTGTTTGACACACGTGAGTGAGTGTTTGGGAGTCTGCCAGTGTGGACAGACTTCCATGTGTCCAGGCTGGACACTACAGAGTGGTCTGTGTGCAGAGTCAGTGTTGGGGAGCTACTGTCCTTCGGTGGGCCTGGACTGTCGGGAGTGCCCTGGTTAAAGGGACAGTGATCGCCGTAAGGCAGTTCCCCAGAAGAGAGGACTGACAGGAGGTCAGTGTGTGGAGCAGGAGCTCCTGGAAGGTAACCTCAGACAAGGGGGTTGTAAGAAAAGCAGAGAGGTGTATCTGCTATATGAACTGACTGATGTCCTACAATGTTTTGTGGATGTAATGAAACGGACTGTGCTTTATCTGGTTTATGCTGAATTTAATTAAACTGGATTACCTGCTTAAGTGGAAAACTGTGCCTGAGTGCTTGAATCCCGTGCCAAGCGAGTGTCCCCCAAGACATGCAGTAAGCGTTATCTTACACCTCATATAGGAAATTAGACCCATCATGGAATTCATCTAGGGGTGTGTTGAGCTTGATGAACCCATAAGTACTTCAGAGAACTTTGTAAAATGTGAATGTGAAAAAAGAAAATTGTGTTTTTCACTAAAATGTTGTTTTAGCCCCAAATTTGTAAGTTTCACAATAATAAATATGCGTAAACAAGTCCCTTAATATGTTATGCAAAATCTCATGACACACCATAAGTGTATTTGTAGCATAAATTTGCCTGGAAGAGATTGTGAATGCCATGTCGCATTTCCAGAGCCCCTGACATGCCGAAACACCAGAAGCCCCCAGAAATGACACTATTTTGGAAACTAGATCCCTCAAAGAATTAATCTGTTAGTGTACTGAACAGTTTTAACCTACAGGCAGTGCCCAATATGTTGTTGTACACTACTGTTTGAGCACATGGCATGGATCAGATGGGAAGGAGCGTTACTTGGCTATGAGAACACAGATTATGGGCTCCTTTAGCCGAGCTCCTGAGGTGCCAGAACAGCAGAACCACCCACAAGTGTCCCTAGATTGGAAACTTTACAGTTTAAGGATTTAATCTGGGGGATATAGAGTATTTTGAACCCACTGTGTGGTGCACCATAGAATTTTATAATATTGGGATATGGATATTTAATATTTTAGTAATAAAAATGCAATTTTATTTATTTGATGCAAATTTGTCAGTAACGCAAGGGTTAATAGGTGAAGCTGGACCTCACAATACATTGCGCAATTTTTATAGAACACAACAAAGAAAGAAGGGGGCTGGCTTGTTTAGTAAGTGAAAATAGCCATCAGTCAGTTATTATTTCATGAGAACTCCTCAACACTGTGCATTTAATGAGGCTACTGAACTGTGCAACCTGAAAAAAAAAACATGTAAAAAAAATGTTGCATTTTTAAGCGCAGAATCAAAGCTTTTATGTATTAAAAAAAAAAAAAGCATTAAAAATACTGCTTCATATTTACACCAAAGAAGAATCATATAAGGGGAAAAAGCCATAAAAAAAAACTACCATAAATATGCAGTAATCACAGATATTGTTGTGTTCTGTGGCGTGAACAACTGCAGAAAAAAGCAGTAGAAAAAATGCTGCATTTACGCTACGTGTGAGCACGGCCTTAGAGTTACATTTGCATTACATTTTTATAGGTTTAATGGAGAAAAAAATCAATCATGCCATTTACCAATCGCTATAAATAGTCTGCTCACTTTGTTATGTGTGGTGTTACTATTAACCCTTTAATCCCATATGACCTACTATCCCGTCGAGGTGACCTGGGACTTAATTCCCAGGGACGGCATAGTACGTCATATGCGATTGGCCGTGCTCACGGGGGAAGGCACGGCCGAGGGTCAGCCTACTATCGCAGCTGACATCCGGCACTATGTGCCATGAGTGGGCACGGACCACTCCTAGCACATTAACCCCCGGAACATACATGATCGCAGCATTCCGGCGGCACAGGGAAGCATCGCGCAGCGAAGGAGGCTCCCTGCGTGCTTCCCTGAGACCCTTGGAGCAACGCGATGTGATCGTGTTGCTCCGAAGGTCTCCTACCGCCTCCTTCCTGCAGGCCCCGGACCCAATATGGCCACGGGGCTGCTTCCGGGTACTGCAGGGAGGTGGCTTGCAAGCAACTGCTCAGAGCAAGCGCTTGCAAGCGTCCCTGCATGTTAGATCGCTGCTCTGACACAGTGCTCTGCAAAGTGTCAGATCAGCGATCCGACCCTATAACATGATGCCCCCCGGGGCAATTTAATACAGTAAAAAAAAAAATTCACATATGTAAAAAAAAAAATCCTAAATAAAGAAAAAAAAGTGTATATATATATATATATATATATATATATATATAGTTCCCATAATTACATTTCGTTATCTAGAAAAAACAAAAAAAAATAAAAGTACACACATTTAGTATCGCCGCGTCCGTAACGACATGACCTATACAACTGTCCCACTAGTTAACCCCATCAGTGATCAATGTAAAAAACGAGGCAAAAAACAATGCTTTATCATACCGCCGAACAAAAAGTGGAGTAGCACGCAATCAAAAGTACGGATATAAATAAACATGGTACAGCTGAAAACGTCATCTTGTCCCGCAAAAAACGACCTGCCATACAGCATTATCAGTGAAAAAGTAAAAAAGTTCTAGTCCTCAGAATAAAGCGATGCAAAAATAATTTTTTCTATAAAATAGTTTTTATTGTCTAAAAGCGCCAAAACATAAAAAAAATATAAATGAGGTATCGCTGTAATCGTACTGAGCCGAAGAATAAAACTGTTTTATCAATTTTACCAAACGTAGAATGGTAAAAAAGGCCCCCCCAAAAGAAATTCATGAATAGCTGGTTTTTGGTCATTCTGCCTCACGAAAATCGGAATAAAAAGCGATCAAAAAATGTCACATGCCTGAAAATGGTACCAATAAAAACATCAACTCGTCCGGCAAAAAACAAGACCTCACATGACTCTGTGGACCAAAATATGGAAAAATTATAGCTCTCAAAATGTGGTAACGCAAAAACTATTTTTTGCAATAAGCATCTTTTTTAGTGTGTGACAGCTGCCAATCACAAAAATCCTCTAAAAAAACGCTATAAATAGTAAATCAAACCTTTCATCACCCCCTTAGTTAGGAAAAAATAATAAAATAAAAAAATGTATTTATTTCCATTTTCCTATTGGGGTTAGGGTTGGGGCTAGTGTTGGGGCTAGGGATAAGGTTGGGGCGAGGGTTAGGTTTGGGGTTGGGGCTAGGGTTAGGGATAGGGTTGGGGTTAGGGCTACAGTTAGGGTTGGGGCTAAAGTTAGGGTTAGGGTTTGGATTACATTTACGGTTGGGATTAGGGTTAGAGGTCTGTCAGGGTTAGGGGTGTGGTTAGGGTTATGATTGGGATTAGAGTTAGGGGTGTGTCAGGGGTGTGGTTAGGCTTATCATTGGGATTAGGGTTAGGGGTGTGGTTAGGGTTGGGATTAGGGTTAGGGGTGTGGTTGGTATTAGGGGTAGGGGCATGTTCAGGTTAGGGGTGTGGTTAGGGTTATGGGTAGAGTTTGGATTAGGGTTTGGGGTGTGTTTGGGTTAGGGTTTCAGTTACAATTGGGGGCTTCCACTGTTTAGGCTCCAAACGCGACATGGCGTCCGATCTCAATTCCAACCAATTCTGCGATGAAAAAGTAAAACAGTGCTCCTTCCCTTCTGAGCTCTCCGTGCGCCCAAATGGGTTTACCCTAACATATGGGGTATCAGCGTACTCAGGACAAATTGGACAACAACTTTTGGGGTCCAATTTCTCTTGTTACCCTTGGGAAAATAAAAATGTGGGAAAAAAATGCCTGCGCTACACCAGCATGTCTCACACAACATCACTGCTTCCTTGAGAAACTCTGTGTTTGACAGGGTGCATTTCACCACAGACGCTTGGACGAGTAGACATGGACAGGGGCGTTTTATGTCGGTGACTGGGCACTGGGTAACTATGGTGACATCAGGAGAAGGGGCTGCTGTCCAAGTCTTGCCGTCCCCACGAGTTGCTCATCGATCCTCTGTATCTAGAAGTTCCTCCACTGCTTCTGCCTCCTCAACCTCTTCTCGGTCCTCCACCTGCACCCAAAGCCTGTCTGGTAATGCCACCCGTGTTCTAACTGCGCAGAAGAAATCCTGCACACCTCCTTACAATGCTGTCACCGGGGCTCAATGTCATCAGGTGGTGTTTACCTTCAAATGTCTGGGAAATGTGAGTCACACAGCTGAGGAGTTGTGGTCAGCTCTGGAGACCGAGTTCCATCAATGGTTGTCTCCACTCCACCTGCAGCCAGGGAAGGCCATGTGCAACAATGCTGCAAACCTGGGTGCGGCCCTTCGCCGGGGCAATGTCACACATGTGCCTTGTATGGCTCACGTTTTGAACCTGGTTGTCCAGCAATTTTTATCCCACTATCCCGGACTAGATGGGCTTCTGCAGAGGACACGCTCGCCGTGTGCTCACTTCCGCCGTTCGCATCCTGCAGCTCAACGACTTACATCTCTACAGAAGTCACTGGGCCTGCCAGTTCACCGGCTGAAATGCGATGTGCCCACATGGTGGAGTTCAACTCTGCACATGTTGCAGCGACTGTGGCAGCACCGACGAGCCCTGTTGCAATACGTTATTTGGGGCTGCACTTAGGGCACGCACTGGCAGAGACTTTATGGGTAAGACCTGCACTTCTCTATAGGAGGTTCTTTTTAATACATTTATATTTGCTGGCACTTTAAAAACACATACCGTATACACTCGAGTATAAGCCGACCCGAGTATAAGCCGACCCTCTAATTTTGCCACAAAAAACTGGGAAAACTTATTGAATCGAGTATAAGCCTAGGGTAGAAAATGCAGCAGCAACCGGTAAATTTCAAAAATAAAAATAGATGCTCCATACCATTCATTATTGCCCCATAGATGCTCCATATAAAGCTGTGCCATATATAATTCTCCATACCATTGATTATTGCGCCATAGATTATCCATATATAGCTGTGCCATATAGAATGCTCTGCACCGTTCATTATGGCCCCATAGATGCTCCATATAAAGCTGTGCCCCATATACAATGCTCTGCACCGTTCATTATGGCCCCATAGATGCTCCATATAAAGCTATGCCCCATATACAATGCTCTGCACCATTCATTATGGCCCCATAGATGCTCCTTATAAAGCTGTGCCATATATGCTCTGCACTGTTGTGAATTCTGCTCTTGGGTTCCCTCCAGTGGTTGTTGGTGGGAATGCAGTTGTCTCTGACTCGCAGTCCTGGCCAGGTGTATCGGATAATTACAATTCTGACTGGGATATTTAGGTGTGCAGGATCCTTTAGCCCTTTCCAGTTGTCAATGTTTCTTGTCAAGTATTGGATCTCTTTCTGGCTTCTCTTGCTGGCTGCCAAGTTCAGCAAAGATAAGTGTTTTGTTTTTGTATCTGTGGCACACTGCTGTGTGCTTGTTTCAGTTTATTCCTGCTCTGTTTGTAGGATTCACTGGAGTTGCAGATATATGCTCCTACATCTTTAGTTAGATGTAGGAAGTTTTTAGTATATTCTGCTGTGGATTTTTTGAAGGGTTTTTTAATACTGACCGCACAAAACTCTGTCCTATCCTGTCCTATCTAGCTAGAGTGGCCTCCTGTGCTAAATCCTGTTTTTTCTGCCTGTGTATGTTTTTTCCTCTCCGACTCACCGCCAATATTTGTGGGGGGCTGTCTATCCTTTGGGGATTTTCTCTGAGGCAAGATAGTATTCCGATTTCCATCTTTAGGGCTATTTAGTCCTCCGGCTGTGATGAGGTGTCTAGGTGTGTTAGGTACACTCCACGGCTACTTCTAGTTGCAGTGTTAAGTTCAGGTTTGCGGTCAGTATAGTGGCCACTTTCTCCAGTGAAAGTTCTCATGCTGCTCCAAGGCCACCTAATCATAACAGTACAACTGGCCAATAATGTGTTAAATGCATCTCAGAAGAAGGGAAGAAAGGTCTTGAGCCATTTTTTTTTCTTCAGTCTACTTTGTCTACTCCTCCCTCTTAATCCCTGGGTGGCTGAAGAGCCTTGTGTTAGCATGAATGTTCAGGAATTAGCTTCTCGTGTAGACCAGCTTGCTGCTAGAGTACAGGGTATTTCTGATTACATCGTTCAGACTCCTGTTTTAGAACCGAAGATTCCTACTCCTGATTTGTTTTTTGGTGACAGGTCCAAATCTTTGAGTTTTAAAAACAACTGTAAACTGTTTTTTGCTTTGAGACCTCGATCCTCTGGTGATCCCATTCAACGGGTTAAAATCATCATCTCCCTGCTGCGTGGTGATCCACAGGATTGGGCATTTTCCCTGGAATCTGGAGATCCTGCTTTGCTTAATGTAGACTCCTTCTTTCAGGCGTTAGGATTACTGTATGATGAACCTATTTCGGTGGATCAAGCTGAGAAGACCTAGTTGGCCCTGTCTCAGGGGCAAGAGGCGGCTGAATTGGATTGTCAGAAATTCAGAAAATGGTCTGTATTGACTAAATGGAATAATGATGCTTTGGCGGCAATTTTCAGAAAGGGTCTTTCTGAATCCGTTAAAGATGTTATGGTGGGGTTTCCCACACCCTCCAATCTGAGTGATTCTATGTCTCTGACCATTCAGATTGACCGGCGCTTGCGGGAGCGCAGAACTGTGCGCGCTGTGGCGTTTTCCTCAGAGCAAATTCCTGAGCCTATGCAGTGTGATAGGATTCTGTCTAAAACAGAACGACAAGGTTTCAGACGTCTCAATAGGTTGTGTTATTATTGTGGCGACGCTTCCCATGTCATTTCCGTCTGCCCTAAGCGGATAAAGAGGATCGCCAGTTCAGTTACCATCAGTACTGTACAACCTAAATTTCTGTTATCTGTGTCCTTGATCTGTTCATTGTCATCATTTTCTGTCATGGCGTTTGTGGATTCAGGCGCTGCCTTGTACTTAATGGACTTTGACTTTGCTAGGCGTTGTGGTTTTCCCTTGCAGCCTTTGCAGAACCCTATTCCGTTAAGGGGCATTGATGCTACACCCTTGGCTAAAAATAAGCCCCAGTTTTGGACACAGGTGACCATGCGCATGGCGCCATCCCATCAGGAAGATTGTCGATTTCTGGTGTTGCATAATTTGCATGATGCTATCGTGCTGGGTTTTCCCTGGTTACAGGTACATAATCCTGTTTTGGATTGGAAGTCCATGTCTGTGACTAGTTGGGGTTGTCAGGATGTAAGTTTCCTAAGGGCCGACTTTTCAACCTGTCTGTACCTGAACATGCCGCCATGCGGAGCTATATTAAGGAGTCTTTGGAGAAAGGGCATATTCGGCCATCTTCTTCACCGTTGGGAGCGGGGTTCTTTTTTGTTGCTAAAAAAGATGGTTCCTTAAGACCCTGTATTGATTATCACCTCTTGAATAAGATCACGGTCAAGTTTCAATATCCTTTACCTTTGCTTTCCGATTTGTTTGCTAGGATTAAGGGAGCTAGTTGGTTTACTAAGATTGACCTTCGGGGGGCTTATAATCTTGTTCGTATTAAGCAGGGTGATGAATGGAAAACTGCGTTTAACACGCCTGAAGGCCATTTTGAATACCTTGTGATGCCATTCGGACTCTCTAATGCTCCATCTGTTTTTCAGTCCTTCATGCACGATATCTTCCGGGATTATCTTGATAAATTCTTGATTGTATATTTGGACAATATTTTGATTTTTTCCGATGATTGGGAGTCTCATGTGCAGCAGGTCAGCATGGTATTCCAGATCCTTCGTGACAATGCCTTGTTTGTGAAAGGGTCTAAGTGTCTTTTTGGGGCGCAGAAGGTTTCCTTTTTGTGCTTTATTTTTTCTCCCTCGTCTATAGAGATGGATCCTGTTAAGGTTCAGGCCATTCATGATTGGATTCAGCCCACATCCGTGAAGAGCCTTCAGAAATTTTTGGGTTTTGCTAATTTTTATCGCCGTTTCATTGCTAACTTCTCTAGCGTGGTTAAACCCTTGACCGATTTGACGAAGAAGGGCGCTGATGTGGCGAATTGGTCCCCTGCGTCTGTCTCTGCCTTTCAGGAACTTAAACGTCGTTTTACTTCTGCTCCTGTGTTGCGTCAACTGGATGTTTCTCTTCCATTTCAGGTTGAGGTTGACGCTTCTGAGATTGGGGCAGGGGCTGTTTTGTCTCAGAGGGATCCTGTTGCTTCCTTAATGAAACCGTGTGCCTTCTTTTCCTGTAAGTTTTCGCCTGCTGAACGCAATTATGATGTCGGCAATCGGGAGTTGTTGGCTATGAAGTGGGCGTTTGAGGAGTGGCAACATTGGCTTGAGGGAGCTAAGCACCGTATTGTGGTCTTGACCGATCATAAGAATCTGATTTACCTCGAGTCTGCCAAACGGTTGAATCCTAGACAGGCTCGATGGTCCTTGTTTTTTTTTCTCGTTTTGATTTCGTGGTCTCGTACCTTCCGGGTTCTAAGAATATTAAAGCTGATGCCCTCTCTAGGAGTTTTTTGCCTGATTCTCCTGAGGTCTTGGAACCGGTCGGTATTCTGAAAGAAGGGGTGGTCCTTTCTGCCATTTCTCCTGATTTACGATGGGTTCTTCAGGAATTTCAGGCTGACAAACCTGACCGTTGTCATGTGGGGAAACTGTTTGTTCCTGACAGATGGACTAGTACAGTGATTTCTGAGGTTCACTGATCCGTGTTGGCTGGTCATCCTGGCATTTTTGGTACCAGAGACTTGGTTGATAGGTCCTTTTGGTGGCCTTCTTTGTCGCGTGATGTGCGTTCTTTTGTGCAGTCCTGTGGGACTTGTGCGTGGGCCAAGCCTTGTTGCTCCCGTGCTAGTGGGTTGCTTTTGCCATTGCCGGTCCCTGAGAGGCCCTGGACGCATATTTCTATGGATTTTATTTCCGATCTTCCTGTTTCCCAGAGGATGTCGGTTATCTGGGTGGTTTGCGACCGATTCTCTAAGATGGTTCATTTGGTGCCTTTGCCTAAATTGCCTTCTTCTTCTGATTTGGTTCCGTTGTTTTTTCAGCATGTGGTCCGTTTGCATGGTATTCCGGAGAATATTGTGTCCGACAGAGGTTCCCAGTTTGTGTCTAGGTTTTGGCGGGCCTTTTGTGCCAAGCTGGGCATTGATTTGTCTTTTTCTTCTGCATTTCATCCTCAGACAAACGGCCAGACAGAGCGAACTAATCAGACTTTGGAGACTTATTTGAGATGCTTTGTGTCTGCTGATCAGGATGATTGGGTGGCTTTTTTGCCATTGGCCGAGTTTGCCCTTAATAATCGGGCTAGTTCTGCTACTTTGGTTTCGCCATTCTTTTGTAATTTTGGTTTTCATCCTCGTTTTTCTTCTGGGCAGATTGAGCCTTCTGACTGTCCTGGTGTGCATTCTGTGGTTGACAGGTTGCAACAGATTTGGGCTCATGTGGTGGACAATTTGATGTTGTCTCAGGAGGAGGCTCGGCGTTTTGCTAACCGTCGTCGGTGTGTTGGTTCCCGGCTTCGGGTTGGGGATCTGGTTTGGTTGTCTTCCCGTCATGTTCCTATGAAGGTTTCTTCTCCTAAGTTTAAGCCTCGGTTTATTGGTCCTTATAGGATTTCTGAGATTATTAATCCGGTGTCTTTTCGTCTGGCGCTTCCGGCCTCTTTTGCTATCCATAATGTCTTCCATAGATCTTTATTGCGGAAATATGTGGAGCCCGTTGTTCCCTCTGTTGATCCTCTGGCCCCTGTGTTGGTTGATGGGGAGTTGGAATATGTTGTTGAGAAGATTTTGGATTCCTGTTTTTCAAGGCGGAAGCTTCAGTACCTGGTCAAATGGAAGGATTATGGCCAGGAGGATAATTCTTGGGTTTTTGCCTCTGATGTCCATGCTGCTGATTTGGTCTGTACCTTTCATCTGGCTCGTCCTGATCGTCCTGGGGGCCCTGGTGAGGGTTCGGTGACCCCTCCTCAAGTGGGGGTACTGTTGTGAATTCTGCTCTTGGGTTCCCTCCAGTGGTTGTTGGTGGGAATGCAGTTGTCTCTGACTCGCAGTCCTGGCCAGGTGTATCGGATAATTACAATTCTGACTGGGATATTTAGGTGTGCAGGATCCTTTAGCCCTTGCCAGTTGTCAATGTTTCTTGTCAAGTATTGGATCTCTTTCTAGCTTCTCCTGCTGGCTGCCAAGTTCAGCAAAGATAAGTGTTTTGTTTTTGTATCTGTGGCACACTGCTGTGTGCTTGTTTCAGTTTATTCCTGCTCTGTTTGTAGGATTCACTGGAGTTGCAGATATACGCTCCTACATCTTTAGTTAGATGTAGGAAGTTTTTTAGTATATTCTGCTGTGGATTTTATGAAGGGTTTTTTAATACTGATTGCACAGAACTCTGTCCTATCCTGTCCTATCTAGCTAGAGTGGCCTCCTGTGCTAAATCCTGTTTTTTCTGCCTGTGTGTGTTTTTTCCTCTCTGACTCACCGCCAATATTTGTGGGGGGCTGTCTATCCTTTGGGGATTTTCTCTGAGGCAAGATAGTATTCCAATTTCCGTCTTTAGGGCTATTTAGTCCTCCGGCTGTGACGAGGTGTCTAGTTGTGTTAGGTACACTCCACGGCTACTTCTAGTTGCGGTGTTAAGTTCAGGTTTGCGGTCAGTATGGTGGCCACTTTCTCCAGTGAAAGTTCTCATGCTGCTCCAAGGCCACCTAATCATAACACTGCCCCGTTCATTATGGCCCCATAAATGCTCCTTATAAAGCTGTGCCATATATGCTCTGCACTGTTCAGTTTGGCCCCATAGATGCTCATTATAAAGCTGTGCCCTATATGCTCTGCACCGTTCATTATGGCCCCATAGATGCTCCTTATAAAGCTGTGCCATATATGCTCTGCACCGTTCATTATGGCCCCATAGATGCTCATTATAAAACTGCCATATATGCTCTGCACCGTTCAGTTTGGCCCCATAGATGCTCATTATAAAGCTGTGCCCTATGTGCTCTGCACAGTTCATTATGGCCCCATAGATGCTCCTTATAAATCTGTGCCATATATAACGCTGCTGCTGCTGCAATAAAAAAAAAAACACATACTCACCTTTCTTGCTTGCAGCTCTTCAGCGTCCGGTCCCGGCGTCTCTCCGCACTGACTGATCAGGCAGAGGGCGCCTCGCACACTATGTGCGTCATCGCGCCCTCTGACCTGAACAGTCAAAGCGGAGAGACGCCGGGAAGATGGAGCGGCGCCCGGCGTGTGGAACGGGGACAGGTGAATATGCGATACTTACCTGCTCCCGGCGTCCCGCTCCTTCTCCTGGACAGCTGGTCTCCGGGTGCTGCAGCCTCTCCCTCTATCAGCGGTCACCGTTACCGCTCATTAGAGAAATGAATATGCGGCTCCGCCCCTACGGGAGTGGAGTCCATATTCATAAGTTTAATGAGCGGTCCGACGTGACCGCTGTACAGGGGAAGAGCTGTGGCACCCCAAGACAGTGTGACAGGCAGGGGGAGCATCAGGATCGCCGGGACTAGGTAAGTATGCCTCAGCGCCCTCTCCCCCTCACCCACCGACCCTGCCACAGACTGTGACTCGAGTATAAGCCGAGAGGGGCACTTTCAGCCCAAATATTTGGGCTGAAAATCTCGGCTTATACTCGAGTATATACGGTATATTGGTAACATAGAGTTCATTATCCCCTGCTCTTGCCACTTGCACTATGCACATTTTAAAATGGAATTTATTAGCACAGGTTTGCAGGGCGAGTCTCTCTGTATATATGTATGCTGGCCAATCCATTTCTGCTACTCGTAGTGCTGTTTGTCCTTTACACATGAGTTCTGGATTTTACTTTGCTTTTTGTAGTCTGTCTACCTTTGTATTTATATATTTAGAAAATAAAATATTTTGTAAATTTTTACTCACATGAGTTTTTGGATTGTTTGCTCCGTGAGTTATTTGTAGGATCTACGTTATGACGTATAGCCTGGGCCAATGAGATCCAGAGGTGGGGCAAATCACGCTGCATGAGTGGTCTCAGATCAGGGACATATGCACCCTTCTGCACAGTTTTGAAATAGCGACGAAGATGTTTAGAGCTGACGATGCCATTATCAGCATGACTATTCCGGTCATTTATGTGCTGGAGCACACCTTAAACAGTATTCGAAGTCAGGTGGTGGGACAAGAGGAGGAGGAACAGGAGGAGTCGTATGCGGAAGGGATAATATCTCCAAGGTCCAGACGGTCGGCAGCAACAAGGCGGCTGGCATTAAAGGGTGGGGGAGAGGGATTACCGAGGTCACATGGTATTAGCCAAACTGTTGAGGAAGGTGCAGGAGGCGAGGAAGAAGTGGAGGACGAACTGGCGCTGGGAATGGAAGACTCATCAGATGAGGGAGACCTTGATCAAATTTCTGTTGTGCGAGGTTGGGGGGAGAGGGCAGAGGAAGGAAGCATGATTCTCACCTCACCGCCACCAAGACAACAAGGACTTGGTCCTCCTGGATGCGCAAGACATAAGAGTGCCTTCTTACTGCAACATGACCCTCGGATTGTCAGAATCTGAAGTAATGCCAACTACTGGGTTGCCACACTCTTAGATCCCCGGTACAAAAGTAAATTTGGGGAAATAATTCCTGCCATAGAAAGGGATTCACGCATGCAGGAATATCAGCAGAGACTGTTACAGAATCTTACATCTGCTTTTCCACAAAACACCAGTGGTGCACGTAGTGAATCTCTGAGTTCTAACTTGCCAACCGTGGGACTGTCGAGTTATCACTCATACCATAACAGTAACATCGTATCTGGCGGTAACAGCAATTTTTTCCAATCGTTTTAAGAATTTTTAGACCATCGTTTTGCAAGGCCACAGGAGACAAGAAGTCTGACGTATAGCCAACGCCTAGAGAGGATGGTACAGGAGTATCTCCAAGTTAACATCAATGCCATGACTGTGGAACTGGACCCTTGCTCATTTTGGGCTTCCAATCTGGATAAATGGCTTGAGCTCACCACTCACACCTTGGAGATATTGCCGTGCCCTGCAGCAAGCGTTCTCTCTGAACTTGTGTTCAGCGCTGCTGGTGGTGTGCTGACAGATAAGCACACGCGGCTGTCCAGTGACAATGTAGACAGACTAAAGTTCATCAAGATGAAGAAATCCTGGATCCACAAGGACTTTTCTACCCTTGTGTCATCCTGGGAAAACTAAAAGCTTGATGATTTTTGAAAATCACCTCACCAACCATTTCAAGAAAATCTGATGAAATTGATGCCATTAAAGTGGTGTCTGTGGCCCAATTTTTGGAAAAAATGGTGACTCTTTTTGGAGTCCCCTTGCTGTGTTTTACATGACGTTGCCATCATCAATTCCAGGTGGGTGGGGTCGCTCACCCCCCCTTTTAACCTTCAGAAACTACACTATGGCTTGGGGTAACACAGATGGTTGAGTCTGCAGAGCTGACGCATACTATGGCCTGGGATTCAGAGGTCTGCTCCAAAGCTTCAGTGTCTGCTAGTCAGCAGAGTAGCCTCACCCATGAAGCAAGCTACACCGCCTGTTTATCTAATTAATAATTTTTAAATGCACCTAGCCCAGGAAATCCTTTTGGGCCTTGTAGCATTTTGTGCTACTCAGCAGAGTACCTCACCCATGAAGCAAGCTACACCGCCTTCTTCCTTTCTCAATCTAACCCCTCGGCTCTGGGGTGTCCACTTTCCCTCCAGCTTTCTCCTTCTCACAGGTGGACTACCGCGTGTATTCACACTGTGGCGAATGTTTTGGGCCCAGGCATAAGAAGTCGTCGAGGTAATGGATAATATGTGCCCCCTTAGAAACGTCCATGACGAACCATTCGAGGAAGCAACTAAACGCCTCAAATAGTGAGCAGGATATGGAGCACCCCATGGGCAAACAGCGATCTATGTAGTATGCTCCTTCACAGAAGCAGCCCAATAGACGGACACTATTCGGAGGCACAAGTAGTAACTGGAACGCCCCCTCAATGTCTGTTTTGGCCATTAGGGTGCCCCTTCCCAACTTCTTGACCCGCCTGATTGCCTCGTCAAAGGAGATACAGTATATAGTACTATACTTGGTTCTGCATTGATGTTGTCGCTTACTGACCTGCCCCTTGGATATGACAAATGGTGGATTAGTCTGAATGTATTGGGTTCCTTTTTTGGCACGACTCCCAACAGGGATACCACTACGTCTTCTAAGGAAAGTGTTCTGAATGGACCCGCCATTCTACCTAAAGATATTTCTTTTTTACATTTTTTTGTCACAACGTCTGGGTGTTGGTAGGCTGACTTTAGATTTTTACTCCAGCCTTTCTTGATTTTAGAAGGGCATGACATGCCTATATCTGTGTCTCCTCCTCCTTTTACTCCTCCACCTCTTTTCTTTTCACATGACTATAGGTACTTGTGACTTTTCCATGTGCTTGTGTCTTCTGAGCAGTTTGTCAGCTTTTGGACACCTTTTAAGGTGTTTTCTATGTGTTTGTATGTGTTTGTGTTTGCATGCCATTGGTTTCAATGTGGTTCGAAGGAGTTCGTTGAACGTTCGACGAACATTCGTCGAACACGCCCCAATTTGACGAACCTTACTCAAACACTAGGGGGATGGCTCAACACTAATGACAACCAAAAAAACCAAAGCTCAAAAGCTTTAACCCCTTTCTGCCAATGGACGTACTATTCCGTCCATGTGGGGTGGGCCCTACTTCCCAAGGACGGAATAGTACATCCAGCGCGATCAGCCGCGCTCACAGGGAAAGTGCGGCTGATCGCGGCCGGGTGTCAGCTGACTATTGCAGCTGACATCCGGCACTATGTGCCAGGAGTGGTCAAGGACTGCCCCCAGCACATTAACCGACACATTAAGCAGCGCCATTTGACTTTTCAATGCAAAATTGACTGGAATTGAGATGGGACGCCATGTTGCGTTTGGAGAGCCACTGATGTGCCTAAACATTGAAACCCCCCCACAAGTGACACCATTTTAGAAAGTAGACCCCCTAAGGAAGACATCTAGGTGTGTTGTGAGAGATTTGAACCCCAAGTGTTTCACTACAGTTTATAGCGCAGAGCCGTGAAAATAAAAATTCTTTTTTTTTACTCCACAAAAATTATTTTTTAGCCCCCAGTTTTGTATTTTTCCAAGGGTAACAGTTGAAATTGGACCCAAAAAGTTGTTGTCCAATGTGTCCTGAGTACGCTTATACCCCATTTGTTGGGGTAAACCCCTGTTTTGGCGCACAGGAGAGCTCGGAAGGGAAGGAGCACTGTTTTACTTTTTCAACGCAGAATTAGCTGGAATTGAGATCTGACGCCATGTCGCGTTTGGAGAGCCCCTGATGTGCCTAAACAGTGGAAACCCCCCAATTATAACTGAAACCCTAATCCAAACACACCCCTAACCCTAATCCCAACGGTAACCCTAACCACACCCCTAACCCTGACACACCCCTAATCCCAGCCCTATTCCCAACCGTAAATGTAATCCAAACCCTAACTTTAGCCCCAACCCTAACCCTAGCCCTAACCCTAACCCTAGCTCTAGCCCTAACCCTAGCCCTAACCCTAGCCCAAACCCTAACCCTAGCCCTAACCCTAATGGGAAAATGAAAATAAATACATTTTTTACATTTTTTTTATTGTTCCCTAACTAAGGGGGTGATGAAGGGGGTTTTGATTTACTTTTATAGCGGGTTTTTTAGCGGATTTTTATGATTGGCAGCCGTCACACACTGAAAGATGCTTTTTATTGCAAAAAATATTTTTTGCATTACCACATTTTGAGAGCTATAATTTTTCCTTATTTTGGTCCACAGAGTCATGTGAGGTCTTGTTTTTTGCGGGACGAGTTTACGTTTTTATCGGTAACATTTTCGGCCACGTGACAATTTTTGATTGCTTTTTATTCCGATTTTTGTGAGGCAGAATGACCAAAAACCAGCTGTTCATGAATTTCTTTTGGGAGAGGTGTTTATACCATTCCGCGTCTGGTAAAATTGATACAGCAGTTTTATTCTTCGGGTCAGTACGATTACAGCGATACCTCATTTATATAATTTTTTTATGTTTTGTCGCTTTATACGATAAAAACTATTTTATAGAAAAAATAATTATTTTTGCATCGCTTTATTCTGAGGACTATAACTTTTTTATTTTTTCGCTGATGATGCTGTATAGCAGCTCGTTTTTTGCAGGAGAAGATGTCGTTTTCAGCGTTACCATGGTTATTTATTTCCGTCTTTTTGATTGCGTGTCATTCCACTTTTTGTTTGGAAGTATGATAATAAAGCGTTGTTTTTTGCCTCGTTTTTTTTTTTTTTTTTTTACTGTGTTCACTGAAGGGGTTAACTACCGGGACAATTTTATAGGTCGGGTCGTTACGGACGCGGCGATACTAAATATGTGCAGTTTTATTGTTTTTTTAATTTAGATAAAGAAATGTATTTATAAGAACAATATTTTTTTTTGGGGGGGGGGGTGTTTGAATTTTTTAAAAAAAATTTTTTACACATGTGAATATTTTTTTTTTTTTACACCATAACATTTTGCCCCTGGGGGGCATCATGTTATAGTGTAAGATCACTGATCTGACACTTTGCTGTGCACTAGACCTGGATGCCGCGGCCATCTTGGATCTGGGCCTGCTGCAGGGAGGAGGAGGTAAGAGACCCTCACAGCAACGCGATTACATCGCGTTGCTCCGGGGGTCTCAGGGTAGCCTGCAGGGAGCCCCCTCCCTGCGCGATGCTTCCCTATACCACCGGAACACTGCAATCATGTTTGATCGCAGTGTGCTGGGGGTTAATGTGCCGGAGGTGGTCCGTGACTGCTCCTGGCACATTGTGCCGGATGTCAGCTGCGATAGTTAGCTGACACCCGGCCGTGATCGGCCGCGCTCCCCCCATGAGCGCGACCGATCGCTATGACGTACTATCCCGTCAGTGGTCATATGGGCACACCCCACCTCGACGGGATAGTACGTCAGATGTCAGAAAGGGGTTAAACATGTTATGAAAAGAGATGAGCGAATCGATTCGTAATTAATCATATTTGTTAAGAATTTCCCAAATGATTCAAATTCAGTAGAATTAAAAAATTTTGAATTTGCAAGTATGAGGACCTTTAGCGTGGGTTGCGAGCTTGCAAATTTTCACTAAAATATTGATCAATACCGGCTCATGTAATATATTTTATACACAATTTTTCATCTTTTTATTGTACACTTTACCATATTTTTGCAGGATGCAGCCGGGCACTAGTGTTGGTTGGGTGAATTGTGCTGTCTGTCTTGTGGGGTGCCCTTATATAGTGCTGGGCAGCCTGCCTGATCTAACAGCATGGGCATCATCAATAACCCAGACACTGCGCACCACATGTACCTGTGTAATGGCACTCTCTGTGTGCATTTTTAATATTAGGCAGTCACCCTTCCATGAACAGGTAGTTTGAGTGGTTGCTCCATCTGTATTTTGCACCTATGCTGACCCCACTTTTATCATCGGGGTCTACTGTATCATGCTAGTGCATTGGTAATCTGTCCAGGTGCTGATAAGGCTGCTTTTTCTGTGATTTTCCAAGGGAAGATTGAGACTGTTCTTTTTACGAAAGGGAACAATGATCCATCCAAAGACTAGTCTGAAGGTGAAGGCCAGGTCTACAACAGGCAAGTTTACGACTTTAATTTTTTTTTACCTCATCATATGCCACTGTATATTATTTTTCAGAGCATACTGAATGTCTTTTCTGGACAGACTCGATTCGGGCAGAATTTTTTTTGACCAAATCAAATCTGCTGGCTTCTATAACCTGAAAACTAATTTAAAAAAAACTTGCTTATCTGTTGTCATCATAGACGAGTTAGGCTACTTTCACACTAGCGTTTTCTGCAATCTGTCACAATGCGTCATTTTGCAGAAAAAACGCATCCTGCTAAAGTGCTTGCAGGATGCGTTTTTTCCCCATAGACTTGTATTGACGACGCATTTGCGATGGATTGCCACACGTCGCATCCGTCGAGCGATGGATGCATCGTGCTTTGGCGGACCGTCGGGAGCAAAAAACGCTACACGTAACGGCTGCGTGCGCATGCGCGGCCGGAACTCCACCCCCACCTCCCCGCACCTTACAATGGGGCAGCGGATGCGCCGGAAAAATGCATCCGCTGCACCCATTGTGCAATGCAGCAAACGCTAGCGTCGGAATCTCTCCCCGACGCATTGCGATGGGGAGATTCCGACGCTAGTGTGAAAGTAGCCCGAGTCAGGCAAAATTCAAACATGCCTGTTTGTAGGGATTTTGCCAGGAAATTCAGTTGGCAGAGAAGTTATTCTTCACAAATTCAGACCGTAGATCATAGTAGAGTTAACATGTAAAAACAATGTTTATACTAACAGTTCACCTCTGCGGCCCCTCTACTCTTCACGCTCAACCATCTGGTCCTTGTTGCATATTCTGATCCTCCGCTGCTCACAAACAACACTAAGGTTTCTATTAAAGAATGTGGCAGGTCATGACATCATAACGTGAGCCATGGCCTTGAGATGCCAGGAGTATCCGAATGGTGATGGTGAGGAGTAGGGAAGCTGGAGAGGTGAGCAGTCAGGTGAGTATCTAGTTTTTTAACCTTTTGATGGTCCTTTATGGTTCAGAAAAATGAAGTGGAAAAAAAACTGTATTTTCGTGAATGTGGATATTTTAAAAAAGTTCAAATAGAATTCAATTCCACTCGTATTTATTAGCTCATCTCTAGTAGGCATGAATAAAATATTATGACATTTTTTACCCATTTGTTAAAATAAGATCTACATTGATCCTGTGTGAATTAATTTTAAATTAAATTTCCTAAAATTCTTAGGTCCCCATAAATTCAAACAAGTTGCAATTTGATTGGAGGATTGGAAAAAAATCTGCCTGTATCATGTCACACACTGATGAAGATTGCAGCAGAGAAAGGGCTAACAAAGTCAGGCACTGCCACGCATTCTTGCCCATAATGTCTTGTATCACATCACATGGTCTGGTGGAGCCAATCAGGGGCACTATCATAGCAGGGATAAAAGTTGAGTGCTGGCCATTCAGTGCCATTTTAGGCTTCAACGAATACAGCGTAGAACTGTAAGGTCAGAATGCACAGCTCATAGATATAGAAAATGGCCTAACATTGATTGTGGTATACAACTACAGTACTGAAGCAGATTAAAATTGTGTGGTAGTCTCAGTCTGTGGAAAATAGTCAAAAGATTCAAGTAATATAGGAAGGCGCTGAACCTGCAGAGTCAGTGTAACTGTGAATTAATTAATCTGTGCTATACTGCAGTAACAAAGCCTTAAAGCACTTCTCCAACATTTTTATTTTTTTATATCAGTGTTGTAGTGGTGCAACTGATCTAAATTCCGTGATCTTAGTATTATACTTACCAGCCACCAGGTCACAACTTGAACAGATAAAGATGGCAGCTGGTAAGTATAATAAGTGAAGGGAACTTGCATTAGTGACACCATATCAGAAATAAAATAAAATAAAAAACTGGAATGGGCTTCAAAACAGCATTTTTAATTCTGTAAACGAGGGCAGTTCAATATCCCTCTGTCTAAATTTTCATACAGAGGAAAAATCCCGATACCAATGCTTATATCTCACAGACAATGTGTTGTGAATTCTGCTTTTGGGCTCCCTCCAGTGGTTGTAGAGGGTAATGCAGTTGTCTCTGGGCTGCAATCTTGGACAGGTGTATCCGCTAATTGCAATTCTGACTGGGCTATTTAGCTTTGCAGGACTCTTTAGTCCTGGCCAGTTATCAATGTTTCTTTGGAAGTGTTGGATCTCTGCCTGGCCTCTCCTGCTTATCTGCCAGTTCGGCAAAGATAAGTGTTTGTTTCTTTTTCTGAAGTACACATGCTGTGTGCTTATTTTCAGTGCTGATCTTTTGTTTCTATTTGTCCAGCTTAGACTGTGTCAGTTGTTTTTCCCAGTCTGGTTGGATTCTCTGGCGTTGCAGATATACTCTCCACATCTTTAGTTAGGTGGTGGAGTTTTGTATTTTCTGCTGTGGATATTTTTGTAGTATTTTTATGCTGACCGCTTAGTATCCTTTCCTGTCCTTTTCTATTTAGCTAGAAGTTGGCTCCTTTGCTAAGCCTGTTTTCTGCCTGCGTGTGTCTTTTCCTCTTCAACTCACAGTCATTATTTGTGGGGGGCTGCCTATCCTTTGGGGGTCTACTCTGAGGCAAGATAGTTTTCCTATTTCCATCTTTAGGGGAATTTAGTCCTCCGGCTGTGTCGAGGTGTCTAGGTTTTGTTAGGCACACCCCACGGCTACTTCTAGTTGCGGTGATAAGATCAGGGTTTGCGGTCAGTATAGTTACCACCTACTCCAGTGAAAGTTTTCATGCTGCTCCAAGGCCACCTGATCATAACACAATGTGCATCCTGTATTGTGCTATGGGCAGGCTATATTTTCCTTATTTAAAATAGACAAAGGAAAAATAGTCCAATATTAGACTTTTACTTACCAACAGCAAGATAGGCATGTGTCCACTAAAATAGGTATTTTTTGGGCTGTTTTTACTATTTAAGTAGCCTAAAAGGTATGATATTGCAGTTTGCTTTTAATTAGTCTCTTACCATTGGTTACCATCCATTTTCTTCGAGCCACATAAATTGAGATTACTTGGTCATAACATAAGCTGTGTTTGCATTAAAGGGGTTCAGTACACTGCTAGAAGAAGTCAGTGTAATACACAAAATTTCCAGGCATTTAGAGGCTGTGCAGCAAATGAAATTTGTAGAGAAAATTTAGCAAAACTGACAAATTTGAACTGTGAAATATTCCCTCATCTCTAGTGAAAAACATCAAAAACTCAAAGTCTTGCTGTAAAGATTGCCAAGAAATTAGACAGATCGATGGATGACATTTTTATTTAACTCAAATAAACTCCTTGAGCTTTTTACATCTTACAAAGTGATGGCATATTGCTTGGATTATTTTTTGATTGGAGGGGATCCGACCTCTTGAACTAACATTGTTCCTGTGGACAAAGAGGTGTTTCGCACAGATTTATAAATGTGCCTCAAAATTTGACAGTGTCAGTCGGCTGTGCAATACAAGCAGTGAAGGGGCCAAAGCGCTGTTTCTCATTCTTAGGGCTCGTGTACACAACCATAAAAATCGGACGAGCGCTATCCCTCGTTTTGACAGATAGTACTCATCTCCACACTTCCGATTTTTTCCTCAAACCATGTCTGAGTTTATGGAAAAAATTGGACTGAACTCAAATGATATCCATCGAAGTCCAATTTTCATCTGAGAAAATCGAATAACACTCTGATCACACTCTGGTCAGAGTCTGATCAGAGTGTGATTAGCATAATCAGACTAATTCGCATGAGAGAAAAATGGTGCCTTAGGATAGGCAGTGGTTGCTGCAGTCGGATCCCAATGATGTACAGGTCCTTCTCAAAAAATTAGCATATAGTGTTAAATTTCATTATTTACCATAATGTAATGATTACAATTAAACTTTCATATATTATAGATTCATTATCCACCAACTGAAATTTGTCAGGTCTTTTATTGTTTTAATACTGATGATTTTGGCATACAACTCCTGATAACCCAAAAAACCTGTCTCAATAAATTAGCATATTTCACCCATCCAATCAAATAAAAGTGTTTTTTAATAACAAACAAAAAAACCAACAAATAATAATGTTCAGTTATGCACTCAATACTTGGTCGGGAATCCTTTGGCAGAAATGACGGCTTCAATGCGGCGTGGCATGGAGGCAATCAGCCTGTGACACTGCTGAGATGTTATGGAGGCCCAGGATGCTTCAATAGCGGCCTTAAGCTCATCCAGAGTGTTGGGTCTTGCGTCTCTCAACTTTCTCTTCACAATATCCCACAGATTCTCTATGGGGTTCAGGTCAGGAGAGTTGGTGGGCCAATTGAGCACAGTAATACCATGGTCAGTAAACCATTTACCAGTGGTTTTGGCACTGTGAGCAGGTGCCAGGTCGTGCTGAAAAATGAAATCTTCATCTCCATAAAGCATTTCAGCCGATGGAAGCATGAAGTGCTCCAAAATCTCCTGATAGCTAGCTGCATTGACCCTGCCCTTGATGAAACACAGTGGACCAACACCAGCAGCTGACATGGCACCCCACACCATCACTGACTGTGGGTACTTGACACTGGACTTCAGGCATTTTGGCATTTCCTTCTCCCCAGTCTTCCTCCAGACTCTGGCACCTTGATTTCCGAATGACATGCAAAATTTGCTTTCATCAGAAAAAAGTACTTGGGACCACTTAGCAACAGTCCAGTGCTGCTTCTCTGTAGCCCAGGTCAGGCGCCTCTGCCGCTGTTTATGGTTCAAAAGTGGCTTTACCTGGGGAATGCGGCACCTGTAGCCCATTTCCTGCACACGCCTGTGCACGGTGGCTCTGGATGTTTCCACACCAGACTCAGTCCACTGTTTCCTCAGGTTCCCCAAGGTCTGGAATCGGTCCTTCTCCACAATCTTCCTCAGGGTCCGGTCTCCTCTTCTCGTTGTACAGCGTTTTCTGCCACATTGTTTCCTTCCAACAGACTTACCATTGAGGTGCCTTGATACAGCACTCTGGGAACAGCCTATTTGTTGAGAAATTTCTTTCTGGGTCTTACCCTCTTGCTTGAGGGTGTCAATGATGGCCTTCTTGACATCTGTCAGGTCGCTAGTCTTACCCATGATGGGGGTTTTGAGTAATGAACCAGGCAGGGAGTTTATAAAAGCCTCAGGTATCTTTTGCATGTGTTTAGAGTTAATTAGTTGATTCAGAAGATTAGGGTAATAGGTCGTTTAGAGAACCTTTTCTTGATATGCTAATTTATTGAGACAGGTTTTTTGGGTTATCAGGAGTTGTATGCCAAAATCATCAGTATTAAAACAATAAAAGACCTGACAAATTTCAGTTGGTGGATAATGAATCTATAATATATGAAAGTTTAATTGTAATCATTACATTATGGTAAATAATGAAATTTAACACTATATGCTAATTTTTTGAGAAGGACCTGTACATTGGTTAAAATTTCACAGTCCGTAAAGTGGCATTACTTTAATTGAATACAGGGCTGCGATTTGATCACCTGAGATTAATTACATTTTCATAAAATAAATGATTGCTCATCATGACCTTACAGTTGGTCCAGATCAGTGTTTCCCATACTACAGTCCTCATGGTCCCCACAGGTCATGTTTTCAGGATTTCCATAGTTTTGCACAGGTGAGAGAATTCCTGAGGGCTTGATGAAACTTCCAACAACTGTGCAATACTAAGGAAATCCTGAGAACATGAGCTGTTGGGGCCGTGAGGACTGGAGTTTGGGAAACACTGGTCTAGATGAAGAAAAAACAAAGTTTGTGCTCAGCGCCACGTTGCAGCTAAAGGCCTGCATTCAAGATGTGAACCTGATAGACTAGAGTAGAAAATGAAAAACTAAAATTAGATGATAGGCAACATGGTCTTAGAATAAACTGTGAAGCAGATTGAGTAATCTACCTCGGTAAAGACATTTGTGAAGCAAGCCAACAAGCCTTTTTACACCGTTAAAGTAATAGATGAAGTTCATCAAAACTGACTGATTGAATTATCCATGCTGTGAGGAACAAGCTTAATATTATTAGCAAAGGCATAGCCTGGGGCAAGTTGTAGAAGACATCAAATGGATTACAACCTTAGGTGCAAGATCCAGATGAAAGGTACATTCTAGAGAAGACGTGAACTGTCATCAAATCTAACATCAGGGACCAACATCAGAAGACAAAAGATGTCAGATAAATCAGACAAAAAAGCCCAGAAAAAATAGGAAATAGAATGAAACTGGACAATGGAAATCAAGAAGGATGAGTTATTTACATGACAAACATTATGTATATCTGGCGTGGAGAACCATTGGAGTTCCACCTTCCACTGGTGGCACACTACATCTAATCAGGACTCAGTCAGGAAATACTTAGAATGTAAGTTGTGGTGATGATTCAGGTGAGGGTGGCAGAAATAGCAATGTCTAGACAATCCTAGGCCAAATAATGTCAATCATCCTGTTTCTCATCAGTACACAGTAGTAGAGTGATTTTGTGGAGAAGCAGGGAGTGACCAATCCTGCTCAGTGTCCAATCCTTGTCCAACCTCGTGACTTCCTGTATGGACAAGTTCATGTAGAGAGCAATCGGAGGTTGTAGCTAGAGATGAGTGAGACTTCTGAAATTCAAGTCCAGTCGATTCATTCAACTGTGTCTGGGAAATTCAATTTGCATTGAATTTATTTGACTTGAGTTAAAAGTACCTTGACTGCCATTAATGGGACTCTGTCAGCACAGAATGAGTGTTCAAACCAAGTACAGGCACACAATGCATCATGGCATGGCCAAATCATTACATGCATCTTTCCACTTGCTTATTTTCATCAATTTCCATCCCCTTTTCTTTTATCAACAGATTTGGCTTTAGAGTGCCAGAGAAGGGCAGAGATACAGTGGGGGAAATAAGTATTTGATCCCTTGCTGATTTTGTAAGTTTGCCCACTGACAGACATGAACAGTGTATAATTTTAAGGTTGCTTTCGAAACATCAACTCCAAGAACTGACTGTTCACTTGCAGCATGATATAGTGACAGGTACCATTGTCGTGAGATACTTAATGTTATACGCTTCACCATTCAATGCTTTTCTTGGCTGATTTTTCAGTAGATCATTAGTGTTTACCTTAAGGCCACATTCACAGGGTAAGTATTTGGTGAGTTTTTAACCTTTGTATTTGAAACCCAAAATCAGGAGTTTAACAGAGTAAAAAAGTATAATAGAAATACACTTCTGCATTTTTCACACACACCTGATTTTGGCATACAAATACTGATGTAAAATACGGATGAAATACTGAAAATGTGAACGTGGCCTAAGAATATGTTCACACTGTGTTTTACTGTCCCAGCAAAGTGGAAGATATTTCTCATGCTTATGCTGCTTATTTCTTCATTGCAGGTTTGAAGCAGTTTTAAATTTGCAGCATGACAATTCTTTCAGAGTTTTTACAGCAATTTTCATCCATTCTAATGAATGAGAAAAAAGTATTAAAAAATGCATCCAAAAATGTCACAAAAATGCACATTTTTACGCCATTTTTTTTGCCAGGCACACATTTTTGATGCAGAAATGTGTCCACATACCCTAATGGTAATGTCGCTAAGGGTTAAATGTTTTGTTTATTATTCCTTTTTAAAGGTTTTGGAAATGTCTTCATGGATGTTAGCACTTATCTGTGTAAAATGTCCCACCTTGTCACAATGATTAGTGCAGTCAAGTGACATGATAAAAGCAAATATCTTGGCACTCGTGGAGTCTGTTGGGGAAACCCTTTGCACAGCACATACTGAATGTGTTGCATGATATTTTGGAACAGAGCGGTCAATAGAAATCTGAAAGCTCATGTATAAATCTAAATTATTGGGAATGAAAAGTATGACCAAGAAAAGTCTTAAGTTTCTTTTGCACGTTTAGGAAGGACGAGATTTAAGTGACTAGCATGAAGATTAAAGACTGCTCATTTTTTACTTTGATCGGCAATGATCTTATGTATGAAGGGTGATTTTCCAGCAATCTTTTAGCAGCAGATGTCATAGGGAAAAAGAATGAAAAGTTTTAAATTTTGACATGATTTAACTTTTTCTTCATACAAAAAAGGGTGCTGCCAGGTGTGGGGTGCATCACACGCACTTGTAGACCACATGCCTTAGCTGTCTCCATGCCTTCCTCGTCAGGAACTGAAGCACACATTTCAGGGGACACCAAGTTAATTTCAACCAACAGAAGTTTACAGGATAATTCAAGTTCACCAGATTTTAGCATCGGGGAATGTGGGAACACTTCTTGGTCCTTACTTCCTTGGCACAACATATCTTCAGCCTTATCATTTGTTCCACCTGGAGTATCCCTATGCCCACTGGCTCTATCAGCCCAAGGTATTTTCTGTACAGTTCCACAGTGCACCCGGGATCCACTACCTTCTATTCACACAGTTACCATTCATCTTCCCCTGTGCACCAGAGGACACAATGCACACTTTAGCCCCATGCCAGGCCTTGAGCTCATGATGTTAACGAAATGTCGGCAAAGGAATCATGTACAGCCTCCCACGGCCTTGAAAGGTAGGTATATGCTGGCAATAGCAGCCCGTTGCACTTGAAATTGACCTTATCACTGTACTTCCCTATCTAACAACTTCCAGGAAGCGAGTCCCTTTTCTAGTCTCACTAATCTCTGCCCATTCTAGGCTAGTCCAAAACATTAACTATATATTATCCTATAACAGTATATACTAAGCCTATTGATCTTATCTTCTGTCCTATCCTTATACTTTGCACTATGTCCTATCCCGCTTCCAGGTCACAAACAGTTAGGTCCATATATATTTGGACAGAGACAACATTTTTCTAATTTTGGTTATAGACATTACCACAATGAATTTTAAACAAAACAATTTAGATGCAGTTGAAGTTCAGACTTTCAGCTTTCATTTGAGGGTCTCCACATTAAAATTGGATGAAGGGTTTAGGAGTTTCAGCTCCTTAACACGTGCCACCCTGTTTTTAAAGGGACCAAAAGTAATTGGACAATTGACTCCAATGCTATTTCATGGACAGGTGTGTGCAATATCTTCGTTATGTCATTCTCAATTAAGCAGATAAAAGGCCTGGAGTTGATTTGAGGTGTGGTGCTTGCATTTGGAAAGTTTTGCTGTGAAGTAAACATGCAGTCAGAGGAGCTCTCCATGCAGGTGAAACAAGTCATCCTTAAGCTGCGAAAACAGAAAAAACCCATCCGAGAAATTGCTACAATATTAGGAGTGGCAAAATCTACAGTTTGGTACATCCTGAGAAAGAAAGAAAGCACTGGTGAACTCATCAATGCAAAAAGACCTGGGCGCCCACAGAAGGTGGATGATCGCAGAATAATCTCCATGGTGAAGAGAAACCCCTTCACAACAGCCAACCAAGTGAACAACACTCTCCAGGAGGTCGGCGTATCAATATCCAAATCTACCATAAAGAGAAGACTGCATGAAAGTAAATACAGAGGGTTCACTGCACGGTGCAGCCACTCATAAGCATCAAGAATAAAAAGGCTAGACTGGACATTGCTAAAAAACATCTGAAAAAAGCCAGCACAGTTCTGGAAGAACATTCTTTGGACAGATGAAACCAAGATCAACCTCTACCAGAATGATGGAAAGAGAAAAGTATGGTGAAGGCGTGGTACAGCTCATGATCCAAAGCATACCACATCATCTGTAAAACACGGCGGAGGCAGTGTGATGGCTTGGACATCCATGGCTGCCAGTGGCACTGGGTGACTAGTGTTTATTGATGATGTGACACAGGACAGAATCAGCCGGATGAATTCTGAGGTATTTAGAGACATACTGTGTGCTCAGATCCAGCCAAGTTCAGCAAAACTGATTGTCCATTTGTAGTATGAAACGACGACCAATGACCCAAAACATAAAGCCAAAGCAACCCAGGAGTTTATTAAAGCAAAGAAGTGGAATATTCTTGAATGGCCAAGTCAGTCACCTGATCTCAACCCAATTGAGCATGCATTTCACTTGTTAAAGACTAAACTTCAGACAGAAAGGTCCACGAACAAACAGCAACTGAAAACCACCGCAGTGAAGGCCTGGCAGAACATCAAAAAGGAGGAAACACAGCGTCTGGTGATGTCCATGAGTTCAAGACTTCAGGCAGTTATTGCCAACAAAGGGTTTTCAACCAAGTACTAAAAATGAACATTTTATTTAAAATTATTGAATATGTCCAATTACTTTTGGCCCCTTTAAAAACAGGTTGGCACATGTTAAGGAGCTGAAACTTCTAAACCCTTCATCTAATTTGAATGTGGATACCCTCAAATGAAAGCTGAAAGTCTGAACTTCAACTGCATCTGAATTGTTTTGCTTAAAATTTATTGTGGTAAGGACTATAACCAAAATTAGAAAAATGATGTCTCTGTCCAAATATATATGGACCTAACTGTAACTATATGAACAGTACTTATATTATTCCATATTGGTGGCAGAACCTCTCGCTCCACTACCTGCTCAAAAACAGTCAGAAATGCCTCTATATCATCACCAGGGGTCATTTTCTGCAATGCTCATCTTACCACCTTCCGGACATACATGTCATCACCTGGACTTGTGGAATGGGCTTCCGGTCTCCCACTAGCCACCTCGACAAGCAACTCAATCTTCTGCTGCTGTTGTTTGAACTGGTCCTGTTGGTATTGCTGCAGTTGTTGGAGCTGCTGCTGATGCTGCTGTGGCATCTGCTGGATAAGCAACTTGCTAGTCTCCTGATGTGCCAGCTGTTGCTGCTGCGTGTTCACCAGATGCTTGAGCAAGTACGCCATTTTGCCTGACGTCATCCGCTGGCTTGTGGCCTCCTTTATCCAGGACATGCAGTTTGACCAAGGCTGCTACTGGTGTTCCTGGAACATTGCCCGCATCCTCCACCACTTGTGGTAGGTCAACTCAATTGGCAGTATACAGAGGTAGTAAACAGGAACACTGTCTCTGTATGCCTTCAGTTGGTTCATTATATGGCATCATAAACCAACCAGAAGGGGAAAGTAAGCACATCCCTTTGGGCAAAAACAAGAAAACAACAAAGAAAACAAAATGCTGCAACAGAGTCCATATGTTGCGGGTAATATCCTGCTCTGGAACAGTACAGGTTCAGTCTTTCCTCCTCAAGACACAAACCATTGGAAAATCCTTTCTCCAGTCTTGCTAACCAAAGACTGACTCTGGAGCCCAGCTATTTAAGCCCCAGACCATGTGACTTTTCCACCATGTGACTGAACACATGACACAGGTCCTGTCAGCACACGACAGTGCTGGCTTTGCAGGTGTAGATAAGGTGGACATGCTCCCACCCACTCTATGGATGTCCACATAAAAACCAGCCCATTACGGAACTTAGCTTAAACCTCACAGCTCGCTGTGTGCTGGAGGAAAATACTCTGGGTTTTACATCACTGACGCCATCAAGTGTAGAGACATACAGTGGGGCAAAAAAGTATCTAGTCAGTCAGCAATAGTGCAAGTTCCACCACTTAAAAAGATGAGAGGCGTCTGTAATTTACATCATAGGTAGACCTCAACTATGGGAGACAAACAGAGAAAAAAAAATCCAGAAAATCACATTGTCTGTTTTTTTTAACATTTTATTTGCATATTATGGTGGAAAATAAGTATTTGGTCAGAAACAAACAATCAAGATTTCTGGCTCTCACAGACCTGTAACTTCTTCTTTAAGAGTCTCCTCTTTCCTCCACTCATTACCTGTAGTAATGGCACCTGTTTAAACTTGTTATCAGTATAAAAAGACACGTGTGCACACCCTCAAACAGTCTGACTCCAAACTCCACTATGGTGAAGACCAAAGAGCTGTCAAAGGACACCAGAAACAAAATTGTAGCCCTGCACCAGGCTGGGAAGACTGAATCTGCAATAGCCAACCAGCTTGGAGTGAAGAAATCAACAGTGGGAGCAATAATTAGAAAATGGAAGACATACAAGACCACTGATAATCTCCCTCGATCTGGGGCTCCACGCAAAATCCCACCCCGTGGGGTCAGAATGATCACAAGAACGGTGAGCAAAAATCCCAGAACCACGCGGGGGGACCTAGTGAATGAACTGCAGAGAGCTGGGACCAATGTAACAAGGCCTACCATAAGTAACACACTACGCCACCATGGACTCAGATCCTGCAGTGCCAGACGTGTCCCACTGCTTAAGCCAGTACATGTCCGGGCCCGTCTGAAGTTTGCTAGAGAGCATTTAGATGATCCAGAGGAGTTTTGGGAGAATGTCCTATGGTCTGATGAAACCAAACTGGAACTGTTTGGTAGAAACACAACTTGTCATGTTTGGAGGAAAAAGAATACTGAGTTGCATCCATCAAACACCATACCTACTGTAAAGCATGGTGGTGGAAACATCATGCTTTGGGGCTGTTTCTCTGCAAAGGGGCCAGGACGACTGATCCAGGTACATGAAAGAATGAATGGGGCCATGTATCGTGAGATTTTGAGTGCAAACCTCCTTCCATCAGCAAGGGCATTGAAGATGAAACGTGGATGGGTCTTTCAACATGACAATGATCCAAAGCACACCGCCAGGGCAACGAAGGAGTGGCTTCGTAAGAAGCATTTCAAGGTCCTGGAGTGGCCTAGCCAGTCTCCAGATCTCAACCCTATAGAAAACCTTTGGAGAGAGTTGAAAGTCCGTGTTGCCAAGCGAAAAGCCAAAAACATCACTGCTCTAGAGGAGATCTGCATGGAGGAATGGGCCAACATACCAACAACAGTGTGTGGCAACCTTGTGAAGACTTACAGAAAACGTTTGACCTCTGTCATTGCCAACAAAGGATATCTTACAAAGTATTGAGATGAAATTTTGTTTCTGACCAAATACTTATTTTCCACCATAATATGCAAATAAAATGTTAAAAAAAACAGACAATGTGATTTTCTGGATTTTTTTTTCTCAGTTTGTCTCCCATAGTTGAGGTCTACCTATGATGTAAATTACAGACGCCTCTCATCTTTTTAAGTGGTGAAACTTGCACTATTGCTGACTGACTAAATACTTTTTTGCCCCACTGTATATCTCTCCTTCAGTACTTTACCAGTGACTTTGTCACATAGGGTAGAGGGCTCTAAACATGTCCGCTTTCAGTCAGACATTAAGGTCTCTTACAAACGTCCATTTTTCTCACATGAAAGAAAACACAAATTATTATGATCAGACTTTGATCAGTGTGATCAGAGTGTGGTTTGAGTGTCAGCAGTTTTTCTTCGTACATGAAGAATAAGAAAAACAAGTTCTCCTTTCTGACAGTGCATTAAAATCAGAAAGCACTCGGATGTCATCAAAGTGCGGTCTGATTTTTTCACGGACCCATAGACTTGCAGTGCTTATTTTGACCCTTGAATCAAAATCAGACCTTTTGCCATGATTTTATGTTGTCTACTCAGTCCACAAAAATGACATGTAAGTGCCCCATAGACTACCACAGATATGAGTGCTGTCCGTGAAAAACACAGCACTCAAACGCAAAAAATGGAAATCGGAATGAGGTCTAATTTATATATCAGAAAGAAGCTTTTCAGCAGCTGTGGAGCCGGGTGTGAAGAACAGAACTTGGTGGACTTATCTGCATGACTCCAGTCTGCCACCTCTCACAATGTGTCACCTCATATTTTTCTTATTTTACACTTTCCAATTTTAGTGAGATAATCATAAAAGGTCAAAAAGAGAATTATAAATTTCATGAGACAATTGATTCCTGCAGTGAAGAATGACAGATTATAATGTGTCACTGGTGAAATTACTGACAAGGATACCAGGTCCATCAAAGGAATGTCTCATCTAATTATGAAGACCGTAAGTAAAAAGTAACGGACTGTAAATACGTAGTGACTTACAGGAAAGCGTATCCATCATATCTTTATTACCTTTACTGAATAGTTACTAAAGAATGACATAGAATTGACAAGCTCCACACCAGCAACTGACCTTTGCTAGGTTTGCTGACAATATACAGTATGCTGTCAGTGGCCTTGTAACTTTTAAGGGGTTTTCTCAACATTATCAATGGTTAAAATTACAAGGCCCTTAAAAATAACCATCCTTCCAATGTACTTCCTATTAAAAATCTTCCAATTTATTAAGAATGAAGGTTTTTTTAATTGAATTGTTTATTGCTTGTTGTTAAGGTCACCACCCACCAGGGTCGGGACAAAAAGTATTAGGATGTCCTAAGCAGATGAAGCCAATGGCGCAAAACCACAAAGGAATGGCACAGAGACTAAGGTAACAGGACCCCTAAAGCACATCCCCCCCCATTAATGTCCATGGGTTAGGTAGCACACTCTGATGACGACTTCCACTAGAATTGTTAACTTTTTCACAAAAAGGGAGTACAATTTCAAAGTTAGAGAATCAATGATTTTTGTCTGACCATTTACATAATACAGAGGAAAAAATATATGGTCGACTTTAGCCCTTTCCCATGACTCTAACGTTACATTCATCTTGGCCAAAAAAAAATTAATAGTTGATCACCTTGCTAGACCTACACTACAAGGAAAACTTTGCATCTCTTCTTTTTGTGGGGTAGAGTTCTACTAAAATGGGGACGGCGAAGTGTTGGCTGTAGGCACTTTGGCACATATGGCCGACTTTATGTACCGATGCCTTTCCCATGACCCTTGCATTTTATTCACCTTGGCCAGTGAAAGTTTACTGGTTGTTCACCCTGCTAGATCCACACTACAAGGACAACCTTACATCTCTCCTTCCTGAGGTGGAGAGGTCTTCTAAAATGGTGCTATACCAGAAGGCCATTGTAGAAAACATGTAGAAAAAATTCCCATCAGAAAATGCTAGGTGCAAGCTTCCTTGCCCAACCAAGGAGGAGAGGTGAGGGAGACACACAGCGGAGGCAAAGTACACTGTCAACGGTTTGGGCCAATTTCATGACACCCGCCCAGCGTCGAGGGCCTCATGACCGGGTATTTTTGACAAGGAGGGTAACGTTTTTAAAGTGAACCTGTCAGCAGGATTTTGCCAAGTAAACTTGGTTTCTCTGGCTTAGAGCAGGAATATAAGACTCTGCCTAGAGCCCCATCCTGGACATATCATTACCTGAAAAGTTCTATCACTAATTACACAAGAACCACAACATGGATTTGTTTACCCCAGGTATCATTTTAATCAATATAATAGCGCCAACCTGACAATATCTGTAGTTTTGAACATCTAGGCAGTATACTAAGAGGGTCTATCAAGTAAAAAAAAGAACTCTAAAAAAACCTTATATAAAAACCTTTATTTGTATTCTTAAAATAGCATTTAGGACCATATAATAATGACTAAAACGTTACATTCATCCGAGTGTCATGAAGAAATATAAAATCAGGTGAGTATCATGAGGTAATAAAGAAAAATTACAAGGAAATGTCTAAGGGAATAGTGTCTTACCTGTAGATACCCTTCCTGACAGCGTAGGTTGGCACCCTAGAGATTCGAGAAGGCGCCACCACTTATCGTCGGCTGTCCCTAACTGACCCTCATCGGACATCCCTAAACAAGCCACCACCAAATAAAGTGCCTAAGTGTTTTAAAAATTGTAGAAGATAATGTCTGGCTTAGGTACGTCAGGTAGTGTCTTGAATATAACGTTCCATATACTGTAGGAAATCCTAAATAATGTTCAATACTCTGACGTCTGTGATTGGATGTAGAAGACATCTGATACATCTAAAATATCCTAAGGCAGTTTAAATGGGTATTTGTTACTACAACTAGATAAATAAGTGCAAATATATATAATATCAATTGTATACACCATGCATAACCAGTAACAAGAGGGTTTACCCACAATAGGATTTATCCATGCATATATTACAAATCGCCCCTAATCACATTGTAATCAGTAATATATATCAGACCATAAAAATTACTACTCTACATATATCAGATAATAGAAATATTGCAACAATATATTCACTGTAGGATGCATAATAAATGGATACAAATAGTATCATCAGTTACATAAGCCAGAGACAAGATATATGATATCTGTAATGGGATTGATATATAATGAGCACTAGTAGAATAAACTCATATTCTAAGGTATATTAAATAGGAGGACCAGAGTTATTCATATAAAAAATAATTTATTGAACACACAAAATAAAAATAAAAATTACAAAGAAAACGAAATTTCATATATAATGTATAAGCATGGAAAGATGTACTAGATAGTGTGATCCCTATAGTGCACAAAAACGCCGTGGGGTCGTAAACCTGAACTGCAAACGGTAATGATGCACCATATAAAAGTACAATGACTGGCCTGGATATAATTGAGTATAAGCATTTATACTAACAGGTACGGTAAGAAAGTTCCTCCACTACTCTGTTAAATAACTCCAGCCGTGCACCAAAACCTTAAGATCGTCAAGAGCACTTATTGCCACATGGCAGCAAGTATATATAGTTAAAGGCTAATTACCCATAGTCTGTGTGATGCGGTCCAGGACACGACCTCACTCCCCGACGCGCGTTTCGCGAGAATAAATCTCGCTTCCTCAAGGGGGCGTGGTCTCAGGTGGATAAACATCCGTGTTAAGTATCCAGCCGTTCCGGTCACGTGACCCGCAATGGACCAATGATGTCTCATGATCACACACCAATGGGTGTGATAACTAGGACCAATAGGATACATGCCTCGCCTCCAATGTGCACGTCAGACCCAGCGGCCGGCACCAAGCCGCATTTTCATTTAATTGAAAATTCCATTAAAGATCGGACAACAAGCAACAATCATATTCCATATTATTTTTCCCTGTTTCCCCCTTTTCTTTTTCTATTCAGTTAGTTTTAGTTTTATTTCAATTATATATAATTATATTACTAGTTATCATGCGCTGTTTAGATTTGTTCACTTTCAATGCGATCCTATTAATGTACTTATTACTAAAGTCACGATATATTAATCAATGTGAAGTATGATGTTGAATGTATATGTTATTTGATGTGCAATAATCACTTACCATTTATATGGATGCTTCGGCATGAAGTAGTTCACTGAATTCACTGGTCACTTTATGCGCTAAAATCACTTTATTAAGCATATGTATGTTTATTTATTTATGATTATTTATTCATCTATGATCACTGTTTACCTTACTATAGGGGGATCATTTTATATTTAGCGTAGTATGTCATCATCTTCATGTTCGCCGTGTTCGGTGTGGGATTACGTGCTCCATGCCCCATAGTCCCAGATCGGGCACATACGCGGTCTGGCGCCGACCGCTGTGCCCGGTGTGTGCATTGGTGGTCTGGCGCTGTGTCCCATCGGTCCGGATAGCGGCGTCCATGAACATGATGATATACGGGATATCATTGGCTTGTTACCGGTCACGTGACTGTAGCGACCGTGATTACATGGTCCCTACTTCCATGTTTCATGTCGGGCGGTGCGGCTTGGTGCCGGCCGCTGGGTCTGACGTGCACATTGGAGGCGAGGCATGTATCCTATTGGTCCTAGTTATCACACCCATTGGTGTGTGATCATGAGACATCATTGGTCCATTGCGGGTCACGTGACCGGAACGGCTGGATACTTAACACGGATGTTTATCCACCTGAGACCACGCCCCCTTGAGGAAGCGAGATTTATTCTCGCGAAACGCGCGTCGGGGAGTGAGGTCGTGTCCTGGACCGCATCACACAGACTATGGGTAATTAGCCTTTAACTATATATACTTGCTGCCATGTGGCAATAAGTGCTCTTGACGATCTTAAGGTTTTGGTGCACGGCTGGAGTTATTTAACAGAGTAGTGGAGGAACTTTCTTACCGTACCTGTTAGTATAAGTGCTTATACTCAATTATATCCAGGCCAGTCATTGTACTTTTATATGGTGCATCATTACCGTTTGCAGTTCAGGTTTACGACCCCACGGCGTTTTTGTGCACTATAGGGATCACACTATCTAGTACATCTTTCCATGCTTATACATTATATATGAAATTTCGTTTTCTTTGTAATTTTTATTTTTATTTTGTGTGTTCAATAAATTATTTTTTATATGAATAACTCTGGTCCTCCTATTTAATATACTATTTTTGAGTTAATATTTCTTTGTACTAGTTCTATACGCTGGTTTTCTTGTATATTATGTCATATTCTAAGGTAGTAGTATAAATGATGAACTTATCTTAAAGTAGACTACCACATCTGACATGTTTCCCCCTTTATATATCCAGAAGGGGTTCATCAGTGTTATTCTGCTGCCTTCCAGACTGCATGCCTCATAGTGTAACGCTGCATGCATTCCAGCATGCCTGGGTCCATTTTTAAATAGTCCTGTTGGTTTCTTTCCAAAAATAATCCCAGATCCCAGGTGGTAATACGTGCTGACCCGCGTCGCATCGCGTCACTGCAAGTGACGTATAGTATAGTGACGTATAGTAAGCAGTGAAACACAAATGCGCTCCAACACAAGGCCTGAGCCATCGGAAGAGACAACTATTGGGAGGTGGAACGCAAATGCATTCCAACATACAGATGATGCCACCAAAAGTGATGTCACAGAAGTGGGACACAAATGCACCCCATGATACTGCAGATGCCAAAAGCAGGGACACTTAGAAAAGGTGGGACACAGACTTGTTCCACCATAAAAAAATGTAAAAAACGACACCGTAAAGAACTCATATTGAGACACAAATGTTAAATAACCTCCATGGACTCTAGGTTACAGGACCCATACCATTAGACCACCAATAAAGGTATAGCTGGAAGATTGTCAGAAAAGGACCACTGACCATATATAGATAATCATGAGCATTAATCCCACCAATATAAGATAAAAATATTAACTGACCTTGTCTATTTAGACCAATATACTCTGACATCGTTAAGCATACAATGGGATAGAAAGTTAACATCTATCATATGTAGCTAGTGAAGCTGAGTTGCTCATTTATTACAGCCAGAATATCCATCTGGTTTCTCTTTTGGATAATCTTTTATCCCAGTTACCTTTTATAATGCTTCCTATAATGCTCACCTATATACTATTCCATGGTCTGGAGTAGATTTTGTTGGTACATGACCCTCAAAAAACTTTTTCAAAATTTATCGGTATTATATTGCTCACCCATAGAGTATTACATCTTCTTGGGTATATTTTGTTGGTATATAACCCTCAAAAAATTTGTTCAAAATTTTAGGTTTTCGAGCACACATTTCAGATTTGGTGCTTTTTTGTCGCGTTTTTTTTCTGCTCGGATTTGTGAAAAACTTGTAGCCAGCAAAAGTGAATGAGAAACCTGAAGTGTCATGCACACGTTAATCATTTTTGACTTGCAGATTTGGTGCATGTCAAGTCTCTGTGAGAGTTTTCACTATTAACTTCACTGAAATCAATCAAAAACACGCACTTTTCCACCTGCGTTTTTCGTGCCAACTTGCAGAAATGGTGCAAAAATTTTACTCAACGTGTGCACATAGCCTTGTTGGTATTATATCGCTCATCCATAGACTATGCTGTGGTCTGGAGTACATTTTGTTGGTATATAACCCTGAAATGTGCATATCCTTCATGAGTCTAGGAGACCAAAACATGACAATTTGAACACAATGTGTATGAGACCCCCCTTTATGTCTAATACAGGGTGTATCTGAGTCACTTATGTTTGGCAGTTCTTGCTTCCTTCATAAATTCAACTGGAATTTCCTATTTTTTAATTTAAAAAAAAATCAATTTTGCTTTGATTTAAATATATGTTTTTAAAATCATTTTAAAATTTTGCCTTATATATGTCATTATGCAGGAGAGAATGTTTCTTGACATTTTTTTTTTCCTGTAAAATGCAATTTTTCGATGCTTTGGAATGTTTGATTTTCAGTCCTTAGAGTGAAGTAAATGTGTGGCACTATTGTTCTCAGCAGCGATCTGGAAGTCAGAGATGTTTCCAGGGGTCTTCCTCATGCTGTTCTCCTTCCATTCAACACTTTTCCCAACCCTTTGAACATTTTCATTGCCCCCAGACCTCTTGTTTTCTCGAAACAAGCATGCAAGCGTTAGGAATTGCTCGGTTCCAGTAAGGAGCATCACGGCATTCTTGTGCTCGCTCATCCCTAGGCCGTGTCCACACCTTGCATAAATACTGTTCTTCTTTTGGTTTTCTGCAAGTGTATGCACCAAACTAAACAATAACAATCTTCCAAATTTTTGCTGCATTTTTAGGCCTTTTCATTTTATTTGATGAGTCTTTAGTGCAGATGTGAAGCCACATTTTGAATGTGATTTTACACTTAAACATGTAAATGCGTTTTTGTAATGTAGAAGACTCTAGAGAAAAAAAAAGCAGCTAAATTGTACAGTTCAGCAGTGGGTGCGGTTTTCACAAAACCAATTCCACTTTGCTTGGACAGTCAAACATAGCAAAATTTCTGTTCCAAAAAAAAAAAAAAAAGCACCAGAAAATTCTCAGCATTTGCGCTACATGCGAACAAGGTCTAAATGTTCAAGCAAACTGGATGTGACTTCATGAAATCTGCACACGCTGCTGATCTCCATGGTTTTTGTGTATTTTTTCTCTATAGGCTTTGTCTGAAAAAAAACAGGCTGTTGCATTTATAAGCGCAGAATCAAAGCTTTCTGTATTATTAAAAAAGCATTGAAAACTCTGCTTCATGTCTGCACCAAAACCTCATCATATGAGCAAGAAACCAAAAAAAATAATAGATGCATACAAGCAATAATCAGAGAAGATTGTTATTGCGTTGCGTGGTGAGGACACCTGCGGAAAAAAAAGCAGTAGAAAAAATGCAGCATTTACACTACATGGGAACACTGCCTCAGAATTACAGTTTTATTACATTTTTTTATGGGTTTAATTGAGAAAAAATATCAATCACGTCATTTCTTTTACGTCATTTACCGATCCCCGTAAAAAAAATGTGATCGTTGTGTTGTGTGGGTTGTTACGATTACAAGGACACCAAATATGTCCGTGTTCTTTGTGATGTTTAGTATTTTTTTTTTTAAATTAATAATGACGTTATCTTAAGTGTTTTTCATATTTTTTTTTAAATTTTATAGGATGAAAAAAAATCTATTTTATTTTCACTCTAAAATACCAATACATAGAAATAAACTGCTAAGTACACTTTATCACTACAATCTGCCTGTGGAGTCAGAGCCTGCACTGTAGATCAAGTACACAGAATGCTCCCCATTATATCGCTGGAGCCTTGGGCTCAGTAGCTTTTGCTTCTGTCTGTAAGGTTAAAGGTTGTGGACTCAAATATTGTGGAGACTCTCTAAAAAGAAAAAAAAATAGCATTTTTGTAATTGCTTTTTATTATTTTTAGTAGTTTTATAGGAACAAAAAATCTGATTTTTTTCTACACCTCAGTATACAGGGAACATAGAAATACTGTACTTTGCAGACTATAAGACGCACCCCAAACTTTGAGGAGAAAAATAGGAAAAAAAACTTTTTTTAAGAAAATGGTGGTGCTTCTTATAATCCATGCATCTTATTCTTATTTCTTATTGCTTGTGAACGGAGTCCTCACAGTTACATTGTTTCCTATGCGGTGGACTGGACTCTGGGAAAATGGCTGCCGGCCGGGGGCTGCTCATGCGCAGATGGAAATCTCGGCTCCAAAATCTCGGGAGAAGAGATCTCACAGCATAGGAAACCAAGTAACTGCAAGGGCTCTGGGCTTTCACAAGATGTCGGCAGAGCCCCTGCAGGACTGAACACCAGCAGGACCGAACACCAGCAGCGGCGCGCCGCACCACACATCCGAACACACCGTCATTCCAGCCTGCAGCCGGTAAGGTATATCCGCATTATAAGATGCACCCACATTTCCCAAAAAAAAATTTTTGGGGAAAAAAGTGCGTCTTATAATCCGAAAAATACGGTACCTTTTTATATGCAATGTATCTCTATGTATGATAGCATTATATCTGCTTCTGGGTTCACTGCCTGCAATACAGGTCAAGATTACCAAATTCTCCAATGCTTATCATAGTGGACAGTTGCAGACTGTCGACATTGACATGCAAGTTTGAGTCCTGGGGAGACGTGATCATAGAAGAAGTTAATTATTTTTTATGCACTGAGCAGAAAGATGCAGTCCTGCCTCCTTGATGAAGAGGATCAATGGAGTGATGAAGAGGTCAGAGAGTATTAGAGCATGAGTATTAGATTCCAAGCTCTCAAATCGAGACAGTCCTGCCGAATCTGGGATGGTTGGGAGCTATGGTTAATCCGGTATGTGGCAATTGTGACATGAACTTCAGCCTATTGAGGATTTTTATAGTTCTTGCAATCATCACCATTCATATAAAAGTATATGAATGGACACAGTGTGCAGGTAGATGGAGTGCACTGGATTAAGAGTATAGTGCACCGCCCATCAATTTCTTTCACCAAAGCCATAAATACATCTCAATGTTAATAACTCATGATGTCCTAAAATATGGCATCCTGCTTCATGGCAATATGTATCGCGCTGCACTGAGATCGTGATGTTAACTTATGACACTGCATCCAATGATTTCCTATGATGTCACAAATGTTTCCGAATGTTGCTTGTTTACTGTCACTAGTCACCATGCAGATCGACATTGACGTAATAACTTTTCTTTTAGAAAAACTGCTAAATGTTTTTGGTTGTACAACCTGCCTCAGAACTGCTTGTCGACTTGTGTGACTTGTATGAGAATTGATTGTGCAACACATCGTCATGTAGCCCCTTGCCTAAGGCAGCATAGTTAGTGGCGGTCACCTTTAAAAATGTCATATTCCAATCAAAACAAAATGCACTTAAAGGGAACTTGTCAGAAAGATTTTGCTACTGAAACCAATTCTATGATAGTATAGATCCTCAGGCAGAGCGTATCAGACACTGGCTGCATGATTTCAGCCATATACTTTATAATGTGAAATTCTGCGGTGTTTCAGTGAAAAACAGTTTAATCGCCGGCGGTTTCTTCTTGCCTGCTGCTCTGGAGTGACAGGTTTTTCCCTGCGTGCGCTTGTAGCATGATTTCTCAGCACTGGAAGATCAGATTAATCTAAGCAGGCTTATTTTTGTATTCTTGTCATTTTTATTGTTGTATTAGTATTATACAGACAAACCAGTAGTTTCAAAAGTGAAATTGTCCAGAAAGTTTCCTTTTAACCCTTTCCTGAAATTCGCAGTAAAGGACCTGCATATATCTTGCGGCAATTTATGGAGCTTGTGCATTTATTCGAGGCAGATGCAAGCTATGTTACACGTCTGGCACTGGCCTCTTACATCAGCTAGCACCAATCAATGCTGTTTAGCTATTTAGATGCTGCTGTAAACCACTGACAACGATATTTAAATCGCTTTGTTGCTGATTTGCGTTAGTAATGCCTTCCATCAACTCAACCATGACATACTCACAGGCACCTACTAAGAAGAGAAGTTGGTGATATGGTGGCATGTAAGAGTTTTGGGCACCCCTGGCCAAAATTAATGTTTTTGCAAACAGTTAAGAAAGTCGAAGATGAAATGATCTCTAAAACATCTAAAGTTAAAGAAGTCAAGTTTCCTTTGTATTGTAGGCAAATATATATATATATATATATATATATATATATATTAGCTATTGAACCCGTTCTACGCCCGGGTGGCGAGCATTTATATTGTATATGGCCTCCATCCTGGTATGTGCTGCTCCATCCTGCGTCCCTATCCTGTCATGTGCTGCTCCATCCTGCGTCCCCATCCTGTCATGTGCTGCTCCATCCTGCGCCCCCATTCTGTCATGTGCTGCTCCATCCTGCATCCCCAACCTGTCATGTGCTGCTCCCATCCTGTCATGTGCTGCTCCCATCCTGCGCCCCCGTTCTGTCAAGTGCTGCTCCCATCCTGCGCCCCCATTCTGTCATGTGCTGCTCCCATCCCGCGGCACTGTTCTTTAATTTGCTGCTCTCATCCATATGCCCCATACGCTGCTCCATAAGATGCTCCATAGTATATGCCCCGTATCAGGTGGCATAAGTAACAAATAGCTGTGGCATAAAGTGCCACAGCCTCATGCCACAGCAATTTGTTACTTGCGCCACCTGATTCCTTTCCACCGCCATTTTCTTGGCCCTCCTGCTGGCGGAATCGGCGCCTGCACAGTCTGCGCTTTCCGGCGCCATTTTCTTGAAGACACACTGCAGTGTGTCTTCAAGAAAATGGCTCCAGAAAGCGCGGACTGCGCAGGCGCTGATTCCGGCAGCAGGACCAAGAAAATGGCAGCGGAAAGGAATCAGGTGGTGTAAATAACAAATTGCTGTGGCATGAAGTGCCACAGCTTCATGCCACAGCAATTTGTTACTTACGCCATTCCTTTCCGCCCATTTCCTTCGTCCTCCTGCTGCCGGAATCGGCGCCTGCACAGTCCGCACTTTCCGGTGCCATTTTCTTGAAGACACACCTGCAGTGGAGCCGGAGTGTGTCTTCAAGAAAATGGTGCCGGAAAGCGTGGACTGCGCAGGCGCCGATTCCTGCTGCCGGAATCGGCGCCTGCGCAGTCCACGCTTTCCGGCGCCATTTTCTTGAAGACACACCTGCAGTGGAGCCGGAGTGTGTCTTCAAGAAAATGCCGCCGGAAAGCGCGGACTGAGCAGGCGCCGATTCCAGCAGCAGGAATCGGCGCCTGCGCAGTCCGCGCTTTCCGGCGCCAATTTCTTGAAGACACACTCCGGCTCCTCTGCCTGTGACTGGTAAGTCAGAGCAAGGCGCCGGCGCGCATTAGCGCATCATCGCGCCCTCTGAACTGTCACAGCAGAGGAGCCGGGAGACGGAGCCGCACGCAGCGCTGGAACGGGGAAAGGTGAATATACTTACCCTCCTGGCGGTCCCTGACTCTCTGGTGGAGATCGCGGTATGCGTTCAGTGCTTACGCATACCACGATCTCCTGGCAAAGTCACTCTGTGGGGGCCAGACTGCGCCGGCACTTGCGCTTGCGCAGTCTATAAAGGCTTCGGACAGAGTGACGCTCCCAGCGTTATATTATAGATATATATATATATATATACTGTATATATTGTAGCGTTTCACCCACTACGGGTCTTGGGGATACTCGCTTGGCAGCAGGATAAACACTTCAGGCACGATATCTCACACACATCAGTCCATATGGTTTATTTAAACTCCGCATAAACCAGACAGGGTACAGTCCATTTCATTACAGCCATGAAATATTAGACAGTTCATGTAGGCCTCTCTGCTGTATATTATAATCCCGTTGTCCGGGGTTACCTCTCAGAAGTTCCACTCCTTACACTGACTTCAGGTCAGTCCCAGGTCCTCAACACAGACCGTCCAGGTCTACGGTCTCCAGGTGCTTCCAGGACAACTCCACTCACAGGAGCCTCCAACACTGACCGTCCAGGTCTACGGTCTCCAGGTGCTTCCAAGACAACTCCACTCCCAGGAGCCTCCAACACCGACCGTCCGTGCTATGTCCAGCACGTAGGCTCTTCAGCCTGGAATTGTCTCTGTGTGCTTCCAGGACGTCCCCACTTGGAACCGTCCAACACACAGGCCATTCTGCAGTGTCCTGCCAGGACACATGGAAGTGTGTCCACCCTGACAGACACTAACTCAATCTCTCTTACCATGTGCTACACACACCTCTTTTACATAGGTGTAACCACACCCAGGTACCTGTCACATGGCCAGTCAGATGAACGTGACATCATCACAGGTCCTTACACACAAAACCATCTTACATGTTAAGACACGCCTCTTTGGCTGGGTTTGTAGGTGACTGAACCCACCCATCTCTCCAATCACCTGGAAGCCTTCCCAATGTAAACAAACCCCTCAGCAGTAGATCTGCTTGAGCAAAACATACCCAGGCTTCCATCACAGGGCCATCCACCTCTGCGATACATACCATCCATCATTCACATGACCAGTCGCTATGCTACAATATATACAGTGGGGCAAAAAAGTATTTAGTCAGTCAGCAATAGTGCAAGTTCCACCACTTAAAAAGATGAGAGGCGTCTGTAATTTACATCATAGGTAGACCTCAACTATGGGAGACAAACTGAGAAAAAAAATCCAGAAAATCACGTTGTCTGTTTTTTTAACATTTTATTTGCATATTATGGTGGAAAATAAGTATTTGGTCAGAAACAAACAACCAAGATTTCTGGCTCTCACAGACCTGTAACTTCTTCTTCAAGAGTCTCCTCTTTCCTCCACTCATTACCTGTAGTAATGGCACCTGTTTAAACTTGTTATCAGTATAAAAAGACACCTGTGCACACCCTCAAACAGTCTGACTCCAAACTCCACTATGGTGAAGACCAAAGAGCTGTCAAAGGACACCAGAAACAAAATTGTAGCCCTGCACCAGGCTGGGAAGACTGAATCTGCAATAGCCAACCAGCTTGGAGTGAAGAAATCAACAGTGGGAGCAATAATTAGAAAATGGAAGACATACAAGACCACTGATAATCTCCCTCGATCTGGGGCTCCACGCAAAATCCCACCCCGTGGGGTCAGAATGATCACAAGAACGGTGAGCAAAATCCCAGAACCACGTGGGGGGACCTAGTGAATGAACTGCAGAGAGCTGGGACCAATGTAACAAGGCCTACCATAAGTAACACACTACGCCACCATGGACTCAGATCCTGCAGTGCCAGACGTGTCCCACTGCTTAAGCTAGTACATGTCCGGGCCCGTCTGAAGTTTGCTAGAGAGCATTTGGATGATCCAGAGGAGTTTTGGGAGAATGTCCTATGGTCTGATGAAACCAAACTGGAACTGTTTGGTAGAAACACAACTTGTCGTGTTTGGAGGAAAAAGAATACTGAGTTGCATCCATCAAACACCATACCTACTGTAAAGCATGATGGTGGAAACATCATGCTTTGGGGCTGTTTCTCTGCAAAGGGGCCAGGACGACTGATCCGGGTACATGAAAGAATGAATGGGGCCATGTATCGTGAGATTTTGAGTGCAAACCTCCTTCCATCAGTAAGGGCATTGAAGATGAAACGTGGCTGGGTCTTTCAACATGACAATGATCCAAAGCACACCGCCAGGGCAACGAAGGAGTGGCTTCGTAAGAAGCATTTCAAGGTCCTGGAGTGGCCTAGCCAGTCTCCAGATCTCAACCCTATAGAAAACCTTTGGAGGGAGTTGAAAGTCCATGGTGCCAAGCGAAAAGCCAAAAACATCACAGCTCTAGAGGAGATCTGCATGGAGGAATGGGCCAACATACCAACAACAGTGTGTGGCAACCTTGTGAAGACTTACAGAAAACGTTTGACCTCTGTCATTGCCAACAAAGGATATATTACAAAGTATTGAGACGCGCTTGTTTCTCTTCCTACGGCGTCACTTCCGCCCACGTGTAACGCTCTCTGATTCGTGCGCGTCACCTCTTGGGACACACCCTCTTCCTATTTGTATGCGTACTTGCCGGCCACAGCACAGACAAGCGGGGGAGACCGCGTCTATCCGGGGCACACATAGCTATCATCCCTCAGGTAATATAAAATATATATGTTTCTCTTGGCGCATGGTATTCTCCCGTTGGAACGCTTTAGATGTTTACATTTACATCTTTTTCCCTTCCCTTAGCCTTTTTGGGCGCTATTCTCAGGGTTATTTCAGGTACGGCTTCCCTTTATTTTAACTCGGGCATTTGGTAGTGGTTCCTTTTACATAACACCCCTCACAATTTTCCATATAGGCGTGTCCTGGGACTGGCTTGTTACATACCTTATCCTTTCATTTACCTACTAGTACGGTATGTTGTAATTTTTCTCATTTTTCCATCTTTCATTTCTTTCATCTTTCTCTAAGTACACATTGGTGCCAGATGTTATACCTCTCGGTCTGCATGACGTTATGTCTATGCACATATTTTCTTCATGTGACCCTTTTTCAGTTTGGCTCAGCTTTATTATATACTGGCAGGATTTTGTATATATTTTGTATATTTTATTTTATCTTATTTTTTTCACTGCGCTGTATTTATGTATATATTGGTTTCACCTTGTAGTTACTGAAGAAGGTCCTGTATGTTTTGGACCGAAACGTTTAAGTACTACAATAAAGTTCACCTGAGCATTAAGTTGAGTGCAAAGGTTTATCATTTTATGTACTATAAAGGTGTGGGAACCTACCTTTTGCACCATTTCTAATAGTGCACGCGCTATTTCTATTACAGAAAACGTTTGACCTCTGTCATTGCCAACAAAGGATATATTACAAAGTATTGAGATGAAATTTTGTTTCTGACCAAATACTTATTTTCCACCATAATATGCAAATAAAATGTTAAAAAAACAGACAATGTGATTTTCTGGATTTTTTTTTCTCAGTTTGTCTTCCATAGTTGAGGTCTAATAATAAAAACAAGTACAATAATCTTAAACAATACAAGTCAGAACTGGTACAGGAGGAGAGAGGACCCTGCCCGCGAAGGCTCACAATCTACATGGGATGGGTGAGAATACAGTAGGTGAGGATACAGCTGGTCATGCAGCGGTTTGGTCGTTCGGTGGCTACTGCAGGTTGTAGGCTTGTCGGAAGAGGTGGGTCTTCAGGTTCTTTTTGAAGGTTTCGATGGTAGGCGAGAGTCTGATGTGTTGTGGTAGAGAGTTCCAGAGTAGGGGTGATACGCGAGAGAAATCTTGTATACGATTGTGGGAAGAGGAGATAAGAGGAGAGTAGAGAAGGAGGTCTTGTGAGGATCGGAGGTTACATGTAGGTAAGTACCGGGAGACGAGGTCACAGATGTATGGAGGAGACAGGTTGTGGATGGCTCAGATAACTTTGACCAAGGTTTCAGACCTTAATTAGCCTCTTAGAGGTATGGCTTGTTCACTACCATTGTTTATAAACCCAAAGTGATGCAAATTCCCCAAAACCCAAAGTGATGCAAATTTCCCAGCCTTATAAAAAACAAGTCACCTTTAAGCTGATGCTAAAAAACAGTACCCATGGGTTCTTCTAGGCAGCTCTTTAGCACTCTGAAAATGAAAATATTAGAGGCCCCCAAAGCAGGAGAAGGCTATAAGAAGATAGCAAAGTGTTTTCAAATTGTCATTTCCTCACTTTGAAATGTAATTAAGAAAAAGAAGTTAACAGGAACAGTGAAGGTCAAGGTAAGGTGAAGGACCAAGCAAAATTTCAGTGAGAGCTGCTCGTAGGATTGCTAGCGTAGAGAGACAAATCAGAACCCCCGCTTTACTGCAGAAGACCTTCAGAAAGATTCAGTAGACTCTGGAGTTGTGGCACATTGTTCTACTGTTCAGAGACACCAGTACAAATATGGCCTTCATTGAAGAGTCATCAAAAGAAAACCTCTCCTGCGTCATCACTGTAAAATTCAGAGTCAAAGGAACGCAAAAGAGCATCTAAACAAGCCTGATGCATTTTGGAAACAAATCCTGTGGACCTACAAAGTTAAAATAGAACTTTGGCCACAAAAATCAAAGGTATGTGTGGAGAGAAAACGGCACAGAATTTTAGGAAAAGAATATCTTGATAACCGTTAAGCATGAGGGTGTTTTAATCCTTTGGGTTGCATTGCAGCCAATGGCATTGGGAGCATTTCACAGGAAGAATGGATTCAATGAAATGTCAACAAATTCTTGATGCAAACATACCACCATCTATAAAAAAATGCTCAAGTTGAAAAGAGAATGGTTTCTACAAATGGGCAGTGATCCTAAACACACATCAAAATCCACATTAGACAACCTCAAAAGGCGCAATATGAAAATTTATCAATGACCCTCACAGTCTCCTGTTCTGAACATCATTGAAAATCTGTGGCTAGACCTCAAAATAGCAGAGCATGTATGTCGGCCCAGGAATCTCACAGAACTGGAAGAATTTCCGAAGGAAGAGTGAATGAAAATCCCTCAAACAAGAATTAAAAAACCCTTGTCTGGCTACAAAAAGCATTTACAAGCTATGGGTGTTACTAGGTACTATCCATGCAGCCCATTTTCCTTTTTGTAATTTTTAAAATGTAAAATATGAAAATATACATTTTATCCCTAAAATACAAAGGTAATGTGTCATCTTTCACTTTAGGCCTTTAAGAGATCAATTCACCGTCAACTCTTTACCATAACAGTCATTTTTACCAGGGGTACCCAAACTTTTACATTCCACTGTATTTTCTCACTAACATCATTATTTCTTTTTGGTGTATTTACCGGTTTCTTTACTCCTTATGTTTGTATTAGACTGTGTTCACACTAAGTAAATACCTTGGTTATACTCCACTGCACGCTGAGTACTCTTTAATCAATGTTTTTCACACTATCATATGATGTAAACCCGCATCTGATATAATTCATAATCTTTCATGTAGCTCCCCATTTTATTTTTATGACTTTTTCCGTATTTTTTTAAATATATAATTAGATTTAATAAAACTCTCTTTGTATTCATCGGTAGTGGTTATACTTTGTTTATAGGTTTCATTGCTTTGATATCTCATAGCACATGGTCAGATTGTTGTTTTTTTTTATAGGTACTAATCAATCCATAACTTGTCAGATAATGTGCTATGTGGTTATGTTAATAAAGTATACTGTTGTCCTAAGGATTACTGCTTCTGTTTTTTTGTTAGGAGCTTTGTATTTAAACATTACTGCCCTTTTAGCCCCCTTTGCCATGGGATGAATTTCATAGTTTTTTCTATATACTGCAATACGCTAGTCTCGCACTCTAGAGTGTAAGTGATTGGACGATTGCTAAAAAATGTTAAAAAAAAGTTATTTAAAAAAAAAACTCAAATCACCCCTTTTTTTCCATTGTTAAAAATAAAGACATTGCTGCATCCATAAAAGTCTGGCTCATCAAAATGATCAAAATCTAAAAGTACCGTATATACTCGAATATAAGCCAACCTGAGTATAAGCCGAGGCACCTAATTTTGCCACGAAAAACTGGGTAAACTTATTGACTCGAGTATAAGCCGGGTATACATTGTCCCCTCATCCCTGTCCTGCTATGCGTGGCTTTCCCTGTCCTGTCCTGGTATGTGGCTCCCCCTGTCCTGCTATGCTTGGCTTCCCCCATTTTGTCCTGGTTTGTGGCTCGCCCGTTTTGTCCTGGTATGTGGGTCCCCGTTTTGTCCTTGTATGTGTGGCTCCCCCTGTTGTATGCATGGCTCCACAGTTCTGCATGGCTCCACAGTCCTGCATGGCTTCCACGGTTCCACATGGCTCACACACCCCAGTCCTACTCACCCTGCTGAAAATCTTGGCTTATACACGAGTATACTGCATATGGTAATTAATGAGTCGCCCTCCTGGGCCGTGGGGTACTCGGTACCGGGTCCGGTCTTAAAGGGGATGTCACGGTGGCTGCGACCCGGTCCGTGGCCCTGGGCACCCAATAAAAGGGGGAAGGTCTTATAAGGGGAATTGTGGATAAAGTCTATTGTTCACGATGCCACCTGTGGTTCTCGGTCAATAGAGACCGACGCTGTTTAAAGGGGTCCTCTGGGGTGATGCTGTTGCAGCAAGATGGTAACGCTCCCCACAGGTCTCCCATGGTGTTCGGTAAGGATGGTGTATGCCGACAAATAAGTGGAGGACACAGAGTTGTAAAGTCTTTACCTGGTTTACTGGTGGTAGTAGGCCACAGTCCAGGGTACCGGTCACAGGTACAAAAGGAGTCCAGGCAGCCTGAAAACAAGTGGAAATCCCCTTGGCAGGTCAGGTTAGGAGCCTTCCACTTTGTGCTGTTGTATGAGATCCCTGTTGCCTGAAGCTTTCCTAACAAGGTTCTCGTTCTTTCCTGTCCTGGGACAGTACCTGTATGGAAGGCAGCTTGAGCCGTTCCTTTTGGGGTCTCTGCACGGTGACTCCAGGCTCCAGAATGCTGCTGTATCACAGGTGTTGCATGGGCAGTTTATGTATAGTCCCATGCCTTCCGGGTCTGTCATGGGCCTTACAGTTATGCACTACCTCGGGCTCCCGGTGCCCGGTGTCTGCGCTCTGGCTCACAGGAGGCCCACTGGCAGCCTCTCTGAGCCCTCAATCTCTCCTATGCTCCTCTCCTGTTGCTGTCTCCTCCAGACTTAACTGACTCCTCCTCCAGTCCAGGATGGATATAGAGAAGTTCCCCTAAAACAGGGTTTTGAGCTCCCCTCCTGGCCTGGAGTCAGAATGTGTTGTGTGTAAGATTTTACCTGCCAAAGGGAACCCTCTTATTTCCAGGCATAGCACTACCCTCCATGAGAGGAAGGCAGCACTATTGTGGAGCCCGAACTCCTGGGGTGCCACAATTAACACATGCGATAAGAGAAAAAAAATTAAATAGCAGACCTGCAATTTTTGTCACCTCCCTTCCCTTAAAAAGTCCAGCAAAAAGTGATCAAAACGTCTGTACCACAAATTCATATCCACATAAACATCATCCCACCATGCAGAAAACCAAAGGCCTCATGCAGCTCCATGGAATGAAAAATAAAATATTATGGTTCTCAAAAATTGGAGGCAGAAAGTAAAAAAATGTTTTCATAAAAAAATGTATGAGGGTATGTTCACACGTTCCTGATTTCCATCCTTTTTTTTTCAGGACTGTTTTTTTAAAAAACTGCAGCTCTTGGCAGAAAACGCAGGTCCTTTTTTTGGTCCTTTTTTGGTCCTTTTTTGATGCGTTTTTTGATGCGTTTTTTGATGCAGTTTTCTAGCCAGAATCTGTGTGTTTTCTAGGAATTTTTTTAGGGTTAAAATGGCTGAAAATACCCTAACCCTACCCCTAACCCTAACCCTAACCCTACCCCTAACCCTACCCCTAACCCTAACCCTAACCCTACCCCTACCCCTACCCCTAACCCTTCCCCTAACCCTAACCCTACCCCTAACCCTACCCCTAACCCTAACCCTACCCCTAACCCTACCCCTAACCCTAACCCTACCCCTACCCCTAACCCTACCCCTAACCCTAACCCTACCCCTAACCCTACCCCTATTCTAACCTTAGTGAAAAAAAAAAAATTCTTTATTTTTTTATTGTCCCTACCTATGGGGGTGACAAAGGGGGGGGGTCATTTACTATTTTTTTTATTTTGATCACTGAGATAGGTTATATCTCAGTGATCAAAATGCACTTTGTAACGAATCTGCCGGCCGGCAGATTCGGCGGGCGCACTGCGCATGCGCCCGCCATTTTGCAAGATGGCGGCGCCCAGGGAGAAGACGGCCAGACGGACACCGGGAGGCCGGGTAAGTATAAGGGGGGGAGATTAGGGCACGGGGGGGGCATCGGAGCACGGGGGGGGCATCGGAGCACGGGGGGTGACATCGGAGCACGGGGGAGGGGCATCGGAGCATGGGGGGGTGGGATCGGGGCAGCCACACTCCACCCACGCACTTCCGCCCGCTTCCCCGCACTTCCTGCTGCAGCGGTTCTGCACCACGAACCGCAATAAAACCCGCAGATCTATTTTTGATCTGCGGGTTTTACTGCGGGTTTGACCTCACAATGGAGGTCTATGGGTGCAGAACCGCTGCTGTTTTACAAAAAGAAGTGACATGGTACTTCTTTTTTACCGCAGCTAATCAGTGCGGTTTTTTTTTTTCAATTCAGGACCATGTGCACAGTGGGTCCTGTTTTCCATAGGGTACAGTGTACTGTACCCTGCATGGAAAACAGCCGCGGAACCGCAGCGGCAAAACCGCTGCGTTTCCGCGGTAAAAAACGCACTGTGTGAACATGGCCTGAAAGTTTGGTGTTGACGTTATCACACTTACCTGAATAATCATGTTGATAGGTCATTTTAACATACAATGAATACTTTAAAAGCAAAACCTGAAAAACAATGACTTAGTTGCTTTTATCCACTGCAGGGCTACGTTGCACTGCGGGGAGGGGTGCCATTTCAATTTTTTCTTCAGCAGTAGGAAAGCTTAAATTGGTCCTGCATTGAAGAATGTTAATTTCACTATATACTGTAATAAAATATAAAATAAGACATGTATAGAATAAGGCATCATAGGGTTAAATCCCCTAAAGAGACTAAAAAATAAAGTAAAAATTAAAGAAAAAACAAAACAAAAAAATACAAATTATCCCTCTTTTCCGCATTTAAAAATGCAAAAACTAAAAAAAAAAATCTGCTATCACTATATCTGCAAAAGTCTGATCTGTGAAAATATAAAATTATTTAACCAGTACGCTAAACGCCATAAAAAAAAGATTAGTTGCCAGAATTTCTGTTTTTCGGACGCTACTTCCCCTAAACAAAGCAACGAAAATCGATCAAAAAATCGTATTAACCTAAGACAAACCCTCATGCTACTACGTCGACAGAAAAATAAAAAACGTATGACTTTTGAAATGTTTGGATGAAAAAAACAAAAACGCAAACATGAAAATTGGTTAACATACAGGTCCTTCTCAAAAAATTAGCATATAGTGTTAAATTTCATTATTTACCATAATGTAATGATTACAATTAAACTTTCATATATTATAGATTCATTATCCACCAACTGAAATTTGTCAGGTCTTTTATTGTTTTAATACTGATGATTTTGGCATACAACTCCTGATAACCCAAAAAACCTGTCTCAATAAATTAGCATATTTCACCCATCCAATCAAATAAAAGTGTTTTTTAATAACAAACAAAAAAACCAACAAATAATAATGTTCAGTTATGCACTCAATACTTGGTCGGGAATCCTTTGGCAGAAATGACTGCTTCAATGCGGCGTGGCATGGAGGCAATCAGCCTGTGACACTGCTGAGATGTTATGGAGGCCCAGGATGCTTCAATAGCGGCCTTAAGCTCATCCAGAGTGTTGGGTCTTGCGTCTCTCAACTTTCTCTTCACAATATCCCACAGATTCTCTATGGGGTTCAGGTCAGGAGAGTTGGCAGGCCAATTGAGCACAGTAATACCATGGTCAGTAAACCATTTACCAGTGGTTTTGGCACTGTGAGCAGGTGCCAGGTCGTGCTGAAAAATGAAATCTTCATCTCCATAAAGCATTTCAGCCGATGGAAGCATGAAGTGCTCCAAAATCTCCTGATAGCTAGCTGCATTGACCCTGCCCTTGATGAAACACAGTGGACCAACACCAGCAGCTGACATGGCACCCCACACCATCACTGACTGTGGGTACTTGACACTGGACTTCAGGCATTTTGGCATTTCCTTCTCCCCAGTCTTCCTCCAGACTCTGGCACCTTGATTTCCGAATGACATGCAAAATTTGCTTTCATCAGAAAAAAGTACTTGGGACCACTTAGCAACAGTCCAGTGCTGCTTCTCTGTAGCCCAGGTCAGGCGCCTCTGCCGCTGTTTATTGTTCAAAAGTGGCTTTACCTGGGGAATGCGGCACCTGTAGCCCATTTCCTGCACACGCCTGTGCACGGTGGCTCTGGATGTTTCCACACCAGACTCAGTCCACTGCTTCCTCAGGTTCCCCAAGGTCTGGAATCGGTCCTTCTCCACAATCTTCCTCAGGGTCCGGTCTCCTCTTCTCGTTGTACAGCGTTTTCTGCCACATTGTTTCCTTCCAACAGACTTACCATTGAGGTGCCTTGATACAGCACTCTGGGAACAGCCTATTTGTTGAGAAATTTCTTTCTGGGTCTTACCCTCTTGCTTGAGGGTGTCAATGATGGCCTTCTTGACATCTGTCAGGTCGCTAGTCTTACCCATGATGGGGGTTTTGAGTAATCAACCAGGCACGGAGTTTATAAAAGCCTCAGGTATCTTTTGCATGTGTTTAGAGTTAATTAGTTGATTCAGAAGATTAGGGTAATAGGTCGTTTAGAGAACCTTTTCTTGATATGCTAATTTATTGAGACAGGTTTTTTGGGTTATCAGGAGTTGTATGCCAAAATCATCAGTATTAAAACAATAAAAGACCTGACAAATTTCAGTTGGTGGATAATGAATCTATAATATATGAAAGTTTAATTGTAATCATTACATTATGGTAAATAATGAAATTTAACACTATATGCTAATTTTTTGAGAAGGACCTGTAGCTATGAATTTGACGCTTTAAAAATGTTATCCTGCAAAAGAGTGGGCAGTGTGCAGAAAACATGGCTGCAGCTAAAATGTGAAATGTCAGAACAGAAAAAAGTCTCTTAAAATCTGCTTTCTAAACAAGATCTGTCAATAATATATGGGCATCAAGAGATAAGATTCATAATTTAAATTTTAATTGTAAAATCGATTTTCACTGTTTTGCCCTCAGGCCACAAATTAAAAGCAAATTACATATCCGATGCTTCCTGTGTCATCCTGATCTTTGTAATTCATCTATTGGTGACAGTTTGTGTTAGAGGATGCAGCGCCAAAAGTAGCCCAAATAACAATCTGGTGAAAGCACACTGAATAAATCTCAGCAGGGGCTTTGGAAAACAAGTAGACATTATATAAAAGCAGGAACTCCTTTAAAAATTTGGGTTCCAATTCATAATTTGTGAGATTTTTTAAGTCCCTTTTCTTTTTTGTCTTGTAGCATTTGATTTTTGCACCAAATTTTAATAAATGGTGTACGTGATTCATGAATTGTGGGCAAAGTGAAAAATAGATTTTATTTTTCCTTTAACTCAAAAACTCACATTTCTTAAAATGTTGAGAAATTGGCGTATACAAAGTTACTGGAGCAGGAGGGACTGGATTACATCTTCACCACATTTTATAACTTTTAAAATAGTTGCAATTAATGAAACAGGGCAAAACATCCTCACTGGGGTTTTCCAAGATTGGAGTCAGGCCTTGTTCACACATTCAGTATTTGGTCAGTTTTTTACATCAGTATTTGTAAACTGTGGAGACACGAGGGTCAGTGGGTGCTCTCCTCTGCTGGCTTGGCTGTCTTTAGAAACACTGCATGGATCAGGCCTAATCCCACTGAATGATCCGTACTACTCAGACAACACAGGAGGAGGGTAATACAATGGGGTGATATTTTATTGGGTCACCAACAGTTACTAATATATAGTAGATTCCCAGCAAGTACATGAGATGGTGCAAATAACAAAGTCTCACCTTTCCGCTGGCTCGCTGGGAATTAGAACATCTGCTACCAGGGCCAACTACCCCAACCAGTAGCACCCCCAGAGAGGATGTAGCGGCAAGCTTTGTAAGTCTATTGAGGTATGTAACCAGGTGACCTGATTGTCCGAACCTGGGTTCTTCAAACCATGGGTTCAGTGATGGGCGGTGGATCAAATCTGTATTCCTCCAGCAGGAACCTTGATGCCTTGGCTGCTATTCTATAGGGTCTCTCTGTAGAAGGATAGAGATCCGTTTTTATACGCACAGCTGTCCCTCAGGATAGTATTCATAGGTTTTGCGGGAGGTAGGAGAAGGTCATGTCTCATTGTTTGAGTGCTCAATTAACCTGTATATTTTGTTCTTCAATGTTTGCAGAACAACAAGCTGCATGGACTGAGAATAGGTAGTCAGCAGGCATTCACCAAATTAACAAATATTATTATTATTATACATTTTTATAGCGCCATTTATTCCATGGCGCTTTACATGTGAATACGGGGCAAATATAGACAAATACATTAAACATGAGCAGATAACAAGGCACACGAGTACATAAGGAGGGAGGACCCTGCCCGCGAGGGCTCACAGTCTGCAGGGGGTGGGTGAGGATACACTAGGAGAGGGAAGAGCTGGCTGTGCGGCTGTTCAGTAGGTTGAGGATCACTGCAGGCTGTAGGCTTGTCGGAAGAGATGAGTCTTCAGGTTCTTTTTGAAGGTTTCTATGGTAGGCGCAAGTCTGATGTGTTGGGGTAGAGAGTTCCAGAGTATGGGGGAAGCACGGGAGAAGTCTTGGATGCGGTTATGGGAAGAAGAGATGAGAGGGGAGTAGAGAAGGAGGTCTTGGGAGGACCGGAGGTCGCGTGTAGGTAGGTACCGGGAGACCATGTCACAGATGTATGGAGGAGACAGGTTGTGGATGGCTTTGTATGTCAGTGTGAGGGTTTTGAACTGGAGTCTCTGGGCGAAAGGAAGCCAGTGAAGGGCTTGACACAGGGGAGAGGCTGGGGAATAGCGGGGGGACAGGTGGATTAGTCGGGCAGCAGAGTGTAGGATGGATTGGAGCGGTGCCAGAGTGCTAGAGGGGAGTCCAGAGAGTAGGAGGTTGCAGTAGTCGAGGCGGGAGATGATAAGGGCATGCACTAGCGTTTTTGCAGTGTTGCGGTCAAGGAAAGCACGGATCCGGGAAATATTTTTGAGTTTGAGACGACAGGAGGAGGCAAGGGCTTGGATATGTGGCTTGAAAGAGAGGGCAGAGTCGAGGATCACCCCGAGGCACCGGGCGTGTGGGACTGGGGATAGTGAGCAGCCATTGACATTGATGGATAGGTCTGGTGGAGGGGTAGAGTGAGATGGGGGAAAGATGATGAATTCTGTTTTGTCCATGTTCAGTTGTAGAAAGCGAGCAGAAAAGAAGGCTGAAATGGCAGACAGACAGTGCGGGATTTTGGTAAGCAAGGAGGAGAGGTCAGGTCCGGAGAGGTAGATCTGCGTGTCGTCAGCGTAGAGATGGTACTGCATACCGTGGGATTCTATGAGCTGTCCCAGGCCGAAAGTGTAGATGGAGAAGAGTAGGGGTCCTAGAACAGAGCCTTGAGGAACACCGACTGACAAGGGGCGAAGTGAGGAGGTGGTGTGGGGGAGGGAGACACTGAATGTTCGGTCTGTCAGATATGACGAGATCCAGGAAAGGGCCAAGTCTGTGATGCCAAGGGATGAGAGGATTTGTAGCAAAAGGGAGTGGTCTACAGTGTCAAAGGCAGAAGACAAGTCCAGGAGAAGGAGGACAGAGTAGTGTCGCTTGCTCCTGGCAGTTAGTAGGTCATTGGTGACTTTAGTTAGGGCAGTTTCAGTTGAGTGATGGGAACGGAAGCCTGATTGTAACCGATCAAAGAGGGAGCAGGAGGAGAAGTGGGAGGACAGTTCAAGATGGACGTGTTGCTCCAGCAATTTGGAGGCATAAGGGAGAAGAGATATCGGGCGATAGCTAGACACAGAGGATGGGTCGAGGGAGGGCTTTTTGAGGATGGGTGTGATCTTGGCATGCTTGAAGGATGAGGGAAAGACACCTGTTGTGAGTGAGAGGTTGAAGAGGTGCGTTAGGGTTGGGATGAAGACCGTGGAAAGGTTAGGGATGAGGTGGGATGGGAGCGGGTCAAGCGTGCAGGTGGTGAGGTGTGATCTTGACAGGAGGGTGGAGAGCTGATCTTCTGTCATGGTGGAGAAGCTGGTTTTGGAGGAGCAGGGTTGAGCAGCTAAGAGGGGCAGTGGGCGCTGTGGGCCAAAGCTTTCTCTGATCGTATCGATCTTCTGTTTAAAGAAAGAGGCGAAGTCATCAGCAGAAATGAGGGGGGAAGGAGGAGGTGCGGGGGGACGGAGTAGAGAATTGAAAGTGTTGAAAAGCTGTTTAGGGTTGTGAGACAGGGAGGATATGAGGGATGAGAAGTAAGTTTGTTTTGCGGCAGTGAGCGCAGACTTGAAGCTGGCGAGGGACTGCTTGTATGCAGTGAAGTGGTCGGCAGAGTGGGATCGCTTCCATCTCCGCTCAGCAATCCTGGAAGCCCGTCTCAATTCTTTGGTCAGGCTGGTCAGCCAGGGCTGCCTGTTAATTGTACGAGTTTTACTATGCATGAGTGGGGCGGCCGAATCGAGTGTTGTTGTTATTGTGGTGTTATAAAAAGTGGCAGCAGCATCTGTGTCATGAAGGGAAGCTATGTCTGTGAGAGGGAGAAGGGACTCAGAGAGTGATTGTAAGTTGAGATGTTTGAGATTTCGGCGAGGGTGAGTGAGTTTGTGGAGTGGGGGTTGCACACTAGGAGAGGAGAGGGACGAGAATGTCAGTAGGTTGTGGTCAGACAGGGGGAGGGGTGTGTTAGTGAGGTTAGTAAGGGAGCAGAGGCGGGTGAAGATGAGGTCCAGCGTGTGGCCATCTTTGTGAGTGGCCTCAGAGGACCATTGAGTGAGGCCAAAGGAGGCAGTCAGTGATAAAAGTTTAGAGGTAGCTGAGGTGAAAGTGTCAATGGGGACATTGAAATCACCCATGATGATAGTGGGGATGTCAACAGAGAGGAAATGAAGTAGCCAGGTGGTGAAGTGGTCGAGAAAGGTGGAGATGGCTAGTTCTGGGGGGCGGTAGATGACAGCCAGCTGGAGGTTGGAGGGGGTATAGATGCGGACAGAGTGCACCTCAAACGAGGGAAGAGTAGCGGAGGGTGGTAGCGGGATTGGAGTAAAGGAGCAGGTGTCGGACAGGAGCAAGCCAACTCCTCCACCGCGTTTGTTGCTGGGGCGAGGGGTGTGAGAGAGGTGGAATCCGCCATAGGAGAGCGCAGCTGGAGAGGCCGAGTCAGAGGGGGTGAGCCAGGTTTCAGTGAGGCCGAGGAAGGAGAGTTTGTTGGTGATGAAGAGGTCATGGATAAATGTCAGTTTGTTGCAGATGGAGCGTGCGTTCCATAGTGCTCCAAGTAGGGGGAGCTGGGGAGTGGGGGCTGGATGAATGGGTATGAGGTTGTCGTGGTTGGGAAAACGTGCGGAGGATCGTGGCAGGGGGTTAGAAACGAGTGTGGGGATGAATTGGGGAGGGCCGGGATTTGGGGATATGTCACCAGCAATGAGGAGTAACAGACAGATCATTAGAACAAATATTGATTGTTCAGTTAACCTGGGCCTTTGACTCTCAAGAACAGCAGAACAATAACCTGTGGGGGCTGATGAAATAGTCAATCAGCAGCCATTCAACAAAGCAACAAACATCAATTCAAACTACAACAAGAATCAATGTTCTGGCTCATATGAGCAATAGCTCATGTTGCTGGGCCTACCGAATAATATGTCTGGCATAATTAAGAATAAACATGGTATTGTCACATAAGCTAAACCAGGAGTGGGTGAAAAATGCAGAAGTGGTACTCGTGTTTCTATTATACATTTCCTCTAATTGTTTCACTTTTGGTTTTGACTGAAATATACTGATGTGAAATACTGACCAAATACTGACCAAATACTGAATGTGTGAATGTCGCCTAAAGGTGAGCTAAAATGCCATAGAAAAAACAAAAAAACAGCAATCGCTTGGTAAATTCCCTCTGTTTTAGTGCCACCACCCTGGTGCTCCTTTTCAGTCTTTGATTACTTTTCTCCAGCAATGGCAATCTTGTCTACATTCATGGCAATTGCAGCCAAACACGTACCTCAGAAGTCTCGTGCCAGGGCACATCATCACTGCAAACACTGATGGGGGAGGACAGCACTGCAACAGCAGGGGATCTATGTTTAAAAAATATTTTTCTCTCATCATTTTTTGGGGGGCATTTTCCATATAAGGCTACATTTCTTACCATGAGCTTTTAGTGAGTTACTGACGTTGCAGATTTCCTGCACTATGTCTGCATCCATTAAAGGGACACTGTCACCTGAATTTGGAGGGAACAATCTTCAGCCATGGAGGCGGGTTTTTTGTGTTTTTGATTCACCCTTTCCTTACCCGCTGGCTGCATGCTGGCTGCAATATTGGATTGAAGTTCATTCTCTGTCCTCCATAGTATACGCCTGCGCAAGGCAAGATTGCCTTGTGCAGGCATGTACTACGGAGGACAGAGAATGAACTTCAATCCAATATTGCAGCCAGCATGCAGCCAGCAGGTAGGGAAAGGGTGAATCAAACACCCAAAAACCCCACCTCCATGGCTGAAGATTGTTCCCTCCAAATTCAGGTGACAGTGTCCCTTTAAGTAAAATAGGTTACTTGTGGTATTTCAAAAATCTGTAGCATGAAAAAAGTCTCTAAATACTCATTGTGGGAACATAGCCATAGACAATTTTTCCTGTTCGGAAAATGTACCCCATAAATCTCATATATGGGCATGCAGGTGCTTGAAATTTAAATCCACCGATACCTTTTATATCTTCTATCTGTTGCTAATAGGTAATTAGTCTGTGTGACATCAAATGCAGCCAAGGGAACCATACAGTGAGCTATCAAATGATTATCAATGGATTTAGCTTCCGAAGACCTGCATGTCCATATATACTGTGTGCAATTTGGGGAAGCAGATTGATTTTACTGTCAGATGCCCTCTAAGTCCCACTACACTACTAAACTTGTGATATACAGTACAGACCAAAAGTTTGGACACACCTTATCATTTAAAGATTTTTCTGTATTTTCATGACTATGAAAATTGTACATTCACACTGAAGGCATCAAAACTATGAATTAACACATGTGAAGTTATATATTTAACAAAAAGTGTGAAACAACTGAAAATATGTCTTATATTCTAGGTTCTTCAAAGTAGCCACCTTTTGCTTTAATGACTGCTTTGCACACTCTTGGCATTCTCTTGATGAGCTTCAAGAGGTAGTCACCGGGAATGGTTTTTGTTATGATCTGGTGGCCTTGGAGCAGCATGAGACGTACTCTGGAGAAGGTGGTCCCTGTACTGACCGCAAACCCTGAACCTAGCAGCGCAACTAAAAGTAGCCGTGGGGGGTACCTAACGCTCTCTAGACCCCTCGACACAGCCTAAGATCTAACTACCCCTAAAGACAGAAACAGGAAACCTATCTTGCCTCAGAGAAAATCCCCAAAGGATAGATAGCCCCCCACAAATATTGACTGTGAGAGGAGAGGGAAATAACATACGTAGATATGAAATCAGATTTTAGCATAGGAGGCCATACTAGCTAAAAAGAAGGAATAGAATAGAGTACTATGCGGTCAGTATAAAAACACTAGAAAATATCCACCGCAGAAAATACGGATCACCACATCTGACTAAAGACATGGGGGGTATATCTGCATCTCCAGAGAAATAGCTAGGCTGCAAAAAAATCTTCACAGACCAAGCTGGACAAGACAAAAACATGAAAATGCACAGAACTACAGTGGAGCAAAAAAGTATTTAGTCAGTCAGCAATAGTGCAAGTTCCACCACTTAACCCTGCTGTTCTGTTCGGTCTGGGGAGACCTATTTTGAACTTTGGTATTTTTGGGGGTGTTCAAGATGCGGTTCTGAAACTTGTGGTTGATTGACTTAAATGAGGATGGGTCGGTCGGCCACGGGTTTCAGAGCCGCATCTTGAATATTTTAAAGAATATTGAAGTTCAAAGTCGGTCATTTTTGACCAACAGAACAGCAGGGTTTTAAAAAGATGAGAGGCGTCTGTAATTTACATCATAGGTAGACCTCAACTATGGGAGACAAACTGAGAAAAAAAAATCCAGAAAATCACATTGTCTGTTTTTTTAACATTTTATTTGCATATTATGGTGGAAAATAAGTATTTGGTCAGAAACAAAATTTCATCTCAATACTTTGTAATATATCCTTTGTTGGCAATGACAGAGGTCAAACGTTTTCTGTAAGTCTTCACAAGGTTGCCACACACTGTTGTTGGTATGTTGGCCCATTCCTCCATGCAGATCTCCTCTAGAACAGTGATGTTTTTGGCTTTTCGCTTGGCAACACGGACTTTCAACTCCCTCCAAAGGTTTCTATAGGGTTGAGATCTGGAGACTGGCTAGGCCACTCCAGGACCTTGAAATGCTTCTTACGAAGCCACTCCTTCGTTGCCCTGGCGGTGTGCTTTGGATCATTGTCATGTTGAAAGACCCAGCCACGTTTCATCCTCAATGCCCTATCTGATGGAAGGAGGTTTGCACTCAAAATCTCACGATACATGGCCCCATTCATTCTTTCATGTACCCGGATCAGTCGTCCTGGCCCCTTTGCAGAGAAACAGCCCCAAAGCATGAAGTTTCCACCACCATGCTTTACAGTAGGTATGGTGTTTGATGGATGCAACTCAGTATTCTTTTTCCTCCAAACACGACAAGTTGTGTTTCTACCAAACAGTTCCAGTTTGGTTTCATCAGACCATAGGACATTCTCCCAAAACTCCTCTGGATCATCCAAATGCTCTCTAGCAAACTTCAGACGGGCCCGGACATGTACTGGCTTAAGCAGTGGGACATGTCTGGCACTGCAGGATCTGAGTCCATGGTGGCGTAGTGTGTTACTTATGGTAGGCCTTGTTACATTGGTCCCAGCTCTCTGCAGTTCATTCACTAGGTCCCCCCGCGTGGTTCTGGGATTTTTGCTCACCGTTCTTGTGATCATTCTGACCCCACGGGGTGGGATTTTGCGTGGAGCCCCAGATCGAGGGAGATTATCAGTGGTCTTGTATGTCTTCCATTTTCTAATTATTGCTCCCACTGTTGATTTCTTCACTCCAAGTGGGTTGGCTATTGCAGATTCAGTCTTCCCAGCCTGGTGCAGGGCTACAATTTTGTTTCTGGTGTCCTTTGACAGCTCTTTGGTCTTCACCATAGTGGAGTTTGGAGTCAGACTGTTTGAGGGTGTGCACAGGTGGCTTTTTATACTGATAACAAGTTTAAACAGGTGCCATTACTACAGGTAATGAGTGGAGGAAAGAGGAGACTCTTAAAGAAGAAGTTACAGGTCTGTGAGAGCCAGAAATCTTGATTGTTTGTTTCTGACCAAATACTTACTTTCCACCATAATATGCAAATAAAATGTTAAAAAAACAGACGATGTGATTTTTTGGATTTTTTTTTCTCAGTTTGTCTCCCATAGTTGAAGTCTACCTATGATGTAAATTACAGACGCCTCTCATCTTTTTAAGTGGTGGAACTTGCACTATTGCTGACTGACTAAATACTTTTTTGCCCCACTGTATAAGGTCCACTGTAGGTGGACAGCAAAAACAAAGCCAGGACTTATCTTTGTAGAAAAACACAGCAAACTGGAGAGACCAGCAGGGAAGTGAATCCTTCAAGAACAATGGACAACTGGCACTGACTAAAGGATCCAGCAAAGCTATATACTCCAGTCAGTTTTGCAATTAGTAGATACACGTGTCTACTCCTGCGGTCCAGGCACAACTGCATTACCCTCTACAACCACCTGAGGGAGCCCAAAAGCTGAATTCACAACAGGTTTTCACTTCACCGGTGTGCCCTGTCAGGTTTAATAAGTGGGATTTCTTGCCTTATAAATGGTGTTGGGACCATCAGTTGTGCTGTGCAGAAGTCTGCTGGATATACAGCTGATAGTCCTGCTGAATAGACTGTTAGAATTTGTATTATGGCAAGAAAAATGCAGCTAAGTAAAGAAAAACAAGTGGCCATCATTACTTTAAGAAATGAAGGTCAGTCAGTCCAAAAAATTGGGAAAACTTTGAAAGTGTCCCCAAGTGCAGTGGCAAAAACCATCAAGCGCTACAAAGAAACTGGCTCACATGAGGACCGCCCCAGGAAGGAAGACCAAGAGTCACCTCTGCTTCTCAGAGTAAGTTTATCCGAGTCACCAGCCTCAGAAATCGCAGGTTAACAGCAGCTCAGATTAGAGATCAGGTCAATGCCACACAGAGTTCTAGCAGCAGACACATCTCTACAACAACTGTTAAGAGGAGACTTTGTGTTACAGGTCTTCATGGTAAAATAGCTGCTAGGAAACCACTGCTAAGGACAGGCAACAAGCAGAAGAGACTTGTTTGGGCTAAAGAACACAAAGAATGCTCATTAGACTAGTGGAAATCTGTGCTTTGGTCTGATGAGTTCAAATTTGAGATCTTTGGTTCCTACCACTGTGTCTTTGTGCGACACAGAAAAGATGAACGTATGGACTCTACATGCCTGGTTCCCACCGTGAAGCATGGAGGAGAAGGTGTGATGGTGTGGGGGTGCTTTGCTGGTGACACTGTTGGAGATTTATTCAAAATTGAAGGCATACTGAACCAGCATGGCTACCACAGCATCTTACAGCGGCATGCTATTTCATCCGGTTTGCGTTTAGTTGGACCATCATTTATTTTTCAACAGGACAATGACCCCAAACACACCTCCAGGCTGTGCAAGGGCTATTTGACCAAGAAGGAGAGTGGCCTGGCCTCCACAGTCACCAGACCTGAACCCAATCGAGATGGTTTGGGGTGAGCTGGACCGTAGAGTGAAGGCCAAAGGGCCGACAAGTGCTGAGCATCTCTGGGAACTCCTTCAAGACTGTTGGAAGACCATTCTCGGTGACTACCTCTTGAAGCTCATCAAGAGAATGCCAAGAGAGTGCAAAGCAGTCATCAAAGCAAAAAGTGGCTACTTTGAAGAACCTAGAATATAAGACATCATTTCAGTTGTTTCACACTTTTTTGTTAAATATACAATTCCACATGTGTTAATTCATAGTTTTTGATGCCTTCAGTGTGAAGGTACAATTTTCATAGTCATGAAAATACAGAAAAATCTTTAAATGAGAAGGTGTGTCCAAACTTTTGGTCTGTACTGTATATACTATAATAGTTCATAATGATATCAAGGTGGCTGCAATGGGAGAATTCAGAAGGCCCCCGGCTTACATGGTAACACATCAATAGTTGGCACTAATGCCGTTGAGTGGTTGACGGCTTCAGCTGAATGGTTAAACAGCGGTGATCACATAGAATTATTCATTGGTTGTCACAACATCATCAGCATGTAGGCAACAGTGGAGTGACCAAAAACGTTTCCTAATTGATATGTACCTGCACCCCTTCATGAACAGAAGATGAGATGAGGTCCATTTCTCATAACAGGAGAATCCTGAAACACAGAAATTTAATTCTTTAAGTTGACCAAAAGGTCTAATGGCCACGGTGGTAATTCGTGTCTGTTGAATCAGAGCCTTGCGAACTGCCTCATACTTGCCAATATCCCTGGCCCTTCTTCTGACTAGTAGGCCAGGTGTGACATCATACATCACATTGCAACAAGCCTACCATTCAGAAGAGGCCTACCAGACAAGCCGGCAGGTAGAAGATGCTATACAGAGCTCTGGTCTGGCAGCCACGAACTGTCGATGTGTCCACTGGATCAAGGTTCTTTTGGTTAATACTAGTGATTTTTTAGTCACCATATGCTTTGTGTATGTTACTTCATTACAGCAGAAATGATGTTTGGATTCCACTTTGCCTATGAATTCGGTATTATTCACCACATCACCAGTAATTTGTCATTCTTTCAGATATGCCAAAGAAAAAGAGAAAAATGTAACTTTTCTCCTGTAGGAATCTGTTTCTTCTCCCGTTTAGAAAGTCCTGCTGTTCCTCTTTGGATCTCACTGTTATGTAAAGTAGCTTTAATTAATGAGCTATCAAAATGAGTTCATGATCTTTTTCGGTGGAGGACATAATACCTTCCTCCTACACAGAACATCGGACATATAAGAATATAAACTTTTAGGATTATTGTCAGTGTATTTGAGGAGGGCAGATAAGATATTAGAGAGAAAGAAAAACAATGGAAAATGGAGATCAAAAAACAAAAATTGACCATTTCTCTATTGGTAGAATGAGAAAAAAAATTACAATAAAAGAGACAACAAATGCAGGGACTGAGCAGATAAAAGGAAAAAATACGAATGATGTGGTAAATATTAATGACGTTACATCGTGTTGGAGATTTCCTGGGCATAGAATAGTGACGCTTGATGTAATTTTATTGCTATGGAATATAATTTATTAGCCAGACACAGTTCATTGTCCTGTAGAAATTATTGCTAACATCCCTTAGTATGATTAGCCCAATGGTAGCTTCTACATAGCATAAATGATACAGTTGAAGGAAGTATTGTAGCACTAGAAGGACAGGTGAAGTAGGAACAAATATCAAGGGGTTGTGTCATCAGAAAATGACTGTTCACAATATGTGATGTCACAGCTCACCTCCTCCTCTCTTGTATAATGATTGATAACACCTCTATATACAGTAGATAACGCAGGATTCTCCATTCACAATCGGTGATATCACAGCTCACCCCTTCACCCCCTCCTCTTCCTCTATAATGACTGATAACACCTCCATATACAGTAGATAACACAGTATCCATCATTTATAATAGGCGATGTCACAGGTCACCTTCTCCCCTCCTGTATCATGAATAACACCTCTATGTAGGGTATATAAATTAGCATCCACCTTTCACATTAGATGATGTCACAGCTCACTTTCTCTTCCTCTATAATGACTGATAACATCATTATATACAGTAGATAAGACAGTATCCATCATTCATAATAGTTGATGTCAAAGGTCACCTCCTCCCCTCCTGTATAATGAATGATAACATCTCTATGTAGGGTATATAACTTAGCATCCACCTTTCACATTAGATGATATCAAAGCTCACCTCCTCCTGTACAATGACAGATAATATCTCTCTGTACAGTAAATAACACAGAATCCACTATTCATAATAGGTGATGTCACAGCTCACCTCCTCCTTCACTACATGACTGATAACCTCTATATACAGTAGATAACACAGGATCCACCATTCACAACAGGTGATGTCACAGCTCACCTCCTCCTGTACAATGACTGACAAAACCTCTATATACAGTAGATAACACAGTATCCACCATTCACAATAGGTGATGTCACAGCTCACCCATTCCCCCTGTATGGGTATGTGCACACGTAGAATGATCCTCTGCGGATTTTTCCGCAGCGGATTTGATAAATCCGCAGTGCAAAACCGCTGCAGTTTTTCCTGCGGATTTATCGTGGTTTATATTGCTGATTTCCCTGCGGTTTAACATCTGCAGTTTTCTATTCGAGCAGATGTAAAACCGCTGTGGATTCCACACAAAGAATTGATATGCTGCGGAAAATAAAACACTGCGTTTCCGCGCAGTTTTTTCCACAGCATGTGCACTGCGGATTTAGTTTCCCATAGGTTAACATTGTACTGTAAACTCATGGGAAACTGCTGCGGATCCGCAGCTGCAGATCCGCAGCAAAATCCGCAACGTGTGCACATACCCTGAGGGGGTGAAGAGGAAGACGAGCCCAAAGGAGGTTGCTTTCCCTTCTCCTTACCTGGAATTACTTAGTTGGACAGCTGGGTTGTTAGGTGGAGGACTTTCTGCCCTGGACAGAGGAGACCATGTGACTGCTGGGGACGGAGAGGAAGAGAGAGGAGTGTGGTCAGAAAAGAGCGGGAAAGCAGAGCGTGCGGGACAGAGGGGATAGCGAGTGAGAGGGAAAGCAGGCTGCAGCGCTGCACTCCCCACGAGAGAGTGCTCCCCATAAGGGCACTGAGGCTGAGATACCCACCATAGTGAAAGCTGTATGTGAGGGTGTGGACTTGGAAGCCTCCGTAATCAGAGAAGACTTTTCCCCTGACAGTGCAGAGACAGTGACCTGAGCGCGCAACCCTGGTGACCGCAGTGACAAGCCAAGACCCCTGAGTGTGATAAGTAAACTGCCCAGTGTGTGTTTAGCATTGCTACTGCAGAGAGACTGCCAGCCCAACATACAGAGACTCATGCAGCAGTGTGACTGTTCTACTTCCTGCTTCCAGTTTCACTCTGAGAAAAAGACTGCAAAGATTTAACCCCGGAGTCTCCAGTTCCCAGGAGTCAGAGGAGAGTCCTCAGGATCTTCAAGTGCTGCTGGTCACTGTACCCATGTTGGAATAAGGACCCTCCAGTCAGGACCTCGCTGGACTGATAAGTTACAAGAACACTCGTTAACCATTTCTATTCCGCTTAACTGTTTCATAGCTTCAGTTACAGTAGCTTGCTGTGTATTGCTATACTGTTTGCTTTATCTCTGCTACCCCCTGTTTTCTCCCTGCGAGGAGAATCTTACTCCTGTTAATAAATCCCCCTCAACAGTTGATCTGTCTGTTCCGTGGTGACATACTCAACCCTGCACACTATTACACCCCTCTTGTACAATAACTGATAACACCTCTACATGGTCAAAATTGTTGGTACCCCTCGTTTAATGACAGAAAAACCCACAATGGTCACAGAAATACCTTGAATCTCACAAAAGTAATAATAAATAAAAAATTCTGTGGAAACATGGTTGAAAAGCAATTTCTGACTTTCACTTGTTAATTTTCATATATCTTTTATTTATTATTACTTTTGTCAGATTCAAGTTATTTCTGTGACCATTGTGGGTTTTTCTGTTGTTAAACAAGGGGTACCAACAATTTTAACCATGCATGTATATATAGTAGAAAACACCAAATCCACCATTCACAATATGAGATGTCACAGCTCACCTCCTCCTGTACAATGACTGATAACACCTCTATATACAGTACTAGCTATTGAACCCGTTCTACGCCCGGGTGGCGAACATTTATATTGGTATATGGTCCCCATCCTGTCATGTGCTGCTCCCATCCTGTGCCCCCGTTTTAATCAGTGATGGCAACTGACACTGTGGCGGCATTGAGTCGAAAGTGGCTGCCTTGCTCCACTGACGTGTGTTTTATGTTCTTTAGAAAGTTACTTGGCAGCTTTGCTGACGTATTGTATAGTGTAGATATTCTTACACATGCTCCTGATATCTGTAACAAAGTCATTAATGTGGGCGGAAATGCCACGACATCATGAGAGGGCGGGATTGTGATGCAGTAATCGGCGCCTGCGCAGTCCGCACAGCAGTGTCTCTTCAGATGTATGTAAATAATGTCATGAGGGTGGTATCGTGTCCACCGTGTTCCCACGACCCCTGATTCCAGCCCATAAATTTCCCCCTGCTCCCTGAATCAGCGCCTGCGCTTTCCGGCGCCATTTTCTTGAAACCACACTGCAGTATCCAAGAAAATGGCGCCAGAAAGCACGGACTGCGCAGGCGCCGATACCGGGAGCAGGGGGACATTCATGCCCTGAAATCAGGGGGCCTAAGTAAGTAATTGCTGTGGCATGAACTGCCACAACGTCATGAGGGAGGGATCATGTCCACCATGTCCCCACGCCCCCTGATTCCGGCTCATCAATGTCCCCCTGCTCCCGGAATCGGCCCATGCGCAGTCCGTGCTTTCCGGCGCCATTTTCTGGAAGACACACTGTAGTATGTATTCAAGAAAATGGTGCCGGAAAGTGCAGACTGCGCAGGCGCCGACTGCGGGAGCAGGGGGACATTCATGCGCCTGAATCAGGGGGTGTAAGTAATTGCTGTGGCATGATCAGCTGCAACATCATGAAGGCAGGATCATGTCCACCGTGTCCCCACGCCCCCTGATTCCGGGAGCAGGGGGACATTTATGGGCCAGAATCAGGGGGCATGGGGACACTGTGGGGGTGGAAGTGATATGGGCGGTATTGTGACACAGATTTCAGCGCCAGCGCAGTCTGCGCTTTCCGGGCCATTTTTTCTTGAATACGGACACTGTGTCTATAATCTAATGCTAGGAGCGTTGCGCTTGCGCAGTCTATAAAGGCTTCGGACAGAGTGACACTCCTACCGTTATATTATAGATATTACACAGGATGCACCTTTCACAATAGGTGATGTCACAGCTCACCTCCTCCTCCTGTACAATGACTGATAACACCTCTATATACAGTAAATAACACAGGATACACCATTCACAATAGGTGATGTCACAGCTCACCTCCTCCTCCTGTACAATGACTGATACCACCTCTATATACAGTAGATAACACAGGATCCACTATTCACAATAGGTGATGTCACAGCTCACCCCCTCCTGTATAATTACTGATAACATCTCTATATAGGAGTGGATAACACAGGATCCACCATTCACAATAGGTGATGTCACAGCTCACCTCCTCCCACTACTGTACAATGACTGATACCACCTCTATATACAGTAGATAACACAGGATCCACTATTCACAATAGGTGATGTCACAGCTCACCTCCTTCTGTACAATGACTAATAACACCTCTATATACAGTAGATAACACAGGATCCATCATTCACAATAGGTGATGTCACAGCTCACCTCCTCCTGTATAATTACTTATAACATCTCTATATACAGTGGATAACACAGGATCCACCATTCACAATAGTTGATGTAACAGCTCACCTACTCCTGTACAATGACTGATAACAGCTCTACATACAGTAGATAACACAGGATCCATCATTCACAATAGGTGATGTCACAGCTCACATCCTACCCCTCCTGTACAATGACTGATAGCACCTCTATATTTAGTGTTGAGCCACCTCCCTAGTGTTCAGGTTCGGTTCGGTTCGTCGAACTGGGACATGTTCGATAAATGTGCGTCGAACGTTCGACGAACACCGTCGAACCTCATTGAAACCAATGGCAGCCAAACACAAACACATACAAACACATAGAAAACACATAGAAAACACCTTAAAAGGTGTCCAAAAGCTGACAAACTGCTCAGAAGACACAACAAACACATGGGAAAGTCACAACTACATGTAGTCATGCAAAAAGAAAAGACACAGATATAGGCATGTCATGCCCTTCTAAAATCAAGAAAGGCTGGAGTAAAAATCTAAAATCACACTACCAACACCCAGACGTCTTGACAAAAAAAATAAAAAAATAAATATCTTTAGGTAGAATGGCGGCGGGTCCATTCAGAACACTTTCCTTAGAAGACGTAGTGGTGCCCAAGTTGGGAGTTGTGCCAAAAAATAAACCCAATACATTCAGACTAATCCACCATTTCTCATATCCAAGGGACAGGTCAGTAAATGACAACATCAACGTGGAACCAAGTACAGTACATAGTACTGTACCTCCTTTGACGAGGTGGGTTGGCTGTCCCCCGAGGAACCCACGCGAAACGCGCGTCGGGGCTGCTGGACTGACACTGGCACTAACCTTATGGGTAAGATTGACATGGCCTTACTATTTTTCTTCTCCTATTTAATGCTTACATGATTAGTTATTTACATGGCCCCACTAGGAACATGCACCGCTGCACTTTATCAGGCACTATGCACTTCTACATGATTCAGCTCCTTACATAGGTATTTAGCATAGCATGTTCTTAGTATCTTAGTATCTCTGTTCAATCGTACCCGTGGTGCGATCTTCAGTGTTTTTTGTCCTCTGTATACGAGCTCTGTCTGTACCTTGTCCTTTAGGTCTGTACATATTTTGTGTTTATACTAATAAATTTGTTACTTTTTAGTAAGTTATGGTCTTGGGATTACATTTGCTCCGTGTTTTCTGTGTAGGATAAATCTATTTATTATTTATTTATTATTTATTGTGTGTCCAATTTATGGGTATATTCCTGTGAGTCTTTGATTGATATGTATCAGTGGAACCTGTTCTTAGGTTCTTAGGTGGAGACAACCATTGATGGAACTCGGTCTCCAGAGCTGACCACAATTCCTCAGCTGTGTGACTCACATTTCCCAGACATTTCAATGTAAACACTGCCTGATGCCATTGAGCCCTGGTAACAGCATAGTGAGGAGGTGTGCAGGATTCCTTCTGCGCAGTTGCAACGCAGGTGGCATTACCAGACAGGCTTTTGGTGCAGGTGGAGGACCGAGAGGAGGTTGAGGAGGCAGAAGCAGTGGAGGAACTTCTAGATACAGATGATCGACGAGCAACTCATGGGGACGGCAAGACTTGGACAGCAGCCCCTTCTCCTGATGTCGCCGTAGATACCCAGCGCCCAGTCTCCGACATGTAACGCCCCTGTCCATGTCTACTCGTCCAAGTGTCTGTGGTGAAATGCACCCTGCCACACACAGAGTTTCTCAAGGACACGGTGATGTTGTGTGCGACATGCTGGTGTAGCGCAGGCACAGCTTTCTTTGAGAAGTAGTGGCGACTGGGCATCTGGTACTGGGGCACTGCGACGGACATAAGGTCTCAAAAATCCTCTGTGACCACCAGGCGGAAAGGCAGCATTCCATAGCCAACAGCTTGCAGATGGAGAAATTCAACCTCTTAGCTTTGTCATGGCTAGGAGGAAATGGTCTTTTACTTGTCCACATCTGAGGAACTGAGGGCTGGCTGCCGTGTTTAGACGGAATTGAGTAGGATGTCCCCGGAAAACTGCTGGTCTGTGAGGAAGGTGCAGGCGGAGATGTTATGTTGCCTTGATCAAAATGTGGTGTCGATGTTGGAGAGCGCTCAACAACAGCAGGTGTTTCCACTTGCAAATCCTGACAACCTGCCAATCACACTGGCTGTTGCGGGTAAAAAGGTGTAAGGTCTGCGTCCAAAACCATGTGCGACTGGTGTATCCACAGTCACAGAGGATGAAGAGGATGCGGATGCACTTGATGGGGCAGACGGTGGTTTACCCGGCCCACTAGGCCGCATTGTAGCACAGTGAGCTTCCCACTGCAACTTATGCCTCACAGCCATGTGACGGTTCATGCATGAAGTACTCAAGCTAGTAATTTTTTGTCCTCTACTGAGATTTTGTTGACAAATCTTACAGACAACATGAGTTGGGTCATCCTTTGCAATGTCAAAAAATGCCCAGGCTATGCAAGGCTTAGAGCTCGTGCTACCTGAAGAGCCACCACGACTTCTGGTCTGAGGCACAGTTGGGGTTGAGGATGCAGTTGTTGACGTGCTTCCAGTACTCCGTCTCTGTCCAGGAAGGCGCAATGTTACCTCGTCGTCAGACTTGTCAATAGCATCCTCCTCCACCTCCTCTGCTGACCTCATGGACTGGCGGACTGGGGGTTGACAGTAAGTGGGGTCTACAACCTCGTCATCATCATCCTGTGTGTTCTCACACCCGCAGTCCTCAGAGCCAACCTCTTCCTGCCCTGACCGAAAAGTCAAGTTTTCGTTCCAATCAGGTATCTCAGTCTCATCATCATCTTCCTCATTGTCTCCACCAACAGGAGTTACAGTTTGGGAATGAGGGTCTACATTATGCTCAGAACCTTCTTCATCTGGGCCTGGATCCGACTCACAAAGATTCTGGGCATCAGTGCAGATCATTTTCTCATCTGGATTCGCAGAAGCTCTGGAGCAGACCTCTGATTCCCAGGCTATAGTATGCGTATACAGCTCTACAGACTCAACCATGAGTGTTACCCCATGCTCAGACGGGCGGCTGGAGACTTGGGAGCTGTGAGGAAGCAAGTGCGATTGGGGTGACACCTCTGAGGACTGGAGTAGTTGTGATGTTGAAGTTGACATGGAGGAGAGCCCACTTGAATGAGCACTTGATATTCGGTCAAGCACCTGCTGTTTTTGTGCCTCATCTGGAATTTTTGGCGATGCTTGTAGCGATGGTCGTAAGAAAAGGATCATATCAGATTGTCCACGAAAAGAAGTAGACATCTTACTTTGGCTGGAAGATGGTCTTTCTTATGCAGATGTTACTGTTGCTTGACCACCTACCCCACGGACACAACCTTATTTTCCCTTTCCAACATGCCTATTCCCCTTTCCACCAGCAGCAGGCCTTTTGCCACTCATTTTAGTGCTTAACTAATTGGCAACTCAGTATCTGTAGTTGTTGGCACAACAACCGATGGATGAAAACCGAGCAGAACTGAGTGGCCAAACTGTGGTACTAGGCCCAAAACTATAAACTGGCTTAGATGCAGTAAAAATTTAGATACACAGGCGGTGTAGTTAGTTCCACAGGCGGGCTACTCTGCTGACGTGCAGACACTGCTCCTAGGCCCAAAACTATTAACTGGATTAGATGCAGTAAAAATAGAGATACACAGGCGGTGTAGTTAGTTTCACAGGCGGGCTACTCTGCTGACGTGCAGACACTGCTCCTAGGCCCAAAACTATTAACTGGATTAGATGCAGTAAAAATTTAGATACACAGGTGTTATAGTTAGTTTCACAGGCGGGGTACTCTGCTAACGTGCAGACACTGCTCCTAGGCCCAAAACTATTAACTGGATTAGATGCAGTAAAAATAGAGATACACAGGCGGTGTAGTTAGTTTCACAGGCGGGCTACTCTGCTGACGTGCAGACACTGCTCCTAGGCCCAAAACTATTAACTGGATTAGATGCAGTAAAAATTTAGATACACAGGTGTTATAGTTAGTTTCACAGGCGGGCTACTCTGCTGACGTGCAGACACTGCTCCTAGGCCCAAAACTATTAACTGGGTTAGATGCAGTAAAAATTGAGAAAGACAGGCGGTGTAGCTAGCTTCACAGGCAGGCTACTCAGATGACTATCAGACAACGCTACTAGCCCAAAAGGATTGGCTGAGCTAGATTACACCAAATGCTGTGACAAACACTTGCACAGCACTGGCACAGACCTGCCTGGCAAACAGTGCTATGAACTGCTGTAACATACCCTGAAAAGGGCTGATATTACAACTAGTCCCGACTCCTCCCAACTCCCTAAACCTATCTCTCTGAAAATTCTCTCCAAAAAACACTCTTAGACTGTATAGCGCCCACAGCAGCAGTGGTGCCGTCTAACACTAAGCTGCAGCAGTGAGGAAATGATGGCGACGGGGCAAATGGCTGGTTCTTATAGGGCGAGGACATGTGACATACACAGCCAATGACACATGCCCTTGCTTGTGTGCATCACATGCACATTGCTGTGTGTGTGTGCACTGCTGATAGGCTGAGAGATTGCACCGCCCCACTGTAAATGCGGGGGAAAAAAATGGAGATCAGCATTATTTCAGCACAGATCTATCCCCCGCCCACTATACACTGAAACAGTCTATTAAAATGATAAACAGTTTTAATGTGCAAATCAAGTTAGGCTTTTGGTGAACAAACATTTATCGAACTGAAACTCGAACAGCCGAATTTTAAGCAAATTGTTCGAGTTCGTCGAACGACTCGAACACCACCTAAAACAGCTCGAATTTGAAATTGGCGAACAGTTCGACTTGAACACCGCTCATCTCTACTCTATATACAGTAGATAACACAGGATCCACTATTCACAATAGGTGATGTCCCAGCTCACCTCCTCCTGTATAATTTCTGATAACATCTCTATATACAGGGGATAACACAGGATAAACCATTCACAATAGCTGATGTCACAGCTCACCTCCTCCCCCTCCTGTGCAATGACTGATAACACCTCTATATACAGTAGATAAAACAAGGATCCACTATTCACAATAGGTGATATCACAGCTCTCCTCCATTTGTTCCATGGTGCTTTACATATGAAAGGCTATTTCCGAGAGCTGCTACTGCACAGGTGCAGGTGACGCCATCTTGGAGGAGGAATTTTTTTTCTTCTCTAGCAAGATGGCACAGTTGGCACATGCGCAGTAGCAGCTATCGGATCACTTCTATATGCACCAATAGCTGCCACTGGGCAGGCGTGGCTGGCACCATTTTAAAATGTAAGGTACTTTCCTGCACACAACCTCCGATCCTCACAAGATCTCCTTCTATACTCCCCTCTTATCTCCTCTTCCCGCAATCGCATACAAGATTTCTCTCGCGCATCCCCCCTACCGGGAACGCTCTACCACAACATATCAGACTCTCACCTACCATCAAAACCTTCAAAAAGAACCTGAAGACCTACCTCTTCCGACAAGCCTACAACCTGTAGTAACCACCGATCGACCAAACCGCTGCACGACCAGCTCTACCCTCGCCTACTGTATCCTCACCCATCCCTTGTAGATTGTGAGCCCTCGCGGGCAGGGTCCTCTCTCCTCCTGTACCAGTTGTGACTTATATTGTTCAAGATTATTGTACCTGTTTTTATTATGTATACCCCTCCTTACATGTAAAGTGCCATGGAATAAATGGCGCTATAATAATCAATAATAATAATAATGTATTTATTTATTTTTTCTATCTGAATAACATCAACCTTATTTATTATTGGGACATTAAACATGCGATTATGCTGCAGCGCAGGTGCCATGGCCAGCACTTGCCTGCAGAAGGGCTTTTTTTTTTCTTCAGTATGTACATATAATCATTATGTTAACTATGAAGCAGGATAGTGAGGAATCAATGACCTGTCAGCAGTCTGCATTATGAATACCTTATCAGAGCATCACATGAAGACCCCCCACACTCCACCCTAGGGCACAAGCATATCATTAGCACAAAACTGAAAATAAAGATTAAACAACAACCACAAGACGGATTTCATCACCGGGTATCATTGCAATCAGTACAATAGCACCAACCTGACACTGTGTGTAGGTTACTGTGCACAATCCTGTTGACAGGTTCCCTTTAAGGAGGGACAAAACATTTCAAACTGAGGAGAAATTGCATTTTACCGGAAAAAAAATGTTAAACATTTTTACCTGTATAATCACTTGTATATAATGCACATTTTCGAAAGGATTTGAAAAAAATATTATTTTTTCAACTTATTTTAAACAAAGGCCTTCTGGTATAGCACCATTTTAGAAGACCTCTCCACCTCAGGAAGAAGAGATGAAAGTTCTCCCTTTAGAGTGGATCTAGCAGTGTGAAGAACCAGTACTCATTTTTTGGCTATGATGGATATAATGCGAGGGTCATGGGAAAGGAGCAGCACATAAACTCGTCATATGTGACAAGCTCTATATAGCCAACGCTTCCCTGTCTCCATCATGACAACTATGCACTTCGTCCTCCTACTCCCGTTCTTCCTTCTTATTCCCATACTCAGCCCATCCATGTAGGAGAGATGGGACAAAGGTTGTGTGACTACTAGTCTCTGTTGTGCTAGCCACCTGCTCCTGTTCCTTCTCCTCAGCTTCCATCTCCTCATTGATACCAAATTCGTGCTGAGCATATGAGATGAGGCTGGGCTAGCTACTATCTCTCTGTGTTATGTCTTCCTCCATCCCCACCTGGTCCACATGCAAAGCTTCATGTTTAATTGTGAGCAGCGACTGTTTAAGTAGACACAGAAGTGGGATCGTTGTGCTGACTATGACGTCATTTCCGCTCACCATCTTTGTGAGTCCTCAATGTCTTGGAGAATCAAAAAAAGTCAGACATCCATGCCCACTCTTCAGTTGCTATGCGCGGAGGCTGACAATGAACACAGCTCGTGTTCGAAACGCGTAGCTGCACATATGGGTGCCATGTCACTATTTTATACGAATTTGGAATGAAGACAAGTTTTTTTATCAGCTGGACTCATCCTGCAGAAATGGACTCTGATGTGGCGTACCTTGATCAGAAGCTCTGGCAAATATGGGTATGTTATCAGAAACTGCTGACCTACCAAGTTGAACACATGTGCCAAGCATAGTACATGTGTGAGCTTGCCAAGCTTCATAGCCACCACAAGGTTATAGCCATTATCACATATGACCATGCCTGGATGTAGGTTCAGTGGCAAAACCCACAGATCTGTGAGGTCTGTTATTCTTTTAAGTAACTCTGCCGTGGTGTGTAGTATAGTTAAGTAAATAAGGCAGCACACTGCAGAGCTAAAACATGCACACTTGAAAACCCGAAATTTGAACTGCATTACTGCACTAGAAATATGAAAAATGAGAGCTTTTAGCGCATAAAAAAAAATTAGCTAGGAGGCTAATTTTAGTCTAAGAAGAGGTTTCACATGCACCCATCCAGATGGAGACGTTTATTCTCAGTGAGATAGGTCAAGCGTAGGACCTGGTATAAGAGAGATGCCGTAAAGAGGCTACCAGGTACACATAAAATTGGCCACTTTTATGCGCTAAAAGCTCTCATTTTTCATATTTCTAGTGCAGTAATGCAGTTCAAATTTCGTGTTTTCAAGTTTGCATGTTTTAGCGCTGCAGTGTGCTGCCTTATTTACTTAACTATATACGAGTTGGCGACTCTGGGTTCAGCACCTGTTCACACTTAGTCAATGTTTGGATGTGCAGGTCAGGTTTTTGAAATGTATTCTCTAGCCTTCTGATCGTGCACTCCGCCTCCTAGCTTCAGGTGGTTTAATTATAGTAGGTCCAGTACCCCTCCACAGAGAGAGAGAATTTTAGTCTAAGAAGAGGTTTCACATGCACCCATTCAGATGGAGACGTTTATTCTCAGTGAGGTAGGTCAAGCGTAGGACCTGGTATAAGAGAGATGCCGTAAAGAGGCTACCAGGTACACATAAAATTGGCCATTTTTATGCGCTAAAAGCTCTAATTTTTCATATTTCTAGTGCAGTAATGCAGTTCAAATTTCGTGTTTTCAAGTTTGCATGTTTTAGCGCTGCAGTGTGCTGCCTTATTTACTTAACTATATACGAGTTGGCGACTCTGGGTTCAGCACCTGTTCACACTTAGTCCATGTTTGGATGTGCAGGTCAGGTTTTTGAAATGTGGTGTGTAGTATGTCTCCTAGACAATTTAGCTTCGACACAGCCTGTTGCGGCTTCACTGAGGCAGTGCTGCAAAGCTTCCAGCTTCTGGCTGATGTGGATGATATGCTTTGAGACAGCACATCAGAAATGGAGGATGAGGGGGTGCAGGAACTGCTGCAGGAGGTGATGAAAACCCTGATAGAAGTAGGGCAAGCAATAATAAGCATCGGAAGCACATGTGCCGTGCCAGGATGTGACTCAACCCTGCCTCCTCAATGTTCACCCAGTGTGCTGTCAAGGAAATAAGGAAATGTAGCATCTCTGTCCACTAGTGCTTATCCACATGTTGGTCATTAAATCGACAACAATAATAATCTTTATTTTTATATAGCGCTAACATATTCTGCAGCGCTTTACAGTTTGCACACATTATCATCACTGTCCCCGATTGGGCTCACAATCTAGAATTCCTATCAGTATGTCTATGGAATGTGGGAGGAAACCGGAGTGCCCGGAGGAAACGCACGCAAACACGGAGAGAACATACAAACTCTTTGCAGATGTTGTCCTTGGTGCCAGTAAGTGCATTGGTAAGGGTATGGGTGATGTTCCTGGACATGTGCTGGTACAGGGCGGGAGTACCACACCGGGAGAAAAAGTGCCTCCACGAGTCAGTAGAAATCCTCCGTGTCTACCAGCCTAAATGGCAACATTTTCATGGCAAGCAGCCTGGAAATGTTCCCAGTTATCATTTGGGCCTGGGTGGGTGGCTAGGAACTTTCTTTTTTGCTCCAAGGCCTGGGGTAAGGACAGCTGAAAGCAAGGATTTGCAAGTGCAAGTGCCTGATGATGGTAAGACAGAATGTGCAAGGATTTGTTTTGAACAGGGTATTGGTAAGCACCTAGCACAGAGGAATAGGCAGTGGTGTCACTTAACTTCACAAATCCTTTACCCATGCATTCTGCCTACCGAGTCGGGTGCTTAAATGACTTGTGCCTGATCATGCTGGTGGTGGTTAGGTTCATAGTGGTCAGATCCCTGCAGATCTTTGCATAGCACAGGTTGCAAATGGCTATTTTGTTTGTCTCAGAACTGTCTTTAAAAAAAGTCCCAGACTGGGGAACACCTAACTCTCTGATGGGTCCATGCGGTCTTGGGCCAGCGGATGAGAGCACCCACCGACCCTCCCCATGTCTCTACATTTGTTTGGTACGGCCATTTCTCCAAAGTGCCTCGGGAGACGTTTTTCAGCACAATAACATTACGCCACATGTTTCTCGTGCTGCTGTAAGCAACCTGCGTGGTCTAAAAGTGCTGCCAAGGTCAATAGTATCGCCACACTTGTCTTTCCTAGAGCAGATCTGGGACATCATTGGTCGGCAATTTAAAAGTAGCTTCCGGTCGTCGATCTTGATTCAGTGCATTTAGCGTTGCAGACAAGTGTCACAGGAGCCTTTTATCAACAGAACATTGCCAGACCGCATGTTCCCGGTACTACTCTGAGCAGCCTGTGTGGTTTAAACATGCGACCACGACCTGTAGCGTCTCCGGACTTGTCTCCTATTGAGCACATCTTGGACATCCTTGGTCGGCAATTGAAAAGAAGCTGCCAGTAACAGATCTTGATGATTTGCATAAGTGCATTCAGTGGGGCAGACCATTTCTCAGACACCCATTAATAACTTTATTGATAGCAGCCGAGGGTGTAAGTGCGAGAATTTCTGCTAGTGGTGCTCATACTCGATACTTAATAAATCGAGATGATTTGAAAATTTTGTTTCCTTTTTTTTCATTATTTACATGACTTTTCCTACTTAGTGCTATAATGTAGGGTACAGAGTGGTTGCAGAATGCATTACTAATAATATGGTAAGTTTATGCAATTAAGATCAGTGAAACAAATGGAAAAATTGCTAAGCTTTCTTTAATGCTTCCATTCAACCAATAAAACAAAAATATTTGTGCTCCAAAAAAAAGAGCCATGTGAAATCCTTGATGAAATGTTTCCGCTTCATGAAGTATTCATAAGTGAGTTCCTTAAAACCACAATTTTATTTAATCTTCCAGAATTAGATCTATGAAAAACTGTTTACCGATCAACAGTTTTGTTCCAAATGATTTGATAGCATCGCCGGTATCTTCTAAAAAAATCTAAATTCCATTGATTTTTCCAGATTTAATTTATCATTTGCTGAACATAATTCTTTAAAAATGAACTTTTGCAGCTCCTGGAAAAGCTTGACATACTAGTTGACAGAAAATCATTTAGCGAGGAAGGAGAATGTTTAATATTGCCTCGGGGCCTTGCTAAGGTACTTACTCTAATACACGCATTAATGCCATGGGTGACTGATAAAAACCAAGATATGGGAAGGTATTGAAACACAAATGAGTCTTCACTTAAGAAAAGATGACAAAAAAAGTTTAGGCTTGAGTTTTAGAAATAAATGCCTTAGAGGGGTTGTTCACCTTTGGGGACATTATTATTTTTCTTACTGTGGATGCAAGTATTTGGGGTTAAAAATAATTACAGGAATTGTGTTCCATTAAAAAGGTTGCACCATTTTGCTTTTACAGGCTTTTTGTGTCATTTTGTCTGTAGATAAAGCTATATTCAGCTCACCCTCCGATAGCTTCAGTAGGAAGAGGAAACCATAATATTCCAAGCCAAAATATCCCTTGAAAAAAGACTGTCTCTCTTCAGGATGTGGTGCAAGGAGTGCGGAGAACACATCATACTGGCTTTTTATGGTACTAATGGATGAAAAAAATCCAATGATAGGCTCCAGCACCAAAAGGAAAAATTAAAACATAACTTTTACTGTAGATGAAAAAAACAACAATTGTATTGTTAACTCAAAACGCGTAAGCTTATAGATCCTAATATTTTTTTTAATCTTTTTCCCCCCCATGGGTTTTTTTTTTTTTTTTAAATCCACAGTAAAAGTTATGTTTTGGTTTTTTTTTTCTGTGATTGAGACGATCCCTTGGATTTTTTAATCTTTGTGTCCTTGCTTATTCAATTTTGATGTGGATTGTAATAAAAAATCAGTTGAATACAAGGGTTGCTCATTCGGACACGGACAACCAAACTTTTCTTTGTTCTGATGAGGGACAAATCCCCCAAAACAGCAGTCCATGTGGATGCAATGAAAAAAAGCTTATCAATGAGATATACAATGATTTATGTAATGGCTAACTCTAATAAGTGGCACTAGTTTTCTTTCCCTGAAGGAGAAAACTAATTTGCATCTCTACCCAACGAAAAAAATGGAGGTGAGCAGAAATAATGACTCTAATGTGTCTTTCACCAATGAGCCATTTTTCCAACATAACAATTGACTAGTTAATTTGAACCAAAGGAATCCATGGCCAACCATGTAACCTTGTAGACTATGTGTGGCGAAGCAACACAGCTACCTAGCACTGCTTTTATAGTGAACATACATGTGGTAGTGTAGAATAACATTTAGCAACATCAACCACAAGGGAGAGATCGACCAGGATTTGATATTTCACAAGACGTTTCGCTGACCAAAGACTCAGCCGAAACTAAACAAGACAGATGTTAAGGTTGAAGAAGTAAAATGTAGAACAACGACTACCACTGCCAAAACAGAGCCTTACTTACAAGGGCTTATGCTTGGATTGATCTTTTGTAGCAGAGGTCCTGAATTTTGGATTTTCATTGGCTATTAGCCACTCAGAGACTAGTGGCATAATTTAGATTTAGACTGTTGAAGTCTGAAGGAAAAAAATGGCTCCTTCAGTCCTTCCACCTGATTAACTGTTGGACTTGGTATTGGATTTCATTAGGCCCATTGGGTTGCCTGTGTGTGCGGGAAAATTATAAGAGTATGCACCCCATATCAGTGTCTGGTCATTGCTAACCATAATGCTAATGGTTACCAACTCTTGGTAATTCCTATCAGTGTCTTAGGTGTATCAGAGGCTGCAGACTGTCGCTCTGCATCTGACTGCAGAAGGTCTCAGCAGTTTGCATTGCAGACTTCTTCCTGAGCCTTCTGGCTGTAGCACCAAGTGGCAACCTTCCCCGGGCTCTAGATGATAAACATCTAGTTGACACACCTGGACCGGAGTGTTTATAACTTCCAGCTTGCTGCTGGAAGTTGCCGTTTGATATTGCTATTTCCAATTCCCTGTTGAGGCTTGGAGCTGTAGCAGTCCGCTATCTTCCTCTTTGGTGCTTGGATGATGTCCATGTTTCTTCTGAGCCCTCTTTCCCTCACAAGAGCCTGGTGTTGGAGGGAAGGTCCAGAGGTGAACCTATACTTGCGGAGTTAGAGATACCCATGCAGTTGGTGGTGCATTCACATCGTATGTTTCCTCTGACATTTGCAAGAAAAAGGGTGTATGTTTTTTTGTGGGCAGAAGAGACATTTTATTGGGGCATGTCATGTAATTCCTCAATTAACCCTTGGTAGCCTTGTGCTTGATAATCAAGGAGAACACTGACACAAATTGTTCATAAGACTGAAGGCGGGGTCATCGCATTATAAAATAATCCCTTGTTATATCCTGAAGGGTCTCAACACTCAAATTTTTCTAGGTTTGCCCTGGTTGGTGAAGTAAAATCACCAATCACCTGTGGATTGTCAATCTAGAGAGATTGTAAAGTAGGGAAATTATTATCATCGTAACTGCCTAAATGTTTCCCCTTCTGCTGTATCTACTGGGACCTTACCGACATTTTTGCCTGGCTTTAAGGACCCTGCCCCAATTTTGCAGAAAGGGGTAGGCATTTCAGCCTTGTACACTGACCTGGAGAATGAGGTGTTGGAAGCTCAAGGTGACGCCCCTTCTTCCTGCCCTTTGGGGAGGTTGTTTGTGCCATCTAATTTGACCCGAAAAGTAATTAGAGAATATCATGACTCTGCACTTGCTCGCTAGCCAGGTGGTAAGGCAACCGCGGACCTCCTTTCTCATAATTTTTGGTGGTCTGGGTTGAATCGAAATGTGTTTGAACAAGTGTCTATCTGCAATGCTTGCGCATGTTCTAAAGTACCGCATACCCGTCCATCTAGACCTGTTTAGCCACTACCTGTTCCTAACCGGGTCAGGAGAGACAGGTATAAACATATGCTAAATACACACCACCACTTAAATCAAGTGTGGAAAAGACGATGAATGCAAAAATAAAACATAATAGATTTTATTAAATATATTTAAAAATGATTTAAAAGTACCAAATCAAGCTACTGGAGTCACAAAAAAGAAGAACACATTGGAGACAGAGCCTATGAACAATGTCACAAGTAATATTACAGGTATGACCAAAAATATATAAATTGATATCAGAAAGATCATAAAACACATATGCATTTTATTTTTGCATTCATCGTCTTTTCCACACTTGATTTAAGTGGTGGTCTGTATTTAGCATTGTTTTGACGTTTGTGCTATAAAATTTGTTCTCAGATTGTGTTTAATAATAGGTATAAACATACAGTATGACTGTCAGTCCGGACCTGAATGTGAATAATTCTGTGTGGTTGTCTAATAGGAATTTCAGGTTAAGGGTCCCTTCCTGGAAGTTGGGGCCTAGATTCATTGGTCCCTATTAGATAACCGCCGTTATTGGTCCAGCAGCGTTTCATCTTGAGCTACCTCAGGCTCTTAAGTTCTACAACATTTTTCACAGGTCTTTGCTCAAGAGATATGTGGAACCCCGTGAGCCCCCTGAGTAATGGTTGGTGGAAACCTAGATTTTCAAATTTCGAGGATTGTAGATTTGCACCTCCAACATCATTTTCTACAATACTTGAGGCACTGGAAGGGTTAAGGTCCAAAGGAAAGAATGTGGGTTTCTGCATCAGAGGTGAATGCCCCCAGGTTGATTCGTTTGTTCCACACATTTTATCCTGTGAAACCTGGTCCTGAGTGTCTGGAGGCGACTTGTAGAAGGGGGGTACTGTCACGGGTGTGTCAGAGGCTGCAGACCGTCACTTTGCATCTGACTGCAGAAGGTCTCAGCATTTTGCTTTGCATACTTCTTCCTGGGCCTTCTGACTCTAGGATCCAGTGGCAACTCTCCCCCATTTCTACTTGACACACCCGGATCAGGGTGTTTATAACTTCCAGCTTGCTGCTGGGAGTTGCTGTTGATATTGCTATTTCCGTTTCCCAGTTGAGGCTTGGAGTTGTAGCAGTCATCTATCTTCCTCTCTGGTGTCTGGAGGATGTCCGTGTTTCTCTCTGAGTCTACTCAAGCTAAGTGTTTCCCTTGTTTGTTTATTCCATCTGTCTTTAGTGGTAGTGGGTATTGACTAGCACTATCCTATCCTTCCCAATGCAGGGCTTATCGCCAGGGTCAGGCAGGGATTAGGTATTCTGCTGTTGTGAATTCTGTGGCAGAGCTCCCTCCTGTGGTCACAAGTGGTACTTCGGCTGATTCTCTCTGTGAGCTTCCGTTGGTGGAGGAGAGTGGTACTGCAGCTTCTGAGTTTCCTTCCTCAGGTGATGTGGTGAAGTCGTTAGGTGCTGCTCTATTTAACTCCACCTAGTGCTTTGATCCTGGCCTCCAGTCAATGTTCTAGTATTGGACCTGTTTCCTCCTGGATCGATCCTGTGGCCTGCTGCTCTGCATAGCTAAGTTCCGCTTTTGCTATTTGTTTGCTGTTTTTTTCTGTCCAGCTTGCTTATTTGTTTTTTCTTGCTTGCTGGAAGCTCTGGGACGCAGAGGGTGTACCTCTGTGCCGTTAGTTCGGTACGGAGGGTCTTTTTGCCCCCTTTGCATGGTTGTTTGTAGGGTTTTGTGTTGACCGCAAAGTTACCTTTCCTATCCTCGCTCTGTTCAGAAAGTTGGGCCTCACTTTGCTAAATCTATTTCATCTCTACGTTTGTCTTTTCATCTTAACTCACAGTCATTATATGTGGGGGCTGCCTTTTCCTTTGGGGTATTTCTCTGAGGCAAGGTAGGCTTATTTTCTATCTTCAGGCTAGCTAGTTTCTCAGGCTGTGCCGAGTTGCATAGGGAGCGTTAGGCGCAATCCACGGCTGCCTCTAGTGTGGTTGGAGAGGATTAGGAATTGCGGTCAGCAGAGTTCCCACGTCTCAGAGCTCGTTCTATGTTTTTGGGTTATTGTCAGGTCACTGTATATGCTCTGACTTCTATGTCCATTGTGGTACTGAATTACCAGATCATAACAGTACTGGAGGCCAAAAGTACTAATGAATCCCAATAGAGGGAAAAAAGAAGTTCTGAGACCATTTTTTTTTCTCTGCACTGTGTTTTGCCTTTTTTTCCCCTAGACATTTGGGTGGTTCAGGACACAGGTGTAGCGATGGACATTAAAGGTCTGTCTTCATGTGTGGATCAGCTCACGGCAAGAGTACAAAATATTCAAGACTTTGTGGTTCAGAATTCTATGTAAGAACCAAGAATTCCTATTCCTGATTTGTTTTTTGGAGATAGAACTAAATTTCTGAGTTTCAAAAATAATTGTAAACTATTTCTGGCTTTGAAACCTCGCTCCTCTGGTGACCCAGTTCAACAAGTTAGGATCATTATTTCTTTTTTACGTGGCGACCCTCAGGACTGGGCATTTTCTCTTGCGTCAGGAGATCCTGCATTAAGTAATATCGATGCGTTTTTCCTGGCGCTCGGATTGCTGTACGATGAACCTAATTCAGTGGATCAGGCAGAGAAAAATTTGCTGGCTCTGTGTCAGGGTCAGGATGAGATAGAGGTATATTGTCAGAAATTTAGAAAGTGGTCCGTACTCACTCAATGGAATGAAGGTGCGCTCGCAGCTATTTTCAGAAAGGGTCTCTCTGAAGCCCTTAAAGATGTCATAGTTGGATTTCCTATGCCTGCTGGTCTGAATGAGTCTATGTCTTTGGCCATTCAGATCGGTCGACGCTTGCGTGAGCGTAAATCTGTGCACCATTTGGCGGTATTATCTGAGCATAAACCTGAGCCTATGCAGTGCGATAGGACTTTGACCAGAGTTGAACAGCAAGAACACAGACGTCTGAATGGGCTGTGTTTCTACTGTGGTGATTCCACTCATGCTATCTCTGATTGTCCTAAGCGCACTAAGCGGTTCGCTAGGTCTGCCACCATTGGTACGGTACAGTCAAAATTTCTTTTGTCCGTTACCTTGATCTGCTCTTAGTCATCTTATTCTGTCATGGCATTTGTGGATTCAGGCGCTGCCCTGAATTTGATGGACTTGGAGTATGCTAGGCGTTGTGGGTTTTTCTTGGAGCCCTTGCAGTGTCCTATTCCATTGAGAGGAATTGATGCTACACCTTTGGCCAAGAATAAGCCTCAGTACTGGACCCAGCTGACCATGTGCATGGCTCCTGCACATCGGGAGGTTATTCGCTTTCTGGTGTTGCATAATCTGCATGATGTGGTCGTGTTGGGGTTGCCATGGCTACAAGTCCATAATCCAGTATTAGAATGGAAATCCATGTCTGTGTCCAGCTGGGGTTGTCAGGGGGTACATGGTGATGTCCCATTTCTGTCTATTTCGTCATCCACCCCTTCTGAGGTTCCAGAGTTCTTGTCTGATTACCGGGATGTATTTGATGAGCCCAAGTCCGATACCCTACCTCCGCATAGGGATTGTGATTGTGCTATCGATTTGATTCCTGGTAGTAAATTCCCAAAGGGTCGTCTGTTTAATTTATCTGTGCCTGAGCACGCCGCTATGCGGAGTTATGTGAAGGAGTCCTTGGAGAAGGGGCATATTTGCCCGTCATCGTCGCCATTAGGAGCAGGGTTCTTTTTTGTGGCCAAGAAGGATGGTTCGCTGAGACCTTGTATAGATTACCGCCTTCTAAATAAGATCACGGTTAAATTTCAGTACCCCTTGCCGTTGTTATCTGATTTGTTTGCTCGGATTAAGGGGGCTAGTTGGTTCACCAAGATAGATCTTCGTGGTGCGTATAATCTTGTGCGTATTAAGCGAGGCGATGAATGGAAAACTGCATTTAATACGCCCGAGGGCCATTTTGAGTATCTAGTAATGCCATTCGGACTTGCCAATGCTCCATCAGTGTTTCAGTCCTTTATGCATGACATCTTCCGAGAGTACCTGGATAAATTCCTGATTGTGTACTTGGATGACATTTTGATCTTCTCGGATGATTGGGAGTCTCATGTGAAGCAGGTCAGAACGGTGTTTCAGGTCCTGCGTGCTAATTCTTTGTTTGTGAAGGGATCAAAGTGTCTCTTTGGGGTTCAGAAGGTTTCATCTTTGGGGTTCATCTTTTCCCCTTCTACTATTGAGATGGACCCTGTTAAGGTCCAAGCCATCCATGATTGGACTCAGCCGACATCTCTGAAAAGTCTGCAAAAGTTCCTGGGATTTGCTAATTTTTATCGTCGCTTCATCTGCAATTTTTCTAGTATTGCTAAACCATTGACCGATTTGACCAAGAAGGGTGCTGATGTGGTCAATTGGTCTTCTGCTGCTGTGGAAGCTTTTCAAGAGTTGAAGCGTCGTTTTTCTTCTGCCCATGTGTTGTGTCAAGCAAGATGTTTCGCTTCCATTCCAGGTCGAGGTTGATGCTTCTGAGATTGGAGCAGGGGCTGTTTTGTCGCAGAGAAGTTCTGATTGCTCGGTGATGAAACCATGCGCCTTCTTTTCCAGGAAGTTTTCGCCTGCTGAGTGAAAAGATGATGATGGCAATCGAGAGTTGCTGGCCATGAAGTGGGCATTCGAGGAGTGGCGTCATTGGCTTGAAGGAGCTAAGCATCGCGTGGTGGTCTTGACTGATCATAAGAACTTGACTTATCTCGAGTCTGCCAAGCGGTTGAATCCTAGACAGGCTCGTTGGTCGCTGTTTTTTGCCCGTTTTAATTTTGGGATTTCGTACCTTCCGGGCTCTAAAAATGTGAAGGCGGATGCTCTGTCTAGGAGTTTTGTGCCCGACTCTCCGGGTTTGTCTGAGCCGGCGGGTATTCTCAAAGAGGGAGTAATTGTGTCTGCCATCTCCCCTGATTTGCGGCGGGTGCTGCAAAAATTTCAGGCTAATAAACCTGATCGTTGCCCAGCGGAGAAACTGTTTGTCCCTGATAGGTGGACGAATAAAGTTATCTCTGAGGTTCATTGTTCGGTGTTGGCTGGTCATCCTGGAATCTTTGGTACCAGAGAGTTAGTGGCTAGATCCTTTTGGTGGCCATCTCTGTCGCGGGATGTGCGTTCTTTTGTGCAGTCCTGTGGGATTTGTGCTCGGGCTAAGCCCTGCTGTTCTCGTGCCAGTGGGTTGCTTTTGCCCTTGCCGGTCCCGAAGAGGCCTTGGACACATATCTCTATGGATTTTATTTCAGATCTTCCCGTCTCTCAAAAAATGTCAGTCATTAGGGTGGTTTGTGATCGCTTCTCTAAGATGGTCCATTTGGTACCCTTGTCTAAATTACCTTCCTCCTCTGATTTGGTGCCATTGTTCTTCCAGCATGTGGTTCGTTTACATGGCATTCCAGAGAATATAGTTTCTGATAGAGGTTCCCAGTTTGTTTCGAGGTTTTGGCGAGCCTTTTGTGCTAGGATGGGCATTGACTTGTCTTTTTCCTCGGCTTTCCATCCTCAGACTAATGGCCAGACCGAACGAACCAATCAGACCTTGGAAACATATCTGAGATGCTTTGTTTCTGCGGATCAGGATGACTGGGTGTCCTTTTTGCCTTTGGCTGAGTTCGCCCTTAATAATCGGGCCAGCTCGGCTACCTTGGTTTCGCCGTTTTTCTGCAACTCTGGGTTCCATCCTCGTTTCTCTTCAGGGCAGGTTGAGTCTTCGGACTGTCCTGGTGTGGATACTGTGGTGGACAGGTTGCAGCAGATTTGGACTCATGTAGTGGACAATTTGACCTTGTCCCAGGAGAAGGCTCAACGTTTCGCTAATCGCAGACGCTGTGTGGGTCCCCGACTTCGTGTTGGGGATCTGGTTTGGTTATCTTCTCGTCATATTCCTATGAAGGTTTCCTCTCCTAAGTTTAAGCCTCGTTTCATTGGTCCGTATAGGATTTCTGAGGTTCTTAATCCTGTGTCTTTTCGTCTGACCCTTCCAGATTCTTTTTCCATTCATAACGTATTCCATAGGTCGTTGTTGCGGAGATACGTGGCACCTATGGTTCCATCTGTTGATCCTCCTGCCCCGGTTTTGGTGGAGGGGGAGTTGGAGTATATTGTGGAGAAGATTTTGGATTCTCGTGTTTCAAGACGGAAACTCCAGTATCTGGTTAAGTGGAAGGGTTATGCTCAGGAAGATAATTCCTGGGTCTTTGCCTCTGATGTCCATGCTCCCGATCTTGTTCGTGCCTTTCATATGGCTCATCCTGGTCGTCCTGGGGGCTCTGGTGAGGGTTCGGTGACCCCTCCTCAAGGGGGGGGTACTGTTGTGAATTCTGTGGCAGAGCTCCCTCCTGTGGTCACAAGTGGTACTTCGGCTGATTCTCTCTGTGAGCTTCCGTTGGTGGAGGAGAGTGGTACTGCGGCTTCTGAGTTTCCTTCCTCAGGTGATGTGGTGAAGTCGTTAGGTGCTGCTCTATTTAACTCCACCTAGTGCTTTGATCCTGGCCTCCAGTCAATGTTCTAGTATTGGACCTGTTTCCTCCTGGATCGTTCCTGTGGCCTGCTGCTCTGCATAGCTAAGTTCTGCTTTTGCTATTTGTTTGCTGTTTTTTTCTGTCCAGCTTGCTTATTTGTTTTTTCTTGCTTGCTGGAAGCTCTGGGACGCAGAGGGTGAACCTCCGTGCCATTAGTTCGGTACGGAGGGTCTTTTTGCCCCCTTTGCGTGGTTGTTTGTAGGGTTTTGTGTTGACCGCAAAGTTACCTTTCCTATCCTCACTCTGTTCAGAAAGTCGGGCCTCACTTTGCTAAATCTATTTCATCTCTACGTTTGTCTTTTCATCTTAACTCACAGTCATTATATGTGGGGGCTGCCTTTTCCTTTGGGGAATTTCTCTGAGGCAAGATAGGCTTATTTTCTATCTTCAGGCTAGCTAGTTTCTCAGGCTGTGCCGAGTTGCATAGGGAGCGTTAGGCGCAATCCACGGCTGCCTCTAGTGTGGTTGGAGAGGATTAGGGATTGCGGTCAGCAGAGTTCCCATGTCTCAGAGCTCGTTCTATGTTTTTGGGTTATTGTCATGTCACTGTATGTGCTCTGACTTCTATGTCCATTGTGGTACTGAATTACCAGATCATAACATTCTGCTCAGCGATAGTTTCAGAACCTATATAGGGACGATAGGGCACACAGGTTGGCGTTAGATCTGCCTAGGGGATCTCCATTACTCCCTTCCCTAGTGTTTGGTTCTCTTTCCCATATCCCTTTGTGTTGCACTTAGACTTTCCTACACGTTGCTTGACAAACAGGCCCACTCTCCTTGGTCACTGTATACCATCAACTTTTCATGTTGTCTGTGGTCTGCTTTGGCTCCTCTTTTTCTGCTACAGTTCTCCTATCCCTAACAGTATGATAACCCTATAGTGCCATTCCACAAACTAATATTAACACAGTTCCCCCAACATGCTGATTGCCTTCACACAATATGATGACGCTGAAGTGCCCTCCACACATTATAATGCCCCCACACATGATCCTCCTTTAACAGTATGGCTGTTTTTTTTAGCGCTTCATCACATTTGAAGCCCTGCAAAGAAGCTTATCAGAAAACACCAGAAAGCCATTTTTCTTAAAAGTACTTTGTATTAAACCACCTTAAATGCAATTCGATAGAGAGTATTTTGTGGCCTCTTTAATTACAGGGCCATTGCACAGTTGCACGGTCTGTAGATGTTATTAGATGCAAAAATACATCAGGAAATGTGAATATAGACTTATAATTATGACCACTCTCTCCCTCCCATCCTATACTGGTGATGCCTCCATGCCACCAAAGTCCAGGTGCTTTCATATGAGCACCAGTTTGAAATAAAAACCTTATTTCCACCATCTATGATGCCTCCTGTTGAACAACAATCTTACATTTGTATGCGTTCTCAGCATTTGGGGAATACTTTGCCTTGAGTTTTTCCAATATTTTAAACATTCCTCTCCAAATTTAGTTCCCCGCTAACTACGCCGTTCCAGGAATCACAAGAAACATTTTATTATCATAAGGCTAACCATATTTTTGCAACTTGCAATACATATTTACGATATCGGCTGCTTTAAAGTCCTATAAATAGTTAATTGTATCATGAATTTTGGAATTGTTTCGTACTTTGGGAATTATTCATTTCAATAGAGTTTTGACAACATCACCCTAGGATATTTGCAGAGCGAGTAGATATGAAGTTCAATGGATCATTTAAAAACAATTTCACGTAGCTAGCTTTTACTGTGGTATTTGTTCTGTAAAATCCTGAGGAATGCAGTTCTGCAAATACTACAGGGAACAGGCAGGACAGAACCAGCACGTCAGCAGCGATCAATTCCCAGAGTTAGTGTATAGGGCTGCCTTCAAAAATGGAGAATAACCTAATTTTACTTCATTAGGTATAGGCATAACAGAATGCATGACCACGGCAGGAACTGGGCTCTGGAGAGGACGGGGGTCTACAATAGATGTCGACTTTTTTTTGCATAGTGAGGCCATTTTAAAAAAGTTAAATCAAAGATGAGGTTCTGAATGCGTTATTGAAGAGGCAGATTAAGAACTTAAATTTAGGTACTTCGTAAAGAAGAAAGGTAGCACTGAGTGCCAGCAATAATTCATGGTACAATGTTTCTACAAGCATGGTCTCCAAACACCTCACCAACCCATTATTATAGCCGCATTTTCATATTAGACATCTTATATATCTACCTGATAAAGTTGCTATCCAACTTAGAGTTTTGGCTATCACTGCCCCCCCAACATAACTTAGCCACCCGCTATTTGCCAATGGCTGCTGCTAAGCCTTCAGAATTGTGCAGACTGGCCAACCATAGGTAAGCGGGGTTTTGGTTGCAAAGATAGGTGGTTTTTAAAAACCTGCTGTCACTTAGGCTGGAGCTTTGTCCACCTGAAGTTACTCTATTATTGCTAAAAGAGTTTTTGAATTTTAATAACAAAAAAACTAATAATATTTATCAAAAAAATATATTGAGTACATTTAAAAATCAATGATTAGATCCCAAGGTATATAGGTCGAGGATTGGATCAGGATTAGTGATGAGCGAGTGTGCTCGTTACTCGAGATTTCCGAGCATGCTCGGGTGTTCTCCGAGTATTTTCGGCTAACAAACAGGCAACCCCCCCATGTATTCATGCTGTCTAGCAGCCGCAAATCATGCAGCTGTGGCGACTCAAACATAATCTCTGAGCATGCCAAAAATACCTGGAGAACACCCGAGCATGCTCAGAAATCTCAAGTAACGAACACACTCACTCATCACTAGTCAGGATACAATAAAGTTCATATAAATCAAATAGACCAAAAGTTTCTCTTATGTTAAACATAAGTATGGCCACAAAGGACATCAAAGACAAAGCACGCTCAGGTGATCTCTGAGTATTTATGACTGCTCGAAGATTTAGTTTTCATCGCGGCAGTTGAATGATTTACAGCTACAAGCCAGGCTGAGTACATGTGGGGGTTGCCTGGTTGCTAGGGAATCCCCACATGTACCTGGCTAGTAGCTGTAAATTATTCAGCTGCCGCGATGAAAACGAAATCTCCGAGCAGTCATAAATACTCGGAGGTCACCCGAGCGTGCTCGGGAAAACAAGAAAAGCAACGAGTACACGCTCTCATCACTAGTAAATATCTTATACAAATTTACTGTTATCAAACATACTGTGTCTGAGTATAGTCCTGTAAAATACAAGTACACTTGCTCATCACTAATATTTACCCATCGTATAGTCCTACCTGGCCTGCACCTTGGCCTTGCTCCCCAACGTGCGTTTTGCATTAATGTCACTTCCTCATGGGGCCGCGCCATTTATATATTGTCCAATTGGGCAACATTGTACACAGGTAATTGACCTATAGGGGTTTTCATTCATGATTGAGTGTGTCTTTGATGTCCTTTACGGTCATACTTATGCTTAACATAAAACAAACTTTTTGTCTATTTGATTTACGGTATATCAAATTTATTGTAACCTCACCCAATCCTCGACCTACATACCGTGGGATCTAATCATTGATAGACATATATAGATATGGTCTATATATATTGATCTATGTATATCATTTGATATCAATATCTGTTTTGAACCATACAATCTTTAAATATTGTATATGCATTTCTCATTTGGCCATAATACCACCCAAATATGTATGTTTTCTACAATATTATTAATTAATTTTTTAAGCTGTCCAACATATTATGTGAAGGGCACAGTTATGTGTTGTATACTTCTCACTTCAACCTTTTTACCGGTTTACTTATATTTTATTGTCTGTACATTGAATAAAGATTATTGTTATTCTAAAGGGAGTTTCTCTTTTTTTGGCTATTTTGGCTTCTAGTTCTCGTTTCCGTGGGAGCCCAGGCAGATGATGGGAGCAAGATTGGGTTTCCCTTTTTCCTCGGCTAGATGAGGATACTTGTTCCTGTCCCTCGCTATGGCTTTCTGGCTCGGAGTGACTGGGAATGGATATTGGGGGACCTTTCAGTTGTTGGAGAGGGCTACGATTGATAGTGCACTTCTTTGTGGCACCAATTAGTCGCTTTTTTAGCACAATAAGGTATAGAGCACAATCTCGGACTTTCTTCAAAAACCTGATTTATCGGAGGATCCAGGTTACAAATCTGTTGGTACCACAAGATTATAGGATGATGGGCTAGTATTGTGTGTTTTATAAAATTTTAGGGTAGTGTTCATTGTAATTGAAGTTTCTGGCAGATACAATACCATTTTATAGTCATATTAAAGGCATCTCCTTACATTGCAGAATCCCAGTCATTCTCATCAAAGTTATTAAACACAGCATGGTACGCGTAAAAGCGTCGGCCCGGACGCGGCTAGATTAACAGAATTCATTTCAGGCAGGAGGAGAAAAGACAATAACATTTAGGTGATATTTAACATTTTTATGAAGCACACAATTATCTTAATTAAAACAATTAACAATTCAGCATATGTTAACTAATAATGGTTATTTATCTGTAAGAACAATTAGAAGAGCAATTAATGGAAACGGCAGCACTACAGACAGATTACCACTCATATTTCGCATCTCTCTCAATTAAAGAAGTTCTTTTTGCTCCGACCAGTACATTCTAGAAAGCAAAAGAATATGTATTAACTGACTTCATATTAATTACTTTTAGGCCTCGTTCAGAGGAGTATATACTTAGTTTGTGTGACCAATGGACCGAAAGCAGACAGCACACTGATCAGTCAAAGTCAATGTGCTAGTCAGTGTATTGCCCAGACCAATAGTCATTGTTAACACTGACATTACACGAGCCGAGCGCACACACTAGGTCAGTGAAGGTGTGCTCTGATCCCTCTCTCCTGTGTGCAGCGGATGCTCACTGCACACAGGATTGCTTAGTAACAAGCTAATATAAAGGGTCTTAAAGTCATTCAAATGAGTAGATCATAAAACTTTAAAAATTTATTGGATATGCGTTAAAAAACTGAACGCAACACAAAAAAATTAATTCCCAGCTGGGATGGATATATTTCTTAACACCAGGCAACACCAAAAAATCCAAACGTACCCTACAGTGTTATCCTATTGAAATAAAACTTCCTAGCCGCTGAGGTTGGCACCCTATAAGAAAGTGATAAATGGTGACCCAACTCACCAGTGGCTGTCCCTAGATGACGTTATACCACTGTAAACTAATAATAACCTTATTGTACAAAGGTCAAACACAAGGGGTATAAAGGGTGGATAGACAAGGGTTATGAAGAATCAAGAAAGGTGAATTTATAATGATAGATACTGGTAATTTATAACCACCTAAAGTCATACCTCTATTTTTCACTCTTTGTTTCAATGAAGCCATTTGGTAAAAATTGACTAAAAAAACTGAAATGTTGTAATTTTTGCAAATTTATTAAAAGAAGAAAAACTGAAATATTACATGGTCATAAGTATTCAGACCCTTTGCTCAATATTGAGTAGAAGCACCTTTTGAGCTAGTACAGCCATGAGTCTTCTTGGGAATGATGCAACAAGTTTTTTAACACCTGGATTTTGGGGATCCTCTGCCATTCTTCCGTGCAGATCCTCTCCAGTTCCGTCAGGTTGGATGGTGAACGTTGGAGGACAGCCATTTTTAGGTCTCTCCAGAGATGCTCAATTGGGTTTAGGTCAGGGCTCTGGCTGGGCCAGTCAAGAATTGTCTCAGAGTCTTTCTGAAGCCATTCCTTTGTTATTTTAGCTGTGTGCTTAGGGGCATTGTCTTGTTGGAAGGTGAACTTTTGGCCAAGTCTGAGGTCCAGAGCACTCTGGAAGAGGTTTTCACCCAGGATATCTCTGTTCCTGGTCGCATTCATGTTTCTTTTAATGACAACCAGTCGTCCTGTCCCTGCAGCTGAAAAACACCCCCATAACATGATGCTGCCACCACCATGTTTCACTGTTGGGATTGTGTTGGGCAGGTGGGGAGCAGTGCCTGGTTTTCTCCACATATACCGCTTAGAACTATCACCAAAATGGTCTATCTTCGTCTCATCAGACCAGAGAATCTTATTTCTTCTCATAGTCTGGGAGTCCTTCATGTGTTTTTTATCAAACACTATGATGGCTTTCATATGTCTTGCACTGAGGAGAGGCTTCCGCCGGGCATCTCTGCCATAAAGGCCTGACTGGTGGAGGGCTGCAGTGATAGTTGACTTTGTGGAACTTTCTCCTATCTCCCTACAGCATCTCTAGAGCTCAACCACAGTGATCTTGAGGTTCTTATTTACCTCTCTCACCAAGGCTTTTCTCCCACGATTGCTCAGTTTGGCTGGACGGCCAGGTCTAGGAAGACTTCTGGTGGTCCCAAACTTTTTTCCATTTAAGGATTATAGAGGCTACTCTTAAGAACCTTGAGAACTGTAGAAATTCTGTTGTAACCTTGGCCAGATCTGTGCCTTGCCACTATTCTGTCTCTGAGCTCCTTAGCCAGTCCCTTTGACTTCATGATTCTCATTTGGTCTGACATGCACTGTGAGCTGTGGGGTCTTATATAGACAGGTGTGCGCCTTTCCAAATCAAGTCCTATCAGTTTACACAGCTAGCCTCCAATGAAGGAGTAGAACCATCTCAATGAGGATCACAAGGAAATGGACAGCATGTGACTTAAATATGAGTGTCTGAGCAAAGGGTCTGAATACTTATGACCATATGTTATTTCAGTTTTTATTTTTATTTATTAAATTTGCAAAAAAAATGTATACATTTCTGTTTTTTTCAGTGAAGATGGGCTGCAGAGTGTGAATTAATTAAAAAAAAAATAACTTTTTTGAATTTACCAAATGGCTGCAATGAAACAAAGAATGAAAAATTTAAAGGGGTCTGATTACTTTCCGTACCCACTTGTGATGCAGTGACCCCTGTTACAGCTAGGGGGCGCTGCAAGGTCTCCTCAGAATACACATGGAGGCGTAACCGGGTTTGTGAAATGGTGTCTGGCATGATTGTAAATGGCCGGTATGTGTCGCAGAGGAAATTCTCTGCACTGTAAGCAGATAATGTTGTTCTGGGACCTGTAGTCCCACAAGTATTGTTGTGTAGCTTTAAAGGGAGGCTTACAGGGGTAGTCGGAGAGCTTGGTGGGTCTGACTAACCACACAAACCTCCCACCTGTGGGAGTGGTTACAGATATATAATGTGACTGAGGACTGGTCACATGGGAAAATGTATGGACCTGATTGGTCCGTATGTAAGGTCCTGGAAGGCCTGTGTGTTGGACGGACCCAGGTGGGGACAGACGTCCTGAAGAGCACATGGTGAGGCCTTGGATCTGGTGGTCTGTGTGTTGGACAATTCCAAGTGTGGACGGACATCCTGAACAGCACACAGAGAGGCCATATGTGCAGAGTCTGTGAAGGCACTGCGTTGGGAAAGGCAAGCTACCATTTCTTCTGCAGGTCTGGATTGTCGTGAGTGCCCTGGTAACAAAGACAGCTTCCCCAAGAGATAGGACTGACAGGAGGTCAGCATGTGGAACAGAAGCTCCAGGAAGGTAACCCAGAGTTGGGGGACTGTGTGTACTGACGAGGGTCAGTTAATGAACTGAGCAGTCACCCATGGTAACTGGACGGAGTAAGGTCCAGCATGTTTAGTGACCGCAACTTAATGTCATGTTATGATACAGTGTGTAATGGACTGTTCGTGGTACGGTTTATGACAGTACCTGTATAATAAACCGCATAGACTGTTTAAAATGAAAAGTGTTCCTGTATGCCTCAAATCTTGCAGCCAAGCGAGTCTTCCCCAACCCTCTAGTGATCGTGGCATTACACACTGTATAAAAGTTCCAGCATGGTGTGTCTGAAGGAGGTTATATTCCACTTTAAATAGCTCACTCAGTCTCAGATAAGAAGCTCTTAATGCCCCTTTTAAGTTCTCATTTATCCTATGTGTCTCCTCCATCTCTTACTGCCTAGGAGCGCATGCGAAAACCAAAAACAAACACCAAAAGTAAACATGAGCTTATTCCCGTGTGTACCCACCCTTTATACACCTCATGTATGAGCTTTAATAACGATTTGAACAATAAGGTTATTATTAGTTTAGGGTGATGTAGGGTCATCTAAGGACAGCCACCGATGAACAGAGCACCAATATATAACGCTTTATTGTAGGGTGCCAGCTTCTGTGGCCAGGAAGTTTGTTGGGTACATTAGGGTTTTTTGGTGTTGCATGGTGTCAAGAAATCTATTCATCCATCTAGGGAAATTTTTGTATTGAAAGTGTATTGAGGTCTTGACCACACCAAGGGTGCACCCAACTACCCTCATTTACATGTGCTATGAAATGGTTTTCATATAGACCAAGAATAGTGACACTAACAGGCATGAGTTTTGTTGGGACTAAATACCCTACATGAATCTATGCACTTTTACGGTGGCTGTAGAAGAGACATTGTCGGATGATCCACCTTCTTAAAACTACATAATCCTGCTTCTAGCCATGGAAATAAGGTAACAAACCAGTACTAAATGGGGGTTTTCAATAATTTAAACTTATTATGTGCTCAAGTCAATTGTGAACACAATCTCTTAAGGTACCGTCACACTAAGCGACGCTGCAGCGATACCGACAACGATGTCGATCGCTGCAGCGTCGCTGTTTGGTCGCTGGAGAGCTGTCACACAGACAGCTCTCCAGCGACCAACGATCCCGAAGTCCCCGGTAACCAGGGTAAACATCGGGTTACTAAGCGCAGGGCCGCGCTTAGAAACCCGATGTTTACCCTGGTTACCAGCGTAAACGTTAAAAAAACAAACACTACATACTTACCTTCCGCTGTCTGTCCCCGGCGCTGTGCTTCTCTGCACTCCTCCTGCACTGTCAGTGCCGGTCAGCCGTAAAGCAGAGCGGTGACGTCACCACTGTGCTTTCCGGCTGGCTGGCGCTGACACAGGATGCAGGAGGAGTGCAGAGAAGCAGAGCGCCGGGGACAGACAGCGGAAGGTAAGTATGTAGTGTTTGTTTTTTTAACATTTACGCTGGTAACCAGGGTAAACATTGGGTTACTAAGCGCGGCCCTGCGCTTAGTAACCCGATGTTTACCCTGGTTACCAGTGAAGACATCACTGGATCGGCGTCACACACGCCAATCCAGCGATGTCAGCGGGAAGTCCAGCGACGAAATAAAGTTCTGGACTTTCCTCAGCGACCAACGATCTCCCAGCAGGGGCCTGATCGTTGGTCGCTGTCACACATAACGATTTCCTTAACGATATCGTTGCTACGTCACAAAAAGCAACGATATCGTTAACGATATCGTTATGTGTGATGGTACCTTTACTTGCTTACTTATCAGCCACCCAGCCACCCTTCTTACTCACAATCCAATTATAGGATTCTTGTTGGTGGTAGTGTGGCATCAGAGATGCTAACACTGGCCATCTAGGTCCCAAATCATGGTCTAGTAGATTGGTGAAGTCCAGCAAAGAACTCACACAAGAGCCACTTCTGCCTGTTATGACACATGGAAAGAACGATTGGTAATGGTAGAGATCCTGGTGACAATACTGCACATGCGCCGGCACAGATGATGACGGTGCTTGAGGGAGATCTCAGCAAAACCAAGCAAATGACAGATTCTGGACTGAAATATCCATCACAAGCAGGAGAAAGGCAAGAATAAGGGGGGGAGAAGAACTGAAAGTGCACTCAAACGCCCATATGCACTTTAAGCTAATTTGTATGTAACTTCAATGCCGGATTTCTCAGCAAATCTCCAATAGGGATTTTGTAAAAAAAAAAAAGTTATTGATTTATTGATTTGCTTAGGGTAATAGCAGCTGCACTGCATACCACAAGTTATTAGTTATTGCAAGTTACAAAGTTAGAACTATGTTAATTCAATTTGAAATGTAAATAATTTCTGCAAAAATGTTGCATTGCAAGTTTCTTACAGTGGCATGTAAAAGTTTGGGCGACCCTGGTTAAAATTACTGTTATTGTGAACAGTTAAAGGGGTTTTCACATGAAAAGTTGATTTTAATCTATAGATCTTGTCATTTCCACAATTGGATGTATTTAAATAAAATGTTCCTGTGCTGAGATAATCTTGTAAATGTGTCCCTGCTGTGTACTGTGTAATGGCTGGATCTGACCGTGCAGGGACATGGTCTTATCATACCGCATCTCCTGACCACTCTGAACATGCTCCTGATTTGCATGTGAGTCGCCCACCAGGGCCATGGGGTACTCGGTAGCGGGTCCGGTCGGCTCAAAGGGGGATGTCACGGTGGCGGCAACCCGGTCCATGGCCCCAGGCACCCATGTAAAAGGGACGGTCTTTACAAGGGGATTGGACTAAAGTTTGTGTTCGTGATGCTACCTGTGGTATTCGGTCAATGGGGACCGACACTGCTTAAAGGGGTCCTCTGGGGTGATGGTATGGCAGCTAAGATGGAACAACCTCCCACAGGTGAAGTAGGTCCCCAGGGCTATCGGTGTGTAGATGGAGGATGGTGAGTGGTACAGTGAAGAACGGAGGACACAAGTTTGAAGTCTCTTTACCTGGTTTACTGAAGATCTCAGGCAGCCACAGTCCACGGTACCAGGTCACAGGTACAGGCAGGGTCTGGTCAGCTTGGAAGCAAGTTGGGAGTCCCCTTTACCAGGTGGAGATGAAAGCCTTCCTCATAGCATGGTGGTTTTGTAGTCCCTTACTGCCTATGGCTTCTATCAAGGTCCTCACAGTAAAGGTGAGGGTGAAGTGGGACACAAACCCATGTGATACGTGGCTCAAGTCTTTTTACAGGGTCTCTATCATGACCCGAGTTCTATGTGCCACTGTGTCTCCTGGGTGTTGAGGCGGACAGGTTACATGTAGTTCAGCTGTCCGGACGGTTTCAGCTGTGCCACTTAGAGTCCAACACAACCTCGGTCTTCCGGATACTGATATCTGCACTTTGCAGGGAGGTAGCCCAATGGCAGCTGTCCTCCCCAGGTGTCACTTGCCTGCACTTCACTCTCCTGCACTCTTGCTACAAATCTGTTCTTCCTTCTGTGTTCTCTCAATCTTGGAGCTGCAGAAACTCTGGCTGCTAGCCCCTTACACGTCTCTCTGCCTCCGACTGCTCCATTCTGCTGTCTGGCACTAACTGACGCACTTTCCCTCCAAGCCAGAATTTATATATAGGGAAGTTCCCCCTAAACCAGGTTTAGAGCTCCCCCTTCTGGCCTGGAGTGTGAACTGTTGCATGTTTGTGTTTACCTGGTGAAAGATATCCTTCCTTGCTTCCAAGCGTGACATCACTCTCCCCATGAGGAAAGCAATGCCACTGTAACAATCAGGATCCTGGGGTGTTACACATGAATACCAACTTGTACTCTAGTTCATTTTGTTTGGTTTAGTTTTAGGTTTCTGCCTTTAGTGTAGGCAAGGGTGCACCCTACGTTCCTTTCAGCTGCATTTTAAATTTATAAATCTCCCCACTAGCTGTGTGTCCATCTTTAGAACCCAGTCCTGCTCAGCCCTTATTCGCACAGGACGTCACTATGATGCATGGTAAGGTTTTAATATTAGCGATTAGGACCATCCCGATTTTGGGTACACCTTGACGTTGATGGGATGGTTTTATAATTTTTTTTTTTTTATCAAAAAAGTGTGTTTATTAAGTACAGGTGCTTCTCATAAAATTAGAATATCATCAAAAAGTTTAATTTATTTCAGTTCTTCAATACAAAAAGTGAAACTCATATATTCTATAGAGTCATTACAAACAGAGTGATCTATTTCAAGTGATTCAATGATTATGGCTTACAGCTGTAACACCCCAGGTAACCAGTTGTTACAGTGGCATTGCATTCCTCACGGGGAGAGTGATGTCATGCTTGGAAGCGAGGAAGAATCCCTTTAACAGGTATTCAGCACATACAACACCGTGATCCGGTACCCTGGACTGTGGCTGCCTGAAACATACAGTAAAGAGACTGCAATCCTGTGTCCTCCGTTTCTTTCTACACCACCAACCACCTGTCTCTACTATACCGGGAGCCCTGGGGGAAGCCATACCATCCCTGCTGCCATAATATCACCCCAGTGGACCCCTTTAAGCAGCGTTGGTCGCCCCTGACTGAATACCACAGGCGGCATCACAAACTTTTATTATTTCACACACCCCTTTAAAGACCTTTAACTTAACATGGTCGCCCAGGCCCACGGACTGGGTCACCACCACAGTGATACATCCCTTTAAGTACTGGACCAGGTACCGAGTACCCTACGGCCCTGGCAGGCGTTCCCTTTTGGCGTCACGAACAGGATGGACCAACCCAGCAAACTGGATCTTGTGCACCTAAGAGACTGTGCTTTATTGAAAAACTAGAGAGATTCTGCAGTTTGTTTAAAGTGTACCCCCTGTCTGAGGAGCAAAAAGTCAACATTCTCATTGGTCAGTTAACTGGTGCGGCCCAGAGGGAAGAAAAGTCCTGGCCGAACACTGATAAAGGAACAGTCAAACAGATATTGGCTGGGCTGAAGGACACTTTTGACACTTGCACTGCAGAAATAAAAATAAGATTCTTTGGATGTAAACAGAGGGTGCAGGACAGCATTTTGGACTATGCCCTTAACCAAAATTGTGCAGTCCAGCCAAGTGCCCCCAAAGGAGAAGATCCAGCTGGCCTCCAGTTCAGGAGTATGCGGTCCTGAGGACCTGCCCTAGAACAAGAAGTAAAAGTGTTATTAATGTAATGTTTGCACTTAAAAAATGTTTGCACTTGTGTTATGTAACATTCAAGAAAAAAACCTCCCATAAAGGGAAGCAAAGTTATTTTCTGCACTTGTATGTATGTTCCTGCAACATTTAAGAAAACAACCTCTCATAAAGGGAAGATGAGTTTACATAACTTTTTGTAATGCATATTTTATAATTTTTGCATATGTTTTTAACCATTTATTGTCATTTTCTTTTCCCAGTCTGGGAGTACTGGATTTAACAGGGGGAGTGTAACACCCCAGGTTGTTACAGTGGCACTACGAGGTTCAGTGTCATGATGCAGAGGGTCCTCTTCCCAGGCACCTTTTTCCCATTTGTTAAATCTTCTTTAAAAAATATCCTTGGTCTATGAAGCTCAATCTCTTGTCTCTTGAGTATCGGGTATACAGCTGCCGCTGCACCATCAGTGGTCTAATGAGTCCACTATACATAATCACTCCCTGTGGTGCGTAACAATGACTTTTTGGTTTTCATTGGCTGTAAGCCGTAATCATCATCATTAGCAGAAATAAACACTTGAAATAGATCACTCTGTTATGACTCTATTTAATATATGAGTTTCACTTTTTATATTGAAAAACTGAAATTAATCAACTTTTTGATGATAGTCTAATTTTGTGGGACCACCTATATCCTATTATTTATATGCATTATTGCTTTTATTAATTTATTTACAGCAGGGTATTTTTTTTTTCACTTTGTTTCTGTCTTGGGTTTCATACAGGGACATGGCCTGCCCATACCACAGCTCCTGGATGGGGGAGCAAAAGTGTATACAGACATTACAGCATGGGATCATAGATTATTCTTGTTGTGAGGTAAAACATTTTCCTGCCTATTTTTAAACAATGTTTTACCTCAAATAAAGAAATATTTGCAATCCCCTGCTGAAATATTTGTATACTTTCCCCCCATTCCCCACCACCCAGGAGATTTATTTAAGATCAAACCATGTTCCTGCACGGTCAGACACAGCCATTACACAGTACACAGCAGGGACACATTTTTAAGATTATCTCCGCACAGGAACTTTTCATATAAACTCATCCAATTGTGGAACTTATTAATATTCCAAATCACGCCTTGCGCAGGCGTGTACTACGGAGGACACAGCATGAACTTCAACCCAATATTGCGGCCAGCATGCAGCCAGCGGGTAAGGAAAGGGTGAATCAAACACCCGAAAACCCCGCCCATATGACCGCAAACCTGTCCCGCCAAATTCAGGTGACAGGTTCCCTTTAAGTTAGAGGATGCTGGGTTTTTATAAAGCTGGGAAATTTGCATCACCTGGCCTTTCTTAACAACGACCGTGAACAAGCTATAACCCTAACAGTCTATTTAAGGTTTGAAAGTTTGGTCAAAGTTATCCGAGAGCAAAAATCTTCAAAGGGGTCCAAACTTATGCATTGGCCCATTTTCCTTTTTGTAATTTCTAAAATGTAAAACCTTTCAATATGTATATTTTGTTTCCTAAAATACAAAGGAAATGTGTCATCTTCAACATTAGTCCTTTTACAGATCATTTAATCTTCAACTTGCTGTTCACAATAACAGTAAATTTGACCAATGGTACCCAAACCTTTATATGCCACTGTATATCATGTCATCTGATTGCCACATTTTTACACTAATTGCACACAGCACTTTGGAAATTACCACTTAATCCTCAAACAAAATCTCTTTCAATTTTGTCCCCATATTCTTTACGAATAGGACACATGTAAGAATACAGAATGCAGCAAATATTACAATTAGCGACAATAAAGTCTCGATTTCCCAGGCTCTCATAAATTCCCGTTACATAGCCTGCTCTCTATAGCAATAAACATTTATTTAGTATAATTGGCTTCATTCATATTTTTATCATCTGCATGAAAACTTGCGGGGATTACTCATTACATAAAATTGATGAGTCAGGTAACAAAGAATTCAGCGGGTCACGTAAGGAAAGATGCAGAAATAGAATTTGATTTCAATACCGCACCAACTATTTATGATCTATAACAATTAGTTACAGCTAGAGCCAGCAAGCTGTGAAAATAGTCGTGCTAGTATTTTAATGTGTACTAGAAGGCATTGTTTCTGCCGTCTTAAAGCTGTGAAATGTTTCCACCAACTTTCATTAAATTTTTTCAGCTATTTCCTCATGTATAGGGATGAGCGGGCCAGTGAATGTTCGGGTTCTTCTGGTTCGGCTGAACTAGAGTTCAAAGTTTGGTTCGGTATCCGAACTTGACCTGAACTTGACCCAAACCCAATAGTAGTCAACAGCGACACAAACTTCGGTGCTTTAAATTGTCTGTAAAATGGTCAGATATTTTTGAACAAGAATAGGAGGTCCAAGTGGAAGAGGATGTTAAGGATGTTTGTTTGTTTGTTTTTTTATTGTTTTTATGGAACTGATTTAAAACAACCTAGAATGGTGGATGTGGCGGTACAGGTGGAGAAGGTAGAGGAGGAGGTAGTCGACACAGTTTGCTTTTTTGCTTGTTTTTTTTTGGGGGGGGAGAAGGCACCCAAATGAAATGAATGGCAAATAAAGTTGAATACTCGCTTGGTGTCTAGTCATCCAAAGGTATGGACAAGTCCTGGGGGATTCTCGCATGTCTCATTTTAAGAAATGTTAGCTTCTCCACCTTGGATGTGGATAGTTGGATGCACCTGTCTGTGATAACACTCCCTGTCTTGCTAAACACATGTTCTGACAGTACACTTGCCGCAGGGCAGGCCAGCACCTCCAAGGCATTAAGCTCAAGCTCAGGCCATGTGTCAAATTAGGAGACCCAGAAGTTAAATGGGGCAGACCCATCAATAAGTATGTGGAGACATGTGGACAGGTACTCTTCCACCATGTTGTTGTACCTCTGACTCCTGTTAATTTGGAGCATTCTACATGGTGGTGCTGGATGTTGTGGCATGATGAGAAAGTTTTTACATATTTCGGCCATGCTCACATTGCCTTCCGAAGTGGTGGAGAGGCCTCAGCTGAGTTGGCGATTTCCTCCTCTGCGTCTTTGTTCTTCCACTGGGCCAACGCTGTCAGGTGGGAAATTCATCCGTAGTTTCTCTACCAGCATATGTTTGTTTTCACTCCTTTTGCAATCCCGCTGCAGTGATGGAAGTAATGATGGTACATTTCCTTTTAGCAGGAATACATCAGAATGGCCACACAGTAATCAGCAGGGGTAACAATTCGGCCTACTCGGCAGTCGTTGCACAGGTACAGTATCATGTGTTGGCTCATGTGTGCCAGGCTTCCCAGAGGCAATAACAAACAGTCCTTGATGGGAGGTGTATTATCTGGGTACTCTGTATTCCCCCAGCCATGCTCCAGTGATGCCTGTGAGCTGCTCTAGGTGCCACCCGGCTGTGAACATGATTGTTCCTCCTCTTATCATCATCATCCTCACATACTGTCCCTTGGCTGTACACTTGGGCACCTGGCCGCTGTTGGGACAGTAGCTCAGCCTCAGAGCCATATGTAGATGACAGGCATGATATCAGTGTGAATTGGTGCTGCTCCTCTTCCACCTGTGCCACAACCTTATCCATCATGGCCTGAATTGTTTTTTCCAGTGTGTATGTAAGTGGTACACTAACACTGATGATGGCATCATCAACACTGGCCATATTGGTGGATTATTCAAAGCAACGCCACACGGCACACACGTCCCACATGGCAGCCCACTTATTGATTGTGAAGTACTGTTGCTCTGCAGAATAACACAGCCGTGTGTGCTGCAGCTGAAACTCCACTATTGCCTGCTACTGCTCACACAATCTCTCCAGCAAATGCAAGGTGGAGTTCCACCTTGTTGGTATGTCGCATGTCTGTCGGTGATTGGGAAGTCAGAAGTGATGCTGCAGCACAGACAGGTGAGCAGGATTGTCAACTTCCTAAAAAAACATTTCTGGACAACTGGACTCAAATTCATGGATGGCCTAATATTTTAAACAACATTTGACACTCCAACTAAAGACCATGCCCCCAAAAGACCACACACCCCAAAGAACATGCCCTAAAATGACCAGAATAGGAGCCAGGAAAGATAGTTAGAATTACATTACAGAACAGGAGAAGTGCAGTGCTTTTGGCCAAAATCTTTCATCCATCCATGACCCCATACACCTTCTCTTCAATACGATGCAGTCATCCTGTCCCTTTTGCAGAAGACACCCCCAAAGTATGATGTTTCCCTAACTATGCTTCACAGTTGGGATGGTGTTCTTGGGGTTGTACTCATCCTTCTTCCTCCAAACATGGCAAGTGGAGGTGATACCAAAAAGTTATATTTTGATCTCATCTGACCACAAGACCATCTCCCATGCCTCCTTTGGATCATCCAAATGCTCATTGGTAAACTTCAAATGGAATTGGCGTAAGCAGAGGGACCTTGATTTTAATTCATAATGGCGTAGTGTGTTACTAATGGTAATTTTTGAGTCTGTGGTCCCAGATTTCTTCAGGTCATTGATCAGGTCCTCTCATGTAGTCCTGCGCTCATTCCTGACTTTTCTCAGAATCACCCTTACCCCACGAGGGGGAGCCTCAGACCGAGGAAGATTGCGACCTCCCTTCTAACACTCTCGCACCTCTCCAATCTATCCTAAACTCTGCTGCTCAATGAATTCACCTATCCCCCGCTATTACCTGGCCTCTACTCTCTGTCAATCCCTTCACTGGCTCCACATATATGAGGTATCAGGGTCTGAGCCAACATTTATAGATTTGAATTTATTATTTGAAAAACCAGAATGAAGATGCCGCGCTGACAAGAGGAAATGTGACTGTGAAGTGAGTGAGCCTCAGTCACCTACCTCACTGTTGTAAACTGGCGTGTCCACTAAGGACAATTGGCTGCTGCAATAATGTCCTCCGTGGTCTTGAAATGGTGGCAGCGCTTGCAGTGCACAGATGTAACAGGGAGCGTCCTCCCGTGGTTGTGAAATCCCCAATACGCTCGCCGCTGTGGATACCAGCAGGCAGCCTTGGCTGATTTCACCGCCAAGCAGTTGCGTAGCGAGTGAGGGGTGTGGCTAATTGGTGACGTCACCTGTCCATATGACGGACACTCGCAGGGGCCAATCCCAACGTGTTTCAAGGGAACTGACCCTCTTTCTCAAGGTACGGCTCCCCTGCCGGTGCTGGTTGTTTTATAGCCACATTTCCTAATACTATGCATAGCATGGAACCGCCCTCCACCTAGGAACGCCTGCATGGTTAAATCGCGAGAGTCTGCACACTGGCAACCCCCTCGGGTGACCAACTAAAGGATAACTAAACCCTGCGATGATACCAGTGAAAAAATACTAATGATGCCGCTCTTCCACATGGATGATACCACTTGATTCCCGTCTTATGACCGAGTATACCCCAGACCTAAATGATAGTTAAAACTGTAAACCTTTAATAATAAAACCTCTAAAAACATTATAATGCATAGTGAAAACCCTAACAGATAAACATACTAAACTTAAAATCATTTTACTGATACTAAAACGATGATGATTTCTCAAATTTAACTTATTACTACTACACACACTCCTGTCAAAGAATACCGTGACCTCTGACAAGCGCATACTGACGATACACACTTATCAGAATATACAGTTAGGGCCAGAAATATTTGGACAGTGACACAAGTTTTGTTATTTTAGCTGTTTACAAAAACATGTTCAGAAATACAATTATATATATAATATGGGCTGAAAGTGCACACTCCCAGCTGCAATATGATAGTTTCCACATCCAAATCGGAGAAAGGGTTTAGGAATCATAGCTCTGTAATGCATAGCGTCCTCTTTTTCAAGGGACCAAAAGTAATTGGACAATGGACTCTAAGGGCTGCAATTAACTCTGAAGGCGTCTCCCTCGTTAACCTGTAATCAATGAAGTAGTTAAAAGGTCAGGGGTGGATTCCAGGTGTGTGGTTTTGCATTTGGAAGCTGTTGCTGTGAGCAGACAACATGCGGTCAAAGGAACTCTCAATTGAGGTGAAGCAGAACATCCTGAGGCTGAAAAAAAAGAAAAAATCCATCAGAGAGATAGCAGACATGCTTGGAGTAGCAAAATCAACAGTTGGGTACATTCTGAGAAAAAAGGAATTGACTGGTGAGCTTGGGAACTCAAAAAGGCCTGGGCGTCCACGGATGACAACAGTGGTGGATGATCGCCGCATACTTAATTTGGTGAAGAAGAACCCGTTCACAACATCAACTGAAGTCCAGAACACTCTCAGTGAAGTAGGTGTATCTGTCTCTAAGTCAACAGTAAAGAGAAGACTCCATGACAGTAAATACAAAGGGTTCACATCTAGATGCAAACCATTCATCAATACCAAAAATAGACAGGCCAGAGTTAAATTTGCAGAAAAACACCTCAAGAAGCCAGCTCAGTTCTGGAAAAGTATTCTATGGACAGATGAGACAAAGATCAACCTGTACCAGAATGATGGGAAGAAAAAAGTTTGGAGAAGAAAGGGAATGGCACATGATCCAAGGCACACCACATCCTCTGTAAAACATGGTGGAGGCAACGTGATGGCATGGGCATGCATGGCTTTCAATGGCACTGGGTCACTTGTGTTTATTGATGACATAAGAGCAGACAAGAGTAGCCAGATGAATTCTGAAGTGTACTGGGATATACTTTCAGCCCAGATTCAGCCAAATGCTGCAAAGTTGATTGGACGGCGCTTCATAGTACAGATGGACAATGACCCCAAGCATACAGCCAAAGCTACCCAGGAGTTCATGAGTGCCAAAAAGTGGAACATTCTGCAAAGGCCAAGTCAATCTCCAGATCTAAACCCAATTGAGCATGCATTTCACTTGCTCAAATCCAGACTTAAGACGGAAAGACCCACAAACAAGCAAGACCTGAAGGCTGCGGCTGTAAAGGCCTGGCAAAGCATTAAGAAGGAGGAAACCCAGCGTTTGGTGATGTCCATGGGTACCAGACTTAAGGCAGTGATTGCCTCCAAAGGATTTGCAACAAAATATTGAAAATAAAAATATTTTGTTTGGGTTATGTTTATTTGTCCAATTACTTTTGACCTCCTAAAATGTGGAGTGTTTGTAAAGAAATGTGTACAATTCCTACATTTTCTATCAGATATTTTTGTTCAACCCTTCAAATTAAACGTTACAATCTGCACTTGAATTCTGTTGTAGAGGTTTCATTTCAAATCCAATGTGGTGGCATGCAGAGCCCAACTCGCGAAAATTGTGTCACTGTCCAAATATTTCTGGCCCTAACTGTACCTATAAGAAATGTGAATGGGAACAAAAATACGCCATCTCTAGACTATTCTTTATATTTTATTAAAATTTTAAACTAGTACAAATGGCGCACAAACCCACTCCAACCCATGAATTAAAACCAATACTAATACCCCTACTTATGTTAAAACTACTCATAAAAAAACGCTCATATTTAAAAGAGACCCTGCTCCTTATAGGGCAAACAATTCAATTTCATAATTAAGTCCCTTGGGAGCCAGACTATCTAGTGTGAAAATCCATTTGGATTCCACTCTTGACATGCTTTTCAAGTAATCTCCGCCCCTCGGATTTTCCTTCACAATTTGAATCCCACAGAAAGAGGTGTTGCTACATGACCGGTTGTTTATCCGCAAAGTGGTGAGATAGAGGGTGCCCCATAAAACCCTTGTTAATATTATCCAGGTGTTCATTTATTCTCTCTTTAAGCCACCTCTTTGTGCGGCCCACATAGAGTTTGCCGCACGGACATCTCACTGTGTAAATGACCCCTTTAGAGTGGCAAGAAATGTTATCTCTGATCGTAAACAATTTGGTTCTATCTGCATTCCAGAACAGCATTTAAACCGATCGTTTACTTTCTGTACGCACACAACAAGAACAACTTCCATAATTAAAAATCCTGCACTCGCGGACTGTTGGTGCCCAGGTGGTTTATCCCCCACAGTGCCCATACCCATTTTAATGGTAGGGGCCACAATGCTCCCAATGTTCTGGACTCTTCTATAAATGAACCTCGGATTGACCGGTAATAGTTCCCCCACGCTCTTATCCTCTTTTAGGACGGACCAGTGTTTCTGGATGATGCTAGTAAATTTCTTTCTATTTGCATGGAATTGAGTAATAAACGGTAGATTTCCAATTTCTTGTGCTATATTACAAGCCTTATTTCCTGATTTTACGCCATGGATTAAGTTAGTTCTCGTCAGGGATTTTGCTTTCTCTCTTGCTTCCTCAAGGAATGGCAAATGGTATCCCTTTTCGGTAAACTGATCCATCAAATACTTTGATTCTGCGTCATAGTCATGGTCTCTAGTGCAATTCCTTCTGGCGCGTGTGAATTGACTCTTAGGGATGTTTAATAACCATGCTGGTAAATAGTAACATAGTAACATAGTTAGTAAGGCCGAAAAAAGACATTTGTCCATCCAGTTCAGCCTATATTCCATCATAATAAATCCCCAGATCTACGTCCTTCTACAGAACCTAATTGTATGATACAATATTGTTCTGCTCCAGGAAGACATCCAGGCCTCTCTTGAACCCCTCGACTGAGTTCGCCATCACCACCTCCTCAGGCAAGCAATTCCAGATTCTCACTGCCCTAACAGTAAAGAATCCTCTTCTATGTTGGTGGAAAAACCTTCTCTCCTCCAGACGCAAAGAATGCCCCCTTGTGCCCGTCACCTTCCTTGGTATAAACAGATCCTCAGCGAGATATTTGTATTGTCCCCTTATATACTTATACATGGTTATTAGATCGCCCCTCAGTCGTCTTTTTTCTAGACTAAATAATCCTAATTTCGCTAATCTATCTGGGTATTGTAGTTCTCCCATCCCCTTTATTAATTTTGTTGCCCTCCTTTGTACTCTCTCTAGTTCCATTATATCCTTCCTGAGCACCGGTGCCCAAAACTGGACACAGTACTCCATGTGCGGTCTAACTAGGGATTTGTACAGAGGCAGTATAATGCTCTCATCATGTGTATCCAGACCTCTTTTAATGCACCCCATGATCCTGTTTGCCTTGGCAGCTGCTGCCTGGCACTGGCTGCTCCAGGTAAGTTTATCATTAACTAGGATCCCCAAGTCCTTCTCCCTGTCAGATTTACCCAGTGGTTTCCCATTCAGTGTGTAATGGTGACATTGATTCCTTCTTCCCATGTGTATAACCTTACATTTATCATTGTTAAACCTCATCTGCCACCTTTCAGCCCAAGTTTCCAACTTATCCAGATCCATCTGTAGCAGAATACTATCTTCTCTTGTATTAACTGCTTTACATAGTTTTGTATCATCTGCAAATATCGATATTTTACTGTGTAAACCTTCTACCAGATCATTAATGAATATGTTGAAGAGAACAGGTCCCAATACCGACCCTTGCGGTACCCCACTGGTCACAGCGACCCAGTTAGAGACTATACCATTTATAACCACCCTCTGCTTTCTATCACTAAGCCAGTTACTAACCCATTTACACACAATTTCCCCCAGACCAAGCATTCTCATTTTGTGTACCAACCTCTTGTGTGGCACGGTATCAAACACTTTGGAAAAATCGAGATATACCACGTCCAATGACTCACCGTGGTCCAGCCTATAGCTTACCTCTTCATAAAAACTGATTAGATTGGTTTGACAGGAGCGATTTCTCATAAACCCATGCTGATATGGAGTTAAACAGTTATTCTCATTGAGATAATCCAGAATAACATCCCTCAGAAACCCTTCAAATATTTTACCAACAATAGAGGTTAGACTTACTGGCCTATAATTTCCAGGTTCACTTTTAGAGCCCTTTTTGAATATTGGCACCACATTTGCTATGCGCCAATCCTGCGGAACAGACCCTGTCGCTATAGAGTCCCTAAAAATAAGAAATAATGGTTTATCTATTACATTACTTAGTTCTCTTAGTACTCGTGGGTGTATGCCATCCGGACCCGGAGATTTATCTATTTTAATCTTATTTAGCCGGTTTCGCACCTCTTCTTGGGTTAGATTGGTGACCCTTAATATAGGGTTTTCATTGTTTCTTGGGATTTCACCTAGCATTTCATTTTCCACCGTGAATACCGTGGAGAAGAAGGTGTTTAATATGTTAGCCTTTTCCTCGTCATCTACAACCATTATTTCCTCACTATTTTTTAAGGGGCCTACATTTTCAGTTTTTATTCTTTTACTATTGATATAGTTGAAGAACAGTTTGGGATTAGTTTTACTCTCCTTAGCAATGTGCTTCTTTGTTTCCTTTTTGGCAGCTTTAATTAGTTTTTTAGATAAAGTATTTTTCTCCCTATAGTTTTTTAGAGCTTCAATGGTGCCATCCTGCTTTAGTAGTGCAAATGCTTTCTTTTTACTGTTAATTGCCTGTCTTACTTCTTTGTTTAGCCACATTGGGTTTTTCCTATTTCTAGTCCTTTTATTCCCACAAGGTATAAACCGCTTACACTGCCTATTTAGGATGTTCTTAAACATTTCCCATTTATTATCTGTATTCTTATTTCTGAGGATATTGTCCCAGTCTACCAGATTAAGGGCATCTCTAAGTTGGTCAAACTTTGCCTTCCTAAAGTTCAGTGTTTTTGTGACTCCCTGACAAGTCCCCCTAGTGAAAGACAGGTGAAACTGTACAATATTGTGGTCGCTATTTCCTAGATGCCCGACCACCTGCAGATTTGTTATTCTGTCAGGTCTATTAGATAGTATTAGGTCTAAAAGTGCTGCTCCTCTGGTTGGATTCTGCACCAACTGTGAAAGATAATTTTTCTTGGTTATTAGCAGAAACCTGTTGCCTTTATGGGTTTCACAGGTTTCTGTTTCCCAGTTAATATCCGGGTAATTAAAGTCCCCCATAACCAGGACCTCATTATGGGTTGCAGCTTCATCTATCTGCTTTAGAAGTAGACTTTCCATGGTTTCTGTTATATTTGGGGGTTTGTAACAGACCCCAATGAGAATTTTGTTACCATTTTTCCCTCCATGAATTTCGACCCATATGGACTCGACATCCTCAATTCCTTCGCTAATATCCTCCATTAAAGTGGACAACTGTCCTCCCTTATATCCTCCCTTCGCTAATATCCTCCCTTAAATGACAACTGTCTATATGTATATAGCTATTGCAATCAACCTCCTTCCAGTAACACTTAGTAGAGAGCCTATTATGATCCACAAAAATGTTCAAATCCAAAAAATTGATATCGGTGCTACTTATTGTGGGAGTAAACTCAAGGCGGAAAGCATTGTCATTAAGTCCAGCTAAAAAGCCTTGTAGGTCAGTTTGTGACCCATCCCATATAAAAAGCACATCATCGATGAAACGACGCCACAAAATAAGACCTTTGTGCAGTTGGCCACTCCCATAAATATGTGACTCCTCCCATAGTCCGACATATAAGTTAGCATAGCTTGGGGCAAATTTTGTCTCCATTGCGGTGCCGCAAGTTTGCAAATAAAATTGTTTACCGTAAACAAAATAATTATGAGTTAAAATAAATTTAATACTCTCGACAATGAATGCGATTTGAGTAACATCATAAATTGACAAATGCTTGTGGAAATGTTCTGCTGCTTTGCAAGCCTTATCATGATCAATAATTGTGTACAAGGATTTGACATCTAAGGTGCCAAGTATATACTTATCAGACCACCTTATAGTTTCTAATGCCCTAATGGTATCCCCTGTATCCTTCAAGTACGCTGGAAGGAGTGTGGTACATTTCTGTAAGTGAATATCCACATACTTCGATAAAATTCGCCGTAAGGCAATTAATCCCTGACACAATGGGTTTTTCTGGTGGGTGCACGGGATCTTTGTGCATTTTCGGGATGTGGTAGAATATTGCCACATTTGGTGTTTTATTGTACACAAACTGGAACTCTTTTCTATTGAGAATGCCTAGAGATTAACCCTTATAGGCCAACACATACAGCTGCTTAATGAATCGGCTGGTAGGGTCCCCCAGCAGTTTCTTATACATGATTTCATCACTAAGAAGGCGTATTAATTCAGCCTGATACATGGGCCGATCCATAATAACAATGCCCCCTCCCTTGTCTGCTGTGCGGACAATAATGTCCTGGTTCTCCTGCATGTTGACCAGGGCGGTTTTTTTCCCCTCTAGTGAGATTGCATGGTGCATATTTAGAGTTCCTCCTTTTAATTTAAACAAAAACAAAAGGGGTAAAGTTTGCTCCCACTAGGGAACTAATCCATTTAACCTATATGTATGCTTGAAAAAGTTACTTCGCAATCTAGCCGTTAAAAAACATTTTTTGAAAAAGGGACCAGAGGGTGCCGGTACACAGAATGGGGTTAATGGAGAATACATACATACGACATTAGCGAAACCATCTGCATTTAACCCTATTAATGAATATTCTAATGCTTTCATTACATTTGAGACACTGGTCACTAGAGACATTAGAAAAATTAAAAGGAGGAACTCTAAATATGCACCACTTCATTTCTAGCACAGCCTGCTGACGCTTACCACTAGCTGTTCGATAATGGGACACCTCGTGTGCAACACTGGCAGCTGCGGATGGAGTGGTCATGTGACTGCCCTCTGTGGACAAGCTTTCGCTTCTGGAGGAGGAGGAGGAGGAGGGGTTGCGAACGCCTACAGCCAACTGTTTCCTAGACAGTGGGCTAGGCAGAACTGTCCCACTATTGCTGTCCCCTGTGGACCCTGCATCCACCACATTAACCCAGTGTGATGTGATGGACACATAACGTCCATGGCCATACCTACTGGTCCATGCATCTGTTGTGAGGTGCACCTTTCTACTGACTGATTGCCTCAGTGCATGGACAATGCGGTCTTTGACATGCTGGTGGAGGGCTGGGATGGCTTTTCTCGCAAAGAAGTGTCGACTGGGTAGGTCATAGCGTGGTACTGCGTAGGCCATCAGGGCTTTGAAAGCTTCTCTTTCAACCAAACAGTAGGGCATCATCTCTAACGAGATTAGTCTAGCAATGTGGGCGTTCAAACCCTGTGTATGCGGATGAGAGGATGAGTACTTTCTTTTCCTAACGAGAGTCTCTTGTAGGGTGAGCTGGACTGGAGAGGTGTATATGGTGGAACTAACGGTGGTGGTGGACATGGCGGATTGAGAGAGTGTTGGTGATGGTATTCTCAATGTTGGATTACATACATTGTTTCCTACCAATAACCTTGTGATTCCCTGACTGCTTTGGCCTTGCGACGATACCTCCACTTTTGCTGCTGGTGTTGTCCTAACCGGTGGGCTTACAGTGAGGGAAGCAAAGTAGTGTTGCTGACTACCTTCATTCTGAGCAGGTGCACCAACCGTACGGGACGTTTGTTAGTTAGTCCAGGCTTGCAAGTGCATGCTGGTTAAATGTCTAGGTATGCACGTTGTATTTAAATTTTGAAGATTCTTGTAAGCAGCGGGTTAATCAGCGTGATGTCCACAACGAGCAACAGAGAATGTTAATTTATTAAGAATTAAGAATATCCAGCTTAAAACATGAGAACAGGATCAATCTGGTTTCTGAGAGAGACAGATCTGCTGTGAGTCCTTCTGCTTCAGCTCCACACAAGAAATGTGCTCACAGGGAAGGGGAGGAGGAACATCCTGTCTGTAAATGAGGACTCCTTTTTTTTTTTTAACTTTGTTGACATGTGAACAATATGCATGCAGATATATAAATCACATCATATTAAACAAACAATAGTTGTTGCAATACATACAGATCAATATGTATTAGGCCAACACCCCCACTCAACAACTACTTATTCTGTCAGTCCCATAGTGGTTCTCAATTCTTGGAACCTAGGTCGTGGCAATGGCTTGGTCAAAATATCAGCTAACATTTTATCAGTTTCACAATAAACAAACTGAATTACGCCACGATCTATTAAATCACGTAGATGATGACATCTGACGTCGATGTGCTTAGTTCTAGCACTGATCTTTTCACTGCATGCAAGTTTAATGCATCCTTGGTTGTCCTCATATATCACTGTTGGCTGAGTTAACGGTTTACCAAGATCATCCATCAGTTGTCTTAGCCAAATGATCTCCTGACTTGCATAGGCTGCGGATACATACTCAGCTTCTGTAGATGACAAAGCAACAGGCACTTGTTTTCTACTAGACCAGGAGATTGAACTTTCTCCAAGTTTAAATACATATCCGCTTGTGGATATACGATCTTGCGAATCACCAGCCCAATCTGAGTCAACATAGCCGGTGAGTTTTAGATTTCCTGCTGCAGATATTTTTAAATTTACACCTTGTGTCCCTTTTAAATATTGGAGAACTCTTTTAACGGCATTCCAGTCCTTTTGGCGCGGTTTCTCCACATATCGGCACAATATTCCAACTGCTGTTGTAATATCCGGTCGAGACGTAGTTGATATATATAGAAGTGCCCCCGCTGCCTGTCGATATTTCTCATTGTTAGGCAACAGGTCATCTTCTTCCAGTTTCAGGTAGGATGATTCCATTGGCGTTGATACACCTTTGGCTTCCGTCATTCCGAACTGATCCAAAATTGAATTAATCTTTGCACTTTGATTTAAAGGAAAACTTCCATCTTCCTCTCTCTGGATGTGGATTCCTAGATAATATGTCACATTTCCTAGGTCTTTCGTTTCAAAATGCTTGTTCAAAATTTTAGTAATTTTCCCAATTTCAGCTTCTTCTTGATGAACTACAATTACATCGTCCACATATAAGAGAATATACATCCATTTTCCATCTGTATATCTCGTGTACAGGCATGGATCCGCTTGACCTCTTTTAAGTCCTTCTTCTAACAAGACTTTGTTCATTTTAGAGTTCCATGCTCTCGCCGATTGCTTAAGACCATAAAGAGATTTTTGTAGTTTGCAAACAAGATTCTGTTCACTTTCCTTTACATAACCTTCAGGTTGAGTCATGTATAAGTCCTCCTCAATGTCATCATTTAAAAATGCAGTTTTGATATCCAAATGTCTGACAAACATCCTTTGTACTGCAGCTACCGCCAACAATGCTCTAAATGTTGTCTATGGAAAAAGTAGCATCATAGTCTTCGCCATATTTTTGAGAATATCTTTTTTTGCGACGAACCTCGCTTTAAATCTGTGGACTTTACCTTCAGAATCATATTTGGTTTTAAATACCCATTTACACTTAATTGCCTTTTTATCCTGTGGTAACTCAGTGAGTTTCCAAGTTTGAAGTTGATGAAGCGAGTTCATTTCTTCATTCGCGGCATTGATCCACTTTGTTCTTTCATGGGCGGGTAGTTTCTGCATTTCATCCCATGACTGTGGTTCTGACTCAGGCAGTGTCTTCACAATGTAGGATAAACGTTTAGCTGGTATTCCTTTGTTTGATCTTTACGACCGTCTAATTTCAGGTTCACTTAGGCCTTTTGTTGTTCCTTCAGTGGTTGAAGAGTCCAGCCAGACTTCTACATTCTTTTCTTCGTTGTCTTGTAATTGTGATTGAGATTGTTGTTGTTGCTTCATCTGGACTACTGGCATAATGTCATAAAACTTGGATGACACAAAGTTTTCATCAAACACTACATCTTTACTTATTGTGACCTTGTTTGTCTCTGGGTGTAAAATTCTAAACCTTTGTGGGTTTCACTGTAGCCTACCAGGATGCCTTCATTGGCATGAGATTCCCACTTAGTTCATTTTTCTTTAGGAACATGTGCAAATGCTTTACTCCCGAAAATCCTTATGTGTTGTAGTTTTGGTTTTGTACCATTCCATTGCTCAAATGGAGTTTTCTCTGTCGCTTTACTTGGTAGTCTGTTCTGAAGATAACAAGCTGTCATAATAGCTTCGCCCCAATATACTGTAGGCAAATTTGCATCAAATAACATACTCCTTGTGCTTTCACAGAGTGTCCGGTTCCTTCTTTCGGCTACACCATTTTGCTCAGGGTTGTATGGTACAGTAGTTTGAAATATGATTCCATTTTTCATTAAAATGCTCTGTGTTTCATTACTTGTATACTCAGTTCCATTATCTGCACGTAAAGTTTTTGGCATTCTTCCAAACTTGTTGTGTACTTCAGCTAGATATATTCCAAGTTTCTCTGGAACTTCATTTTTGCTGTGAAGTAAATAGACAACTGTATATCTTGAATTGTCATCAATAAATGTAAGAAAATATCTCTTCTTTCCAGAGGTCTGAGTACGCATTGGACCACAGATATCCGTGTGTACTAAATCTAGTGGTTGTTCTGTTCTTGTAGTACTTTTCTTAGGAAAGGCCTTTCTGGACATTTTCCCTTTGATACAGCTGGAACACCTCATTGTCTGATTACATTAATCAATTGTAATATTATCAGCTAATTGTTCTTGAAATAACTTTCTTATTGCTTCTGGGTCTCTATGCGCAAGCCACCTGTGCCATACATGAATACAGTTCTTGTGCAGTTCTTGCTGAGCTGTGCATAAACACTCTTTACATTTCAACTGATACAGTTCATCTCTGATTTTTCCTTTTGCTAATGTGTGACCCTCCTTTGAGATGATGCAGCTATCTTCCTTAAATGTAACTTCATTACCTTGTTTTGTGAGCTTTTTCACAGATAATAGATTACTTTCAAGACTAGGCACATATAGTACATCCTTTACATGGATCCTTCTACTTTGTGTTGCAGAGATGTTACAATCAATATAACCGTCTCCTATGCCTTCTGAGTTCATGCACTGACCGTTTGCCATTATCACTTTCTCTGACTTATTTTGGTTAAGCTTAGTAAAGAAGTCTCTGTCATTGGTCATGTGACTGGTTGCACCAGAATCTATACACCACGCATGCTTTGATTTAAATGCATTGACTGATGTGAATGCAGCTTCAGTATTTGCCGAATCATTGTTTCCAGATACAGCACTCTTAACTCTCTGTTGGCTGTTTTGCTTTTTCAACTGACTCATTTTAGCTTTCCAGACTCTGCTTTCAGCTTTTAAATGACCTGGCTTCTTGCATACAAAACATTCACGTGTCTCTTTAGGGTGGTTTCTGCTGGTGGGCACATCATGTGTTTGTAAAGCAGTTTCCTTGTTACATATCTTGCTGCTCACATTTTATGTCTTTCTCTTATATTCATCTACAAGCTTTCCTCTGATGTACTCCAATGTCAGCTCATCATCTGGGCGTGCATCTAGTGCAGTTACCAGAGTGTCATAGCTTTCTGGGAGACCACTAAGTAATAGTGCTGCTACCTGGAAGTCCTTCATATCTTCCCCAATGCCCCGCAGGCGCTCTACGATCTCCAGAGTATTTCTAATGTAGTCCTGCATGTCCTGGTCATTGTGTAGCTTAGACTGATACAGCTTTCTCATTAGATAGAGTTTATTACTTAAATTTATTCTCTCATGTACTTTCTGCAACTGCTACCACATTTCCTTTGCAGATTCACACTTACACACATGCACAATCTGATCATCCTCTATACTGAGTGATATGTTGCTCTGTGCTTTCTGATCCATTTCTAGCCATTCCTGTGGTACTGGGTCAGGCTTAGGGTCCTGAGTGTATTTCCACGTACCTTCTCTTATCAGCAGCATCTTCAACTTGAATTTCCAGGATTGGTAGTTCTGGTTATTCAGGCTTGGCACTGTAAACTTTGTTGAGTTGCTGCTGGTGGCCATTTTACTTCTCAGTTTGCTGTTGTCTTTCTATCTCTGTGCTCTGGAGGTTTGGGATTGCTTTGACTCCTGGGCCCATAACCTGTTAGCAGCGGGTTAATCAGCGTGATGTCCACAACGAGCAACAGAGAATGTTCATTTATTAAGAATTAAGAATATCCAGCTTAAAACATGAGAACAGGATCAATCTGGTTTCTGAGAGAGACAGATCTGCTGTGAGTCCTTCTGCTTCAGCTCCACACAAGAAATGTGCTCACAGGGAAGGGGAGGAGGAACATCCTGTCTGTAAATGAGGACTCCTTTTTTTTTTTTTTTTTTTTTAACTTTGTTGACATGTGAACAATATGCATGCAGATATATAAATCACATCATATTACACAAACAATAGTTGTTGCAATACATACAGATCAATATGCATTAGGCCAACAATTCTTCCCTCTGCTAAAGGTCTTTGAGCATTTCTTACAGACGGCCCTGTTACACCCTCACATCACAGTGCTGTGGTATGTAATCTTTGTACAAATGGTTGTACTTACTGGGATTGTGGGGGAATTTTCCCGTAGATTCTCATGTATGCAATATGTTATCTCCAATTTTGGTGTGTCTGCGTATTAGTAGCATGAGATTTCCCAGTTATAGTCGGTTTCACCTGTTACGTACATATTAGTATTATATAGTCTATTTCTTATACCCGATTTTTATGGTGTAAGTTTCATCATACACAGCATTTATACATCTGATGTGGGGGTCTTGCATGCCCGTCCACACTAGCTTGTTTTTTCGTACTTTTTGGCAATGGTTGTCATTCCCTTGCGCTATGTTCTTTACCCTGTGTCCATTTTATCCTTTGTAATTTTTTCAATAAAATCATTTTGATATATATTTATATACGGACTGTTTGGTCATTTGTTCTAGCCTTTTGGCCACTCTCTTTTGCTTATGGAATACCTTTTTAGGCATTGCACGCTGTGCTACTCTCACTGGATGGCCACGCTGTCCCAAAACTGTTTTTGTTTTTGACAAACATTTTTGGCCTGATCCGGGCCTGCCAGATGACAGCTGTTGCGATGTAGATGGCTGCTACGGATCATCCTCCTCCGCTTCAAAGCTACTGGCAGCGGTACCCTCTTTCCCCAATGGCTGCCAATCTGGGTCAACAACTGGGTCATCTATCACCTCCTCTTCAATGTCATGTGCACCTTCCTCTGTGTCACCGTGTAAGGTGCTATAGTGTTCGGGACGGGGCACCATAGTCTCATCAGGGTCAGATTCTGGCTCAGTACACTGCGAGGGCAATGTAGTGACCTGAGTCAATGGAACAGCATTATAATCTAGCTGTGACTGTGCATCAGTGCACTCCATGTCCGATTCATCTTGTAATGGGCAGTTAACAATTTTCCGTTCTAACCCAGGCACGGTATGTGTAAAGAGCTCCATGGAGTAACCTGTAGTGTCGCCTGACGCATCCTTCACTTTTGGTTTGGGTGAAGGACACAAGGAAACGTCTTGTTCCTGACTGGGAGCATCCACTGACGACTCGCTGCTTTTATATTTGGAACTTTCTGAAGAGGAGGCGAAAGAGCTAGAGGCTGAGTCAGCAATGAAAGCCAAAACTTTTTCCTGCTGCTCTGGCTTTAAAAGCCGTTTTCCTACTCCCAGAAAAGGGAGCCTTCAAGGCCTTGTGTAGCCAGACGATGACGCTGGCTCAACACCTTCAGCCTTTGTGCTATTGTGCTTTTGCCACTACAACCAGATACACCACCACCAACACCACCATCAGTACCAGCTGGCAACCACCGCCCACAGCCTCTTCAATGAGACTTCCTCATTTTTTGGAAAATCTAACCAAAATAACAACCGTTATATGGTACTGTAAAACAAGGTAGAAGGTGTATATAAACTTGTTGAGAATTTGAATCTCCCTTTTTTGGGGGGGAGACTGACCCAAAACTCAGGCCCAGTGTATAAAACAACGCAATGTAAGTGACAGAAAGTGGCTTGCTGACATACACCAAACTAATAGGACTGCAGTAGATCCACTTTGTGAGAATTTGAAACTCCCTTTTTTGGGGGGAGGCTGACCCAAAACTCAGGCCCAGTGTATAAAACAACGCAATCTAAGTGGCAGAAAGTGGCTGGCTGACATACACCAAACAGGACTGCAGTAGATCCACTTTGTGACAATTTGAATCTCCCCTTTTTTGGAGGGAGACTGACCCAAAACTCAGGCCCAGTGTATAAAACAACGCAATCTAAGTGGCAGAAAGTGGCTGGAAGATATATGAAAAAATACAAGGACTGTAGTACAATTTCAATCTCCCTACAATGATCTCAGGAAAAGTATGGCAGAAAAAAAAAGGACTGCTGCACACAAAAGTGTGGACAAATAAACAAGATAACTGTGCAGAAAGGAGCAACAGGATTATTGCTTTTAAAAAAGCAGTTGGTTTGCACAGCAGCATGCAAACAGCAATGCAGCTATCAGGGAGCCTTATAAGGCAGCCTAATAAGCTACAGAGCTGATGCACAAAAATATAGCCTCCACTGTCCCTGCAAACAAATGGTGGTGTTGGACAGTGGAAATCGCTACGGCACAAGCAGTTTTGGGGGTTAATCTTCCCTCCCTAACTATATCCCTTCTTCTGATGAAGCTGCGGCAACCTCTCCCTATGCTACGATCGGCAGAAGTAAGATGGCGGTCGGCGTACATGCCCCTTTATAGCCCCTGTGACGCCGCAGACAGCAAGCCAATCACTGCAATGCCCTTCTCTAAGATGGTGGGGACCAGGACCTATGTCATCACGCTGCCCACACTCTGCATCCTCCTTCATTGGCTGAAAAATGGTGCTGAAAGCGTCATGCAAAATGCTACTTTGGCACAAAGATCGCCAACCTCATGGCCGATCCCACACTAGGATTGGGTCGGGTTTCATGAAACCCGACTTTTCCGAAAGTCTGCGATTTTTGAATTTGTCCGATCCGTTTCGTTCAACCCTACTCATCACTATTACTTAAATAAAAAAGAAATAACTGTCCACCACTCCTCTGACCTCTACCCCTTCCCTCATAAAACATTTACCCCTGCTCATCATACAGCACCACTATCCTAGCCAAAGTCCTAACAAAATCATTAATGGAAATACAGTCATTTACCGAACTGTGCAATTTTTTGCGACTTTGAGAAAAAATTCGCGGGATTTTAAACACGAATCCGAATGAGTTACGTTCATGCCGAATTTGAGATTGGCGTACCTTTTCTGGACAAATTTGCTTATCTCTAGTCACTAGGTTGGCCTTCGTTCCATGGAGGTTTAGGACATCATCCCCTACTTCATCATCCACCCAGTCCTCACCCCTGCCCTCCTTGCCGGTCTGCACACTGCACAAAAATGCAGCAGCTGACATCTGTGTTTCATCATCATCAAATATGTGCTTGCGGGGGTCTACTGACCATGTGCACTAACACCTCCCACGTACTCATCTTCCAACTGAACAAGTGGTTGGCCTTCAGTGCAATCAATATCTTCCACTTGTGGGCCAGGGACAGGTGAATGGCACCCAGAACCACATCCAATGGAGTCATCAACAAGCAGAAGAGACTGCTGCATGATTTGGGGGTCAGACTGCTTGGCTGATTTGCTAGGGGTGAGGTGGAAGTCGGATAACCATGGTCCTCAGGTGCAAACTCTGCGCTTTCTGCAGTGTACTGAGTGGAAGATAATCTGAAGGAACTGGAGCCTATGTTAGCCATCCAATCTAACACTGCCTCAACATGTTATGGCCTCTCAATTCTTAGAGTGGTATTCGGCCCTACAAAATTACATATAACGGCCTGTCACCCACGTGCAACAGAGGAAGGTGTTGTATTTGGGAATGTATCAGAAACAAAATGACCATGTCCTCTACCTGAAGCGTGTCCACCACCTTCAGTACCTGCAGCAGATACACCAGCACCACCACGGCCACGTCCTAGTCCCCCATTGATGGTCTACTTATTTTATGAAGTGTTTATTAAGCACACTACTCACGCACACAAGGCTCTAGAATATAATTATTTTTAAGACCCACAACTTGTATAGACACATCGGTGGAGTATAATAATATTTTTAGGCCCAGACACAACTCATACAGACACAGCGAGGCAGTAAAATTACTTGTTTGGCCCACAAATAGCAAAGAGTCGGCTGCAGACTAGAATTATTTTGTAGGCAGACTACTCGTCCAGGCACAGCAGTAAAGTAAAATTATTTTTTTGCCCAACACCTGGCAAATAAATGACTGCAGATTAGAATTATTTGTACAGTGGTACAGTAAAATTATTTGTTTGGTCTATAAATGGCAAAGAGACAACTGCAGAGTAGAATTATTTTTTAGGCACAATACTCATACAGACACGGCTGTAGAGTACACAGAGACCTTTTAGAACAGTACTCTCACAGGCAGAGGTGCAGAGTAGAGTTGAGCGACCTTGACCTTTTTAGAGAAACACGACTATCTCAAAAGTCGAGTCGAGTGGAATCGGCCGATTATCGCGAAAAGTCGGGGATCGACCGAAACACGAAACCCAGTGTAAGTCAATGGGGGAGCATAGTCGGCAGTGAGTGGAGGCCAGGAAAACACCTACACTGCCCATTTTAATGGCAAAAACATCCATTCTTGTTACAGAAGCTTGTCAATCGTAATTTAGCTTATAATAATTGGAAGGCATTGGAAATTGGGGGTCATTTGGCTAAAGTTGTGGGGGGTAGGGCTGGTTCAAGTAATTATTGTGCCCAGTAAATCTGGAACACGTCACGGCAGTGGAGCAGGGAGAGGTAAGTATTTCAACTTTGCAAGTGCTGTGATCCTGAGCAAGCAGGGGGGGCCCACTCGTTGGCATTGGCACTGGCACAGGGCCCCTCAAAGTACAGCGGTGTGTTTGCACGGCCGGGGCGCCTCCTACCGGTAGCAACACTTTTGCGTACTATGAGGGGCCCTGTGCCAATGACGTCGCCAACGAGTATTCCTCCCCCCACCTGATGAAGGAACCTGCACCTTCATCTGCACCTTCCTCTTTGTCCCCGTGTAAGGTGGTATGGTATGCGGGAAGGGGGACCTGACTTTCAGCAGGGTCACAATCTTGCAGTGTAGCGTGCACGGGGAATGTTGCATTATGGGTCAATGTACCAGCAGACTCATCTATCACTGGCTGGGCAATGGGCAGGATGAGGGGGAAACAGATATGGGCCCAAAGAATAAAGTAAATAATAATAATAATAATAATAATAATAATAATAATAAATGCAGTTCAAAGTTGGTAACAGGACTAACCAGGGGGCATTGTTTTGTTCAGTGGAGGAAAACTGGAATGAGAGGCTGACACAGAGAGTAGGCCCAAATCAGTAAGTATTCTAAATGCAGTTCAAAATTGGCAACAGTAGTAAACCGGCGGCACAGCTTTGTTCACTGGAGGAGAACAGCAAGGAGCGGCAGACACAGATAGAAGGCCCCAACCCAACTAGTAGGCCTATTGCAGTGTTGTTTTCAACAACTACTAAACGAGAGCCAGAAGATCGAAGCAATGGAGAGGAAACCTGGGGAACACCTTGGAGTGGAAGACACCGTCTCTACACCTCAGACCCAACTTGTAGGCCGAATGCAGTGTTGTTTTCAACAACTACTAAACGAGAGTCGGAAGACCGAAGCAATGGAGAGTAAAACTGGGGAACACCTTGGAGTGGAACACACCGTCTCTACACCCTATACCCAATTTGTAGGCCTAATGCAGTGTAGTTCTCTACAACTACTAAATGAGAGTCGGAAGATCGAAGCAATGTGGACGAAACCTGGGGAACACCTTGGAGTGGAACACACCGTCTCTACACCCCATACCCAATTTGTAGGCCTAATGCAGTGTAGTTTTCAACAACTACTAAACGAGAGTTGGAAGACCGAAGCAATGTAGAGGAAACCTGGGGAACACCTTGGAGTGGAACACACCGTCTCTACACCCCATACCCAATTTGTAGGCCTAATGCAGTGTAGTTTTCAACAACTACTAAACGAGAGTCGGAAGACCCAAGCAATGGAGAGGAAACCTGGGGAACACCTTGGAGTGGAACATACCGTCTCTACAACCCATACCCAATTTGTAGGCCTAATGCAGTGTAGTTTTCAACAACTACTAAACGAGAGTCGGAAGACCCAAGCAATGGAGAGGAAACCTGGGGAACACCTTGGAGTGGAACATACCGTCTCTACACCCCATACCCAATTTGTAGGCCTAATGCAGTGTAGTTTTCAACAACTACTAAACGAGAGTCGGAAGATCGAAGCAATGGAGAGGAAACCTGGGGCACACCTTGGAGCGGCAGACACCTTTAGTAGGCCCTACCAAAGTAGTAGCCCCAATGCAGTTTTCAAATTCCTAGAGGCTGAAAACAAGACTATTGACGCTCTGCTTTTTTCAAAGGAGGACAGCTGTATTGAGTGGCGCAGACAGACACAGGTAGTAGGCCTTAAACCAAAAATGTGGCTCACTGCAGTTTAAAAAAGGTTACAGGGGTACACAGGCAGCATTGCTCTGGTCAGTGGAGGACAATTTCAATAGTGTACCGCAGACAGACTTTGTATGCCTACAATTAAAAAAAGGATGCTCTATGCAATTAAAAATAGGTTTCAGGGGTACACGGGCAGCAGTGGTGTGGTCAGTGGACAGGTATTGGAAGGAGGGACCGCAGACAGGCGTAGTAGGCCTAACATAACAAAATTAGGTTGTAGGCACTTTAAAATTGGTTCCAGGGGTACACGTGCAGCAGTGGTGTGGTCAACGGAGGACAATTTGAATTAGGGACTGCAGACAGACTTTGTAGGCTGGCCCCTGTGGACCATGCATCCAACACATTAACCCAGTGCGCCGTAATGGACACGTAACTTTTTGTGGACATGCCTACTGGTCCATGCGTCTCTTGTCAGGTGTTCCTTTCTACTGTTTGATTGCCTGAGTGCTATGACAATGCAGACTTTTTCATGCCGGTGGAGGGCTGGGATGGCTTTTCTCGCAAAAGAAATGTCGACTGGGTAGCTTGAACCGTGGTACAGCGTAGTTCACCTGGGCTTTCTAAATATAAAACAAAGAAAAAAAGGAGGCTCCATGCACTTCCAGCTGGGTTCCAGGGTTACACGGCCAGCATTGGTCTTGTCAGTGGAGAACTATTGGAAGGAGGGACCGCAGACAGGCTTCGAAGGCCTAACATAATAAATTAGGGCTGTAGGCACTTTAACATTGGTTCCAGGGGTACACGGGCAGCAGTAGACAGGTCAGTGGAGGCCTAGTGGAAGGAGGGACCGCAGACAGGCTTCGAAGGCCTAACATAATAAATTAGGGCTGTAGGCACTTTCACATTGGTTCCAGGGGTACACGGGCAGCAGTAGACAGGTCAGTGGAGGCCTAGTGGAAGGAGGGACCGCAGACAGGCTTCGAAGGCCTAACATAATAAATTAGGGCTGTAGGCACTTTCACATTGGTTCCAGGGGTACACGGGCAGCAGTAGACAGGTCAGTGGAGGCCTAGTGGAAGGAGGGACCGCAGACAGGCTTCGAAGGCCTAACATAATAAATTAGGGCTGTAGGCACTTTAACATTGGTTCCAGGGGTACACGGGCAGCAGTAGACAGGTCAGTGGAGGCCTAGTGGAAGGAGGGACCGCAGACAGGCTTCGAAGGCCTAACATAATAAATTAGGGCTGTAGGCACTTTAAGATTGGTTCCAGGGGTACACGGGCAGCAGTAGACTGGTCAGTGGAGGCCTAGTGGAAGGAGGGACCGCAGACAGGCTTCGAAGGCCTAACATAATAAATTAGGGCTGTAGGCACTTTAAGATTGGTTCCAGGGGTACACGGGCAGCAGTAGACAGGTCAGTGGAGGCCTAGTGGAAGGAGGGACCGCAGACAGGCTTCGAAGGCCTAACATAATAAATTAGGGCTGTAGGCACTTTAAGATTGGTTCCAGGGGTACACGGGCAGCAGTAGACTGGTCAGTGGAGGCCTAGTGGAAGGAGGGACCGCAGACAGGCTTCGAAGGCCTAACATAATAAATTAGGGCTGTAGGCACTTTAACATTGGTTCCAGGGGTACACGGGCAGCAGTAGACAGGTCAGTGGAGGCCTAGTGGAAGGAGGCACCGCAGACAGGCTTCGAAGGCCTGACATAATAAATTAGGGCTGTAGGCACTTTAACATTGGTTCCAGGGGTATACGGGCAGCAGTAGACTGGTCAGTGGAGGCCTAGTGGAAGGAGGGACCGCAGACAGGCTTCGAAGGCCTAACATAATAAATTAGGGTTGTAGGCACTTTAACATTGGTTCCAGGGGTACACGGGCAGCAGTAGACTGGTCAGTGGAGGCCAAGTGGAAGGAGGGACCGCAGACAGGCTTCGAAGGCCTAACATAATAAAATTGGGCTGTAGGCACTTTGAATTCTCTTGCAGGGGTACACAGGCAGTGGGCACCATTGGTGTTGTCAGCGGCGGCCGATTGTAATGAGTGTCTGCCAGTTAGTAGTCCCAAAAAATCAATACATGTTAATGTCTCGCATTACAACAAAAAGAAAAACCAAAAGGGTGCAATCATTAGGTACAGGGTTGGGCTCCTTTGCGTAGTTTCAGACCTAGTAATTTGGCACAAAGTATTTACTTGGGTAAATATAGGACACTGCCCCTGACTATGTTAAGTACCATCATACATGTCAACACAATGGTATTGTCAGTGGCAGTAATTTACGGATGTCAGCGCATAGACTAAACATAGGTGTAACTGTGAGAGATAATTGTGCAAGTGGTAGAGCAATGTTTGAGCTGGGGGTGGGTGAACTCTCTTGTGGCCGGCGGTACATGCCCAGGGCCCTTCATGTTACAACAGTGTGTCTGACGTTGGGTGCGCACCACCACCGCCAGAGACACTTTATTGTACTATGAGGGACCCAGTGGCAGTGCCGTCGACCAAAAGCGGGCACACCCACCTCTTCAGACAAACAGCACTCTCACGGGTGCTTGCGCCAAGTGGCGATACCACGGCCCCGTGTGGGGAGTTTGGCCATTTAGGGAGGTGTAAACATGTCGTATGCTGGACAATCAGCTGCTGCAAATTACGAGATTGGTAAAGTCATTCAGAGTAGTCCACAGGCAATACCTTTTCATAGGAAAGCTAGGTGTCGGCCGGGCAAGGTGGGGCAAAAGAATTTGAAATCCAGTTGTGGTTCATTTTAATGAAGGTTAGATCATCAACATTTTGGGTGGCCAGACGAGTCCTTTTTTCGGTTAATATTGAACCTGCAGCACTGAATACTCTTTCTGATAGGACACTTGCTGCCGGGCAAGCAAGCTCCTGCAATGCATATTCTGCCAATTCTGGCCAGGTGTCTAATTTGGATGCCCAGTAATCAAATGGGAATGACGGTTGAGGTAGAACATCGATAAGGGATGAAAAATAGTTAGTAACCATACTGGACAAATGTTGTCTCCTGTCACTTTGAATTGATGCAGCAGTACCTGCCCTGTCTGCGGTCATAGCAAAATCACTCCACAACCTGGTCAGAAAACCCCTCTGTCCAACGCCACTTCGGATTTCTGCACCTCTAACACTTCTGTTCTGCTGTCCCCTGCTGCTCGTGTGAGAACGATCACGGGCGCTGTGTGCTGGGAATGCCTGAAGCAAACGGTCAACAAGAGTTGATTGTTTGGTTGCTAATATTAGTTCCAAGTTGTCATGTGGCATAATATTTTGCAATTTGCCTTTATAGCGAGGATCAAGGAGGCAGGCCAACCAGTAATCGTCATCGTTCATCATTTTAGTAATGCGTGTGTCCCTTTTGAGGATACGTAAGGCATAATCCGCCATGTGGGCCAAATTTCCAGTTGTCAAATCTGCGGTTGTGCTTGGTTGAGGGGCAGTTTCAGGCAAATCTACGTCACTTGTGTCCCTCAAAAAACCAGAACCCGGCCTTGCCACGCCACCAATTTCCAGTGGCCCCGGAAAAGCTTCCTCATTAAAAAAAATACTCATCCCCATCATCCTCCTCGTCCTCCTCCTCCTGTTCGCCCGCTACCTCGTCCTGTACACTGCCCTGATCAGACAATGGCTGACTGTCATCAAGGCTTTCCTCTTCCTCTGCTGCAGACGCCTGATTTTTTATGTGCGTCAAACTTTGCATCAGCAGACGCATTAGGGGGATGCTCATGCTTATTATGGCATTGTCTGCACTAACCAGCCGTGTGCATTCCTCAAAACACTGAAGGACTTGACACATGTCTTGTATCTTCGACCACTGCACACCTGACAACTCCATGTCTGCCATCCTACTGCCTGCCCGTGTATGTGTATCCTCCCACAAAAACATAACAGCCCGCCTATGTTCACACAGTCTCTGAAGCATGTGCAGTGTTGAGTTCCACCTTGTTGCAACGTCTATGATTAGGCGATGCTGGGGAAGGTTCAAAGACCGCTGATAGGTCTGCATACGGCTGGAGTGTACGGGCGAACGGCGGATATGTGAGCAAAGTCCGCGCACTTTGAGGAGCAGGTCGGATAACCCCGGATAATTTTTCAGGAAGCACTGCACCACCAGGTTTAAGGTGTGAGCCAGGCAAGGAATGTGTTTCAGTTGGGAAAGGGAGATGGCAGCCATGAAATTCTTTCCGTTATCACTCACTACCTTGCCTGCCTCAAGATCTACTGTGCCCAGCCACGACTGCGTTTCTTTCTGCAAGAACTCGGACAGAACTTCCGCGGTGTGTCTGTTGTCGCCCAAACACTTCATAGCCAATACAGCCTGCTGACGCTTGCCAGTAGCTGCCCCATAATGGGAGACCTGGTGTGCAACAGTGGCAGCTGCGGATGGAGTGGTTGTGCGACTGCGGTCTGTGGACGAACTCTCGCTTCTGCAGGAGGACGAGGAGGAGGAGGAGGGGGTGCGAACGCCTACAGCCAACTGTTTCCTAGACCGTGGACTAGGCAGAACTGTCCCGAAATTGATGTCCCCTGTGGACCCTGCATCCACCACATTCACCCAGTGTGCCGTGATGGACACGTAACGTCCCTGGCCATGCCTACTGGTCCATGCATCTGTTGTCAGGTGCACCTTTGTACTCACAGATTGCCTGAGTGCATGGACGATGCGCTCTTTAACATGCTGGTGGAGGGCTGGGATGGCTTTTCTCGAAAAGAAGTGTCGACTGGGTAGCTCGTAGCGTGGTACAGCGTAGTCCATCAGGGCTTTGAAAGCTTCACTTTCAACTAACCGGTAGGGCATCATCTCTAACGAGATTAGTCTAGCTATGTGGGCGTTCAAACCCTGTGTACGCGGATGCGAGGATAAGTACTTCCTTTTTCTAACCAGAGTCTCATGTAGGGTGAGCTGGACTGGAGAGCTGGAGATCGTGGAACTAGCGGGTGTGCCGGTGGACATGGCAGACTGAGAGACGGTTGGAGATGGTATTGTTTCCGCCTGTGCCCTAGATGCAGTGTTTCCTATTACGAAACTAGTGATTCCCTGACCCTGACTGCTTTGGCCTGGCAAAGAAACCTGCACAGATACTGCAGGTGGTGCGGAAAATGGTGGCCTTACAGAGACGGCAGGGATGTAGCGTTGGTGACTAGCTTCATTGGCCGAGGGTGCTACAACCTTAAGGGACGTTTGGTAGTTAGTCCAGGCTTGCAAATGCATGGTGGTTAAATGTCTATGCATGCAACTTGTATTCAGACTTTTCAGATTCTGACCTCTGCTTAAGGTAGTTGAACATTTTTGACAGATGACTTTGTGCGGATCAATTGGATGTTGTTTAAAAAAATGCCAGACTGCACTCTTTCGAGCCTCGGATCCCTTTTCAGGCATTGCAGACTGAGCTTTAACCGGATGGCCACGCTGTCCTCCAACAGTTTTTGGCTTTGCCACGCGTTTTGTCCCATCTACGGGCCCGGCAGATGGAACCTGTTGCGATGTTGATGCCTGCTGCGGCCCCTCCTCCTCCGCTTCAGAACTACTGCCGCCTGCACCCTGTTCCCCCAATGGCTGCCAATCGGGGTCAACAACTGGGTCATCTATAACCTCCTCTTCTAGCTCGTGTGCCACTTCGTCTGTGTCATTGTGTAAGTCGGTGGTAGAGCGTTCGTGACGGTGCAACATAGTCTCATCAGGGTCTGATTCTGGATCAGTACCCTGCGAGGGCAATGTTGTGGTCTGAGTCAAAGGACCAGCATAGTAGTCTGGCTGTGGCTGTGCATCAGTGCACTCCATGTCAGATTCAACTTGTAATGGGCATGGCCTGTTAACTGCTTCACTTTCTAAGCCAGGGACGGTATGTGTAAAGAGCTCCATGGAGTAACCCGTTGTGTCGCCTGCTGCATCCTTCTCTGTTGTTGTTTTTGCTGAAGAGGACAAGGAAGCGACTTGTCCCTGACCGTGAACATCCACTAACGACGCGCTGCTTTTACATTTACCAGTTTCAAAAGAGGAGGCAAAAGAGCTAGAGGCTGAGTCTGCAAGGTAAGCCAAAACTTGCTCTTGCTGCTCCGGCTTTCAAAGCTGTTTTCCTACTCCCAGAAAAGGGAGCGTTTGAGGCCTTCTGTAGCCAGACGACGAACCTGGCTCCACAGCTCCAGACTTAGGTGCAATATTTTTTTTCCCACGACCACCTGATGCTCCACTACCACTACCATCATTGCCAGCTGACAATGAACGCCCACGGCCACGACCTCTTCCACCAGACTTCCTCATTGTTTTAAAAACGTAACCAAAGTAACGGTATTTGTTGCTGTCAAACAACTTACACGGTGAGCTATAACTTCAGTATGATTTAGATATCCCTTTACAGGTGGGTGAGACCGCAAGGAAAATCAGGCACAATGTTACACACTCTGTTTTCGGTGGCACCAGATGAGAGAGATGCCACACACGCAGGCCTGTCACTCAAGCACAAATGTCAATATTGATCTCCCACTTTATTTTTTGATTTTTTCAGGGAGACTTTAGAAGCAAAATAAAAAAAATGATTTTTTCAGGAATAATTTAGAAACCAAATAAAAAAAAATGATTTTTTCAGGGAGAATTTAGAAACCCAATAAAAAAAAAAAATAGGCTTTCTATGGCCCACTATTTGAGAGAGAGAGATGGCACACCCAGGAGTCAGGAGTGGCACACAAGCAGAAAGGGCAATATTAATCTCCCACTGATTTTTTTTTATTTTTTCAGAGAGGATTTAGAAACCCAATCAAAAAAACAAAAAAAAGGCTTTCTATGGCCCACTATTTGAGAGAGAGAGATGGCACACCCAGGAGTCAAGACTGGCACACAAGCAGAAAGGGCAATATTAATCTCCCACTGATTTTTTTTTATTTTTTTCAGGGAGACTTTAGAAACAAAATTAAAAAAAATGATTTTTTCAGGAAGAATTTAGAAACCAAATTAAAAAAAAATAGGCTTTCTATGGCCAACTATTTGAGAGAGAGATATGGCACACCCAGGAGTCAAGACTGGCACACAAGCAGAAAGGGCAATATTAATCTCCCACTGATTTTTTTTTTATTTTTTCAGGGAGAATTTAGAAACCCAATAAAAAAAAATAGGCTTTCTATGGCCCACTATTTGAGAGAGAGAGATGGCACACCCAGGAGTCAGGAGTGGCACACAAGCAGAAAGGGCAATATTAATCTCCCACTGATTTTTTTTTATTTTTTCAGAGAGGATTTAGAAACCCAATCAAAAAAACAAAAAAAAAGGCTTTCTATGGCCTACTATTTGAGAGAGAGAGATGGCACACCCAGGAGTCAAGACTGGCACACAAGTAGAAAGGGCAATATTAATCTCCCACTGATTTTTTTTTATTTTTTTCAGGGAGACTTTAGAAACAAAATTAAAAAAAATGATTTTTTCAGGAAGAATTTAGAAACCAAATTAAAAAAAAATAGGCTTTCTATGGCCCACTATTTGAGAGAGAGATATGGCACACCCAGGAGTCAAGACTGGCACACATGCAGAAAGGGCAATATTAATCTCCCACTGATTTTTTTTTTAATTTTTTCAGGGAGAATTTAGAAACCCAATAAAAAAAAAAATAGGCTTTCTATGGCCCACTAGTTGAGAGAGAGAGATGGCACACCCAGAAGTCAGGAGTGGCACACAAGCAGAAAGGGCAATATTAATCTCCCACTGATTTTTTTTTTATTTTTTCAGGGAAAATTTAGAAACCCAATAAAAAAAAAAATAATAGGCTTTCTATGGCCCACTATTTGAGAGAGAGAGATGGCACACTGAGGACTGGCACACAAGCCCAAAGGCCAATATTAATCTCCCACTGTTTTTATTTTTCAGGGAGAATTTATAAACCCCACAAAAAAAAACAGAAAAATGAAAAGGCTTTCTATGGCCCACTATGTGAGAGAGATGGCGCACACAGGGATGGCACTCTAGCAGAAATGCCAATCTTAATCTCCCACAACTTAATTTTTTTAGGGAGAATTAAAAAAAAAACAAAAAACAGGGAGTGTCCTTCAATTACTATCTCCCTGCAGTAATCTCAGCCAGGTATGGCAGGCAGCAGTAAGGAGTGGACTGATGCACAAATGAAATAAAAAGTGTGGACAAACAAACAAGATAGCTGTGCAGAAAGGAAGGAACAACAGGATTTGTGCTTTGAAAAAAGCAGTTGGTTTGCACAGCGGCGTACACACAGCAATGCAGCTATCAGGGAGCCTTCTAGGGCAGCCCAATGAGCTACAGCGCTGAGGAAAAAAAAATGTAGCCTCCACTGTCCCTGCAAACAAAAGGTGGTGTTGGACAGTGGAAATCGCTACAGCACAAGCGGTTTGGTGGGTAATGGACCCTGCCTAACGCTATCCCTGCTTCTGACGAAGCGGCAGCAACCTCTCCCTAAGCTCAGATCAGCAGCAGTAACATGGCGGTCGGCGGGAACGCCCCTTTATAGCCCCTGTGACGCCGCAGACAGCAAGCCAATCACTGCAATGCCCTTCTCTAAGATGGTGGGGACCAGGACCTATGTCATCACGCTGCCCACACTCTGCGTCCACCTTCATTGGCTGAGAAATGGCACTTTTCGCGTCATTGAAACGTGACTTTGGCGCGAAAGTCGCGTACCGCATGGCCGACCCCACACAGGGATCGGGTCGGGTTTCATGAAACCCGACTTTGCCAAAAGTCGGCAACTTTTGAAAATGAACGATCCGTTTCGCTCAACCCTAGTGCAGAGTACACACAGAGGCTTAAGGGCGCAGTACTCTGATAGGCAGGGTTGCAGAGTACACACAGCATCTTTTTGGCACAGTACTTCCACAGATATGGGTGCAGAGTATACATAGTGGCTTTTTTGCACATTTCTCCCACATGCAGGGTTGCAGAGTACACACATAGATCAAAGAGACAGGGTGTACAGCAGTGTGAGCAGCCTCTTCTTACCTCAAGACCCCTGGTATGTCAAGTATTAAATTAGATTGACACGGTTGGCAGCAGTATAAGTGTCCTTCGCTTACCCCACTACTCCTGGGATCTCCACCATTGGATAAAATAAACATAGAGTACAGCAGTGTGAGCAGTCTCTTCTTATATTAGCAGCCCTGGTATCACAAGAATTAGATTATATAGACAGGATTGGAAGCAGTGTGAGTGGCCTCTTCTTACCTCAGCTTTCCTCGTTTCCCCAGCATTAGATCAAGTAGACAGGATAGACAGCAGTGTGAGTAGCCAATTCTTACCTCAGCACCCTTGGTATTTCCAGTATTAGATCAGGTAGACAGGGTGGACAGCCGTGTAAGTAGCCTCTTTGTGACACCAGCATCCCTGCATGCCTCAGCTCCTCCCTCCTGGCAGGGATGCTGACTTATTCACCGCCCAGGCCACCCTATTGTGTACTCTGCTCCTGTGTCCCAGTCTTGACACACACTGCACTGCTACACTGCTACCTTAGGGTGCGTATGCGCACATTCCTGATCTCTTAAAGAGACAGCACACACAATCCTATGTGTCCCCAGCCAATAGCTGGGAGGCACTTAGTACTTAAGGCACCTCCACTTGAAGAGAAGTGCCTGACCAACCATTGAGTTCTGGCAGTCTGCTGCTGCAAGCCTGTTGTCAGGTCTCTGAACCTGCAAATATTCTAGTACCTGTTCCAGTCTGATCTGTATCTGTTCTACTTGAACCTGAAACCACACCTACAGTACCTGAGCCTGAAACTGCTCTGCTGGTATGTGTATCAGAAACCACTCAGCGGTACCAGAACCCGAAACAGCTCCGATGGTACCTGAACCCAAAACTGAACTGGTGGTACGTGAACAAGAACTGCTCTGGCAGTACCTGAACATGAGACTGCTCCGGTGGTACCTGAACCCAAATCCACTCTGCCTGTATGCAAACCCGAAACTGCACCTGTGGTACCTGAACCTGAAACCGCTCCGGCGGTACGTGAACCTGAAGCTGTACCTGAGTCTGAAACCACTCCATCAGTACATGAATGAGTACCAGTGCTTACTACCTTGTCTCATTTGTACTAGCACTAATATCCTTTCAGCAGTGTCCAGCCCCACCTCAGACTCTCAGACTGTGTCTGCTGTCCCTTGGGGCCAGCTGCCATGGTATCAGGATCTGTCCTCGAGTATCACCTGGCATCCACCACTGTCCAAGTCTAACCACACCATCTGGGGTTCTATTGTAAACCTAGTTGGTTGCCTAGCTACGTTCCTCCAGGCTCTCACCGGTCAGTATTGCAGTGGGTCCATGTCCCATGTGCGTTACACTCTTCTTATCTCAGCATACCTGTATTCTCCAGAAACAGGTCATATAGAGAGGGTGGACAGCAGTAAGAGCAGCCACTTCTTACCACAGCATCCCTGTTATCTCTAGTAGCAGATAAAAGAGATGTGGAGGACAGGAGTGTGAACAGCCTCTTATTACCTCAGGACCACTGGTATCTCTAGTATTAGATTAGATAGAAAGGGTTGGCAGCAATGTGAGTGACCTATTCTTAACTCAGCACCTCTGGTATCTCCAGTATTAGATCAAATAGACAGGAAGTACAGCAGTGTGAGCAGCCTCTTCTTACCTCAGCATCCCTGATATTTACAGTATTAGATCAGATAGACAATTGTACAGCAGAGTGAGCAGCCTTTGAATACCACAGCAAGCCTAATATCTCCAATATTAGTTCAAATTGACTGAGTGGACAGTAGTGTGAGCTGCTCCCTTGTGAGGAGTGGATTTGATGGAATGTTCCATGCAGAATCTAGCATTGAGTGTTAATTTGTAAAATGGTATAAGGTGCCTGCTTACTTTCCTCAATAAAGAGAACAGCTTTTGCCCATTAACCCCTTTACCCCCAAGGGTGGTTTGCACGTTAATGGCCGGGCCAATTTTTACAATTCTGACCACTGTCCTTTTATGAGGTTATAACTCTGGAACGCTTCAACGGATCCCAGTGAATCTGACATTGTTTTCTCGTGACATATTGTACTTCAAGACAATGGTAAAAATTCTTTGATAGTACCTGCGTTTATTTGTGAAAAAAACGGAAATTTGGCGAAAATTATGAAAATTTCGCAATTTTCCAACTTTGAATTTTTATGCAATTAAATCACAGAGATATGTCACACAAAATACTTAAAAGTAACATTTCCCACATGTCTACTTTACATCAGCACAATTTTGGAACCAAAAAATTTTTTTGTTAGGGAGTTATAAGGGTGAAAAGTTGACCAGCAATTTCTCATTTCTACAACACCATTTTTTTTAGGGACCACATCTCATTTGAAGTCATTTTGAGGGGTCTATATGATAGAAAATACCCAAGTGTGACACCATTCTAAAAACTACACCCATCAAGGTGCTCAAAACCACATTCAAGAAGTTTATTAACCCTTCTGGTGCTTCACAGGAATTTGTTGAATGTTTAAATAAAAATGAACATTTAACTTTTTTTCACAAAAAATTTAATTCAGCTCCAATTTGTTTTATTTTACCAAGGGTAACAGGAGAAAATGGACCCCAAACATTGTTGTACAATTTGTCCTGAGTACGCCAATACCCCACATGTGGGGGTAAACTACTGTTTGGGCGGATGGGAGAGCTCGGAAGGTAAGGAGCGCCGTTTGACTTTTCAATGCAAAATTGACAGGAATTGAGATGGGACGCCATGTTGCGTTTGGAGAGCCACTGATGTGCCTAAACATTGAAACCCCCCACAAGTGACACCATTTTGGAAAGTAGACCCCCTAAGCAACTTATCTAGAGGTGTGGTGAGCTCTTTGACCCACCAAATGCTTCACAGAAGTTTATAATGTAGAACCGTAAAAATAAAAAATCATATTTTTTCACAAAAATTATCTTTTCGCCCCCAATTTTTTATTTTTCCAAGGGTAAGAGAAGAAATTGGACCCCAAAAGTTGTTGTACAATTTGTCCTGAGTATGCTGATACCCCATATGTGGGGGTAAACAACTGTTTGGGCGGATGGGAGAGCTCGGAAGGGAAGGAGCGCCGTTTGACTTTTCAATGCAAAATTGACAGGAATTGAGATGGGACGCCATGTTGCGTTTGGAGAGCCACTGATGTGCCTAAACATTGAAACCCCCCACAAGTGACACCATTTTGGTAAGTAGACCCCCTAAGGAACTTATCTAGAGGTGTGGTGAGCACTTTGACCCACCCAGTGCTTCACAGAAGTTTATAATGCAGAACCGTAAAAATAAAAAATCTTATTTTTTCACAAAAAAAATCTTTTCGCCCCCAATTTTTTATTTTTCCAAGGGTAATAGAAGAAATTGGACCCCAAAAGTTGTTGTACAATTTGTCCTGAGTACGCTGATACCCCATATGTGGGAGTAAACCACTGTTTGGGCGGATGGGAGAGCTCGGAAAGGAAGGAGCGCCGTTTGACTTTTCAATGCAAAATTGACAGGAATTGAGATGAGACGCCATGTTGCGTTTGCAGAGCCCCTAATGTACCTAAATAGTAGAAACCCCTTACAAGTGACACCATTTTGGAAAGTAGACCCCCTAAGGAACTTATCTAGATGTGTGGTGAGCGCTTTGACCCACCAAGGGCTTCACAGAAGTTTATAATGCAGAGCCGTAAAAATAAAACAAAAAATTTTTCCCACAAAAATTATTTTTTAGCCCCCAGTTTTGTATTTTCCTGAGGGTAACAGGAGAAATTGGACCCCCAAATTTGTTGTCCAATTTGTCCTGAGTGCGCTGATACCCCATATGTGGGGGGGAACCACTGTTTGGGCGCATGGGAGGGCTCGGAAGGGAAGGAGCTCCATTTGGAATGCAGACTTAGATGGAATGGTCTGCAGGTGTCACATTGCATTTGCAGAGCCCCTAATGTACCTAAAGAGTAGAAACCCCCCACAAGTGACACCATTTTGGAAACTAGACCCCCTAAGGAACTCATCTAGATGTGTTGTGAGAGCTTTGAATCCCCAAGTGTTTCACTACAGTTTGTAACGCAGAGCCGTGAAAATTAAAAAAAAAATCTTTCCCCCCAAAATTATTTTTTAGCCCCCAGTTTTGTATTTTCCCGAGGGTAAGAGGAGAAATTCGACCCCAAAAGTTGTTGTCCAATTTGTCCTGAGTACGCTGATACCCCATATGTTGGGGGGAACCACTGTTTGGGCGCATGGGAGGGCTCGGAAGGGAAGGAGTGCCATTTGGAATGCAGACTTAGATGGAATGGTCTGCAGGCGTCACATTGCGTTTGCAGAACCCCTAATGTACCTAAACAGTAGAAACCCCCCACAAGTGACCCCATATTGGAAACTAGACCCCCCAGGGAACTTATCTAGATGTGTTGTGAGAACTTTGAACCCCCAAGTGTTTCACTACAGTTTATGACGCAGAGCCGTAAAAAAAAAAAAAAAATCTTTTTTTTCCCACAAAAATTATTTTTTAGCCCCCAGTTTTGTATTTTCCCATGGGTAACAGGAAAAATTGGACCCCAACAGTTGTTGTCCTATTTGTCCTGAGTACGCTGATACCCCATATGTTGGGGTAAACCCCTGTTTGGGCACACGGGCGAGCTTGGAAGGGAAGAAGCACTGTTTTACTTTTTCAACGCAGAATTGGCTGGAATTGAGATCGGACGCCATGTCGCTTTTGGAGAGCCCCTGATGTGCCTAAACAGTGGAAACTCACCGACACAAAAAGAGGACTTACAAATCCTCCAAAAAATTCAAAAAAGTCACAGAAAAAAGCAGAGATGTTTTACCTGCTGAAGCCTCCAACTGAATGCACCAGCAGGGCGCAGCGGACCCGATAAATGATGGCAAACACACAGGTGCAAAAAATACCGATGAAACAACCACTTTCAATCCAGTGTTGGCTGTTTGGCATTAGTGCACAAAAAAATAAGAGATACTAGTCTGTATATGGCATAATTCACACACGCAATGCAAGGCATCTGGATTGCAGCCTATTAGTAACGCACATACAGGCGGGCTGCCCAGTGCTACAAAATGCATGCTGTGTGAACACTTTATCTTGCAGGGCGCAGTCGGACCATGATGGCTCTGTAAACTATTGGCCTCTGTTCACACAGCATGCATTTTGTTTTTTGCGGGACGAGTTGACGTTTTTATTGGTAACATTTTCGGGCACGTGACATTTTTTGATCGCTTTTTATTCCGATTTTTGTGAGACAGAATGACCAAAAACCAGCTATTCATGAATTTCTTTTGGGGGAGGCGTTTATACCGTTCCGCGTTTGATAAAATTGATAAAGCAGTTTTATTCTTCGGGTCAGTACGATTATAGCGACACCTCATTTATATCATTTTTTTATGTTTTGGCGCTTTTATACGATAAAAACTATTTTATAGAAAAAATAATTATTTTGGCATTGCTTTATTCTCAGGACTATAACTTTTTTATTTTTTTGCTGATGATGCTGTATGGCAGCTCGTTTTTTGCGGGACAAGATGACGCTTTCAGTGGTACCATGGTTATTTATATCTGTCTTTTTGATCGCGTGTTATTCCACTTTTTCTTCAGCGGTATGATAATAAAGCGTCGTTTTTTGCCTCGTTTTTTTTTTTTTCTTACGGTGTTTACTGAAGGGGTTAACTAGTGGGCCAGTTTTATAGGTCGGGCCGTTACAGACGCGGCGATACTAAATATATGTACTTTTATTGTTTTTTTATTTATTTAGATAAAGAAATGTATTTATGGGAATAATATTTTTTTTTTTTCATTATTTAGGAATATTTTTTTTTATTTTTTATTACACATTTGGAAAAATTTTTTTTAACTTTTTTACTTTGTCCCAGGGGGGGACCTCACAGATCGATGATCTGACAGTTTGCACAGCACTCTGTCAGATCACCGATCTGATAGCAGTGCAGGTTGCTTCACAGTGCCTGCTCTGAGCAGGCTCTGTGAAGCCACCTCCCTCCCTGCAGGACCCGGATCCGCGGCCATCTTGGATCCGGGCCTGGAGCAAGCAGGGAGGGAGGTAAGACCCTCGCAGCAATGCGATCACATCGCGTTGCTGCGGGGGGCTCAGGGAAACCCGCAGGGAGCCCCCTCCCTGCGCGATGCTTCCCTGCACCGCCGGCACATCGCGATCATCTTTGATCGCGGTGTGCCAGGGGTTAATGTACCGGGGGCGGTCCGTGACCGCTCCTGGCACATAGTGCCAGATGTCAGCTGCGATAGGCAGCTGACACCCGGCCGCGATCGGCCGCGCTCCCCACGGGAGCGCCGCCGATCACGCTGGACGTACTATCCCATCCGTGGTCATGGGGGCCCACCCCATCTCGACGGGATAGTACGTCCGATGTCAGAAAGGGGTTAATTGTGTGAATCGTTATTTTTCCAAACTCATACTAAACAAAGCCTATCTCCCTAAATTAGGCCTCATTGATGATCCGTAGTCTAACTCTGGGTCAGAACACAAAGTTATAACTAAAGTAAGTACACCAGCCTCATCAGATTGAACAGATCTATTTTTTAATGTACATTTTGTGTATTGTATCATCTGGTGACAGAGCCATTGCAAGCTTCTGTAGCATGTCTGAAAGATCATCTACACCAAAGTGGCATGTCTCTGAAGGGATAAAAATAAGGTTTAATGTCCATTACTTTGTCATTTTTTTCTAAATTGCTACAAATTGTCATATCCATTTGCAAAAAAATCATATATATTTTCGGCAGTTCAGTTCTTGTTTCTGTAAAGCTATTTTTTCAGCCAATTTGGTCAGATGATATCTCCTCTACACTCTCCGGCTCACTACTTTCTTTTTCACCTGCGGTAAAAGCATTTACCAATTACCATTTGCAGTCTTTCGAGCTCACACACACTTTGCCATATGTTCAAGTAAAATACGTGTCCTGTCTGACTCTTTCCAAAAAAGGAAAATGGTCAGATTCTCAACAGAGAGTGAAATTGCCATCAGTTTTCAGCCTTTGGGCTCTTTATAAAGCAACATTTTTGACACTGTCAAAACAAAGAATGACATAAATGCTCAGTACAGTGCAAGCTACATTTGGGGTCACGGATTGTGAATTTAATGTAGATATGCTTTCATTGGTTAGAATAATTAGTATTTTGACACTTTGGTAAGGATTTATGATATCATCAAGGACGTGGAGGCTACCTTCAACTTTTGCATCATTCTACTTCTACTCAACCTCTCAGCTCCAATACATTGCCACTAAATCTCATGTGACATAGTTAGTTTTCTCAATGATGTCAGATGCCCCAGATATTTAGTTATCAGCTCAGTTGATCCTATCTTGCTTCAATAAACTCAGGGGTCAAGGCATCCCAGTTCTTGCTGCTGTCTACCAGTTGCTGACTTCAGACATGTTGGCTACACTTTTGCCTACTGATTTGGTAATACAAGCTTTCCTCCTGATCGCTCTTGGGGGTCATGCTAGGTAAGAACTAGTAATGAGTGAGCACTAAAATGCTCCGGGTGTTCATTACTCGAGTTGATCAAATCGTAATGCTTGGGTGTTCAACCCACCCAAGTAATGAGTATAAAGGAAGTCAATAGGAAACTGGAGCATTATACCTGAGGGAGTCAGAACCCCACCCCCATCCCTGAAGTCTGGAGAACTCTAAAAATTGCTCAGATCACCCTGGAAACAGCACTGAAACAGCTGAACAGCATGGGGAAGACCCCTGGAGGCATCTCTGAATCCAAGGACGCTGCAGGGGGCAATGTTGTCAGAGTGTTGTGTCATTTTTACAGGCTGATAATAATACATGCAAAACCAAAGATAAAATGGATTTTACTGGAGAAAATGTTAAGACACATTAATTCCAGAATAATGACTTGATATTTTTTTTATGCTGCAGCAGCAAGAATTATAATTTATGAGGCAATAATCCCCAACTAGATGCCTGTAATACGCAAACCCTACTGCGACCACTCACCCAATACGAATTGCAGATAAGAGCGCTATTATTGCAAAATATAGAAGGAAATTGAATTGGCCCTGAAAATATTTTCTCTTGTACGTGGCAGCAACAAACTCTTGAGGAACACATGCAAACCTGCCAGCTTTAATGAATTTCTGAGTATAGATAACCATGAAAAACACAAATCTGTCAATAAGTGTAGGGAAAAAAGCAGCAGCAAGGATTATAATTTATAAGGCAATATTATGACTATATGCCCGTAATACGCTATGTCTAATGAGACAACTCACCGTACATGAATTGCAAATAAGAGTGGAATTATTAAAGAAGACAACACCTTCGATGGGCCAAAGCTGCTCAAATTAGGGGCAGACATCAGGAAGACTGGCATCAATTGACCCAGAGTACACATAGTATAATTGTGCAGCATGGATGTATGAGACAGGGCCTGGGACAGGTGTTATGATCTGGTGGCCTAGGAGCAGCATGAGACGGACTTTGGAGAAGGTGGTCCCTGTACTGACCGCAAACCCTGAACCTAGCAGCGCAACTAGAAGTAGCCGTGGGGGGTACCTAACACTCCCTAGACCCCTCGACACAGCCTAAGATCTAACTTCCCCTAAAGATAGAAACAGGAAACCTATCTTGCCTCAGAGAAAATCCCCAAAGGATAGATAGCCCCCCACAAATATTGACTTTGAGAGGAGAGGGAAATAACATACACAGATATGAAATCAGATTTTAGCATAGGAGGCCATACTAGCTAAAAAGAAAGAATAGAGCAGAGTACTATGCGGTCAGTATTAAAACACTAGAAAATATCCACCACAGAAAATACGAATCACCACATCTGACTAAAGACATGGGGGGTATATCTGCATCTCCAGAGACACAGCTTAGCTGCAAAAAATCCTTCACAGACAAAGCTGGACAAAACAAAAACATGAATATGCACAGAACTATAAGGTCCACAGCAGGTGGACAGCAAGAACAAAGCCAGGACTTATCTTTGAAGAAAAGCACAGCGAACAGGAGAGACCAGAAGGGATGTGAATCCTCCATAAACAATGGACAACTGGCAGGGACTAAAGAGTCCTGCAAGGCTATATACCCCAGTCAGTTTTGCAATTAGTAGATACACCTGTCCAATCCTGCAGTCCAGGCACAACTGCATTACCCTCTACAACCACCGGAGGGAGCCCAAAAGCTGAATTCACAACAGACAGGGCTTGGATCATCATTTCTAGCTTAAACATTGATTAGTAACAGGTGGATGAGTGACAGGTATAGGCTTGATGCTCTGGGAGGCCCTGTCTCAGGCCCTGTCCCATGCATCTATGCTGCACAATTATACAATCTGGAGCAGTTGGAGAGTTGTGACATGGGTGGAAATAGGGGTAATTGTGTGAGATGTTAAGGTGGGGGAAGAGGAGGAAAGGTCACTTCATGCAGCGCTTGCCATTCATTGAAGCTCTTTCCGTCCCTCATCTACAAGGTGTACTGCCTTGTGGCTGCCAAAGAAAGGGAGTTGAGTAGCCTATCCAGTAACACAAGTTGTAAGTTGTCTTTGGATAGGATGAGCCTGTTTGTTCAGTACAGCTTTTACTAACATTACTGTCACGATTCCACTCCTCAGTGTGTTTGGGGTGCAAATACTGACAGCTTGGCAGTCCAGTCTGGTACAGGGGAGTGCTGAAGCTGTCAGTACTTTGATTGACAGCTCAAACATCCTATCTGGTGCAGGTGCCATCAGTCTGTTTAACCCCTTCTTCTCTGATCCGTTATCATCCTGGTATTCTGATCTCGGAATGTTACCTGACCATGCTTTTGTCTCTTCCTTCTGTTTATGACGTACCCTCCTGGCTTCTGAACTTTGAGTCCTTGACTATTCTGACTCACGACTTGACTGTGAGAAGTGATTAGTGTCACAATTACCACCTGCCCCACATACACCTCGAATGCCACGCCTATTCCTCCTTCCACTACAAACTTTATTTTTCCCACTCATGTTGGATGTAATAATCATTATTTATTTGCTGAGAGTGTGGCAGAACAATATTAGCCCAAATGATTTTGATTAGGAAGTGTGGCCTCCTGCCTACACCTTAATATTAGCCCAAACAATTTTGATTAGGAAATGTGGCCTGGTGCCTTCCAGACCTGTCAGTCACATGTCACTAAAGTGATAATCAGTATTTATTGGCTGAGATAGTGTGGCTAGACCACATAATTAGCACAAAAAAATTATATGCTGAAATGTGGACTGGTGGCTGGACCTCACAATTAGCACAAAGGATTTAGATGCTGAAATGTGGACTGGTGGCAGGACCACAGAATTAGCACAAAAGATTTTGATTATGAATTGAGGCTTGGTGCCTTCACCGGACTATTATCCCAAAGGATTTGGATTATGAAATGAGGCCTGGTACCTGCAACACAGTATAAGTACAAAGATTTATATTATGAATTGTGGGCTGGTGACTGCACCAGAGTGTTATCCCAAATAATTTAGAAATTATATAACGATTATGAAATGAGATACAATATCATCAAAAAAGAAACCATAATAGATCAATGTTGAAAACACAGTCCTATGCCTACATATCAAGACTGTTACAGGCAATGAGTATGGACACTCCTATCAAGAATAAATACAGAATAAATGTCCAAACTAGAATACAAAAAAGACTTTAACCCCTTCCCGACCTTTGACGCCACGTAGGCGTCATGAAAGTCGGTGCCAATCCGACCCATGACGCCTATGTGGCGTCATGGAAAGATCGCGTCCCTGCAGATCGGGTGAAAGGGTTAACTCCCATTTCACCCAATCTGCAGGGACAGGGGGAGTGGTAGTTTAGCCCAGGGGGGGTGGCTTCACCCCCTCGTGGCTACGATCGCTCTGATTGGCTGTTGAAAGTGAAACTGCCAATCAGAGCGATTTGTAATATTTCACCTATTATAACGGGTGAAATATTACAATCCAGCCATGGCCGATGCTGCAATATCATCGGCCATGGCTGGAAATACTAATGTGCCCCCACCCCACCCCACCGATCGCCCCCCCAGCCCCCCGATCTGGCCGGTACACTGCTCCGGCACCCCTCTGTCCTGTGCTCCGCTCCCCCCGTGCTCTTGTCCGCTCCCCCCGTGCTTCAATCACCCCCCCGTGCTCCGATCACCCCCCCTGCACTCCGATCCACCCCCCTCCGTGCTCCATTCCACCCCCCCGTGCTCCGTTCCACCCCCCCGTGCTCCGTTCTACCCCCCGTGCTCCGTTCCACCCCTCCCGCGCTCCGATTCACCCCCCCATGCTCCGATCCCCCCCCCCCCCGTGCTCCCCCTCCCACCCTATCATACTTACCGATCCTGCCGGGGTCCGTCCATCTTCTCCCCGGGCGCCGCCATCTTCCAAAATGGCGGGCGCATGCGCAGTGCGCCCGCCGAATCTGCCGGCCGGCAGATTCGTTCCAAAGTGCATTTTGATCACTGAGATATAATCTATCTCAGTGATCAAAATAAAAAAAATAATAAATGACCCCCCCCCTTTGTCACCCCCATAGGTAGGGACAATAAAAAAAATAAAGAATTTTTTTTTTTCCACTAATGTTAGGGGTAGGGTTAGGGTTAGGGCTAGGGTTAGGGGTAGGGTTAGGGGTAGGGTTAGGGTTAGGGCTAGGGTTAGGGGTAGGGTTAGGGCTAGGGTTAGGGGTAGGGCTAGGGTTAGGGCTAGGGGTAGGGTTAGGGTTAGGGGTAGGGTTAGGGGTAGGGTTAGGGGTAGGGTTAGGGGTAGGGTTAGGGTTAGGGGTAGGGTTAGGGGTAGGGTTAGGGTTAGGGTTTCGGTATGTGCACACGTATTCTGGTCCTCTGCGGATTTTTCCGCTGCGGATTTGATAAATCCGCAGTGCTAAACCGCTGCGGATTTATGGCGGATTTACCGCGTTTTTTCTGCGCATTTCACTGCGGTTTTACAACTGCGATTTTCTATTTGAGCAGTTGTAAAACCGCTGTGGAATCCGCACAAAGAAGTGACATGCTGCGGAATGTAAACCGCTGCGTTTCCGTGCAGTTTTTCTGCAGCATGTGTACAGCGATTTTTGTTTCCCATAGGTTTACATTGAACTGTAAACTCATGGGAAACTGCTGCGGATCCGCAGCGTTTTCCGCAGCGTGTGCACATACCTTTAGAATTAGACCATGTGCACACGGTGCGGATTTGGCTGCGGATCCGCAGCGGATTGGCCGCTGCGGATTCGCAGCAGTGTTCCATCAGGTGTACAGTACCATGTAAACATATGGAAAGCCAAATCTGCTGTGCCCATGGTGCGGAAAATACCGCGTGGAAACGCTGCGTTGTATTTTCCGCAGCATGTCAATTCTTTGTGCGGATTCCGCAGCGTTTTACACCTGTTCCTCAATAGGAATCCGCAGGTGAAATCCGCACAAAAAACACTGGAAATCCGCGGAAAATCCGCAGGTAAAACGCAGTGCCTTTTACCTGCGGATTTTTAAAAAATGATGCTGAAAAATCTCACACGAATCCGCAACGTGGGCACATAACCTTAGGGTTAGGGTTGGAATTAGGGTTGTGGTTAGGGGTGTGTTGTGGTTAGGGTTGTGATTAGGGTTATGGCTACAGTTGGGATTAGGGTTAGGGGTGTGTTGGGGTTAGGGTTAGGGCTGTGATTAGGGTTATGGCTACAGTTGGGATTAGGGTTAGGGATGTGTTGGGGTTAGGGTTAGGGTTAGGGCTGTGATTAGGGTTATGGCTACAGTTGGAATTAGGGTTGTGGTTAGGGTTAGGGTTGGAATTAGGGTTGTGGTTAGGGTTAGGGGTGTGTTGGGGTTAGGGTTGTGGTTAGGGGTGTGTTGGGGTTAGGGTTGTGATTAGGGTTATGGCTACAGTTGGGATTAGGGTTAGGGGTGTGTTGGGGTTAGTGTTGGAGGTAGAATTGAGGGGTTACCACTGTTTAGGCACATCAGGGGTCTCCAAACGCAACATGGCGCCACCATTGATTCCAGCCAATCTCGTATTCAAAAAGTCAAATGGTGCTCCCTCAATTCCGAGCCCTGACGTGTGCCCAAACAGTGGTTTACCCCCACATATGGGGTACCAGCATACTCAGGATAAACTGCGCAACAATTACTGGGGTCCAATTTCTCCTGTTACCCTTGTGAAAATAAAAAAATGCTTGCTAAAACATCATTTTTGAGGAAAGAAAAATGATTTATTATTTTCACGGCTCTACGTTGTAAACGTCTGTGAAGCACTTGGGGGTTCAAAGTGCTCACCACATATCTAGATAAGTTCCTTGGGGGGTCTAGTTTCTAAAATGGGGTCACTTGTGGGGGGTTTCTACTGTTTAGGCACACCAGGGGCTCTGCAAACGCAACGTGACACCCGCAGACCATTCCATCAAAGTCTGCATTTCAAAAGTCACTACTTCCCTTCTGAGCCCCGACGTGTGCCCAAACAGTGGTTTACCTCCACACATGGGGTATCAGCGTACTCAGGAGAAACTGAACAACAACTTTTGGGGTCCAATTTCTCCTGTAACCCTTGGGAAAATAAAAAATTCTGGGCTAAATAATTATTTTTGAGGAAAGAAAACGTATTTATTATTTTCACGGCTCTGCATTATATACTTCTATGAAGCACTTGGGGGTTCAAAGTGCTCACCACACATCTAGATAAGTTCCTTTCGGGGTCTAGTTTCCAAAATGGGGTCACTTGTGGGGGGTTGCTACTGTTTAGCCACATCAGGGGCTCTGCAAACGCAACGTGATGCCCGCAGAGCATTCCATCAAAGTCTGCATTTCAAAACGTCACTACTTCAATTCCGAGCCCCGGCATGTGCCCAAACAGTAGTTTACCCCCACATATGGGGTATCAGCGTACTCAGGAGAAACTGGACAACAAATATTGGGGTCAAATTTCTCCTGTTACCCTTGGGAAAATTAAAAAATTCTGGGCTAAATAATTATTTTTGAGGAAAGAAAACGTATTTATCATTTTCACGGCTCTGCATTATAAACTTCTGTGAAGCACTTGGGGGTTCAAAGTGCTCACCACACATCTAGATAAGTTCCTTTCGGGGTCTAGTTTCCAAAATGGGGTCACTTGTGAGGGGTTTCTACTGTTAAGCCACATCAGGGGCTCTGCAAACGCAACGTGACGCCCACAGAGCATTCCATCAAAGTCTGCATTTCAAAACGTCACTACTTCACTTCCGAGCCCCGGCATGTGCCCAAACAGTGGTTTACCCCCACATATGGGGTATCAGCGTACTCAGGAGAAACTGGACAACAAATTTTGGGGTCAAATTTCTCTTGATACCCTTGGGAAAATAAAAAATTGCAGGCTAAAAGATCATTTTTGAGAAAATATATTTTTTTTTTATTTTCATGGCTCTGCGTTATAAACTTCTGTGAAGCACTTGGGGGTTCAAAGTCCTCACCACACATCTAGATTAGTTCCTTTGGTGGACTAGTTTCCAAAATGGGGTCATTTCTGCGGGATCTCCAATGTTTAGGCACACAGGGGCTCTCCAAACGTGACATGGTGTCCGCTAATGATTGGAGCTAATTTTCCATTTAAAAAGCCAAATGGCGTGCCTTCCCTTCCGAGCCCTGCCGTACGCCCAAACAGTGGTTTACCCCCACATATGGGGTATCAGCGTACTCAGGACAAACTGGACAACAACATTTGGGGTCCAATTTCTCCTATTACCCTTCGCAAAATAGGAAATTCCAGGCTAAAAAATCATTTTTGAGGAAAGAAAAATTATTTTTTATTTTCATGGCTCTGCGTTATAAACTTCTGTGAAGCACCTGGGGGTTTAAAGTGCTCAATATGCATCTAGATAAGTTCCTTGGGGGGTCTAGTTTCCAAAATGGGGTCACTTGTGGGGGAGCTCCAATGTTTAGGCACACAGGGGCTCTCCAAACGCGACATGGTGTCCGCTAACAATTGGAGCTAATTTTCCATTCAAAAAGTCAAAAGGCGCGCCTTCCTTTCCGAGCCCTGCCGTGTGCCCAAACAGTGGTTTACCCCCACATATGAGGTATCGGCGTACTCGGGAGAAATTGCACAACAAATTTTATGATCCATTTTATCCTATTGCCCATGTGATAATGAAAAAATTGAGGCGAAAATAATTTTTTTGTGAAAAAAAAGTGCTTTTTCATTTTTACAGATCAATTTGGGAAGCACCTGAGGGTTTAAAGTGCTCACTAGGCATCTAAATAAGTTCCTTGGGGGGTCTAGTTTCCAAAATGGGGTCACTTGTGGGGGAGCGCCAATGTTTAGGCACACAGGAGCTTTCCAAACGCGACATGGTGTCCGCTAACGATGGAGATAATTTTTCATTCAAAAAGTCAAATGGCGCTCCTTCCCTTCCGAGCCTTACCATGTGCCCAAACAGTGGTTTATCCCCACATATGAGGTATCAGTGTACTCAGGAGAAATTGCCCAACAAATTGTAGGATCAATTTTATCCTGTTGCCCATGTGAAAATGAAAAAATTGAGGCTAAAAGAATTTTTTTGTGAAAAAAAAGTACTTTTTCATTTTTACGGATCAATTTGTGAAGCACCTGGGGGTTCAAAGTGCTCACTATGCATCTAGATAAGTTCCTTGGGGCGTCTAGTTTCCAAAATGGGGTCACTTGTGGGGGAGCTCCAATTTTTAGGCACACGGGGGCTCTCCAAACGTGACATGGTGTCCGCTAAAGAGTGGAGCCAATTTTTGATTCAAAAAGTCAAATGGCGCTCCTTCCCTTCCAAGCCCTGCCGTGCGCCCAAACAGTGGTTTACCCCCACATATGAGGTATCAGCGTACTCAGGACAAATTGGACAACAACTTACGTGGTTCAGTTTCTCCTTTTACCATTGGGAAAATAAAAAAATTGTTGCTAAAATATAATTTTTGTGACTAAAAAGTTAAATGTTCATTTTTTCCTTCCATGTTGCTTCTGCTGCTGTGAAGCACCTGAAGGGTTAATAAACTTCTGGAATGTGGTTTTGAGTACCTTGAGGGGTGCAGTTTTTAGAATGGTGTCACTTTTGGGTATTTTCAGCCATATAGACCCCTCAAACTGACTTCAAATGTGAGGTGGTCCCTAAAAAAATGGTTTTGTAAATTTCGTTGTAAAAATGAGAAATCACTGGTCAAATTTTAACCCTTATAACTTCCTAGCAAAAGAAAATTTTGTTTCCAAAATTGTGCTGATGTAAAGTAAACATGTGGGAAATGTTATTTATTAACTATTTTGTGTCACATAACTCTCTGGTTTAACAGAATAAAAATTCAAAATGTGAAAATTGCGAAATTTTCAAAATTTTCGCCAAATTTCCGTTTTTATCACAAATAAACGCATAATTTATTGACCTAAATTTACCACTATCATGAAGCCCAATATGTCACGAAAAAACAATCTCAGAACCGCTAGGATCCGTTGAAGCGTTCCTGAGTTATTACCTCATAAAGGGACACTGGTCAGAATTGCAAAAAACGGCAAGGTCTTTAAGGTCAAAATAGGCTGGGTCATGAAGGGGTTAATTCATGATTATACAGTTAGGTCCATATATATTTGGACAGAGACAACAATTTTCTAATTTTGATTATAGACATTACCACAATGAATTTTAAACAAAACAATTCAGGTGCAGTTGAAGTTCAGACTTTCAGCTTTCATTTGAGGGTATCCACATTAAAATTGGGTGAAGGGTTTAGGAGTTTCAGCTCCTTAAGATGTGCCACCCTGTTTTTAAAGGGACCAAAAATAATTGGACAGATTCAATAATTTTAAATAAAATGTTCATTTTTAGTACTTGGTTGAAAACCCTTTCTTGGCAATGACTGCCTGAAGTCTTGAACTCATGGACATCACCAGACGCTGTGTTTCCTCCTTTTTGATGCTCGGCCAGGCCTTCACTGCGGTGGTTTTCAGTTGCTGTTTGTTTGTGGGCCTTTCTGTCTGAAGTTTAGTCTTTAACAAGTGAAATGCATGCTCAATTGGGTTGAGATCAGCTGACTGACTTGGCCATTCAAGAATATTCCACTTCTTTGCTTTAATAAACTCCTGGGTTGCTTTGACTTTATGTTTTGGGTCATTGTCCATCTGTAGTATGAAATGACGACCAATCAGTTCGGCTGCAGAGCTGGATCTGAGCACACAGTATGGTGGCTCTGAATACCTCAGAATTCATTTGGCTGCTTCTGTCCTGTGTCACATCATCAATAAACACTAGTGACCCAGTGCCACTGGCAGCCATGCATGCCCAAGCCATCACACTGCCTCTGCCGTGTTTTACAGATGATGTGGTATGCTTTGGATCATGAGCTGTACCTCGCCTTCGCCATACTTTTCTCTTTCCATCATTCTGGTAGAGGTTGATCTTGGTTTCATCTGTCCAAAGAATGTTCTTCCAGAACTGTGCTGGCTTTTTTAGATGTTTTTAGCAAAATCCAGTCTAGCCTTTTTATTCTTGATGCCTATGAGTGGCTTGCACCGTGCAGTGAACCCTCTGTATTTACTTTCATGCAGTCTTCTCTTTATGGTAGATTTGGATATTGATATGCCTACACCCTGGAAAGTGTTGGTCACTTGGTTGGCTGTTGTGAAGGGGTTTCTCTTCACCATGGAGATTATTCTGCGATCATCCACAACTGTTGTCTTCTGTGGGCGCCCATGTCTTTTTGCATTGATGAGTTCACCAGTGCTTTCTTTCTTTCTCAGGATGTACCAAACTGTAGATTTTGCCACTCCTAATATTTTAGCAGTTTCTCGGATGGGTTTTTTCTGTTTTTGCAGCGTAAGGATGGCTTGTTTCACCTGCATGGAGAGCTTCTTTGACCGCATGTTTACTTCACAGCAAAACCTTCCAACTGCAAGCACCACACCTCAAATCAACTCCAGGCCTTTTATCTGCTTTATTGAGAATGACTTAACGAATGGATTGCCCACACCTGTCCATGAAATAGCCTTGTAGTCAATTGTCCAATTACTTTTGGTCCCTTTAAAAACAGGGTGGCACATGTTAAGGAGCTGAAACTCCTAAACCCTTCATCCAATTTTAATGTGGATGCCCTCAAATGAAAGCTGAAAGTCTGAACTTCAACTGCACCTGAATTGTTTTGTTTAAAATTCATTGTGGTAATGTCTATAACCAAAATTAGAAAAATGTTGTCTCTGTCCAAATATATATGGACCTAACTGTATACAAGGCAATAGATAGTAAAAAACGTATCAGTGGCAAAGGTATTTAAGGCAGAGACCGGGTACAGAGAAAAGGAGTGTAGCACCAGAAATATAGTGCAATCATTGTGGATCGTTTCTGCGCCTTGATTGCCTGCTGGAATCTCCATGCATTACGTTAATTTAAAAAAAAAGAAGAATAACAGTCTGCCACTCCTCTGACCTGTCACCACCCATTCTCCTCATCAAACACGTTCCCCCGCTCTTCATACTGCACCACTATCCTAGCCAAAGTCCTAGCAAAAGCATTAGTGAAAACTCGATTATTTACCGAACTTTGGACGAATATCGCTGAATTTGAGGAAAATGTTCGGGAATCCAAACATGAATCTGTATGTGCAAAGTTCATGCCAAATTTGAGATTGACAAACTTTTTCCGAACAAATTGGCTTATCTCTATACATCAGTTCCTCCATTAGAATAGAAGCTTTCCCATGCTCCATCAGCCATCATTGCAGTATATATCTAACAAGAGAGGACGGTATGTAATAAAAAGCATAGCTATATATAATCCGAAATATAACAGTCGGAGCTGTACATAACGAGAGGGCACTGTGTAGTACGGGATGGTAATGTACATGATAAAGGAGACTATGTAAGATATATATGTGTGTGGATATATGTATATTTCTGTAGCCTAAAAGGAGGGGGTCCTAGGCACATTTTTTGCACAGGGGCCCCAAGCTGTCAGTGTCCGCCCCTCAAGTGAGTGGGACTGGAACCAATCAGCTCCTGATCATGTCACCGAGAGGGACAATATGGCATTAGTAACAATTGCTCCGATTGTTGGCGAAATCCAATTAACAGTAGTAGAATGAACATAAATACAAATTGGTCAGGGAAACAGGTAGGCAGAGGTGGGAATTGCATATAAGTTCTGATACCTTAGTGGGTCCAAAAGGACATTTTGCCATATAAGAAGATACCAGTATTAATATAGCTTCTTGCAGGTAAGGGTCACAGTTACAGATTTTGCATTTGGGAACAGGAGCTGACAGTTACCCAGCTGATAACGATGCTATATAAAACTCAGCAATTTTGGACTTACCGTAAATTTATTGCAGTTGATCCTAAAATCATTAAAACTTGACTTTACAAGTACAATTTTCTAACAGCTAATATAACAAAAAAAAGTACTAGAAAAAAAAAATTAAATAAATAGCCTGTTTTAATACCTGGAACAATTATTTTCCATTTTGGCAATATCAGATAATTTCCCTATTAACACACAATGACCTTATCTTCTCTCATCTCATTTTAATCACAGAGCCCTCTGGATCCCTGTGGGAATGATAATATCAGACGCCATGTACCTTTGCTGGAAGCCAGGATTAGAATTTTTGATCTATCACAAAGACTAAGAAGCCATAGAGTTCTGAAAATAACCCGAACAAACACGGGTCAGACGCTCTGCTCATTAAGATGTCAGTGACTGGACAATATGGTGACCGTTAAACCAGAACCATTTATCTTGATGCATATTGAAGGTTGTAATAATGAACTGTGAAACCATTAGAAGGAAATATTGACTTTCTCACTGGATTCTGTGTTGGGACATTAATCTACGGGGTGACTGTCTCTTCTCTTCTGCCTTCGTCATTGGTTTTATAGCCTGAGCTATTGATTACTGTTCATGGTATAATCTTTATTCGTCAACTTCTATCTATGATAGAGGTGATCTACGACGTACTACCTACCAGAGCACAAAGCAACGAAAATGTACAACTTAATTCAGGAACAACTCTTGGTCATAGTCCAGTCTACAAGGGGCAAAATGGAAGAGATTAGGCATTTACTCAACTTTTACAGTTTGGCCAAAGGTGCATTAAAAGTGATAATTTTTCTGATCAAGAAATATGTTCAGAGCAATTGTCATCACCTGTCACCTCCATTACAGGTCGCACTAAAAGAATTATTAGACTTAGGGGCAACAATGAGCTTCAGGATACAAGTTTTAAAGTGAAATTGTCACGGACTTATAAGTAGTGATGAGCGAGTATACTCGTTGCTCGGGCTTTCCTGAGCACGCTCGGGTGGCCTCCGAGTATTTTGGCATGCTCGGAGATTTCGTTTTTGTTGACGCAGCTGCATAATTTGTGGCTGCTAGACAGCCTGAATACATGTTGGAATTCCCTAACAAACCAGGCAATCCCCACATGTATTCTAGCTGTCTAGTAGCCGCAAATCATGCAGCTGCATTGACAAAAACTAAATCTCCGAGCACGCCGAAATACTCGGAGACCACCAGAGTATGCTCGGGAAAACCCATGCAACGAGTATACTCGCTAATGACTACTTATAAGTAACATCAATAATGCAATAAACTATAAGATCTATTCGAAGAGGCATACCTCTTAAAGGGACTCTGTCACCTGAATTTGGAGGGAACAATCTTCAGCCATAGAGGCGGGGTTTTTGGGTGTTTGATTCACCCTTTCCTTACCCGCCGGCTGCATGCTGGCTGCAATATTGGATTGCAGTTCATTCTCTGTCCTCCATAGTACACGCCTGCATAAGGCAAGATTGTACTCGTTACTCGGGTTTTCCCGAGCACGCTCGGGTGACCTCCGAGTATTTGTTAGTGCTCGGAGATTTAGTTTTCATCGCGGCAGCTGAATGATTTACAGCTACTAGCCTGCTTGATTAAATGTGGTGATTCCCTAGCAACCAGGCAACCCCCACATGTACTCAACCTGGCTAGTAGCTGTAAATCATTCAGCTGAGGCGATGAAAACTAAATCTCCGAGCAGTGATAAATACTCAGAGGTCACACGAACGTGCTCGGGAAAACCCGAGTAATGAGTACACTCGCTCATCACTAGTTACGATCCAAGTGCCATGAGCTCCATAATCTTTCAAATTAAGAACCAATTTGAATGACTGTGAGTGAAATTATTAAGAGAAGCACATTTAGGAGCATACAGTGCTGCAACCCCTTTATTTGTGGGATCATTGATTGATCACTGATCAGAAATGTATGGTATAACCTAGCAATTTAAAGTAATCCTATATTGATATTCCTTAAATAGAATCTGTCAGCAGGTTTTTGCTATGTCACCTGACGGCACCATCACGTAGGCAAAGAGACCCTAAATCCAACAATCTGACACAATCAGACTTATTAGGTTTAGCAATGCAGCAGAGCGGAGAAAGCTAACCACACCCACACCACCCTCTGTATGTCTATAGACAGTGATATGCTTATCACAGAAGGGGGCAGAGTTCTGCTAGCATTGCTGTAATCCAGACATGTGACACATCACTGTAATCTGTGTTTTAACCCCTACTGTCCTCAGATTACATAGCAAAAACCTGCAGATAGATTCCCATTAATATACTAATATATGATCTGTCTATAATACTTTAATTTCAACAGATCATGTGTAATACTTCACTTCTCCTGTGGAGGCACTGCAGGTAACTTATGTACTTACTGTCCATGTGCACACAACATCTTTTTGACGCCAGGGCAGCTGTTGAGTTTTGCCTGATGAAGCCATTTCAGGAAATATTAGAATATTTTTTCGTGAACTGGCTCTAGTAGCAGTTTTGTCTTCATTTTCATGGCCGGTGTCTTTGCCCTTTTATCTTCAATAAGAGAATGGGCGGCTGCCGAAAGTATGAACATATTATTTCTTTTAACCCCTCCAGAGTTTCCTAACCCTAAAACCTATTAAAGAAGTGTGAAAATACTTAATCTGTGCACAGTAATGTTATACTTATGTTCCTGTGCATTATGTCCATATTTTGCAGAGCTTTTTCAGGTGGATTCTGGACGTGCGAAACCAGGACAGGTTCCGTGCACATAGTCACTGTCTGATTATTCTGAGCAGGAGACCATTCTAATAAAAATAGATTTTGGAAATCAGACAGCCCATTGTTAAGTCTTGTACATTATTATAGCTGTTTATAGAACTTTTCTATGGACAAAAAAATGAGAAAAAGTCACAAGAATATTACAAAAAATTGTAGTGCACATTTTTGTTATACTGGGTGCTTTTGCCGTAAATCAAGCAAGCAACGTACTGTATATCTATAAGAGGCAAACCTAATAAAATTGTCTCGGCAGCCAGTAACCCATTATAGGGGGCTTTTAATTACTGGTAAAATGAACAAGAAAATAATACCAACTGCATAAAATATCCCAGCGCAGTAAAGCAAATCAGTAAACATCTGTGTGAGTCATAATCTTCTCATTTAACCTTCACAGTGGCGCCGACATCGCATTTAACGCTGTCAGAGCTAAAATAAATAGTCATCGACTAGATGTTCAACATTTTCTTTTTTTCTAAAAAGCTAATCATCTCCCATCAATAGCTGGTCGCCTACCGCCATAGAGCCCGCGTACAGAGTGCAATTTTCATGCCAATTAATGCCCAATGAATTGCACGGTCTTAAGCAACAGATACAGCGGGTCCATTTACACACAACACTCGAGTGGGTTTCATTATATTGCTCAGCCGCGAATTGTCAGATTTCTGCCTAATGCATGTATGGACAAATAAGTCGTCTTATCTCAGACTCCATCTCCTTATCCTCTACAGTAATTCCATCAGGCAGATTTTAATGTTATTGCTCATTTTTAGAAATGGTATTGTGGCAGTAGACAGCGAGAGCGGGCCATTTTATATTTTTGTCCTATCATTCTTTCCTCCTCTTCTTTCAAGAGCCATAAGTATTTTAGGCCAAGTTCACACTTGCGTTGTGCAGTCAGTTCAACACATCCGTTAAACGGACTGCACTAGCGCAAGTGCCGACGTTTGCACAACGCTAGCGCAGATGGAGCATCTGCTAGCTCCATCTGCGCTAGCAGTGATGGACCCAGAAACGATGCAGCCTGCGTCTCGGGTCCGTCACTCAATGACGTCACATCGCTAGTGCACGCCAATTGTGGTCGTGCACTAGCAATGCGTCCGCCATTGAAAGTAATGGCGGCATTAACTGACTGCGCTACACCGCGTTATGCCACAGTGTAACGTAGTCCGTTAAACGGGTCACACTAACGCAGTGTGAACCCAGCCTTACTTTTAATTTTTCCATATGATGTACTGAAAACACATTTGTACTTGTTTTGTTTTGTTTTTACACCATTTATTGTATGTTAACCCCTTAACGACATATGAAGTACAGGGTACATCATATGACATCTCCCTGACTCATAAGCCGAGCCTGCATGTTTGCCAGCAGATGATGACTGATTTAATTAGCCATCATCTGTCTCTAACCCCTATTAACCTTTTAGATGCTGCTGTCAATCTGTTGCAAAGGCATTGACAGCACAACAGCAGGGGGGCCTATCTACATGAGCGCCTAGGACATGATTGCGGGGTGCAAGTGGCCATGACATCCCGAGGTCTGATGAAGACCCCTGTGCCCGTTATGACAATACTCCTGTGAAAGCCAGCTTGTAGCTGGAGTTCATAGTAGACCATGATTTTTTATATAAAACTATGGATTTATATATATAGCACAAACTATCGACAGTTTCAGCTTCAAGACCCCTAGAGGGACAAACAAATAAAGTAAAAGTAAAAACAAAATGTTTTTAACAATATGAAAAAAAAAAAATTTTAAATTGTAAACGTTCAAATCACCCCCATGTCAACATTCATCCTGGAAACTGCACACACACACACACTAAGGCCAGTCTCACACGTCCAGATAATTCTGGTACCGGAAAAATTGGTACCGGAATTATCCATGTCCGTGTGTCCGTGAGCTCACATAGGCCATCCGTGTGGCACACGGGCAGCACACATGTGCCACCCGTGTGCCGACTGGGTACCACACGGAGCGTGCAGGAAACAGCGCTAGAGATAAGCGCTGTCCCCTGCATCTGGTGCTGAAGCTGTCATTCATATCTTCTCTCCAGCAGCGTTCGCCCATTACAGTGATGAATATGCGGCTCCACCCCTATGGGAGGTGGAGCCGCATAATCATTACTGTAAATGAGCGGCCCCATGTGACCGCATACAGGAGAAGATGCGGCCAGAACAGGAAGCAGCAACAGCCAATGAGGGAGCTTGGTGAGTATTTTCAGAACAGCGGGGGGGGCGCACAGGGGGTGGGAGGGCGGGGGGCACATAGATCTTTATTTTAAGCACTATTATTCATATGTTCTCTGCAGCAAACGCTGCTGCAGGGAAGATATGAATCGCGGCTTCAGCACCAGTGGGGGGGACAGCGCTTAATGTAGCGCTGTCCCCTGCACGGCACACGGACTGCACACGGACAACGTCCGTGTGTGGTACGTGTTTTACACGGACCCATTGACCTTAATGGGTCCGTGTAATCCGTGCGCTCCCACGAACACTGACATGTCTCTGTGTTTGGCACACGGAGACACGGTCCGCAAAAAATCAATGACATCTGCACAGATGCAGTGATTTTTATGTGTCTACGTGTGTCAGTGTCTCCGGTACGTGAGGAAACTGTCACCTCACGTACCGGAGACACTGACGTGTGAAACCGGCCTAAGGCAGAGGTGGACAATTTATTTTCCCAAGGGGTCTACATGAGAGACAATTCATGGTGCAGTAGGTGACATGGACGTGGCCCGCAGGCTGCAGTTTGTCCAGATCTGCCTTAAAGGGACTAAATAAAATGTAAAAGATATAAAAAAAACATACAGCTCTGGCAAAAATTAAGAGACCACTGCAAAAAGTTCAGTTTGTCTGATTTTTCTTTTTATAGGTATATTTTTGAGTAAAATTTAAATTGTTCTTTTATTCTATAAACCTCTGACAACATGTCTCCGAAGTTCCAAGCAATAAATTTTGTATTTATTTTCTAAAAATGAAAAATGGTCAAAATAAAAAAAAGTGCTTTCAGACCTCAAATAATGCAAAGAAAACAAGTTCATAATCATTTAGAAACAACAATACTAATGTTTTAACTCAGGAAGAGTTCAGAAATCAATATTTTGTGGAATAACCATGATTTTTAATCACAGCTTTCATGCGTCTTGGCATGCTTTCCACCAGTCTTTCACACTGCTTCTGGTGCAAAAATGTAAGCAGTTCTTCTTTGTTTGATGGCTTGTGGCTATCCATCATCCTCTTGATTACATTCCAGAGGTTTTCACTGGGTTCAGGTCTGGAGATTGGGCTGCCCATGACAGGGTTTTGATGTGGTGGTCTCTTAATTTTTGCCAGCGCTGTATATATAAAAGTTTAAATCACTCCCCTTTTCCCCAAATTAAAATAGAAAAATGTAAAACATAAAAAACACATTTGGTATTGTTATGTGCATATCACCTGAACTAAAATATATAGGGGCCAATTCAATAAGACATTTCACACACATTGTCGTACATTGCCCCAAATTCCTTAGGGGGTGCGTCAACTCAATGAATTTGGTGCATTTTCTCAGTGGCCTGCCCTTCCATGTGATTCGCCAGAAATGCTACTCGAGTCAGAGACTATAGCAGCATTTCTAACGTAAGAAACACCAGCAATTTTTTTGTAAATTTGATGATGTGTGGGCGTAGCCATGCCTGTGATGCCCTGGCACCTCTGCAGCTCTGCCCATTTTGGTAGAGCTACTTCAAAAGACAAAAGTCGCAACATTTTCATAGTGTGTTACACTACAGTTTTATGGCAAAAATGCCTTGATGTATCACCCCCATGAATTCTTAACACATAAAATATTCATCCTACACAATGAATATCAAAATAAATTTTAAAAAATCAAGACACCAAAATGGTGTTTTTCAGAGTCGCTACATTTACCGTACCCCCAAAAATACAATAACAACTGATTAAAACATCACATACATTCCAAAATGGTAATAAAAACCTAAGCTCAACAAGCAAGAAATAAAATTATAAAATTAAGAAAGTTACACACAAACCTAACATTTTTTTTTCAAAGTTCTGAATTTTTAGAGCAATAACATAAAACAAAAACATGGATTTGGTATCACGGGTAATTGCACTGACCTTGAGAATCAATTTACCAGGTGATTTTTATCACAAGATGAATGTCTTTAGAATCAAAACATAAATATCAAAGGCAGAGTTGCGTTTTTTCACCATTTCTTCCCACTTGGAATAATTCCTAATTTTGCAGTACAAAATAAGGTTAAATGAATGGTGTCAATCAAAACTACAACTCATCCCACAATATACCCTCATACGGCTATGTTGATGAAAAAATGAAAAAAGTTTTTACTCTTGCAGAAAAAACGGAAACACAAGAATGAAAAATTGCCCTGTCCTTAAGAAGATAAAATAATCATTGAACCCATAAAAAAAGTAAGAAAGTAACAAAAAAGTAACATATTTAGAATGTGTATATCTATTTTATTAGGTGTATCAGTCTTTTATTTTGTTTTAACCTCTTAATCCCATATGACGTACTATCCCGTCGAGGTGACCTGGGACTTAATTCCCAGTGACGGGATAGTACATCATAGTGGATCGGCCGCGCTCACGGGGGGAGCGCGGCCGGGTGTCAGCTGACTATCGCAGCTGACATCCGGCACTATGCGCCAGGAGCAGTCACGGACCACTCCTGGCACATTAACCCCCGGCACACTGTGATCAAAGATGATCCGGCTCCCTGCGTGCTTCTCTGAGACCCTCGGAGCAACGTGATCAGATCCTCCTCCCTCCAGGCCCCGGATCTAATATGGCCGCGGGGCTGCTTCCGGGTCCTGCAGGGAGGTGGCTTGTAAGCGCCTGCTCAGAGCAGGCGCTGGGAAGCCTTCAGCAGTGCACGTCAGATCGCTGATCTAACACAGTGCACTGCAAAGTGTCAGATCCGCGATCTGACCCTATAACATGATGCTTACCCCCCCCGGGGCAATGTTGTAAAGTTAAAAAAAAAACATTCACATATGTAAAAAAAAAAGAAAAATCCTAAATAAAGAAAAAAATATATATATTGTTCCCATAAATACATTTCTTTATCTAAAAAAAAAATGATAAAAGTACACATATTTAGTATCGCCACATCCATAGCGATACGACCTATAAAACTGTCCCACTAGTTAACCCCTTCAGTGAACACCGTAAAAAAAAAGCGAGGCAAAAGACAACGCTTTACTATCATGCCGCCGAACAAAAAGTGGAATAACACGCGATCAAAAATACGGATATAAATAACCGTGGTACCGCTGAAAACATCATCTTATCCCGCAAAAAACGAGCCACCATACAGCATCATCAGCGAAAAAATTAAAAAGTTATAGTCCTCAGAATAAAACGATGCAAATATAATTATTTTTTCTATAAAATATTTTTTATCGTATAAAAGCGCCAAAACGTAAAAAAATATAAATGAGGTATCGCTGTAATCGTACTGACCCGAAGAATAAAACTGCTTCATCAATTTTACCAAACGTGGAACGGTATAAACTCCCCCCTCCCCCCCCCCCAAAAAAAAAGAAATTCATGAATAACTGGTTTTTGGTCATTCTCCCTGACAAAAATTGGAATAAAAAGCGATCAAAAAATGTCACGTGCCCGAAAATGGTACTAATTTTTTTGCGGGACGAGTTGATGTTTTTATCAACTCGTCCCGCAAAAAAATAAGACCGCACATGACTCTGTGGACCAAAATATGGAAAAATTATAGCTCTCAAAATGTGGAGAAAACTATTTTTTGCAATAATATGCGTCTTTTAGTGTGTGACAGCTGCCAATCATAAAAATCCGCTAAAAATCCCGCTATAAAAGTAAATCAAACCCCCGTTAATCACCCCCTTAGTTAGGGAAAAATAATAACATTTAAAAAATGTATTTCTTTCCATTTTCCCGTTAGGGCCAGGGTTGGGGCTAGGGTTAGAGTTAGGTTTGGGGCTAGGGCTAGGGTTAGGGCTAGGGTTAGGGTTGGGGCTAGGGTTAGAGTTAGGGTTGGGGCTAGGGATAGGGTTGGGGCTAGGGTTAGGTTTAGGGCTAGGGTTAGGGTTGGGGCTAGGGTTAGGGTTGGGGCTAGGGTTAGGGCTAGGGTTAGGGTTAGGGCTAGGGTTAGGGCTAGGGTTATGGTTGGGGCTATGGCTAGGGTTAGGGTCGGGGCTAGGGTAAGGGTTAGGGTTGGGGCTAGGGTTAGGGTCGGGGTTAGGGCTACAGTTAGGGTTGGGGCTAAAGTTAGGGTTAGGGTTGGGGCTAAAGTTAGGGTTAGGTTTTGGATTACATTTACGGTTTGGATTAGGGTTAGGGGTGTGTCAGGGTTAGGAGTGTGGTTAGGGTTACGGTTGGGATTAGGGTTAGGGGTGTGTTGGAGTTAGGGGTGTGGTTAGGGTTGGATTAGGGTTAGGGGTGTGTTGGGTTAATGATGTGTTGGGGTTAGGGGTGTGGTTGGGATAAGGGTTGTGATTGGGATTAGGGTTAGGAGCATGTTCGGGTTAGGGGTGTGGTTAGGGTTACGGTTAGAATTGGGATTAGGGTTAGGGGTGTGTTTGGGTTAGGGTTTCAGTTAGAATTGGGGGTTTCCACTGTGTAGGCACATCAAGGGCTCTCCAAACGCAACATGGCATCCGATCTCAATTCCAGACAATTCTGTGTTGAAAAAGTAACACAGTGCTCCTTCCCTTCCGAGCTCTCCTGTGCGCCCAAACAGGGGTTTACCCCAAAATATGAGGTATCAGCGTACTCAGGACAAATTGGACAACAACTTTTGGGGTCTAATTTCTCTTGTTATCCTTGGGAAAATACAAACCGGGGGCTAAAAAATAATTTTTGTGAAAAAAAAGAATTTTTATTTTCACGGCCCTGCGTTATAAACTGTAGTGAAACACTTAGGGGTTCAAAGCTCTCACAACACATCTAGATAAGTTTTTTGGGGGGTCTAGCTTCCAATACGGGGTCACTTGTGGGAGTTTCTACTGTTTTGTACATTGGGGGCTCTGCAAACGCAATGTGACACCTGCAGATCATTCCATGAAAGTCTGCACTCTAAACGGTGCTCCTTCACTTCCAAGTTCTGCCATGCGCCCAAACGGTGGTTCCCCTCACATCTTGGGTATCAGCGTACTGAGGACAAATTGGACAACAACTTTTGGGGTCTAATTCCTCCTGTTACCCTTGGAAAAATACAAAACCGGGAGCTAAAAAATAATTTTTGTGAAAAAAAAGAATTTTTATTTTCACGGCCCTGCGTTATAAACTGTAGTGAAACACTTGGGGGTTCAAAGCTCTCACAACACATCTAGATAAGTTCTTTAGGGGGTCTACTTTCCAAAATGGTGTCACTTGTGGGGGTTTCAATGTCTAGGCACATCAGGGGCTCTCCAAACGCGACATGGTGTCCCATCTCAATTCTAGTCAATTTTGCATTGAAAGTCAAACTGCGCTCCTTCCCTTCCGAGCTCTGCCATGCGCCCAAACAGTGGTTAAACCCCACATATGGGGTATCAGCATACTCAGGACAAATTGCTCAACAAGTTTTGTGGTCAAATTTCTTTTCTTACCTTTGGGAAAATAAAAAATGTGGGGCGAAAAGATCATTTTTGTAGAAAAAATATGATTTCTTATTTTTACAGCTCTGCATTATTAACTTCTGTGAAGCACTTGGTGAGTCAAAGTGCTCACCACACATCTAGATAAGTTCCATAGGGGGTCTACTTTCCAAATTTTTGTAACTTGTGGGGAGTTTCAATTTTTAGGCACATCAGGAGCTCTCCAAATGCAACATGGCGTCCAATCTCTATTCCAGTCAATTTTGCATTGAAAAGTCAAACGGCGCTCTTTCCCTTCCGAGCTCTGCCATGAGTCCAAACAGTGGTTTACACCCACATATGGGGTATCTGCATACTCAGGACAAATTGCACAACAACTTTTGTTGTCCAATTTCTTCTCTTACCCTTGGGAAAATAAAAAATTTGGGGCAAAAAGCTCATTTTTGTGAAAAAATATGATTTTTTATTTTTACGGCTCTCCATTATAAACTTCTGTGAAGCACTCCGTGGGACAAAGTGCTCACCACACACCTGGATAAGTTCATTAGGGGGTCTACTTTCCAAAATGGTGTCACGTGTGGGGGGGTTTCAATGTTTAGGCACATCAGGGGCTCTCCAAATGCAACATGGCGTCCCATCTCAATTCCAGCCAATTTCGCATTGAAAAGTCAAATGGTGCTCCTTCCCTTCCGAGCTCTGCCATGCGCCCAAACAGTTTACCCCCACATATGGGGTGTCAGAGTACTCAGGACAAATTGCACAACAACTTTTGCGGTCCATTTTCTCCTGTTACCCTTGGTAAAATAAAACAAATTGGAGCTGAAGTAAATCTTTTGTGAAAAAAAGTTAAATGTTCATTTTTTTTAAACATTCAAAAAATTCCTGTGAAACATCTGAAGGGTTAATAAAATTCCTGAAAGTGGTTTTGAGCACCTTGAGGGGTGCAGTTTTTAGAATGGTGTCACACTTGGTTATTTTCTATCATATAGACCCCTCAAAATGACTTCGAATGTGATGTGGTCTCTTAAAAAAAATGGTGTAAAAATGAAAAATTGCTGGTCAACTTTTAACCCTTATAATTCCCTAACAAAAAAAATTTTAGTTCCAAAATTGTGCTGATGTAAAGTAAACATGTGGGAAATGTTACTTATTAAGTATTTTGTGCGATATATCTCTGTGTCTTAAGGGCATAAAAATTCAAAGTTGGAAAATTGCGAAATTTTCAACATTTTCTCCAAATTTCCTTTTTTTCATAAGTAAACGCAGGTAATAGCAAAGAAATTTTACCACTATCATGAAGTATAATATGGTACGAGAAAACAATGTCAGAATCACCGGGATCCGTTGAAGCGTTCCAGAGTTATAACCTCATAAAGTGACGGTGGTCAGAATTGTAAAAATTGGCCCAATCATTAACGTGCAAACCACCCTTGGGGCTTAAGGGGTTAATATCAGTGCATTATCTATGGGGTAATGTTGAATATAGTATTATATGTACTATGAATAAGTGTAAAAACTTTTGCATTTTTTATGTGACTTATTTGTGAACTGTCAGTAATGCAAACTTTCTGTTTATTTTGTTGGAACAGATGAGGATATTTTCGGCTGCGGTTTGTAAGGACACATTGGTGAGGCGGTGACATATCATAAATTATAGTTCCTGCTATGAAGTTTGTTATAGCGTAACATATGTCAGGCATGGTGATGGAGCATGGCAGATTGTAATCTGCCTACTGAAGCATCCTTTGATTTATTCCAAAAGAACTCCTTCTTGAACTGTACAGGAAGGTTTACAAAGGTTCTTTGCATTTGGCAGGATGGAAATTGTCCTTGAGGAAACATTCAGCCCCTCTTTTTGTTTTGGGTTTCAGACAACCATTATTTTCAGTTTAGTCGTGATCTACAAATGAGGTTTTTCTGACATTTTGAATTCCAGCATTTTGGGTTTTCTTTTTTTTTAAAGATTTGTGGACAGACGAGAAATACAAGATGTCAAACTTTTGTCATTTTCATTATAGTTGCTTTCTGTTAAAATAGAGAAGACAACTAGTATTATGGAGTAGAGGAAGAAGTGTCATTGTTTCTGGCTAGGCAGATATAAAATGAGAAGATTCTCTTGTCGTTGAGCGTGAAATGACATTGGAAGAGTAATATTTGCAGTGGATAAAGAGAAGGAAAATGATACTTCAGGGAGGAAGCCAAAAGTTTGGAATACGATTGTATTTAGTTACTCTATTTTAATGGGCTTTTCTGGTTACAAAAACCCTCACAAATTGTTAAAAAACCAACAAAACTATTATTTACCTCCCAGGTCCGGCATTGAGTCTCCCGATTAGGGACGTGCAAACCAGTTGATGGTCAGGTTCAGCCAACCTGTAATTCAAAGTTCCGTTCCACATCCAAACTTGACACTAAACCCTAAAAGATAATGGCAACCTGGGCTTCGGTGCTTTAAAATGGCTGTAAAAGGGTCATAGTAAGGACTGGGGGGCTGCAAAAGGAAGCAAATTGTGGGTAAGAGAAGGACACGTGCCCTGCAAACAAATGTGGATAAGGAAATGACGTAAAATAATAAAATAAAGAAAAAAAAGGACCCCCTCCAGCAGCAGAGGCAAGTTTAAGCCTGACAGAAGTGCCAAATGGGCTCCTAAACCCTCTCCCCGCTCTGAAGCGACCCTGTGCATTACTTTGGGTGTGGTGGGTGATGAGGCAGGGCAGCCATGATGGCCAGTCACCTAACCCTTCCTGTGCAAGAGGTGTTTTCTGTTAGTATGTGAAGAAATATGTACACGTACTCTTCAACTATGTGTACTCTTCCATCATGTAACTCTGCCTATTGTTAATATGGACCATGTCAGATGGTAGTGTCGAAGTTTGTGGCATGCTGAGAAAGGTTTTCCACATTTCCTTGCTAACCCTGTCTTCTGAGGTGCTAGTGGTGCACCAGTTGCATTGGCGACTTCTTTCCCGCTTCTGCCTTGTTCTTCCACTGAGCCCCGCTGTCAGGTGGGAATGCTATCATTAGTGCCTCTACCAGCGTGCACTTGTATTCCTCCTTTTTTGAGATCCCGCTCCAGTGAAGGAAGTAATGATGGTACGTTGTCCTTGGAGCAGGGATCCAGCAGGGTAGCCACCCAGTATCAAGCATTGGTAACAATCAGAGCAACTCGACGATTGTTGAGCCAGCTCAGCAGCATGTATTGTTTCCGATATGCCAGGCTGCCCAGAGGCAAAGACAAGCTGTCTATGGTGGGAGGTGTAAGGTCTGGGTCCTCTGTATCCCTCAGCCACTCTGCAGTGAGGCCCATGAGCTGCTTTGAGCAATACCCTGTTGTGAACATGGTTCCTCCTCCTTCTCCTTTTCCTCATCCTCCAAAACTGTCCCGTGGCTGCACAGTTGTGTACCTGGCCGCTGTTAGTACAGTAACCCAGACTCCCTGCCATGTGTGGATGACAAGTCTGATACTGGTGTGAATTGGCCCTGCTACTCCTGCTTCTCTTCCTCTTGTGCCACCAATTCATCCATCATCGCCTGAAGTGTTTTTTCAGTAGGCATAGAAGTTGTACAGTAGCCTTGATGATGGCTTTATAAGCGCTGGACATGTTGGTGGAGTACTCAATGAAGTGTAACATGGCACACACATCCTGCATGGAGGCCCACCCAATGATGGTAAAGTATTGTTGATCTGCAGAGCGACTTACCTGTTCATGCTGCAGCTGAAACTCCATTATTGCCTGCTGCTGCTCGTACAGTCTCTCCATCATATGCTATATAAAGTTCCACCTTGTTGGTACGTCGCATATGAGGTGGTGAGCAGAAAGGCAGAAGTGATGCTGCAGTGCAGACAGGCAAGTAGCAGTAGGGTGAGAATGACAAAAGCGTGCATATACTGTCCACACTTTCAGCAGCAGCTCTGTGTAGTTTTTCAGGAAGCTTTGCACCACCAAATTCAGCACGTGCCAGACAAGGGATGCGCAACCAACTGGCTAGACGCAAAACAGCTACGAGATTTAGCCTGTTACCGCATACCACCAGATTGGGCTTGAGGTTAACCAACCACTCATCGGGCTGTTGTTTGATCTGATCCCAGTCCACAGCTTATGCACAGTGTGGGATTTTTCCCAAAACAGATGAGTTTCAGAACAGCCTGCTGTCGTTTCCCCCTGGCTGTGCTGGAGTTGGTGGTGCAGGTGTTACACTGACTGGATGAGGAAGCGGTGGAGGAAGCAGAGTAGGAGGAGGCAACATGGATAGAGGAATGTTCAGCAATCCTCTGGCCCAACTGCCCCTACACTTACCCAGTGGGCAGTTAGGGAAATATAACATCCCTGCCCATGCTTCCTGGTCCACGTATTGGTGGTTATGTGGACCGGTTGGAAGACAATGCGAAGGAACTGGAGGCACTCTTAGCAATCCAATCTAAAACCATTTCATCATGTTCTGACCTCACCATTCGTCTAGTGGTACTTGGGCCTACGAAATTACGCAGAACATCTTGTCGCCTGCATGTACCGAAGTAAGATGCTTCATTTGGGCACATAGCTAGCAAAGAATGACCACGTTCTCTCCCTACAGCAGCTACGCCAACCAGCAGCACCATGACCACATCTATTTGATGCTCTCCTCATTTTTTACTCCCCCAAAAAAGTGCACAGTAGAGAAGAGAAAATGCCCAGCAGATTATTACACTCTTAGAGTACTCTGTACCAGAATGTTAGATCACTGTACACCAAGCTGTTAGGGCAAAGTGCACTAGACTGTTAGGGCAATGTGCACGAGGCTGTTAGGGCAATGTGCACCAGGCTGTTAGGGCACTCTGGACCAGGCTGTTAGAGCACTCTGCATCAAGTTGTTAGGACACCGTGTACTAGACTGTTAGGGCAATGTGCCCCAGGCTGTTAGGGCAATGTGCACCTGGCTGTTAGGCCAATGTGTACCAGTCTGTTAGGGCAAAGTGCACCAGGCTGTTTGGCCACTGTGCATTAGACTTTTAGGGCACTCTACACCCGCCTGCGAGGGCAATGTGCACCAGGCTGTTAGGGCACTCTATGTCAAGTTGTTAGGGCAATGTGCACCAGGCTGTTAGGGTAACGTGCACCTGGCTGTTAAGGCACTCTGCACCAAGTTGTTAGGACACCGTGCACTAGGCTGTTAGGGCACTCTACACCAGGCTGTTAGGGCACAATGTGCTCCAGGCTGTTAGGCCAATGTGTACCAGGCTGTTAGGGCAGTGTGCACGAGGCTGTTTGGCCACTGTGCAATAGACTGTTAAAGCACTCTACACCTACCTGTGAGGGCAATGTGCACCAGGCTGTTAGGGCACTCTATGTCAGGTTGTTAGGGCAATGTGCACCAGCCTGTTAGGGCACTCTACACCAGGTTGTTATGGCACTGTGCACCACACTGTTAGGGCAGTGTGCACCAGGCTGTTAGGACAATGTGCACCAGGCTGTTAGGGCAATGTGCACCAGGCTGTTTAGCCACTCTGCATTAGACTGTTAGGGCACTCTATGTCAGGTTGTTAGGGCAATGTGCACCAGTCTGTTAGGGCACTGTGCACCAGGTTGTTATGGCACTGTGCACCAGACTGTTAGGGCAATGTGCACCAGGCTGTTTAGCCACTCTGCATTAGATTATTAGGGCACTCTATGTCAGGTTGTTAGGGCAATGTGCACCAGCCTGTTAGGGCACTGTGCACCAGGTTGTTATGGCACTGTGCACCAGACTGTTAGGGCAATGTGCACCAGGCTGTTAGGGCAATGTGCACCAGGCTGTTAGGGCAATGTGCACCTGGCTGTTAGGCCAATGTGCACCTGGCTGTTAGGCCAATGTGCACCAGGCTGTTAAGCCAATGTGTACCAGGCTGTTTGGCCTCTCTGCATTAGACTGTTAGGGCACTCTAAACCCGCCTGTGAGGGCAATGTGCACCAGGCTGTTAGGGCACTCTATGTCAGGTTGTTAGGGCAATGTGCACCAGGTTGTTAGGGCAATGCACAGGAGGCTGTTAGGGCACTCTACACCAGCTTGTTATGGCACTGTGCACCAGGCTGTTAGGGCAGTGTGCACCAGGCTGTTAGGGCACTGTACACCATGTTGTGTGACACTCTGCACCAAGCTGAGAATAGAACTCATGATCCAGCATTTATACAGGCTGGATCACATGGTGCACTGGCCAATCACAGCCAAGGCAATACTTGGTATGGCTGTGATGGGTCCAAAAGTGCCCACAGCCTAAAAGCTTATTGACTGCACTGCAGCCTTTCAACAAACTTTTTTCAGCGTCCGAACCCAAACAGTACAATGGACTTCTGGGAGATGTTCGTGTTCGGAGTTCAGCACCGTACACTTTATAGTTTGGATTCACTCATCTCCAGTGATAGGCGATCCTGAACATTAAAGTTCGGGATCCGTACTGAGCACCTAGTGTCAGTGCAAGGACCTAGAACATGGACTTCTCCAGAAACCGTTTTTGTGTATTTTTGCAATATGACAATGGGGCTAGTAATGGGGGCATTTTATAGAAGCTTCTCCATTACTAACTTGTGGGCTTCATGACAGCTAAAATTGCAAAGCTGACACAAACCAACAAATATTACTCCACTTGCTACAGCACCAGAGCAAGTGGGAAGAGCTGAGCAAAGCCTAAAAGCTTGTTGACTGCACTGCAGCCTTTCAACAAACTTTTTTCGGTGTCCGAACCCAAACAGTACAATGGACTTCTGGGAGATGTTCGTGTTCAGAGTTCAGCACCGTACACTTTATAGTTTGGATTCACTCATCTCTAATGATAGGTGATCCTGAACATTAAAATTCGGGATCCGTACTGAGCACCTAGTGCCAGTGCACGGACCTTGAACACAGACTTCTCCAGAATTTTATAGACGCTTCTCCATTACTAACTTGTGGGCTTCATGACAGCTAAAACTTCAAAGCTGACACAAACCCACAAATATTACTCCACTTGCCACCGCACCAGGGCAAATGGGAAGAGCTGAGCAAAGATGCATCTTTTCTGGGGCAGCTGCGGGCTTCTCATTTTTATTCTGGAGAGGCACAACATCCATGGCCCCTTCCCAGTCTGAGAATACCAGCCCCCAGCTGTCTTCTTTAGCTTGGCTGGTTATCAAAAATGGGGAGGATCCCACGCTGTTTTTATTTAATCTATTTTCGATAACCAGCCAATATAAAGCTGACAGCTGGTGTTTACAACCTATTGCTCTCAGCTTTACCGGCTCTGGTTATCAAAAATAGAGGGGAACCCACTCAATTATTTATTTATTGCACAGGCACTGGCTCATGACTACTCTCATCAGCCTCGTCTGCTCTCGCTGCTATTAGTGAGAGCAGGTGTAGGATGATAAGGGGAGTACTCTCATCAGCTGATTCCTGTGACCGGCGGTAACTTTTTTACCACTTGTCACAGCTCCTGGCTCACATGTTTTCACAGTAATGATCTTACTGCCAATCTGAGACCTTGTTTACTGTTCTGTCACGCAGATGACAGTGTGGGTAACAATAGATGTTCGGGGCCCCCATTCATGGGTCCTGGTACCCAAAACCAATTTTTTTTTTTTTAAATGTTCAGCAGAGCCCACCAGACCCAAATATCCACCAGATTGCCCATTACTACTCATCTGTAGTTGCAATATACTAAGATGATAAAAACTTTGATGGAAGTGCTTCTTTAAATTTCTTTACCTCGCTATGTTAGTTTAATTACATTATAGTTTTGGAAAGTAGAACATATGTTTCCACAGCATTATACTGCAAAATCTAAAATATGCTTGGTACGCCTCAAATTATCTAGTTTCTGTACAACAGTAATGAATTCCAACTACACAAGAATTCAGCTACAACACAATCTTAGTCTGCTAGTGTTACAGTCACTTACCATGAGAATCAAAATCTTTTTCCCACCAAGAAGAGAATACAATAATATTTGTAGCACAAGAATTTCAAGCCATACATTTTTAATGAACCAACAACAGAACATGTACTGCCACTACAAGAAATAAAACTGCCTCAGGATGAAAATTAGGTACCGTAATTTTCTCTAGGATCATTTCTCCTAATAAGCGACGCTGTTTGTACAACAGAATTTTTTCATAAACCCATTTCAAAATTAATTGCACCGTATCTAGTTTCCGAAGATAAATATAGTTGATATGCTGATTACTTTAAAACTCCGATATACAAGGAAATCTAATCTGCATTAAGTTACTGACTTATTTTTATTCTTTTTTTTTTTATCACAGTCAAAGTTTCCAGTCACTGTAACATTGTAGGCTATAGTTAGCAGTGCGCCTAAATAATGAATTCTCTCCTCTAACAATTCTATTCCCAGGCAACAATATATAATTTACTATAAATAGATTAGATATGAAAAAGAATACATAAAAAATGAAAAGAAGATATCAATGACATATAAATTAACACTAGTTCCTGTTTTAGTTTAACCCCTTAACCCCCGGAGCTTTTTTTGGTTTTACGTTTTTTGTTTTTCCCTCCACTTCTTCCCAGAGCCATAACTTTTTTATTTTTCCATCAATATGGCCATGTGAGGGCTTCTTTTGTGGGCCAAGTTGTAATTTTGAATGACACCATTGGTTTTACCGAGTCGTGTACTAGAAAACAGGAAAAAAATAACAAGTGTGGTGAAATTGCAAAAAAAGGGCAATCCCACACTTGTTTTTTGTTTGGCTTTTTTTATTATGTTCACTAAATGCTAAAACTGACCTGCCATTATGATTCTCCTGGTCATTACGAGTTCGTAGACACCAAACATGTCTAGGTTCTTTTTTATCTATCGTATTTTTCCGACCATAAGACGCACTTTTTTTCCTCCAAATTTGGGAGGAAAGTGTGGGTGCGTCTTATGGTATGGATGTAGCATGTGGGGAGGGGGGCAGCAGTGAGTGGGATCGCACTGTTATCCTACTTCAGGATGTCCCCGCTGCCCAGAATCAGGCTGGAGAAACCATGTGCTCCCGATGATTAAGTGCAGTGAATATTCATTAGCGGCTCCCCGCCCACCTATCAGCTGAGCAGTGAGCCAGGAGCAGCAAATGCTTAAGCAGGGACACACATGGCTTCTCCAGCGCTGATTCCTGCAGCAGCTGGGCAGGTCTGTGTGTCTGGGGGAGAGGAGGCAGCAGCAGGGGCCAAGGGAGAGTGGAGATGGCTGCATACCTGCCTGCCATGCCTGGGCTGGACGCTGAGTTCTGTGCAGGAGGACCTGTGATGATGTCAGGAGTGGGCTGGCTGGAGCATCACATGGCAGCTCAGAGCCCTCCCTCTTCTTGACATCATCACAGGTCCTTCAGGCTCTCCAGTCTCCACTAGAATCTACCAAATAATTACCAAACAAAACGCGGACTTATATCTCCTTAGCCGCAAGAAGAGACCCATATATAAAATCACATTTATTTATTTCCAAAATTAAAATCCACAAGACAGAAAACAATCACATAAACAGAGTTGTAAGAAGGACACGAAATATAATGTTTTTTATATACAGGTCTAGCAGACATCAGTAGTATTTTTCCTCTGAATAGAGACACACCTTATATCATTTAAATATATATATATATATATATATATATATACCATCCAATTATATCTACAGCCCCTTTAAGAAAAAATCTTTTTTTGCATACTGCATATATCGATAGGGATAATTTAACTTTTAGTTATTGTCCTATCACATTATTTCTCCTATTACATGCAAATGCAGCTACAACAATCACTCACAGTATCCAACTGCTGCAATAAATGTGCTATTAGGATTCCCATGTGGGATTTTTTAATCACATGCAGGGTTTTGGTTACCTAAGACAGATGGTGATCCGAGGGGCCAGATAAGGTGCGAAGTGCCTGCTGTACGATCCTTCCTAGTGCGCCCCGACGCGCGTTTCGCCCTAGCTTCTTCCTGGGGCGTGTCATAGTGAGAGACAGATGGCTTTTTATATTAGTTCGGGCCAATCGGGAGGTGCGACGTAAGTGCCAAAATACACATGGGGGATCGTCATAGGGACGTGCCGGCTATGGTGACGCATGCTGCTTCTGTTCCGCTCTGTATTGTAAGACTTACTTCTGCGCAGGCGCTCAGTGGAACGCAAGCTGGAATGCAAGCGTTCCTACATGTGAGCGCTGGCAGAAGTATCTCAGAGCTCGAGCATACTGCGCATGCGTACAGCACGGCAAAGAGAAAACTAGAATCTGCAGCTTCCTTATAACCTGTGCTGTGGAAAGGAAAGCAGTCATGGGACGCTCCAGCTTTAACCTTACCACAGTGTGGCTGGCTGCCACATTTAAGAGGTTAGTCTTTACAAAACACAAAGCACTCTGCCACTCCTTTGGTGAACTATAACTCCCAGCATGTCATAGGATCTGAAGGACATGCTGGGAGTTATAGTTCTCCCATGGGATTTTAAAGCAGCACTCCAGTGTTATTTTGCAGTGCTGGAGTGGTTCTTTAAATATAAGCCCTGTGCCCCCATTCTTATACTCACCCTCCAGCATCTTTATATAGTGCTTTACAGACACCACACTGGTCTTGCAGCTTCCAACATAACAACCTACTATTATATATATAATAACACCACATATAATAGTATGTCATTTATGTTATTGAATATTTTACCACATTTTTTAGCTTCAAATATTTTTTTTCCCTATTTTCCACCTCTAAAACCTGGGTGCGCCTTATAGTCCGGTGCGTCTTATAGTCCAAAAAATACGGTAAGTGGTGAAAAATAATTCCAAACTTTGGAAAAAAAAATAAAAAATGCGCTATTTTCCCCGTAGCGTCTCCATTTTTCGTGATTTCGGGTTGGGTGAGGGCTTATTTTTTGAGCACTAAGCTGATGTTTTTAACAATACCATTTTGGTGCAGATACGATCTTTTGATTGCCCGTTATTGCATTTTAATGCAATGTAGCGGCGACCCAAAAAAACGTAATTCTCGTATTTTGACTTTTTTTCTTGCTATGCCATTTAGCAATCAGGTTAATCCTTTTTTTATTGATAGATCGGGTGATTCTGAATGCGGCGATATCAAATATGTGTAAGTTTGATTTTATTTTTATTATTTTATTATGAATGGGGCGAAAGGGGGGTGATTTAAACTTTTATACTTTTTTATTTTTTATAGTTTTAAAAAAAATGTTTTTACTTTTGGCATGCTTCAATAGACTCCATAGGAGACTAGAAGCTGCCACAACCCAATTAGCTCTGCTACATAGAGATTGCTAAAGCTCACAGTCCATCAAAGTGACTTCGCAGGGTGTATTTCTGGTTCCAGGTTTTCCTAAATGCAGATTTACTCACTTGCTATGAGCGCCGACCACTGGGTGGTGCTCACAGCAAGCCAGCACTGACAACCATAGAGGTCTCCAGGAGACTTCAGGTTGCCATGTCAACACACTGGTGACCTGCGATCATATGACGGGGTCACCGATGTGCGTATTTCAGCTTGATGGCCAGAAGCGCGATTTGTCAGAGTTTAATTGGTTAATAGCCACAGGTGGATCGCGATTCAAAACAGCTGACATGTCCCCAGAAAGATGTGGGCTCACCGCTGGAGCCCAAATCAAAGGGAGAGAGTCCAACATTGGCGTAAATGTACGCCCGATGTCAGAAAGGGGTTAAGCTGGGGAGCCAAAACCTAAATTTCATTTTTTTGTGGTATATTTTTTTATTTTTATATACATTTTAATAAACCCTTTATTTTTCTTTTCTTTTTTTATTTTTTGTTGTTCTACTTTTAGACCTGACACAGTGGGGGAAATAAGTATTTGATCCCTTCCTGATTTTGTAAGTTTGCCCACTAACAAAGACAATGTATAATTTTCAGGGTAGGTTATTTTTAACATTGAGAGATAGAATATCAAATATAAAATCTAGAAAATCACATTGTATAAATTATATAATTGATTTGCATTTTGCAGTGAGAAATAAGTATTTGATCCCTCAGGCAAACAAGACTTAATACTTTGTGGCAAAAACCCTGTTGGCAAGCACGGCAGTCAGATTTTTGTTGTAGTTGATGATGAGGTTTGCGCACATGTCAGGAGGAATTTTGGTCCACTCCTCTTTGCAGATCTTCTCTAAATCATTACGATTTTGAGGCTGTCGCTTGGCAACTCTGAGCTTCAACTCCCTCCATAAGTTGTCTATGGGATTAAGGTCTGGTGACTGGCTAGGCCACTCCATGACCTTAATAGGCATTTTTTGAGCCACTTCTTTGTTGCCTTGGCTGTATGTTTTGGGTCATTGCCTTGCTGGAAGACTGAGCCAGGACCCATTTTTAATGTCCCGGCGTAGGGAAGGAGGTTGTCACTCAGGATTTTACAGTACATGGCTCCATCCATTCTCCCATTGACGCGGTGAAGTAGTCCTGTGCCCTTAGCAGAGAAACACCCCCAAAACATAATGTTTCCACCTCCATGCTTGACAGTGGGGACGGTGTTCTTTGGGTCATAGGCAGCATTTCTCTTCCTCCAAACACAGCAAGTTGAGTTAATGCCAAAGACCTCAATTTTTGTCTCATCTGACCACAGCACCTTCTCCCAATCACTCACAGAATCATCCGATGTTCATTCGCAAACTTCAGATGGGCCTGCATATGTGCCTTCTTGAGCAGGGGAATCTTGCAGGCACTGCAGGATTTTAAACTTTTATGGCGTAATGTGTTACCAATGGTTTTCTTGGATGCTGTGGTCCCAACTGCCTTGAGATCATTAACAAGTTCCCTCCGTGTAGTATTAGGCTGTTCTCTCACCTTCATCGTGATCAAGGATACCCCACGAGGTGAGATTTTGCATGGTGCCCCAGATCGATGTTGATTGACAGTCATTTTGTATTTCTTCCATTTTCTTTCTATTGCAGTTGTCTCCTTCTCACCCAGCGTCTTACTTATGGTTTTGTAGCCCATTCCAGCTTTGTGCCGGATCTATGATTTTGTCCCTGACATCCTTATAAAGCTCTTTGGTCTTGCCCATGTTGTAGAGGTTAGAGTCTGACTGATTAATTGAGTCTGTGGACAGGAGTCTTTTATAAAGGTGACTATGTAAGACAGCTGTCTTTAATGCAGGTAACGAGTTGATTAGGAGCCGGCCCGGAACTCTTAATGGTTGTTAGGGGATAAAATACTTATTTCTCACTGCAAAATGAAATAAATTTATATAATTTATACCATGTGATTTTCTGGATTTTATTTTTTGTTTCAATAGATTTTTATTTATTTTTCCAAAAAGAGAAAAATAAAAACTTTTTTTAACAACAATAACAAGCTGTGTGTGTGTGTGGCACATCACTTCTATCTTTTAAGTATATCTTCTTTCAATATTTTACTATACTTAAGACATTATTTATTATAATGGGAGAGATGGGCAGGGGCAGGGGAAGAGCAAGGGGGGGAGGGGTTAGAAGGGTAAAGGAATGGGTATATCCAAATCTAGGATAAAAACAGGAGTAAATGCTTTATAGTTCATTTTCTCAAAAAAACAAACAATCAATAAAATATCTATCTGTTTAAACAAGTATAAACATACTATTCCATATTATTAAAGAAAATACAATCATACCAACTTTATATCCACCAATAATACACAATATATTTACTGCTATTTACGTTTCTAATAATTCTACCCTTAATAAAACAAAATCTTGTATTTCAAGCCTACATTTCTTTTGCAATTGTTAATTCTCCCATTGTAAAGGAGGCATCCTTGTCAGCCATCCGAGGACTTCTCATACTAATTTTCTTTTCTTTCTTTTTTTCCCCCTTTCTCTTTCCTACTCTCCAGTGATTAAAGGGGACTAGGTGAATGGTGTTGTGAATTCCTTATTCCTGGGGGGACAAATTTTTGATTATTTGGGACATCTATCGTGTTGGATTTTATTTTTGATATTCTATCTCTCAAAGTTAAAATGAACCTACTCTTAAAATTATAGACTGTTCGCGTCTTTGTCAGTGGGCAAACTTACAAAATCAGCAAGGGATCAAATACTTATTTCACCACTGTATATTGTGTATGTCAATGTTAGGCCACGTTCAAACGTCAGTACTTGGTCAGTATTTTCCTTCACTACCTGTAAGCCAAAACCAGGAGTGGAACAATCAGAGGATAAGTATAATAGAAACACATCAACACTTCGGCATTTTTCACCCACACCTTGATTTCGCTTACATATAATGATGTAAAACACTGACCAAATACTGATAGTGTGAACGTGGCCTAACTATCTTAGCCAGTTCCTGAGATGTTCACATACATGAGATGCCAAGTAACATCAGAAAGAATTATCTCAACCTGTTTCTACCATCCTTTCTCCTGTAAAGTATCCAGTGAGCCCAAAGGAAGGGGGGAAGGAAAGGAACTTTTCATTGTGTTGTCACCCCTCTTACTAACCAAACCTTTACTGAGGAAGGCAGGGGTAAGGGTGCTGGTGGGGGAGATATAAAAGAGGTTTTCTTCATGTTATCACCTCTCTTATCATTCGAAGTCAGTCACTATCATATCTCCCACTAGACAGGCTTCATTGACATCAAGGAGGAGCACGATGGTGGGACAAATAGAGAAGAGTTGTCATTCTCTTATCAAGATTCAAAGAAGCTTTATTAGCAGGACCAAATACGCATCAGTTTTGCCAAATCAATCAGACAGGAGATGTTACATTTCCATTGGAGATGAGCCAAAAGATTTAATTCTGTTCTTCGCAATAGCCAGACCAAGGCACTACCAACTTCCTCAGGGGCCACTCAAATGCCGATATGCTGGGTATCTTGTGCTTACAAGGCGCTGCTACGTAATGACATTTTGGTGTAACACGTGTCATGATGTCACATGAAGAGAAAATAAACTTAGGCACTCAACTTTGCGGAATTTTATGATTTAATGTAGTCATCAAATTAAACGTTTCGGCCACTATAGACGGCCTTCTTCAGTAACAATGTGCAGGGTTAGAGATATGCGTGAATGACCGCATGTAAAAGTGTCCCACATCAGCACTGTAGCAGAGTAAATCTGCAGGGAAGCGAAAAGTCCAAAGACCGGGTAACCAGTAATGCATGGGAGCCCAGATGGTTGAGTGCCTAAGTTTATTTTCTCTTGATATATGGTGTTGGACCCTACTTGGGCACCTCTTCGAGTAGTGCATACGGTGTTGTTCCTATAATGATGTCACATGAGGCTTATGATGTTGCGGGAGCCTGGTCATTGCAACAGGTGCCTAAGATGGAAGTTTAAAGCCTTGGTGGAACTGTAACGGAAGATCAAAGTGGACGTCGTGCTGGCATAGCTCAAATCTTTTGGTTCAGCTCTAATTTCCATGCAAAATTGCAAATGGGTGTCATGTGTTTTAAATGCTGAGTGATATTTGTATAAAGTCTAAAGTATGCTCTTTCACAAAGTGCATAGGTATGGGGGTAAAATATATATATACTGTATATATATTTTTTATTTTAAAATGTAAGTCTATTTTGTTTTGCATGTCAAAAGTATGAAGATGTGAAAACAGCTAAAGGTGATTCTACAATATGTGCAAAATCCTTAGTTCCTCATCAGTATTCTGCATTGCTCGGATCTAAATCTGATTTAGTTCCTTATTTGGCGTCTTCTCAATAAAGTATAATGAAGTGTTAAAAATATAAGGAGCTGTCAGAGGAAATATTTGCCACCATTGATACTAAAAAAATCAAAGCTGGATAATTTGTACTCACGAGTAAAACGAAATATCGATGCTGTTTAATTAGACAATATATTCCGCGTTGATATTGAAGATTCATAAAAGTAAAATATTGTCACTGACTACAGGACTTTAGATGTTTTCTGCCATTGCCAGGCATTGACAGAAATAAAAAGCCAGATGATTGCCCAACTTTATATACAGTATAAACAGCACTAACAGAAGCGAAATCTGCACCTCGACGCCAACTCCGCCAGATAAGAAGAACGTCTTCTAATCACCCGTGTAATTCTTTACGGCTTTTGGCTTGTACATGAGCCTGGTGCCATTTTCCTAACCTTTAACTTGATAAAGTTCACAGTGGAAGGTATAATTACGATGTCCTTCACTAATTTCAAATGTAATATATTTGCCCTGCAGTTTTAAGCTGTCAAATTAGAATTCACGAGGCTCCTGCCTGGCTCATTTGTATGCCGCCTCGTATAAATAGCGTATCAGTTTGTGCATGAAATTACTTCTCACATATTCCGACAAACCAGTAGGAGAAATAATATATTTGTTTTGTATGGGATCAGAAACTCCTCGAAGGGATTCATTGCCCAAAGTACATAGCGCGACTCTGCTTCTCTATTACTGGAAACACATTTTACACATCATGTTTACCACTTAATAGAGGAAGTTTACAAGTGCATGACATTTATATCTCGTAGGTTCACCCGTCCGGCTCCACTCTTCAGTCGTTAGCCGAGGAAATGTTCATTTGGCTAGTACTTCTAATATTAATGTACAGTAGAACTCTCTTATTATAGAGGTAGATTTATATATAGCTGCGGTAATTTACTTATCCGAGAGACCAGAACTTCAGTTTCACCTTAGTAACTTTTTTTTTACTTTAACTTTTTATATTAGATATTTTTTGGATTATATTATGTTGTAGCCTAGGAGTTATTACGTTGTACGTACTGATATATATTTTTTTAATTATTTTATTGTAAGTTGTAACTTAAGAAAGGTTTTATATTAATCTACAAGGCAAGAAAGAAAGAAGACACTTAGGTCTGACTTCACAAAAAGAGTCTAAGGCCTCGATTTATGAAGTCTGGACATTTTGCACGCTAGTCATGATTATCAGCGCTATGTAGTAAGATGTTGCATGTGCTTCTTAATGATTTGGGTGCATTTTTCCCCTGCCATGCGCCACCAAAGGAAATGTGCTCCAGTTGGGGACTGTTGTAATTTAAATCTAACTTTACATTTTTTTTACCACAACGGGATGCGTAGTACGTGAATATACAACAGCATTCTGTGCACAACTGAAAACATTCCTTCTTCTATCTTCCTGTGAGAAAAACATGGAACCAAAAGGTGCGCCTTACTGCAGAAGGATGTTGTGTATAGAGGGACGAGGAGTGATGTACTGAGGAAAGAAGCTGTGTATAGAGGGCTGAGGAGTGACGACCTGCAGAAGGGGGCTGTGTATGGAGGGCTGAGGAGTGATGTACTGCAGAAGGATGTTGTGTATAGAGGGATGAGGAGTGATGTACTGCAGATGGGGGCTGTGTACAGAGGCCTGAGGAGTGATGCACTGCAGAAGGGGGCTGTGTATAGAGGGATGAGGAGTGATGTACTGCAGAAGGAGGCGCTGTATAGAGGCCTGAGGAGTGATGTACTGCAGAAGGGGGCTGTGTATAGAGGGATGAGGAGTGATGTACTGCAGAAGGGGGCTGTGTATAGAGGGATGAGGAGTGATGTACTGCAGAAGGGGGCTGCGTATAGAGGGATGAGGAGTGATGTACTGCAGAAGGGGGCTGTGTATAGAGGCCTGAGGAGTGATGTACTGCAGAAGGGGGCTGTGTATAGAGGGATGAGGAGTGATGTACTGCAGAAGGGGGCTGCGTATAGAGGGATGAGAAGTGATGTACTGCAGAAGGGGGCTGTGTACAGAGGGATGAGGAGTGATGTACTGCAGAAGGGGGCTGCGTATAGAGGGATGAGGAGTGATGTACTGCAGAAGGGGGCTGCGTATAGAGGGATGAGGAGTGATGTACTGCAGAAGGGGGCTGCGTATAGAGGGATGAGGAGTGATGTACTGCAGAAGGGGGCTGTGTATAGAGGGCTGAGGAGTGATGTACTGCAGAAGGGGGCTGTGTATAGAGGGATGAGGAGTGATGTACTGCAGAAGGAGGTGCTGTGTATAGAGGGCTGAGGAGTGATGTACTGCACAAGGGGGCTGTGTATAGAGGGATGAGGAGTGATGTACTGCAGAAGGGGGCTGTGTATAGAGGGCTGAGGAGTGATGTACTGCAGAAGGAGGCTGTGTATAGAGGGATGAGGAGTGATGTACTGCAGAAGGAGGCTGTGTATAGAGGGATGAGGAGTGATGTACTGCAGAAGGGGGCTGTGTATAGAGGGATGAGGAGTGATGAACTGCAAAAGGGGGCTGTGTATAGAGGCCTGAGGGGTGATGTACTGCAGAAGGAAGCTGTGTATAGAGGAATGAGGAGTGACGAACTGCAGAGGGGGGCTGTGTATAGAGGGCTGAGGAGTGATGTACTGCAGAAGGGGGCTGTGTATAGAGGGATGAGGAGTGATGTACTGCAGAAGGGGGCTGTGTATAGAGGGATGAGGAGTGATGTACTGCAGAAGGGGGCTGCGTATAGAGGGATGAGGAGTGATGTACTGCAGAAGGGGGCTGTGTATAGAGGGATGAGGAGTGATGTACTGCAGAAGGGGGCTGCGTATAGAGGGATGAGGAGTGATGTACTGCAGAAGGGGGCTGCGTATAGAGGGATGAGGAGTGATGTACTGCAGAAGGGGGCTGCGTATAGAGGGATGAGGAGTGATGTACTGCAGAAGGGGGCTGTGTATAGAGGGCTGAGGAGTGATGTACTGCAGAAGGGGGCTGTGTATAGAGGGATGAGGAGTGATGTACTGCAGAAGGAGGTGCTGTGTATAGAGGGCTGAGGAGTGATGCACTGCACAAGGGGGCTGTGTATAGAGGGATGAGGAGTGATGTACTGCAGAAGGGGGCTGTGTATAGAGGGCTGAGGAGTGATGTACTGCAGAAGGAGGCTGTGTATAGAGGGATGAGGAGTGATGTACTGCAGAAGGAGGCTGTGTATAGAGGGATGAGGAGTGATGTACTGCAGAAGGGGGCTGTGTATAGAGGGATGAGGAGTGATGAACTGCAAAAGGGGGCTGTGTATAGAGGCCTGAGGAGTGATGTACTGCAGAAGGAAGCTGTGTATAGAGGGATGAGGAGTGACGAACTGCAGAAGGGGGCTGTGTATAGAGGGCTGAGGAGTGATGTACTGCAGAAGGGGGCTGTGTATAGAGGGATGAGGAGTGATGTACTGCAGAAGGGGGCTGTGTATAGAGGGATGAGGAGTGATGTACTGCAGAAGGGGCTGTGTATAGAGGGATGAGGAGTGATGTACTGCAGAAGGGGGCTGTGTATAGACGGCTGAGGAGTGATGTACTGCAGAAGGGGTGTTGTGAATTCTGTGGCAGAGCTCCCTCCTGTGGTCACAAGTGGTACTTCGACTGATTCTCTCTGTGAGCTTCCGTTGGTGGAGGAGAGTGGTACTGCAGCTTCTGAGTTTCCTTCCTCAGGTGATGTGGTGAAGTCGTTAGGTGCTGCTCTATTTAACTCCACCTAGTGCTTTGATCCTGGCCTCCAGTCAATGTTCTAGTATTGGACCTGTTTCCTCCTGGATCGTTCCTGTGGCCTGCTGCTCTGCATAGCTAAGTTCTGCTTTTGCTATTTGTTTGCTGTTTTTTTCTGTCCAGCTTGCTTATTTGTTTTTTCTTGCTTGCTTGAAGCTCTGGGACGCAGAGGGTGTACCTCCGTGCCGTTAGTTCGGTACGGAGGGTCTTTTTGCCCCCTTTGCGTGGTTGTTTGTAGGGTTTTGTGTTGACCGCAAAGTTACCTTTCCTATCCTCACTCTGTTCAGAAAGTCGGGCCTCACTTTGCTAAATCTATTTCATCTCTACGTTTGTCTTTTCATCTTAACTCACAGTCATTATATGTGGGGGCTGCCTTTTCCTTTGGGGTATTTCTCTGAGGCAAGGTAGGCTTATTTTCTATCTTCAGGCTAGCTAGTTTCTCAGGCTGTGCCGAGTTGCATAGGGAGCGTTAGGCGCAATCCACGGCTGCCTCTAGTGTGGTTGGAGAGGATTAGGGATTGCGGTCAGCAGAGTTCCCACGTCTCAGAGCTCGTTCTATGTTTTTGGGTTATTGTCAGGTCACTGTATGTGCTCTGACTTCTATGTCCATTGTGGTACTGAATTACCAGATCATAACAGTACTGGAGGCCCAAAGTACTAATGATTCTCAATAGAGGGAAAAAAGAAGTTCTGAGACCATTTTTTTTTTCTCTGCACTGTGTTTTGCCTTTTTTTTACCCTAGACATTTGGGTGGTTCAGGACACAGGTGTAGCGATGGACATTAAAGGTCTGTCTTCATGTGTGGATCAGCTCACGGCAAGAGTACAGAATATTCAAGACTTTGTGGTTCAGAATTCTATGTTAGAACCAAGAATTCCTATTCCTGATTTGTTTTTTGGAGATAGAACTAAATTTCTGAGTTTCAAAAATAATTGTAAACTATTTCTGGCTTTGAAACCTCGCTCCTCTGGTGACCCAGTTCAACAAGTTAGGATCATTATTTCTTTTTTACGTGGTGACCCTCAGGACTGGGCATTTTCTCTTGCGTCAGGAGATCCTGCATTAAGTAATATCGATGCGTTTTTCCTGGCGCTCGGATTGCTGTACGATGAACCTAATTCAGTGGATCAGGCAGAGAAAAATTTGCTGGCTCTGTGTCAGGGTCAGGATGAGATAGAGGTATATTGTCAGAAATTTAGAAAGTGGTCCGTACTCACTCAATGGAATGAAGGTGCGCTCACAGCTATTTTCAGAAAGGGTCTCTCTGAAGCCCTTAAAGATGTCATGGTGGGATTTCCTATGCCTGCTGGTCTGAATGAGTCTATGTCTTTGGCCATTCAGATCGGTCGACGCTTGCGTGAGCGTAAATCTGTGCACCATTTGGCGGTATTATCTGAGCATAAACCTGAGCCTATGCAGTGCGATAGGACTTTGACCAGAGTTGAACGGCAAGAACACAGACGTCTGAATGGGCTGTGTTTCTACTATGGTGATTCCACTCATGCTATCTCTGATTGTCCTAAGCGCACTAAGCGGTTCGCTAGGTCTGCCACCATTGGTACGGTACAGTCAAAATTTCTTTTGTCCGTTACCTTGATCTGCTCTTTGTCATCTTATTCTGTCATGGCATTTGTGGATTCAGGCGCTGCCCTGAATTTGATGGACTTGGAGTATGCTAGGCGTTGTGGGATTTTCTTGGAGCCCTTGCAGTGTCCTATTCCATTGAGAGGAATTGATGCTACGCCTTTGGCCAAGAATAAGCCTCAGTATTGGACCCAGCTGACCATGTGCATGGCTCCTGCACATCAGGAGGTTATTCGCTTTCTGGTGTTGCATAATCTGCATGATGTGGTCGTGTTGGGGTTGCCATGGCTACAAGTCCATAATCCAGTATTAGATTGGAAATCCATGTCTGTGTCCAGCTGGGGTTGTCAGGGGGTACATGGTGATGTCCCATTTATGTCTATTTCGTCATCCACCCCTTCTGAGGTTCCAGAGTTCTTGTCTGATTACCGGGATGTATTTGATGAGCCCAAGTCCGATACCCTACCTCCGCATAGGGATTGTGATTGTGCTATCGATTTGATTCCTGGTAGTAAATTCCCAAAGGGTCGACTGTTTAATTTATCTGTGCCTGAGCACGCCGCTATGCGGAGTTACGTGAAGGAGTCCTTGGAGAAGGGGCATATTCGCCCGTCATCGTCACCATTAGGAGCAGGGTTCTTTTTTGTGGCCAAGAAGGATGGTTCGCTGAGACCTTGTATAGATTATTGCCTTCTAAATAAGATCACGGTTAAATTTCAGTACCCCTTGCCGTTGTTATCTGATTTGTTTGCTCGGATTAAGGGGGCTAGTTGGTTCACCAAGATAGATCTTCGTGGTGCGTATAATCTTGTGCGTATTAAGCGAGGCGATGAATGGAAAACTGCATTTAATACGCCCGAGGGCCATTTTGAGTATCTAGTAATGCCATTCGGACTTGCCAATGCTCCATCGGTGTTTCAGTCCTTTATGCATGACATCTTCCGAGAGTACCTGGATAAATTCCTGATTGTGTACTTGGATGACATTTTGCTCTTCTCGGATGATTGGGAGTCTCATGTGAAGCAGGTCAGAACGGTGTTTCAGGTCCTGCGTGCTAATTCTTTGTTTGTGAAGGGATCAAAATGTCTCTTTGGTGTTCAGAAGGTTTCATTTTTGGGGTTCATCTTTTCCCCTTCTACTATCGAGATGGACCCTGTTAAGGTCCAAGCCATCCATGATTGGACTCAGCCGACATCTCTGAAAAGTCTGCAAAAGTTCCTGGGCTTTGCTAATTTTTATCATCGCTTCATCTGCAATTTTTCTAGTATTGCTAAACCATTGACCGATTTGACCAAGAAGGGTGCTGATGTGGTCAATTGGTCTTCTGCTGCTGTGGAAGCTTTTCAAGAGTTGAAGCGTCGTTTTTCTTCTGCCCCTGTGTTGTGTCAACCAGATGTTTCGCTTCCATTCCAGGTCAAGGTTGATGCTTCTGAGATTGGAGCAGGGGCTGTTTTGTCGCAGAGAAGTTCTGATTGCTCAGTGATGAAACCATGCGCCTTCTTTTCCAGGAAGTTTTCGCCTGCTGAGCGAAATTATGATGTTGGCAATCGAGAGTTGCTGGCCATGAAGTGGGCATTCGAGGAGTGGCGTCATTGGCTTGAAGGAGCTAAGCATCGCGTAGTGGTCTTGACTAGTGTTGAGCGATACCTTCCGATATCGGAAAGTATCGGTATCGGTTTGGATCGGCCGATATTCAAAAAATATCGGATATCGCCGATACCGATACCCGATCCCAATGCAAGTCAATGGGACCAAAATATCGGAATTAAAATAAACCCTTTCTTTCCTTGTAGGTTCATTCTACATGAAGGAAAACAACTAAGAATAATGCCGGATGTATTTGGGGAGGTGGCGGAGACATTAAAGTCATAGAGGTTTATCCCAATCAAATAGAATAGCATGTTTTTTGTTTTTTTTTAAGACGTTCGGAGTGACAAAGATATTGACTATGTAAATTTTTTTTTTATTTTGTCAGATATTGATGTTTCACTATTCCACGCCCTTCCCCTTCTTTTTTTTCTTTTTTTTTTTCTTTTCCCACACTTTCATCTTCATCATCATCAGCATCTTTGACATCAACTTCTTCACCTTATTCATCTTCTTCTTCATCTTCTACCTATTTTTTTTTTTTTATTACATTCTTCATATTCATTTTATTCAACTATTATTATTCTTCTTATTCTACATATTCTTTTTATTCCACTGTTATTATTCTTCCTATTCTACTTCTTCATCATATTCTCATTTGTGACAGGCATTCCCGTAGTTGTTATCTATAAAAGTTTGAAGATTACACCTTCCGTTCTGCCAGTCACAAAAGTTACATTTGTCCGCGTTCAGTTTGGCCTGCAGCATCAGGCTTTATCCAGGGGCACCACGAGGAGGAACGGACTCACCCCCATACACTGCTTAGTCTTCTTCTGCATATAATTTAGATAATATCTTTTGCTCTGATATTAAGTCTTATGCTTAATGTTCTTCTGCTCTTTGTTCTGCAGCCTCTTGTTCTTCTGCTTCTCGGTCTTCCATGTTGTCGTCTCCAGGGTCGTCGTCTCCAGTGTCGTCATCTCCGCCGTCGTCGTCTCCGCCGTCGTCGTCGTCGTCATCGGGGTGGTCTTCCGTGTCGTCGTCATCGTGGTGGTCTTCCGGGTCGTCGACGTTAGGGTCTTCAACTTGGAAATGTAGCAGAAGGTACAAGAAGGCTGAGAAAATGCCAAGAACCAGCTGATGGAACTGGAACTCGGATGGCTACCCGAAGGTTCAAGAGCCTATGGAACTACCGAGGACCAGCTGACGTTACTGGAACCCGGTTACTAAGCAGGAGGTACCCGTGCTAAAAAGCACTACCAAGGACCGCCTGACGTTGACGGAACTCGGATACCCAGAAGGAGGCACCTAAGCCAAAGGCTCGGCCCGGAACCAGCTGACGTTACTGGAACCAGGATGGGGAGCAGAAGGTACAAGAGCAAAAGACACTGCCGAGAACCAGCTGACGGTACTGGAACCCGGATGGGTAGCCGAAGGTCCAAGAGCCAATGGAACTACCGAGGACCAGCTGACGTTACTGGAACCCGGTTACTAAGCAGGAGGTACCCGTGCCTGAAAGCACTACCAAGGACCACCTGACGTTGGTGGAACTTGGATACCCAGAAGGAGGCACCTAAGCCAAAGGCTCTGCCCGGAACCAGCTGACGGTACTGGAACCAGGATGGGGAGCAGAAGGTACAAGAGCAAAAGACACTGCCGAGAACCAGCTGACGGTGCTGGAACCAGGTGGTGGACCCCAAGGCCCACAGGAGAGGAGAGAACAGCTAGGCCGCGAGGCAGCCGCAGTTACCGAACCCCAACAGTCCTACAGGGGGAGCTGGGCCTACTGGCACTACAGAACCAGCCTTGACTACCAGTTCACGCAGCCCACATAGGAAGCTCCTAAACTGGAGGCACCCTGGAGTTGGCTAACCCGACCGCACCACGACGAGGCAAGCATAGGTGTCTCAGTGAGCTTGACACAACCCGGAAACAGCTGACGGTGCTGAAACCAGGCTTGGCACGAGGGAGTACCTGTGACAAAAACACTGCCGAGAACCAGCTGGCGGTGCTGGAACCCGGATGCGTTGCCCCAGTGTGCAAGAGCCAATGGCACGACCGAGGACCAGCTGACGGTGCTGGAACCCGGTTACTAAGCTGTAGGTGCCCGCGCTTAAAAGCACTACCAAGGACCGCCTGGCGTTGGCGGAACTCGGATACCCAGGAGGAGGCACCTAAGCCAAAGGCTCGGCCCGGAACCAGCTGACGGTGCTGGAACCAGGTGGTGGACCCCAAGGCCCACAGGAGAGGAGAGAACAGCTAGGCCGCGAGGCAGCCGCAGTTACCGAACCCCAACAGTCCTACAGGGGGAGCTGGGCCTACTGGCACTACAGAACCAGCCTTGACTACCAGTTCACGCAGCCCACATAGGAAGCTCCTAAACTGGAGGCACCCTGGAGTTGGCTAACCCGACCGCACCACGACGAGGCAAGCATAGGTGTCTCAGTGAGCTTGACACAACCCGGAAACAGCTGACGGTGCTGAAACCAGGCTTGGCACGAGGGAGTACCTGTGACAAGAACACTGCCGAGAACCAGCTGGCGGTGCTGGAACCCGGATGCGTTGCCCCAGTGTGCAAGAGCCAATGGCACGACCGAGGACCAGCTGACGGTGCTGGAACCCGGTTACTAAGCTGTAGGTGCCCGCGCTTAAAAGCACTACCAAGGACCGCCTGGCGTTGGCGGAACTCGGATACCCAGGAGGAGGCACCTAAGCCAAAGGCTCGGCCCGGAACCAGCTGACGGTGCTGGAACCAGGTGGTGGACCCCAAGGCCCACAGGAGAGGAGAGAACAGCTAGGCCGCGAGGCAGCCGCAGTTACCGAACCCCAACAGTCCTACAGGGGGAGCTGGGCCTACTGGCACTACAGAACCAGCCTTGACTACCAGTTCACGCAGCCCACATAGGAAGCTCCTAAACTGGAGGCACCCTGGAGTTGGCTAACCCGACCGCACCACGACGAGGCAAGCATAGGTGTCTCAGTGAGCTTGACACAACCCGGAAACAGCTGACGGTGCTGAAACCAGGCTTGGCACGAGGGAGTACCTGTGACAAAAACACTGCCGAGAACCAGCTGGCGGTGCTGGAACCCGGATGCGTTGCCCCAGTGTGCAAGAGCCAATGGCACGACCGAGGACCAGCTGACGGTGCTGGAACCCGGTTACTAAGCTGTAGGTGCCCGCGCTTAAAAGCACTACCAAGGACCGCCTGGCGTTGGCGGAACTCGGATACCCAGGAGGAGGCACCTAAGCCAAAGGCTCGGCCCGGAACCAGCTGACGGTGCTGGAACCAGGTGGTGGACCCCAAGGCCCACAGGAGAGGAGAGAACAGCTAGGCCGCGAGGCAGCCGCAGTTACCGAACCCCAACAGTCCTACAGGGGGAGCTGGGCCTACTGGCACTACAGAACCAGCCTTGACTACCAGTTCACGCAGCCCACATAGGAAGCTCCTAAACTGGAGGCACCCTGGAGTTGGCTAACCCGACCGCACCACGACGAGGCAAGCATAGGTGTCTCAGTGAGCTTGACACAACCCGGAAACAGCTGACGGTGCTGAAACCAGGCTTGGCACGAGGGAGTACCTGTGACAAGAACACTGCCGAGAACCAGCTGGCGGTGCTGGAACCCGGATGCGTTGCCCCAGTGTGCAAGAGCCAATGGCACGACCGAGGACCAGCTGACGGTGCTGGAACCCGGTTACTAAGCTGTAGGTGCCCGCGCTTAAAAGCACTACCAAGGACCGCCTGGCGTTGGCGGAACTCGGATACCCAGGAGGAGGCACCTAAGCCAAAGGCTCGGCCCGGAACCAGCTGACGGTGCTGGAACCAGGTGGTGGACCCCAAGGCCCACAGGAGAGGAGAGAACAGCTAGGCCGCGAGGCAGCCGCAGTTACCGAACCCCAACAGTCCTACAGGGGGAGCTGGGCCTACTGGCACTACAGAACCAGCCTTGACTACCAGTTCACGCAGCCCACATAGGAAGCTCCTAAACTGGAGGCACCCTGGAGTTGGCTAACCCGACCGCACCACGACGAGGCAAGCATAGGTGTCTCAGTGAGCTTGACACAACCCGGAAACAGCTGACGGTGCTGAAACCAGGCTTGGCACGAGGGAGTACCTGTGACAAAAACACTGCCGAGAACCAGCTGGCGGTGCTGGAACCCGGATGCGTTGCCCCAGTGTGCAAGAGCCAATGGCACGACCGAGGACCAGCTGACGGTGCTGGAACCCGGTTACTAAGCTGTAGGTGCCCGCGCTTAAAAGCACTACCAAGGACCGCCTGGCGTTGGCGGAACTCGGATACCCAGGAGGAGGCACCTAAGCCAAAGGCTCGGCCCGGAACCAGCTGACGGTGCTGGAACCAGGTGGTGGACCCCAAGGCCCACAGGAGAGGAGAGAACAGCTAGGCCGCGAGGCAGCCGCAGTTACCGAACCCCAACAGTCCTACAGGGGGAGCTGGGCCTACTGGCACTACAGAACCAGCCTTGACTACCAGTTCACGCAGCCCACATAGGAAGCTCCTAAACTGGAGGCACCCTGGAGTTGGCTAACCCGACCGCACCACGACGAGGCAAGCATAGGTGTCTCAGTGAGCTTGACACAACCCGGAAACAGCTGACGGTGCTGAAACCAGGCTTGGCACGAGGGAGTACCTGTGACAAAAACACTGCCGAGAACCAGCTGGCGGTGCTGGAACCCGGATGCGTTGCCCCAGTGTGCAAGAGCCAATGGCACGACCGAGGACCAGCTGACGGTGCTGGAACCCGGTTACTAAGCTGTAGGTGCCCGCGCTTAAAAGCACTACCAAGGACCGCCTGGCGTTGGCGGAACTCGGATACCCAGGAGGAGGCACCTAAGCCAAAGGCTCGGCCCGGAACCAGCTGACGGTGCTGGAACCAGGTGGTGGACCCCAAGGCCCACAGGAGAGGAGAGAACAGCTAGGCCGCGAGGCAGCCGCAGTTACCGAACCCCAACAGTCCTACAGGGGGAGCTGGGCCTACTGGCACTACAGAACCAGCCTTGACTACCAGTTCACGCAGCCCACATAGGAAGCTCCTAAACTGGAGGCACCCTGGAGTTGGCTAACCCGACCGCACCACGACGAGGCAAGCATAGGTGTCTCAGTGAGCTTGACACAACCCGGAAACAGCTGACGGTGCTGAAACCAGGCTTGGCACGAGGGAGTACCTGTGACAAGAACACTGCCGAGAACCAGCTGGCGGTGCTGGAACCCGGATGCGTTGCCCCAGTGTGCAAGAGCCAATGGCACGACCGAGGACCAGCTGACGGTGCTGGAACCCGGTTACTAAGCTGTAGGTGCCCGCGCTTAAAAGCACTACCAAGGACCGCCTGGCGTTGGCGGAACTCGGATACCCAGGAGGAGGCACCTAAGCCAAAGGCTCGGCCCGGAACCAGCTGACGGTGCTGGAACCAGGTGGTGGACCCCAAGGCCCACAGGAGAGGAGAGAACAGCTAGGCCGCGAGGCAGCCGCAGTTACCGAACCCCAACAGTCCTACAGGGGGAGCTGGGCCTACTGGCACTACAGAACCAGCCTTGACTACCAGTTCATGCAGCCCACATAGGAAGCTCCTAAACTGGAGGCACCCTGGAGTTGGCTAACCCGACCGCACCACGACGAGGCAAGCATAGGTGTCTCAGTGAGCTTGACACAACCCGGAAACAGCTGACGGTGCTGAAACCAGGCTTGGCACGAGGGAGTACCTGTGACAAAAACACTGCCGAGAACCAGCTGGCGGTGCTGGAACCCGGATGCGTTGCCCCAGTGTGCAAGAGCCAATGGCACGACCGAGGACCAGCTGACGGTGCTGGAACCCGGTTACTAAGCTGTAGGTGCCCGCGCTTAAAAGCACTACCAAGGACCGCCTGGCGTTGGCGGAACTCGGATACCCAGGAGGAGGCACCTAAGCCAAAGGCTCGGCCCGGAACCAGCTGACGGTGCTGGAACCAGGTGGTGGACCCCAAGGCCCACAGGAGAGGAGAGAACAGCTAGGCCGCGAGGCAGCCGCAGTTACCGAACCCCAACAGTCCTACAGGGGGAGCTGGGCCTACTGGCACTACAGAACCAGCCTTGACTACCAGTTCACGCAGCCCACATAGGAAGCTCCTAAACTGGAGGCACCCTGGAGTTGGCTAACCCGACCGCACCACGACGAGGCAAGCATAGGTGTCTCAGTGAGCTTGACACAACCCGGAAACAGCTGACGGTGCTGAAACCAGGCTTGGCACGAGGGAGTACCTGTGACAAAAACACTGCCGAGAACCAGCTGGCGGTGCTGGAACCCGGATGCGTTGCCCCAGTGTGCAAGAGCCAATGGCACGACCGAGGACCAGCTGACGGTGCTGGAACCCGGTTACTAAGCTGTAGGTGCCCGCGCTTAAAAGCACTACCAAGGACCGCCTGGCGTTGGCGGAACTCGGATACCCAGGAGGAGGCACCTAAGCCAAAGGCTCGGCCCGGAACCAGCTGACGGTGCTGGAACCAGGTGGTGGACCCCAAGGCCCACAGGAGAGGAGAGAACAGCTAGGCCGCGAGGCAGCCGCAGTTACCGAACCCCAACAGTCCTACAGGGGGAGCTGGGCCTACTGGCACTACAGAACCAGCCTTGACTACCAGTTCACGCAGCCCACATAGGAAGCTCCTAAACTGGAGGCACCCTGGAGTTGGCTAACTCGACCGCACCACGACGGGGCAAGCATAGGCGTCTCAGTGAAGTTGACACAACCCGGAAACAGCTGACGGTGCTGAAACCAGGCTTGGCACGAGGGAGTACCTGTGACAAGAACACTGCCGAGAACCAGCTGGCGGTGCTGGAACACGGATGCGTTGCCTTGCCTATTAAAGATTGTCTTCCTAGAGCCCCAACTAGCGGTGTTGGAGCAAAGGGTAAGCAGGGGGAGATGAGTGTAGGCCGAAGCCTGCACTGGAGGCAGCTTTGTGTCTGCGTTGCGTTTGCAGGACACTTTGCCGGCTACACACTGGGGGAACAGCTGGCGTTGCTGAACCCCACTAACACAATGGCGTGTGTTTTTCTCTGTGCAGCTAGCACTTGCGGGCAAAAACTAGCGATGTTAGAGCCCGTGTTGAAGCAGGAGGAGGAGGAGAGGAGCAGAGTGTAGGCCGAAGCTTAGTTGAACCAATTTCAAAGGAAACCTTTAACCCCCCCCTCAGGTGTTACAAAGTACAAGAGACACACCTTGTGCAGTATTAATGCTGCACAAGTGAAAGGTTGCTCTATTAATTTGTCTACTTGCACACGCTGAATGAAAGACATACACAATTTACCCCATTCTACAGTCAAACTGTAGTGGATGCGTGACTTGGTTTTTTGATGAGACGCAGCACAGGTGTCCAAAATAACGCCTTGGTGCTTGGAGCAGCTTCCTGAGCGTTGTTATTTGCTGTACAGGAGTCTGCGCTCTTGTGTTATCCCTTGGCAATGCCCTGTTAGCGCTGCCCATCTTATGACATCATTTCATGTTGGCCGGTGCGGTTAACGATGGCCATAAATCCCAGACCCACAGTGTCTTTTCATAAAGCCACACTGCGGTGCTGGGATTCGTGGCCTTGAGCAGTAAATATTTTGGCCGCTCACACACGTCCTTACACCTGCTTCAGACTGGGCGGCCTCTGCTGATCCCTTCTCGCATGCCGCGGCCATGAGGCTGCACAGTCTGAAGAAGGCTGAAGGAGATGAGTTAAGACAGGCGAAGATATGCACTGCTCGTGCCCATCAATCACACCCTCGCAGTCAAAATAATTAAGACAACGAGGAGCATTTTATTCAGGCAGGGCGGACGAACAGGCGCAAGTAGCCAACCAATGATGTCAGAAGACGGGAAGCGCTACCAAGGGGGGTGCTGCGTATCATTAGAAAGGAAAGTCACACCTCAGGGACAGTGGAATGGTCTCAAAGAGACACATTTTGTACGTGTTGAGTTCCACGTGGGCAAGGAGAAAACATCAGCCACCTTGTACAAATGCAGCAGTACTGCTGTACAAGGTGGCTGTTATACATAGAAACACCTGGGGGTGGGGGCCAGGCTCCCTTCAATTTCAGTTCATGTGCCTGCGTGGCGTTTGCAGGTCACGTTGCAAGCTGCACAGCAGGGGAACAGCTGGCGGTGCTGAACCCCACTAACACATTGGCTGGTGTTTTTCTCTGTGCAGCTAGCATTTCCGGGCAAAAACTAGCGGTGTTTGAGCCCAGGGTCAGCAGGAGGAGGAGGAGAGGAGCAAAGTGTAGGCCGAAGCCTGCACTGGTGGCAGATTTTGGTCGGTTATGCCAGCATGGCTTGTGCTGGACACGATGCCGGCTACACAGCGGGGGAACAGCTGGCGTTGCTGAACCCCACTAACACATTGGCTGGTGTTTTTCTCTGTGCAGCTAGCATTTCCGGGCAAAAACTAGCGGTGTTTGAGCCCAGGGTCAGCAGGAGGAGGAGGAGAGGAGCAAAGTGTAGGCCGAAGCCTGCACTGGTGGCAGCTTTTGGTCGGTTATGCCAGCGTGGCTTGTGCTGGACACGATGCCGGCTACACAGCGGGGGAACAGCTGGCGTTGCTGAACCCCACTAACACATTGGCTGGTGTTTTTCTCTGTGCAGCTAGCATTTCCGGGCAAAAACTAGCGGTGTTTGAGCCCAGGGTCAGCAGGAGGAGGAGGAGAGGAGCAAAGTGTAGGCCGAAGCCTGCACTGGTGGCAGCTTTTGGTCGGTTGTGCCAGCGTGGCTTGTGCTGGACACGATGCCGGCTACACAGCGGGGGAACAGCTGGCGTTGCTGAACCCCACTAACACATTGGCTGGTGTTTTTCTCTGTGCAGCTAGCATTTCCGGGCAAAAACTAGCGTTGTTAGAGCCCAGGGTCAGCAGGAGGAGGAGAGGAGCAGAGTGTAGGCCGAAGCCTAGTTGAACCAATTTCAAAGGTTACCTTTAACCCCCCCTCAGGTGTTACAAAGAACAAGAGCCACTCCTTCTGCAGCATTAATGCTGCACAAGTAAAAGGTTGCTCTATTAATTTGTCTACTTGCACAAGCTGAATGCAACACGTAGACTATTTAGCCCATTATACTGTTTAACAGTAGTGGAGGCGTGACTTGTCTTTTTAAAGAAAAGCAGCACAGGTGTCGAAAACAACACCTTTTTGCATGGGCGCAGCTTCCTGAGCGTTGTTAGTTGCTGTACAGGAGTCTGCGCTCTTGTGATCCTTTGGCCATGCGCTGTGAGCGCTTCCTGTCTTATGACCTCATTTCATGTTGGCCGTTGCGGTTAGCGATGGACATGAATCCCAGACCCACAGTGTGTTTTTAAAAAATCACACTGCGGTGCTGGGATTCGTGCCCTGGTGCAGTAAATATGTTTGCCGCTCACACATGTCCTTACACCTGCTTCAGACTGGACGGCCTCATCTGATCCCTTATCGCCTGCCGAGGCCATGAGGACACCCAGTCTGAAGAAGGCGGAAGGAGATGAGTGAACACAGGCAAACATATGCACTGCACATGCCCATCAATCACACCCTCGCTGTCCAAAAAAATAAGACACCGAGGGCCGTTGTTTCGAGCAGGGGAGATGCACAGGCGCAGCCAGCTAACCAATGATGTCAAAAGACGGGCAGCGCTAACAAGGGTGGTGCTGCGTGTCATTACAAAGGAAAGTCACACCTCAGGGACATTGTAATGGTCTCTAATGAGAAACATTTTCTACGTGTTGAGTTCCACGTGGGCAAGGAGAAAAAGTCAGCCACCTTGTACAAATGCAGCAGTACTGCTGTACAAGGTGGCTGTTATACATAGAAACACCTGTGGGTGGGGGGCAGGCTCCCTTCAATTTCAGTTCATGTGCCTGCGTGGCGTTTGCAGGTCACGTTGCAAGCTACACAGCAGGGGAACAGCTGGCGTTGCTGAACCCCACTGACACATTGACTGGTGTTTTTCTCTGTGCAGATTGCATGTCCGGGCAAAAACTAGCGGTGTTAGAGCCCAGGGTCAGCAGGAGGAGGAGGAGAGGAGCAAAGTGTAGGCCGAAGCCTGCACTGGTGGCAGCTTTTGGTCGGTTGTGCCAGCGTGGCTTGTGCTGGACACGATGCCGGCTACACAGCGGGGGAACAGCTGGCGGTGCTGAACCCCACTAACACATTGGCTGGTGTTTTTCTCTGTGCAGCTAGCATTTCCGGGCAAAAACTAGCGGTGTTTGAGCCCAGGGTCAGCAGGAGGAGTAGAGGAGCAGAGTGTAGGCCGAAGCCTAGTTGAACCAATTTCAAAGGTTACCTTTAACCCCCCCCCTCAGGTGTTGCAAGGTACAAGAGCCACACCTTGAACAGCATTAATGATGCACAAGTCAAAGGTTGCTCTATTTAATTTTGCTCCTTGCACACGCTGAATTAAACACGTACACTATTTAGCCCATTATACTGTCAAACAGTAGTGGAGGCGTGACTACTAGTCTTTTTAAGGTGACGCAGCACAGGTGTACAAATTTACACCTAGGTGCTGTGCGCAGATTCCTTACCGTTGTTATTTGCAGTACAGGAAACTGCGCTCTTGTGTTATCCCTTGGCAATACCCTGTTAGTGCAGGCCGTCTCATGACCTCATTTCATGTTGGCCGCTGCGGTTAACGATGGCCATAAATCCCAGACCCACAGTGGCTTTTCCTAAAGTCACACTGCGGTGCTGGGATTCGTGGCCTTGTGCAGTAAATATGTTCGCCGCTCACACATGTCCTTACACCTGCTTCAGACTGGGCGGCCTCAGCTGATCCCTTATCGCATGCCGCGGCCATGAGGCCGCACAGTCAGAAGAAGGCGGAAGGAGGGGAGTGAAGACAGGGGAACATATGCACTGCTCGTGCCCATCAATCACACCCTCGCAGTCAAAATATATGAGACAACGGGGGGCGTTGTGTCGGGCAGGGGGACGCACAGGCACAGCCAGCCAACCAATGATGTCAGGAGACGGGCAGCGCTAACAATGGGGGTGCTGCGTGTCATTAAAAAGGAAAGTCACACCTCAGGGACATTGTAATGGTCTGTAATGAGACACATTTTGTACTTGTTGAGTTCCACGTGTGCAAGGAGAAAAAGTCAGCCACCTTGTACAAATGCAGCAGTACTGCTGTACAAGGTGGCTGTTATACATAGAAACACCTGGGGGGGTGGGGGGCAGGCTCCCTTCAATTTCAGTTCATGTGCCTGCGTGGCGTTTGCAGGACACGTTGCCAGCTACACAGCAGGGGAACAGCTGGCGGTGCTGAACCCCACTAACACATTGGCTGGTGTTTATCTCTGTGCAGCTAGCATGTCCGGGCAGAAACTGGCGTTGTTTGAGCCCAGGGTCAGCAGGAGGAGGAGAGGAGCAAAGTGTAGGCCGAAGCCTGCACTGGTGGCAGCTTTTGGTCAGTTGTGCCAGCGTGGCTTGTGCTGGACACGTTGCCGACTACACAGCAGGGGAACAGCTGGCGTTGCTGAACCCCACTAACACATTGGCTGGTGTTTTTCTCTGTGCAGCTAGCCGTTCCGGGCAAAAACTAGCGGTGTTTGAGCCCAGGGTCAGCAGGAGGAGTAGAGGAGCAGAGTGTAGGCCGAAGCCTAGTTGAACCAATTTCAAAGGTTACCTTTAACCCCCCCCCTCAGGTGTTGCAAGGTACAAGAGCCACACCTTGAACAGCATTAATGATGCACAAGTCAAAGGTTGCTCTATTTAATTTTGCTCCTTGCACACGCTGAATTAAACACGTACACTATTTAGCCCATTATACTGTCAAACAGTAGTGGAGGCGTGACTACTAGTCTTTTTAAGGAGACGCAGCACAGGTGTACAAATTTACACCTAGGTGCTGTGCGCAGATTCCTTACCGTTGTTATTTGCAGTACAGGAAACTGCGCTCTTGTGTTATCCCTTGGCAATACCCTGTTAGTGCAGGCCGTCTCATGACCTCATTTCATGTTGGCCGGTGCGGTTAACGATGGCCATAAATCCCAGACCCACAGTGGCTTTTCCTAAAGTCACACTGCGGTGCTGGGATTCGTGGCCTTGTGCAGTAAATATGTTCGCCGCTCACACATGTCCTTACACCTGCTTCAGACTGGGCGGCCTCAGCTGATCCCTTATCGCATGCCGCGGCCATGAGGCCGCACAGTCAGAAGAAGGCGGAAGGAGGGGAGTGAAAACAGGGGAACATATGCACTGCTCGTGCCCATCAATCACACCCTCGCAGTCAAAATATATGAGACAACGGGGGGCGTTGTGTCGGGCAGGGGGGACGCACAGGCACAGCCAGCCAACCAATGATGTCAGGAGACGGGCAGCGCTAACAATGGGGGTGCTGCGTGTCATTAAAAAGGAAAGTCACACCTCAGGGACATTGTAATGGTCTGTAATGAGACACATTTTGTACGTGTTGAGTTCCACGTGGGCAAGGAGAAAAAGTCAGCCACCTTGTACAAATGCAGCAGTACTGCTGTACAAGGTGGCTGATATACATAGAAACACCTGTGGGTGGGGGGCAGGCTCCCTTCAATTTCAGTTCATGTGCCTGCGTGGCGTTTGCAGGTCACGTTGCAAGCTACACAGCAGGGGAACAGCTGGCGTTGCTGAACCCCACTGACACATTGACTGGTGTTTTTCTCTGTGCAGATTGCATGTCCGGGCAAAAACTAGCGGTGTTAGAGCCCAGGGTCAGCAGGAGGAGGAGGAGAGGAGCAAAGTGTAGGCCGAAGCCTGCACTGGTGGCAGCTTTTGCTCGGTTGTGCCAGCGTGGCTTGTGCTGGACACGATGCCGGCTACACAGCGGGGGAACAGCAGGCGGTGCTGAACCCCACTAACACATTGGCTGGTGTTTTTCTCTGTGCAGCTAGCATGTCCGGGCAGAAACTGGCGTTGTTTGAGCCCAGGGTCAGCAGGAGGAGGAGAGGAGCAAAGTGTAGGCCGAAGCCTGCACTGGTGGCAGCTTTTGTTCTGTTGTGCCAGCGTGGCTTGTGCTGGACACGTTGCCGACTACACAGCAGGGGAACAGCTGGCGGTGCTGAACCCCACTAACACATTGGCTGGTGTTTTTCTCTGTGCAGCTAGCATTTCCTGGCAAAAACTAGCGGTGTTTGAGCCCAGGGTCAGCAGGAGGAGTAGAGGAGCAGAGTGTAGGCCGAAGCCTAGTTGAACCAATTTCAAAGGTTACCTTTAACCCCCCCCTCAGGTGTTGCAAGGTACAAGAGCCACACCTTGTGCAGCATTAATGCTGCACAAGTGAAAGGTTGCTCTATTTGTTTTGCTCCTTGCACACGCTGACTAAAACACGTACACTATTTAGCCCATTATACTGTCAAACAGTTGTGGAGGCGTGACTTGTCTTTTTAACGAGACGCAGCACAGGTGTCAAAATTTGCACCTAGGTACTGGGCGCAGATTCCTGAGCGTTGTTATTTGCTGTACAGGAGTCTGCGCTATTGTGATCCCTTGGCCATGCGCTGTGAGCGCTTCCTGTCTTCTGACCTCATTTCATGTCGGCCGTTGCGGTTAGCGATGGACATGAATCCCAGACCCACAGTGTGTTTTCAAAAAATCACACTGCGTGGCTGGGATTCGTGGCCTTGTGCAGTAAATAGGTTTGCCGCTTACACATGTCCTTACACCTGCTCCAGACTGGGCGGCCTCAGCTGATCCCTTATCGCCTACCACGGCCAGGAGGCCGCACAGTCTGAAGAAGGCGGAAGGAGATGAGTGAACACAGGCAAACATATGCACTGCACATGCCCATCAATCACACCCTCGCTGTCCAAAAAAATAAGACACCGAGGGCCGTTGTTTCGAGCAGGGGAGATGCACAGGCGCAGCCAGCTAACCAATGATGTCAAAAGACGGGCAGCGCTAACAAGGGTGGTGCTGCGTGTCATTACAAAGGAAAGTCACACCTCAGGGACATTGTAATGGTCTGTAATGAGACACATTTTGTACGTGTTGAGTTCCACGTGGGCAAGGAGAAAAAGTCAGCCACCTTGTACAAATGCAGCAGTACTGCTGTACAAGGTGGCTGATATACATAGAAACACCTGTGGGTGGGGGGCAGGCTCCCTTCAATTTCAGTTCATGTGCCTGCGTGGCGTTTGCAGGTCACGTTGCAAGCTACACAGCAGGGGAACAGCTGGCGTTGCTGAACCCCACTGACACATTGACTGGTGTTTTTCTCTGTGCAGATTGCATGTCCGGGCAAAAACTAGCGGTGTTAGAGCCCAGGGTCAGCAGGAGGAGGAGGAGAGGAGCAAAGTGTAGGCCGAAGCCTGCACTGGTGGCAGCTTTTGGTCGGTTGTGCCAGCGTGGCTTGTGCTGGACACGATGCCGGCTACACAGCGGGGGAACAGCAGGCGGTGCTGAACCCCACTAACACATTGGCTGGTGTTTTTCTCTGTGCAGCTAGCATGTCCGGGCAGAAACTGGCGTTGTTTGAGCCCAGGGTCAGCAGGAGGAGGAGAGGAGCAAAGTGTAGGCCGAAGCCTGCACTGGTGGCAGCTTTTGTTCTGTTGTGCCAGCGTGGCTTGTGCTGGACACGTTGCCGACTACACAGCAGGGGAACAGCTGGCGGTGCTGAACCCCACTAACACATTGGCTGGTGTTTTTCTCTGTGCAGCTAGCATTTCCGGGCAAAAACTAGCGGTGTTTGAGCCCAGGGTCAGCAGGAGGAGTAGAGGAGCAGAGTGTAGGCCGAAGCCTAGTTGAACCAATTTCAAAGGTTACCTTTAACCCCCCCCTCAGGTGTTGCAAGGTACAAGAGCCACACCTTGTGCAGCATTAATGCTGCACAAGTAAAAGGTTGCTCTATTTGTTTTGCTCCTTGCACACGCTGACTAAAACACGTACACTATTTAGCCCATTATACTGTCAAACAGTTGTGGAGGCGTGACTTGTCTTTTTAACGAGACGCAGCACAGGTGTCAAAATTTGCACCTAGGTACTGGGCGCAGATTCCTGAGCGTTGTTATTTGCTGTACAGGAGTCTGCGCTATTGTGATCCCTTGGCCATGCGCTGTGAGCGCTTCCTGTCTTCTGACCTCATTTCATGTCGGCCGTTGCGGTTAGCGATGGACATGAATCCCAGACCCACAGTGTGTTTTCAAAAAATCACACTGCGTGGCTGGGATTCGTGGCCTTGTGCAGTAAATAGGTTTGCCGCTTACACATGTCCTTACACCTGCTCCAGACTGGGCGGCCTCAGCTGATCCCTTATCGCCTACCACGGCCAGGAGGCCGCACAGTCTGAAGAAGGCGGAAGGAGATGAGTTAAGACAGGCGAACATATGCACTGCTCGTGCCCATAAACCACACCCTCGCTGACAAAATAAATATGACAACGAGGGGCGTTGTTTCTAGCAGGGCGGATGCACAGGCGCAGCCAGCTAACCATGATGACAAAAGACGGGAAACGCTACCAAGGGGGGTGCTGCGTATCATTACAAAGGAAAGTCACACCTCAGGGACAGTGGAATGGTCTCAATGAGACACATTTTGTACGTGTTGAGTTCCACGTGGGCAAGGAGAAAAAGTCAGCCACCTTGTACAAATGCAGCAGTACTGCTGTACTAGGTGGCTGTTATACATAGAAACACCTGGGGGGGTGGGGCCAGGTTCCCTTTTAATTTCAGTTCCTGTGCCTGCATGGCGTTTGCAGGTCACGTTGCCGGCTACACAGCAGGGGAACAGCTGGCGTTGCTGAACCCCACTAACACATTGGCTGGTGTTTTTCTCTGTGCAGCTAGCACTTCCGGGCAAAAACTAGCGGTGTTTGAGCCCAGGGTCAGCAGGAGGAGGAGAGGAGCAGAGTGTAGGCCGAAGCCTGCACTGGTGGCAGCTTTTGTTCTGTTGTGCCAGCGTGGCTTGTGCTGGACACGTTGCCGACTACACAGCAGGGGAACAGCTGGCGGTGCTGAACCCCACTGACACATCACCTAGTGTTTTTTTCTGTGTAGACAACACTTCCAGGTGGCAACTGACAGTGTTGAAACCCAGGGAATCAAAGAGGAGCAGAGTGTAGGCCGAAGCCTGCAGTGGAGCAAGTTGAAAGGGAACCTTTAACCCCCCCCCCCAGGCATTTGTTGCTGAAAGAGCCATCTTGTACAGCAGTAATACTGCACATGGAAAATGGTGGCTCCGAAAATTATGCTCCTTGCAAACGCTGAAGTACACACTCATATAATGTGTCCCCTCACACCGTCAAACCATCCCGGAAGTGGGACTTTCCTTTGTAATGTGACACAGCACAGCCGTCATTCCAACCCCCTTGGTGCCGGGCACCACCTCCTCAACGTTGTTTGGTTCTGTCACGGAGCCCGCACTGTAATGTTATCCCTTGGCCATGCACAGTTAGCGGTGCCCGTCTTCTGACATCATGTAGGTGTCAGGCTGGCAGTGCCTGTGCGTCCAAGCTGCCCGAGATCCAACCTTGCAGTGTCATCTAATGTAGTCCCACTGCGGGCCAGGGATCCATGGGCATGCGCAGTGCATATCATCGCCTCTCACTCACCTCCTTCCTGCTTCTTCAGACTGTGCGGCGTCACGGCCGTGGCATGCTATTAGGGATCAGCTGACGCCGCCTAGTCTGAAGAAGCGTGAAGAAGGGGAGTGAGAGGCTAGTATATGCACTGCGCATGGCCATGGATACCAGGCCCACTGTGGGATCACATTAAACGACACTGCGAGGTGTGATTTCGGGCAGCGTGGACGCACAGGCGCAGCCAGGACGACAACAAATGATGTCAGAGGACGGGCAGCGCAAACTGTGCATGGCCAAGGGATAACATAACAGCGCAGGGTCCATGACGGAATCAAACAACGCTAAGGAGGCAGCGCACGGTGCCAAGGGGGTAGCAATGACGGCTGTGCTGTGTCACATTACAAAGGAAAGTCCCACCTCCGGGACGGTTGGACGGTGTGAGGGGACACATTACATGAGTGTGTAGTTCAGCGTTTGCAAGGAGCATAATTTCAAGAGCGACCTTTCCCTTGTGCAGTATTAGTGCTGCACATGGTGGCTCTTTCAGTAACAAACGCCTAGGGGGGGGGGGGGACAGGTCCCCTTACATTTTAGTTGTGCCAGCGTGGCGGTCGCATGACACGTTGCCGGATACACAGCTGGGGATCAGCTGACGTTACTGAACCCCAATAACAGAGGAGCGACTGTTGACTGTGCACACAGCACTTCCAGGCACCAACTGGCGGTGTTAGAGCCCAGGGACAGCAGGAGGAGCAGATTGGAGGTATTGCCGCACACACAGCTGGGGATCAGCTGACGTTACTGAACCCCAATAACAGAGGAGCGACTGTTGACTGTGCACACAGCACTTCCAGGCACCAACTGGCGGTGTTAGAGCCCAGGGACAGCAGGAGGAGCAGAGGAACAGAGTGTAGGCCGAAGCCTGATTGGAGCAAGTTGAAAGGAAACCTTTAACCCCCCCCCCCAAGACGTTTGTAGCTGAAAGAGCCATGTTGTGCAGCACTAAGGATGCAAAAGGAAAAGGTTGCTCTTTTAATTATGCTCCTTGCAAACACCGAAGTAAACACTAAAAATGTGTCCCTTTATACCGTTAAACCGTTCCGGAGGTGCGAATTTCCTTCGTAATGGGACACAGCACAGCTGTCATTCCTATCCCCTTGATGCCGTGCGCTGCCTCCTCAGCGTTGTTTTAAGCTGCCACGGAGCCTGCGCTGTTCTGTTAGCCCTTGGCCATGCCCAATTAGCGCTGCCTGTCTTCTGACATAATTTGGTGTCAGGCTGTCAGTGCCTGTGCGTCCACGCTGCTCCAGATCCCACCTCGCAGTCTCATCTAACGTAATCCCACTGCGGGCCTTGGAACCATGGGCATGCACAGTGCATAACCTCGACTCTCACTCCCCTCCTTCCCTCTTCTTCAGACTGTGCGGTGTCACGGCCGTGGCATGCTAGGGATCAGCTGACGGCGCACAGTCTAAAGAAGGCGGAGGGAAATGAGCGAGAGCCCGAGGGGAAGATATGCACTGCGCATGCCCATGGATCCCAGGCCCGCAGTGTGACTCAATCAGAAGACACTGCGAGGCGGGATCTCGGGCACCGCGGCCGCACAGGCGCAGCCAGCCTGACACCAAATTATGTCAGAAGACAGGCAGCGCAAATAGGGCATGCCCAAGGGATAACAGAACAGCGCAGGCTCCGTGACAGCTTAAAACAACGCTGAGGAGGCAGCGCATGGCACCAAGGGGGTAGGAATGACGGCTGTGCTGCGTCACATTACGAAGGAAAGTCCCAGCTCCGGGACGGTATAACGGTATCAGTGAACACATTTTATAAGTGTTAAGTTCTGCGTGTGCAAAGAGCTAAAAAAAAAGAGCTACCTTTTCCTTGTGCAGCATTACTGCTGCACACGATGGCTCTTTCAGTAACAAACGACGGGGGGGGGGGGGGACAGGTTCCCTTACATTTAGGTTGTTGTGCCAGCGTGGCGGTCGCAGGACACATTGCCGGCTACACAGCTGGGGATCAGCTGACGTTACTGAAACCCAATAACACTGGGTCGTATGTTTTTACTGTGCAGCCTGCACTTCTGAGCCGCAACTGGCGGTGTTGGAGCCCAGGAATAGCAGTTCAGGTGGTAGAAAGATGAACACAGCAGGAGAACTGGATGACACCCAATTACTTAATCAGGCAGAGGAGTGGCAAATTCCTGCGAGATCCAGGCCTGGTTCATTTTCAGGAAAGTAAGCCGGTCAACGTTATCGGAGGATAGTCGCATGCGACGGTCTGTTAGTACACCACCTGCGGCACTAAAGACACGTTCCGATAAGACACTAGCCGCAGGGCAAGCCAGCACCTCCAATGCATACTGGCTTAGCTCTGGCCATGTATCCAGCTTAGAGACCCAAAACTTGAACGGGGAAGAGCCGTCTGGGAGTACAGTAAGAGGGCAAGCCATGTAGTCTGTCACCATCTGACGGAACCGTTGCCTCCTGCTGACTGGAGCCGCCGGTGATGGTGTAGACATTTGGGGCGGGCACACAAAAGTGTGCCAGAGTTGTGCCATACTGGGCTTGCCTTGGGCAGAGGCACTGCTTCTGCTCCCTCTTTGGGCAGAGCCTCCCCCACTGCCTCGACGCACTGAGCTGCTTTGTAAAGCACTAGCAGCACTCCTCTCAGTTGGACAGGAGAAGATGATGGAATTCACCAGTGTGTCGTGGTACTCCCGCAATTTACGCTCCCGGGTCAACGCAGGGATGAGGTTTTGGACGTTGTCCCGGTAGCGAGGATCGAGGAGGGTGAACACCCAATAATCAGGCATGTTGAGAATGTGGTCGATGCGGCGGTCGTTTCTCAGGCACTGCAGCATGAAATCCACCATGTGCTGCAGAGTGCCAACCGGCCCAGAAACGCTGTCCCCTGCTTGAGACATGATCTCTGCCCGCTCGTCATCACCCCACCCTCGCTGTACACACTGACCACTGGACAATTGTGTCGCTCCCTCCTCTGGACGGAGCTCTTCCTCCTCCATTGACTCCTCCTCATCCTCCTCACAAATTGGCCCCTGCGTACCCCTTTGTGAGGAACCACGTGGCGCTGACTCTCCAGAAGCTGATGGAAAAGGTGACTCCTCATCCTCCACCTCTTCCACCACATCATCCCTTAACCCTTGCAAAGTTTGCTGAAGCAGGCAGATAAGGGGGACAGTCATGCTGACTAGTGCATCATCTGCACTTGCCATCCGCGTGGAATAATCAAAAGGACGCAAAACCTGGCAGACGTCCTTCATAGTGGCCCACTCTGTGGTTGTGAAGTCTGATCGGCGCTGACTGCGACTTCTTTGCGCCTGATGCAGCTGGTACTCCATAACTGCTTGCTGCTGCTCACACAACCGCTCCAACATATGTAACGTGGAATTCCACCGGGTAGGTAGGTCACATATGATGCGGTGTTCCGGAAGGCGGAATCGGCGCTGCAGAGCAGCAATGCGGGATCTGGCCAAGCTGGAACGCCGCAAGTGAGCACACTCTAGGCGGACCTTGTGCAGCAGGGCATCAAGATCCGGATAGTCCCTCAGAAAACTCTGCACAACCAAATTGAGCACATGTGCCAGACATGGGATGTGAGTGAGGTTGCCAAGGGCCAAAGCTGCCACCAGATTTCGGCCATTGTCACACACTACCATGCCTGGCTGGAGATTCGCTGGCAGTAACCACACATCGCTCTCCTGCTTTATGGCATTCCAGAGCTCCTGCGCTGTGTGGCTTCGATGCCCCAATGAAACTAGTTTCAAGACGGCCTGCTGACGTTTGGCCACGGCTGTGCTCATGTCGGTCATAGGTAAACGTTCACGGGTCCATGTGGGGGTGGACTGTGACGGATCCTGCAGAGAGGAATCAGAGGAACTGGTGTAAGAGGAGGAGTCGATGCGTACAGACTGGATTCCTGCAATCCTTGGAGTGGGCAGGACACGTCCTGCGCCACTCGCACGATCTGTACCTGGCTCAACAACATTAACCCAATGGGCAGTGAGGGAAACATATCGCCCCTGTCCATGCTGACTGGTCCACGCATCGGTGGTGAGGTGGACCTTGCTACTGACGGCGTTCAGTAGCGCATGTTTTATGTTTGCCTCAACATGCCTGTGCAGGGCAGGGACAGCCTGCCTGCTGAAGTAAAAGCGGCTGGGCACCTTGTACTGTGGGACTGCCAATGCCATCAAGTCACGGAAGCTGTCAGTCTCCACCAGCCTGAACGAGAGCATTTCCAGGGACAACAGTTTGGCAATGCCTGCATTCAGAGCCTGTGCTCGGGGGTGGTTGGCCGAGAATGCCCGCCTTTTCTCCCATGCCTGTACTACCGATGGCTGTAGAGTAGACTGGGAGTGTGAGGATGACTGGGAAGGTGGTGCTGTGGGTGGAATTACACAAGGTCTCTGGGAGGAAGCCAAACCAGCTGTGCGTGAGCTGGAGGAAGAGGCAACACGAGCTGAAGAGGTGGTAGCTGCCGCTGTTGGTTGGCCTACATCTTCAGTGTGTTTCTGTAACTCCACCGCGTGCCTGGTCCGCACATGTTTCCACATATTTGTGGTATTGAGGTTGCTGACATTTTTCCCTCTTTTTACTTTATGATGACACAGCTTGCATTTGACAAAACAAATGTCATCTGCAACTGTGTCAAAAAAGGACCAGGCACTGCAAGTCTTGGGAGCGCCCTTTTTGGCTTTGGAAAGAGACAGGCTCCTAACGGGTGCCAAAGTGGAGGCTACAGGCTCCGCAGTCTTCCCCCTCCCTCTCCCTCTTTGGCCCGTAAGAGGAAGCTCTTCCTCTGAGCTGCTCCCACCACCTTCCTGTTCCTCACGCCACGATGGGTCAAGGACCTCATCATCTCCACTACCCTCTGCCACCAACTGCTCCTCCTGGGTAGTCTCAGCAGCACAGTACGCACGAGAAAGCGGCACCTGAGTTTCATCATCAGATGCGTACTGCGCTGTGGTCACCGGAGGCACTGGCCCACCTGCCTCTTCAGAGTCAGAGAGAAAAAGGTGTTGGGCATCACTGCACACTGCCTCTTCTTCCATTTCTCCAATGCTGCTTGGCTGGCCCCCTGTTTCCAAGCCAAGAGATTCAGAGAACAGAAGTAGAGACGGCTCCTGTCCTGGGCTCTCTGACTGCCTGGCCAATTTGGCAGGTGGTGAAGAGACAGATGGCTGCTCTCCAGTGCTCTGTGCCTGAGAGGATGTGGCACTAACTGAAGTCGATGCCGAGGCGTTAGCTGCCATCCACCCGACAACGGCTTCAATTTGGTCTTCACGCAGCAGCGGTGCACGGCGCTCTCCGACAAAGCTGCGCATGAAGGACTGTTCCCTGCTGAAACTGAGTGACGACGAGTCACCGGCGCCCGCAGCAGGCACAGAATCACCACGTCCTCTCCCTGCTCCTCTCCCTGCTCCGCGCCCACGCCCACGTGCCTTACTCCCTGCCCTCTTCATCTTGGTTGACAGATAAAGATAAGCAGAAAAGTACTAAGGCCTTAGTGTGCTTATTCCTGTAATGCTCCTCCTAACAGGTGTAAGAAACACTAATGTTGTAAATTGTGGACTAAACTTTATTATTTTTCAAATGTGGCCTACACAAGTGTAAGTTGTGTTTGGTGAACTTAACCTTTTTTTTGGTGCAGATCGGGCTACAGAGCTAGTTTAAATCACACGGAGACCGTGCAGACAGCCGTAAACGGCGCTGCAAGGCCAAGAAACCCTCCTCTAGGTTATCCTATATAGTGTTTTTCCACTATTTAGCTGGATACAAGTGGAAAGACACTAATAGGAATTTTTTTTTTCAAATTTTAAACTGGCTGCACTATTTGAAAAAAAGGAAATTGTTTTTCAAGGTATGAGGCAGTAACGCACCCTGAGCTGAATCCAACCGGCTATGGCTGCACACAGACTACAGGGCGAGCTGGGCTCACACGGAGACCGTGCAGACAGCCGTAAACGGCGCTGCAAGGCCAAAAAACCCTCCTCTAGGTTATCCTATATAGTGTTTTTCCACTATTTAGCTGGATACGAGTGGAAAGACACTAATAGGAATTTTTTTTTTCAAATTTTAAACAGGCTGCACTATTTGAAAAAAAGGAAAATTTTTCTCAAGGTATGAGCCAGTAACGAACCCTGAGCTGAATCCAACCGGCTATGGCTGCACACAGACTACAGGGCGAGCTGGGCTCACACGGAGACCGTGCAGACAGCCGTAAACGGCGCTGCAAGGCCAAAAAACCCTCCTCTAGGTTATCCTATATAGTGTTTTTCCACTATTTAGCTGGATACGAGTGGAAAGACACTAATAGGAATTTTTTTTTTCAAATTTTAAACAGGCTGCACTATTTGAAAAAAAGGAAAATTTTTCTCAAGGTATGAGCCAGTAACGAACCCTGAGCTGAATCCAACCGGCTATGGCTGCACACAGACTACAGGGCGAGCTGGGCTCACACGGAGACCGTGCAGACAGCCGTAAACGGCGCTGCAAGGCCAAAAAACCCTCCTCTAGGTTATCCTATATAGTGTTTTTCCACTATTTAGCTGGATACGAGTGGAAAGACACTAATAGGAATTTTTTTTTTCAAATTTTAAACAGGCTGCACTATTTGAAAAAAAGGAAAATTTTTCTCAAGGTATGAGCCAGTAACGAACCCTGAGCTGAATCCAACCGGCTATGGCTGCACACAGACTACAGGGCGAGCTGGGCTCACACGGAGACCGTGCAGACAGCCGTAAACGGCGCTGCAAGGCCAAAAAACCCTCCTCTAGGTTATCCTATATAGTGTTTTTCCACTATTTAGCTGGATACGAGTGGAAAGACACTAATAGGAATTTTTTTTTTCAAATTTTAAACAGGCTGCACTATTTGAAAAAAAGGAAAATTTTTCTCAAGGTATGAGCCAGTAACGAACCCTGAGCTGAATCCAACCGGCTATGGCTGCACACAGACTACAGGGCGAGCTGGGCTCACACGGAGACCGTGCAGACAGCCGTAAACGGCGCTGCAAGGCCCAAAAACCCCCCTCTAGGTTATCCTATGTAGTGTTTTTCCACAATAGAGCTGGAGACTGGTGGAAAAACACTAATAGGAAATTTGAGAAAAAATGTGCAGCAGGCTGCACTAAGAGCAAAAAAGAACAACTGTGTGAGGCAGTGTGAACCCCCCCTGAGCTGAATACAACCGGGTATATGGCTGCACACAGACTACAGAGTGAGCTGCACACACACACACACAGAGACCTTGCAGAACGCTGTTAAAACAGCGCTGCAAGGCAAGAGCAAGGTGAACAGTGAAGAACACACAGCGTTTTGCTAAATTAGCCTTTGGAAAGGAAAATAAAGCAATTAGCTAGCTCAACTGGCCCTCAGTTAGAACACAGCGTCCTGTCCCTAACTGAAATCACAGCAGAGTGAGCGCAAAATGGCGGCAGCGCTTTTTTATAGTGCAGAGTGACATCATTTCAGCAGCCAATCCAAGCCTTGCCAGTACTTACATGCCCACCATGCTAAACAGGATGTGCCCACACTTTCATTCATTCCTCATTGGCTGCTGCGTTCAATTTGAATTCTGGGAACTTCCGATTCCGGTATCCGATACGCGGGAAGTATCGGAATTCAGTATCGGAATTCCGATACCGCAAATATCGGCCGATACCCGATACTTGCGGTATCGGAATGCTCAACACTAGTCTTGACTGATCATAAGAACTTGACTTATCTCGAGTCTGCCAAGCAGTTGAGTCCTAGACAGGCTCGTTGGTCGCTGTTTTTTGCCCGTTTTGACTTTGTGATTTCGTACCTTCCGGGCTCTAAAAATGTGAAGGCGGATGCTCTGTCTAGGAGTTTTGTGCCCGACTCTCCGGGTTTATCTGAGCCGGCGGGTATTCTCAAAGAGGGAGTAATTGTGTCTGCCATCTCCCCTGATTTGCGGCGGGTGCTGCAAAAATTTCAGGCTAATAAACCTGATCGTTGCCAAGCGGAGAAACTGTTTGTCCCTGATAGGTGGACGAATAAAGTTATCTCTGAGGTTCATTGTTCGGTGTTGGCTGGTCATCCTGGAATCTTTGGTACCAGAGAGTTAGTGGCTAGATCCTTTTGGTGGCCATCTCTGTCACGGGATGTGCGTTCTTTTATGCAGTCCTGTGGGATTTGTGCTCGGGCTAAGCCCTGCTGTTCTCGTGCCAGTGGGTTGCTTTTGCCCTTGCCGGTCCCGAAGAGGCCTTGGACACATATCTATATGGATTTTATTTCAGATCTTCCCGTCTCTCAAAAAATGTCAGTCATTTGGGTGGTTTGTGATCGCTTCTCTAAGATGGTCCATTTGGTACCCTTGTCTAAATTACCTTCCTCCTCTGATTTGGTGCCATTGTTCTTCCAGCATGTGGTTTGTTTACATGGCATTCCGGAGAATATCGTTTCTGACAGAGGTTCCCAGTTTGTTTCGAGGTTTTGGCGAGCCTTTTGTGCTAGGATGGGCATTGACTTGTCTTTTTCCTCGGCTTTCCATCCTCAGACTAATGGCCAGACCGAACGAACCAATCAGACCTTGGAAACATATCTGAGATGCTTTGTTTCTGCTGATCAGGATGACTGGGTGTCCTTTTTGCCTTTGGCTGAGTTCGCCCTTAATAATCGGGCCAGCTCGGCTACCTTGGTTTCGCCGTTTTTCTGCAACTCTGGGTTCCATCCTCGTTTCTCTTCAGGGCAGGTTGAGTCTTCGGACTGTCCTGGTGTGGATACTGTGGTGGACAGGTTGCAGCAGATTTGGACTCATGTAGTGGACAATTTGACCTTGTCCCAGGAGAAGGCTCAACGTTTCGCTAATCGCAGACGCTGTGTGGGTCCCCGACTTCGTGTTGGGGATTTGGTTTGGTTATCTTCTCGTCATATTCCTATGAAGGTTTCCTCTCCTAAGTTTAAACCTCGTTTCATTGGTCCGTATAGGATTTCTGAGGTTCTTAATCCTGTGTCTTTTTGTCTGACCCTTCCAGATTCTTTTTCCATTCATAACGTATTCCATAGGTCATTGTTGCGGAGATACGTGGCACCTATGGTTCCATCTGTTGATCCTCCTGCCCCGGTTTTGGTGGAGGGGGAGTTGGAGTATATTGTGGAGAAGATTTTGGATTCTCGTGTTTCAAGACGGAAACTCCAGTATCTGGTTAAGTGGAAGGGTTATGCTCAGGAAGATAATTCCTGGGTCTTTGCCTCTGATGTCCATGCTCCCGATCTTGTTCGTGCCTTTCATATGGCTCATCCTGGTCGTCCTGGGGGCTCTGGTGAGGGTTCGGTGACCCCTCCTCAAGGGGGGGGTACTGTTGTGAATTCTGTGGCAGAGCTCCCTCCTGTGGTCACAAGTGGTACTTCGGCTGATTCTCTCTGTGAGCTTCCGTTGGTGGAGGAGAGTGGTACTGCGGCTTCTGAGTTTCCTTCCTCAGGTGATGTGGTGAAGTCGTTAGGTGCTGCTCTATTTAACTCCACCTAGTGCTTTGATCCTGGCCTCCAGTCAATGTTCTAGTATTGGACCTGTTTCCTCCTGGATCGTTCCTGTGGCCTGCTGCTCTGCATAGCTAAGTTCTGCTTTTGCTATTTGTTTGCTGTATTTTTCTGTCCAGCTTGTTTATTTGTTTTTTCTTGCTTGTTTGAAGCTCTGGGACGCAGAGGGTGTACCTCCGTGCCGTTAGTTCGGTACGGAGGGTCTTTTTGCCCCCTTTGCGTGGTTGTTTGTAGGGTTTTGTGTTGACCGCAAAGTTACCTTTCCTATCCTCGCTCTGTTCAGAAAGTCGGGCCTCACTTTGCTAAATCTATTTCATCTCTACGTTTGTCTTTTCATCTTAACTCACAGTCATTATATGTGGGGGCTGCCTATTCCTTTGGGGTATTTCTCTGAGGCAAGGTAGGCTTATTTTCTATCTTCAGGCTAGCTAGTTTCTCAGGCTGTGCCGAGTTGCATAGGGAGCGTTAGGCGCAATCCACGGCTGCCTCTAGTGTGGTTGGAGAGGATTAGGGATTGCGGTCAGCAGAGTTCCCACGTCTCAGAGCTCGTTCTATGTTTTTGGGTTATTGTCAGGTCACTGTATGTGCTCTGACTTCTATGTCCATTGTGGTACTGAATTACCAGATCATAACAAAGGGGGCTGAGTATAGAGGGATGAGGAGTGACGAACTGCAGAAGGGGACTGTGTATAGAGGGCTGAGGTGTGATGTACTGCAGAAGGAGGCTGTGTATAGACGGCTGAGGAGTGATGTACTGCAGAAGGAGGCGCTGTATAGAGGGCTGAGGAGTGACGAACTGCAGAAGGGGGCTGTGTATAGAGGGCTGAGGAGCGATGTACTGCAGAAGGAGGCTGTGTATAGAGGGATGAGGAGTGATGTACTGCAGAAGGGGGCTGTGTATAGAGGGCTGAGGAGTGATGTACTGCAGAAGGGGGCTGTGTATAGAGGGCTGAGGAGTGACGAACTGCAGAAGGGGGCTGTGTATGGAGGTCTGAGGAGTGATGTACTGCAGAAGGAGGCGCTGTATAGAGGGCTGAGGAGTGACGAACTGCAGAAGGGGGCTGTGTATAGAGGGATGAGGAGTGATATACTGCAGAAGGGGGCTGTGTATAGAGGGCTGAGGAGCGATGTACTGCAGAAGAAGGCGCTGTATAGAGGGCTGAGGAGTGACGAACTGCAGAAGGGGGCTGTGTATAGAGAGCTGAGGAGTGATGTATTACAGAAGAAGGCTGCATATAGTGGGTTGAGGAGCGATGTACTGCAGAAAGAGGCGCTGTACAGAGGCCTGAGGAGTGATGTACTGCAGAAGGGGGCTGTGTATGGAGGGCTGAGGAGCGATGTACTGCAGAAGTAGGCTGTGTATAGAGGATTGAGGAGTGACATACTGCAGAAGGAGGCTGTGTATAGAGGATTGAGGAGTGACATACTGCCGAAGAAGGCTGTGTATAGAGGGATGAGGAGTGACATACTGCAGAAGGAGGCTGTGTATAGAGGGATGAGGAGTGACGAACTGCAGAAGAAGGCTGTGTATAGAGGATTGAGGAGTGACATACTGCAGAAGAAGGCTGTGTATAGAGGGATGAGGAGTGACATACTGCAGAAGGAGGCTGTGTATAGAGGGATGAGGAGTGACGAACTGCAGAAGGAGGCTGTGTATAGAAGGCTGAGGACTCGGAGTGATGTATTACAGAAGGAGGCTGTATATAGAGGGCTGAGGAATGATGTACTGCAGAAAGAGGCTGTCTATAGAGAGCTGAGGAGTAGTGATGAGTGAATACATTCAACACTATTTGTTACTTGCAGAAATAGTACAGTATTCAGGCTATTTGTTACTCGGTAAGTAATTAAGTAATCACCTTGGCATATTCAAGTGACCAGCCCAGCATGTTTGGTGCTATATTTGCAGCCAATCAACATGCTGGGCTGGCTTGTCAATCACAGTAATGCCTGCGCCATCTTTGGTGTGGCATTACCGTGATTGGCTGGCCTTCCAGCGTCATAGGGACTATTTAAAGGCTGTCGGATGCATTTTGCACACATTGCAGCCGGAAAAAGCATAGGGAGAGCATAGTTTCAGCATGGGGACAGTGAAAGGAGCATAAGCAAAGAGATAGAAGATTATAGTGAGCATTATTATACAAAAAAAGCTCTTTTAAGAGCTGAAGATTGTCAAGATTAGTTGTTTGTTAGATGGGGATTTAGTAGGGAGAGATTTAATAGGAGGGAGGGAGGGTGGTTGAAAGGCAGGCACCTGAGTGTTCTCATCATGGCAAGTACATGCTGCAGCCCTCACTATTATCCACTTAAAATACCTAACATTTGTCTAGCAGTTGAGCGACTGGAGCAATCTGGATAGAGATAATCTTACATGACAATTTAGCAAGGGCAATAATCTTCATTCCTCCTCATTTGGAGTGTGTCAGCAAGCCGATTGAAAAAAAATCATAATTTTCTATTATTTTAAAAAATAGCATATCTTTATCTAGCAGTTGTGCAACTGCCGCAATCCGGGTACAGATAATCTGATGTGACAATTTAGCAGGGGCAATAAACTTCATTACTGCGCATTTGGAGTGTGTCAGCAAGGGAATCAATAGGGAGTACAAGTTTTACCATTGCACAATGAATGGGAAACCACTGGGTAAATCTGACAGGGAGAAGGACTTGGGGATCCTAGTTAATGATAAACTTACCTGGAGCAGCCAGTGCCAGGCAGCAGCTGCCAAGGCAAACAGGATCATGGGGTGCATTAAAAGAGGTCTGGATACACATGATGAGAGCATTATACTGCCTCTGTACAAATCCCTAGTTAGACCGCACATGGAGTACTGTGTCCAGTTTTGGGCACCGGTGCTCAGGAAGGATATAATGGAACTAAAGAGAGTACAAAGGAGGGCAACAAAATTAATAAAGGGGATGGGAGAACTACAATACCCAGATAGATTAGCGAAATTAGGATTATTTAGTCTAGAAAAAAGACGACTGAGGGGCAATCTAATAACCATGTATAAGTATATAAGGGGACAACACAAATATCTCGCTGAGGATCTGTTTATACCAAGGAAGGTGACGGGCACAAGGGGGCATTCTTTGCGTCTGGAGGAGAGAAGGTTTTTCCACCAACATAGAAGAGGATTCTTTACTGTTAGGGCAATGAGAATCTGGAATTGCTTGCCTGAGGAGGTGGTGATGGCGAACTCAGTCGAGGGGTTCAAGAGAGGCCTGGATGTCTTCCTGGAGCAGAACAATATTGTATCATACAATTAGGTTCTGTAGAAGGACGTAGATCTGGGGATTTATTATGATGGAATATAGGCTGAACTGGATGGACAAATGTCTTTTTTCGGCCTTACTAACTATGTTACTATGTTACTATGTTACAATGTGCCAAGTTTTCACAAAGTACAAAACATTAGCCACATGGGGTATACATACATGAAAACTAAGTAGTTGTTGCAAAAGCAGGAGGAGGAGGTGACTTCATGAACAAAATGGGTTTGGATGGTAAGGGATGGATGTTAAGTCAACTTTCCAAACAAAACATTTGGGCTGCTTTTACATTGCTGCTATCTGTAGGGCTTACAAAGTCACTGGAAATAAAGCCCTTGTTCAATTTTAAGAGAGTCAGCCTGTCTGCATTTTCCATTGACAGGCATGTGCGCCTATCCGTTATGATTGCACTAGCCAAACTAAAAACCTGCTCAGACAATACACTTGCAGTAGGGCATGGCAGTACATTCAAGGTGTAGAAGGAGAGGTCGGGCCAAATGTGGAGCTTAGACAACTAATAGTTAAAGGGCACTGAAGAATCAGGAAGGAGGCTGGTATGGTCAATTAAGTAGTCCTTCACCATCTTGGTCAACTTCTTCCTCCTCGTCATAGTAACATCCACAGATAGCCCTTGCTGATGTGATGGTCTCATGAAAATGTGTCAGTTGGTGGACATTTTACCCCATGAGTTGAACCTGGTGTGCGTGGCCCTCCCCTGTATTTAATCCTTGTGTGTGAAAAGAGCCAATACCGGTAATCTTTTTAGCAAGTCTTCACCAACAGCCCTCTGGCATACATGCACTGAAAATGGCACGTCTGCCTCCGACATGAGAGAAGCAAATTTCTCCTTGTACCGTGGGTCAAGAAAGGTACACAGCCAGTATTACATGTTAAACAAAATGTGTTTCACGCAAGTGTCTTGGGAAAAGCATCTGGATATAAACTCTGCCATGTATGGTAGACTACAAAGAGTCAAACATTCTGTGTCCTCACCAGGAAGAACACTAACCATCCCCTCCTCCTCATGACGCATAGCCTCCTTCCCCTTCTCTTCTTCAGGCCATCCGTGCTGGACCGGCATGAAGCTAGGATTGAAGTCCCTTCTGTAGCGTAGACCAAAAACTCCTATTCCACATTATCCTCCTCCTGTTCCTCGTCATCACCCAATGTGGTTTCAGAATATTGTGTAAGGCTGGGCTGTGTGGTATCAGCCACTGTAAAACCTTGCTCCATAGCCACGTGCTCAGCATTCAAAGCTTCCTCTTTGAGATTCTGCAGTGAACATTTTAATAGACAGAGCAGTGGGATGGTTACACTGACAATAGCGTCATCAGCCCTCACCATCTTGGCGCAGTACTCAAAGTTTTGAAGAACCTCAGAAATGCCATCGATCCACACCCACTCAGCAGTTGTTATCTGTGGTGATTGTTACTCTGATGAGCATTGGGTAGCCAGAATTCAGACACTGCTCTCTGCTGCTCACTAAACCTTGCCAAAATATGAACCGCCTACCACCTCAACACATCTATCTAACTATCCCTGTGTTGCCCATTCAAACTTTTCTTCATAACCAGGATCCTTGTATCTTGTTCTCACATGCTTTATGCATTTAATAGCCCTCTGTGTCTCTACTGTTACACATACTGGTTGGTAACTGTTTCATGCAGCATTACATGAACACCCGATTTCTTACATTATGGCTGGTTAAAACAATGAAAGCAATTGTTACCATTAGGGTTGAGCGAAACGGGTCGGCCAGATTCAGAAGTCGCCGACTTTTGGCAAAGTCGGGTTTCATGAAACCTGACCCGACCCCTGTGTGGGGTCGGCCATGAGGTCGGCAATCTTCTGATCTGGAATCGGAATTCCGATACCGAGTTCCGATATGTTTAAGATATCGGGAATCGGTATCGGAATTCATATTTAAGTGTAAAATAAAGAATAAAAATAAAAAAATATTGATATACTCACCCTCGGACGCGCCCTGGTTCTCACCGGCAGCCTTCCTTCCTAAGAATGAGCGCCTAAAGGGCCTTCGATGACGTCGCGGCTTGTGATTGGTCGCGTGAGCGGTCACATGGGCGGTCACGCAACCAATGACAAGCCGCGACGTCATCTAAGGTCCTTCAGGTGCTAATTCTTAGGAAGGAAGCGTCCGAGGGCGCGTCCGAGGGTGAGTATATTACTAATAGGTATATACTCACCCTCGGACGCGCCCTGGTTCTAACCCGCAGCCTTCCTTCCTAAGAATCAGCCCCTGAAGGACCTTAGATGACGTCGCGGCTTGTGATTGGTCGCGTGACGCCCATGTGACCGCTCATGCTACCAATCACAAGCCGTGACGTCATCGAAGGTCCTTCAGGGGCTCATTCTTAGGAAGGAAGGCTGCCAGTGAGAACCAGGGCGCGTCCGAGGGTAAGTATATCAATATTTTTTATTTTGATTCTTTGTTTTACACTTAAATATGGATCCCAGGGCCTGAAGGAGAGTTTCCTCTCCTTCAGACCCTGGGAACCATTAGAAACCCAATGCACTGCATTGAGTTTCGTGTTTCGGCCGACCCCGACTTTTCTATAGGATCGGCCGATTTCACTCGACCCGACTTTTGAAAAAGTCGGGTTTCGTGAAACCCGACCCGATCCTATAAAAAGAAAAGTCGCTCAACCCTAGTTACCATCCACCATTCATGTCTCCCCAAATTGCTCACAGATTGTAAGCTTGCAAGCAGGGCCCTCATTCCTTTTGGTATGTGTTGTTCATGTGATTATTGTTATTCTGTAATGTCTTTATTGTCTGTACAAGTCCTCTCTAAAATGTAAAGTGCTGCAGAATATTATTTATTATTATTATTATTAGTTGAATTATAGTGTGTGGGCAAGTCACAAATCAGTTGGTCACAAGGCAAATTAAAGCACTGCTGCAGCAAAGCTAGTCCGCCGAAAGCCTACGATGATTTTCGGAAATGTGCGCTGACACGCCGCACCTTGGCAAGTAGGTCCAGCAAGGGTATGTTTTTAAAAAACGCTGTACAACCAAGTTCAGCACCTGAGCCATGCATGGAACATCTTTACCAGCTTCCCGAGCTTTAAAGCCGCCACCAAGTTACACCCATTAAAGCACACAACCAGACCTGGTTGTAGGTTCAGCGGGGAGAGCCACTGATTGTTCAGTTCTTTTATCATCTTCAACAACTCGGCTGCATTGTGAGCTTTATCACCTAAACAGATGAGTTCAGTAGAGCGTGCTGTCACTTTGCCAAGGCAATCCTCCCAGCTGGTGAGTGATGGGGAGGCCACTTTTTATGAGGAGAAGGAGAGACAGGTACTGTAATATGAGGAGACTGAAAACATGATGGAAGTTGGGACTGCTATTCTTAGTGTGGGTAAGATGTGTGATGTCCCAGCCTCTGACTCTGTCCCAGACTCCACCAAGTTCAGCCAGTGTGCCATAAGGGAAATGTAGCATCCCTATCCACAAGAACTTGTTCAAGTGTCTGAGGTAAAGTAGACCTTCCCTGTGACTGCATTGGCCAGAGCATGGCTGATATTGTGTAACACGTGCTTATGTAACAAGTTGACAGAAAAATGGTGTTGGATGGTAATTGAGCACCGTGGGGCTGCCACCGCCAAGAGGTCGCGGAAAGACTCAGTTCCCACAAGACGAAATGGCAACATTTCCCAGCCTACCAATCTGGCTATATGGGTGTTTAGCATTTTGGCCTGTGGGTGGGTCAATGTTCCTGCTTTCTGTTAAACTTCTTGGGCAGAAACAAGTGAACACTGCAAGGGGACAGCGAACTGGACGTGGTTGCTGACTGTTGTGTCTGTGCATCTGCAGGTTGTGCTGCAGAAGGAGGCTGTGCATAGAGAGCTGAGGTGTGCTGTTCTGCAGAAGGAGGCTGTGTATAGAGGGTGGAGGGTGAGTGCAACTTTTTCTTGTATTTTGTACATTGCAATTAACATAAAGATAGGCAAAGCCCCAGTTAGGGAGGTGCATGGGTAATATATGATGAAGTATTTCCTGGTTTTAGTTAGAGTTTGAATTAGGGTTGGTTAAAGGAGATAAGAGTTATATCAGCAGGAGTTTGGGGCTGAAAAATATGTGGATACTGGCGGAAAGGGAGCAGCATAAGTGTGAGACTCACATAGCCTCCTATATACAGTGTGAGACCCACATAGCCTCATATATACAATTGAAATTAGAGAAAAGTCCAGTTCACATATGTTCAATTCAACTTGTGGCGTTAATCTTGGCTGGTGCACAGAGTGCTGTGCTAGCAGAAAAGCAAAGAGTGTAAAGCTCTTATGGTCAGCAGGGTCCTCTTTCTCTCTTTCTCTTTCTCTCTCTTTCTCGCCTCTGCCAATTTTACGCTCTTATGCTCAGGAGGGTCATCACAAATCAGCAGTTGTATGCAGAATACAGTTTGTATGGCATTTTCCATCTCCAGAGTCACTGGGTAAGTCTGTTTCTCTTGTAGAGTGTAAGCTCTTATGGTCAGCGGGGTCCTCTATCTCATCTGTAGAGTGTAAACTCTTATGGTCAGTGGGGTCTTCTCTCTCGTCTGTAGAGTGTAAGCTCTTATGGTCAATGGGGTCCTCTCTCTCGTCTGTAGAGTGTAAGCTCTTATGGTCAGCGGGGTCCTCTCTCTCATCTGTAGAGTGTAAACTCTTATGGTCAGTGGGGTCCTCTCTCTTGTCTGTAGAGTGTAAGCTCTTATGGTCAGCGGGGTCCTCTCTCTCGTCTGTAGAGTGTAAGCTCTTATGGTCAGTGGGGTCCTCTCTTCTTTCGAGTGTAAGCTCTTATGGTCAGCAGTGTCTTCTCTCTCGTCTGTAGAGTATAAGCTCTTTTGGTCAACGGGGTCCTCTCTCTCAACTGTGGAGTGTAAGCTCTTATGGTCAGCGGGGTCCTCTATCTCATCTGTAGAGTGTAAACTCTTATGGTCAGTGGGGTCTTCTCTCTCGTCTGTAGAGTGTAAGCTCTTATGGTCAATGGGGTCCTCTCTCTCGTCTGTAGAGTGTAAGCTCTTATGGTCAGCGGGGTCCTCTCTCTCAACTGTGGAGTGTAAGCTCTTATGGTCAGCGGGGTCCTCTCTCTCGTCTGTAGAGTGTAAGCTCTTATGGTCAGTGGGGTCCTCTCTCTTGTCTGTAGAGTGTAAGCTCTTATGGTCAGCGGGGTCCTCTCTTCTTTCGAGTGTAAGCTCTTATGGTCAGCAGTGTCTTCTCTCTTGTCTGTAGAGTGTAAGCTCTTTTGGTCAACGGGTTCCTCTCTCTCAACTGTGGAGTGTAAGCTCTTATGGTCAGCGGGGTCCTCTCTCTCGTCTGTAGAGTGTAAACTCTTATGGTCAGTGGGGTCCTCTCTTCTTTCGAGTGTAAGCTCTTATGGTCAGCAGTGTCTTCTCTCTTGTCTGTAGAGTGTAAGCTCTTTTGGTCAACGGGTTCCTCTCTCTCAACTGTAGAGTGTAAGCTCTTATGGTCAGCGGGGTCCTCTCTCTCGTCTGTAGAGTGTAAACTCTTATGGTCAGTGGGGTCCTCTCTCTCAACTGTGGAGTGTAAGCTCTTATGGTCAGCGGGGTCCTCTCTCTCGTCTGTAGAGTGTAAGCTCTATGGTCAGTGGGGTCCTCTTACTCGTCTGTAGAGTGTAAGCTCTATGGTCAGTGGAGTTCTCTGTTTTTCTCTCCTCTCCCCTATGTGTACAGTATTTGATGAGCAATTACAAGCTTTCCAGTATTGAGATTCCAGTAAATATATTAGCTGCAAGTCGAATTTTGGGGAAAGCAAGCAAATTTGAGTTTGAAAAGATCTGCTCATCATCTCTACTATTAACATATTTCCAAATCTGCTATCCAAAAAGCTAAATTTCTTAGACGCCAATAATCTATAAATATTCCTGCAGTGCCACCACAGGAGAAATAAGATATCACACTGATGAGTTTTCCACAGCAATAGATCACCTATTTACTAACAGAATTTCTTTATATGGTATTTAAAAAATATTTTCTTAGAACCTAAATTTCTTAGATGCTAAAATCTATAGTTCTACATGCTTCATCTACAATAAGTTACACCTTCCTCTGATGCTTCTTTTATTACTATCTACTTACTAATAACCTTCACATTTTTTAGTGCTTAAACCTCTTTAAAATACATGACTTAAGTTATTTAGTTTGTCCTTAATGCCTTTTAGTCTTCCATTGCATTTATGCACTTTATGATGAAAAATTTATGAATCAAAAACAGTAGATGTCTTAATCATGGAAAAAGACTTTTTTGATGATCTTAGCAAATAATACCCCTGCAATGTAAAAAATTTGCTAGAGGTCTAAAAATTAAAAAAAGGCAATGTGGAAGAAGGATAAAGTATAAAGTGGACTTATGATAAAGATAATAAGAAACAGGGTTAAGTAGTACACTGATGAAAGTAGAAGCATATGTCAACCCTCCTTCTCTTTTCCATATATGTATGAATCTGGCAATTGGGAATTAATGCTCAAGGCCATACATTTAATCACTTATAAATAGCAATTTTAATATCAAGAGATTGACTTTTGTTAACCCTTCATCAGTAATACAGGTGTGTTTAATGGAACAGATAGTTTTACTGAGACAGCCCAAGTTCTAAAGTCTCGTTTAGAGTCTAGGTTTCAATTAACCCCTTCATGACCTTGGGATTTTTCGTTTTTCCGTGTTCGTTTTTCACTCCCCTCCTTCCCAGAGCCATAACTTTTTTATTTTTCCGTCAATTTGGCCATGTGAGGGCTTATTTTTTGCGGGACGAGTTGTACTTTTGAACGACATCATTGGTTTTAGCATGTCTTGTACTAGAAAACGGGAAAAAAATTCCAAGTGCGGTGAAATTGCAAAAAAAGTGCAGTCCCACACTTGTTTTTTGTTTGGCTTTTTTGCTAGGTTCACTAAATGCTAAAAATGACCTGACATTATGATTCTCCGGGTCAGTACGAGTTCATAGACACCTAACATGACTAGGTTATTTTTTATCTAAGTGGTGAAAAAAAATTCCAAACTTTGCTAAAAAAAAAAAAAATTGCGCCATTTTCCGATACTCGTAGCGTCTCCATTTTTCGTGATCTGTGGTCGGTTGAGGGCTTATTTTTTGCGTGCCAAGATGACGTTTTTAATGATAGCATTTTGGTGCAGATACGTTCTTTTGATCGCCCGTTATTGCATTTTAATGCAATGTCGCGGCGACCTAAAAAACGTAATTCTGGCGTTTCGAATTTTTTTCTCGCTATGCCGTTTCGCGATCAGGTTAATGCTTTTTTTTAATTGATAGATCGGGCGATTCTGAGAGCGGCGATACCATATAGGTGTAGATTTGATTTTTTTTTTATTGATTTATTTTGATTGGGGCGAAAGGGGGGTGATTTAAACTTTTATATTTTTTTTATTTTTTTCACATTTTTTTAAACTTTTTTTTTTTTACTTTTGCCATGCTTCAATAGCCTCCATGGGAGGCTAGAAGCAGGCACAACTCGATCGCCTCTGCTACATAGCAGCGCTCACAGCCACCGGTGATCAGTAACCATAGAGGTCTCAAGGACCTCTATGGTTACTATTCTGAAGCATCGCCGACCTCCGATCATGTGACGGGGGTCGGCGATGACGTCATTTCCGGCCGCCCGGCCGGAAGAGGTAGTTAAATGCCGCTGTCTGCGTTTGACAGCGGCATTTAACTAGTTAATAGGTGCGGGCAGATCGCGATTCTGCCCGCGCCTATTATGGGCACATGTCAGCTGTTCAAAACAGCTGACATGTCCCGGCTTTGATGCGGGCTCACCGCGGAGCCCTGCATCAAAGCAGGGGATCTGACCTCGGACGTACTATCCCGTCCGAGGTCAGAAAGGGGTTAATTCCTATTATACCAAACTTTAAAGAAACAAAAAAAAACTAAAAACCATTTAAAATTGTTACCAAAGGCAGTATACTCTCCATTGTTTGTCATTTTTCTGACCTATTCTATTTCTAGCTGGCAATCAGCAATCTTTGTTTTCTACTAGGAACAGGGCAGAGGTTTGAAACGAGTAAGGTCACCCCTCCGTCCATACCTACAGTAATCTTCCTTGAAAAGGATTTTAACATGATCTAATAAAGAAAGCACATTTTTTTATCTATGGATGTAATGTTGCATTTTTAATTTGTTTCTCCTGCTTTTCTGCCAACACAGCCAAGATTAACTCCACAAGCTGAAGTGAACATATGCGAACTGGTCTTAGGCCGGAGTCACACTACAATACAATACGGCCAAGTACTATGTGATAAAACATTGCATAGCCCCAGACCCGGATTTAGGGGGGAAGCAAGGGGCCAGGGCCCTGGGCCACCCACCAAGCGGGGGCCTCCCACCAATTTAGGGATAAATATCTCAAAACATGTAAAATACTCGTCTCTTTGCTGTGAACCGTTTCTAATGATAAGGAACATTTAACAAAAGAGAAACTATTGAAAGTGTAGGGACCTGGCTATGGTCCTACATCTCAGTGGCTGGCGTAGAGCGACAGAGTCATGGCACCTGACCTGCGTCAGCGTCCACTGACCTGGCTAGCCTAGCCATACAGCTTTAGTACCCTCCCTGTACCTAATGCTTAGCATATGGCATGCGGCAACATTCTCCAATCCCAACAGAAGCTTGTAGGCGCTACCTATTCAGCTATATGATCGCTCCCTCGGATTAGATCAGATGAGTTTGTTCAGCTACCTTCGAGGAAGGAGGTGGAGCCGCATTGTCGGCGCGAGAAGAGGATTCTCCACTGTGGAGCGCAGCAGGACTTCACTCTGGATCTTCAGTCACTGAAGATCCAGAGGTGAAGTGGTTCAATATTCACAGTGTCGCGGTGTGTGTGTGTGTGTGTCTGTGTTGAGACTACTGAGATAGCTCTAAGGATATATCTAATTTTGATAAATTGGTAACAAATCTCAGTGGTGAGCGTTCCTTCCCGAAACTCAAATTAGTTGAAAACCGATTAAGGACATCCATGAAACAGGAACGACTTGTAAATTTGGCTATCATGAGCATCGAGTCAGATATACTGCGTGAATTGGACTTTAGTAACATCATTACTGATTTTGCAACACGAAAATCAGGGAAAGTGACTGGATTGTAAAAAATGAATGATTTTACCTGAATTATTCTGCATAAATGATTTTTGTAAATAAACTTGGGTTCGTTTTGACTTTGTGTTTTTGCATTACATATTGCAACACCTTGAAAAATGGGCCTCCCCCAAAACGGGCCCCGGGCCACCCACCTCTTAAATCTGGCCCTGCATAGCACTCAGGCCAGTTTTACTCTATGGGGAAGCTCACAACTGTGATTATTTTCTCATGTTGAATAGGGCATGCGAGAACAATCACAGCATGCCATAGGTGCGAGTGGCACAACGCACAGTATATCATCCGAGTAAGGTGTGATATACGCCAACGTCAACAGTGGAGGAGATGGAGAAATTACTTTCTCCGCCTTCTCCGCAGCTGTGAGAGAGGATCAGAGCACAGTAGCATGACACTTGACTCCCACTCGCAACAGAGCAAGAGCTGAGGGTCATTAGCGTATCCCATCCATTGCTCTCGCATCAGATGCCATAAGCTACTGTGACATCACTGGGAGCCGCTGATCTATGATGTCCCAGGTCCTGACCACAACTGTATGATAATCCACTAAATGTCACAGCTGCATTATGGGAGACCTGTGCAGCAACGTAAAATGACGTTAGCCTCTGCTTTCTGATGCTTCAGCAGTGTGGGATGTGGTGGAAGACAATTTATTTTATTTATTTTTTTTGCAAACTGCAATTGAAACCTGAAAATGTTTGAATTTGCATTAAACTGCTGATTTCAGGAAATTCGACCCTGCCCCGATTCTCTGGATCAATCCACTCATCTCTAGTCAACGGGATTTATTGCTTGGGAGGAGTCTTCAGTGAAATGCCTCATTTGCCCTCTGGTGGTGCTGCAGGAAAATTGAACACTTCCTGCCTCATTTCCCAACAGATAGTATCTGATCACTCTGGGTCTCGGAAGTAAGACAATCAGTACAAACCTTCAATGCCAATTTGCGAGCTGTATTTTTAATCTTACACAGTTGAAGTATCAGTCGTGTCGTCTGCTCAAAGTATTCATTTTTGAGTTTTTTTTAGTTTTCATTTTTATTAATAGTTTATGGCATTTTTTATACAAGTCTCACATTCTCATTCCCAGGAGAGGATACAGTGATGAAATCTCAATGATTTCCTTGTTTCTTAGTCCGTGCCTCACACATCACCGCCACTAATATCTATTGATTGTTTTACAGCATTTTTGAACTATTTTTTCCCTATAAAGACAGGTTTATCTCTGCCTGACTACACTTGGTATTTTCTTATTTGCTATTCTGTTGCTCTTGACCAAATTTCACACTTGATGGTTTTTTCCTATTAATTTTTTTTTTTCTGTCCACTAGCCTTTATTTTCTAATTCCTGTTTAGTCTATATTTTCATATTTCTTTTTGACAAATTGCAGGCAATGGCCACGATGCATAGACGTAACATCTTTTTAATAGCTATTTTCATCCTCTTTTATCCATTTACAAAACTATTATTAATTTATCATGCATGAGGACGGAACTGTATAATGTGACTTCTGCAAATATGCCCTGAAAAAAAAATTTTTTTTTCTTCCCATTCAAGGTAATAACAGGTGCCTTAATAGATTTTATTCTACCATCAAATGTTTTGCAATTTTCTAAATTATACATGGTATACTGGAGCTATGAAAAGAGTGAAAAGCAGTAATATTTCTGTTTCTGTCAGAAGCTGCGCAATCCAAAGTTTTGCTTTGTGCAGGGTAAACTCCAGGGGGCTGGAGAATACTTTATCTATTTATAAATGTTTTATAAGAAGAAGATATGTTAAAGTTTTAATTTTTTGAATGCCCCACAGACAAAAAAAAAATGCTTTCTATAAAGTTTAGCTTTCACATTGGCAAATATAAGACGTTACTTACACATAAACTTAAAAAAGAAAAATTTCAATGAAAATCTTGAGCAATTTTTGGTTTCCACTAAGCAGTGGGTTGAATGAATTTAGGCCATGGTTTAAAGAAAACATAAATTTCATAAAATACCAACTTTGTAAATTGGGGTTTTTCTGTAATCCCCTTCATGACCTTGAGATTTTCAATTTTTTCACTCTTTTTTTCCTCCCCTTATTCCAAGATCTATAACTTTTGTTTAATTTTTCCATGCCCATAGCCATACGAGGGCTTGTTTTTTAGCGTGACAAGTCATACTTTTGAAAGACACCGTTCATTTTATCATGTGATGCACTGGAAAGTAGGAAAAAAATTCTAAGTGCGTTGAAATTGGAAAAAAAAGCACAGGTCCACAATAGTTTTTTTGTTTTCTTTTATTTACCATGGTCTTTATATGGTATGACTGTCCTGGCAATAAGATTCCGCAGGTCAGTTCGAGTACACAGATACAAATTTCATGCGTCTTGGCATGCTTTCCACAAGTCTATCCCACTGCGTCTGGCGCAAAAATGTAAGCAGTTTTTCTTTGTTTAATCCTCTTGATTACATTCCAGAGGTTTCCAATGGGGTTCACGTCTGGAGATTGGGCTGCCCATGACGGGGTTTTGATGTGGTGGTCTCTTAATTTTTGCCAGAGCTGTATGTATAGGGAATTTTTTTTATCTAATTGGTGGAAAAAAAAAATCTGAAATCTGTTATAAAGTGTGAATTTTTTTTGTGGGGTCCATCATGCTATGTAGAGGGCTGTGGAGGCCATTATACAGTATGGATGGTTGTGTTGGGGCAATCATACTGAGTGGACGGTTGTAGGGGCCATGATACTGTGTGGAGGCCCATTATACTGTGTAAAAGCCTGTGTGACAATCATAATTGGGGCATCATACTGTGTAGGGGGTCACCATACTTTGCCGGTGGAGGGTTGAGGGGAAGGGGGTGCAGTAGAGTCATACCGTGTGTGGAGGGTGGAGGGTTCTGTTTTAGGGAGACACTATTGTTGGCATCATACTTTATGGAAGCAATGAAAGGACAATCTAGGGGCTGCAATAGCAGGAAAATTACTTTATAAGGGCTACAAAAGTGTGAGATATGCTCTTCTGTGACCCTGCTGAATATGACTTTTTTTGTGTGGGGGGGGCCCAATTAGAAATTTTGCTATGGGGTCCCATGATTTCTATGCCAGGGGAGGGTTGAGGGAGAGGGGCTACAGTAGAGTCATACCATGTGTGGAGGGTGGAGGGTTCTTTTTCAAGGGGACGCTACTGTTGGCATCATACTTTATGGAAGCAATGAAAAAGCAGTTTTATTTTGGGGGGGGCAATTAGAAATGTTGCTATGGGGCCACATGATTTCTATGTATACCCCTGATTGCAAGTAGATATTTCTCATATTGCACTCCAAAGATAACAAATGTGGATATCTCTATCTATCCGACCTCCAGTAATCATACAGTTATTATTTATACTAAAAGTTGTTTATGGGACACTCCCTTTAATAACAACTATTTAATCTATTTTTACAAGCTGTCATAGATGGAAATACTCTTTGAATTTAACTATTTAAAGACACAGTTGCTTTCCCTTTAAATTGTGGTTATTTTTATGATGTATTTCTTAAGCAAGTTTTCTGCTTCATTAACAGAACAGACTGATCTCTTCATTTTTTTCCCTAGTGATCAATGCCTCGAATATACAATTTTTTTTTCCTTTTGTTCCTCTGGGTTCTGCATTTTACAGCTTGTTGAGCTTTTCTTTGGCCAATTCATCTTGTTCAGGTAGATAAAATGAGTGCCAACGAGAACTCTCGGAAAGTAATTACATTAAAATATCCTAACAGCTTTACTACCAAATTACCTGGAAAAAAGCGACTTACACAGGGGGCTGCATGACCTCTGGTGGCAACTTGACAAATGTTTTATGAGTGTGACTACTTCAAGCATATTAATTACCTAAGTGACATCAACACACAAAAAAAAAAACGAAAAATCTAACATTCTTCAGCGTTCGTAATGGATTTATATTGAACAAAGTTGTGAAGCTGAAAACTTTAGAAGAACTCAGTTCCTTTGCAGAAAACTTCAGAAACTCTATGCATACAGTACAGAAATACAGAAGTGACTACTGTTCACTCTGACCCGTCTGTGAATTACAATAAAGGGTTCATTCTCATCTTCATGGATGGATATTGTTGGATAGTTCTTGTAAAAACAAGCACTTTTGCAATTTACTGCGTATTAAAATGTGCATTCGTTCTTAAGATATTAACACTTTTTTTTTGTTTACAGCTCGTTGCCTAGGAAACTGACCACCGCTGCTGTCTAGCTTGAAAGAGCTGCACTGACGCTGGCCAGGATTAACAGATATCAGTGTGCTCTAGTGATCCTGGTCAGTTTCAAAACAGATCTTATCGCTGTCGAGCAGTGGTGGTCGGTAACAAGCTGTAAACAAAAGAAAAATGTTAATATCTCAAGAGCAACTCGAGATTTTAATAATCAGCAAATTGCAAAATTGCTCCAATTTACAATTATATACAATAATATCCATTTAGATAGATAGGAACAAGCCTTTAAGGACACCAATTTCTCTTAGTGATTCTGAGATTTTTTTTGTGTGGTGCGTTGTACTTTATGTTTGCTGTAAATTTAGGTCAATATATTTAGCAGTTTTAATGGAAATATCTGACATTCGCCAAAAATGTAAAAAAAATTGTAATTTTTTTTACTTTGCATGCTTGTTTTCTTAAGCCACATAGTCATGTCACACAAACTAGTTAATTAGCAAAATTTCCCGCAAGTCTACTTTACGTCAGCATCATTTGTTAAGGCTACGTTCACATTTGCGTTGCGTCGGGCACAACCGCGGCGACGCATGCGTCATGCGCCCCTATATTTAACATAGGGGAGCATGGACATGCGTTGTCTTGCGTTTTGTGACGCATGCGTCATTTTTGGTGCAAGCGTCAGGGCGCAGAGGACGCTGCATGTTGCATTTTTTTGTCCAAAATCAAGCCAAAAATGGATGCATGCATCACAAAACAATACGTTTTTGCATGCGTTTTGCATGCGTTGTGCATTGCGTCACCGACGCAACGCCCAACAACACAAATGTGAACACAGCCTTACTACATTTTTTTTAGGATGTTATAGTGGTTAAAATTTAGATGCAATATTTTTAATTTTTTTTCAAGGACATTTACAAATCCTATTTTTTAGGCCGGTTTCACAAGTCAGTGCCTCCAGCATGTGTAGTGACAGTTTTCTCACGTACCGGTGACACTGACACACATAGACCCATTCAAATGAATGTGTCTAGGCACATGTCAGCGGGTTTTCACGGACCGTGTGTCCGTGTCCAAAACACGGAGACATGTCCATTTTTTACCTGCAGCACATACCTTAATACGTCCCGCACACGTGCACACAGAGAACAGTGTACACTCTCCTCCGTGTGCACGGACGGCCGTGGGAGAAACAGCGCTACTGTAAGCGATGTTCCCCTGCTTGTGGTGCTGAGGCCGGCTGTCATCCGCTCTCTCCTGCTCGGCTGAAAGCAGCGTGAGCAGGGGAGAAGGGATCAAAGAAAACCCAGCATGCGGTCCCCCTTATATTTTCCAACCAACCGGGCAAAACTCTCAGGTGCAGGTTGCTATTCTCAGGCTGGTAAGGGGCCATGGCTATGGGTCCTACCAGCCTTAAAACAGCAGCTCGCAGCTGCCCAGAAAAGGTGAATCTATTAGATGTGCCAATTCTGGAGCTTTGCCCAATTCTTCCCACTGCCCTGTTGCATTGGCATAAGGGGTTAATGTCACCTTGCTATTGTAAGGTGACATTAAGCCGACTTAGTAATGGAGAGGTGTCAGTAAGACACCTATCCATTACTAATCCCACAGTTGTGAAAGAGTTAATAAAACACACACACAGTTCGAAAATAGTACTTTAATGAAATAAAGAAACACACAGGTTTTATTACCTTTATTGTACGTTCAATCCAACCGAACCCTCGTTCTCCTGTAATAAATTCCCCCAAAAAAGAGCAACAATATCCCATATCTAGAAAAAACACCACAGAAAAACAGGCAGAGGTGCTTACCTGTCTAGGCCTCAAATCAAATGCACTATCATGGTGTAGCGGGCCCAAGTAAAGATGGCAACTACACAGGTGCAGTAATACCAAATGAGACAGCCAGCCTACAATCAGGGAATGGCTGCTTGGCACACACGTGCAAATAAATAATCTGCAGCAGTGTTCACATAGAGTATGCACAGCATCTGGATCATAGCCTATTAGTAATGCTCTGTGGCGGGCTGACCAGCGCTAACTGTAATGCGTCCCGTGTGAACAGAGGCCACAACTTACAAAGCCATCAGGACCCAACTGCACCTCAAAAAGTAAAAGTAAAGAAAGTGCACAAGAACATATCAAAATATGTAAGGTATTAGTTAATATTATGGCCACAATACGTAAGCTGGCAAAACATGTCATGGGTAGTGTTGAGCATTCCGATACCGCAAGTATCGGGTATCGGCCGATATTTGCGGTATCGGAATTCCGATACCGAATTCCGATACTTCCCGCGTATCGGATACCGGAATCGGAAGTTCCCAGAATTCAAACTGAACGCAGCAGCCAATGAGGAATGATTGGAAGTGTGGGCACATCCTGTTTAGCATGGTGGGCATGTAAGTACTGGCAAGGCTTGGATTGGCTGCTGAAATGATGTCACTCTGCACTATAAAAAACGCTGCCGCCATTTTGCGCTCACTCTGCTGTGATTTCAGTTAGGGACAGGACGCTGTGTTCTAACTGAGGGCCAGTCGAGCTAGCTAATTGCTTTATTTTCCTTTCCAAAGGCTAATTTAGCAAAACGCTGTGTGTTCTTCACTGTTCACCTTGCTCTTGCCTTGCAGCGCTGTTTTAACAGCGTTCTGCAAGGTCTCTGTGTGTGTGTGTGTGTGCAGCTCACTCTGTAGTCTGTGTGCAGCCATATACCCGGTTGTATTCAGCTCAGGGGGGGTTCACACTGCCTCACACAGTTGTCCTTTTTTGCTCATAGTGCAGCCTGCTGCACATTTTTTCTCAAATTTCCTATTAGTGTTTTTCCACCAGTCTCCAGCTCTATTGTGGAAAAACACTACATAGGATAACCTAGAGGGGGGTTTTTGGGCCTTGCAGCGCCATTTACGGCTGTCTGCACGGTCTCCGTGTGAGCCCAGCTCGCCCTGTAGTCTGTGTGCAGCCATAGCCGGTTGGATTCAGCTCAGGGTTCGTTACTGGCTCATACCTTGAGAAAAATTTTACTTTTTTTCAAATAGTGCAGCCTGTTTAAAATTTGAAAAAAAAAATTCCTATTAGTGTCTTTCCACTCGTATCCAGCTAAATAGTGGAAAAACACTATATAGGATAACCTAGAGGAGGGTTTTTTGGCCTTGCAGCGCCGTTTACGGCTGTCTGCACGGTCTCCGTGTGAGCCCAGCTCGCCCTGTAGTCTGTGTGCAGCCATAGCCGGTTGGATTCAGCTCAGGGTTCGTTACTGGCTCATACCTAGAGAAAAATTTTACTTTTTTTCAAATAGTGCAGCCTGTTTAAAATTTGAAAAACAAAAATTCCTATTAGTGTCTTTCCACTCGTATCCAGCTAAATAGTGGAAAAACACTATATAGGATAACCTAGAGGAGGGTTTTTTGGCCTTGCAGCGCCGTTTACGGCTGTCTGCACGGTCTCTGTGTGAGCGCAGCTCGCCCTGTAGTCTGTGTGCAGACATAGCCGGTTGGATTCAGCTCAGGGTGCGTTACTGCCTCATACCTTGAAAAACAATTTCCTTTTTTTCAAATAGTGCAGCCAGTTTAAAATTTGAAAAAAAAAATTCCTATTAGTGTCTTTCCACTCGTATCCAGCTAAATAGTGGAAAAACACTATATAGGATAACCTAGAGGAGGTTTTTTTGGCCTTGCAGCGCCGTTTACGGCTGTCTGCACGGTCTCCGTGTGAGCCCAGCTCGCCCTGTAGTCTGTGTGCAGCCATAGCCGGTTGGATTCAGCTCAGGGTTCGTTACTGCCTCATACCTTGAGAAAAATTTTACTTTTTTTCAAATAGTGCAGCCTGTTTAAAATTTGAAAAAAAAAATTCCTATTAGTGTCTTTCCACTCGTATCCAGCTAAATAGTGGAAAAACACTATATAGGATAACCTAGAGGAGGGTTTGTTGGCCTTGCAGCGCCGTTTACGGCTGTCTGCACGGCCTCTGTGTGAGCGCAGCTCGCCCTGTAGTCTGTGTGCAGCCATAGCCGGTTGGATTCAGCTCAGGGTGCGTTACTGCCTCATACCTTGAAAAACAATTTCCTTTTTTTCAAATAGTGCAGCCAGTTTAAAATTTGAATAAAAAAATTCCTATTAGTGTCTTTCCACTCGTATCCAGCTAAATAGTGGAAAAACACTATATAGGATAACCGAGAGGAGGGTTTTTTGGCCTTGCAGCGCCGTTTACGGCTGTCTACACGGTCTCCGTGTGATTTAAACTAGCTCTGTAGCCCGATCTGCACCAAAAAAAAAGTTAAGTTCACCAAACACAACTTAACACTTGTGTAGGCCACATTTGAAAAATAATAAAGTTTAGTCCACAATTTACAACATTAGTGTTTCTTACACCTGTTAGGAGGAGCATTTCAGGAATAAGCACACTAAGGCCTTAGTACTTTTCTGCTTATCTTTATCTGTCAACCAAGATGAAGAGGGCAGGGAGTAAGGCACGTGGGCGTGGGCGCGGAGCAGGGAGAGGAGCAGGGAGAGGACGTGGTGATTCTGTGCCTGCTGCGGGCGCCGGTGACTCGTCGTCACTCAGTTTCAGCAGGGAACAGTCCTTCATGCGCAGCTTTGTCGGAGAGCGCCGTGCACCGCTGCTACGTGAAGACCAAATTGAAGCCGTTGTCGGGTAGATGGCAGCTAACGCCTCGGCATCGACTTCAGTTAGTGCCACATCCTCTCAGGCACAGAGCACTGGAGAGCAGCCATCTGTCTCTTCACCACCTGCCAAATTGGCCAGGCAGTCAGAGAGCCCAGGACAGGAGCCGTCTCTACTTCTGTTCTCTGAATCTCTTGGCTTGGAAACAGGGGGCCAACCAAGCAGCATTGGAGAAATGGAAGAAGAGGCAGTGTGCAGTGATGCCCAAAAGCTTTATCTCTCTGACTCTGAAGAGGCAGGTGGGCCAGTGCCTCCGGTGACCACAGCGCAGTACGCATCTGATGATGAAACTCAGGTGCCGCTTTCTGATGCGTACTGTGCTGCCGAGACTACCTAGGAGGAGCAGTTGGTGGCAGAGGGTAGTGGAGATGATGAGGTCCTTGACCCATCGTGGCGTGAGGAACAGGAAGGTGGTGGGAGCAGCTCTGAGGAAGAGCTTCCCCTTACGGGCCAAAGAGGGAGAGGGAGGGGGAAGACTGCGGAGCCTGTAGCCTCCACTTTGGCACCCGTTAGGAGCCTGTCTCTTTCCAAAGCCAAAAAGGGCGCTCCCAAGACTTGCAGTGCCTGGTCCTTTTTTGACACAGTTGCAGATGACATTTGTTTTGTCAAATGCAAGCTGTGTCATCAGAAAGTAAAAAGAGGTAAAAGTGTCAGCAACCTCAATACCACAAATATGTGGAAACATGTGCGGAACAGGCACGCGGTGGAGTTACAGAAACACAGTGAAGACGTAGGCCAACCAACAGCGGCAGCTACCACCTCTTCATCTCGTGTTGCCTCTTCCTCCACTGTTGTCCAGAGACCTAGTGTAATTCCACCCACAGCACCACCTTCCCAGTCATCCTCACACTCCCAGTCTACTCTACAGCCATCGGTAGTCCAGGCATGGGAGAAAAGGCGGGCATTCTCGGCCAACCATCCCCGAGCACAGGCTCTGAATGCAGGCATTGCCAAACTGTTGTCCCTGGAAATGCTCTCGTTCAGGCTGGTGGAGACTGACAGCTTCCGTGACTTGATGGCATTGGCAGTCCCACAGTACAAGGTGCCCAGCCGCTTTTACTTCAGCAGGCAGGCTGTCCCTGCCCTGCACAGGCATGTTGAGGCAAACATAAAACATGCGCTACTGAACGCCGTCAGTAGCAAGGTCCACCTCACCACCGATGCGTGGACCAGTCAGCATGGACAGGGGCGATATGTTTCCCTCACTGCCCATTGGGTTAATGTTGTTGAGCCAGGTACAGATCGTGCGAGTGGCGCAGGACGTGTCCTGCCCACTCCAAGGATTGCAGGAATCCAGTCTGTACGCATCGACTCCTCCTCTTACACCAGTTCCTCTGATTCCTCTCTGCAGGATCCGTCACAGTCCACCTCCACATGGACCCGTGAACGTTTACCTATGACCGACATGAGCACAGCCGTGGCCAAACGTCAGCAGGCCGTCTTGAAACTAGTTTCATTGGGGCATCGAAGCCACACAGCGCAGGAGCTCTGGAATGCCATCAAGCAGGAGAGCGATGTGTGGTTACTGCCAGCGAATCTCCAGCCAGGCATGGTAGTGTGTGACAATGGCCGAAATCTGGTGGCAGCTTTGGCCCTTGGCAACCTCACTCACATCCCATGTCTGGCACATGTGCTCAATTTGGTTGTGCAGAGTTTTCTGAGGGACTATCCGGATCTTGATGCCCTGCTGCACAAGGTCCGCCTAGAGTGTGCTCACTTGCGGCGTTCCAGCTTGGCCAGATCCCGCATTGCTGCTCTGCAGCGCCGATTCCGCCTTCCGGAACACCGCATCATATGTGACCTACCTACCCGGTGGAATTCCACGTTACATATGTTGGAGCGGTTGTGTGAGCAGCAGCAAGCAGTTATGGAGTACCAGCTGCATCAGGCGCAAAGAAGTCGCAGTCAGCGCCGATCAGACTTCACAACCACAGAGTGGGCCACTATGAAGGACGTCTGCCAGGTTTTGCGTCCTTTTGATTATTCCACGCGGATGGCAAGTGCAGATGATGCACTAGTCAGCATGACTGTCCCCCTTATCTGCCTGCTTCAGCAAACTTTGCAAGGGTTAAGGGATGATGTGGTGGAAGAGGTGGAGGATGAGGAGTCACCTTTTCCATCAGCTTCTGGAGAGTCAGCGCCACGTGGTTCCTCACAAAGGGGTACGCAGGGGCCAATTTGTGAGGAGGATGAGGAGTCAATGGAGGAGGAAGAGCTCCGTCCAGAGGAGGGAGCGACACAATTGTCCAGTGGTCAGTGTGTACAGCGAGGGTGGGGTGATGGCGAGCGGGCAGAGATCATGTCTCAAGCAGGGGACAGCGTTTCTGGGCCAGTTGGCACTCTGCAGCACATGGTGGATTTCATGCTGCAGTGCCTGAGAAACGACCGCCGCATCGACCACATTCTCAACATGCCTGATTATTGGGTGTTCACCCTCCTCGATCCTCGCTACCGGGACAACGTCCAAAACCTCATCCCTGCGTTGACCCGGGAGCGTAAATTGCGGGAGTACCACGACACACTGGTGAATTCCATCATCTTCTCCTGTCCAACTGAGAGGAGTGCTGCTAGTGCTTTACAAAGCAGCTCAGTGCGTCGAGGCAGTGGGGGAGGCTCTGCCCAAAGAGGGAGCAGAAGCAGTGCCTCTGCCCAAGGCAAGCCCAGTATGGCACAACTCTGGCACACTTTTGTGTGCCCGCCCCAAATGTCTACACCATCACCGGCGGCTCCAGTCAGCAGGAGGCAACGGTTCCATCAGATGGTGACAGACTACATGGCTTGCCCTCTTACTGTACTCCCAGACGGCTCTTCCCCGTTCAAGTTTTGGGTCTCTAAGCTGGATACATGGCCAGAGCTAAGCCAGTATGCATTGGAGGTGCTGGCTTGCCATGCGGCTAGTGTCTTATCGGAACGTGTCTTTAGTGCCGCAGGTGGTGTACTAACAAACCGTCGCATGCGACTATCCTCCGATAACGTTGACCGGCTTACTTTCCTGAAAATGAACCAGGCCTGGATCTCGCAGGAATTTGCCACTCCTCTGCCTGATTAAGTAATTGGGTGTCATCCAGGTCTCCTGCTGTGTTCATCTTTCTACCACCTGAACTGCTATTCCTGGGCTCCAACACCGCCAGTTGCGGCTCAGAAGTGCAGGCTGCACAGTAAAAACATACGACCCAGTGTTATTGGGTTTCAGTAACGTCAGCTGATCCCCAGCTGTGTAGCCGGCAATGTGTCCTGCGACCGCCACGCTGGCACAACAACCTAAATGTATGGGAACCTGTCCCCCCCCCCCCCCCGTCGTTTGTTACTGAAAGAGCCATCTTGTGCAGCAGTAATGCTGCACAAGGAAAAGGTAGCTCTTTTTTTTTAGCTCTTTGCACACGCAGAACTTAACACTTATAAAATGTGTTCACTGATACCGTTATACCGTCCCGGAGCTGGGACTTTCCTTCGTAATGTGACGCAGCACAGCCGTCATTCCTACCCCCTTGGTTCCATGCGCTGCCTCCTCAGCGTTGTTTTAAGCTGTCACGGAGCCTGCGCTGTTCTGTTATCCCTTGGGCATGCCCTATTTGCGCTGCCTGTCTTCTGACATAATTTGGTGTCAGGCTGGCTGCGCCTGTGCGGCCGCGCTGCCCGAGATCCCGCCTCGCAGTGTCTTCTGATTGAGTCACACTGCGGGCCTGGGATCCATGGGCATGCGCAGTGCATATCTTCCCCTCGGGCTCTCGCTCATTTCCCTCCGCCTTCTTTAGACTGTGCGCCGTCAGCTGATCCCTAGCATGCCACGGCCGTGACACCGCACAGTCTGAAGAAGAGGGAAGGAGGGGAGTGAGAGTCGAGGTTATGCACTGTGCATGCCCATGGTTCCAAGGCCCGCAGTGGGATTACGTTAGACGAGACTGCGAGGTGGGATCTGGAGCAGCGTGGACGCACAGGCACTGACAGCCTGACACCAAATTACCAAATTATGTCAGAAGACAGGCAGTGCTAATTGGGCATGGCCAAGGGCTAACAGAACAGCGCAGGCTCTGTGACAGCTTAAAACAACGCTGAGGAGGCAGCGCACGGCATCAAGGGGATAGGAATGACAGCTGTGCTGTGTCCCATTACGAAGGAAATTCGCACCTCCGGAACGGTTTAACGGTATAAAGGGACACATTTTTAGTGTTTACTTCGGTGTTTGCAAGGAGCATAATTAAAAGAGCAACCTTTTCCTTTTGCATCCTTAGTGCTGCACAAGATGGCTCTTTCAGCTACAAACGTCTTGGGGGGGGGGTTAAAGGTTTCCTTTCAACTTGCTCCAATCAGGCTTCGGCCTACACTCTGTTCCTCTGCTCCTCCTGCTGTCCCTGGGCTCTAACACCGCCAGTTGGTGCCTGGAAGTGCTGTGTGCACAGTCAACAGTCGCTCCTCTGTTATTGGGGTTCAGTAACGTCAGCTGATCCCCAGCTGTGTGTGCGGCAATACCTCCAATCTGCTCCTCCTGCTGTCCCTGGGCTCTAACACCGCCAGTTGGTGCCTGGAAGTGCTGTGTGCACAGTCAACAGTCGCTCCTCTGTTATTGGGGTTCAGTAACGTCAGCTGATCCCCAGCTGTGTGTGCGGCAATACCTCCAATCTGCTCCTCCTGCTGTCCCTGGGCTCTAACACCGCCAGTTGGTGCCTGGAAGTGCTGTGTGCACAGTCAACAGTCGCTCCTCTGTTATTGGGGTTCAGTAACGTCAGCTGATCCCCAGCTGTGTGTGCGGCAATACCTCCAATCTGCTCCTCCTGCTGTCCCTGGGCTCTAACACCGCCAGTTGGTGCCTGGAAGTGCTGTGTGCACAGTCAACAGTCGCTCCTCTGTTATTGGGGTTCAGTAACGTCAGCTGATCCCCAGCTGTGTATCCGGCAACGTGTCATGCGACCGCCACGCTGGCACAACTAAAATGTAAGGGGACCTGTCCCCCCCCCCCTAGGCGTTTGTTACTGAAAGAGCCACCATGTGCAGCACTAATACTGCACAAGGGAAAGGTCGCTCTTGAAATTATGCTCCTTGCAAACACTGAACTACACACTCATGTAATGTGTCCCCTCACACCGTCCAACCGTCCCGGAGGTGGGACTTTCCTTTGTAATGTGACGCAGCACAGCCGTCATTGCTACCCCCTTGGCACCGTGCGCTGCCTCCTTAGCGTTGTTTGATTCCGTCATGGACCCTGCGCTGTTATGTTATCCCTTGGCCATGCACAGTTTGCGCTGCCCGTCCTCTGACATCATTTGTTGTCGTCCTGGCTGCGCCTGTGCGTCCACGCTGCCCGAAATCACACCTCGCAGTGTCGTCTAATGTGATCCCACAGTGGGCCTGGTATCCATGGCCATGCGCAGTGCATATACTAGCCTCTCACTCCCCTTCTTCACGCTTCTTCAGACTAGGCGGCGTCAGCTGATCCCTAATAGCATGCCACGGCCGTGACGCCGCACAGTCTGAAGAAGCAGGAAGGAGGTGAGTGAGAGGCGATGATATGCACTGCGCATGCCCATGGATCCCTGGCCCGCAGTGGGACTACATTAGATGACACTGCAAGGTTGGATCTCGGGCAGCTTGGACGCACAGGCACTGCCAGCCTGACACCTACATGATGTCAGAAGACGGGCACCGCTAACTGTGCATGGCCAAGGGATAACATTACAGCGCGGGCTCCGTGACAGAACCAAACAACGTTGAGGAGGTGGCGCCCGGCACCAAGGGGGTTGGAATGACGGCTGTGCTGTGTCACATTACAAAGGAAAGTCCCACTTCCGGGATGGTTTGACGGTGTGAGGGGACACATTATATGAGTGTGTACTTCAGCGTTTGCAAGGAGCATAATTTTCGGAGCCACCATTTTCCATGTGCAGTATTACTGCTGTACAAGATGGCTCTTTCAGCAACAAATGCCTGGGGGGGGGGGGGGTTAAAGGTTCCCTTTCAACTTGCTCCACTGCAGGCTTCGGCCTACACTCTGCTCCTCTTTGATTCCCTGGGTTACAACACTGTCAGTTGCCACCTGGAAGTGTTGTCTACACAGAAAAAACACTAGGTGATGTGTCAGTGGGGTTCAGCACCGCCAGCTGTTCCCCTGCTGTGTAGCCGGCAACGTGACCTGCAAACGCCACGCAGGCACATGAACTGAAATTAAAGGGAACCTGGCCCCACCCCCCCAGGTGTTTCTATGTATAACAGCCACCTAGTACAGCAGTACTGCTGCATTTGTACAAGGTGGCTGACTTTTTCTCCTTGCCCACGTGGAACTCAACACGTACAAAATGTGTCTCATTGAGACCATTCCACTGTCCCTGAGGTGTGACTTTCCTTTCTAATGATACGCAGCACCCCCCTTGGTAGCGTTTCCCATCTTTTGTCATCATGGTTAGCTGGCTGCGCCTGTGCATCCGCCCTGCTAGAAACAACGCCCCTCGTTGTCATATTTATTTTGTCAGCGAGGGTGTGGTTTATGGGCACGAGCAGTGCATATGTTCGCCTGTCTTAACTCATCTCCTTCCGCCTTCTTCAGACTGTGCGGCCTCCTGGCCGTGGTAGGCGATAAGGGATCAGCTGAGGCCGCCCAGTCTGGAGCAGGTGTAAGGACATGTGTAAGCGGCAAACCTATTTACTGCACAAGGCCACGAATCCCAGCCACGCAGTGTGATTTTTTGAAAACACACTGTGGGTCTGGGATTCATGTCCATCGCTAACCGCAACGGCCGAAATGAAATGAGGTCAGAAGACAGGAAGCGCTCACAGCGCATGGCCAAGGGATCACAATAGCGCAGACTCCTGTACAGCAAATAACAACGCTCAGGAATCTGCGCCCAGTACCTAGGTGCAAATTTTGACACCTGTGCTGCGTCTCCTTAAAAAGACAAGTCACGCCTCCACAACTGTTTGACAGTATAATGGGCTAAATAGTGTACGTGTTTTAGTCAGCGTGTGCAAGGAGCAAAACAAATAGAGCAACCTTTTACTTGTGCAGCATTAATGCTGCACAAGGTGTGGCTCTTGTACCTTGCAACACCTGAGGGGGGGTTAAAGGTAACCTTTGAAATTGGTTCAACTAGGCTTCGGCCTACACTCTGCTCCTCTCCTGCTGACCCTGGGCTCAAACACCGCTAGTTTTTGCCCGGAACTGCTAGCTGCACAGAGAAAAACACCAGTCAATGTGTTAGTGAGGTTCAGCACCGCCAGCTGTTCCCCTGCTGTGTAGTCGGCATCGTGTCCAGCACAAGCCACGCTGGCACAACTGACCAAAAGCTGCCACCAGTGCAGGCTTCGGCCTACACTTTGCTCCTCTCCTCCTCCTGCTGACCCTGGGCTCAAACAACGCCAGTTTCTGCCCGGACATGCTAGCTGCACAGAGAAAAACACCAGCCAATGTGTTAGTGGGGTTCAGCACCGCCAGCTGTTCCCCTGCTGTGTAGCTGGCAACGTGTCCTGCAAACGCCACGCAGGCACATGAACTGAAATTGAAGGGAGCCTGCCCCCCACCCCCCAGGTGTTTCTATGTATAACAGCCACCTTGTACCGCAGTACTGCTGCATTTGTACAAGGTGGCTGACTTTTTCTCCTTGCACACGTGGAACTCAACAAGTACAAAATGTGTCTCATTACAGACCATTACAATGTCCCTGAGGTGTGACTTTCCTTTTTAATGACACGCAGCACCCCCATTGTTAGCGCTGCCCGTCTCCTGACATCATTGGTTGGCTGGCTGTGCCTGTGCGTCCCCCCTGCCCGACACAACGCCCCCCGTTGTCTCATATATTTTGACTGCGAGGGTGTGATTGATGGGCACGAGCAGTGCATATGTTCCCCTGTCTTCACTCCCCTCCTTCCGCCTTCTTCTGACTGTGCAGCCTCATGGCCGCGGCATGCGATAAGGGATCAGCTGAGGCCGCCCAGTCTGAAGCAGGTGTAAGGACATGTGTGAGCGGCGAACATATTTACTGCACAAGGCCACGAATCCCAGCACCGCAGTGTGACTTTAGGAAAAGCCACTGTGGGTCTGGGATTTATGGCCATCGTTAACCGCACCGGCCAACATGAAATGAGGTCATGAGACGGCCTGCACTAACAGGGTATTGCCAAGGGATAACACAAGAGCGCAGTTTCCTGTACTGCAAATAACAACGGTAAGGAATCTGCGCACAGCACCAAGGTGTAAATTTGTACACCTGTGCTGCGTCTCCTTAAAAAGACTAGTAGACTAGTCACGCCTCCACTACTGTTTGACAGTATAATGGGCTAAATAGTGTACGTGTTTAATTCAGCGTGTGCAAGGAGCAAAATTAAATAGAGCAACCTTTGACTTGTGCATCATTAATGCTGTTCAAGGTGTGGCTCTTGTACCTTGCAACACCTGAGGGGGGGGTTAAAGGTAACCTTTGAAATTGGTTCAACTAGGCTTCGGCCTACACTCTGCTCCTCTACTCCTCCTGCTGACCCTGGGCTCAAACACCGCTAGTTTTTGCCCGGAACTGCTAGCTGCACAGAGAAAAACACCAGTCAATGTGTTAGTGGGGTTCAGCAACGCCAGCTGTTCCCCTGCTGTGTAGTCGGCAACGTGTCCAGCACAAGCCACGCTGGCACAACAGAACAAAAGCTGCCACCAGTGCAGGCTTCGGCCTACACTTTGCTCCTCTCCTCCTCCTGCTGACCCTGGGCTCAAACAACGCCAGTTTCTGCCCGGACATGCTAGCTGCACAGAGAAAAACACCAGCCAATGTGTTAGTGGGGTTCAGCACCGCCAGCTGTTCCCCTGCTGTGTAGCTGGCAACGTGTCCTGCAAACGCCACGCAGGCACATGAACTGAAATTGAAGGGAGCCTGCCCCCCACCCCCAGGTGTTTCTATGTATAACAGCCACCTTGTACAGCAGTACTGCTGCATTTGTACAAGGTGGCTGACTTTTTGTCCTTGCCCACGTGGAACTCAAAACGTACAAAATGTGTCTCATTGAGACCATTCCACTGTCCCTGAGGTGTGACTTTCCTTTCTAATGATACGCAGCACCCCCCTTGGTAGCGCTTCCCGTCTTCTGACATCATTGGTTGGCTTGTTGCGCTTGTGCGTCCGCCCTGCCTGAAACAATGCTCCTCGTTGTCTTATTTTGACTGCGAGGGTGTGATTGATGGGCACGAGCAGTGCATATCTTCACCTGTCTTAACTCATCTCCTTCCGCCTTCTTCAGACTGTGCAGCCTCATGGCCGCGGCATGCGAGAAGGGATCAGCAGAGGCCGCCCAGTCTGAAGCAGGTGTAAGGACGTGTGTGAGCGGCCAAAATATTTACTGCTCAAGGCCACGAATCACAGCACCGCAGTGTGACTTTATGAAAAGGCCTGGGTCTGGGATTTATGGCCATCGTTAACCGCACCGGCCAACATGAAATGAGGTCATAAGACGGGCAGCTCTAACAGGGCATTGCCAAGGGATAACACAAGAGCGCAGACTCCTGTACAGCAAATAACAACGCTCAGGAAGCACCAAGGCGTTATTTGGGACACCTGTGCTGCGTCTCCTTAAAAAGCCAAGTCACGCATCCACTACAGTTTGACTGTAGAATGGGCTAAATTGTGTACGTCTTTCATTCAGAGTGTGCAAGTAGACAAATTAATAGAGCAACCTTTCACTTGTGCAGCATTAATACTGCACAAGGTGTGTCTCTTGTACTTTGTAACACCTGAGGGGGGGTTAAAGGTTTCCTTTGAAATTGGTTCAAATAGGCTTCGGCCTACACTCTGCTCCTCTCCTCCTCCTCCTGCTTCAACACGGGCTCTAACATCGCTATTTTTTGACCGCAAGTGCTAGCTGCACAGAGAAGAACACACGCCATTGTGTTAGTGGGGTTCAGCAACGCCAGCTGTTCCCCCACTGTGTAGCCGGCAAAGTGTCCTGCAAACGCAACGCAGACACAAAGCTGCCTCCAGTGCAGGCTTCGGCCTACACTCTGCTCCCCCTGCTTACCCTTAGCTCCAACACCGCTAGTTGGTGCTCTAGGAAGACAATCTTTAATAGGCAACGCATCTGGGTTCCAGCACCGCCAGCTGGTTCTCGGCAGTGTTCTTGTCACAGGTACTCCCTCGTGCCAAGCCTGGTTTCAGCACCGTCAGCTGTTTCCGGGTTGTGTCAAGCTCACTGAGACGCCTATGCTTGCCCCGTCGTGGTGCGGTCGGGTTAGCCAACTCCAGGGTGCCTCCAGTTTAGGAGCTTCCTATGTGGGCTGCGTGAACTGGTAGTCAAGGCTGGTTCTGTAGTGCCAGTAGGCCCAGCTCCCCCTGTAGGACTGTTGGGGTTCGGTAACTGCGGCTGCCTCGCGGCCTAGCTGTTCTCTCCTCTCCTGTGGGCCTTGGGGTCCACCACCTGGTTCCAGCACCGTCAGCTGGTTCCGGGCCGAGCCTTTGGCTTAGGTGCCTCCTCCTGGGTATCCGAGTTCCGCCAACATCAGGCGGTCCTTGGTAGTGCTTTTAAGCGCGGGCACCTACAGCTTAGTAACCGGGTTCCAGCACCGCCAGCTGGTCCTCGGTCGTGCCATTGGCTCTTGCACACTGGGGCAACGCATCTGGGTTCCAGCACCGCCAGCTGGTTCTCGGCAGTGTTCTTGTCACAGGTACTCCCTCGTGCCAAACCTGGTTTCAGCACCGTCAGCTGTTTCCGGGTTGTGTCAAGCTCGCTGAGACGCCTATGCTTGCCCCGTCGTGGTGCGGTCGGGTTAGCCAACTCCAGGGTGCCTCCAGTTTAGGAGCTTCCTATGTGGGCTGCGTGAACTGGTAGTCAAGGCTGGTTCTGTAGTGCCAGTAGGCCCAGCTCCCCCTGTAGGACTGTTGGGGTTCGGTAACTGCGGCTGCCTCGCGGCCTAGCTGTTCTCTCCTCTCCTGTGGGCCTTGGGGTCCACCACCTGGTTCCAGCACCGTCAGCTGGTTCCAGGCCGAGCCTTTGGCTTAGGTGCCTCCTCCTGGGTATCCGAGTCCCGCCAACGTCAGGCGGTCCTTGGTAGTGCTTTTAAGCGCGGGCACCTACAGCTTAGTAACCGGGTTCCAGCACCGCCAGCTGGTCCTCGGTCGTGCCATTGGCTCTTGCACACTGGGGCAACGCATCTGGATTCCAGAACCACCAGCTGGTTCTCGGCAGTGTTTTTGTCACAGGTACTCCCTCGTGCCAAGCCTGGTTTCAGCACCGTCAGCTGTTTCCGGGTTGTGTCAAGCTCACTGAGATGCCTATGCTTGCCCCGTCGTGGTGCGGTCGGGTTAGCCAACTCCAGGGTGCCTCCAGTTTAGGAGCTTCCTATGTGGGCTGCGTGAACTGGTAGTCAAGGCAGGTTCTGTAGTGCCAGTAGGCCCAGCTCCCCCTGTAGGACTGTTGGGGTTCGGTAACTGCGGCTGCCTCGCGGCCTAGCTGTTCTCTCCTCTCCTGTGGGCCTTGGGGTCCACCACCTGGTTCCAGCACCGTCAGCTGGTTCCAGGCCGAGCCTTTGGCTTAGGTGCCTCCTCCTGGGTATCCGAGTTCCGCCATCGTCAGGCGGTCCTTGGTAGTGCTTTTAAGCGCGGGCACCTACAGCTTAGTAACCGGGTTCCAGCACCGCCAGCTGGTCCTCGGTCGTGCCATTGGCTCTTGCACACTGGGGCAACGCATCTGGGTTCCAGCACCGCCAGCTGGTTCTCGGCAGTGTTCTTGTTACAGGTACTCCCTCGTGCCAAGCCTGGTTTCAGCACCGTCAGCTGTTTCCGGGTTGTGTCAAGCTCGCTGAGACGCCTATGCTTGCCCCGTCGTGGTGCGGTCGGGTTAGCCAACTCCAGGGTGCCTCCAGTTTAGGAGCTTCCTATGTGGGCTGCGTGAACTGGTAGTCAAGGCTGGTTCTGTAGTGCCAGTAGGCCCAGCTCCCCCTGTAGGACTGTTGGGGTTCGGTAACTGCGGCTGGCTCGTGGCCTAGATGTTCTCTCCTCTCCTGTGGGCCTTGGGGTCCACCACCTGGTTCCAGCACCGTCAGCTGGTTCCGGGCCGAGCCTTTGGCTTAGGTGCCTCCTCCTGGGTATCCGAGTTCCGCCAAAGTCAGGCGGTCCTTGGTAGTGCTTTTAAGCGCGGGCACCTACAGCTTAGTAACCGTGTTCCAGCACCGCCAGCTGGTCCTCGGTCGTGCCATTGGCTCTTGCACACTGGGGCAACGCATCTGGGTTCCAGCACCGCCAGCTGGTTCTCGGCAGTGTTTTTGTCACAGGTACTCCCTCGTGCCAAACCTGGTTTCAGCACCGTCAGCTGTTTCCGGGGTGTGTCAAACTCGCTGAGACGCCTATGTTTGCCCCGTCGTGTTGCAGTCGGGTTAGCCAACTCCAGGGTGCCTCCAGTTTAGGAGCTTCCTATGTGGGCTGCGTGAACTGGTAGTCAAGGCTGGTTCTGTAGTGCCAGTAGGCCCAGCTCCCCCTGTAGGACTGTTGGGGTTCGGTAACTGCGGCTGCCTCGCGGCCTAGCTGTTCTCTCCTCTCCTGTGGGCCTTGGGGTCCACCACCTGGTTCCAGCACCGTCAGCTGGTTCCAGGCCGAGCCTTTGGCTTAGGTGCCTCCTCCTGGGTATCCGAGTTCCGCCAACGTCAGGCGGTCCTTGGTAGTGCTTTTAAGCGCGGGCACCTACAGCTTAGTAACCGGGTTCCAGCACCGCCAGCTGGTCCTCGGTCGTGCCATTGGCTCTTGCACACTGGGGCAACGCATCTGGGTTCCAGCACCGCCAGCTGGTTCTCGGCAGTGTTTTTGTCACAGGTACTCCCTCGTGCCAAACCTGGTTTCAGCACCGTCAGCTGTTTCCGGGGTGTGTCAAACTCGCAGAGATGCCTATGTTTGCCCCGTCGTGTTGCAGTCGGGTTAGCCAACTCCAGGGTGCCTCCAGTTTAGGAGCTTCCTATGTGGGCTGCGTGAACTGGTAGTCAAGGCTGGTTCTGTAGTGCCAGTAGGCCCAGCTCCCCCTGTAGGACTGTTGGGGTTCGGTAACTGCGGCTGCCTCGCGGCCTAGCTGTTCTCTCCTCTCCTGTGGGCCTTGGGGTCCACCACCTGGTTCCAGCACCGTCAGCTGGTTCCAGGCCGAGCCTTTGGCTTAGGTGCCTCCTCCTGGGTATCCGAGTTCCGCCAACGTCAGGCGGTCCTTGGTAGTGCTTTTAAGCGCGGACACCTACAGCTTAGTAACCGGGTTCCAGCACCGCCAGCTGGTCCTCGGTCATGCCATTGGCTCTTGCACACTGCGGCAACGCATCTGGGTTCCAGCACCGCCAGCTGGTTCTCGGCAGTGTTCTTGTCACAGGTACTCCCTCGTGCCAAGCCTGGTTTCAGCACCGTCAGCTGTTTCCGGGTTGTGTCAAGCTCACTGAGACGCCTATGCTTGCCCCGTCGTGGTGCGGTCGGGGTAGCCAACTCCAGGGTGCCTCCAGTTTAGGAGCTTCCTATGTGGGCTGCGTGAACTGGTAGTCAAGGCTGGTTCTGTAGTGCCAGTAGGCCCAGCTCCCCCTGTAGGACTGTTGGGGTTCGGTAACTGCGGCTGCCTCGCGGCCTAGCTGTTCGCTCCTCTCCTGTGGGCCTTGGGGTCCACCACCTGGTTCCAGCACCGTCAGCTGGTTCCAGGCCGAGCCTTTGGCTTAGGTGCCTCCTCCTGGGTATCCGAGTTCCGCCAATGTCAGGCGGTCCTTGGTAGTGCTTTTAAGCGTGGGCACCTACAGCTTAGTAACCGTGTTCCAGCACCGCCAGCAGGTCCTCGGTCGTGCCATTGGCTCTTGCACACTGGGGCAACGCATCTGGGTTCCAGCACCGCCAGCTGGTTCTCGGCAGTGTTCTTGTCACAGGTACTCCCTCGTGCCAAGCCTGGTTTCAGCACCGTCAGCTGTTTCCGGGTTGTGTCAAGCTCACTGAGACGCCTATGCTTGCCCCGTCGTGGTGCGGTCGGGTTAGCCAACTCCAGGGTGCCTCCAGTTTAGGAGCTTCCTATGTGGGCTGCGTGAACTGGTAGTCAAGGCTGGTTCTGTAGTGCCAGTAGGCCCAGCTCCCCCTGTAGGACTGTTGGGGTTCGGTAACTGCGGCTGCCTCGCGGCCTAGCTGTTCTCTCCTCTCCTGTGGGCCTTGGGGTCCACCACCTGGTTCCAGCACCGTCAGCTGGTTCCGGGCCGAGCCTTTGGCTTAGGTGCCTCCTCCTGGGTATCCGAGTTCCGCCAACGTCAGGCGGTCCTTGGTAGTGCTTTAAAGCGCGGGCACCTACAGCTTAGTAACCGTGTTCCAGCACCGCCAGCTGGTCCTCGGTCGTGCCATTGGCTCTTGCACACTGGGGCAACGCATCTGGGTTCCAGCACCGCCAGCTGGTTCTCGGCAGTGTTTTTGTCACAGGTACTCCCTCGTGCCAAACCTGGTTTCAGCACCGTCAGCTGTTTCCGGGGTGTGTCAAACTCGCTGAGACGCCTATGTTTGCCCCGTCGTGTTGCAGTCGGGTTAGCCAACTCCAGGGTGCCTCCAGTTTAGGAGCTTCCTATGTGGGCTGCGTGAACTGGTAGTCAAGGCTGGTTCTGTAGTGCCAGTAGGCCCAGCTCCCCCTGTAGGACTGTTGGGGTTCGGTAACTGCGGCTGCCTCGCGGCCTAGCTGTTCTCTCCTCTCCTGTGGGCCTTGGGGTCCACCACCTGGTTCCAGCACCGTCAGCTGGTTCCGGGCCGAGCCTTTGGCTTAGGTGCCTCCTCCTGGGTATCCGAGTTCCGCCAACGTCAGGCGGTCCTTGGTAGTGCTTTTAAGCGCGGGCAGCTACAGCTTAGTAACCGTGTTCCAGCACCGTCAGCTGGTCCTCGGTCGTGCCATTGGCTCTTGCACACTGGGGCAACGCATCTGGGTTCCAGCACCGCCAGCTGGTTCTCGGCAGTGTTTTTGTCACAGGTACTCCCTCGTGCCAAACCTGGTTTCAGCACCGTCAGCTGTTTCCAGGGTGTGTCAAACTCGCTGAGACGCCTATGTTTGCCCCGTCGTGTTGCAGTCGGGTTAGCCAACTCCAGGGTGCCTCCAGTTTAGGAGCTTCCTATGTGGGCTGCGTGAACTGGTAGTCAAGGCTGGTTCTGTAGTGCCAGTAGGCCCAGCTCCCCCTGTAGGACTGTTGGGGTTCGGTAACTGCGGCTGCCTCGCGGCCTAGCTGTTCTCTCCTCTCCTGTGGGCCTTCGGGTCCACCACCTGGTTCCAGCACCGTCAGCTGGTTCCGGGCCGAGCCTTTGGCTTAGGTGCCTCCTCCTGGGTATCCGAGTTCCGCCAACGTCAGGCGGTCCTTGGTAGTGCTTTTAAGCGCGGGCACCTACAGCTTAGTAACCGGGTTCCAGCACCGCCAGCTGGTCCTCGGTCGTGCCATTGGCTCTTGCACACTGGGGCAACGCATCTGGGTTCCAGCACCGCCAGCTGGTTCTCGGCAGTGTTCTTGACACAGGTACTCCCTCGTGCCTAGCCTGGTTTCAGCACCGCCAGCTGTTTCCGGGTTGTGTCAAGCTCACTGAGACGCCTATGCTTGCCCCGTCGTGGTGCGGTCGGGTTAGCCAACTCCAGGGTGCCTCCAGTTTAGGAGCTTCCTATGTGGGCTGCGTGAACTGGCAGTCAAGGCTGGTTCTGTAGTGCCAGTAGGCCCAGCTCCCCCTGTAGGACTGTTGGGGTTCGGTAACTGCGGCTGCCTCGCGGCCTAGCTGTTCTCTCCTCTCCTGTGGACCTTCAGGTCCACCACCTGGTTCCAGCACCGTCAGCTGGTTCCAGGCCGAGCCTTTGGCTTAGGTGCCTCCTCCTGGGTATCCGAGTTCCGCCAACGTCAGGCGGTCCTTGGTAGTGCTTTTAAGCGCGGGCACCTACAGCTTAGTAACCGGGTTCCAGCACCGCCAGCTGGTCCTCGGTCGTGCCATTGGCTCTTGCACACTGGGGCAACGCATCTGGGTTCCAGCACCGCCAGCTGGTTCTCGGCAGTGTTCTTGACACAGGTACTCCCTCGTGCCAAGCCTGGTTTCAGCACCGCCAGCTGTTTCCGGGTTGTGTCAAGCTCACTGAGACGCCTATGCTTGCCCCGTCGTGGTGCGGTCGGGTTAGCCAACTCCATGGTGCCTCCAGTTTAGGAGCTTCCTATGTGGGCTGCGTGAACTGGTAGTCAAGGCTGGTTCTGTAGTGCCAGTAGGCCCAGCTCCCCCTGTAGGACTGTTGGGGTTCGGTAACTGCGGCTGCCTCGCGGCCTAGCTGTTCTCTCCTCTCCTGTGGACCTTCAGGTCCACCACCTGGTTCCAGCACCGTCAGCTGGTTCTCGGCAGTGTCTTTTGCTCTTGTACCTTCTGCTCCCCATCCTGGTTCCAGTACCGTCAGCTGGTTCCGGGCAGAGCCTTTGGCTTAGGTGCCTCCTTCTGGGTGTCCAAGTTCCACCAACGTCAGGTGGTCCTTGGTAGTGCTTTCGGGCACGGGTACCTCCTGCTTAGTAACCGGGTTCCAGTAACGTCAGCTGGTCCTCGGTAGTTCCATTGGCTCTTGGACCTTCGGCTACCTATCCGGGTTCCAGTACCGTCAGCTGGTTCTCGGCAGTGTCTTTTGCTCTTGTACCTTCTGCTCCCCATCCTGGTTCCAGTACCGTCAGCTGGTTCCGGGCAGAGCCTTTGGCTTAGGTGCCTCCTTCTGGGTATCCGAGTTCCGCCAACGTCAGGCGGTCCTTGGTAGTGCTTTTTAGCACGTGTACCTCCTGCTTAGTAACCGGGTTCCAGTAACGTCAGCTGGTCCTCGGTAGTTCCATAGGCTCTTGAACCTTCGGGTAGCCATCCGAGTTCCAGTTCCATCAGCTGGTTCTTGGCATTTTCTCAGCCTTCTTGTACCTTCTGCTACATTTCCAAGTTGAAGACCCTAAAGTCGACGACCCGGAAGACCACCCCGATGACGACGACGACGACCCGGAAGACCACCCTGATGACGACGACGACGACGGCGGAGACGACGACGGCTGAGACGACGACGGCGGAGATGACGACACTGGAGACGACGACCCTGGAGACGACGACATGGAAGACCGAGAAGCAGAAGAACAAGAGGCTGCAGAACAAAGAGCAGAAGAACATTAAGCATAAGACTTAATATCAGAGCAAAAGATATTATCTAAATTATATGCAGAAGAAGACTAAGCAGAAGACTAAGTTGGGGGTGAGTCCGTTCCTCCTCGTGGTGCCCCTGGATAAAGTCTGATGCTGCAGGCCAAACTGAACGCGGACAAATGTAACTTTTGTGACTGGCAGAACGGAAGGTGTAATCTTCCAACTTTTATAGATAACAACTACGGGAATGCCTGTCACAAATGAGAATATGATGAAGAAGTAGAATAGGAAGAATAATAACAGTGGAATAAAAAGAATATGTAGAATAGGAAGAATAATAATAGTTGAATAAAATGAATATGAAGAATGTAATAAAAAAAAAAAAATAGGTAGAAGATGAAGAAGAAGATGAATAAGGTGAAGAAGAAGTTGATGTCAAAGATGCTGATGATGATGAAGATGAAAGTGTGGGAAAAGTAAAAAAAAAAAAGAAAAAAAAAGAAGGGGAAGGGCGTGGAATAGTGAAACATCAATATCTGACAAAATAAAAAAAAATTTACATACTCAATATCTTTTTCACTCCGAACGTCTTAAAAAAAAAAAAAAACATGCTATTCTATTTGATTGGGCTAAACCTCATTGCCTTTAATGTCTCCGCCACCTCCCACAATACATCCTACATTATTCTTAGTTGTTTGCCTTGATGTAGAATGAACCTACAAGGAAAGAAAGGGTTTATTTTAATTCCGATATTTTGGTCCCATTGACTTGCATTGGGATCGGGTATCGGTATCGGCGATATCCGATATTTTTTGAATATCGGCCGATCCCAACTGATACCGATACTTTCCGATATCGGAAGGTATCGCTCAACACTAGTCATGGGTCCTCACGCTTGCCAGTCCTAGTCTAACAGCAAAAACCACAACAGGAGGGAAAAAAGGAGGAAAAAACCTCCACTATTCTAGAAAAACACCACAGAAAAACAGGCAAAGGTGCTTACCTGTCTAGGCATCAATTCAAATGCACTATCATGGTGTAGCGGGCCCAAGTAAAGATGGCAACTACACAGGTGCAGTAATACCAAATGAGACAGCCAGCCTACAATCAGGGATTGGCCGCTAGGTTCATATGAACTCTGTAGCATGGGAAAGTAATCAGAAACTTTCCCAGGCTGAAGAGTTAATTTTAGTTCATGCCGCCAGGGGGCACAGCTTCGGTGATGGCACCGCTAGTCAACAAAGCTCCGCCCCCTGCATTTCATTCATTCCCCAGTCTTCTACAGCCGGGAGTGCTCGCATTAGCAGCGCTCCTTGTTGTAAATGCATTTAACCCCTTGAGATGTATTTAAAGTGTGGGACTTGACTGTACGGCGGACAGGTATGGGATATTGTTGCTTTTTTTGGAATTTATTACAGGAGAACGAGGGTTCGGTTGGATTGAGCGTACAATAAAGGTAATAAAACCTGTGTGTTTCTATATTTCATTAAAGTACTTTTTTTGATGTGTGTGTGTTTTATTAACTCTTTCACAACTGTGGGATTAGTAATGGATAGGTGTCTTATAGCAAGGTGACATTAACCCATTATTTCCTCCATATGCCAATACCACAGGGCAGTGGGAAGAACCAGGCAAAGCTCCAGAATTGGCGCATCTAACAGATGCAGCACACGGGTGGAACACGGATGTATTACGTGAGCACACGGACACAGATATCTCCGGTACCGATTTTTCTGGTACAGGAAATATCTGAACGTGTGAAACTGCCCTTAAAGGAATTATTATTTTAAAGACTGCTTCCCTCAATTTATTGAAAACCGCTACCAGAATATATCTTAACCCTTCAGATCCTTCACAGGAATTAACACAAACGGGAATGAAAAAATTAAAAATTACATTTTACAATAATAGGGATAATAGCGGAAAATGGACCCCGCAATTTGTTACACAACTGCTCCTGATGATACCCTACATGTGGTCAAAGACAAATGTTTTGGCACACAGCATTGTTCTGAAAATAAAAAGTGCTGTTTCATTTTTGGACCACAAATTTGACTGGAGTATGTACATTACGGGAAGGCAGAAACTCCACAGAAGTGATCCCATTTGGGAAACTTACGTCCTCTTGTAATTCATTTAGGGGTTTGGCAAGCATTTTTATCCCACAAACACTTCTCACAATTTTATAATACTGGGCTGTGGAAATGAAAAATTCTGTGACATTTTCCACTAAAATATTAATACAGCTTCATATTTTTATTCTTACAAGGGGTAATAGGAGAAAGAGAACCCCACAATTCAGAGGTGTATCTAGGGGCTCCAAAGAGTTCAGTTTGCCCCCCTCCAAGCACATACAGTATGTGATTTGCACACTTAGTCACGTGCCAATGAGCTGCTTTCTAATTCTCTCAATTCAGTGAAAAATTGAGAGAACCAGGAAAAAAAGCTAGTTGTCACATGACCGTAAGTATGAAAATCACATATGAGTGCAACCAGAAAGCAGAGCTGAATTCTGACAGTGAGTATATTACACACTGTTAGGATTGGCTACAGTGCTTCATTTTATAACTAAAGAGCTTGTCCAGGTTTGAGATGAAAGTTTGAGTTAAAAGGTGACTGCTAAGTGACTGCAGGCTTCTGAATTCTCATAGTACTGACTGCTGTCTGGATTCTCTGGTGCTGGCAGTGAGAGTGGACGGTCATGTGAGCACAAGTGTGCGATTTGTATACTTCTGACTACATTCCAACTAGACATGTGCATGTCTAGTCGGCACATGACCGCATGTATGCAAATCGCATACTTGCGGTTTCGTAACCTACATTCTCGCCAGCACTAGAGAATCCTGACATTAGAGCCCACTGTGAGAATTCAGAAATCTGAAGTCACATAAAATGACTGCAGATTCATCACAAACTTACTGTAGACAACCTCTTTAATGCTCCTGACATACAAAAACATTCTAACCCTTAACTTGTCAGATGGCATCACGCTCTTGCGCAGGCATACTTATCTTCCCCGTTGAGGGCAGAGCAAAGTACTATAGTGCGCAGGTGCTGGGAAAGGTCAGAGAGGCCCGGCGCCTGCGCACTGCAGTACTTTACTCTGCCCTCAACAGGGAAGATAAGTATGCCTGCGCAAGAGCGTGATGCCAGGGAGCCTGTGAAGCAAGCAGGAGGGCGTCATCGCAAGAAGATGGGAGGTGCCAAACCCAGACTTGCAACACCCATCGGACCGGACCGCCCCTGGGTGAGTATAATGAAACTTATTTTTCTCATCTTTCAGGTTGGGTTGGGGGTTTATCTACAGCATTATAGAATGCTGTAGATAAGCCCTGAAGGGCAGTGGCCGCATCTTATATCAGCCAAACCTGGTGACAGGTTCATTTAAATACACAATAAAATGATAGTGCACTGATTACTAGTGTTGAGCATTCCGATACCGCAAGTATCGGGTATCGGCCGATACTTGCGGTATCGGAATTCCGATACCGAGATCTGATATTTTTGTGATATCGGGTATCGGTATCGGAAGTGTAAAATAAAGAATTAAAATAAAAAATATTGTTATATTCACCTCTCCGGCGGCCCCTGGACATCTGCGCGAGGAACCGGCGTCCGGCACGGCTTCTTTCTTCAAAATGCGCGCCTTTAGGACCTGTGGTATGACGTCCCGGCTTCTGATTGGTCGCGTGCCGCCCATGTGACCACCACGCGACCAATCAGAAGCCGCGACGTCATTCCTCAGCTAAAGTCCTAGAATGAGCGCCTTCTAGGACCTGAGGAATGACGTCGCGGCTTCTGATTGGTCGCGTGGCGGTCACATGGGCGGCACGCGACCAATCAGAAGCCGGGATGTCATTCCACAGGTCCTAAAGGCGCGCATTTTGAAGAAAGAAGCCGTGCCGGACGCCGGATCCTCCCGCTGATGTCCAGGGGCCGCCGGAGAGGTGAATATAACAATATTTTTTATTTTAATTCTTTATTTTACACTTTAATATGGATCCCAGGGCCTGAAGGAGAGTTTTCTCTCCTTCAGACCCTGGGATCCATGAGGATACATTCCGATACTTGATGTCCCATTGACTTGTATTGGTATCGGATATCGGTATCGGCGATATCCGATATTTTTCGGGTATCAGCCGATACTATCCGATACCGATACTTTCAAGTATCGGACGGTATCGCTCAACACTACTGATTACTCTCACAATACATATCACACAAATCTCTGCAACAAGAAAATACAGCCAGCATGAGCACCTAGCTCCAGAGTGAAGTGAACGGCATAAGAATGCATAAAAAGACCTAATCAATACGCGAAACAGATTCAAGCAAATATATAAAGAGAGATGTACAGTGAAATGTGATGGTGGTGAAGTATAAGGATTATTATCGTGCCATAAAAGAACAATATAGAAATTCAACCAGATTCTGTAACCAGAAATATAATAATCTATGGGACCCATCCAGGGCCGCCATCAGGGCATGAAGGCCGTGACTGGCGTATGGGGCCCGGTGGGCAGAGGGGGCCCGCATCGGGCCCCATCTCATCTGCTCACCGGGCCCCTACCGGCAGCCGCAGACTAACCAGGCCCTTAGCGCCGACGCTGCAGCTGTTTAAAGAACGGGAAGAACGCTGGACACAGGGGCAAAACGCTGGACAGAGATGGGGCAGAGTGCTGGACAGAGATGGGGCAGAGTGCTGGACAGATATGGGGCAGAGTGCTGGACAGAGATGGGGCAAAGTGCTGGACAGAGATGGGGCAGAGTGCTGGACAGAGATGGGGCAGAGTGCTGGACAGATATGGGGCAGAGTGCTGGACAGAGATGGGGCAGAGTGCTGGACAGAGATGAGGCAGGATTGGAAACAGATGGGGCAGAGTGCTGGACACAGATGGGGCAGAGTGCTGGACACAGATGAGGCAGAGTGCTGGACACAGATGGGGCAGGATTGGAAACAGATGGGGCAGAGTGCTGGACACAGATGGGGCAGAGTGCTGGACAGAGATGGGGCAGAGTGCTGGACAGAGATGGGGCAGAGTGCTGGAAACAGATGGGGCAGAGTGCTGGACACAGATGGGGCAGAGTGCTGGACACAGATGGGGCAGGATTGGAAACAGATGGGGCAGAGTGCTAGACACAGATGGGGCAGGATTGGAAACAGATGGGGCAGAGTGCTGGACACAGATGGGGCAGGATTGGAAACAGATGGGGCAGAGTGCTGGACACAGATGGGGCAGGATTGGAAACAGATGGGGCAGAGTGCTGGACACAGATGGGGCAGACTGCTGGACACAGATGGGGCAGAGTGCTGGACACAGATGGGGCAGAGTGCTGGACACAGATTGGGGCAGGATTGGACACATCTGGGGCAGAGTGCTGGACACAGATTGGGGCAGGATTGGAAACAGATGGGGCAGAGTGCTGGACACAGATGGGGCAGGATTGGACACAGATGGGGCAGAGTGCTGGACACAGATGGGGCAGGATTGGAAACAGATGGGGCAGAGTGCTGGACACAGATGGGGCAGAGTGCTGGACACAGATGTGGCAGGATTGGAAACAGATGGGGCAGAGTGCTGGACACAGATGGGGCAGGATTGGAAACAGATGGGGCAGAGTGCTGGACACAGATGGGGCAGGATTGGAAACAGATGGGGCAGAGTGCTGGACACAGATGGGGCAGAGTGCTGGACAGAGATGGGGCAGAGTGCTGGACAGAGATGGGGCAGAGTGCTGGACAGAGATGAGGCAGGATTGGAAACAGATGGGGCAGAGTGCTGGAAACAGATGGGGCAGAGTGCTGGACACAGATGGGGCAGAGTGCTGGACACAGATGGGGCAGGATTGGAAACAGATGAGGCAGAGTGCTGGACACAGATGGGGCAGGATTGGAAACAGATGGGGCAGAGTGCTGGACACAGATGGGGCAGGATTGGAAACAGATGGGGCAGAGTGCTGGAAACAAATGGGGCAGAGTGCTGGACACAGATGGGGCAGAGTGCTGGACACAGATGGACAGGATTGGAAACAGATGGGGCAGAGTGCTGGACACAGATGGGGCAGGATTGGAAACAGATGGGGCAGAGTGCTGGACACAGATGGGGCAGGATTGGAAACAGATGGGGCAGAGTGCTGGACACAGATGGGGCAGACTGCTGGACACAGATGGGGCAGAGTGCTGGACACAGATGGGGCAGAGTGCTGGACACAGATTGGGGCAGGATTGGACACATCTGGGGCAGAGTGCTGGACACAGATTGGGGCAGGATTGGAAACAGATGGGGCAGAGTGCTGGACACAGATGGGGCAGGATTGGACACAGATGGGGCAGAGTGCTGGACACAGATGGGGCAGGATTGGAAACAGATGGGGCAGAGTGCTGGACACAGATGGGGCAGAGTGCTGGACACAGATGGGGCAGGATTAGAAACAGATGGGGCAGAGTGCTGGACACAGATGGGGCAGGATTGGACACAGATGGGGCAGAGTGCTGGACACAGATGGGGCAGGATTGGAAACAGATGGGGCAGAGTGCTGGACACAGATGGGGCAGGATTGGAAACAGATGGGGCAGAGTGCTGGACAGAGATGGGGCAGAGTGCTGGACAGAGATGGGGCAGAGTGCTGGACAGAGATGGGGCAGAGTGCTGGACAGAGATGGGGCAGAGTGCTGGACAGAGATGAGGCAGGATTGGAAACAGATGGGGCAGAGTGCTGGAAACAGATGGGGCAGAGTGCTGGACACAGATGGGGCAGAGTGCTGGACACAGATGGGGCAGGATTGGAAACAGATGAGGCAGAGTGCTGGACACAGATGGGGCAGGATTGGAAACAGATGGGGCAGAGTGCTGGACACAGATGGGGCAGGATTGGAAACAGATGGGGCAGAGTGCTGGACACAGATGGGGCAGGATTGGAAACAGATGGGGCAGAGTGCTGGACACAGATGGGGCAGACTGCTGGACACAGATGGGGCAGAGTGCTGGACACAGATGGGGCAGAGTGCTGGACACAGATTGGGGCAGGATTGGACACAGATGGGGCAGAGTGCTGGACACAGATTGGGGCAGGACTGGAAACAGATGGGGCAGAGTGCTGGACACAGATGGGGCAGGATTGGACACAGATGGGGCAGAGTGCTGGACACAGATGGGGCAGGATTGGAAACAGATGGGGCAGAGTGCTGGACACAGATGGGGCAGAGTGCTGGACACCGATGGGGCAGGATTGGAAACAGATGGGGCAGAGTGCTGGACACAGATGGGGCAGGATTGGACACAGATGGGGCAGAGTGCTGGACACAGATGGGGCAGGATTGGAAACAGATGGGACAGAGTGTTGGACACAGATGGGGCAGGATTGGAAACAGATGGGGCATAGTGCTGGACACAGATGGGGCAGGATTGGAAACAGATGGGGCAGAGTGCTGGACACAGATGGGGCAGGATTGGAAACAGATGGGGCAGAGTGCTCGACACAGATGGGGCAGGATTGGAAACAGATGAGGCAGAGTGCTGGACACAGATGGGGCAGGATTGGACACAGATGGGGCAGAGTGCTGGACACAGATGGGGCAGGATTGGAAACAGATGGGGCAGAGTGCTGGACACAGATGGGGCAGAGTGCTGGACACAGATGAGGCAGGATTGGAAACAGATGGGGCAGAGTGCTGGACACAGATGGGGCAGGATTGGAAACAGATGGGGCAGAGTGCTGGACACAGATGGGGCAGAGTGCTGGACACAGATGGGGCAGGATTGGAAACAGATGGGGCAGAGTGCTGGACACAGATGGGGCAGAATTGGACACAGATGGGGCAGAGTGCTGGACACAGATGGGGCAGGATTGGAAACAGATGGGGCAGAGTGATGGACACAGATGGGGCAGGATTGGAAACAGATGGGGCAGAGTGCTGGACACAGATGGGGCAGGATTGGAAACAGATGGGGCAGAGTGCTGGACACAGATGGGGCAGGATTGGAAACAGATGGGGCAGAGTGCTGGACACAGATGGGGCAGGATGGAGACAGATGGGGCAGGATTGGAGACAGATGGGGCAGGATGGATACGATGGAGACAGATGGGGCAGGATGGGGAGATCATATGGGGCAGGATGGGAGAACATATGGCTGGAGCCTGGAATGAGACACACGGGGGCTAGGATGGAGAATATTACCATAGGGGCTAATTATGGGATATAATTATTGTAGTGATGTATTTATTTTATTTTTGGAGTATACTGTTTTAAATGGGGGGCGGTCCTGTTACTGTGTAGAGTGATACTATGTCGCCTTCTTCATGTGGTGTAATGTAGAGGCTGGGAAAATTAAGTAATGTGTTCTACAAGCGGAACTCGAGATAACTGTGTTATTTCCTGCAGAGACGAGTCCTGGCTGAATGAAGTGATGGCGGCCTGTGCTGGATGAAAGATGAAGGACTTCACCTAGAGACGTCACTGGTGAGTCAGTGTTACCTATACACTGACACTATACACTGTATACTATATACAGAGGTCCTGTGTACAATGTCACCAGTGATCACTGTATTACCTATACATTATACTGTATACAGAGCTCCTGTGTATAATGTCACCGGTGATCACTGTATTACCTGTAGACACTGCTTACTAATTACAGATCTCCTGTGTATAATGGCACTGATTGTGATAGTATTGTGGTTTTTTTTTTTATTACTGATCAGTATTGTAGTATTCAGTCACTATGTGGTGGTAATATGTGGTCTGGTCATGATGTTGTGGTATTTGTCCCTTGTATTTTATATTATTCGATCACTGTGGTGGTAATATGTCATCTGGTCATAGTGTTGTGGTATTTGTTCCTTGTATGTAGTATTATAGGTCATTTTAAAAATTGAAAAATAAATAAAAATATACCTAAATTGTATTGCATATTTTAATAAATATTTAATAGGTTACAGCAGAGTAGAGCCCGGCCAAAAGTGTCTACCGTGTTATGGTGGTGGCTTAAAAAATCTTTTGGCCAAAACAAAAGCTGCTGGCTATATGTGTGATCTGGTGATGGGAACTGTCAATGTGTGATAGGTGAGAAGTGGAGATTTTCCAAGAGAGAGCGGTGGGACTGTGGACAGTTCGAGGGGTGGAGCCTGAAGGCGGGCTGGGGTGGAGCCTGGGCGGAGTCTCAAGGGGGCCCCGAAAATTTTGCCAGTATGGGGCCCCAAAATTTCTAGTGGCAGCCCTGGACCCATCCACTGATGACCGAACATCCTGAGTGGATGAAAGTGAAGCTATGGAGGCAAATAAACATAGAAAAGAAATAAGTACACACCCGAATTAGTGAAAAGTATATAAATTTAATGTGTAAAATTTCCATAAGTAAAGTAGCAGAAGTGTCATACAGGTGAGAGGGCCAATAGCATGCTTGATGTGTACATATGACCAAGAATAAAACACGGGAACAAAAAAAACAAAGTATCCAACACCAGAGTAGCGGTAAGTATCAACGTGAAGATTTCATCAAACCAGATGCCTTCAAAAGGAGATACAAAGACATGAGCAAGAAAAGTGCAACAGAAACAAGAAAAATAAAGAAAGAATTGTGTAGTGGTTATAGACCCCATAGACCAGGGGTGGGGAACCTCAGGCACCAGGCCTTGATGACCTTTTATCAGCCCCCGAGCAGATTCCCAGGGACCACATTCTTGGGCAGGAAGCTGTATTTTGATTACAGCCAGCTCATTAATTTCTTCTTGGTCTGTTAGCACACACACACAGTGTTCATTACTGAACACTGAAGGGCATGCAATGAAAGATTACGTCCTGACACCAGTGCCAGAGTCAGGATGTACTTTGCGGGCGGAGTTTGTGCGGCCCCCGAAGGATGGTATAAATATCCAAATGGCCCTTGGCAGAAAAAAGTATTCCCCCACCCCTGCCATAGACAAACCATCAAGATGCTAAAGGTTTATTTTTTATTTTGGTCTGGTGATCCCATCGTATATAGCTTGTCTTTGCTTCTTGTTTCTAATATTTGATTTTATGGTACAAATCTGTCAACAGCTAGATGGCAAGTTCCAAGACACAGGACTGGGAAAATACAGAATAATATTTTACTATATTTTTCTGATAACCCAGAAGGAGCATGAAACATTTTGTTGTATCCTGTACACATTTATCCGCTGAGTTAACCATCTATGGGAACATTACCTTAGGAGAAAAGAAGTGTCTGCGAAGGTAATTACTATAGGTGTAATCTGACAGTATTGTGAAAGCAGCTACTGATGAAATCATGATAATGTCACAAGCAATTTTTCTTGTCACGACTGCTCAGAAAGACATTATCAGAGTATCCATATTATTGCCTTGGCAGAAAGACTACCAGCTGTGCTACAGAAGCGTATTAGCTTACCGCCACAGCCATTTACTCTCTGCTCAATATTGCTTTATACCTCTAGCCATTTTTCACCTTTTCTTTTCTTACAGCTTACTACTGTGTCAGTTTATGGCAAATGTAGCAGGATCTGTCACATTTTGGTTGGTTAATTTTTGCCCAGATGTAAAGAGTATGGGCATATAATGGCAATCAAGTTTCTTTTCAACCAATGCATCTAAAGTAAAAAGTTAATCAGATTTGCCAATATTCTTCAATAAAGATATCCTACTGCTTTGCATCTACCCAGTGGTGTTGTGTGAGTTGCCAGCTCCTGCTAAGGCAATACTATGGCAATTCTACTCCCAGAGCCCCCCATTTACACAAATACTGTACCTGAGTTCCTCCTTTGCAAGGAATAAATGCCCCCTTTAAAAGTAATAATGCAATGAGTAATAATGCCACAATTGTGCCACGCACCACAGTAAACAAAGTTTATGCTCACCTAATCCTAGCGACCAAGTCGTAATCGTCCCTACACCCGGAGCGGGCCAGAAGAGGCAGTGTAATACACCGACACCATTGTGCCACCTGCACCAGAACAGTGACATCTTGTAGGCCAAAAGTCTACAGCATTCTGTGGCATACAAGACAGAAACTACAGGTAGGACCATGTAGACGCAAATACAGTTCAAAGTCCCACCCACCCAGAGATCTTCAGCGCTAGTGATTGCACTGCTGTTTTTTTTTTTAATTTTGAAATTTTCTACCCTTTTGTGTGACTAAGGAAACTGTCCCTCTGCCCTACTCGATTCTAATCCACTGTGCATACCTCTCCTGCACAAACCTAGGATAGAGCAACTTTGGTTGTGTGGCCAAGGATTGCTGTACCCTATTACAGTGCTGGTCACCATTATTGGCACCCCCTTTTTTCATAGACTGTACAATATCTTCAGAAATAAATGGAAATGTACCATAGTTATATCAGGATTTTGTAATTAGTGGTCCAAAGTAATACAACAATAAAACATTGTTTTTCAACTTACATGTCAAAGAAGAAATAGCATGTGCAGCAATAAAGGCACCCCTAATTAATACTTGGTTGCACACTTGGTTGCACTGATGACAGCCTCCAAACGTTTCTTGTAGCCATCTATAAGCTTCTTGTACTTCTCAGCTGGTAATTTCTACCACTCTTCCTTTGCAATTTGTTCAAACTCTTGAATATTTGCAGGGTTCTTTTTCCCAATGGCAAATTTCAGCTCACCCCAAAGATTTTCAATGGGATTGAGGTCAGGGCTCAATGTTGGGCATTTTAAGGCTATGTGCACACGTACAGGTTTTTTCACGTTTTTTCGCGCTAAAAACGCTATAAAAACTCATTAAAAACGCATACATTATGCATTCTATCATTTAGAATGCATTCTGCATGTTTTGTGCACATGGATGCGGTAAAAAAATGAGCATGTTTATTATTTTTGCGGATTTTCTGCGTTTTTCCCGCAATTCTATGCATTTGGGAAAAAACGCACAAAAAACGCGTCAAAAACGCGTCAAAACCGCGTCAAAATAAAATCGCGGTAAAAACGCATGCGGATTTCTGGCAGAAATGTCCGGTTTCTGCAAGAAATCCTGACGTGTGCACATACCGTAAAACAGTCCATTTTTCCTTGTCAACCATTCCTGTGTACTTTTGGATGTGTGCTTTCAGTCATTGTCTTGGTGGAGGACCCATGATCGGGGACTCAAACCAAGTTTAACTTTAAAATCTCTTGATAATTCTCTGATTTCATGATTTCTGTGATACGATCAAGGCCTCCAGTACCATATGCAGCAAAGCAACCCCACAAAGTTATGGATCTTCCACCATGCTTAACTGTTGATGGGGTGTTCTTTTCCTTATAAGCTTCATTGTGCCGTCTCTAAACAAACTGTTGCTTTGCATTGCCAAAAAACCTCTATTTTTGTTTCATCTGTCTACAGAACAGTTTCCCAGAAGGATTGTGGTTTGTCAAGGAACGCTTCATCAGCTGTTACTTTTTATATCTTTTCTTCCACAATGGTTTCTTCCTTGGCTTTCACCTATAAAGCTCTGCTTGGTTTAGTGCACAGCATATAGTACTTGTTGAAACCATGACCCCAGACTGTTCCAGGTATTTCTTGCACCATTTGACCAACCTATGAAGACATCTCTTGCCAATTTTCCTCTTTCCCCCATGCCCAGGGACGTTCATGACGGTTCTATGCTTGGAATACTTCTTAAGAACATTGTGAATAGATGAAACTAGGATGCCAAGGGTAGACATCCTTATACCCTTTGGAAGTCTTGTGTTTGCTAATAATAACAGTTCTAATGTCCCAAGACAGCTTCTTTGTCTATACCATTGTGACAAAGGAACAGGGTCAACCATGTGGCTTTTTAAAACACTGAAGTCATCATTCACTAGATAATTCATGTCACATGGGCACCAACAATTAATCCCAGGTGATTCTCACTTGTGCTTTACCACAGGTGAGTCAAAATGTGTTTCCATACTAATTTAATGTAAAGGGTGCCATTACCAGTGTCATGTCAAGCTTTAGGTTTTTCTATTTTTCCCTCCCTTGTTTTTTGTTTTAAATTATTGTGACTTAGTGTGTGTTTGGTGGTTTCCTACAGTGTATGACTCGGCTTCCCGTTTCTGTCACTACGTTTCCCGTCTGGCTGTGACTCTCTGGCTCGCACCCCAACTACGTCTTGTGTCTCACATTTTGGATTCCATGCTTACGTCTGGTTCCAATTTCTGGCTTTTCTCTGACCTCGTCCATTGCTGTGACCTCTGGTACTTATTTTTCCTGTTTTTTGCTGTCCGGCCTGTCTGACTACTCTGTCACCTCCTGGTGGTGCTCCTCGTTTTGCACTGTGGTGCTACACGGTGAGTGCAACCTTTTTCCCCTTACCTGCACCCCCTGGTGGAGGTAGCATGCAACTGCCTTGCAGTTGCATTACATTATCACTGACCATAAAAATTTAAAGGGGATTTTGCTCTTTTTTTCCTTTTACCTGGTATGGATCCGCTCCATACTCTGGCAGACCAAGTGGCTAATCTTACTCAGATGATGCAGAACTCTTTGATTTTGGTTCAGGAATTGTCCATTCTGGTCTGCTGAGGGGTTTCCTATGGACCTCAGAAAGGTTCAAGCCATTTGTGGACTGGGTGCAACCCAGAGATCTTAAAGGCCTTCACCGGTTCTTGTGGTTCGCTAATTATTATTGGAAATGTATAAGAGGGTTTTCTCAAATTGTCAGACCCCTCACTGATTTTACCCGAAAGGCATTTGATATCAAGAGTTGACCTGCTCCGGCCGCAGTGGCATTTTTGGCGCTAAATAAATGTTTTATGTCTGCCCCTGTATTGTTTCAACCAGATCCATCTGAACCATTTATTGAAGTGGATGCCTCAGTGGTGGGGGTGGAGGCGGTATTGTCCCAGGGATCTACCACTTTGACCAACTTATGACCTTGTGCCTTCTTCTCAAAGAACTTCTCCTCTGCAGAAAGGAACTATTATGTAGGCAACAGAGAGTTACTAGCCATTAAACTGGCATTTGAAGAATGGAGGCATTTTTTGGAGGGGGCGGTCCTTTGAATCACTGTAATTACAGAACATAAGAATCTGGCATACATCGAGTCTGCTAAAAGGTTGACACCCAGACAGGTGAGATGGTCACTTTTCTTCTTACGGTTTCAATTCTCTATTATCTTTTGACCTGGTTCTAAAAATGTCAAGACTGATGCCTTGTCTCATAGTCTGGACCTGATATCATCTCCTGAACCTCCTTCCTCCATTCTTTAGCACAGTATAGTGGTGGCTGGGGTTTCTTCAGTACTGGAGCGGGAGATTTGTGATGCCCAATCTGTTTCCTACAGTGTATGACTCGGCTTGTATTCTGGACCCTGCATCCTGTTTTCCATCTCTGTTACTATGTTTCCTGTCTAGCTGTGACTCTCTGGCTTGTACCCCGACTACGTTGTGTCTCACGTTTTGGATCCCGCGCTCCCATCTGGTTCCGATTTCTGGCTTGTCTCTGGCCTCGTGCATTGCTGTGACCTCTGGTACTTCGTCTTCCTGTTTGTTGCTGACAGGCCTGTCTGACTACTCTGCCGCCTCCTGGTGGCGCTCCTCGCTTTGCACTGTAATGCTACACGGTGAGTGCTACCTTTTTCCCCTTACCTGCACCCCCTGATGGAGGTTGCCTGTGGATCACCCCCAAGGGCCGTGGGGTACTTGGTACCGGAGGCTTTGGTTCACAGGGGGATTTCACGGTGGCTGACCGGATCCGTTGCCCTGGGACGTCCGTATAAAAGGGAAAGGTCTTTAAAGGGATAAAGTTTATGTTCGTGACATCACCTGTGCTATTCGGTCAGGGTGATCGACGCTACTTTACGGGGTCCGCTGGGGTGATGTTATGGTAGCTAGATGGTATACCTTCCCACAGGTGAAGTATGTCCCCAGGGCTTCCCAGTATGTAGATGAGGATATAGTGAATGGCGCAGTGAAGAACAAGGACACAAGGTTGCAGTCTCTTTACCTTTACTGAAGACTTCAGCATCCACAGTCCTGGGCACCAGATCACAGGGCAGGCAGAATCCGGCTGGTTTGGAGGCAAGTCCAGAGTTCCCTTGCCCAGTTGGAAATCAGTAGCCTTCCCTTGCGCTGTGGTGATGTAGTCCCTTACTGCCTATGGCTTCACATAAGGGTCTCACAGATGCGATGCTTCACACTCTCTGTCCCCCATATAGGATAGGACAAAACTCGTATGACTGGTGACTTGAGCCTGTTTACATGGTCTCTTAGATAACCCGGCTCCGTGGATGTCACTGTGCCTCCTGGGTGTAGGTGCAGACAGTTAACCTGCAATTAGCTGTCCTGCCGGTCTCTGAAATAAGGCGTAGAGGTCCTTACTCACTCGGTGTTCTGGCTACCGGGATTTTGCACCTCAGAAGGAGGCAGCGTGAGCGGGGCTGGTCCCCTTCTGGTATCCTCTCCTTTGCTTCGACTTCCTTCACGCTCACTGCAATACAATTTTGCCTTTCAATGTCTATTTCTGGGAGCTGCAGCTCTGAGGGCATGCACAGCTCCTTTAACCTTTTGTCCTCCTCAGACTACATTCTGGAACTTTCTCCTACAGAACTCCTGCATGGAGCTCTGTCAGGAACAGGAACTAACTCATGTCTGGAACTGACTAACTTTCCCTACAGACTACTAATATATATATATATATATATATATATATATATATATATATATATATATACAGTGGGGCAAAAAAGTATTTAGTCAGTCAGCAATAGTGCAAGTTCCACCACTTAAAAAGATGAGAGGCGTCTGTAATTTACATCATAGGTAGACCTCAACTATGGGAGACAAATTGAGAAAAAAAAATCCAGAAAATCACATTGTCTGTTTTTTTAACATTTTATTTGCATATTATGGTGGAAAATAAGTATTTGGTCAGAAACAAAATTTAATCTCAATACTTTGTAATATATCCTTTGTTGGCAATGACAGAGGTCAAACGTTTTCTGTAAGTCTTCACAAGGTTGCCACACACTGTTGTTGGTATGTTGGCCCATTCCTCCATGCAGATCTCCTCTAGAGCAGTGATGTTTTTGGCTTTTCGCTTGGCAACACGGACTTTCAACTCCCTCCAAAGGATTTCTATAGGGTTGAGATCTGGAGACTGGCTAGGCCACTCCAGGACCTTGAAATGCTTCTTACGAAGCCACTCCTTCGTTGCCCTGGCGGTGTGCTTTGGATCATTGTCATGTTGAAAGACCCAGCCATGTTTCATCTTCAATGCCCTTGCTGATGGAAGGAGGTTTGCACTCAAAATCTCACGATACATGGCCCCATTCATTCTTTCATGTACCCGGATCAGTCGTCCTGGCCCCTTTGCAGAGAAACAGCCCCAAAGCATGATGTTTCCACCACCATGCTTTACAGTAGGTATGGTGTTTGATGGATGCAACTCAGTATTCTTTTTCCTCCAAACACGACAAGTTGTGTTTCTACCAAACAGTTCCAGTTTGGTTTCATCAGACCATAGGACATTCTCCCAAAACTCCTCTGGATCATCCAAATGCTCTCTAGCAAACTTCAGACGGGCCCGGACATGTACTGGCTTAAGCAGTGGGACACGTCTGGCACTCCAGGATCTGAGTCCATGGTGGCGTAGTGTGTTACTTATGGTAGGCCTTGTTACATTGGTCCCAGCTCTCTGCAGTTCATTCACTAGGTCCCCCCGCGTGGTTCTGGGATTTTTGCTCACCGTTCTTGTGATCATTCTGACCCCACGGGGTGGGATTTTGCGTGGAGCCCCAGATCGAGGGAGATTATCAGTGGTCTTGTATGTCTTCCATTTTCTAATTATTGCTCCCACTGTTGATTTCTTCACTCCTAGCTGGTTGGCTATTGCAGATTCAGTCTTCCCAGCCTGGTGCAGGGCTACAATTTTGTTTCTGGTGTCCGTTGACAGCTCTTTGGTCTTCACCATAGTGGAGTTTGGAGTCAGACTGTTTGAGGGTGTGCACAGGTGTCTTTTTATACTGATAACAAGTTTAAACAGGTGCCATTACTACAGGTAATGAGTGGAGGAAAGAGGAGACTCTTAAAGAAGAAGTTACAGGTCTGTGAGAGCCAGAAATCTTGATTGTTTGTTTCTGACCAAATACTTATTTTCCACCATAATATGCAAATAAATTGTTAAAAAAACAGACAATGTGATTTTCTGGATTATTTTTTCTCAGTTTGTCTCCCATAGTTGAGGTCTACCTATGATGTAAATTACAGACGCCTCTCATATTTTTAAGTGGTGGAACTTGCACTATTGCTGACTGACTAAATACTTTTTTGCCCCACTGTATATATATATATATATATGTATATATATATATATATATATATATATACCGTATTTTTCGGACTATAAGACGCACCGGACCATAAGACGCACCCCAAATTTGGGGTGAAAATTGCAGAAAAAAAGATTTTTTATAACATGGGGGTCCGTCTTATTGTCCGAATTTACAGTATCTTATGGCGGTGGCAGAGCAGGGTCACAGGAGGCAAGGTGGGGTGATGCTGGGATGAGGAGGTGCTGGGATGAGGAGGTGCTGGGATGAGAAGGTGCTGGGATGAGAAGGTGCTGGGATGAGAAGGTGCTGGGATCAGGAGGTGCTGGGATCAGGAGGTGCTGGGATCAGGAGGTGCAGTGAGAGGTATGGCGTGAGAGGGGTCCCTGGCGTACCATGCAGGCTTACCTAGGTGGCAGAGGTGCGGTGGCAGAGGTCTGGTGGCAGAGGTGCGGTGGCGGGGGTGTGGCAGCAGAGGAGGCGCAGGAAGCGGGGTCCCTTTCCCCGGTATGGTGATGCAGCAGGCCCGGTATGCAGCAGAGCCGGGTGAATCCTCTTGTTATCGGTGGGCGCGGCCATCTTCCTGAGGCCGCGCGTGTGCAGATGAAGCGCTCTGCTCCCGGAGCTTCAGGAAAATGGCCGCGGGAGGCCGCGCGTGCGCAGATGGAGATTGCAGCGGCCATTTTCCTGAAGCCCCGGGAAGCAGAGCGCTCCATCTGCGCACGCGCGGCCTCCGGAAAATGGCCGCCACCACCGATAACAAGAGGATTCACCCGGCTCTGCTGCATACCGGGCCTGCTGCATCACCATACCGGGGAAAGGGACCCCGCTTCCTGCGCCTCCTCTGCTGCCACACCCCCGCCACCGCACCTCTGCCACCGGACCTCTGCCACCGCACCTCTGCCACCTAGGTAAGCCTGCATTGCGACTATTAGACGCACCCCCCATTTTCCCCCCTTTTTTGGGGGGAAAAAGTGCGTCTTTTAGTCCGAAAAATACGGTATATACCGTATATACTCGAGTATAAGCCGAGATTTTCAGCCCAAAATTTTGGGCTGAAAGTGCCCCTCTCGGCTTATACTCGAGTCACGGTGGGCGGCAGGGTCGGCGGGTGAGGGGGAGAGGGCGCTGAGGCATACTCACCTAGTCCCGGCGGTCCTGACGCTCCCTCTGCCGTCACACGGTCTTTGATGCTGCAGCTCTTCCCCTGTTCAGCGGTTACGTGGGACCGCTGATTAGAAAAATGAATATGCGGCTCCACCTCCCATAGGGATGGAACCACATATTCATTTCTCTAATCAGCGGTGCCGGTGACCGCTGATAGAGGAAGAGGCTGCGGCACGCAAGACCATGTGACAGGCAGAGGGAGCGGGACGCCGGGAGCAGGTAAGTATGTAATATTCACCTGTCCGCGTTCCACACGCCAGGCGCCGCTCTGTCTTCGCGTCCTCTTGCTCTGACTGTGCAGGTCAGAGGGCGCGATGACGCATATAGTGTGCGTGGCGCCCTCTGCCTGATCAGTCAGTGCGGAGAGACGCCGGGACGAGACACTGGGAGCTGCAAGCAAGAAAGGTGAGTATGGCATTTTTTTTTTTATTGCAGCAGCAGCAATGGCAGAGCTTTATATGGCACAGCTATGGGGCAATAATGAACGGTGCAGAGCACTATATGGCACAGCTATGGGGCAAGAATGAACGGTGCAGAGCACTATATGGCAGCTATGGGGCAATAATGAACGGTGCAGAGCACTATATGGCACAGCTATTTGGCAATAATGAACAGAGCAGAGCACTATATGGCAGCTATGGGGCAATAATGAACGGTGCAGAGCACTATATGGCACAGCTATGGGGCAAGAATGAACGGTGCAGAGCACTATATGGCACAGCTATGGGGCAATAATGAACGGTGCAGAGCACTATATGGCACAGCTATGGGGCAATAATGAACGGTGCAGAGCACTATATGGCACAGCTATGGGGCAAGAATGAACGGTGCAGAGCACTATATGGCACAGCTATGGGGCAATAATGAACGGTGCAGAGCACTATATGGCACAGCTATGGGGCAACAATGAACGGTGCAGAGCACTATATGGCACAGCTATGGGGCAATAATGAACGGTGCAGAGCACTATATGGCACAGCTATGGGGCAATAATGAACGGTGCAGAGCACTATATGGCACAGCTATGGGGCAAGAATGAACGGTGCAGAGCACTATATGGCACAGCTATGGGGAAATAATGAACGGTGCAGAGCACTATATGGCACAGCTATGGGGAAATAATGAACGGTGCAGAGCACTATATGGCATAGCTGTGGGGCAATAATGAACGGTGCAGAGCACTTTATGGCACAGCTATGGGGCAATAATGAACGGTGCAGAGCACTATATGGCACAGCTATGGGGCAATAATGAACGGTGCAGAGCACTATATGGCACAGCTATGGGACAATAATGAACGGTGCAGAGCACTATATGGCACAGCTATGGGGCAAGAATGAACGGTGCAGAGCACTATATGGCAGCTATGGGGAAATAATGAACGGTGCAGAGCACTATATGGCACAGCTATGGGGCAATAATGAACGGTGCAGAGCACTATATGGCAGCTATGGGGCAATAATGAACGGTGCAGAGCACTATATGGCAGCTTTGGGGCAATAATGAACGGTGCAGAGCACTATATGGCACAGCTATGGGGAAATAATGAACGGTGCAGAGCACTACATGGCACAGCTATGGGGCAATAATGAACGGTGCAGAGCACTATATGGCACAGCTGTGGGGCAATAATGAACGGTGCAGAGCATTATATGGCACAGCTATGTGGCAATAATTAATGGTGCAGAGCACTATATGGCAGCTATGGGGCAATAATGAACGGTGCAGACCACTATATGGCACAGCTATGTGGCAATAATTAATGGTGCAGAGCACTATATGGCACAGCTATGGGACAATAATGAACGGTGCAGACCACTATATGGCACAGCTATGGGGCAATAATGAACGGTGCAGAGCACTATATGGCACAGCTATGGGGAAATAATGAACGGTGCAGAGCACTATATGGCACAGCTGTGGGGCAATAATGAACGGTGCAGAGCACTATATGGCACAGCTATGTGGCAATAATTAATGGTGCAGAGCACTATATGGCAGCTATTGGGCAATAATGAACGGTGCAGAGCACTTTATGGCACAGCTATGGGACAATAATGAACGGTGCAGACCACTATATGGCACAGCTATGGGGCAATAATGAACGGTGCAGAGCACTATATGGCACAGCTATGGGGCAATAATGAACGGTGCAGAGCACTATATGGCACAGCTATGGGGCAATAATGAACGGTGCAGAGCACTATATGGCACAGCTATGGGGCAATAATGAACGGTGCAGATCACTATATGGCACAGCTATGGGACAATAATGAACGTTGCAGAGCACTATATGGCAGCTATGGGGCATTAATGAACGGTGCAGAGCACTATATGGCACAGCTATGGGGAAATAATGAACGGTGTAGAGCACTATATGGCACAGCTATGGGGAAATAATGAACGGTGCAGAGCACTATATGGCACAGCTGTCGGGCAATAATGAACGGTGCAGAGCACTATATGGCACAGCTATGTGGCAATAATTAATGGTGCAGAGCACTTTATGGCACAGCTATGGGACAATAATGAACGGTGCAGAGCACTATATGGCACAGCTATGTGGCAATAATTAATGGTGCAGAGCACTATATGGCACAGCTATGGGGCAATAATGAACGGCGCAAAGCACTATATGGCACAGCTATGGGGCAATAATGAACGATGCAGAGCACTATATGGCACAGCTATGGGGCAATAATGAACGGTGCAGAGCACTATATGGCACAGCTATGGGACAATAATGAACGGTGCAGAGCACTATATGGCACAGCTATGGGGCAATAATGAACGATGCAGAGCACTATATGGCACAGCTATGGGGCAATAATGAACGGCGCAAAGCACTATATGGCACAGCTATGGGGCAATAATGAACGATGCAGAGCACTATATGGCACAGCTATGGGGCAATAATGAACGGTGCAGAGCACTATATGGCACAGCTATGGGGCAATAATGAACGGTGCAGATCACTATATGGCACAGCTATGGGGCAATAATGAACGGCGCAGGGCACTATATGGCAGCTATGGGGCAATAATGAACGGTGCAGAGCACTATATGGCAGCTATGGGGCAATAATGAACAGCGCAGAGCACTATATGGCACAGCTATGGGGCAATAATGAACGGTGCAGAGCACTAAATGGCACAGCTATGGGGCAATAATGAACGGTGCAGATCACTATATGGCACAGCTATGGGGCAATAATGAACGGTGCAGAGCACTATATGGCACAGCTATGTGGCAAAAATTAATGGTGCAGAGCACTATATGGCACAGCTATGGGACAATAATGAACGGTGCAGAGCACTATATGGCACAGCTATGGGGCAATAATGAATGATGCAGAGCACTATATGGCACAGCTATGGGGCAATAATGAACGGCGCAAAGCACTATATGGCACAGCTATGGGGCAATAATGAACGGTGCAGGGCACTATATGGCAGCTATGGGGCAATAATGAACAGAGCAGAGCACTATATGGCACAGCTATGGGGCAATAATGAACGGTGCAGAGCACTATATGGCACAGCTATGGGGCAATAATGAACGATGCAGAGCACTATATGGCACAGCTATGGGGCAATAATGAACGGTGCAGAGCACTATATGGCACAGCTATGGGGCAATAATGAACGGTGCAGATCACTATATGGCACAGCTATGGGGCAATAATGAACGGTGCAGAGCACTATATGGCACAGCTATGGGGCAATAATGAACGGTGCAGATCACTATATGGCACAGCTATGGGGCAATAATGAACGGCGCAGGGCACTATATGGCAGCTATGGGGCAATAATGAACGGCGCAGAGCACTATATGGCAGATATGGGGCAATAATGAACAGCGCAGAGCACTATATAGCACAGCTATGGGGCAATAATGAACGGCGCAGAGCACTATATGGCACAGCTATGGGGCAATAATGAACGGTGCAGAGCACTATATGGCACAGCTATGGGGCAATAATGAACAGTATGGAGCATCTATTTTTATTTTTGAAATTCACCGGTAGCTGCTGCATTTTCCACCCTAGGCTTATACTCGAGTCAATAAGTTTTCCCAGTTTTTTGTGGCAAAATTAGGGGGGTCGGCTTATACTCGGGTCGGCTTATACTCGAGTATATACGGTATATATATATATATATGGAGTGTCCTAATAAATATGACTAGAAGCTCCCCCTGGTGGCCTGGAGTGTGAAATGTGTTGCATGTTTGTGATACCTGGATGCAGTTATCCTTCTTTGCCTCCAAACGTAGCATCACTCTCCCCGAGAGGAAAGCAATACCACTGTGACTACCAGGACCCCGGGGTGCTGCACCTGCAACTGCCTTGCAGTTGCATTATACTGAGAGGAGCTAAAAAAAGGAGATAATAGTTGGAAACTTTCCCATTGGACTGTCAGAACGAGCTCGCTGATAGATTTTCAAGTAACTCATTCAGAAGTCAGCTATAGATGCAATACCGACAAAATAAAAGGTAGACTCCGCAACATTTTTAATGAAAACCAATTGTTAAAATTATTTTTTGCCAAGAATACATGCATTTAAATAAGAAATAAAAGTCTGTAATGATGGACAACCCCACTGAATCATAAATGATGTAATCAATATCATAACAAGGATTGCATGTAATGATTTGAAAACCTGATATAGAACAATGCACACAGTAACATTAGGTAGTAGACAGGATCTTTCATACATGAATCATTTCCCTTGGTGATATTCTTTGACCTTGTCTGTATTTTCTAATTATCTATATTTATCAGAGACTTATCTTTCCCACAGGTCATTATACCTGATGTAAAGATAGAAAAAATCTTTAAATCACCTTTTCTACTTATTATTTCTCTAATCTCTGTGAAAATCCAAAAGTTTTACTTAATGGTTGAAACAATATAAAAGTGTATTAAGACCTAGTGAAAAGCCCTGACAAAGCTGGATGAAACATGCATTGGGGCATCGGTCTACACATCAAACAATGCTCTATACCAGTATCATGTAATAATAATAATAATAATCTTTATTTATATAGCGCCAACATATTCTGCAGCGCTTTACAGTTTAACCCCTTCCCGACCTTTGACGCCACGTAGGCGTCATGAAAGTCGGTGCCAATCCGACCCATGACGCCTATGTGGCGTCATGGAAAGATCGCGTCCCTGCAGATCGGGTGAAAGGGTTAACTCCCATTTCACCCGATCTGCAGGGACAGGGGGAGTGGTAGTTTAGCCCTCGTGGCTACGATCGCTCTGATTGGTTGTTGAAAGTGAAACTGCCAATCAGAGCGATTTGTAATATTTCATCTATTATAACGGGTGAAATATTACAATCCAGCCATGGCCGATGCTGCAATATCATCGGCCATGGCTGGAAACACTAATGTGCCCCCACCCCACCCCACCGATCGCGCCCCCAGCCCCCCGATCTGTCCGGTACACTGCTCCGGCTCCCCCCCCGTGCTCTTGTCCGCTCCCCTCCCCCGTGCTTCAATCAACCCCCCGTGCTCCGATCACCCCCCCTGCACTCCGATCCACCCCCCTCCGTGCTCCGTTCCACCCCCCCGTGCTCCGTTCCACCCCCCTGTGCTCCGTTCTACCCCCCCGTGCTCCGTTCTACCCCCCATACTCCGTTCCACCCCTCCCGCGCTCCGATTCACCCCCCCATGCTCCGATCCCCCCCCCCCGTGCTCCCCCCACCCTATCATACTTACCGATCCTGCCGGGGTCCATCCGTCTTCTCCCCGGGCGCCGCCATCTTCCAAAATGGCGGGCGCATGCGCAGTGCGCCCGCCGAATCTGCCTGCCGGCAGATTCGTTCCAAAGTGCATTTTGATCACTGAGATATAATCTATCTCAGTGATCAAAATAAAAAAAATAATAAATGACCCCCCCCCTTTGTCACCCCCATAGGTAGGGACAATAAAAAAAATAAAGAATTTTTTTTTTCCACTAGTGTTAGAATAGGGTTAGGGTTAGGGGTAGGGTTAGGGGTAGGGTTAGGGCTAGGGTTAGGGGTAGGGGTAGGGTTAGGGGTAGGGTTAGGGCTAGGGTTAGGGCTAGGGTTAGGGTTAGGGCTAGGGTTAGGGCTAGGGTTAGGGCTAGGGGTAGGGTTAGGGGTAGGGTTAGGGGTAGGGGTAGGGTTAGGGTTTCGGTATGTGCACACGTATTCTGGTCCTCTGCAGATTTTTCCGCTGCGGATTTGATAAATCCGCAGTGCTAAACCGCTGCGGATTTATGGCGGATTTACCGCGTTTTTTCTGCGCATTTCACTGCGGTTTTACAACTGCGATTTTCTATTGGAGCAGTTGTAAAACCGCTGCGGAATCCGCACAAAGAAGTGACATGCTGCGGAATGTAAACCGCTGCATTTCCGTGTAGTTTTTCCGCAGCGTGTGTACAGCGATTTTTGTTTCCCATAGGTTTACATTGAACTGTAAACTCATGGGAAACTGCTGCGGATCCGCCCCTTTTTCCGCAGCGTGTGCACATACCTTTAGAATTAGGCTATGTGCACATGGTGCGGATTTGGCTGCGGATCCGCAGTGGATTGGCCGCTGCGGATTCGCAGCAGTGTTCCATCAGGTGTACAGTACCATGTAAACATATGGAAACCAAATCCGCTGTGCCCATGGTGCGGAAAATACCGCGCGGAAACGCTGCGTTGTATTTTCCGCAGCATGTCAATTCTTTGTGCGGATTCCGCAGCGTTTTACACCTGTTCCTCAATAGGAATCCGCAGGTGAAATCCGCACAAAAAACACTGGAAATCCGCGGAAAATCAGCAGGTAAAACGCAGTGCCTTCTACCTGCGGATTTTTAAAAAATGATGCTGAAAAATCTCACACGAATCCGCAACGTGGGCACATAACCTTAGGGTTAGGGTTGGAATTAGGGTTGTGGTTAGGGGTGTGTTGTGGTTAGGGTTGTGATTAGGGTTATGGCTACAGTTGGGATTAGGGTTAGGGGTGTGTTGGGGTTAGGGTTAGGGCTGTGATTAGGGTTATGGCTACAGTTGGGATTAGGGTTAGGGATGTGTTGGGGTTAGGGTTAGTGTTAGGGCTGTGATTAGGGTTATGGCTACAGTTGGAATTAGGGTTGTGGTTAGGGTTAGGGGTGTCTTGGGGTTAGGGTTGTGGTTAGGGGTGTCTTGGGGTTAGGGTTGTGATTAGGGTTATGGCTACAGTTGGGATTAGGGTTAGGGGTGTGTTGGGGTTAGTGTTGGAGGTAGAATTGAGGGGTTACCACTGTTTAGGCACATCAGGGGTCTCCAAACGCAACATGGCGCCACCATTGATTCCAGCCAATCTCGTATTCAAAAAGTCAAATGGTGCTCCCTCAATTCCGAGCCCTGACGTGTGCCCAAACAGTGGTTTACCCCCACATATTGGGTACCAGCATACTCAGGATAAACTGTGCAACAATTACTGGGGTCCAATTTCTCCTGTTACCCTTGTGAAAATAAAAAAAATGCTTGCTAAAACATCATTTTTGAGGAAAGAAAAATGATTTATTATTTTCACGGCTCTACGTTGTAAACGTCTGTGAAGCACTTGGGGGTTCAAAGTGCTCACCAAATATCTAGATAAGTTCCTTGGGGGGTCTAGTTTCTAAAATGGGGTCACTTGTGGGGGGTTTCTACTGTTTAGGCACACCAGGGGCTCTGGAAACGCAACGTGATGCCCGCAGACCATTCCATCAAAGTCTGCATTTCAAAAGTCACTACTTCCCTTCTGAGCCCCGACGTGTGCCCAAACAGTGGTTTACCTCCACACATGGGGTATCAGCGTACTCAGGAGAAACTGATCAACAACTTTTGGGGTCCAATTTCTCCTGTAACCCTTGGGAAAATAAAAAATTCTGGGCTAAATAATTATTTTTGAGGAAAGAAAACGTATTTATTATTTTCACGGCTCTGCATTATATACTTCTATGAAGCACTTGGGGGTTCAAAGTGCTCACCACACATCTAGATAAGTTCCTTTCAGGGTCTAGTTTCCAAAATGGGGTCATTTGTGGGGGGTTTCTACTGTTAAGCCACATCAGGGGCTCTGCAAACGCAACGTGACGCCCGCAGAGCATTCCATCAAAGTCTGCATTTCAAAACATCACTACTTCACTTCCGAGCCCCGGCATGTGCCCAAACAGTGGTTTACCCCCACATATGGGGTATCAGCGTACTCAGGAGAAACTGGACAACAAATTTTGGGGTCAAATTTCTCCTGATACCCTTGGGAAAATAAAAAATTGCAGGCTAAAAGATCATTTTTGAGAAAATATTTTTTATTTTTTATTTTCATGGCTCTGCGTTATAAACTTCTGTGAAGCACTTGGGGGTTCAAAGTCCTCACCACACATCTAGATTAGTTCCTTTGGTGGACTAGTTTCCAAAATGGGGTCATTTCTGGGGGATCTCCAATGTTTAGGCACACAGGGGCTCTCCAAACGTGACATGGTGTCCGCTAATGATTGGAGCTAATTTTCCATTTAAAAAGCCAAATGGCGTGCCTTCCCTTCTGAGCCCTGCCGTGCGCCCAAACAGTGGTTTACCCCCACATATGGGGTATGGGCGTACTCAGGACAAACTGGACAACAACATTTGGGGTCCAATTTCTCCTATTACCCTTGGCAAAATAAGAAATTCCAGGCTAAAAAATCATTTTTGAGGAAAGAAAAATTAATTTTTATTTTCATGGCTCTGCGTTATAAACTTCTGTGAAGCACCTGGGGGTTTAAAGTGCTCAATATGCATCTAGATAAGTTCCTTGTGGGGTCTAGTTTCCAAAATGGGGTCACTTGTGGGGGAGCTCCAATGTTTAGGCACACAGGGGCTCTCCAAACGCGACATGGTGTCCGCTAACAATTGGAGCTAATTTTCCATTCAAAAAGTCAAAAGGCGCGCCTTCCCTTCCGAGCCCTGCCGTGTGCTCAAACAGTGGTTTACCCCCACATATGAGGTATCGGCGTACTCGGGAGAAATTGCCCAACAAATTTTATGATCCATTTTATCCTATTGCCCATGTGATAATGAAAAAATTGAGGCGAAAATAATTTTTTTGTGAAAAAAAAAGTACTTTTTCATTTTTACAGATCAATTTGTGAAGCACCTGAGGGTTTAAAGTGCTCACTAGGCATCTAAATAAGTTCCTTGGGGGTCTAGTTTCCAAAATGGGGTCACTTGTGAGGGAGTGCCAATGTTTAGGCACACAGGAGCTTTGCAAATGCGACATGGTGTCTGCTAACGATGGAGATCATTTTTCATTCAAAAAGTCAAATGGCGCTCCTTCCCTTCCGAGCCTTACCATGTGCCCAAACAGTGGTTTACCCCCACATATGAGGTATCAGTGTACTCAGGAGAAATTGCCCAACAAATTTTAGGATCCATTTTATCCTGTTGCCCATGTGAAAATGAAAAAATTGAGGCTAAAAGAATTTTTTTGTGAAAAAAAAGTACTTTTTCATTTTTACGGATCAATTTGTGAAGCACCTGGGGGTTCAAAGTGCTCACTATGCATCTAGATAAGTTCCCTGGGGCGTCTAGTTTCCAAAATGGGGTCACTTGTGGGGGAGCTCCAATTTTTAGGCATACGGGGGCTCTCCAAACGTGACATGGTGTCCGCTAAAGAGTGGAGCCAATTTTTGATTCAAAAAGTCAAATGGCGCTCCTTCCCTTCCAAGCCCTGCCGTGCGCCCAAACAGTGGTTTACCCCCACATATGAGGTATCAGCGTACTCAGGACAAATTGGACAACAACATACGTGGTTCAGTTTCTCCTTTTACCATTGGGAAAATAAAAAAATTGTTGCTAAAATATAATTTTTGTGACTAAAAAGTTAAATGTTCATTTTTTCCTTCCATGTTGCTTCTGCTGCTGTGAAGCACCTGAAGGGTTAATAAACTTCTGGAATGTGGTTTTGAGTACCTTGAGGGGTGCAGTTTTTAGAATGGTGTCACTTTTGGGTATTTTCAGCCATATAGACCCCTCAAACTGACTTCAAATGTGAGGTGGTCCCTAAAAAAATGGTTTTGTAAATTTCGTTGTAAAAATGAGAAATCGCTGGTCAAATTTTAACCCTTATAACTTCCTAGCAAAAAAAAATGTTGTTCCCAAAATTGTGCTGATGTAAAGTAAACATGTGGGAAATGTTATTTATTAACTATTTTGTGTCACATAACTCTCTGGTTTAACAGAATAAAAATTCAAAATGTGAAAATTGCGAAATTTTCAAAATTTTCGCCAAATTTCCATTTTTATCACAAATAAACACATAATTTATTGACCTAAATTTACCACTAACATGAAGCCCAATATGTCACGAAAAAACAATCTCAGAACCGCTAGGATCCGTTGAAGCGTTCCTGAGTTATTACCTCATAAAGGGACACTGGTCAGAATTGCAAAAAACGGCAAGGTCTTTAAGGTCAAAATAGGCTGGGTCATGAAGGGGTTAACAGTTTCCAACACAACAGTCATAAGTAACAACGTTAATAATACAATAATTAAAGTGAAATAAGACGACCCTGCTCGTGAGATCTTACAATCTACAATGAGGTGGGGAGATACAAAGCACAGGTGTGTATTTACAATGATGTATTTACAATGATGGTCCAGCCATCATTAGATGGAGATAGTGAATGGGCTACACACAAACATAAAATGACTTTGATTAGTGAATGTGGTAGGCCGCTCTGAACAAATGTGTTTTGAGCAAGCGCCTAAATCTATGCAAATTGTGGATGGTCCTAATATCTTGGGGTAGAGCATTCCAGAGGATTGGCGCAGCACAGGAGAAGTCTTGGAGTCGGGAGTGGGAGGTACGGATTAGTGCATAGGTTAGTCGAAAGTCAGTTGCAGAGCGCAGTGGTCGGCTAGGCCGATAGACAGAAATGAGGGAGGAGATGTAAGGGGGTGCCGCACTGTGGAGAGCTTTGTGGGTGAGAAATAGTACTTTGAATTGTATCCTGTAATGAATGGGCAGCCAGTGTAACGACTGGCGAAGAGCGGACACGTCCGAGTAATGATTAGCCAGATGGACAACCCTGGCTGCTGCATTAAGGATGGACTGGAGAGGGGAAAGTCGAGTGAGGGGGAGACCAATTAATAAAGCGTTACAGTAATCCAGGTGGGAGTGGATCAGGGCGACACTGAGGGTTTTTGTTGTTTCCATGGTGAAAAAAGGGCGGATTCTAGAGATGTTCTTTAGGTGTAAGCGGCACGAGCGGGCAAGAGATTGTATATGGGAGGTGAAGGAGAGATCGGAGTCAAACATAACACCCAGACAGCGTGCCTGCTGCCGGGGTGTTATTATGGTGCTACCCACGGAGAGGGAAATGTCAGATTTAGAGAGCTTAGTAGATGGCGGGAGCAGAAGAAGTTCAGTTTTGGAGAGGTTGAGTTTCAGATAGAGAACAGACATGATGTTGGAGACTGCAGACAGACAGTCAGTGGCGTTCTGTAGTACAGCGGGGGTAAGGTCAGGGGATGATGTGTATAGTTGTGTGTCATCAGCATAAAGATGGTAATGAAAGCCAAATCTGCTGATGGTCTGTCCAATTGGGGCCGTGTAGAGAGAGAAGAGAAGGGGGCCAAGGACTGAGCTCTGAGTTACCCTGACAGTGAGAGGAAGAGAAGATGAAGTGGAGCCAGAGAACAGACCACTGAAGGAGTGGACAGAAAGATAGGAGGAGAACGAGGAGAGAGCAGTGTCCTTAATGCCTAGTGACTGGAGTCTAGAGAGTAGGAGAGGGTGGTCAACAGTGTCGAAAGCTACAGAAAGGTCGAGAAGTATGAGCAGAGAGTGGTCACCATTACTTTTTGCTGTCAGAAGGTCATTGGTCACTTTGATGAGTGCAGTTTTTGTCAAATGTAGGGGGCAGAAACCGGACTGTGAAGGGTCTAGCAGGGAATGAGTGGAGAGGTAAAGGGTAAGGCGGGAGTATATCAAGCGCTCCAAGAGTTTAGAGATGAAGGGGAGATTGGAGACTGGTCTGTAGTTGTTTGTGCAGGATGGGACGAGGGTGGATTTCTTTAGTAATGGCATAATGATAGAGTGTTTGAAGGAGGAGGGGAAAATGCTAGAGGAGAGGGAGAGAATAAAGGTTGTAGTTAGGTGAGTTGTGACGACTGGAGAGAGAGACTGGAGGAGGTGTGAGGGAATGGGGTTGGTAGTGCATGTAGTCAGATGAGAAGAGGAGAGGAGCCTGGAGACTTCTTCTTCTGTGATGGGATCGAATGTGGAGAGTGAGCCAGGGGAAATGGATGGAGGGATGGGATTCACTGAACTTGGTGATTGGGAGTGGATTTCCTGATGGATGTTATCTATTTTCTCTATAAAGTGTGAGGCCAGGTCATCAGCACAAATGTCTGTGATAGGGGCTTGTGCTTTTGGCCTGAGGAGGGAGTGAAAGGTGTCAAAAAGTTTCTTGGGGTTGTTGGATAGTGAGGAGATCAGGGTGGTGAAGTAAGTCTGTTTGGTGAGGTGAAGGGCAGAATTATAGGTCCTTGACATAAATTTGAAGTGTATGAAGTCTTCTGGTGTGCGTGTTTTTCTCCATAAGCATTCAGCACACCTAGAGCATCGCTGGAGAAATCGGGTTTGCGATGTGAGCCAGGGCTGCTTCACTCTGTGTTTGGAGGTTCTGAGGGTAAAGGGAGCTACTTGGTCAAGGGCGCTTCTAAGAGTGTCATTGTAGTGATGTACAGCCAGATCAGGACAGGAAAAAGATGAGATTGAGGATAATGATGAGTGTAGGGAGTCTGAAAGTGTATGAGGGTTAATGGCTTGAAGATTTCTGACTGAATGGTAGGTAGGAGGGTGCTGGGGTGAGCAAGGATTTGTGAGTGTGAAGGAGCGAATGTTGTGGTCAGAGAGGGAAAGCAGTGAGTTATCTAGGTAGGAGATTGAGCAGAGCCGGGCGAAAACCAGGTCCAGGGTGTTACCATCTTTGTGTTTCAGAGGTTGAGAGCTGTGAGAGGCCTAATGAAGTGGTTAGTGATAGAAGATAGGAAGCAGATGTGGAAGTGGGGCTGTTAATGGGGATGTTGAAGTCTCCCATGATAAGGGTTGGAAGTTCTGAGGACATGAAGTGTGGCAGCCAGGCAGAGAAATGGTCCAGGAAGTGGGTGGGTGAGCCTGGAGGCCGGCATATGACCGCTACTCTGAGGGAGAGGGGACAAAAGAGCCTGATGGTGTGGACTTCAAAAGAAGGGAATGAGAGTGATGGAACTGGGGGTGCACGCATGTGGGGGTGCACGCAAGCGTCCCAGAAGCAAAGCATCACGAAGATAAGAGTCATGATATAGCAGTTATTCCATGGCAGTCAGTCAGGGCAGGAGTCAGGTAACCCACACTCTGCTCTCCCTTCTATCCATGTTCTTTATTCCTATCATCCTGTGTTCCGTTGCAATCCACTTTCACAACCCAATCCCCCCTCCATCAAGACTCATATACATCAGCTCCTCACTCCTTCCCTCTCCCATGTACAGCTTCCATGCTCTTCTCACCTTCTTGAAAAACCTCAGTCCATCTTGGCCAAACACACTGCACAAAAAACTTCATACAATTCCAAAAACTACTTGCTCTTTATCTTCCTACTCCTACTGATTTCAGGGGACATCTCCCCCAACCCCGGTCCACCATCCACCAACCTCAACCCCTATCCTACCTCACATTCAAACCTTAATAATCTTACTAATATTAATTGCACTCATCACTTCATCTCCTTCTTTTAATTGTGCCCTTTGGAATCCACGGTCTGTATGAAACAAGCTTCCTTTCCTACTCAATTACTTTCTGAAAAACTCTCTGAATCTGTTAGCCCTCACAGAAACCTGGATTCAGGATACTGACACTGTCTCTCCTGCTGCCATTTCTCATGGTGGCCTACAATTCTCCCATTCCCCAAGACCCACAAACAGACCTGGTGGTGGAGTTGGCATACTTCTGACCCCACAATGCACTTTCCAGGTCATCCCCTAAGGATGTTTCTAAATTTATAGTCCAGACTGCAGGGTCAGAAGAAATGGATTCTGGGAACTGGTTGAGGATAATTTGGCAGCTGGGGCCAGCACACCAGGGGTTTTTTTTAGATGATCAAAGACATTCAGCCTGGTAACATCTATTTTAACACCTTCCACCAGATAAGATCTACACTAGGGTTGAGCGAAACGGGTCGGCCAGATTCAGAAGTCGCCGACTTTTGGCAAAGTCGGGTTTCATGAAACCCGACCCGACCCCTGTGTGGGGTCGGCCATGAGGTCGGCGATCTTCTGATCTGGAATCGGAATTCCGATACCGAGTTCCGATATGTTTAAGATATCGGGAATCGGTATCGGAATTCATATTTAAGTGTAAAATAAAGAAAAAAAAAAAAATATTGATATACTTACCCTCGGACGCGCCCTGGTTCTCACCGGCAGCCTTCCTTCCTAAGAATGAGCACCTGAAGGGCCTTCGATGACGTCGCGGCTTGTGATTGGTCACGTGAGCGGTCACATGGGCATCACGAGACCAATCACAAGCCGCGACGTCATCTAAGGTCCTTCAGGCGCTAATTCTTAGGAAGGAAGCGTCCGAGGGCGCGTCTGAGGGTGAGTATATTCCTAATAGGTATATACTCACCCTCGGACGCGCCCTGGTTCTAACCCGCAGCCTTCCTTCCTAAGAATCAGCACCTGAAGGACCTTAGATGACGTCGCGGCTTGTGATTGGGTCGCGTGACGCTCATGTGACCGCTCACGCGACCAATCACAAGCCGTGACGTCATCGAAGGTCCTTCAGGCGCTCATTCTTAGGAAGGAAGGCTGCCGGTGAGAACCAGGGCGCGTCCGAGGGTAAGTATATCAATATTTTTTATTTTGATTCTTTATTTTACACTTAAATATGGATCCCAGGGCCTGAAGGAGAGTTTCCTCTCCTTCAGACCCTGGGAGCCATTAGAAACCCAATGCACTGCATTGGGTTTCGTGTTTCGGCCGACCCCGACCCCGACTATAGGATCGGCCGATTTCACTCGACCCGACTTTTGAAAAAGTCGGGTTTCGTGAAACCCGACCCGATCCTATAAAAAGAAAAGTCACTCAACCCTAATCTACACTGATCCCAGTCATGGATATACAACAGTGAGTTTTAAGTACAATGCACCAAATGAATTATACCAATGAATTAGCAAACACATTAAATTATGTAAGCAATTCACTGTTGTCTATACTTTAAATGTGAACGTGAATATTTCATTACATGTTTTACAGCCCTGGTTGTGATTTTCTTAGCCCTCCATTGAGCTATTCTGATTTTAAATTCCTTTTTTGTGTATATATTTTTTTCTTACATAATGTTTGAGATATTTGTGAGACATTTTGCAGCAACCCCTTGAATCAATGGTTTATTTAATATAAAATTATAGAAAAAGGCTTAGGCAATTTATTCTCAATGGGATACCTAATTTCAGACAACTGTTTAGGTTTGTGTTCCTGCAGATAGGTGATAAATGTAAGATAAATAATGGTTCTGATGACTGAAAGGCCACCAATCATTAGGATGAGGCATCCTGGTCCCCATCCTATAGAGCTATATGGAGTATCAGCAGACATGCTTGTCTAGTGTTCCATAAAAGTCTTCTTGATCGTGGTCTTGGAATAAGTCACCAAGGTCTCTTTTTCTAGAAGCCATTTGTGACTTCCTATTTAGTCCACATCTATCTTTCCTCTTGACTTTACATATACCAGAATCAGTGTGTTATGGAAGACAAATACCTGAACCTGACAGATCCCTGTTCAGACTAGAAAGAAATCCTTCCCTGACCCTGGTCTGTCCCTGCATAATCGCAGTGGTTGGCACCCTAATTTAACATAATGGTGCCCCCACTCAACAGTGGTTTAACCTGAATGTCCTTAGTAGCTTCCAGAATGGCTGGAGTAGCAGTTCCCTAAAGAATAAAGGAATCACACACAAAAACTACTACAACCAACCCAAACTACAGCACAATGAATGAATCCAACAATGTCTATCACCAGCAGGAAATACCAGAAGGGGAAGGTATTTAAAGCTGCACCCAAAAGGTGATAGGACAAGCAAGCAGAGTTTATAAAAACACATGTTACCCAAAACTGACAGAAACAAACATAACTGAACTAAAACACCCAAAGTTAAGATGTATCTGTTGTGGCTTAGCAGAAAGAGATGCTGACCACAGAATCAAGGGTTCAAAAGATGGATGGATAGATGGATGGATGGATGGATGGATGGATAAATGAATGGATGAATAAATGGATAGATAAATGGATGGATGGGATGGATGGATAGAAGGATAAATTAATGGATGGATGGATGGAAAGATGGATGATAAATGGATAGATAGATGGATAGATAGATTCATTAATGTGTTGGCGATGACGCATCTATTTAACAGGCTTTTGGAATAATTACGGCATTTCTATTCTCCAATGTTCATGACACCAATATTTGTTTCTTGCGGATATTAAAACACTTGCAAATTTTCATTTTAATAAAACTAATTAAGCAAAGACGCAACATTTTTATAGCTTGTGTTATCAGGGCGAAAGAAAGCAGCTGTGACCCAATTGATCTCCTGGGGCTCTAAACATTTCTCACAGTAGGAGAATATGCCTATTGGAAGTATATTTTAATATATTTACATTTATTAAAATCTGAAAAATGAGGTCAACACAGAGTAACAAGACCAGGCGTACAGGATAACCCCATCCTGTTATGTAGATGTTATGTAGATGTGACTGGAGGCTAGATCCAAGTCATCGTGTTAGGATGTCTATCAAAATCATCTGTAATGTCACTGGACACATCAGAAATGTTTTAAAGGGAATGAATCATCAGGTTTTTATGTGACTATCAAAGTTAAAATATTCCATATATTTTACACTATCCGTTGGTTGACTTTTTTATATTTTCCATTGCTCTTTTCAGCTTTGCTGTATAGACTGAAACATAATTAGCAGAGTAATCTCATTACTACATGGATGATCACTAAATACTACATTTTACAATCCATGCCATCTTCACTATCGTCACAGATTTCGTGCTGACAATTCTTAATTACGAAATGTGAATGTGGAGGTCACTTCTCAATTCAAATCTATGAGATCCAGAACAAGGTAAGAACGAGGCTCTCACAGACTTTTTTATAACTTTGGACATTTTTAACGTCTTGTAAACATAAAGGTATAAACAAGGCAAAAACTGAAAAAAAGTAGAATGATTTCTTGATATCTTGTTTTTGCATATTCATTACACTTATTATTAACCTATTCTTCTTTCTCCATTTGGAGATGATGGCTGTCACTAAAAAAGACCAGCTCTCCATACTGACGCATTTCAGTAACAGGTCATTTCTTTGTTGCTGAGTGATGATGAAGGTGCAGTATGCTGAGACGGAAGCCCTGCAAACCGTCATCGAACTGCAGGCATCATTCCTCTTTTGATTAGTCCCCCAGGCACGACAACATTAACTGCTAATAAAAACAGGAGGTGTGGATGCCAGCAGGTAGGAGGCATTTCGTAGGGTTCCTGCCTTTTTGCTACGTAATACTACCCTGGCCACTAGAGTCCTAAAAATGTCTTCACTCATCTCTACTTTCCTGCCATCGCTTGATCTCTGAGTGGTTTCTCAGTCTTGTTTGTTGTGATTTCTAATTTTTTTATCCCTTTCTTCCATTCTCTACTAGGCACCATGCCGTCACGTGGCGGGCACCGAAAGTCATCGATGGAAATAACGTGCATCGTAAACACTGGCACGTGCAATGCATTCATCAATGTCAATCATAAAGAATAAGAGACAGAAGAAAGAGGAGCTAGTGGAAGGAATAGTGGCGGGAGGGAGGCGTGGAGAGGGCCGAGGAGAGGTGAGTATAATATTTTTTTAACACCTTCACAGTCCTTAGGCTGTCATTTTGATGGAATTCAAATTGCAAAAAAAATCAGATTGTGGCAAAGTTTAGTTTGGGGGGAAATTAGTGAATTATTTACTACAAATGTTCAATTAGAATCCGCCCCATTCGTGGTGAAAACCAATCTCCCAACCCGAACCTTTCAATAAATTTAATGAAGACCTCAAATTTTTCACAATATATGTTCATTACATTATTGTGACATGCTGGGTAGCATTTAGCAAATCATATATCATAGTGACTTGCCTGTTGCCATATTAACCCTCCCTTGTATCTGTTAGTAAGGACTTTCTCGGAGATATGTCAGCCAGGAAGTAGGGCAAATGTTTTATTATTTGATTACAACTAATTCTATTTTTTTTTTAAATCAATAGAAAAATATATCTTATAACTATTTTTAGAATGTAAATTATTTTTGTGTTTTCAACCACCAGACTCAGGGCACCAGAAATCTGCTGAGACTGAGAGCTGTCCCTCCGGCCATTCCAATTTTCCATTGTGGAGCCCAATATAAAAGTCATCAATGCATTAAGACATATGAATAAATCATCCTTTTAATCAATATAATGTAATTGGCTAAATACCATTACAGACTGTTAGAATTATATCCCTACAGTAAGTCAGGCTCTCGGTCTGCAGAAAATACTGCCAGACTTTCGACTTCACTGAAGTTCCGTTTTATAAATCCTTCAGGAATTAATCCATTTTAATAATATCCATGATTCTTGTATTGTTAGCAGACAGGAGAAAGTGCAGCCGTAGCTCAACGCGTGGAAATTTAGAATTTATTTTTCTTTTTTACAACCTGTGTCTCTTTTTTTTTACTGCCGAATTGAAAATTTATGCCGGGAAATTTGCGAATTTTTGTAAGAATCGTGACTGTAAAGTATTCAAGGTGCGTGTAATAAAAAATATCACTCCGTCTGCTGCTTCCATCGCTAGACTGTTTCTCTGTACTAACACACTATTGGAACATTTTTAAATTAAAAAAAACACCAGTACTGTCATTTTATAGATGAGGGTAGTCAAAAAGTAATAGTATAGCTGCAGATTTAAGATTATGCAATAGTTCATCTTATTAATATTATTGCAATGGAAATTTTGGCTCAGATTCATCAAAGCTTTCATGTCAACTGGGAGCTGAAGCAAAATTTTGTGACTTTTTCTGACTTTTTCATTTGAGCTTGGCCAGGGCGGAACAGTGCGCGGCGTGGCCAGAACACCACAGCTTGTTGAGCTCGTTGACATGATGAATTGTGGTATACCCCACAGCAGACCAGAGTTAAATTTCTGGTGTGGCGCACAGAGATGCATGCACCTCTTCATGTATCAGAAGCGCCTGGCTCCTTCATGACCCTCTCATCAACATCGACGTGAACAATGCTAGTCTTGATGAAACGGGCTCTTTGCGTTCATTATTGTATAGAATGTATATAATTAGAGGGAACCTTTCATCAGTTTACGCATGTCAAACTGTTCAAATTATGGAATAGTGGCTGAACAACTGAATAAAACATTTTTATTTTTTAATTTTTCATCTCCGTTGCATAGAAGTTAGCTTGTAAAATTTATATTCGAATTTATTCTAAGAACAAGAAGGCATTAGCAGTAATTCATCTCTGGTTGACTTATCATGTATGTCATGGACAGCTGATTGCGTGCAGCGGTTCTCCCATAGGTTTCATCTGATCAGATTGTCCTAACATCAGGATTTAATAACATCTGTGATTGGATTACAATTGAGGGACGATTCGACCGAGAAGGTGTTGTCCATATCGAGCAACCCCTTTAAGGAGCAAAGGAACCTTGTTCTCTGATATGGCTCATAGGGAAAACCTAGCATGTGTTACCTCCTTCTATGGTGTTCATATACCCTAAAGGTAGTTTTATAAACTCTTAGGTTCTCCACTATCAATAAAGGACCACCAGCAATCCAAATAATGGAGGTCTGCAGAGACCTGTCTGAATGAAGGGGAAGTCTAACATGCACACCACGAGTCCACTCCATTCATTCTCTGTGGACAATTACTGTACTTGACTTTCTCCAGCAGTCCTATAGACAATTATTACAGCTCAGGTTTCCATGCTCAACTTTCGCTCCATTCATACAGGGCTCTGCAGGTCCCCATTCTCAGGATCGATTGGGGTCCCAGTTTTCAGACCCCACAATCACTAAGTTATTCCCTATTCTATCAATGAGAGATTGCTTTTTAAAACAACGAAAAAAAATACATCTAATTAAAAAGACGTTACCGTATTAAAGAGATCCCTTTTAACTTTTTAACTCTTTTATGACAAAATATACAAAAATGCAGCATTTTTTACCAATACCCATCTATTACAAACTTTACTTGACTCATGGTTTTACTACGGAAGTTTCCTACAAGTTACGATTGCTAAGACAGCACTTTTATATGTTGAGGAGAAGCCAAAGGAAGTCAATTAGGTCTTGTAGTTCATTAATGATCCCCACAAATCACATTTATAGCAGGACTCATATTGAGTGCTTCACTAGACAGTCCTATATCTGGATACATTTCTGACATATTGGTATTAAGGCTATGAATATAGTGCTGGGATAATTAACTTCTACTGGGGTGAATTCAAACACGTCTCTTTAAGACATTTACCCAATTAGATGCTCGTTGGAGTCCTATAAGCTTATGCACATATTCAAAGGTGGGCGAAAAATGTTGATAAAATTTCACTGCAAGGCACAAGATGCTCAACTACTACCGTAAATAAGATATAAATATATTAGTGTTTGATGTTATGTAGATCACAGACTTTTCTAGTTCTTTCTGACATGATGATATATCAAGGAAAAAAGTGTTATTTTACCAATATTTAATATGAAAAAGTTTATTTTATCAGATACAAATCAATTTGAATCTTGTATCTTGTGATAGTAATGGTCTACAGACAAGACAAGAGCCTATTTTTACTACATATCAGAACGTACTCACTTGGAGTACAGCTGATGGCAGTGATGGGACAGCACCTGTCTCCCTCCACTGAGTGCTATGCTGAGGTGCTGAGCTTGCCCATCACTTCTATCATTTGTACTCCAAATGTATGCCCTAATATTAGTGCAGCTAAAGGCTGGAAAGTAAGGGGGAAGCAGGGGTTTGGAAACCACTTAGATAAAAAAAAATATTTTACAAGAATAAAGACAAATCCCCTAATAATGTGACTTACAAAGTTAATAACTTTCCATGCTGGACATAGTTATAATATATACCAATTTAAAAGTTGACTTGCCTTTCAATTTCATTTAAAAATTTCTTTTTTTTCCAATTGTTTGACCTTCTGAATTTAACTATAACTTTCCACAAACCTAGTTTTGGACTACAATTTCTCACAGTATCAAGTCAATAAATTCAATATGCTAGCAAAACATTTGACAGGTAACAATTCATACTACAACTACTGTAACGCTTTGCGCCGAGACTGGTTGGCGCGGGCGCCTGGGGGTGTGGCCCCACTGGACCACAGACCGAACTTCTCTGGAAGGGGCGTAACTAAGTAGCTTCCTAGGTGTTCGCTGGAGCCTCTGATGGTGAGGTCAGACTTGTGCCATAGGAAGCTACCAGGTACCACTCCAGGGTGGAGTCGGACTGTGGATGCTGATCCCACCGGGGACAAGACACGGGCAGGCAGGCACGGCTGTGACACTGGCTGACAGACGGGTATGGCAGAGGCCCTGACGGGCGGACTGGCTTCACGGAGATACAGGCAGGCAGACGGGTGCGGCTGGCACTCAGGCTGACAGGTGGGCACGGCTGGTACTGGCAGACAGGACTGATACTCTGGTAGGAACTGTTATTCAGATGGATGTGTGGAAACAGGTAAGAACCTGTTCAGACTGGAGAATATAAAGGAACAGGTAGAGACTAGTATAGAAAGTTGCAGAATAAAGATAGAGCAAGAGTGGAAGCAAAGCAGAATCACAGAAGGCGGAGTAAGTAGGAGGTGGAGCTAAGAGAAGAGAAGGAGAAGGCAGAGCAGAGAGAAGAGAAGGAGAAGGCAGAGCAGAGAGTAGAGAAGGAGAAGGCAGAGCAGAGAGTAGAGAAGGAGAAAGCAGAGCCAAGGACGGAGCCTTAGGAGGCGGAGCCAAGAGCAGAGACGCTGGAGGCAGAGCCAAGAGCAGAGATGCTGGAGGCGGAGCCAAGAGCAGAGACGCTGGAGGCAGAGCCAAGAGCAGAGATGCTGGAGGCGGAGCCAAGAGCGGAGACGCTGGAGACAGAGCCAAGAGCGGAGACGCTGGAGGTGGAGCCAAGAGCCAGAACCACAGGAGGTAACGCCAAGAGTAAAAGAGTGCAGAACCACAGGTTGTGGCGAGGAAAGCCGAGAGGCACAGAACCACAGGTTGTGGCAGAACAGAGCAGAGATGCAGAGCCACAGAAAGTGACAAGCAGAGCAGGAGGATAAGGCGGAGGTACACGCAGCAGAGTGGGAAATGACAAATGAGAAACAGTAACGGACATAGACCAGAGTTCTGACAGGAACGGACACGGATACACAAACAGAACACAGATGAAGGCCTGCAGTATTACAGCCCTCTGAGACAGGAAACACACGACCTGGCAGCTCAGTAGCAAGTGCTAACTGAGGGGAATAGTTTGCTCAGGCATCCTCCAATGGGTGAGGATGCCTTAAGTATCAGAGGCCTCAAGGCTATTGCCCAGAAGCACCTTAGGGAGGTGCACACAGTCTCAATAAGAATCCGGAGTGGCTGGCGCCGCCCCCCTATGCACACAGCCAGGAAGTGTACACAGAGCAAGCCACCATGAAGCACATGGCATGGAGCCGGCAGCAGAGAGATCTCACAGCATGGCACAGGGTGAGTGAGTTGATGTAACAGGCTGGTGGGGAATGGAAGGCCATGCAGTGATGCCGGCAGGGTTGTTACAACTACTATTTGGTCAGTTAGTACATTACATTACATAGCAGTATGAAGCCTATTCTTATCTCAGCACGCCTGGTATATTCAGGATTATATCAGATAGAAGGGGTGAACAGCAGTGTGAGCAGCCACTTCTTACCTCAGCACCATGGGTATCTCCAGCATTAGATCAGACAGACAGAGTGGACAAAAACATGAGCAGCCTCTCCCTATTTCAGCACCCATGCTAGCTCCAGTATTAGATCAGATAGGCAAGGTGGACAACAGTGTGAGTGGCTTCTTCTTACCCCAGAACTCTTGGTAGCTGTAGTATTAGATTAGATACACAGGATGGACAGCAGAGTGAGCAGCCTGTTTTTACCTGTGCACTCCTGGTATATCCAGTATTCAATCGGATAGGTGGGTGAACAGCAGTGTGAGTGGCTTCCTCTTACCTCAGCATCCTTGGTAATTCTAGTATTAGATTAGATACACAGGGTGGACAGCAATGTGAGCAGCCTCTTCTTACCTCAACATCTCTGATATCTTCAACATTAGATCAGATAGACAGGGTGGACAGCAATGTGAGCAGCTTCTTCTTACCTCAGCATTCCTGGTAACTCCCGTACTAGATCAGATAGGGTGGACAGCAGTGTGAGCAGCTTCTTACCTCAGCATTCCTGGTAACTCCTGTATCAGATTAGATACACAGGGTGGACAGAAATGTAAGTAGTCTTTTGTTACCTTAGCACCTATGGTATCTCCAGGATTAGATCAGAAACACAGGGTTGACTGCAATGTGAGCAGCATCTTCTTACCTCAGTACATCTGGTGTCTTCATCATTAGATCAGATAGACAGGGTGGACAAAAGTGTGAGCAGCCTCTTCTTTCTTCAGCACCCCTGGTATCATCAGTATTAGATCAGAATATCTACTAGGAGCATATCTTCCACAGCATGAAGGGAACCTGTCCAGTTAATATTTAAGGACAGGTTTCTGTCACTGTAACAAGACCATGGTCATTTTGATGTACTGTATTGATTAAGTTCATTGAAAAAAATAGTATTATTTGCTGGTTAATATTATTTAGGGATTCATTTATTTTACTAGATGGAGGCCCAATGCCATCGCATAGGGAGGGTGGTGACGTCCCGATGGGGGCGGGCTTTGCAGTACTGAGAATCTCTTGTCCCCAAGCACTCACCCACCTATCCACTCACCCACCTATCCACTCTCTCTTTCCACCATGTGCTGAGTTCTCCTTTCTGTGCTCTCTCCTCTGACCTGTCTCTGCCTTGTGCACTCTCTCCTTCCTGTGTGGTGTCTCTCATGTTCTCTCTTCTTTCACTTGTCTCTCCTCTTCCTATGCTGTCTTCTTTCATCATGTGTTCACTCGTTTGAGCCATGTACGCCCTATGTATTCTCTGTTTCCCATGTGCACTTGCCTCTCCTCCTGTGGTAAAATGAAAACAAAGTTATATCTATAATATAATCTATAATATAACGCACACCGCGATCTCCAACAGAGAAGCAGGGACCGCCAGGAGGGTGAGTATCGCCTATATTCACCTGTCCTCCGTTCCACCGCTGAGCGCCGCCATCTTCCCGGTCTTCGGCCTGTGACCTTCAGTTCAGAGGGCACGATGACGCGCTTAATGCGCGCCTACGTCGCCCTCTGACTGACCAGTCACAGCCAGAGGAAGATGGCGGCGCTCAGCGGTGGAACGGAGGACAGGTGAATATAGTAAGTGCTGGGGGGCCTGAGTTGGCGGCGATACCGGCACCTGACCCCCACAGTGCGCCGGTGTCCCCGCCTGCTCAGGCCCCCCAGCACTCGGCGTCCTGTTTACCGTCACCGGAGGTAGAGGACGGCAGGTACTGTAGGAGGTGAGGAGAGAATGGCGGCGGCCGCTGTGGCCCCGGGACGGTGCCGAGTGCAGGAGCACGGCCCCTACGTGCACTGTGTGTGCAGGGGAACCGGTCACCACCTCCCGCCACCCATCACTGCACAGGGCCGCTGTACGGGGCGGGGGCGGGCTGTGGCCACTGATCCAGCTGACGGAGCCACACAAAGGACAACAAGCGCACATGTGTCTCCCGCGGAGAATAAGAGTGGGGGGATGACAGGGTGCACACTACGACGGCTCTGTATAGTGTGTATATCTATGTGTGCACGCAGGGACTTCTACATACACTACATACACACTCTAGCTATATGCACACTATACCGTATATACACACACACTATCAGCCAGAGGAAGATGACAGCGCTCAGCGGTGGAACGGAGGAGAGGTGAATATAGTAAGTGCTGGGGGGCCTGAGCTGGCGGCGATACCGGCACCTGACTCCCACAGCGCGCCGGTGTCCCCGCCTGCTCAGGCCCCCCCAGCACTCTGCGCCCAGCGACTATAGGTGAGTATGTGTTTTTTTTTGTTTGTTTTTTTTTATATTGCAGCAGCAGCATATAATATAACGCTGGGAGCGTCACTCTGTCCGAAGCCTTTAAAGACTGCGCAGGCGCAAGCGCCGGCGCAGTCTTGGCCTAACAGAGTGACGCTCCCGGGAGATTGCGGTGTGCGTTCACACTGAATGCACACCGCGATCTCCAACAGAGAAACAGGGACCGCCAGGAGGGTGAGTATCGCCTATATTCACCTGTCCTCCGTTCCACCGCTGAGCGCCGCCATCTTCCCGGTCTTCGGCCTGTGACCTTCAGTTCAGAGGGCACGATGACGTGCTTAATGTGCGCCAATGTCGCCCTCTGACTGACCAGTCACAGCCAGAGGAAGATGGCGGCGCTCAGCGGTGGAACGGAGGACAGGTGAATATAATAAGTGCTGGGGGGCCTGAGTTGGCACCGATACCGGCACCTGACCCCCACAGTGCGCCGGTGTCCCCGCCTGCTCAGGCCCCCCAGCACTCGGCATCCTGTTTACCGTCACCGGAGGTAGAGGACGGCAGGTACTGTAGGAGGTGAAGAGGGAATGGCGGCGGCCGCTGTGGCCCCGGGACGGTGCCGAGTGCAGGAGCGCGGCCCCTACGTGCACTGTGTGTGCAGGGGAACCGGTCACCACCTCCCGCCGCCCATCACTGCACAGGGCCGCTGTACGGGGCGGGGCAGCTGTGGCCACTGATCCAGCTGACAGAGCCACACAAAGGACAACAAGCGCACATGTGTCTCCCGCGGAGAATAAGAGTGGGGGGATGACAGGGTGCACACTACGACGGCTCTGTATAGTGTGTATATCTATGTGTGCACGCAGGGACTTCTACATACACTACATACACACTCTAGCTATATGCACACTATACCGTATATACACACACACTATCAGCCAGAGGAAGATGGCGTCGCTCAGCGGTGGAACGGAGGACAGGTGAATATAGTAAGTGCTGGGGGGCCTGAGCTGGCGGCGATACCGGCACCTGACCCCCACAGCGCGCCGGTGTCCCCGCCTGCTCAGGCCCCCCCAGCACTCTGCGCCCAGCGACTATAGGTGAGTATGTTTTTTTTTTTTTTTTGCAGCAGCAGCAGCATACGGGGGCATATAGAATGGAGCATGTTAAGGGGGCCATCAACCATAATGGAGCAGTGTACGGGGGCATATAGAATGGAGCATCTTATGGGGGCCATCAGGGCCGGCGTCAGCACCCGGCACAACGGGCAAATGCCGGGGCCCTGGAGAGAGAGGGGGGCCCACTCAGGCTGTCATAGATACAGCTGGGAGAGCAGAGCAGGAGATAACATGCTCTCTCCGCCCACAAAGTCACTGCTGGCTGCGTTCTCTTAACCCCTATGTGCCAGCTCTGACACAAGCATCTTCTCACTCAGTGAGTGCAGCCAGGCAGGCACACATAGGGGTTAAGAGAAGGCAGCCAGTGTGACATTGTTTGTGCTCTCTCCGCCCCTGGCTGGCTGCCGTGCTGCTGAACTTATGAGGCAGATTCAGGAGGAGCTCCTAGTCCTACCAGTGCCTGAGTGAGTGGCGCTGCTATATACTACGTGGGCTGCGCTGCTATACACTACGTGGGCTGCGCTGCTATATACTATGTGGCCGGGCTGCGCTGCTATATACTACGTGGGCTGCGCTGCTATATACTACGTGGGCTGCGCTGCTATATACTATGTGGGCTGCGCTGCTATATACTATGTGGGCTGCTATATACTATGTGGGCTGCGCTGCTATATACTACGTGGGCTGCGCTGCTATATACTACGTGGGCTGCGCTGCTATATACTACGTGGGCTGCGCTGCTATATACTATGTGGCCAGGCTGTGCTGCTATATACTACGTGGGCTGCGCTGCTATATACTACGTGGGCTGCGCTGCTATATACTACGTGGGCTGCGCTGCTATATACTACGTGGGCTGCGCTGCTATATATATGTGGGCTGCGCTGCTATATACTACGTGGGCTGCGCTGCTATATACTACGTGGGCTGCGCTGCTATATACTACGTGGGCTGCGCTGCTATATACTACGTGGGCTGCGCTGCTATATACTACGTGGGCTGCGCTGCTATATAATACGTGGGCTGCGCTGCTATATACTACGTGATCTGCGCTGCTATATACTACGTGGGCTGCTATATACTACGTGGGCTCTGCTATATACTACGTGGGCTGCGCTGCTATATACTACATGGGCTGTGCTATATACTACATGGGCTGCTATATGCTACGTGGGCTGCTATATACTACATGGGCTGCTATATACTACGTGGGCAGTGTTATATACTACATGGCTGTGTTTATATGCGATCATGAATCGGGGTATGTGTTAAAGGGGGGGCCCACTGAGACTCTTTCGCCCGGGGCCCTCAAAAACCTGGAGCCGGCCCTGGGGGGCATAAACCTTTATGGAACAGCTTACGGGGCATACACTATGGAGCATCTTATGGGGGCCATCAACCTTTATGGAGCAGTGTACGGGGCATATACTGTGGAGCATTTTATGGGGGCCATCAACCTTTATGGAGCAGTGTATGGGGCATATATTATGGAGCATCTTATGGGGGCCATAAACCTTTATGGAGCAGTGTACGGGGGCATATACTATGGAGCATCTTATGGGGGCCATCAACCTTTATGGAGCAGTGTACGGGGCATATACTATGGAGCATTTTATGGGGGCCATAAACCTTTATGGAGCAGTGTATGGGGCATATGGATGGGAGCAGCAAATTAAAGAATGGTGGCGCAGGATGGGAGCAGCACATGACAGAACGGGGGCGCAGGATGGGAGCAGCACATGACAGAATGGGGGCGCAGGATGGGAGCAGCACATGACAGGACGGGGGCGCAGGATGGGAGCAGCACATGACAGGATGGGGGCGCAGGATGGGAGCAGCAAATAACAGGATGGGGACGCAGGATGGGTGCAGCACATGACAGGATGGGGACGCAGGATGGGTGCAGCACATGACAGGATGGGGACGCAGGATGGGTGCAGCACATGACAGGAAGGGGACGCAGGATGGGTGCAGCACATGACCGGATGGGGGCGCAGGATGGAGCAACACATGACAGGATGGGGACGCAGGATGGGTGCAGCACATGACAGGATGGGGACGCAGGATGGGAGCAACACATGACAGGATGGGGGCGCAGGATGGGGACGCAGGATGGGTGCAGCACATGACAGGATGGGGATGCAGGATGGGTGCAGCACATGACAGGATGGGGACGCATGATGGAGCAGCACATGACAGGATGGGGGCGCAGGATGGGGACGCAGGATGGGTGCAGCACATGACAGGATGGGGACGCAGGATGGGTGCAGCACATGACAGGATGGGGACGCAGGATGGAGCAGCACATGACAGGATGGGGACGCAGGATGTAGCAGCACATACCAGGATGGAGACCATATGCCAATAGAAATGCTCGCCACCCGGGCGTAGAACGGGTTCAATAGCTAGTCATAGTATATTCGCACACCAAAATAAGTGTGAATCTTGAGGTTTAAGTCAAGGCCATAAAGCAAGGAGAAAGTAGTTGAGTCTAAACTTCCACCAATTCAGAGGCTGCTGGCATGCGCATCACAGCATGTGTAAATGACATGCTGTGACGCAGTGCATAGATAAACAGATAGATCAACTGCGCATCCACTAATTCAGAGGCTTCTGGCAGGCGCGTCACAGCATGTGTCAAACAATGACATGCTGTGAAGCAATTCATAAATAAACAGATAGATCAACTGCGCATCCACCAATTCAGAGGCTGCTGGCAGGCACGTCACAGCATGTGTCAAACAATGACATGCTGTGAAGCAATTAATAAATAAACAGATAGATCAACTGCGCATCCACCAATTCAGAGGCTGCTGGCAGGCGCGTCACAGCATGTGTCAAACAATGACATGCTGTGACACAGTTCATAAATAAACAGATAGACCACTGCGCATGCGCTCCCTGGGTTCGCGCATGCGCAGTTAATGTGCCCACTGTCATCTGCCTCTACAACGATGGCGGTCTGATTTACTGCGCCTGCGCAGTGAATCATTTTCCTACGGCTGCCCATCGGCCGGGATCCCAGCGGCGTCCTGGATCCCAGCGACAGCCTGGATTCCAGTGGAGGCTGCGATCCAAGCAGCGGTCTGGATCCCAGCAGCATCCTGAATCCCAGCGGCAGTCTGGATTCCAGCAGAGGCAGGGATCCCAGCGGCGGTCAGGATCCCAGTGGCGGCCTGGATCCTTGCAGTGGGAAGGGGTCCTTGCGGCATGGGGTTCTTGTGGCGGGGGAGTCCCAGCAGCGGGGAGTCTGGCGATGACCCGCTGGTGGAACTGCGCAAGGGCCTGGTACCACCTGCGGGTGCCATATTGGAATACCCATCACTTGGGTATTCCTATATGGTGGTCGGCGTACTTCCGGTGCGTCGCGGTGGATTGTGGGATTCGAGGACGTCCAGACAGAAGTGGATGACAGACAATTTAAGGTAATTCTATAAATAGACTATTTACTAACAACTTTTTTTATAGGTTTCTAAGGCTGCGAACACTGCAATAAGGACTAAAGAACATTTTTCTAGGACCAAAAATTAGATAATTGAAAGCTTATTACTGATCACTGGTTCGTGTAAAAACAGCGGTAAACAGCTGTTGAAGGAGAAAAACTCTTGTTCATCTGCTAATCCCCTTGTCAGCAGTACATATCGCCATGTTGATTATCTGTGAACTGAATAATTCTATCCATACAGTTTGCATTGGGATTTTAAAGAGAAACTGTCAGCACATTTTTATATATGAAAGTAGTGGTATGGCTGTGTGTCCCGGAAGACAGCAAAATACTTCCGGGACATAGTGCGCCGCTGCATGCGCACTAATGCTTTTCGCCTTTGCCCGCAGTTGGGGAAAGCATACTGCGCATGCGCAAGGCAAGATTGCATTACACACGCGTGAACTACGGAGGGAACCTACTCAAATTCAAGAAAATATTGCGGCCAGCGGGAAAGGAAGGGGTGACTGAAAGAAGAGGAAACACCGCCCATCGGACCGGACACAGGGCATTTACATAGCCCGCCAAATTCAGGTGACAGAGTCCCTTTAAGCATATAAGCTATGTACGAATTAGTTTAGAAGTGCACAAAGGGGGTGACAACTGCACTTGGACTTTTTCTTCTCTCTTGGGCTCACTCGTTCAGGGTGGCTGGACATTTCGGGATCAAGAGGACATCAGAGCTTTTGGCGAGGACCTACTGGTGGCCGCATATGGCCCATGACGTTGAAGACTATATTCAGGCGTGCGTCTCCTGCGCCAAGAATAGGTCTTCTCGATAACAGCCTGCTGGGCTACTTTACCCCCTACCGGTGGCTGATAGTCCCTGGGAGATGGTCGGGATGGACTTTGTGGTTGGCTTAACCAAGTCCCGTAGCTGCACCAATTTTTGGGTAGTTACCAACCATTTCTCTAAAATGGTGCATTTGGTGCCTCTCCCATGGTTACCTTCTGCACGGGCCTTAGCGGCATTGATTGTCAAACATGTCTTCCGCTTACATGGTATGCCTGATAAGATTGTCAGCGACCGGGGTCTCCAGTTTGCGTCTCGGTTCTGGAGAGAGCTTTGTCGCCTACTTAGTATTGAGCTGAATATCTCTACAGCGTACCATCCCGAGACGAATGGGTTGGTACAGAGGGCCAACCAGACCCTGCAACATACCTGCGACATTTTGTCTCGGCCAGGCAGGATAACTGGGCATCCCTGCTACCGTGGGCGGAGTTTACCTTGAACAATGCCGCAGTCGACTCCACTGGAAAGACCCCATTCCTCCTTAATTACGGCCATGTTCCTGTGCCCATGCCCATGTCTTCTGCCGACTCTAGGGTGGCAGATTGGGCAGTGGAAGCACAGTACATCTGGGTCCGCACATAGGATGCCATCCGGGCCTCCAAGGAGAGAATGAGGGTCTCTGCTGATGCACATCGGAGCCCCGCTCCGACCTTTGCTCCTGGCTCTCTGCTCGCAATATCAGGCTGCGAGTTGAGTCCACTAAGTTTGCGCCTCGCTAATTAGGTCCCTTCAAGGTTCTGGAATAGGTTAATCCTGTGGCCTACCGTCTGGCTCTTCCTCCACGCCTGGATATCACCAACACGTTTCATGTGTCCCTCTTAAAGCCCGTTTACATGTCCTGGTTTTCCGAGTCATCTGCCGGGAAATTGGGTTCATCCACAGACGATTATGAGGTGAACGCTATCTTGGCGTGCAAGGTGGTACGTGGCAAAAAGTTCTATCTGGTGGACTGGAGGGGTAACGGCCCAGAGGACAGAACCTGGGAACCTGTGGAGCACATTCGGGCTCTGCTGCTCATTGCAGCCTTTGAACATAGCCATGCCCTTGAGGGGGGGGGCCCTACGAAGGGGGTAATGTTAGGGGTAGAGTTTCCGCCTCTGCACAGGGGGAATCTCGAACCATCTCCGCTGCGGTCTCCCATTCTTCTCCAGTCGCAGTGGAGCCTGCTCAGCAGAGATGTCGGTCCCAGCATCTGGCTCTAGCTGATACTGTGTGACTGGTTGCTGCTGCCCTTCCAGGCTCTGCCTTTGTAGCCAGCACTGATCAGCAGCGAGCAGGTCTTTCTGGGACTAAGTCCTGCTCTTCCCATATTGAGCATGCCCATGGGACTACCTCCCATTGGAGGTCGGGGGTCACATGCTCAGGTCCTGTTGCGGCTCCTATTGGACCATCTGGAAGGTCCCGTAGCCCTGCTGCTATAAAAGGTTTGCATGGCCACTCGGCCATGTGCTAGTGTTTACTTGATAACGTGTGTGTAGATGTGTGATTGTCGCTCCTTAATCATCCCCTTCCTAGCGTTGCTGACTGCTTGCGAGTGGTAGCCCGACGGTGCTGCCTGCACACCTGGCACATGATACAGTGTCTGATTGCAGTGACTGCCAGTGCGGCACCATGCGCTAATAGAGCGCTTTTGTGGCCCAAGTCTGGGTGGTTAGTGGCGTCCGCCAGAGTGGCACTACACGCAGTCTTGTGCATTAAATTATTATTTCCGTTAAACTCTGACACCTCAGTAGTGGTGTCGAGTGCAAGTAGTCTAGAGGAACTCTTTCCCTGAGTCTTGGGACAGAGTTCTGTGACTCCTTGCTTGCGCTCTTTGTGCGGTACCTCGACCCTGTGACACAACAGGGTTCGCTTCCTTCATACCGGGTGTGAGGATAATGTATAATATACTGTAAGTGTGAGGATAATGTATGTCACGATAATGTAAAAACCATAGCTGAGGGATTTTTGCACTTCTGACCATGGTCCTGCAAGCATGACAGCTATAAAACCCCCCTCTCTTCCCCCCCCCCCCCCCCCCGAATACAACAAACCAACCCTATGGCAGACACTGGGTAATTTGAAGATAGTTTGGGAGCAGGGTGTGGCTTTAAACTGCAGGGGACCAATCCTGCAAAGCCACCTTTGGTCCCTCCCTTCTCAGTCAGGAATTTCTTTGTCTCCAGGGTCTGAGAGCGTAAATATCTCTGACCTCAGTGAATATCATTAACCAGCCCTTTAGTGATGACACAAGGCTGGGGGTTTAAAAGTCTTTATGCTTAACCCAGCCTTCAGTCTGAGTCTGAGTTTTTTTTGCCTGAGGAGCTGTACTATCCACTGGGTATTTGGGAGCTCTGCCAGCATGGTTTTGCCTGACATGAACTGAGAACATGTGAGTTTTACCTTTCTTATTTAATCCCTGTTTATTTTATAATTACCTTGTACATATTTTCAATTGTCTCATATTGTAACATCTTTATATACCTTTGTAAACACTGCCTGAATCTTTCGGAGTAAAATATTTAATACTAGTTTCGTTCTCCTGCTCTAAAACGTACCCTAAGTCTTCTGAAGGGAATTACGCTACTGTTTTGGGTTAGCTTCGGACCTGTTTAATCGAAGCTGGTGGCAGCATACCATGTGCTGTGCCTTTGGGAGTCGTTGTAGCGACTGCGGCGTTGATAATTATTGTTCCTGCCTGAGTGGGAGTAGTTATATCGCCTCGCTACAGCGTGCCCAATAGCCAGTACATAGCAGGCATCCTTTCTGGCGACTAATTACCCTAGGTGCAGTACATAGTCTGACCTGAGGGTGAGGGGGGCGCCAGAGAGAAGCAAGTTTTCAAGCGGAACTGTAAAGTGGGATATACATAAATCCCTGCAGTTCGTGGTATATTGAAGAGCAGTGGGATATCTAAAATAAGCCCCTGCTGTAAACTAAGAAGTCAATAGCCTTGTGTGTGTTTTTTCATCACATTGTAGCAGTGGAGGGATAACTAAGGTAAGCCCCCTACACCTGTGATAGCCGTCTGTTGGCCTAAAGTCACCCCGATCCGTGACGTAGGGGTGACGGTCACGGTGTGAATTGTGACACCGGGTGAAGCTAACCCGTGTGTGTATCCACATCATACCGCCATAAAGTCCATCATTACTAAGCAGCAGGTTCCATGTCTGCACTGTGGACCCTAGGCTGCGAACGCACCTCATACCATCTTTCTAATTATTTGGTGCATTCCGCTAGCCCTAACACCGGCCACCTGTACAGTCAATGAGAGGTGGTCAGTTTCCCAGGCAAGGAGCGAGTGTTTGCATGCTCTTTAGAGTCTTCAAGGGCTGCTAGAACTGATAAAGTTGGCAATGAGCATTAACCTTTAGGAGTAAAAATCCCTCTGTTCTTGAAAACCAAGAAGATTTTTGTTAAGAGGTAAATAGCAAAGTTGCCTATTTTTAGAAGTACGTTTCAGTTACCCATTTACCAAAGATAAGAAAACTCCTTTTCAAAGAAAAGAGGTTGAAACTTTGTCCGATTCAGTAAACAAGCCTGGAGTTGTAGTTGGACATATGGCTCTTAAATGCTGTATTAATCAGAGTTTTTCTGGCAGTTTGTGTTAAAAAATTTATAAAGAGCTTAAAAAATATATCAGTCAAGTATATCAGCCATCCCTTTCTCCCTAAAAGCCAAAATGTCCTCTATTACATTACACTATAATGTACTGAAGAACCCTTTTGAAGAACCGAGATTAGCTATCACTAACAAGATTCCAGTAAAAGAACATGCAATCACGGAGACTACTGAGTGTGTTTGACTCTACGAAACAGAAATAAAAGGGTTATGGAATTGATTGCCGGATCAAGGGCTGAAAGAAAAACAATCTCAACACTGCATTAAAAAGTCTAGACATATTACAGCGCGATAATAGGATTTATATTTCTGGGTGTATAATCAGATGGCGAGGCACGGAGCGTTAATACCTAAACTAATCATGCCACCTAATGCAAGTTTGTTTTGTACAAAATTATTTCCACCTAATGTGCCTCTTTTCTGTACTGACGATATCCGTTTGCCGTTAAGAGAGAATGTCTTTTTCCTTATTCCTTGTATCTAGGTCGATACTTTGTAATAAGAACCAATTTTATTTGAGGGAGATAATTGCTCAGAATATAACATTTTTTGCCCATTAGATGCGAGAGATGAAAGGTCCATTCCGTGTTGTTGATGATTAATTTAGCCAAGGCCAAAGTCAAGATGTTGAACTAAGGTCTGGCGAACCAGCTAATTGATATTGAGTCATTTCTTCTAAACTGATTGAACAGCATGTACATTATTATTATTATTATTATTATTATTATTTATACAGCACCATTAATTCCATGGTGCTGTACATGAGAAAGGAGTTACATACAGGATTATGGGATAGTGGGGATAGTACATTGAGACTTGACTTGAAGATATAGGTACCTAGAAAGGAACATCTTCTTTACTCGCATATAGAGATGTGTCCCTCCCCTTACTGTACCTTTTCATGAATTCCAAATCCTCACTAAATAAATTCAATATAGTATCGCAGCATGTTAGCAAAACCCTCCGCAGACTGCATTTCACAGTAAAACCACTTGGTGACAACTTATAGACACATTGAATAAACATCTCCTGACAGAGTATGGCAAAATCATGGTCGTCTGAGGCTATTCATCTCAGGATATGTAGATCCTAGAGGAAATATAAGAAAAGTGTGTGACCTGGGATAGATATTTAAAATTGTCCCCAACATGACTTTTGGAAACGGGATGGCCCCCCCACTGCACCTTAAAACACCCATAATAATAATAATCTCTTTATATAGTCCCAACACATTCCGCTGCCCTGATGGGGCTCAAAATCTAAATTACCTATCAGTATATCTTTCAAATGTGGGAGGAAACCCACACAAACACAGTGAGAACATATAAACTCCTTTCAGATGTTGTCCTTGGTGGGATTTGAACCCAGGACTCCAGCACTGCAAGGCTGCAGTGCTGACCACTGAGCCACTGTGCACAACTGCACTAAACCTAGACACTGGAATAAATACACAAAACACAATATTTTGGATGTTAAAATGGTCATAGCTTTATTTAAATCACATGATTAAAACACTCATTGGAGTCAGGTGAAGTGATAATACATTGGGATTCACAAGTACTGTGATATCCCCATAAGGTTTTACATCCTATATAAGTTAAAATGAGTCCAGCTTAACTTATCTGCAACTTCCACATGACTGCTAAACCGCAAAGCTGCGACGGGATATAAACTAGAATGAATTGGATATGATACAAGATATGGTTCCTTAATATATGGTAGTCCAAGTAGTAATTTGTGGTCAGCACATCAAAATATAGAATACAACAACATTGCAAGAGATGTGGTAGATCGCCGGAAACAAGTGAACACTAGTGTTGAGCATTCCGATACCGCAAGTATCGGGTATCGGCCGATACTTGCGGTATCGGAATTCCAATACCGAGTTCCGATACTTTTGTGGTATCGGGAATCGGTATCGGATCCATATTAATGTGTAAAATAAAGAATTAAAATAAAAAATATTGATATACTTACCTCTCTGGAGGCCCCTGGACATCACCGCTGGTAACCGGTAGCCTTCTTTGCTTAAAATGAGCGCGTTTAGAGCCTTCCATGACGTCACAGCTTCTGATTGGTCGCGTGCCGCTCATGTGACCGCCACGCGACCAATCACAAGTCACGACTAGAGTTGAGCGACCTTGACCTTTTTAGAGTCGAGCCGGGTTTTGCGAAACCCGACTATGTCCAAAGTCGGGTAGAGTGAAATCGGCCGATTATGACGTAAAGTCGGGATCGACCGAAACACGAAACCCAATGCAAGTCAATGGGGCAGCATAGTCGGCAGTGAGTGGGGGCCAGGAAAACACCTAGAGTGGCCATTTTAATGTCAAAACCATCCATTCTTCTTAATGAAGCTTGTCAAGCGTAATTTACCTTATAATAATTGGAAGGCATTTGAAATTGGGGGTCATTTGGCTAAAGTTGTGGGGGGTAGGGCTGGTTCAAGTAATTAGTGGGCCCAGGAAATCTGGACCACGTCACGGCAGTGGAGCAGGGAGAGGTAAGTATTTCAACTTTGCAAGTGCTGTGAACCTGAGCAAGCAGGGGGGGCCCACTCGTTGGCATTGGCACTGGCACAGGGCCCCTCAAAGTACAGCGGTGTGTTTGCACGGCGGGGGCGCCTCCCACCGGCAGCAACACTTTTGCGTACTATGAGAGGCCCTGTGCCAGTGACGTCGCCAACTAGTATTCCTCCCCCCACCTGATGAAGGAACCTGCACTTTCATCTGCACCTTCCTCTTTGTCCCCGTGTAAGGTGGTATGGTATGCGGGAAGAGCAACCTGACTTTCAGCAGGGTCACAATGTTGTTGTGTAGCGTGCACGGGGAATGTTGCGTTATGGGTCAATGTACCAGCAGACTCATCTATCACTGGCTGGGCAATGGGCACGATGAAGTGGAAACACAGATATAGGCCCAAAGAAGAAAGTGGGCTAAATGCAGTTCAAAATTGGTAACACAGGAATAACCAGGGGGCATTGCAGTGGAGGACAACTGGAATGAGAGGCTGACACAGAGAGTAGGGCCAAATCAGTAAGTAGTCGAAATGCAGTTCAAAATTGGCAACCGTAGTAAACAGGCGGCACAGCTTTGTTCAGTGGAGGAGAACAGCAAGGAGTGGCAGACACCGATAGTAGGCCCCAACCCAACTAGTAGGCCAAATGCAGTCTAACAATAACAACTACTTAACGAGAGGCTGAAAATGGTATTTCAGGACAGGAAACCAGGAGAACAGCAAGGAGTGGCAGACACCGATAGTAGGCCCCAAACCAACTAGTACGCCAAATGCAGTTGTTCCATTTAACCACAATTTAATGAGAGCCTGAAGATAGAAGCTCAGGAAAGGCAACCTGGGGAACACCTTGGAGTGTAACACACCATCTCTCTCCACCCCATACCCATTTTGTAGGCCTAATGCTGTGTACTTTTCTACAACTACTAAACGAGAGTCGGAAGACCGAAGCAATGGCAAGGAAACCTGGGGAACACCTTGGAGTGTAACACACCATCTCTCTCCACCCCATACCCAATTTGTAGGCCTAATGCAGCCTACTTTCCGACACCTACTAAACGAGAGCATGAAGATCGAAGCTCAGGAAAGGCAACCTGGGGAACACCTTGGAGTGTAACACACCATCTCTCTCCACCCCATACCCATTTTTTAGGCCTAATGCAGTGTACTTTTCTACAACTACTAAACGAGAGTCGGAAGACCGAAGCAATGGCAAGGAAACCTGGGGAACACCTTGGAGTGTAACACACCATCTCTCTCCACCCCATTCCCCATTTTTTAGGCCTAATGCAGCCTACTTTCCGACACCTACTAAACGAGAGCATGAAGATCGAAGCTCAGGAAAGGCAACCTGGGGAACACCTTGGAGTGTAACACACCATCTCTCTCCACCCCATACCCATTTTGTAGGCCTAATGCTGTGTACTTTTCTACAACTACTAAACGAGAGTCGGAAGACCGAAGCAATGGCAAGGAAACCTGGGGAACACCTTGGAGTGTAACACACCATCTCTCTCCACCCCATACCCAATTTGTAGGCCTAATGCAGCCTACTTTCCGACACCTACTAAACGAGAGCATGAAGATCGAAGCTCAGGAAAGGCAACCTGGGGAACACCTTGGAGTGTAATACACCATCTCTCTCCACCCCATACCCATTTTGTAGGCCTAATGCTGTGTACTTTTCTACAACTACTAAACGAGAGTCGGAAGACCGAAGCAATGGCAAGGAAACCTGGGGAACACCTTGGAGTGTAACACACCATCTCTCTCCACCCCATACCCAATTTGTAGGCCTAATGCAGCCTACTTTCCGACACCTACTAAACGAGAGCATGAAGATCGAAGCTCAGGAAAGGCAACCTGGGGAACACCTTGGAGTGTAACACACCATCTCTCTCCACCCCATACCCATTTTGTAGGCCTAATGCTGTGTACTTTTCTACAACTACTAAACGAGAGTCGGAAGACCGAAGCAATGGCAAGGAAACCTGGGGAACACCTTGGAGTGTAACACACCATCTCTCTCCACCCCATACCCAATTTGTAGGCCTAATGCAGCCTACTTTCCGACACCTACTAAACGAGAGCATGAAGATCGAAGCTCAGGAAAGGCAACCTGGTGAAAACCTTGGAGTGTAACACAACCTGTCTCTACACCCCATACCAAATTTGTAGGCCTAATGCAGCGTAGTTTCCACCAACTACTAAACGAGAGCCGGAAGATCGAAGCTCATGAAAGGCAACCCGGGGAACACCTTGGAGTGTAACACAACCTCTCTCTACACCACGAAAGGGCTGATTCTTAGGAAGGAAGGCTGTTGTAAATAAGCATTGCGCGTCCGAGGGTGATTATATTCTTATTCGGTATCTACTCACCCTCGGACGCGCCATGCTTCTTGATTTGTAATTAATGTTTATTTGCAATGTGCTTTTGACTTACTCAATTATTTTTTTAATTATTGATTTTATTAAATTAATAGTTTAACATCTTATTGGAAATAATTTAAAGGAGACGCGACAGGACAACACTCGGTGGATGCCATATCTGTGTTAACAACTCCAAAAAACTTTCAGTTAACTTCTTGCAGGAGAAAGAAATTGTAGCTGTTGGACCTTTGTAGTACAGTTCCAGATATTTGTTGTGTGTTTGTTTTGATTGTTAAAATGTCTGCATTTGAGATCTCAACACGATCTTATTTTTTATAATCAAATTAATTTTTTAAATATTTTATTAGGTTGGTTCAAGGGGTGCACGGGCCGCAGTAGACAGGTCAGTGGAGGCCTAGTGGAAGGAGGGACCGCAGATGCGCCACTGTTTCACCCATACACAATTAGTAGGCCTAATGCAGCGTAGTTTCCAACAGCTACTAAACGAGAGCCGGAAGATCGAAGCTCAGGAAAGGCAACCTGGGGAACACCTTGGAGTGTAACACAACCTCTCTCTACACCACGGAAGGGCTGATTCTTAGGAAGGAAGGCTGTTGTAAATAAGCATTGCGCGTCCGAGGGTGATTATATTCTTATTCGGTATCTACTCACCCTCGGATGCGCCATGCTTCTTGATTTGTAATTAATGTTTATTTGCAATGTGCTTTTGACTTACTCAATTATTTTTTTAATTATTGATTTTATTAAATTAATAGTTTAACATCTTATTGGAAATAATTTAAAGGAGACGCGACAGGACAACACTCGGTGGATGCCATATCTGTGTTAACAACTCCAAAAAACTTTCAGTTAACTTCTTGCAGGAGAAAGAAATTGTAGCTGTTGGACCTTTGTAGTACAGTTCCAGATATTTGTTGTGTGTTTGTTTTGATTGTTAAAATGTCTGCATTTGAGATCTCAACACGATCTTATTTTTTATAATCAAATTAATTTTTTTTATATTTAATGATGTTGGTTCAAGGGGTACACGGGCAGCAATAGACAGGTCAGTGGAGGCCTAGTGGAAGGAGTGACGGCAGACAGGCATCAAAGGCCTAACATTGGGCTGGCTGTAGGCAAGTTAAAATTGGTTCCAGGGGAACACGGCCATCAGTGGCCTGGTCAGTGTAGTTGTAGTTGAAAGAACGGGACGCAGACAGGCTTCGAAGGCCTAACATAATAACATAGGGCTGGCTGTAGGCAAGTTAAAATTGGTTCCAAGGGAACACGGCCATCAGTGGCCTGGTCAGTGTAGTTGTAGTTGAAAGAACGGGACGCAGACAGGCTTCGAAGGCCTAACATAACAAACTTGGGCTGGCTGTAGGCACTTTTAAATTTGTTCCAGGGGTACATGGGCAGCAGTGTATGGTCAGTGGAAGTCTAGTGGAAGGAGTGACCGCAGACAGGCTTCCAAGGCCTAACATAACAAACTTGGGCTGGCTGTAGGCACTTTTAAATTGGTTCCAGGGGTACACGGGCAGCAGTGGTCTGGTCAGTGGAAGTCTAGTGGAAGGAGTGACCGCAGACAGGCTTCCAAGGCCTAACATAACAAACTTGGGCTGGCTGTAGGCACTTTTAAATTGGTTCCAGGGGTACACGGGCAGCAGTGGTCTGGTCTGTGGAAGTCTAGTGGAAGGAGTGACCGCAGACAGGCTTCGAAGGCCTAACATAACAAAATTGGGCTGACTGTAGGCACTTTTAAATTGGTTCCAGGGTAACACGGCCAGCAGTGGCCTGGTCAGTGTAGTAGTTGTAGAAAGAAGGGACCGCAGACAGGCTTCGAAGGCCTAACATAACAAAAATGTCAAAACAATGGTATTGTCAGTGCCAGGCATTGAAGGATGTCAGCGCCTAGACTACACATTGGTGAAGCTGTGAGAGATAATTTTGCTAGTGGTAGAGCACTGTTTGAGCTGGGGGGGGGAACTGTCTTGTGGCCGGCGGTACAGGCACAGGGCCCCTCATATTACAACGGTGTGTTTGACGTTGGGTGCGCACCACCACCGCCAGAGACACTTTATTGTACTATGAGGGACCCAGTGGCAGTGCCGTCGACCAAAAGCGGCCACACCCACCTCTTCAGACAAACAGCACTCTCAAGGGTCCAAGCGCAAAGTGGCGATAGCACGGCCCCGTGTGGGGAGTTTGGCCATTTCGTGAGGTGGAAACATGTCGTATGCTGGACAATCAGGTGAAGAAAATTACGAGATTGGAAAAGTCATTCAGAATAGTCCACAGGCAAGACCTTTTCATAGGAAAGCTAGGTGTCAGCCGGGCAGGGTGGGGCAAAAGATTTTGAAATCCAGTTGTGGTTCATTTTAATGAAGGTTAGATCATCTACATTTTGGGTAGCCAGACGAGTCCTTTTTTCTGTTAGTATTGAACCTGCAGCACTGAATACTCTTTCTGATAGGACACTAGCTGCCGGGCAAGCAAGCTCCTGCAATGCATATTCTGCCAATTCTGGCCAGGTGTCTAATTTGGATGCCCAGTAATCAAATGGGAATGACGGTTGAGGGAGAACGTCGATAAGGGATGAAAAATAGTTTGTAACCATACTGGACAAATGTTGTCTCCTGTCACTTTGAATTGATGCTGCAGTACCTGTCCTGTCTGCGGTCATAGAAAAATCACTCCACAACCTGGTCAGAAAACCCCTCTGGCCAACGCCACTTCTGATTTCTGCCCCTCTAACACCTCTGGTCTGCTGGCCCCTGGAGCTCGTGTGAGAACGATCACGGGCGCTGTGTGCAGGGAATGCCAGAAGCAAACGGTCAACAAGAGTTGATTGTTTTGTTGCTAATATTAGTTCCAAGTTCTCATGTGGCATAATATTTTGCAATTTGCCTTTATAGCGAGGATCAAGGAGGCAGGCCAACCAGTAATCGTTATCGTTCATCATTTTTGTAATGCGTGTGTCCCTTTTGAGGATACGCAAGGCATAATCCGCCATGTGGGCCAAAGTTCCCGTTGTCAAATCTGCGGTTGTGCTTGGTTGAGGGGCAGTTGCAGGCAAATCTACGTCACTTGTGTCCCTCAAAAAACCAGAACCCGGCCTTGCCACGCCACCAATTTCCCGTGCCCCCGGGAAAGCTTCCTCATTAAAAATATACTCATCCCCATCATCCTCCTCATCCTCCACCTCCTCTTCGCCCGGTACCTCGTCATGTACACTGCCCTGACCAGACAATCGCTGACTGTCATCAAGGCTTTCCTCTTCCTCTGGTGCAGACGCCTGATCCTTTATGTGCGTCAAACTTTGCATCAGCAGACGCATTAGGGGGATGCTCATGCTTATTATGGCGTTGTCTGCACTAACCAGCCGTGTGCATTCCTCAAAACACTGAAGGACTTGACACATGTCTTGAATCTTCGACCACTGCACACCTGACAACTCCATGTCTGCCATCCTACTGCCTGCCCGTGTATGTGTATCCTCCCACAAAAACATAACAGCCCGCCTCTGTTCGCACAGTCTCTGAAGCATGTGCAGTGTTGAGTTCCACCTTGTTGCAACGTCTATGATTAGGCGATGCTGGGGAAGGTTCAAAGAACGCTGATAGGTCTGCATACGGCTGGAGTGTACAGGCGAACGGCGGATATGTGCGCAAAGTCCACGCACTTTGAGGAGCAGGTCGGATAACCCCGGATAACTTTTCAGGAAGCACTGCACCACCAGGTTTAAGGTGTGAGCCAGGCAAGGAATGTGTTTCAGTTGGGAAAGGGAGATGGCAGCCATGAAATTCCTTCCGTTATCACTCACTACCTTGCCTGCCTCAAGATCTACAGTGCCCAGCCACGACTGCGTTTCTTGCTGCAAGAACTCGGACAGAACTTCCGCGGTGTGTCTATTGTCGCCCAAACACTTCATAGCCAATACAGCCTGCTGACGTATGCCAATAGCTGCCCCATAATGGGAGACCTGGTGTGCAACAGTGGCAGGTGCGGATGGAGTGTTTGTGCGACTGCGGTCTGTGGACGAGCTCTTGCTTCTGCAGGAGGACGAGGAGGAGGAGGAGGAGGAGGGGGTGCGAACGGCTACAGACAACTGTTTACTAGACCGTGGGCTAGGCAGAACTGTCCCAAACTTGCTGTCCCCTGTGGACCCTGAATCCACCACATTTACCCAGTGTGCCGTGATGGACACGTAACGTCCCTGGCCATGCCTACTGGTCCATGCATCTGTTGTCAGGTGCACCTTTGTGCTCACAGATTGCCTGAGTGCATGGACGATGCGCTCTTTAACATGCTGGTGGAGGGCTGGGATGGCTTTTCTGGAAAAAAAGTGTCGACTGGGTAGCTCGTAGCGTGGTACAGCGTAGTCCATCAGGTCTTTGAAAGCTTCGCTTTCAACTAACCGGTAGGGCATCATCTCTAACGAGATTAGTCTAGCTATGTGGGCGTTCAAACCCTGTGTACGCGGATGCGAGGCTAAGTATTTCCTTTTTCTAACCATAGTCTCATGTAGGGTGAGCTGGACTGGAGAGCTGGAGATCGTGGAACTAGCGGGGGTGCCGGTGGACATGGCAGACTGAGAGACGGTGGGAGATGGTATTGTTGCCGCCGGTGCCCTAGATGCAGTGTTTCCTACTACGAAACTGGTGATTCCCTGACCCTGACTGCTTTGGCCTGGCAAAGATACCTGCACAGATACAGCAGGTGGTGCGCTAAATGGTGGTCCTACACTGCCGGAAGGGATGTTGCGTTGATGACTAGCTTCATTGGCCGAGGGTGCAACAACCTTAAGGGACGTTTGGTAGTTAGTCCAAGCTTTCAAATGCATGGTGGTTAAATGTCTATGCATGCAACTAGTATTGAGACTTTTCAGATTCTGACCTCTGCTTAAGGAAGTAGAACATTTTTGACAGATGACTTTGCGCTGATCAATTGGATGTTGTTTAAAAAAATGCCAGACTGCACTCTTTCTAGCATCGGATACCTTTTCAGGCATTGCAGACTGAGCTTTAACCGGATGGCCACGCTGTCCTCCACCAGGTTTTGGCTTTGCCACGCGTTTTGGGCAAGATACGGGCCCGGCAGATGGAACCTGTGGCGATGTTGATGCCTGCTGCGGCCCCTCCTCCTCCTCTGCTTCAGAACTGCTGCCGCCTGCACCCTGTTCCCCCAATGGCTGCCAATCGGGGTCAAGAACTGGGTCATCTAATAACTCTTCTTGTACCTCCTGCGCAACTTCGTCTGTGTCACCGTGTCGTTCGGTGGTATAGCGTTCGTGATGGGGCAACATAGTCTCATCAGGGTCTGATTCTTGATCAGCACCCTGCGAGGGCAATGTTGTGGTCTGAGTCAAAGGACCAGCATAGTAGTCTGGCTGTGGCTGTGCGTCAGTGCACTCCATGTCAGATTCAATTTGTAATGGGCATGGACTGTTAACTGCTTCACTTTCTAAGCCAGGGACGGTATGTGTAAAGAGCTCCATGGAGTAACCCGTTGTGTCGCCTGCTGCATTCTTCTCTGTTGTTGTTTTTGCTGAAGAGGACAAGGAAGTGACTTGTCCCTGACCGTGAACATCCACTAACGACGCGCTGCTTTTACTTTTACCAGTTTCACGAGAGGAGGCAAAAGAGCTAGAGGCTGAGTCAGCAAGATAAGCCAAAACTTGCTCTTGCTGCTCCGGCTTTAAAAGCGGTTTTCCTAATCCCAGAAAAGGGAGCGTTCGAGGCCTTGTGTAGCCGGACGACGAACCTGGCTCCACAGCTCCAGACTTAGGTGCAATATTTTTTTCCCCACGACCACCTGATGCTCCACCACTACCACTACCCTCATTACCAGCTGACAATGAACGCCCCCGGCCACGACCTCTTCCACTAGACTTCCTCATTGTTTTAAAAACGTAACCAAACTAACGTTATTTGTTGCAGTCACACAACTTACACGGTGAGCTATAACTTCAGTATGATTTAGCTACCCCTTTACAGGTTGGTGAGACCACAGCGAAAATCAGGCCCAATGTTACACACTCTTTTTTTGGTGGCTGCAAATTAGAGAGATGCCCCACACGCAGGACTGTCACTGAAGCACAAATGTTAATATTAATGTCACACTATTATTTTTTTTTTATTTTTATTTTTTTCAGGAACACTTTAGAAACCCCCCAAAAAAAAAAAATAGATTTTTGCAGGGAGAATTTAGAAAACAAATGTAACAAACTATATGCTTTCTATGGGCCACTGAGTGAGAGATGACGCACACAGGAATCAGGAGTGGCACACAAGCCCAGAGGCCAATATTTTTCTACCAATGATTGATGGAGTTATTTTCTCTGGTAGATTTTGGAACCCAAATCAAGGAAAAAAAATATAGGCTTTCTATGGACCACAATTGGAGAGAGAGAGAGAGAGAGAGAGAGAGATGGCACACCCAGGAGTCAAGACTGGCACACAAGCAGAAAGGCCAATATTAATCTCCCACTGTTTTTTTTGTTTGTTTTTTTTTTTTTTTTTTTCAGGGAGACTTTAGAAAAAAAAATAATAAAAAAAATATGATTTTATCAGAAAGAATTTAGAAACCAAATAAAATAAAATGATTTTTTCAGGGAGAATTTATAAAAAAAATAAAAACAAAAATAGGCGTTCTATGGCCCACTGACTGAGAGATGACGCACACAGGAGTCAGGAGTGGCACACAAGCCCAGAGGCCAATATTTTTCTACCAATGATTGATGTAGTTATTTTCTCTGGTAGATTTTGGAACCCAAATCAAGGAAAAAAAATATAGGCTTTCTATGGACCACAATTGGAGAGAGAGAGAGAGAGAGATGGCACACCCAGGAGTCAAGACTGGCACACAAGCAGAAAGGCCAATATTAATCTCCCACTGTTTTTTTTGTTTGTTTGTTTTTTGTTTTTTTCAGGGAGACTTTAGAAAAAAAAATAATAAAAAAAATATGATTTTATCAGGAAGAATTTAGAAACCAAATAAAATAAAATGATTTTTTCAGGGAGAATTTATAAAACAAATAAAAACAAAAATAGGCGTTCTATGGCCCACTGACTGAGAGATGACGCACACAGGAGTCAGGAGTGGCACACAAGCCCAGAGGCCAATATTTTTCTACCAATGATTGATGTAGTTATTTTCTCTGGTAGATTTTAGAACCCAAATCAAGGAAAAAAAATATAGGCTTTCTATGGACCACAATTGGAGAGAGAGAGAGAGAGAGAGAGAGAGAGAGAGATGGCACACCCAGGAGTCAAGACTGGCACACAAGCAGAAAGGCCAATATTAATCTCCCACTGTTTTTTTTGGTTGTTTTTTTTTTTTTTTTTTCAGGGAGACTTTAGAAAAAAAAATAATAAAAAAAATATGATTTTATCAGGAAGAATTTAGAAACCAAATAAAATAAAATGATTTTTTCAGGGAGAATTTATAAAACAAATAAAAACAAAAATAGGCGTTCTATGGCCCACTGACTGAGAGATGACGCACACAGGAGTCAGGAGTGGCACACAAGCCCAGAGGCCAATATTTTTCTACCAATGATTGATGTAGTTATTTTCTCTGGTAGATTTTGGAACCCAAATCAAGGAAAAAAAATATAGGCTTTCTATGGACCACAATTGGAGAGAGAGAGAGAGAGAGAGAGAGAGAGAGAGATGGCACACCCAGGAGTCAAGACTGGCACACAAGCAGAAAGGCCAATATTAATCTCCCACTGTTTTTTTTGGTTGTTTTTTTTTTTTTTTTTCAGGGAGACTTTAGAAAAAAAAATAATAAAAAAAATATGATTTTATCAGGAAGAATTTAGAAACCAAATAAAATAAAATGATTTTTTCAGGGAGAATTTATAAAACAAATAAAACCAAAAATAGGCGTTCTATGGCCCACTGACTGAGAGATGACGCACCCAGGAGTCAAGACTGGCACACAAGCAGAAAGGCCAATATTAATCTCCCACTGTTTTTTTTTTTTTTGTTTTTTTTTCAGGGAGACTTTAGAAAAAAAAATAATAAAAAAAATATGATTTTATCAGGAAGAATTTAGAAACCAAATAAAATAAAATGATTTTTTCAGGGAGAATTTAGAAAACAAATAAAACCAAAAATAGGCGTTCTATGGCCCACTGACTGAGAGAGAGAGAGAGATGGAACGCTTAGTACTGGCACACAAGCCCAAAGGGCAATATTAATCTCCCTTTTTTTTTCCAGGGAGAATTTCTAAAACCCAAAAAAAAAAAAAAATAGGCTTTCTATGGCCCACTATTTGTGAGAGAGATGGGACGCTCAGGACTGGCACAGATGGCACGCTCACAACTGGCACACAAGCCCAGAGGCCAATATTAATCTCCCTTTTTTCAGGGAAAATTTATAAAACAAAAAAAAAAATTAAATAGGCTTTCTATGGCCCACTATTTGTGAGAGAGATGGCACGCTCAGGACTGGCACAGATGGCACGCTCACAACTGGCACACAAGCCCAGAGGCCAATATTAATCTCCCTTTTTTTCAGGGAGAATTTATAAAACCAAAAAAAAAATTAAATAGGCTTTCTATGGCCCACTATTTGTGAGAGAGATGGCACGCTCAGGGCTGGCACAGATGGCACGCTCAGGACTGGCACACAAGCCCAGAGGCCAATATTAATCTCCCTTTTTTTCAGGGAGAATTTATAAAACCCAAAAAAAAATAAAATAGGCTTTCTATGGCCCACTATTTGTGAGAGAGATGGCACACTCAGGACTGGCACACAAGCCCAAAGGCCAATATTAATCTCCCACTGTATTTTTATCAGGGAGAATTTATACACCCCACAAAAAAAAATACAGAAAAATGAAAAGGCTTTCTATGGCCCACTATGTGAGAGAGATGGCACACACAGGGATGGCACTCTAGCAGAAATGCCAAATTGCCAATCTTAATCTCCCACCAAAAAAAAAAAAAAACAGGGAATGTCCTACAATTACTATCTCCCTGCCTGCAGTAATCTCAGCCAGGTATGGCAGGCAGCTACTATCTCCCTGCCTGCAGTAATCTCAGCCAGGTATGGCAGGCAGCAATAAGGAGTGGACTGATGCACAAATGAAATAAAAAGTGTGGACAAACAAAAAAGATAGCTGTGCAGAAAGGAAGGAACAAGAGGATTTGTGCTTTGAAAAAAGCAGTTGGTTTGCACAGCGGCGTACACACAGCAATGCAGCTATCAGGGAGCCTTCTAGGGCAGCCCAATGAGCTACAGCGCTGAGGGGAAAAAAAAAAAAAAAAAAAACTTCCACTGTCCCTGCACACCGAGGGTGGTGTTGGACAGTGCAAATCGCTGCAGCACAAGCGGTTTTGTGGTTAATGGACCCTGCCTAACGCTATCCCTGCTTCTGACAAAGCGGCAGCAACCTCTCCCTAAGCTCAGATCAGCAGCAGTAAGATGGCGGTCGGCGGGAACGCCTCTTTATAGCCCCTGTGATGTCGCAGACAGCAAGCCAATCACTGCAATGCCCTTCTCTAAGATGGTGGGGACCAGGACCTATGTCATCACGCTGCCCACACTCTGCGTTTACCTTCATTGGCTGAGAAATGGCGCTTTTCGCATCATTGAAACGCGACTTTGGCGCGAAAGTCGCGTACCGCATGGCCGACCCCGCACAGGGGTCGGATCGGGTTTCATGAAACCCCGACTTAGCCAAAAGTCGGCGACTTTTGAAAATGTTCGACCCGTTTCGCTCAACCCTAGTCACGACGTCATTCTCAGGCCCTAAACTCCTCATTCTAGGAATTTAGGACCTGAGAATGACGTCGCGGCTTGTGATTGGTCGCGTGGCGGTCACATGAGCGGCACACGACCAATCAGAAGCCGTGACGTCATGGAAGGCCCTAAACGCGCTCATTTTAAGCAAAGAAGGCTGCCGGTTACCAGCGGTGATGTCCAGGGGCCTCCGGAGAGGTAAGTATATCAATATCTTTTATTTTAATTCTTTATTTTACACATTAATATGGATCCCAGGGCCTGAAGGAGAGTTTCCTCTCCTTCAGACCCTGGGAACCATCAGGATACCTTCCGATACTTGGTGTCCCATTGACTTGTATTGGTATCGGGTATCGGTATCGGCGATATCCGATACTTTTCGGGTATCGGCCGATACTATCCGATGCCGATACTTCAAGTATCGGACGGTATCGCTCAACGCTAGTGAACACTAATGTTGAAAGATTAATATACTTCTTTATTAGAGAATAATTATCATGCACTAATATAAAATGGTGCCTCAAAAGACAGAACGCAGATAAAGGTAATCATGGAGGGACACGGTGATGGAGGTACGCGGTGATGGTCCTTAAAGAAGTTGTCCACTACTATAAAGTTTTGGGTTTTTTTCATAAATCTTGCTATTATGTGCCACTGAAAACATCTACTGTGTTTATTTTAGCAATATTAGCTGTTATCATGCTGTAGCAGCACATCTTCAGTGCTGGATTCAGCTCTCATGGGGTTAATCGACAACTTCCTTATTGTGCCCTAATACTACAGGTTCCATGATGCTTTGCACTGCCACTAAGCCCGAACCCAGCACACCCACTCCAAAAACACACCCAAACTCCTCCCTCCCCTCCCTCCTCTCTCTCCTCTCTCTTCAAAAAGATTTGTGGTGTCATTTCTGTCCAACTCGTCTTTTACATTTGTCCAACCCACACAGATAGATAGATAGATAGATAGATACATAGATAGATAGATAAATAGATATTAGATAGATAGATATTAGATAGATAGATAGAGAGATAGATATTAGATAGAGAGAGAGATAGACAGTGTCGGACTGGGGTGCCTAGGGCCCACCAGTGAAACCGACTCCAGGGGCCCACTCTAAATTTCAGCACCCAGGCTAGGTACACCTTTGTGTTGTAGTATTTCTTAGGAGGCTCAGTAGTAAGTTTCATCATATTCACTAGAACAGGTACAACATGCTGCACATTTGTTTCTGCTAAAAAGATGGACACTCTAAGGATGTGTTTCCACGGTCAGGAAATGCTGCATGTTTGACGCTGCGTAGAGCCGCAGTGTCAAACACGCAGCGTTCAGATGTTACAACATAGTGGAGGGGATTTCCTGAAATCCAGTCTCCACTATGCAGTAAAACACGCAGGTGGCAGACCCGCATAAATGGACATGCGGCGCGTCTTTCCAGAACGCAGCATGTCTGTTTACAATGCGGCGACGCTCCGTCGCCGCACCGTAAATTTACCATAGACTATCATTAGAGGCAGTAAAACCGCATCTAATGATTAGAAACATGCGTAATACAAATTTAAGTAAGGTCTTACCTGTCCCGCCGCCGGAAGTCCACTGCAGTTCTCGCGATAACTTAGCTTACCAAGAGAACTACCGTGCAAGTGACCGGAGGTTATCTCCGGTCACTAATCTGGTTCTCACGGTCAGCCGATTGTGAGAACGATGCAGTGTAGGTGATCGCTGGAGAGTTATCTCCGGTGATCATCTACAAGCTCTGCTATGTCTGGATGCCAGGCATCCAGATGTAGCAGAGCTGAACTCGTCATGGGACACTCGTTATTCAGGACTACGACTAATCAGGGAGTATACTGTTGGTTTATTTATTTATTTTTTTCAGAAGATCGATGGCTTCCCTTGGATTACCAGTATAATAAAGATGACAAAACTGTGGTGGTTTATTTCATTAAAATACTTTGTTCTGCATGTGTGTGTTTTAGTAATCCTTTCACAACTATAGGATTAGTAATGGATAGGTGTCTTATTGACGCCTCTCCATTACTAAGTCGGCTTAATGTCACCTTACAAAGGTGACATTAACCCCTTATTACCCCATATGCCACCGCTACAGGGCAAGTGGGAAGAGAGAGGCTAAGTACTGGAATTGGTGCATCTTACAGATGCGCCATTTCTGGGGCGGCTGGGGGCTGGTATATATCCATGCTCTCTTCCCAGGCTATGAATATCAGCTCGCAGTTGTCTGCGTAGCCTTTCTGGCTATAAATTATTGTTGGATCCCATGTCATTTTTTTGGGGGGGTCCCCCTATTTTAATAGCCAGTAAAGACTATATATACAGCTGTGGGCTGATATTTATAGCCTGGGAAGATCCATGGGTATTAACCCCTTCCCAGGCTACAAACATCAGTCCCCCAGTCGCTGGCTCTCCCTCTCTGGTGCAGAAAATTGCGCAGGAGCCCACGACATTTTTTTTTAAATTAAACAGATATTGCATTTGAGGCCGGGGTCACACTTGCGAGAAACTTGCAAGAGTCTCACACCTCAATACCCTGCACTGCTGCTGACACTCGGACTGGAGCGTTCAGCTACATAGAAATACATGCAGCCGCACGCTCCGGTCCTGAGTGCCGGCAACAGTGCCGGATATTAAGATGCAAGACTCGTCCGAGTTTCTCGCATGTGTTATCTCAGCCTAACTCTTTACATACCATTTTATTACTAAACATCGGGCTTGGTATTATCTATAGATATATTTATCTACCTATCTATTATCTATCTATAGATATATCTTATCTATCAATCTTTTTTATCTATCAAGCAATCTATCTATCAATATATCTATCTATCTATGGAAACATACCCTAACGGAAACAACAAAGACCTGATTAATGTATTTAATTGGTTCTGTCCATCGCGATTTTTGTCTATTTTTAACTGATCCATTTCTTTAAGGCTATGGTCACACTATGGCTATGTGCACACGATGCGGATTTGCTACGGATCCGCAGCAAATTTTTCCGCACAGAAACGCTGCAGATCCGCACTGTGATGTACAGTACAAGGTAAATCAATGGGATAAAAAAATAGCTGGGCAAATGGTGCGGAAAAATCAGTGTGGAATTTCTGCGGATTTCAAAGAAGTGCATGTCACTTCTTTTGTGCGGATCTGCAGAGTTTCTGCACCCCTCCATGATAAAAATCCACAGTGGCAAAACCGCAGAAAATCCGCACAAAAATCACACAAAATCCGCATAAAAACTGCAGCTGCGGATTCTGCCAGGAGATGCGGATTTTGTGCATAAAATTCTGCACCTCTTTTCCTACGTGTTCACATAGCCTTACAGTATTTTACGTCAGTATTTGGCAGCCAAAACCAGGAGTGGGTGAAAAATACAGAAGTGGTGATGTGTTTCTATAAGGCTAAGTTTACAGTGGGCGTTTTTGTTGTGTTTTTTTCTGCAGCAAAACCCAAGTGCTTGGCAGGAAAGAAGCTGTGGCAAAAACGCAGGTTTTGCTACATTTTTGGTGTGTTTTTTCCATTAAATTGCTAAAAGAAGTGACATGCTCTACATCCAAAAAAACAAGCAAAGCACAAAATACTGATAAAAAATAAACCAATGTGTGTGCATGAGATTTCTGAAATCTCATAGGCTTTGCTGGTACTGTAAAACGCAGCTGAAAATTAGCATAAAAAATGCATTAAAAATACAGCAAAAACACTCAGTTTGAATGTAGCCTTATACTTTCCCTATGATTGTTCCTCTCCTTATTTTGGCTACAAATACTGAGGTAAAATACTGACCAAATACTGTTTGTGTAATCGTAGCCTTAGTATAAGGCCGGTTTCACACGTCAGTGTCTCTAGTACGTGAGGTGACAGTTTCCTCACGTACCGGAGCCACTGACACACGAAGACACATAAAAATCACTGCATCTGTTCAGATGTCATTGATTTTTTGCGGACCGTGTCTCCGTGTGCCAAACACGGAGACATGTCAGTGTTCGTGGGAGCGCACGGATTACACGGACCCATTAAAGTCAATGGGTCCGTGTAAAACACGTACCGCACACGGACGTTGTCCGTGTGCAGTCCGTGTGCCGTGCAGGAGACTGCGCTACATCAAGCGCTGTCCCCCCCACTGGTGCTGAATCCGCGATTCATATCTTCCCTGCAGCAACGTTTGCTGCAGAGAAAATATGAATAATAGTGTTTAAAATAAAGATCTATGTGCCCCCCGCCCCCCCCCACCCCACCCCCTGTGCGCCCCTCCCCCAGCCCCCCCCCCAACGCAAATGTGAACGTAGCCTTAATTGTTCATTCTGCATATCAAAATGCCAGGTATCTTTTTAAAAGGATAGGTAGGATTTCGGGCAGCAAGTGCCATGAAGACGATGGGGGCCCCATGTCAGCATCACAGAACAGCAGTGGGGGAAGGTAAAGTGATATGAACAACTAGAAGGTAGAGAGGGTAGAGGGGGCAGAGAGAGTGCAGCTTTTCTTGGGATGGAGGACAGGAGAGAGTCAGGACAGAGACATAAACAGGAAGCTCCAGTACTCACTTCAGGCCACTGTGTTCCTCTGGAGCCTCCCCTCCCCCTCCTGACAGTGCCGACCACAGAGCTAAGCGCTTGGCTTTGAGCAGTGCAGGAGCCATAGAACACCACTTCCAGTAGCACTTTCTTCACTGCTTGCAGTAGCTTCAGCAGTGACTGCACAGCTCTCCATGCTGCAGCAGCCTGACCCGTCTGTGCTGGTGGGCGGGGCTTACTGCTGTCAGGCTCCAGTGCAGGTCAGTGAAATGTCTGTGCTGAGCCTCCCTCCTCCCATCTTACTAGCCAGAGACTCCGGGGAGGGAAGAGATCCATGCTGCAGTCTGAACCATTGATCCCCACCATTATACCAGGCAATGCAGGAGCTCAGCTTTTCTCTCTTCTTCTGATGGGCGGGGAGAGGCGGAGCTCAGAGGCGGAGCTTAAATCGGGCATGCAGCGATGCTCAGAAGAGAGAGACTGAGTCAGGGGCCCACCGGGGAATCCTCCGGTACCCCGGTGGGCCAGTCCGAGCCTGGAGATAGATATGGGATAGATAGATAGATAGATAGATAGATAGATAGATAGATAGATAGATAGATAGATAGATAGATAGATAGATAGATAGATAATAGATAGATGATAGATAGATAGATGATAGATAGATAGATAGATAGATAGATAGATAGATAATAGATAGATAGATGATAGATAGATAGATAGATGGTAGATAGATAATAAATAGATAGATAATAGATAGATAACAGATAGATAGATAGATAGATAGATAGATAGATAGATAGATAGACAGATAGATAGATAGATAGATAGACAGATAGATAGATAGACAGACAGATAGATAGATAGATAGATAGATAGATAGATAGATAGATAGATAGATAGATAGATAGATAAAGAAAAAAATTAGAACAGCATTATATTACCAAACTTGCGGTGCAAAGCTTTCCAAACCAGTATCCAAGTGGTTCCAATAATATAAGAAAAAAAGGAAAACAGCACACAAAAAATAGAAAAAAGTGGGCTTTAATGCCTGGACGGCAACGTTTCGGATTTCCAATCCTTTTTCAAGCAGTGAATATACAAATGAAGTGGGTTTATATAGCTAATACAAATGTTCTCTATTAAACATCATTAAAACAATATTCATATTTTTAACATTAGTGCTGATAGATTCCATATTTTAATAAAGTGCATTAGTGTCCATGTGCATATATCTACCAATACATCATAAAAATGATAACCATCATATACAGTGCACTATAAATATCACACATATATAGTAATAGGCAATTGAACTTACACAGATGTCCCAATCTAATGCATAATTAGATAGAAAGCACACTTACAGGCATATCGCCGCTTGTATGCAATTCTCGGCGTCTTCCTGGAGTCACTGCGCATGTCTACAGCAACTGGCCCATAGCATTCTGGTCAGCGCCTGCGCAATAGTGCTCTGAAGACATCAGCGCCATTTTGGATAAGGAGATAACTTTACTTCTTGGTGTCTTCCTATAATCACTGCGCATGTCTATGGCGTCTGACCTCTCACATATATTATTATGGTCAGCGCCTGTGCACTAGTGATCTGAAGATATCAGCGCCATTTTGGAAAAGGACATAACCTTAATTCCATGAAAGAACATAAACAACTCTGCATTTCTACCACGAACCTTTATATTTGATAAAGCGCTAGCCACATAAAGGTCTTTTAAGTGTCAAACTACTAAAGACCATAGTATACATTTCTTGGGCTAAAATAAGCGCTAAAGGTTATATATTAGGACGCACCCTCACATGTCTTAATCATATCAGATTTTTTAATCATATCAGATTTTTTAATCATATCAGATTTTTTAATCATATCAGATTTTTATGACGGTTTTAACAAAAGCCCATCATTGATTTAATAAACTTTCCCAACTGCGTGGGTATCATAGATCAGGACTGAATTACAGAAAGAGGAATACCTCATAGTTCCCATATATACTTAATTAGGAGAAACCGTAATGAGCTTCCAAAATATTACTATAGGAAAATATACAGACAAGTGAGTGCCATTCATATATTTATTAAGATAACAGCAGAGTAATAAACCAAGAAAAAGTTATAATAGAAAAAATAAACTTCATTATCCATGCAAGATATATCTTTCCCTTCATAGATTGGGACATCTGAAAAAAATACATAAATAATTAAAAACAATTTTCCCACATATGTATGAAACAGAGAAAATTTACCAACTCCTACAAAACATTAAAATCCACATTTAGTCCATATGGTTTTAATGTATTGAGTTTCACAATCCATTCTAGTTCCCTTCTTTTAAGTAGTCGCACTCGATCTCCCCCTCTTCTCTGAATAGGAATCATATCTATGATACGAAATCGTAATTGTTTTTCTGTATGCGATTTCTCTACAAAATGCTTGGAGACAGGCAGATCCATACGACCCTTCCTTATGGTATGTCGGTGTTGGTTAATCCGAGTCTTAAAGTCACAAGTTGTTTCACCGACATACCATAAGGAACAAGGGCACTGTAATAAATACACAACAAATTCGGAATTGCAAGTCAAGAAATGCTGTATTTTGAATATCTCTCCAGTAGGGTTGAGCGACCTTGACCTTTTTAGAGTCGAGCCGTGTTTCGCGAAACCCGACTATCTTAGAAGTCGAGTCGAGTGGAATCGGCCGATTATCGCGAAAAGTCGGGTATCGCCCGAAACACGAAACCCAATGCAAGTCAATGGGGGAGCATAGTCGGCAGTGAGTGGAGGCCAGGAAAACACCTACACTGCCCATTTTAATGGCAAAATCATCCATTCTTGTTAAAGAAGCTTGTCAATCGTAATTTACCTTATAATAATTGGAAGGCATTTGAAATTGGGGGTCATTTGGCTAAAGTTGTGGGGGGTAGGGCTGGTTCAAGTAATTAGTGGGCCCAGTAAATCTGGACCACGTCACGGCAGTGGAGCAGGGAGAGGTAAGTATTTCAACTTTGCAAGTGCTGTGATCCTGAGCAAGCAGGGGGGGCCCACTCGTTGGCATTGGCACTGGCACAGGGCCCCTCAAAGTACAGCGGTGTGTTTGCACGGCGGGGGCGCCTCCCATCGGCAGCAACACTTTTGCGTACTATGAGAGGCCCTGTGCCAGTGACGTCGCCAACTAGTATTCCTCCCCCCACCTGATGAAGGAACCTGCACTTTCATCTGCACCTTCCTCTTTGTCCCCGTGTAAGGTGGTATGGTATGCGGGAAGAGGAACCTGACTTTCAGCAGGGTCACAATCTTGCTGTGTAGCGTGCACGGGGAATTTTGTGTTATGGGTCAATGTACCAGCAGACTCATCTATCACTGGCTGGGCAATGGGCAGGATGAGGAGGAAACACAGATATAGGCCCAAAGAATAAAGTTGGCTAAATGCAGTTCAAAATTGGTAACACAGGACTAACCAGGGGGCATTGCAGTGGAGGACAACTGGAATGAGAGGCTGACACAGAGAGTAGGCCCAAATCAGTAAGTAGTCGAAATGCAGTTCAAAATTGGCAACCGTAGTAAACAGGCGGCACAGCTTTGTTCAGTGGAGGAGAACAGCAAGGAGTGGCAGACACCGATAGTAGGCCCCAACCCAACTAGTAGGCCAAATGCAGTCTAACATTAACAACTACTTAACGAGAGCCTGAAAATGGAATTTCAGGACAGGAAACCAGGAGAACAGCAAGGAGTGGCAGACACCGATAGTAGGCCCCAAACCAACTAGTACGCCAAATGCAGTTGTTCCGTTTAACCACAATTTAATGAGAGCCTGAAGATAGAAGTTCAGGAAAGGCAACCTGGAGAACACCTTGGAGTGTAACACACCATCTCTCTACACCCCATACCCAATTTGTAGGCCTAATGCAGCGTAGTTTCCAACAACTACTAAACGAGAGCCGGAAGATCGGAGCTCAGGAAAGGTAACCTGGAGAACACCTTGGAGTGGAACACACCATCTCTCTACACCCCATACCCAATTTGTAGGCCTAATGCAGTGTAGTTTCCAAGAACTACTAAACGAGAGCCGGAAGATTGAAGCTCAGGAAAGGCAACCTGGAGAACACCTTGGAGTGGAACACACCATCTCTCTACACCCCATACCCAATTTGTAGGCCTAATGCAGTGTAGTTTCCAACAACTACTAAACGAGAGCCGGAAGATCGAAGCTCAGGAAAGGCAACCTCGAGAACATCTTGGAGTGGAACATACCATCTCTCTACACCCCATACCCAATTTGTAGGCCTAATGCAGTGTAGTTTCCAAGAACTACTAAACGAGAGCCGGAAGACCGAAGCAATGTGGACGAAACCTGGGGAACACCTTGGAGTGGAACACACCATCTCTCTACACCCCATACCCAATTTGTAGGCCTAATGCAGTGTAGTTTCCAACAACTACTAAACGAGAGCCGGAAGATCGAAGCTCAGGAAAGGCAACCTGGAGAACACCTTGGAGTGGAACACACCATCTCTCTACACCCCATACCCAATTTGTAGGCCTAATGCAGTGTAATTTCCAAGAACTACCAAACGAGAGCCGGAAGACCGAAGCAATGTGGACGAAACCTGGGGAACACCTTGGAGTGGAACACACCATCTCTCCACACCCCATACCCAATTTGTAGGCCTAATGCAGTGTAGTTTTCTACAACTACTAAACGAGAGTCGGAAGACCGAAGCAATGTGGACGAAACCTGGGGAACACCTTGGAGTGGAACACACCATCTCTCTACACCCCATACCCAATTTGTAGGCCTAATGCAGCGTAGTTTCCAACAACTACTAAACGAGAGCCGGAAGATCGAAGCTCAGGAAAGGCAACCTGGAGAACGCCTTGGAGTGGAGCACACCATCTCTCTACACCCCATACCCAATTTGTAGGTCAAATGCAGCGTAGTTTCCAACAACTACTAAACGAGAGCCGGAAGATCGAAGCTCAGGAAAGGCAACCTGGAGAACACCTTGGAGTGGAACACACCATCTCTCTACACCCCATACCCAATTTGTAGGCCTAATGCAGTGTAGTTTCCAAGAACTACTAAACGAGAGCCGGAAGACCGAAGCAATGTGGACGAAACCTGGGGAACACCTTGGAGTGGAACACACCATCTCTCTACACCCCATACCCAATTTGTAGGCCTAATGCAGTGTAGTTTCCAACAACTACTAAACGAGAGCCGGAAGATCGTAGCTCAGGAAAGGCAACCTGGAGAACACCTTGGAGTGGAACACACCATCTCTCTACACCCCATACCCAATTTGTAGGCCTAATGCAGTGTAATTTCCAAGAACTACTGAACGAGAGCCGGAAGACCGAAGCAATGTGGACGAAACCTGGGGAACACCTTGGAGTGGAACACACCATCTCTCTACACCCCATACCCAATTTGTAGGCCTAATGCAGTGTAGTTTTCTACAACTACTAAACGAGAGTCGGAAGACCGAAGCAATGTGGACGAAACCTGGGGAACACCTTGGAGTGGACCACACCATCTCTCTACACCCCATACCCAATTTGTAGGCCTAATGCAGCGTAGTTTCCAACAACTACTAAACGAGAGCCGGAAGATCGAAGCTCAGGAAAGGCAACCTGGAGAACACCTTGGAGTGGAACACACCATCTCTCTACACCCCATACCCAATTTGTAGGTCTAATGCAGCGTAGTTTCCAACAACTACTAAACGAGAGCATGAAGATCGAAGCATTGGCGAGGAAACCTGGGGAACACCTTGGAGTGGAACACACCATCTCTCTACACCCCATACCCAATTTGTAGGCCTAATGCAGTGTAATTTCCAAGAACTACTGAACGAGAGCCGGAAGACCGAAGCAATGTGGACGAAACCTGGGGAACACCTTGGAGTGGAACACACCATCTCTCTACACCCCATACCCAATTTGTAGGCCTAATGCAGTGTAGTTTTCTACAACTACTAAACGAGAGTCGGAAGACCGAAGCAATGTGGACGAAACTTGGGGAACACCTTGGAGTGGAACACACCATCTCTCTACACCCCATACCCAATTTGTAGGCCTCATGCAGCGTAGTTTCCAACAACTACTAAACGAGAGCCGGAAGATCGAAGCTCAGGAATGGCAACCTGGAGAACACCTTGGAGTGGAACACACCATCTCTCTACACCCCATACCCAATTTGTAGGCCTAATGCAGTGTACTTTCAAACAACTACTAAACGAGAGCATTAAGATCGAAGCAATGGCGAGGAAACCTGGGGCACACCTTGGGTAGGCAGACACCGTTAGTAGGCCCTACCAAAGTTGTACCCCCAATGCAGTTTTAAAATTCCTAGAGGCTGAAAACAAGACTATTGACGCTCAGCTTTTTTCAAAGGAACACAGCTGAATTGAGTGGCGCAGACAGACACAGGTAGTAGGACTTAACCCAAAAATGTGGCTCACTGCAGCTTAAAAAAGTTACAGGGGTACACAAGCAGCAGTGCTCTGGGCAGTGGAGGACAATTTCAATAGTGGACCGCAGACAGACTTTGTACGCCTACTATTAAAAAAAGGATGCTCTATGCAATTAAAAATAGGTTCCAGGGGTCCACGGGCAGCAGTGGTGTGGTCAGTGGACGAGTATTGGAAGGAGGGACCGCAGACAGGTGTAGTAGGCCTAACATAACAAAATTAGGCTGTAGACACTGTAAAATTGGTTCCAGGGGTACACGGGCAGCAGTGGTGTGGTCAGTGGAGGCCTAGTGGAAGGAGTGACCGCAGACAGGCATCGAAGGCCTAAAATAAAAAAATTGGGCTGGCTGTAGGCAATTTTAAATTGGTTCCAGGGGTACACGGGCAGCAGTGGTGTGGTCAGTGGAGGCCTAGTGGAAGGAGTGACCGCAGACAGGCATCGAAGGCCTAAAATAATAACACATGGCTGTAGGCAATTTTAAATTGGTTCCAGGGGTACACGGGCAGCAGTGGCCTGGTCAGTGTAGTAGTAGTAGAAAGAACGGACCGCAGACAGGCATCGAAGGCCTAAAATAAAAAAATTGGGCTGGCTGTAGGCAATTTTAAATTGGTTCCAGGGGTACACGGGCAGCAGTGGTGTGGTCAGTGGAGGCCTAGTGGAAGGAGTGACCGCAGACAGGCATTGAAGGCCAAAAATAATAACACATGGCTGTAGGCAATTTTAAATTGGTTCCAGGGGTACACGGGCAGCAGTGGTGTGGTCAGTGGAGGCATATTGTAAGGAGTGACCGCAGACAGGCATCGAAGGCCTAAAATAATAACACATGGCTGTAGGCAATTTTAAATTGGTTCCAGGGGTACACGGGCAGCAGTGGTGTGGTCAGTGGAGGCCTAGTGGAAGGAGTGACCGCAGACAGGCATCGAAGGCCTAAAATAATAACACATGGCTGTAGGCAATTTTAAATTGGTTCCAGGGGAACACGGGCAGCAGTGGTGTGGTCAGTGGAGGCCTAGTGGAAGGAGTGACCGCAGACAGGCATCGAAGGCCTAAAATAAAAAAATTGGGCTGGCTGTAGGTAATTTTAAATTGGTTCCAGGGGTACACGGGCAGCAGTGGTGTGGTCAGTGGAGGCCTAGTGGAAGGAGTGACCGCAGATAGGCATCGAAGGCCTAAAATAATAACACATGGCTGTAGGCAATTTTAAATTGGTTCCAGGGGTACACGGGCAGCAGTGGTGTGGTCAGTGGAGGCATATTGTAAGGAGTGACCGCAGACAGGCATCGAAGGCCTAAAATAATAACACATGGCTGTAGGCAATTTTAAATTGGTTCCAGGGGTACACGGGCAGCAGTGGTGTGGTCAGTGGAGGCCCAGTGGAAGGAGTGACCGCAGACAGGCATCGAAGGCCTAAAATAATAACACATGGCTGTAGGCAATTTTAAATTGGTTCCAGGGGTACACGGGCAGCAGTGGTGTGGTCAGTGGAGGCATATTGTAAGGAGTGACCGCAGACAGGCATCGAAGGCCTAAAATAATAACACATGGCTGTAGGCAATTTTAAATTGGTTCCAGGGGTACACGGGCAGCAGTGGTGTGGTCAGTGGAGGCATAGTGGAAGGAGTGACCGCAGACAGGCTTCGAAGGCCTAACATAACAAAAATGTCAATACAATGGTATTGTCAGTGGCAGGCATTGAAGGATGTCAGCGCATAGACTAAACATTGGTGGAGCTGTGAGATAATTTTGCAAGTGGTAGAGCACTGTTTGAGCTGGGGGGGGGAACTGTCTTGTGGCCGGCGGTAAAGGCCCAGGGCCCCTCATATTACAACGGTGTGTCTGACGTTGGGTGCGCACCACCACCGCCAGAGACACTTTATTGTACTAGGAGGGACCCAGTGGCAGTGCCGTCGACCAAAAGCGGGCACACCCACCTCTTCAGACAAACAGCACTCTCACGGGTGCTGTCGCCAAGTGTCGATACCACGGCCCCGAGTGGGGAGTTTGGCCATTTAGTGAGGTGTAAACATGTCGTATGCTGGACAATCAGGTGCAGAAAATTACGAGATTGGAAAAGGCATTCAGAATAGTCCACAGGCAACACCTTTTCATAGGAAAGCTAGGTGTCAGCCGGGCAAGGTGGGGCAAAAGATTTCGAAATCCAGTTGTGGTTCATTTTAATGAAGGTTAGATCATCTACATTTTGGGTAGCCAGACGAGTCCTTTTTTCTGTTAGTATTGAACCTGCAGCACTGAATACTCTTTCTGATAGGACACTAGCTGCCGGGCAAGCAAGCTCCTGCAATGCATATTCTGCCAATTCTGGCCAGGTGTCTAATTTTTATGCCCAGTAATCAAATGGGAATGACGGTTGAGGGAGAACATCGATAAGGGATGAAAAATAGTTTGTAACCATACTGGACAAATGTTGTCTCCTGTCACTTTGAATTGATGCTGCAGTACCTGTCCTGTCTGCGGTCATAGCAAAATCACTCCACAACCTGGTCAGAAAACCCCTCTGGCCAACGCCACTTCTGATTTCTGCCCCTCTAACTCCTCTGGTCTGCTGGCCCCTGCAGCTCGTGTGAGAACGATCACGGGCGCTGTGTGCAGGGAATGCCAGAAGCAAACGGTCAACAAGAGTTGATTGTTTGGTTGCTAATATTAGTTCCAAGTTCTCATGTGGCATTATATTTTGCAATTTGCCTTTATAGCGAGGATCAAGGAGGCAGGCCAACCAGTAATCGTCATCGTTCATCATTTTAGTTATGCGTGTGTCCCTTTTGAGGATACGTAAGGCATAATCCGCCATGTGGGCCAAAGTTCCAGTTCTCAAATCTGCGGTTGTGCTTGGTTGAGGGGCAGTTTCAGGCAAATCCACGTCACTTGTGTCCCTCCAAAAACCAGAACCCGGCCTTGCCGCGCCACCAATTTCCAGTGGCCCCGGAAAAGCTTCCTCATTAAAAATATAATCATCCCCATCATCCTCCTCGTCCTCCTCCTCCTCTTCGCCCGCTAACTCGTCCTGTACACTGCCCTGGCCAGACAATGGCTGACTGTCATCAAGGCTTTCCTCTTCCTCAGCTGCAGACGCCTGATCCTTTATGTGCGTCAAACTTTGCATCAGCAGACGCATTAGGGGGATGCTCATGCTTATTATGGCGTTGTCTGCACTAACCAGCCGTGTGCATTCCTCAAAACACTGAAGGACTTGACACATGTCTTGAATCTTCGACCACTGCACACCTGACAACTCCATGTCTGCCATCCTACTGCCTGCCCGTGTATGTGTATCCTCCCACAAAAACATAACAGCCCGCCTCTGTTCGCACAGTCTCTGAAGCATGTGCAGTGTTGAGTTCCACCTTGTTGCAACGTCTATGATTAGGCGATGCTGGGGAAGGTTCAAAGAACGCTGATAGGTCTGCATACGGCTGGAGTGTACGGGCGAACGGCGGATATGTGAGCAAAGTCCACGCACTTTGAGGAGCAGGTCGGATAACCCCGGATAACTTTTCAGGAAGCACTGCACCACCAGGTTTAAGGTGTGAGCCAGGCAAGGAATGTGTTTCAGTTGGGAAAGGGAGATGGCAGCCATGAAATTCCTTCCGTTATCACTCACTACCTTGCCTGCCTCAAGATCTACAGTGCCCAGCCACGACTGCGTTTCTTTCTGCAAGAACTCGGACAGAACTTCCGCGGTGTGTCTGTTGTCGCCCAAACACTTCATAGCCAATACAGCCTGCTGACGTTTGCCAGTAGCTGCCCCATAATGGGAGACCTGGTGTGCAACAGTGGCAGCTGCGGATGGAGTGGTTGTGCGACTGCGGTCTGTGGACGAGCTCTCGCTTCTGCAGGAGGACGAAGAGGAGGAGGAGGGGGTGCGAACGGCTACAGCCAACTGTTTCCTAGACCGTGGGCTAGGCAGAACTGTCCCAAACTTGCTCTCCCCTGTGGACCCTGCATCCACAACATTCACCCAGTGTGCCGTGATGGACACGTAACGTCCCTGGCCATGCCTACTGGTCCATGCATCTGTTGTCAGGTGCACCTTTGTGCTCACAGATTGCCTGAGTGCATGGACGATGCGCTCTTTAACATGCTGGTGGAGGGCTGGGATGGATTTTCTGGAAAAAAAGTGTTGACTGGGTAGCTCGTATCGTGGTACAGCATAGTCCATCAGGGCTTTGAAAGCTTCGCTTTCAACTAACCGGTAGGGCATCATCTCTAACGAGATTAGTCTAGATATGTGTGCGTTCAAACCCTGTGTACGCGGATGCGAGGCTAAGTACTTCCTTTTTCTAACCATAGTCTCATGTAGGGTGAGCTGGACTGGAGAGCTGGAGATCGTGGAACTAGCGGGGGTGCCGGTGGACATGGCAGACTGAGAGACGGTGGGATATGGTATTGTTGCCGCCGGTGCCCTAGATGCAGTGTTTCCTACTACGAAACTGGTGATTCCCTGACCCTGACTGCTTTGGCCTGGCAAAGAAACCTGCACAGATACTGCAGGTGGTGCGGAAAATGGTGGCCCTACACTGCCGGAAGGGATGTTGCGTTGCTGACTAGCTTCATTGGCCGAGGGTGCTACAACCTTAAGGGACGTTTGGTAGATAGTCCAGGCTTGCAAATGCATGGTGGTTAAATGTCTATGCATGCAACTTGTATTGAGACTTTTCAGATTCTGTCCTCTGCTTAAGGTAGTTGAACATTTTTGACAGATGACTTTGCGCTGATCAATTGGATGTTGTTTAAAAAAATGCCAGACTGCACTCTTTCTAGCATCGGATACCTTTTCAGGCATTGCAGACTGAGCTTTAACCGGATGGCCACGCTGTCCTCCAACAGGTTTTAGCTTTGCCACGCGTTTTGGGCAAGATACGGGCCCGGCAGATGGAACCTGTTGCGATGTTGATGCCTGCTGCGGCCCCTCCTCCTCCGCTTCAGAACTGCTGCCGCCTGCACCCTGTTCCCCCAATGGCTGCCAATCGGGGTCAAGAACTGGGTCATCTATTACCTCTTCTTGTAGCTCGTGTGCAACTTCGTCTGTGTCACCGTGGCGGTCGGTGGTATAGCGTTCGTGATGGGGCAACATAGTCTCATCAGGGTCTGATTCTTGATCATTACCATGCGAGGGCAATGTTGTGGTCTGAGTCAAAGGACCAGCATAGTAGTCTGGCTGTGGCTGTGCATCAGTGCACTCCATGTCAGATTCAACTTGTAATGGGCATGGACTGTTAACTGCTTCACTTTCTAAGCCAGGGACGGTATGTGTAAAGAAATCCATGGAGTAACCCGTTGTGTCGCCTGCTGCATTCTTCTCTGTTGTTGTTTTTGCTGAAGAGGACAAGGAAGCGACTTGTCCCTGACTGTGAACATCCACTAACGACGCGCTGCTTTGACATTTACCAGTTTCACGAGAGGAGGCAAAAGAGCTAGAGGCTGAGTCAGCAAGATAAGCCAAAACTTGCTCTTGCTGCTCCGGCTTTAAAAGCGGTTTTCCTACTCCCAGAAAAGAGAGCGTTCGAGGCCTTGTGTAGCCAGACGACGAACCTGGCTCCACAGCTCCAGACTTAGGTGCAATATTTTTTTTCCCACGACCAGCTGATGCTCCACCACTACCACTACCCTCATTACCAGCTGACAATGAACGCCCCCGGCCACGACCTCTTCCACCAGACTTCCTCATTGTTTTAAAAACGTAAACAAACTAACGGTATTTGTTGCTGTCACACAAATTACACGGTGAGCTATAACTTCAGTATGATTTAGCTACCCCTTTACAGGTGAGTGAGACCACAACGAAAATCATGCACAATGTTACACACTCTGTTGTTGGTGGCAACAAATGAGAGAGATGCCACACACGCAGGACTGTCACTGAAGCACAAATGTAAATATTAATCTCCCACTGATTTGATTTTTTTTTTTTTCAGGGAGACTTTAGGAAAAAAAAATAATAGAATAAAATGATTTTTTCAGGAAGAATTTAGAAACCAAATAAAATAAAATGATTTTTTCAGGGAGAATTTAGAAAACAAATAAAACAAAAAAAGGCTTTCTATGGCCCACTGAGTGAGAGATGACGCACACAGGAGTCAGGAGTGGCACACAAGCCCAGAGGCCAATATTTATCTCCCACTGATTGATGTGGTGATTTTTTCAGGTAGATTTTGGAACCCAAATCAAGCTAAAAAAATAATAGGCTTTCTATGGCCCACAATTGGAGAGAGAGAGAGAGATGGCACACCCAGGAGTCAAGACTGGCACACAAGCAGAAAGGGCAATATTAATCTCCCACTGATTTGTTTTTTTTTGTTTTTTCAGGGAGACTTTAGGAAAAAAAATAATAGAATAAAATGATTTTTTCAGGAAGAATTTAGAAACCAAATAAAATAAAATGATTTTTTCAGGGAGAATTTAGAAAACAAATAAAACAAAAAAAGGCTTTCTATGGCCCACTGAGTGAGAGATGACGCACACAGGAGTCAGGAGTGGCACACAAGCCCAGAGGCCAATATTTATCTCCCACTGATTAATTTATTGATTTTTTCAGGTAGAATTTAGAACCCAAATCAACCAAAAACATAAATAGGCTTTCTATGGCCCACTATTTGTGAGAGAGATGGCACGCTCAGGACTGGCACACAAGCCCAGAGGCCAATATTAATCTCCCACTTTTTATTTTTTTTCAGGGAAAATTTATAAACCCAATAAAAAAATAAATAAATAGGCTTTCTATGGCCCACTATCTGAGAGAGAGAGATGGCACGCTTAGGACTGGCACACAAGCCCAAAGGCCAATATTAATCTCCCTTTTTTTTTTCAGGGAGAATTTATAAAACCAAAAAAAAATAAATAAATAGGCTTTCTATGGCCCACTATTTGTGAGAGAGATGGCACGCTCAGGACTGGCACACAAGCCCAGAGGCCAATATTAATCTCCCACTTTTTTTTTTTTGTTCCAGGGAAAATTTATAAACCCAATAAAAAAAATAATAAATAGGCTTTCTATGGCCCACTATCTGAGAGAGAGAGATGGCACGCTTAGGACTGGCACACAAGCCCAAAAGCCAATATTAATCTCCCACTGATTGATTTATTGATTTTTTCAGGTAGAATTTAGAACCCAAATAAAGCAAAAAAAAAAAAAAAAAGGGCTTTCTATGGCCCACTGAGTGAGTGATGATGCACACAGGAGTCAGGAGTGGCACACAAGCCCTGAGGCCAATATTTTTCTCCCACTGATTGATGTAGTGATTTTTTCAGGTAGATTTTAGAACCCAAATCAAGCAAAAAAATAAATAGGCTTTCTATGGCCCACTGACTGAGAGATGGCACACACAGGAGTCAAGAGTGGCACACAAGCCCTGAGGCCAATATTTTTCTCCCACTGATTGATGTAGTGATTTTTTCAGGTAGATTTTATAACCCAAATCAAGCAAAAAAATAAATAGGCTTTCTATGGCCCACTGAGTGAGAGATGGCACACACAGGGATGGCACTCTAGCAGAAATGTCAATCTTAATCTCCCACAAAAAAAAAAAAAAAAACAGGGAGTGTCCAACAATTACTATCTCCCTGCAGTAATCTCAGCCAGGTATGGCAGGCAGCAATAAGGAGTGGACTGATGCACAAATTAAATAAAAAGTGTGGACAAACAAAAAAGATAGCTGTGCAGAAAGGAAGGAACAAGAGGATTTGTGCTTTGAAAAAAGCAGTTGGTTTGCACAGCGGCGTACACACAGCAATGCAGCTATCAGGAAGCCTTCTAGGGCAGCCCAATGAGCTACAGCGCTGAGGGGAAAAAAAAAAAATGTAGCTTCCACTGTCCCTGCACACCGAAGGTGGTGTTGGGCAGTGGAAATCGCTACAGCACAAGCGGTTTGGTGGTTAATGGACCCTGCTTAACGCTATCCCTGCTTCTGACGAAGCGGCAGCAACCTCTCCCTAAGCTCAGATCAGCAGCAGTAACATGGCGGTCGGCGGGAACGCCCCTTTATAGCCCCTGTGACGCCGCAGACAGCAAGCCAATCACTGCAATGCCCTTCTCTAAGATGGTGGGGACCAGGACCTATGTCATCACGCTGCCCACACTCTGCGTTTACCTTCATTGGCTGAGAAATGGCGCTTTTCGCGTCATTGAAACGCGACTTTGGCGCGAAAGTCGCGTACCGCATGGCCGACCCCGCACAGGGGTCGGATCGGGTTTCATGAAACCCGATTTTGCCAAAAGTCGGCGACTTTTGAAAATGAACGACCCGTTTCGCTCAACCCTACTCTCCAGTAATGGGATGAGAGAAACTTGATCCCTTAAGCATCAAAGAGCAGTTGACGCATGACAGACAAGGGAAGCATCCCTTTCTCTCCTGGCCAGATATAGTTGTTTGACTTGACCTTCTAAAGGGTCCAATGTCAGATTTGACTATAGTGGAACCAATAGTGCGGTTACGTTTGTAGGAGAATATTGGAGGCTTGGAAAATTCTGTCACATATGGTAGACATTTAGATAACATTCCCCAGTGTTTACATACAACTTTTGAAATCTTGCTACTCTCTTCACAAAAGGACGTCACGAAAGGTATACGGTTCAATTCTTTTTTGTGGGGCTTTTTCTGAAGGAGATCATCCCTTTTTAATAAATCCACCTTACTTTTCTGTATTTTTAAGAGATTTTTAGGATAACCTCTATCTGAGAATTTTTTTAGAGTGTTTTCCATAGATTTCTCTAAAGAGTCTTCCCTACTTTCAATTCTTTTAACTCTAATTAACTGGCTAAGAGGGATCGATTCTTTTGTTTTTTTCGGATGTTGACTATTAAAGAGAAGTAGGTCATTTTTGTCTGTCATCTTTGAATACAGTTGAGTCACCAGCCTATTATTCTCAATTCTCACATTTACATCCAAAAATTGAATGTTTGTATTTGAATGTACCAAGGTGAATTTGATTGTGTCGTCAACTGTATTCAAATAATTATGGAACTCGATCAGTTTATCTTCAGGACCCGTCCAAATCGAAAAAATATCGTCTATGTATCTCCACCACGCAGCTACATAGCTGAAGTGGGGAGATACATAAACGTGTTCTTCTTCGAGGGTGCTCATGACGATGTTCGCATAAGCTGGCACCATATTAGCGCCCATGGCCACTCCTCGCAATTGAAAATAATAAACGTCTCCAAATAAAAAATAGTTTTTGGTTAATATTAATTCAAGCAGTTGTAGAATAAACGTTTTAGTATTCTCAGAGTATTGAGTGTTTTGCAGCTTTTTATTAATTGCTTCCAAACCTTTACTGTTTTCAATCGACGTATACAAAGATATTACGTCGAATGACGCCAGTATTATTTCACCTGTTATTTCAATTCCGCCAATCTTCTCAAGAAAATCTGTAGTATCTCTCACAAAGGATTCTGTATGACTGGCTATTGGATTCAAAACCTTATCCAAAAAGATCCCAATATGGGAAAGAATAGAATCGCAGCCTGAAACAATAGGCCTGCCCGGAGGATGTATGAGAGACTTATGTATCTTTGGAAGTATGTACATCACAGGAGTGATGGGAAATTTCACTGTCAAAAAATCAAACATATCTTGGTCAATGATTTGCCTATCCAGGGCATCTTCCAAAATGGATTTAATGTCCCTTGCAATATCAAATTTTGGGTCATGAGTAAGTCTCTCGTACACCTCCGGGTCGGCCAACTGTCTATTTATTTCATCAATATAATCTTTTTTGTTCATGATGACGACTGCGCCACCTTTATCTGCATTTTTTATGATTATTTCATCATCATGTGCCAGTTAATACAGAGCCTCCATTTCACCCACTGTCATATTAGGGTGTGAAAATTGATTAGTACATTCTTTTTTCAACTTTTCTACATCATGATTGACAGCTAAAATAAAGGCTTCAATGGCAGGTGAATTATCTGGTGGAATAAAATGACTATTTTTCTTTAAATTTAGTTGTTGTAAATTTAAACTGCAACTAAGAGGTTTCTCTATATTTGGCTTGTTCCAAAACCACTCCTTTAATTTGATAGACCTAAAGAATCGCTGCAAGTCCATATTAAGTTCAAACCAGTCCACATGTGTACTTAACCCAAAAGATAACCCCTTATTTAAAACTGATGTTTGATTTTCAGTAAGGGTCTTACTTGAGATGTTCACAATTAGGTCTGTTCTTTGCTTCTGGTCGCCATCTGTTTTTCTAAAGGTGACTTGCTTTTCCCTTTTTTCTCTTTTTTGTTGTCTCCAATGCTTTTTTCCTCCCCTTTTCCTGCCGTTTTCATTTTTTCTTTCATGGGGTCCAGTCCTAAAAAAATCAACATTAGGTAACAAATTTTCGTTATTATAACAGTAAGGTCCATTTTTCAATGTCCAGTAACCTTTTTTCCTCCAATTGCCTGCATTGTCTCTTTGCCAGTTATAAATGTTCCCATCTTTATAATCATCCATATCCCGGTTCCATTTTCTGCGTTTTACATCCTCTAATTCAAGACGCAATTTATCGATTTTAGTTTTGATGGATTCTTTAAAATTATTCCATTCCTCCTCTCTCATAAGACCTTTGAGTTCTATTTCCACCTGGGATATATCACCTTTCAATCTTTTTGTCTCCTGTTGTAGATACTCCATGTTTAGGAGGATTATGTCCAAGCCATATTTGTTTGAGATCATGCCAAACTTGGCACAAAAAGACGCATCATTAAGCATGAGATTAGGGCGGATGTTAGAGCGAAGTCCTCTAGGGATTTTTTTAACTCTATAGTACTCACTAAGAGTTACCAAATGTAGTTGGGCTGTAGTGAATTTCCTTATGATGTTTTCATATTTCACTTTTAGGTCATATAGCGATGGTGTACTCAAGAAAGTGGCATTGCTTTCCACTCCCTCCAGTATCCTTTCCCCATCTTCATTAGTATATGTGAAAACCCCCGACTCAGGCATAGCTTTTTCCATAGCCCACACTGGAAAATATACTAAGCAAAAAATATACAAAAAATAAATCCAAAAAAGTAATGAACAAGTAGAGATGGTAGAAAAAATAGTCCGATGCAAGTTTCCACAGAACATAGTATAAAGAAAAAAATTAGAACAGCATCATATTACCAAACTTGCGGTGCAAAGCTTTCCAAACCAGTATCCAAGTGGTTCCAATAATATAAGAAAAAAAGTAAAACAGCACACAAAAAATAGAAAAAAGTGGGCTTTAATGCCTGGACGGCGTGGCAACGTTTCGGATTTCCAATCCTTTTTCAAGCAGTGAATATACAAATGAAGTGGGTTTATATAGCTAATACAAATGTTCTCTATTAAACATCATTAAAACAATATTCATATTTTTAACATTAGTGCTGATAGATTCCATATTTTAATAAAGTGCATTAGTGTCCATGTGCATATATCTACCAATACATCATAAAAATGATAACCATCATATACAGTGCACTATAAATATCACACATATATAGTAATAGGCAATTGAACTTACACAGATGTCCCAATCTAATGCATAATTAGATAGAAAGCACACTTACAGACATTAAATCCATTTTTGGAAGATGCCCTGGATAGGCAAATCATTGACCAAGATATGTTTGATTTTTTGACAGTGAAATTTCCCATCACTCCTGTGATGTACATACTTCCAAAGATACATAAGTCTCTCATACATCCTCCGGGCAGGCCTATTGTTTCAGGCTGCGATTCTATTCTTTCCCATATTGGGATCTTTTTTTTCGATAAGGTTTTGAATCCAATAGCCAGTCATACAGAATCCTTTGTGAGAGATACTACAGATTTTCTTGAGAAGATTGGCGGAATTGAAATAACAGGTGAAATAATACTGGCGTCATTCGACGTAATATCTTTGTATACGTCGATTGAAAACAGTAAAGGTTTGGAAGCAATTAATAAAAAGCTGCAAAACACTCAATACTCTGAGAATACTAAAACGTTTATTCTACAACTGCTTGAATTAATATTAACCAAAAACTATTTTTTATTTGGAGACGTTTATTATTTTCAATTGCGAGGAGTGGCCATGGGCGCTAATATGGCGCCAGCTTATGCGAACATCGTCATGAGCACCCTCGAAGAAGAACACGTTTATGTATCTCCCCACTTCAGCTATGTAGCTGCGTGGTGGAGATACATAGACGATATTTTTTTGATTTGGACGGGTCCTGAAGATAAACTGATCGAGTTCCATAATTATTTGAATACAGTTGACGACACAATCAAATTCACCTTGGTACATTCAAATACAAACATTCAATTTTTGGATGTAAATGTGAGAATTGAGAATAATAGGCTGGTGACTCAACTGTATTCAAAGATGACAGACAAAAATGACCTACTTCTCTTTAATAGTCAACATACGAAAAAAACAAAAGAATCGATCCCTCTTAGCCAGTTAATTAGAGTTAAAAGAATTGAAAGTAGGGAAGACTCTTTAGAGAAATCCATGGAAAACACTCTAAAAAAATTCTCAGATAGAGGTTATCCTAAAAATCTCTTAAAAATACAGAAAAGTAAGGTGGATTTATTAAAAAGGGATGATCTCCTTCAGAAAAAGCCCCACAAAAAAGAATTGAACCGTATACCTTTCGTGACGTCCTTTTGTGAAGAGAGTAGCAAGATTTCAAAAGTTGTATGTAAACACTGGGGAATGTTATCTAAATGTCTACCATATGTGACAGAATTTTCCAAGCCTCCAATATTCTCCTACAAACGTAACCGCACTATTGGTTCCACTATAGTCAAATCTGACATTGGACCCTTTAGAAGGTCAAGTCAAACAAGTATATCTGGCCAGGAGAGAAAGGGATGCTTCCCTTGTCTGTCATGCGTCAACTGCTCTTTGATGGTTAAGGGATTAAGTTTCTCTCATCCCATTACTGGAGAGATATTCAAAATACAGCATTTCTTGACTTGCAATTCCGAATTTGTTGTGTATTTGTTACAGTGCCCTTGTTCCTTATGGTATGTCGGTGAAACAACTTGTGACTTTAAGACTCGGATTAACCAACACCGACATACCATAAGCAAGGGTCGTATGGATCTGCCTGTCTCCAAGCATTTTGTAGAGAAATCGCATACAGAAAAACAATTACGATTTCGTATCATAGATATGATTCCTATTCAGAGAAGAGGGGGAGATCGAGTGCGACTACTTAAAAGAAGGGAACTAGAATGGATTGTGAAACTCAATACATTAAAACCATACGGACTAAATGTGGATTTTAAAACTAATCAGGTTTTGTAGGAGTTGGTAAATTTTCTCTGTTTCATACATATGTGGGAAAATTGTTTTTAATTATTTATGTATTTTTTTCAGATGTCCCAATCTATGAAGGGAAAGATATATCTTGCATGGATAATGAAGTTTATTTTTTCTATTATAACTTTTTCTTGGTTTATTACTCTGCTGTTATCTTAATAAATATATGAATGGCACTCACTTGTCTGTATATTTTCCTATAGTAATATTTTGGAAGCTCATTACGGTTTCTCCTAATTAAGTATATATGGGAACTATGAGGTATTCCTCTTTCTGTAATTCAGTCCTGATCTATGATACCCACGCAGTTGGGAAAGTTTATTAAATCAATGATGGGCTTTTGTTAAAACCGTCATAAAAATCTGATATGATTAAAAAATCTGATATGATTAAAAAATCTGATATGATTAAGACATGTGAGGGTGCGTCCTAATATATAACCTTTAGCGCTTTTTTTAGCCCAAGAAATGTATACTATGGTCTTTAGTAGTTTGACACTTAAAAGACCTTTATGTGGCTAGCGCTTTATCAAATATAAAGGTTCGTGGTAGAAATGCAGAGTTGTTTATGTTCTTTCATGGAATTAAGGTTATGTCCTTTTCCAAAATGGCGCTGATATCTTCAGAGCACTATTGCGCAGGCGCTGACCAGAATGCTATGGGCCAGTTGCTGTAGACATGCGCAGTGACTCCAGGAAGACGCCGAGAATTGCATACAAGCGGCGATATGCCTGTAAGTGTGCTTTCTATCTAATTATGCATTAGATTGGGACATCTGTGTAAGTTCAATTGCCTATTACTATATATGTGTGATATTTATAGTGCACTGTATATGATGGTTATCATTTTTATGATGTATTGGTAGATATATGCACATGGACACTAATGCACTTTATTAAAATATGGAATCTATCAGCATTAATGTTAAAAATATGAATATTGTTTTAATGATGTTTAATAGAGAACATTTGTATTAGCTATATAAACCCACTTCATTTGTATATTCACTGCTTGAAAAAGGATTGGAAATCCGAAACGTTGCCACGCCGTCCAGGCATTAAAGCCCATTTTTTTCTATTTTTTGTGTGCTGTTTTCCTTTTTTTCTTATATAGATAGATAGATAGATAGATAGATAGATAGATAGATAGATAGATAGATAGATAGATATGAGATAGATAGATAGATAGATAATAGGTAGATAGATAGATGTGGGATGGATAGATAGATAGATGATAGATAGATAGATAATAGATGATAGATAGATAGATAGATAGATAGATAGATAGATAGATAGATAGATAGATAGATAGATAGATAGATAGATAGATAGATAGATAGATAGACACAGACAGACAGATAGATAGAATTAGATAGATATGGGATAGATAGATACATACAGATATATCTATATATCTATTTCTATAGATATGTCCATATCCATGTTTCTAAACCCCTTCACCCCTGGAGCTTTTTCCGTTTATCGCTCCCCTTCTTTCCAGAGCCATAATGTTTCCGTCAATATGGCCATGTGAGAGCTTATCTTTTGCGGGACAAGTTCTACTTTTGAACGACACCATTGGTTTTACCATGTCGTGTAACAGAAAATGTGAAAAAAATTCAAAGTGCGATGAAATTGCAAAAAAAGTGCAATCCCACACTTGTTTTTTGCTTGCCTTTTTGCTAGGTTCACTAAATGCTAAGGCTGTGTGCACACGTTGCGGATTTGATTGCAGATCCGCAGCGTTTTTTGCCGCACAAAATTGCATCAAATCCGCAGTGTAGTGCACAACCAATGCAAGTCTATGGGAGCCTCAGACTTGTTTTGTGCACATGCTGCGGAAAAGGCCGCACCGAAACGCAGCTTTTTTTTTTTCTCTGCAGCATGTCACTTCATTTGTGCCGAACTGCAGCGTTTCTGCACCCTTAGGCCGGGATCACACACAGCGAGATACGGCCGAGTCTCGCAGGTTAAAACCAAGCTCTGGCACCGGCACTCCGGAGCGGAGCGTGCAGCCGCACAGCAATACATTGAGCCGCACGCTCCGCTCCGGAGTGCCGGTGCCAGAGCTTGTATTTAACCTGCGAGACTCGGCCGTATCTCGCTGTAGTGTGACTCCGGCCTTAGACTTTCATTGAGATGTAAAAAATATCTGCAGTTTTGCTGCGGATGTGGGTCCAAGAAACGCTGCAGTTCAGGAGGAGGGAAGTGTGTGGGTGGTGACCAGGGCCGGACTGGCCATCGGGCACTTCTAGCAAATGCCAGAAGGGCCGGTGCCAGTAGTGGGCTGCTGCACTCTTTCCCCCTCCTTCCGCCAGTGCCGCCGCCGCATTCAACTATACCGGCGTCTATGACGCCGTTATAGTTCAATGCAATGATGGAGGAGAGAGCGTCCGCTGATGCTCCCTCTCCCATCATTCCCCGCTCTGCCTCTGACACTGCGGGTGCGCGATGACGTCATATCATCGCACACCTGCTGTGTCCCGGGAAGACTGCAGACGCCGAGACAGGAGACAGGAGCAGCGCGGGCAAGAGGAAAGGTGAGGAGAGTGTGGAGCCATTATCGGGGGGATGAGATGTGGGTTGCACTGTATATACCACTGTGTGGGCTGTGCTGTGTATATACCACTGTGTGGGCTGTGTATATACCACTGTGTGGGCTGTGCTGTGTATATACCACTGTGTGGGCTGTGTATATACCACTGTGTGGGCTGTGCTGTGTATATACCACTGTGTGGGCTGTGTATATACCACTGTGTGGGCTGTGCTGTGTAAATACCACTGTGTGGGCTGTGCTGTGTATATACCACTGTGTGGGCTGTGCTGTGTATATACCACTGTGTGGGCTGTGCTGTGTATATACCACTGTGTGGGCTTTGCTGTGTATATATCACTGTGTGGGCTGTGCTGTGTATATACCACTGTGTGGGCTGTGCTGTGTATATACCACTGTCTGGGCTGTGCTGTGTATATATCACTGTGTGGGCTGTGCTGTGTATATACCACTGTGTGGGCTGTGTTGTGTATACTACTACGCGGGCTGTGCTGTATACTACTATGTGGGCTGTGCTGTATATACTACGACCCGCGCTGTGCTGTATACTACTACATGGGCTGTGCTGTATACTACTATGCGGGCTGTGCTATATACTATGCAAGTTGTGCTATATTATATGCGGGCTTTGATATACAGTGGGGCAAAAAAGTATTTAGTCAGTCAGCAATAGTGCAAGTTCCACCACTTAAAAAGATGAGAGGCGTCTGTAATTTACATCATAGGTAGACCTCAACTATGGGAGACAAACTGAGAAAAAAAAAAATCCAGAAAATCACGTTGTCTGTTTTTTAAAATTTTATTTGCATATTATGGTGGAAAATAAGTATTTGGTCAGAAACAAACAATCAAGATTTCTGGCTCGCACAGACCTGTAACTTCTTCTTTAACCCCTTCCCGACCTGTGACACAGCGTATGCGTCATGAAAGTCGGTGCCAATCCGACCTGTGACGCATATGCTGTGTCACAGAAAGATCGCGTCCCTGCAGATCGGGTGAAAGGGTTAACTCCCATTTCACCCGATCTGCAGGGACAGGGGGAGTGGTAGTTTAGCCCAGGGGGGGTGGCTTCACCCCCTCGTGGCTACGATCGCTCTGATTGGCTGTTGAAAGTGAAACTGCCAATCAGAGCGATTTGTAATATTTCACCTAAAAAAATGGTGAAATATTACAATCCAGCCATGGCCGATGCTGCAATATCATCGGCCATGGCTGGAAACACTTATGTGCACCCACCCCACCCCGCCGATCGCCCCCCCAGCCCCCCGATCTGTGGCCCGCTCCCCTCCGTCCTGTGCTCCGCTCCCCCGTCCTCCTGTCCGCTCCCCCGTGCTCCAATCACACCCCCCCGTGCTCCAATCAAACCCCCCCGCACTCCGATCCCCCCCCGTGCTCCGAACCACCCCCCCTGCACACCGATCCCCCCCCCCTGCACACCGATCCACCCGCCCGCACACCGATCACTCTCCCCCTTGCTCCGATCCCTCCCCCCCCGTGCTCCGACGCCCCCCCGTGCCCTGATCTCCCCCCCCTGTGCCCTGATCTCCCCCCCTTATACTTACCGATCCTGGCGGGGTCCGTCAGTCTTCTTCCCCGAGCGCCGCCATGTTCCAAAATGGCGGGCGCATGCGCAGTGCGCCCGCCGAATCTGCCGGCCGGCAGATTCGTTCCAATGTGAATTTTGATCACTGTGATATAATCTATCACAGTGGTCAAAATAAAAAAACAGTAAATGACCCCCCCCATTTGTCCCCCATAGATAGGGACAATAATAAAATAAAGAATTTTTTTTTTTTTTCACTAAGGTTGGAGTTAGAACTAGGGTTAGGGTTAGGGTTAGGGGTAGGGTTAGGGGTAGGGGTAGGGGTAGGGTTAGGGGTAGGGTTAGGGTTAGGGTTAGGGTTAGGGGTAGGGTTAGGGTTAGGGGTAGGGTTAGGGGTAGGGGTAGGGTTAGGGTTAGGGGTAGGGTTTCGGTATGTGCACACATATTCTGGTCCTCTGCGGATTTTTCTGCAGCGGATTTGATAAATCCGCAGTGCTAAACCGCTGCGGATTTATGGCAGATTTACCGCGGTTTTTCTGCGCATTTCACTGCGGTTTTACAACTGCGATTTTCTATTGGAGCAGTTGTAAAACCGCTGTGGAATCCGCAGAAAGAAGTGACATGCTGCGGAATGTAAACCGCTGCGTTTCCGTGCAGTTTTTCCGCAGCATGTGTACAGCGATTTTTGTTTCCCATAGGTTTACATTGAAATGTAAACTCATGGGAAACTGCTGCGGATCCGCAGCGTTTTCCAAAGCGTGTGCACATACCTTTAGAATTAGGCTATGTGCACACGGTGCGGATTTGGCTGCGGATCCGCAGCGGATTGGCCGCTGCGGATCCGCAGCAGTGTTCCATCAGGTTTACAGTACCATGTAAACCTATGGAAAACCAAATCCGCTGTGCCCATGGTGCGGAAAATACCGCACGGAAACGCTGCGTTGTATTTTCCGCAGCATGTCAATTCTTTGTGCGGATTCCGCAGCGTTTTACACCTATTCCTCAATAGGAATCCGCAGGTGGAATCCGCAGGTGAAATCCGCAGGTAAAACGCAGTGCCTTTTACCTGCGGATTTTTCAAAAATGGTGCGGAAAAATCTCACACGAATCCGCAACGTGGGTACATAGCCTTAGGGTTAGGGTTGGGTTGGAATTAGGGTTGTGGTTAGGGTTAGGGGTGTGTTGGGGTTAGGGTTGTGGTTAGGGGTGTGTTGCGGTTAGGGTTGTGGTTAGGGTTACGGCTACAGTTGGGATAAGGTTTAGGGGTGTGTTGGCGTAAGAATTGAGGGGTTTCCACTGTTTAGGCACATCAGGGGGTCTCCAAACGCAACATGGCGCCACCATTGATTCCAGCCAATCTTTTATTCAAAAAGTCAAATGGTGCTCCTTCCCTTCCGAGCCCCGACGTGTGCCCAAACAGTGGTTTACCCCCACATATGGGGTATCAGTGTACTCAGGACAAACTGGGCAACAATTACTGGGGTCCAATTTCTCCTGTTACCCTTGAGAAAATAAAAAATTGCTTGCTAAAACATCATTTTTGAGGAAAGTAAAATGATTTTTTATTTTCACGGCTCTGCGTTGTAAACGTCTGTGAAGCACTTGGGGGTTCAAAGTGCTCACCACATATCTAGATAAGTTCCTTGGGGGGTCTAGTTTCCAAAATGGGGTCACTTGTGGGGGGTTTCTACTGTTTAGGCACACCAGGGGCTCTGCAAACGCAACGTGACGCCCGCAGACCATTCCATCAAAGTCTGCATTTCAAAACGTCACTACTTGACTTCCGAGCCCCGACATGTGCCCAAACAGTGGTTTACCCCCACATATGGGGTATCAGTGTACTCAGGACAAACTGGGCAACAATTACTGGGGTCCAATTTCTCCTGTTACCCTTGAGAAAATAAAAAATTGCTTGCTAAAACATCATTTTTGAGGAAAGAAAAATGATTTTTTATTTTCACGGCTCTGCGTTGTAAACGTCTGTGAAGCACTTGGGGGTTCAAAGTGCTCACCACATATCTAGATAAGTTCCTTGGGGGGTCTAGTTTCCAAAATGGGGTCACTTGTGGGGGGTTTCTACTGTTTAGGCACACCAGGGGCTCTGCAAACGCAACGTGACGCCCGCAGACCATTCCATCAAAGTCTGCATTTCAAAAGTCACTACTTCCCTTCTGAGCCCCGACGTGTGCCCAAACAGTGGTTTACCCCCACATATGGGGTATCAGCGTACTCAGGAGAAACTGGACAACAACTTTTGGGGTCCAATTTCTCCTGTAACCCTTGGGAAAATAAAAAATTCTGGGCTAAAAAATTATTTTTGAGGAAAGAAAACGTATTTATTATTTTCACTGCTCTGTGTTATAAACTTCTGTGAAGCACTTGGGGGTTCAAAGTGCTCACCTCACATCTAGATAAGTTCCTTTCGGGGTCTAGTTTCTAAAATGGGGTCACTTGTGGGGGGTTTCTACTGTTTAGCCACATCAGGGGCTCTGCAAACGCAACGTAACGCCCGCAGAGCATTCCATCAAAGTCTGCATTTCAAAATGTCACTACTTGACTTCCGAGCCCCGACATGTGCCCAAACTGTGGTTTACCCCCACATATGGGGTATCAGCGTACTCAGGAGAAACTGTACAACAACTTTTGGGGTCAAATTTCTCCTGTTACCCTTGGGAAAATAATAAATTGCAGGCTAAAAAATCATTTTAGAGAAAATAAAATTTTTATTTTATTTTCATGGCTCTGCGTTATAAACTTCTGTGAAGCACTTGGAAGTTCAAAGTCCTCACCACACATCTAGATTAGTTCCTTTGGGGGTCTAGTTTCCAAAATGGGGTCATATGTGGGGGATCTCCAATGTTTAGGCACACAGGGGCTCTCCAAACGTGACATGGTGTCCGCTAATGATTGGAGCTAATTTTCCATTTAAAAAGCCAATTGGCGTGCCTTCCCTTCCGAGCCCTGCCGTGCGCCCAAACAGTGGTTTACCCCCACATATGGGGTATCAGCGTACTCAGGACAAACTGGACAACAACATTTGCGGTCCAATTTCTCCTATTACCCTTGGCAAAATAGGAAATTCCAGGCTAAAAATCATTTTTGAGGAAAGAAAAATTATTTTTTATTTTCATGGCTCTGCATTATAAACTTCTGTGAAGCACCTGGGGGTTTAAAGTGCTCAATATGCATCTAGATAAGTTCCTTGGGGGGTCTAGTTTCCAAAATGGGGTCACTTGTGGGGGAGATCCAATGCATAGGCACACAGGGGCTCTCTAAACGCGACATGGTGTCCGCTAACAATTGGAGCTAATTTTCCATTCAAAAAGTCAAATGGCGCGCCTTCCCTTCCGAGCCCTGCCGTGTGCCCAAACAGTGGTTTACCCCCACATATGAGGTATCGGCGTACTCGGGAGAAATTGCCCAACAAATTTTAGGATTCATTTTATCCTATTGCCCATGTGAAAATGAAAAACTGAGGCGAAAAGAATTTTTTTGTGAAAAAAAAAGTACTTTTTCATTTTTACAGATCAATTTGTGAAGCACCTGAGGGTTTAAAGTGCTCAATATGCATCTAGATAAGTTCCTTGGGGGGTCTAGTTTCCAAAATGGGGTCATTTGTGGGGGAGCTCCAATGTTTAGGCACACGGGGGCTCTCCAAACACGACATGGTGTCCGCTAACGATGGAGATAATTTTTCATTCAAAGAGTCAAATGGCGCTCCTTCCCTTCCGAACCTTACCATGTGCCCAAACAGTGGTTTACCTCCACATGTGAGGTATCGGTGTACTCATGAGAAATTGCCCAACAAATTTTAGGATCCATTTTATCCTGTTGCCCATGTGAAAATGAAAAAAATTGAGGCTAAAAGAATTTTTTTGTGAAAAAAAAGTACTTTTTCATTTTTACGGATCAATTTGTGAAGCCCCCGGGGGTTCAAAGTTCTCACTATGCATCTAGATAAGTTCCTTGGGGCGTCTAGTTTCCAAAATGGGGTCACGTGTGGGGGAGCTCCAATTTTTAGGCACACGGGGGCTCTCCAAACGTGACATGGTGTCCGCTAAAGAGTGGAGCCAATTTTTCATTCAAAAAGTCAAATGGCGCTCCTTCCCTTCCAAGCCCTGCCGTGCGCCCAAACAGTGGTTTACCCCCACATATGAGGTATCAGCGTACTCAGGACAAATTGGACAACAACTTTCGTGGTTCAGTTTCTCCTTGTACCATTGGGAAAATAAAAAAAATGTTGCTAAAAGATAATTTTTGTGACTAAAAAGTTAAATGTTCATTTTTTCCTTCCATGTTGCTTCTGCTGCTGTGAAGCACCTGAAGGGTTAAAAAACTTCTTGAATGTGGTTTTGAGCACCTTGAGGGGTGCATTTTTTAGAATGGTGTCACTTTTGGGTATTTTCATCCATATAGACCCCTCAAACTGACTTCAAATGTGAGGTGGTCCCTAAAAAAAATGGTTTTGTAAATTTCGTTGTAAAAATGAGAAATCGCTGGTCAAATTTTAACCCTTATAACTTCCTAGCAAAAAAAAATGTTGTTTCCAAAATTGTGCTGGTGTAAAGTAGACATGTGGGAAATGTTATTTATTAACTATTTTGTGTCACATAACTCTCTGGTTTAACAGAATAAAAATTCAAAATGTGAAAATTGCGAAATTTTCAAAATTTTCGCCAAATTTCCGTTTTTATCACAAATAAACGCAGAATTTATTGACCTAAATTTACCACTAACATGAAGCCCAATATGTCACGAAAAAACAATCTCAGAACCGCTAGGATCCGTTGAAGCGTTCCTGAGTTATTACCTCATAAAGGGACACTGGTCAGAATTGCAAAAAACGGCCAGGTCATTAAGGTCAAAATAGGCTGGGTCATGAAGGGGTTAAGAGTCTCCTCTTTCCTCCACTCATTACCTGTAGTAATGGCACCTGTTTAAACTTGTTATCAGTATAAAAAGACACCTGTGCACACCCTCAAACAGTCTGACTCCAAACTCCAGTATGGTGAAGACCAAAGAGCTGTCAAAGGACACCAGAAACAAAATTGTAGCCCTGCACCAGGCTGGGAAGACTGAATCTGCAATAGCCAACCAGCTTGGAGTGAAGAAATCAACAGTGGGAGCAATAATTAGAAAATGGAAGACATACAAGACCACTGATAATCTCCCTCGATCTGGGGCTCCACCCAAAATCCCACCCCGTGGGGTCAGAATGATCACAAGAACGGTGAGCAAAAATACCAGAACCACGCGGGGGGACCTAGTGAATGAACTGCAGAGAGCTGGGACCAATGTAACAAGGCCTACCATAAGTAACACACTACGCCACCATGGACTCAGATCCTACAGTGCCAGACGTGTCCCACTGCTTAAGCCAGTACATGTCCGGGCCCGTCTGAAGTTTGCTAGAGAGCATTTGAATGATCCAGAGGAGTTTTGGGAGAATGTCCTATAGTCTGATGAAACCAAACTGGAACTGTTTGGTAGAAACACATCTTGTCGTGTTTGGAGGAAAAAGAATACTGAGTTGCATCCATCAAACACCATACCTACTGTAAAGCATGGTGGTGGAAACATCATGCTTTGGGGCTGTTTCTCTGCAAAGGGGCCAGGATGACTGATCCGGGTAGATGAAAGAATGAATTGGGCCATGTATCGTGAGATTTTGAGTGCAAACCTCCTTCCATCAGCAAGGGCACTGAAGATGAAACGTGGCTGGGTCTTTCAACATGACAATGATCCAAAGCACACCGCCAGGGCAACGAAGGAGTGGCTTCGTAAGAAGCATTTCAAGGTCCTGGAGTGGCCTAGCCAGTCTCCAGATCTCAACCCTATAGAAAACCTTTGGAGGGAGTTGAAAGTCCGTGTTGCCAAGCGAAAAGCCAAAAACATCACTGCTCTAGAGGGGATCTGCATGGAGGAATGGGCCAACATACCAACAACAGTGTGTGGCAACCTTGTGAAGACTTACAGAAAACGTTTGACCTCTGTCATTGCCAACAAAGGATATATTACAAAGTATTGAGATGAAATTTTGTTTCTGACCAAATACTTATTTTCCACCATAATATGCAAATAAAATGTTAAAAAAACAGACAATGTGATTTTCTGGATTTTTTTTTCTCAGTTTGTCTCCCATAGTTGAGGTCTACCTATGATGTAAATTACAGACACCTCTCATCTTTTTAAGGGGTGGAACTTGCACTATTGCTGACTGACTAAATACTTTTTTGCCCCACTGTATACTATGGGAGGTATATTATATTCTATGGGGGAGGCCGTGTTATATACTACTAGCTATTGAACCCGTTCTACGCCCAGGTGGCGAGCATTTATATTGGTATATGGTCTCCATCCTGTCATGTGCTGCTCCATCCTGCGCCCCCATCCTGTCATGTGCTGCTCCCATCCTGCACCCCTGTTCTGTCATGTGCTGCTGCCATCCTGCAGCCCCATTCTGACATGCGCTGCTCCCATCCTGCGCCCCCATTCTGACATGTGCTGCTCCTATCCTGCGCCCCCGTTCTGTCATGTGCTCCCATCCTGCGCCACCATTCTGTAATTTGCTGCTCCCATGCATATGGCCGGTACACTGCTCCATTATGGTTCATGGCCCCCATAACACGCTCCATAGTATATGCCCCGTACACTGCTCCATAAATGTTGATGGCCCCCATAAGATGCTCCATAGTATTATATGACCCGTATGCTGCTGCGATATATATATAAAAAAAAATATATACCATACTCACCTATCGCCGAGTGCTGGGGGGCCTTAGCAGGCGGGGACACCGGTGCGCTGTGGGGGTCAGGTGCCGGTATTGCCACTAGCTCAGGCCCCCGACACTTGCTATATTCACCTGTCCCCTGTTCCAGCGCTGCACGCCGCTTCTTCCGGGTCCTCTGGCTGTGACTGTTCAGTCAGAGGGCGGCGCGCATTAAGCGCGTCATCGCGCCCTCTGAACTGTGAATATCACAGGCAGAGGACCCGGGAGACGGAGCCGCACGCAGCGGTGGAACGGGGGACAGGAGAATATAGCCGATACTCACCCTCCTGGCGCGTCCCTGCCTCTCCGTTGGAGATCGCGGTGCTCGTTCAGTGTTTACGCATACCTCGATCTCCTGGGAGCGTCACTCTGTGGGGTCCAGACTGCGCCGGCGCTTGCGCAGTCTATAAAGGCTTCGGACAGAGTGACGCTCCCAGTGTTATATTATAGATGTGGCTGTGTTATATACTACTGCGGGGGTATATTCTATTCTATGGGGGAGGCTGTCTTATATACTATGGGGGGTATATTATATTCTATGGGGGAGGCTGTCTTATATACTATACTAGATTGTGGCCCGATTCTAACGCATCGGGTATTCTAGAATATGCATGTCCCCGTAGTATATGGACAATGATGATTCCAGAATTCGCGGCAGACTGTGCCCGTCGCTGATTGGTCGAGGCAACCTTTATGACATCATCGTCGCCATGGCAACCATTATGACATCATCGTCGCTGTGCCCGTTGCTGATTGGTCGAGGCAACCTTTATGACATCATCGTCACCATGGCAACCATTATGACATCATCGTCGCTGTGCCCGTTGCTGATTGGTCGAGGCAACCTTTATGACATCATCATCGCCATGGCAACCATTATGACATCATCGTCGCTGTGCCCGTTGCTGATTGGTCGAGGCCTGGCGGCCTCGACCAATCAGAGACGCGGGATTTCCAGGACAGACAGACAGACAGACAGACAGAAAGAGAGACAGACGGAAAAACCCTTAGACAATTATATATATAGATGCGAGCACATTTGCAGGATCCGTTTTTTTCCGCCGTATCCGTTTTTTTCTCAGAGTTGTATTAGCGCCGGAGTGCGCCTGATGGCCACACGTTTCATCCGTTTTTTGCTAGATCCGTCGCTGTGCATTTTTTTGACGTACTGAAAAACAGTTTCTCTGTAAGTGTTTTCCGTCGGGCGGAAACAGCTTTTTTGACGTATCCTGCAAAAAACGGATGAAACGTGTGGCCATCAGGTGTAATCCGGCGCTAATACAACTCTATGAGAAAAAACGGATCCGGCGTAAAAAAAAGTATTCGGCGAAAATAAACGGATCCGGTGGAAAAAACAGATCTGGTGGGAAAAAAAAACATCCGGCGGAAAAAAACGGATCCGGCGGAAAAAAACGGATCCGGCGGAAAAAAAAATGTCCCGGTGGAAAAAAACGGATCCTGCAAATGTGCTCGCAGGATGCGTTTCACCCATAGACTTGTATTAGCGACAGATGGCCACAAGTCGCATCCGTCGTGCTACGGATCAGTCGTGTTTTGGAATACCGTCGGCACGAAAAAACGTTCAAGTGAACTTTTTTTGGCCGTTGCGCCCGCTATTTTCTACCGCACATGCGTGGCAGAAACTCCGCCCCCTCCTCCCCGCACTTCAGAATGGGCAGCGGATGCGTTGAAAAACTGCATCCGCTGCCCACTTCGTACACAAATTTCACAACGTGCGTCGGTACGTCGGCCCGACGCATAGCGACGGACCTGTACCGACGCAAGAGTGAAAGAGGCCTTAATGAGCGTTGAATTTTTTTAAAAAAAAGAAAAAACGGCGTGGGCTCCCGCGCAATTCTCTGCGCCAGAGGGGGAAAGCCGACGGCCGGGGGCCAATATTTGTAGCCTGCTATGAATATTAGCCCGCAGCTGTCTGCGCAGCCTTTACTGGCTATTAAAATAGGGGGACTCCCCCAAAAAATGACGTGGGGTCCCCCTATATTTTATAGCCAGAAAGGCTACGCAGACAGCTGCGGGCTTATATTCATAGCCTAGAGAGGGGCCATGGATATTGCCCCCCCCCCCCCCGGCTACAAATACCAGTCCGCAGCCATCCCAGAAATGGCGCATCTGTAAGATGCGCCAATTCCGGCACTTAGCCCCTCTCTTCCCACTCCCGAGTAGCGGTGGGATATGGGGTAATGAAGGGTTAATGTCACCTCGCTATTGTAAGGTGACATTAAGCCGGGTTAATAACGGAGAGGCGTCAATAAGATGCCTATCCATTACTAATCCAATAGTAAGAAAGGGTTAATAAAACACACACATTTGGAAAAAAGTATTTTAATATTCTTCATTTAACCATACTTACCATACTTCAGCGCCTGCAAAAAAAAGTTAAATAATAAACTGTATACTCCCTGTCCGACGCAGTCCAATTAATAACGAGTGTCCCACGACGATCTCCCCTATAGAACAGTGAAATCGGGTGATGTCACTGCTCTATAGGACCCTCAGTGACACACTGACAGGAGACAATGGCTCCTGCAGTGCATCACTGAGGTTACTCTAGTTCACTGGTCTCACTTTATGGCAATTGCTGCGTGGGAAAATGTCTCACCCAGCAATGCCAATAGTGAGACTAGGGACTATTTTCTCACAGGGGCGTAGGAATACCTTGTGAGCAACTGATGCTCCTGCTCTCCACGGGAGATCGTCGTGGGACGCTCGTTTTAATTGGATTTCTGCGGACAGGGAGTATATTGTTTGTTTATTATTTTAATATTTTTTTACAGGTGACAATGGCTTCAGGGAACAAAGTGACAAGTGATGGTGAGTATGTACTCTGTGTTATATGTACTGTATGTCTGTAGTATGTATGTACTGTATGTCGCATGTCGTGGCATGGTGCATGTCGTGGCATGGTGCATGTCGCCGCGTGGTGCATGTCGCATGGTGCATGTCGGCGCATGGTGCATGTAGCATGTCGCCGCATGGTGCATGTCGTCGTATGGTGCATGTCGCATGTCGTCGCATGGTGCATGTCGCATGTCGTCGCATGGTGCATGTCGTCGCATGGTACATGTCGCATGGTGCATGTCGCATGTCGGCGCATGGTGCATGTAGCATGTCGCCGCATGGTGCATGTCGTCGCATGTGCATGGTGCATGTCATCGCATGGTGCATGTAGCATGGTGCATGTCGTCGCATGGTGCATGTCGCATGCCGTCTCATTGTGCATGCAGCATGTCGCATGTAGTCGCATGGCGCATGTCGTCGCATGGTGCATGTAGCATGGTGCATGTCGTCGCATGGTGCATGTAGCATGGTGCATGTCGTCGCATGGCGCATGTCGCCGCATGTCGTCGCATGGTGCTTGTCGCATGCCGTCACATGGTGCATGCAGCATGTCGTCGCATGGTGCATGCCGTCGCATGTCGTCACATGGCGCATGTCGTCGCATGTCACCGCATGGTGCATGTCGTCGCATGGTGCATGTAGCATGGTGCATGTCGTCGCATGGTGCATGTAGCATGTCGCCGCATGGTGCATGTCGCCGCACGGTGCATGTAGCATGTCGTCGCATGGTGCATGTCGTCGCATGGCGCATGTCACATGGTGCATGTCGTCGCATGGTGCATGGCGTCGCATGTCGTCGCATGGTGCATGTCGCATGTCGTTGCATGGTGCATGTCGTCGCATGGTCATGTCGCATGTCATCGCATGGTGCATGTCACATGGTGCATGTTGTCGCATGGTGCATGTCGCCGCATGGTGCATGTCACATGGTGCATGTTGTCGCATGGTGCATGTCGCATGTCGCCGCATGGTGCATGTTGCCGCATGGTGCATGTCGCATGTCGTCGCATGGTGCATGTCACATGGTGCATGTTGTCGCATGGTGCATGTCGCATGTCGCCGCATGGTGCATGTTGCCGCATGGTGCATGTCGCATGTCGTCGCATGGTGCATGTCGTCGCATGGTGCATGTCGTCGCATGGTGCATGCAGCATGTCGCATGGTGCATGTCGTCGCATGGTGTGTGTAGTATGTATGTACTGTGTTTTGTTTTTTTTTACATTCAACACATTAGCCGGATGATGGGACTACTACTGTCCAATCATTGGCTAATGTGTCACTCACTGTCAGTGTAGCAGGCAGAGCCTGATGGGACTTGTAGTCCCATCAGACGATGCCTGCACACACACGCACAGCGTCGGCACACACACGCACAGCGCCGGCACACACACGCACAGCGCCGGCACACACACACACACGCAAAGCGCCGGCACACACACACACACGCACAGCGCCGGCACACACACACGCACAGCGTCGGCACACACACAGCGCCGGCACACACACGCACACACGCACAGCGCCGCCACACACACACGTACAGCGTCGGCACACACACAGCGCCAGCACACACACGCACAGCGCCGGCACACACGCACAGCACCGGCACACACACACGCACAGCGTCAGCACACACACACGCACAGCGCCGGCGGGCAGAAATACCGGCGCCGGCGGTCACAAACACCGGCGGGCAAAAGCACCGGTGCCGGCGGGCAGAAGCACCGGCGCCGGCGGGCAGAAACACCGGCGCCGGCGGGCACAAGCACCGGCACCGCAGCACAGCCCCGTCCTCAGATCCCAGCACTGAGCAGTGAGCACACACAGTCAGCCCCGCCCGCCCCCAGCACAGCCCTGCAGGCAGCCCCCAGCACCGCCCACAGCCCAGTCACTCTTGCTGAGTGACTGCTGACTGTGGGGGCTGGTCACGCCTGCTGCTGACGTCACGTCAATTTCTAGAGTCTGGAAATTGACGTGACGTTGGCGGAAATGAGCGGCGGCTGCAGTCTGGGGGTCATGTGACCCGGACTCAGCAGGCAGAATAGCGCCGCTCACAGGCGAAAACGTCAACACAAGGTAATGGCACAATTCATTAGGGGCCCCGGGGGGTACATTGGGGGGTTAATTGAAAGTAGTGGACAACCCCTTTAATCTCTGGCTGCAGCTAAGCAGGGTGGAACGTGGACGTTGGCCAAGATCGGGATGGACCAGGAAGCACCTGAAGCCACTCTGAGGGTGGTGGCATATGCCGATGATTTCACAGTTTTTGTTTCCTCTTATGAGGAGATAGAGTTGCTGAAGTCAAAGGTAGATAACTTCTTGGAGGCTTAAGTGTCCAATATCAACTGGCATAGGTGTGAAAGTCTCTGGCTGAAAGGAGGAGATCCTGGTTTTGATCTCCTGGACACCTCTCTAGGACCTATCTGAAAAAGTGTTTGGCATTGAATTTAGCCAGGGGGATTACCCCAAACAAAATTGGGACAGCAGTCTAGAGATTTCCATTCAGAAGGTGAATCAATGGAAGGGTTGGTCTTTGACCATAAGGAAAAGGGTAAACCCGATCAAAACTTACCTGCTCCCTTTACTGATTTATCTGGGCAGTATGTGCATCTTGCCAGAGCCTCTCTGGACTCAGGTTTACAGTTTGTTCTTCCAACTGTTATGGGGAAATAGACTGAACCTGGTCAAGAAGGAGGTTATTTACCGCACGAGGAGACTAGGAGTGTTGGGTATCTTGAACCCTGTGGTATTCCTTGTGAATACCTTCATTAAGATCAATACTGCAAACCACTGGAAAGAGAAGGCTCCATGGATATTCTCCTGTTGGGGATGGTTTAGCTTTTTTCCAGGAATGGGAGACAGGAGGGCACGTGAAGGATCTTCACACGCCGCAAGGACTTCCTCTGGCTTACACTACTTTGGTTCTGAAGGTAATTCACCAATGGGGTCTGGGAATATGGGAGATCTGGTCCCAGCCAAGGAAGCTTCTTGTCAAAAGGGGTTTGTTGACCCATTTTCAGAGACCTCTGGCATTCAGGGATTGTCAAAGTTTGGATCTTGGGTGGGTTTGCATCTTTTGAATTTTATCAGGATCATCTCAAAGTTTTAGGACTTAGCTTGGTGCTGCGTGAGGGACAATCTGATATGTAGGAGTTCTGAGAACAGGAAATATCCTTGGGAGCATTGTGGTACCGTGCTAGAAAGCATGGACTACTTCCTACTTCATTGTAGTGTGCGCCTCCATTGGCTGGGCTCGGCTGGCCGTTCTCACTTATGAGGAATGGGTCTATGGAGCATTTGGAGACCTAGGGGGTCGGGACCGCTGTACCTTATTTCTAGTTAGGACTTTGATTAGGTATCACACGTGGAATGCACAGTGTTTAGTATCGACGAAACGAAAAATCCTAGCAGTGGATGATGTGTTTAGGACCATACTCAGTGACCTGGTGAAGGTGTGCTCTCTGGAGTATGGGAGATTGGGGACAAGGGGGGAGGGGAAAAAATTCCAATCAACAAACTAGGTTTTAAAGTACAAATTGCTTTATTCAGGAAAGTATAGAAATAGTGGCAGCAGAGGATAGCCACCAAAAAGATAACATGGGGCGCTCGGTACTCACACAAGCCACATAGAGTATCTCATGAGTAAACAGATCCAAAAACGTATGCGGGAGGCATCCTGACATAAATTTAGATATGTAATTAGAGGGAAAGCATATCATTACACAGATCCCAGCCCATAATAGAGCTAAACATATGGAAAAGGTATAGAACAAATCAGAAAAAGAGTCAAAAGGTCAGGATACATTACCGTAAAGTACAGGCAAGTGCTGGCTAGTGGAGGGTCCCGGCGCCCGCCCCAATGCGCATTTCGGAACACCTTCGTCAGGGGGCACGCAAAGTAGAGAGAAATAGGAGAATAAAAAGGCCGCAGACCGGAAGTGAACTGTGCGCCAGACCCGGAAGTAGAATAACGTTACCCGGCAACCATGCAAAGCATAGAAGGCGGCGTAATCCAGGCCGCGTGCACGGGAACCACATGGGGCCACGTGAACCAGTGACAACACATACCATGGACGCTGCCACAGGAGATGGTACGCGCATGCGCCAAAGGGAATAAATATCAAAGGCCACCATTTTACCAGTGGGCAAGGAAAACACCAGCCCAAAAAATAAGGAGAAAACAGAATAAAGAATAAGGAGAAGATACCCAGCATCAACCAAAGGGGCATACAATATATATCGCACAGATTAAGCTAAATATAAATAATAGTGTAAGTAAACATAGCCCCCACATGGAACACCATGCCAGTGATAGATGATATTAACGATCATTCATAGAATTAAATAAATATTATAATAACATATAATATGGCATGGTGCAATGTTACTGATAATATCATATAGGTAAACAGGTATATATCCACGGAGTAGATGTCAAGTCCATATATTATATATCTGTCTTGATGCATCAGGGTCCATATCGATAACAGGGGCCAGATTCCAAAGGCTAGATCGAGTAGTACACAGTATATAACATCTGGTCACGGTCCATATAGGTAACGTCATTCCGGTCAAGAAGCCAACAATAGATAGAACATAATAAATCTAAAAGAATTAAAAATGAATTAAAAACAAGAGATGGCAATCCACAGACAAAGATCCAAAATAAGGAGATCACAAGAAGGGAGCAAAACTTAGATGCTCATTGAGACCAAGGGGGTGAGCCGTCCGAAGTGTCCATATCCACCTCGATTCGAGGCGTGCCAATTTAGAGGAGAGTTTACCCCCTCGTATTCCAACATCAAGGGCATCAATGCCCCTGAATCTAATAAGACTACCATCACTCCCATGAAGCAATTTAAAATGTCTCGGAAGTGTGTTTAAAGTAGAGACATCCGTACAGTTGACTGCGGCTTCAATACCACGTACATGTTCGCGTATGCGAATTTTCAAATGGCGAGTCGTTAATCCGACATAAATTTAGCCACAGGGGCAGGTGGCGTAATATATGACGTAGCGTGTGGTACATGTGATTGTTTTCTTGATCTTATCATTTTTACTCCCACTGGAATCAGAGAAGGTGTCAGTACGATCCATATTGGGGCAGGCTATACATCTGCCACAGGGGGGCAGAACCACAACGCGGAGTAACACTGTCCAAAAAAGTAGTTCTAGGAATCCCTTCATAGTGGCTACGTGTCAAGTGGTCCCTAAGGTTCCTGGCCCGTCTGAAGGACATCAGCGGATATTCAGGCAATATTTTAGCAATAGTATTGTCAACTTTCAGTATAGGCCATGATCACAAAACGTAACTGCTGGCCGGACCGTGAGGAGCCCCTCCCAGAGTTGTCATAAAGAAGGGATGTACGTGTAGTTGTTTTAGCTCTATTGTATGCCCTTTTGCTGGATCTCCTAGTGTATCCACGATTGAGGAACATAGTTTGCAGCTCCCTGGCCTGTCGCTCGAAATCCAACTCAGATGAGCAGATCCTGCGCAGGCGAAGGAAGTGCCCCGTAGGCACAGCCCCAATAATATGCGATGGATGACATGAGGACGCATGTAGCAAGGTATTAGTCGAGGTTGGCTTTTGAAACAGGTCAGTTTGTACAAAACCAGAAGAGTCTTTCTTCACCATGACATCCAGGAAGTAAACTCGCTCGGTATCCCACTTAAAAGTTATGTGGATATTAAGGTTGTTGTTGTTCAGAGATGTCATAAAGGTGTAGAGGTCATCAGATGAACCCTGCCAGATCAAGAATACGTCGTCGATGTGCCGGGTCCAAAGAAGGACCTGGTCCATCGACGCACACCGATCAGACAGGAAGAGGTCCCTTTCCCACAGCCCCAGGAACAGATTAGCATAGGAGGGCACAAAGGCCGCCCCCATGGCTGTCCCCTGGAGCTGTAGGAAAAAGGACCCCTTAAAAACAAAAAAATTATGCGTCAATGCAAACTCAAGTAACGCCAGAATCAAATTACCAAAATCAGAGGAGGAACCGGATAGGCCAAGGAAAAACCGTACAGCGTTCAAACCATCTAGATGTTTAATGTTAGTGTACAGTGATTCTACGTCAGCTGTTGTCAAGATGGTATCCCCATCCAAATGGACAGAGTCTACCTTCTTGAGGAGCTCTCCAGTGTCCTTTAAGAATGATGGCAAATTTTCCACAAGGGGTTGCAAATGGAAATCGATCCACTGATTAACATTTTCAAGGAAGTTACCCTTCCCTGAAATGATCGGTCTGCCAGGTGGCACCCTGGCATCCTTATGTATCTTGGGGAGGAGATAAAAGGTAGAGACTGCAGGCTCGGATACACGAAGTGCCAGAGAAAGCTCCTTGGTGATGACTCCACCATCAACGGCAGAGTCAAGGATGTTATTTAGTTCAGAACAAAAGGCCGACAAGGGGTTAAAGGTCAATTTCCTATAACCTACGGCGTTATTCAATTGCCGGTAGGCCTCCTTTTCATACATTAATCTCGGCCAAATAACCAAATTACCCCCCTTGTCGGCCTGTTTAAGAACAATATCTTGGATGTTTTTTAGATATTGCAGTCTCAACCTTTCCTCACGATTGAGGTTATCTCTCCCAAGATGTGGTGGTATTTTAAGAAGATCCTGGGTGACCACCTGAACAAACAGATCAATATGAGTACACGTAGAAAGGGGAGGGAACTTCCTTGAACGTGGTCTAATAGATGGTGGGATCTTACCTCCCTCAGCAGTGTTCTCACTGGAGAGCTCCTCAAGAACCCCTAGCGCATCCTGCTCCTCCTCTGTGGGAAACAAACGATATAAATCATTATTAAAGAAATGGCGCTTAAAGAGTAATGATCGAGCAAAGAGATGTAAATCTTTAATGACTGAAAATGTATCAAAGCCCGCCATAGGAGAGAATGATAGACCTCTACTCAAGAGGGAAATATCAGCAGGGGAAAGTACATGGCTGCTCAAATTGATCACCTTATTGTCTTTCCCCACACGGTCTGGTGAGCGTGAAGTCCGTCTCTTATAGGGATGGTAACCACGTGCTCTATTCATAGCTACCCCAGAACGTGTTGTCATAGAAAGAGAAGAGACGTCCGATTGTCCACTCAAAGAAGAAAGGGAAGTAACTGATGGTGCATGTTTCAATTGGTAGCCCGTTTTAGCTTTCCTCCAGTGGTATACAACATTTTGCTGATAATCCCTCTGATCTCGACCAAATTTACTAACTTGTGCTTCGTGGATTTTTTTAACAGTAGAATCAAGGGTTTTCTCCAAACCAGAGTCAAATGTACGAATTTTCTCAGGAGGGCAGCCCGAACGTAATTCATTTTGGGCAGAATCAATCAATTTGTCTAGTTCACCAATACTAGTGGTATTGAGATCAATTAGTAATTTAATCAATGAAGATGAACAGGTGTTACAGATTTCTTCCCAATTAGAAATGAATTTGGCATCCTCGACCGGGAAGGCAGGAATCACCCGGACGCGCAACCCCCTCGGAATCATATTACCAGCCAAATATTTCTGAAGGAATGCTCTGTTCCACCATAATTTAGAACGTTTTGTTAGAAGATCTTGAATAGAGGAACAGAGTTCATCCCACTTGTGGTCATCAGACTGCGGAACACTACCACCACCTCCATATACATGTTCCATTTGGCCTAGCCAGGCCTTCTCTTTAGCTTTGTAATCCATAACTTCACTGCAAGAGCCTGTGCAAAACACAGCAAACATAAAGTAATAAAGGAAAAAGGCAGTGACAAGTGGCAGATAATAAATGTACATGGTCACAACATTTATAAATAAATAAATATTAAATCATTCAGAGTAAAAAAGACCAAAACTGCCATGGATATGCGTCAGACCAATTGTTGAAATATATATATAGACAGGGGGGAGGGGAAAAAAATTCCAATCAACAAACTAGGTCTTAAAGTACAAATTGCTTTATTCAGGAAAGTATAGAAATAGTGGCAGCAGAGGATAGCCACCAAAAAGATAACATGGGGCGCTCGGTACCCACACAAGCCACATAGAGTATCTCATGAGTGAACAGATCCAAAAACGTATGCGGGAGGCATCCTGACATAAATTTAGATATGTAATTAGAGGGAAAGCATAACATTACACAGATCCCAGCCCATAATAGAGCTAAACATATGGAAAAGGTATAGAACAAATCAGAAAAAGAGTCAAAAGGTCAGGATACATTACCGTAAAGTACAGGCAAGTGCTGGCTAGTGGAGGGTCCCAGCGCCCACCCCAACGCGCGTTTCGGAACACCTTCGTCAGGGGGCACGCAAAGTAGAGAGAAATAGGAGAATAAAAAGGCCACAGACCGGAAGTGAACTGTGCGCCAGACCCGGAAGTAGAATAACGTTACCCGCCAACCATGCAAAGCATAGAAGGCGGCGCAGTCCAGGCCGCGTGCACGGGAACCACGTGGGGCCCCACGTGAACCAGTGACAACACATACCATGGACGCCACCACAGGAGATGGTACGCGCATGCGCCAAAGGGAATAAATATCAAAGGCCACCATATTACCAGTGGGCAAGGAAAACACCAGCCCAAAAAATAAGGAGAAAACAGAATAAAGAATAAAGAGAAGGTACCCATCGTCAACCAAAGGGGCATACAATATATATTGCACAGATTAAGCTAAATATAGATAATAGTGTAAGTAAACATAGCCCCCACATGGAACACCATGCCAGTGATAGATGATATTAACGATCATTCATAGAATTAAATAAATAATATAATATCATATAATATGGCATGGTGCAATGTTACTGATAATATCATATAGGTAAACAGGTATATATCCACATAGTAGATGTCAAGTCCATATATTATATATCTGTCTTGATGCATCAGGGTCCATATCGATAACAGGGGCCAGATTCCAAAGGCTAGATCGAGTAGTACACAGTATATATTATCTGGTCACGGTCCATATAGGTAACGTCATTCCGGTCAAGAAGCCAACAACAGATAGAACATAATAAATCTAAAAGAATTAAAAATGAATTAAAAACTCCCCGTTGTATCTCTGCCCCCTGTGGTAGATGTATAGCCTGCCCCAATATGGATCGTACTGACACCTTCTCTGATTCCAGTGGGAGTAAAAATTATAAGATCAAGAAAACAATCACATGTACCACACACTACGTCATATATTACGCCACCTGCCCATGTGGCTTAATTTATGTCGGATTAACGACTCGCCATTTGAAAATTCGCATACGCGAACATGTACGTGGTATTGAAGCCGCAGTCAGCTGTACGGATGTCTCTACTTTAAACACACTTCCGAGACATTTTAAATTGCTTCATGGGAGTGATGGTAGTCTTATTAGATTCAGGGGCATTGATGCCCTTGATGTTGGAATACGAGGGGGTAAACTCTCCTCTAAATTGGCACGCCTCGAATCGAGGTGGATATGGACACTTCGGATGGCTCACCCCCTCGGTCTCAATGAGCATCTAAGTTTTGCTCCCTTCTTGTGATCTCCTTATTTTGGATCTTTGTCTGTGGATTGCCATCTCTTGTTTTTAATTTATTTTTAATTCTTTTAGATTTATTATGTTCTATCTATTGTTGGCTTCTTGACCGGAATGACGTTACCTATATGGACCGTGACCAGATGTTATATACTGTGTACTACTCGATCTAGCCTTTGGTATCTGGCCCCTGTTATCGATATGGACCCTGATACATCAAGACAGATATATAATACTAGATTGTGGCCCGATTCTAACGCATCGGGTATTCTAGAATATGCATGTCCCCGTAGTATATGGACAATGATGATTCCAGAATTCGCGGCAGACTGTGCCCGTCGCTGATTGGTCGAGGCAACCTTTATGACATCATCGTCGCCATGGCAACCATTATGACATCTACGTCGATACTGTGCCCGTCGCTGATTGGTCGAGGCCGCCAGGCCTCGACCAATCAGACGCAGGATGTCTACGTCCTTTATGACATGATCGTCGCTGTGCCCGTCGCTGATTGGTCGAGGCCTGGCGGCCTCGACCAATCAGAGACGCGGGATTTCCAAGACAGACAGACAGACAGACAGAAAAACCCTTAGACAATTATATATATAGATATGGACTTGACATCTACTCCGTGGATATATACCTGTTTACCTATATGATATTATCAGTAACATTGCACCATGCCATATTATATGTTATTATAATATTTATTTAATTCTATGAATGATCGTTAATATCATCTATCACTGGCATGGTGTTCCATGTGGGGGCTATGTTTACTTACACTATTATTTATATTTAGCTTAATCTGTGCGATATATATTGTATGCCCCTTTGGTTGATGCTGGGTACCTTCTCTTTATTCTTTATTCTGTTTTCTCCTTATTTTTTGGGCTGGTGCTTTCCTTGCCCACTGGTAATATGGTGGCCTTTGATATTTATTCCCTTTGGCGCATGCGCGTACCATCTCCTGTGGCGGCGTCCATGGTATGTGTTGTCACTGGTTCACGTGGCCCCACGTGGTTTCCGTGCACGCGGCCTGGACTACGCCGCCTTCTATGCTTTGCATGGTTGCCGGGTAACGTTACTCTACTTCCGGGTCTGGCGCACAGTTCACTTCCGGTCTGCGGCCTTTTTATTCTCCTATTTCTCTCTACTTTGCGTGCCCCCTGACGAACGTGTTCCGAAACGCGCGTTGGGGCGGGCGCCGGGACCCTCCACTAGCCAGCACATGCCTGTACTTTACGGTAATGTATCCTGACCTTTTGACTCTTTTTCTGATTTGTTCTATACCTTTTCCATATGTTTAGCTCTATTATGGGCTGGGATCTGTGTAATGTTATGCTTTCCCTCTAATTACATATCTAAATTTATGTCAGGATGCCTCCCGCATACGTTTTTGGATCTGTTTACTCATGAGATACTCTATGTGGCTTGTGTGGGTACTGAGCGCCCCATGTTATCTTTTTGGTGGCTATCCTCTGCTGCCACTAGTTCTATACTTTCCTGAATAAAGCAATTTGTACTTTAAGACCTAGTTTGTTGATTGGAATTTTTTTCCCCTCCCCCCTTTCTATATATATATTTCAACAATTGGTCTGACGCATATCCATGGCAGTTTTGGTCTTTTTTACTCTGAATTATTTAATATTTATTTATTTATAAATGTTGTGACCATGTACATTTATTATCTGCCACTTGTCACTGCCTTTTTCCTTTATTGAGATTGGGGACAAGTAGGGCTGCTCTCCTTCGGAGGGGCTATTCTTTTAGTGTGCCCTAGTCTGGTCATCTCCTCCTTTCGTGGTGGTGGGCTGCAGCTGACACTGTAGATTATTGCTTTGTTTGATCAGTATACAGTAATGTAGGGCTGAAGGTGCCAAACTTGGGCTTTGTATGTTTATTGTGGTTATTGTAGTGTTTGTTGCTGTATATATTTTATATAGGGATATAGATTTGGATGTAGGTGTTAGGTCGGGTGGTGGCAAAAAGGGGAAGTGCATCCATATTGTGGGACTTTGGGACACTGGGGTGTTTGGGTGAAAAACTGACAGTGCCTGACAGACTCTCAGGCCAGTGCGGGTTTGGGATTGGTGAGCTTGAGTCTGGGGGTGTTTCGTTAAGTCTGGTATACTGTATATTTTTATAATTAGTGTATATTTTATATTAATTAAAAAAAGTTTATGTACATATTTTTGTCATCTATTATTTATTTTATTTGTTGTTTGCTTGTTCTTATTTTGTTTGGTAAACAGGTCAGAAGGTTTAATTAGTTATTGTTAGTTATTTTTCTGTATGTATGTATAATATGTGTGCGATGGGTTGGACCAGTGTTCATTATGTTGATGATTATCTGGTTGATATTTTTGTTACGTCTATGTTATTATTATTGCTACATATTTCATTTTTATAAAAAAAAAATTTACAGGATGTAACTTAGGATCTGAACAGGATCAGTAATGTAATATACACATTGAATCCACTACCAGTATAGTGAGTGCGGATCCGCAATATAATACATGATGTTACTCGTAATCAGCATAGAATGAATAATGTAAAGCATTTTTAAAGTTACTCAATTTTTTATGTCTGTATGTAACTAATGCAAAGTTCCTCACAGCATCAGTTCAATACAATCAGTCAATAGATCTAAATGAATGACTCCACTTTCAGTCAGTATCATAATTATTACATCCCTACATAAGCAAAATGATAACTATTATGTCAAATCAAATTGAATTGAATTGTGCGGCTTTATATAATATATGTCCTTGTAGAATCATAAGGATTGTTCCCACATAAAAGCAAAGCAGGGTGTTATCCAAAAGAAAAACATTAGTTCTTGTGTTTGTTTTGCCAGGCAAAATATAATTTATTAACTGTTTTCATTTATAAGGGAACCTTAATGGCGGATGACAGTCTGCAGTTTTATGTGCTTGCATTGTGACACTTAAAAGATTATTTTCCATTTTTTGTTTCAATTATTTTCACTTGGTCAATTACGCATATTCTGAGCAATGAACATAAAACACTTAAAAGTGTTCAGTAAGCTTCTTCTTTTTTTCCACTCCTTGCAAAAAAATTCCAGGGAGATTGTCAGAGGACTCATAATTACACCTCATTAAATGCTGAAATAATAATTTACAAAAATATTTAATACATTTGGCTTATGTTTGTATTCGGCAATAAAAAAAAAAATAGGAAAAAAAAACATATGGCATTGTTCCCGGTCACTGTGGTGTAATAAAGTTTTTGTCAATGTTCTCAATTGAGAATAGCAATAATGGCTCATTTAAAACAAGCGGAACCATTAACCCACCTGACTGCTATAATTATTTCTCTTAAACACTGTTTTATGAGGTTGCGAGTTTGTGATTATATTAGGATTACGGAGATGTAATAGGATATGATGGAGCGAAAGCCAATTACAACTACAGAGTGATAGCTAGAGATGAGCGAACCTTTCAAGTTTTGGTCTGATTGGGATTGGCGAAGCCCGAAAAATTCACCGAACCCCACTGAATTCAATTTGAGGCAAAAACAAACACATAAACAACACCTTCAGGAGAGCTAAAAAGTGGCCAAAACAGCTCAAATTAGGGGCAGACACCAGGGAAAGTGGCATCAATTGACCCAAAGTACAAATAGTATAATTGCACAGCAATTGCACTGCATGGATGCATGTGTCAGCCTGTTGCAGGATGCAGTAATGTACAGGAGGCAGAGCAAGGGTTAACGTTACTTTACTTTAACAGGGGGTTACTCCACCTCAGAGAGAGGAAGGTATAAACAGGAGTATCGAGGGTAATATAAACACAAATGGTGTGCAGGGTGTGATAAACAACAACAATAAGTAATGCAGCAGTTTTCTAAGGGTTAACTTATCAGTCTGGCGGGTTCCTGACTGTAGAGTCCTTGGGGCAAACTGTGGCGCCGCTGCAGTTAGCGCATGGTGAGTCCGGTGTCATCCTGAAGGCGTTGATGATCTGGTTCCCAGCGGTAGCGGTGGGTTTCTGTCGTCTTGGACTGGGTCCTGGGTCCAGGGTCCGTTGTGTGGTATGAAGTGGAATCTCTGACTCCGGAGCTTAACGTGATTCGACAGATGTATGTGTGGCACCCCTAGGGGTATTTGCCACAAAAATAGTTACTGACAGTAAATGCAAATACTAAAATAGCAAGACTGCACTACCACCTCCGGCCAGAAGGGGGAGCTCCAGAGACTCCCCTTGATCCATTCTGGTCTGAGAGAAGAACTGGCAGTTGGGCTAAGGAGCTGAAAGTGAGAGGTCATACAGTTGAATCTCTAACAGCCCTGTGACTGTTACCAGGCCTAAATCACCGGCCTGAGGAGAAGAGGGATAGAGAAAAAGGACATTGTGAGAACCGGGTAGCATTAATCACTACCCAGAACAGGCGCAAAGACGGATACCGGATCCGTGGCTGTATTCATTACATATAATACAGCAACCGGAAAAACGTGAGGTGATATCAGCTTCACTAGGGTCGGACGCAGCAACAGACACAGAGTTCAGCGGTACTCCTGGAGGGGGTAAGCCGATAAAAGGACTCGGGTTGCCCGTCGAACCAGGACCCGGAGGGGACAGATTGGGCCGGCAGCCAGTTCACATACAGCAGCAGGGCCACACAGATATTGCGTACAATAAGAGGCGAAGACCCCGGCAGGGTCAAAGTAACTCAGAGTTCCCATACAGACTCCGGTGACAGGACTGGTTGTAAATCCTTTTTTGTTAAAGTAAACTGGTTAAACGTTTCAGTGCCTCAGTCTTTCATTTGGACAATAGCCATCTATCCAGGATTGGGATCATCACCGCTGGGAGAACCTGCTGCTGATCAAGTAAGTGCCTGTTCCCTCACGATACCCTTTACACTGTGCATTGCCTGAGGCCACAGCACCGGGTAACATAGTAACATAGTAACATAGTTAGTAACATAGTTAGTAAGGCCGAAAAAAGACATTTGTCCATCCAGTTCAGCCTATATTCCATCATAATAAATCCCCAGATCTACGTCCTTCTACAGAACCTAATAATTGTATGATACAATATTGTTCTGCTCCAGGAAGACATCCAGGCCTCTCTTGAACCCCTCGACTGAGTTCGCCATCACCACCTCCTCAGGCAAGCAATTCCAGATTCTCACTGCCCTAACAGTAAAGAATCCTCTTCTATGTTGGTGGAAAAACCTTCTCTCCTCCAGACGCAAAGAATGCCCCCTTATGCCCGTCACCTTCCTTGGTATAAACAGATCCTCAGCGAGATATTTGTATTGTCCCCTTATATACTTATACATGGTTATTAGATCGCCCCTCAGTCGTCTTTTTTCTAGACTAAATAATCCTAATTTCGCTAATCTATCTGGGTATTGTAGTTCTCCCATCCCCTTTATTAATTTTGTTGCCCTCCTTTGTACTCTCTCTAGTTCCATTATATCCTTCCTGAGCACCGGTGCCCAAAACTGGGTCAAGCCACCCGTGACACCCCCCTCAACAGACAGACCCCATTGGTCCGGTGCTGGGTACCCCGGTCTCTTGGGCGTCACAATTGGCGTCACGAACAGGATCTAGCCAGCCCGTATACCGGGTATTGTGTGCCGTGATTGGAGCCCAAAACTGTGAAAACTTGGATGAAAAATCTTGAAAATTGACTTTATTAAAGAAAAATCCATTCTCCATTGAAAACTATTGAAAGTGACTTTTCCTCATTGGTTATAATGGAGTAAAGATGGCCGCCATCCCCTGAGGTAATCACTTCATAACCGTTAGGCACGAGACTGTTAATCGAGCTACGCCATCACCTGAGCCCCAGTCTAACTGAAAAACTTCAGAATCCGCCATTACAGAGCGCGGTGGGTGGGAGCAGCAGGGGGCGTGTCATTGTGGGTGGCACCAAGCTGAGCGCTCTGACATCAGAGCAAGGGGAAAATCGATCCTGCTGCACAGCGGAACGAATCTACACTATCCCGACGGAAGCGGAGGACCGGAAGGGTCCGGATTAACTAAGGGGGCACAGTATGTCGCAGCACGGAGACGCCGCAGCACCCGGCGACGCTAATGCAGCTGAAAGACAGAGTGTCGATAGAGAGTCCGGTAGCGCAGCGGTGCAAGGAGTGGCGCCCATCATGCCGGTGCTGATGCCATATACCCCGGGTGGCCCATGGCTTCCAATGTATGAAGGTGAGCCTAATACCCTTGACGATTTCAGAGAAAAGATGCTGGCCCATTTTGACATGTTCCCTGTGGGTGAAGTTCAGCGTGTTAGTCTCCTGATGATGCAGTTAAGTGGCCATGCTAAGCGAGAAGTCACAGCATGGGCAGCTGATCTAAAAGGCACTGTTGAACGCATATTTGCTGGATTAAAAGCTACATTTGAAACCACTGCCAGCAGCAAAGCTAAAATACGATTCTTTAATTGCAAACAAAAAGTTAATGAGGGCGTGAGAGACTTTGCCTTAAACCTGCAGGAAGCCCTTAAATCACTTACACTGGCTGAACCCATTTTTAACACCGGAGCGGATAAACTGCTAAGAGATCAATTTATTGAGGGACTCTACACCCCTTCTCACCGGGGGCATGTGAGCATGCTTGTTTTTAAGAACCCTGAATTGACATTTGCCCAATTAAAGGAGAGCGTTATACGTCTCCAGCTGGCAGAGGCACCTCGGGATCAGGATCCTGCGCAACCCATGGCAGAGGCACCTCAACAACATGGAGTACCAGTGACATCAGCTATGTCCGGGGCCATTGCTAAGCCCCTGGGGCCCAGTACTAATGAGGCTCTTCAACAAAAGCTTGACTCTTTAACTGATGTTGTTGCTTCAATGGCTAAAACCATGCAGGAGATGAGAGGACCCAAGATGGAGTTGTCAAACCGTAGAGAAGGTGCTCCATGGATGAGACCCCGGAGATACCCGACATGGAGAGGACGACCCCGCGACCGCTACCAACCGGATGGACAGCCCATTTGCCGCCGTTGCGAGCAGCCAGGCCACTTTGCACGAGATTGTGATTTAAACGGGAATCCCCTGGGAATGCGGGCCGCTTCGCAGGAATGAACTTTCAAGGCCCAACACCCTGGCACGACAGGTACATCGGAGGACGACCCATTATCCCTATCGTGCTGGACGGAATGCCCCTCAACGCTTTGCTGGATACAGGTTCCCAGATTTCATCTATACCGTATATCCTTTATAAGAGGTACTGGGCTGATGCAGATATTGATAAAGGGCCCTCTGATGTTGAACTAGATATATGGGCCAGTAATGGTAAGTTGGTACCGAAACTAGGATTCAGGGAGATGACCATAAAGATTGGTAAAGTAGAATTGAAGAAACAGGGTATAATTGTTGTTGATGTTGACCGGCGGAACTGTGAACCAACTGTATTGATAGGAATGAATGTGTTAGAGAACTGCTTTTCCGAAGTCATTTCTGTCTTACAGCAAATTGCTGAAACTGCCCAATCCTGCCAGCAGAGAGTTCTCCGGAGGGAAATAAAAGTATTGATGTTAAGGCAACAGGTAGAAGTTGTGGAGAAATCGGCAGTGTGAGGGTAAGTGATCCAACATCTATTGTAATCCCACCAAAAACAGAAATGCTGGTATGGTGTAGAGCAGCCATTGGTACTAAGGGACGAGATTATCAAGCCTTAATAGAACCAGTGTACACCGACAGCAGGCCCACTATACTCACAGCACGAGGGATAGTCGAGGTACACCGGGGACGAGTGCCGGTACGACTTTTGAACTGTGGAGAGGAAGAGGTCACTTTGCCAAGGTATGCTACAATGGCAAAGCTATATACTGTTGACAACAATGCCATCACAACCATTGAGCCCTTAGAACCAACCTGTCAGGTGGAAGGCAATGGCTCAGATGGAGAAATGGAGGATTGGTGCCAACAGCTACACGTGGGCATAAATTCAACACCTACCCATCAAAAACAAGGGGTGTATAGGCTAGTGACGGAATATGAACAAGTCTTCAGTAAACACCCATTGGACTTCGGACGGATAGAAGGGGTAGAACACACAATCCCCACCAGTGACCATCCCCCAATAAAAGAAAGATATAGACCCATACCGCCCGCTCACTATCAATGTGCAAAAGATATGCTGAGGGAGATGAAACAGGCCGGGGTAATAAGAGACAGCTGTAGCCCCTGGGCGGCCCCTCTAGTGATTGTCAAAAAAAAGGACGGAACCATGAGAATGTGCGTAGACTACCGGAAGATTAATAACATCACCCATAAAGACGCCTACCCCTTGCCTAGGATAGAAGAGTCCTTAACTGCTTTGAAATCTGCTAATTATTTTTCCACCTTAGACTTAACAAGCGGGTATTGGCAAGTCCCTGTGGCTGAGCGAGATAAGGAAAAGACGGCATTCACCACACCAATGGGTCTATGTGAATTTAATCGCATGCCGTTCGGACTCTGCAACGCATCCGGTACCTTCCAGCGGCTGATGGAATGCTGCCTCGGACACAAGAACTTCGAGACCGTCCTCCTGTACCTAGATGATGTGATCGTCTACTCAAAGACTTACGAACAACACTTAATAGACCTGGCAGAAGTGTTCGAAGCCTTATCCAGGTATGGCATGAAAGTCAAGCCATCCAAATATCACCTTCTCAAGCCAAAGGTACAGTACCTGGGACACATCGTGAGTTCGGAGGGAGTAGCACCAGATCCCGAGAAAATAAGCGCCATAAGGGATTGGCCAAGACCTACCAGCGCAAAAGAAGTGAGACAATTCCTGGTGAATTGTACAGACTCCAGTGACAGGACTGGTTGTAAATCCTTTTTTGTTAAAGTAAACTGGTTAAACGTTTCAGTGCCTCAGTCTTTCATTTGGACAATAGCCATCTATCCAGGATTGGGATCATCACCGCTGGGAGAACCTGCTGCTGATCAAGTAAGTGCCTGTTCCCTCACGATACCCTTTACACTGTGCATTGCCTGAGGCCACAGCACCGGGTCAAGCCACCCGTGACACCCCCCTCAACAGACAGACCCCATTGGTCCGGTGCTGGGTACCCCGGTCTCTTGGGCGTCACATATGCATGTGAGATGGAGCACAGTTCACGGTGAGTCTTCCGGTCCTCCCTGAGCGGCACATGCGCAGAACTTATTGGCCCGGAGCGTTTGGCACCTTCAGCTGGTGGAACCAATGGGCACACGGCACTTTTCTTGTCACAGTCTCTGTACGTGGTTCCCAGGAATCTATCACACGGCCCTGCACTGTCACGGTGCTCTTAGGACGGAGCACCAACTGTTCCCTGCTGCACGCTGCTTGTTCCCACCAGGACTGACAGCTTCCACGTGTGCTCTGGCTTTTTTAGCTTAGCCACGCCCCCTGCTGCCAAGTGCAAAGGTCGGTTTGGGTTTTTAAGTTTTCCCCCTCGACAACAGAGGAGACAGCCCCAACAGTTCTGGACCCGGCGCAAAAGAGGTACCCCCGATCCGGTCATGCTTCTTACACTTGGGACAGGGCTTGGGACAGGGCTTTGACCAGCATTTCTAGTTGAAACTTTGATCAGTAACAGGTGGATGAGTGACAGGTGTAGGCTTGGTGGTCTGAGATATCTGCCAAATTCAGGCAACACACATGAAGGAGACCTACTAAGAGTACAAATATTAGGGGCAGACATCAGGAAAAGTGTCATCAATTGACCCACAGTAGAAATTGGATAATGGCACAGCAGCAGTCAGCCATGCTTCATGCATGAGGTATCAGGGTCTGGGCCAGCATTTACAGCTTTGAATTGAAGTTTAAATTGAGACCTGGTGGTTAAGGGAGTGGTGTAAGACTTATTTGCTGGGAGCCCTGATACCTCATGCATTAGCTCCATTTATTTTTATCCAGCAACACTCAGATGGCACAATTATTGATAATGGCACAGCAGCAGTCAGCCATGGGCCAAGCATGAGGTGTCATTGTTTGGCCCAGCATGTACAGCTTTGAAATAAGGTTTAAATTAAGATGAGGTGGGTGAAGGTGTAAGCCTGCTGTGCTGGGAGCCATGATACATCATGCAACAGCTCAAACAGTTTTTCTGCTCAGAGAGGCCTATAGAAGAAAAAGGATTCTTCACCAGAATAGTGATTAAATATTCATAAAATTTTCATTGACAAAAAATACATAAAAACAGTTCAAATTACAGAGATTCCGAATACACCTTACAGGAAAAGACAAACGATGAGCAGAAATAATGTCAAGAGTGATTTTTATGTGGTATGTACCATGTGTTGCTGCACACTACTGTATAAGATGTCTATAGTAATACAAAAATGTAATTAAATTACAAATAAAACTCTAAAAGCTTGATGTAATTAATAAGATGACTGGATAACGAAAGCTGTTTGCACTTATATGTGAAGCATGATGTATGCAAATTATATAGTATGTGAAAGTAACATGGACAGTGTAGGGAAGCACATGCGGGCCCACATGTGTCCACCTGTCCATGGAAACAGATGTGATACTAAAAGTAAAAAAAGAAACAACTTTGAAATGAAAATAAGGATAGAACATATAAAAATAATAATAATAATAATAAACAACAAATGAACAAATAATTAAAAAAATAAAAACTGATGATGAAAAATGAAAATGAAAAAGATGTGAAAGTGAAAAAAATAAAAAATAAAATAAATTAAAAATAATAATACTATAATCAAAAATTCCCAAAATGGATAATGAAATATTGGCTCAGCAGCATTATAAAAGACTGACCAGATAACACAATGTGTGATAGAAGTGAGGTGCAAATATTCGTGGATATAAAAAAAAAATGTGTATTATTAGAGTGATCTAAAGGTATCCCTGATGGGATAGGGAAAGGTCTGAAAGAGCAAACATAAAGTGCATAAGTGCTTGAAACGATAAAGCAAAACGCAGAACGTTTATAAGCATGTAGTCCAGTGAGAGGTTGTGTTATATGGATGCTGAAAAAACAACGAGTAAAAGCACTGAAATGGTATAAAAGTATAAAGTGCAAAAGTGCACTATGTGTATTGCCACGTATAATGGTAAAAAGTGCAATGAGTAGATGACCACTAGGTCATTGGTGGGAGGAGATTTTTTTAAAAATGTAGAACAAAAGTTCTCATACATTACAATGACTAGTCCTTCATTACATTCAGTGAAATAAAAACATTTAAATTCGTGAGTGAAAGCGTTATATATAACAATTATTTACATTTTTTTTTAGAAAACAGAGAGTGTGCCAGCACCATCTAGCATTACGGTCAAAAGTTCATAAATTTAAAACAGGTTTCACTCTATTTGTTAAGCTCAATGTTTCCCCTACACATGACAAAGCTAAGACTTTGAACTCCACCATCTCCAATCTGTTGGCTATGGAAATGCTGCCTTTCCGCCTGATGGATACGAACGGTTTCATAAAGCTGAGGCCATCGCAGTTCCCCAAGAACCAGTTGCCCAGTCGCTATTACTTCTCTAAGAAAGCTATGCCTACGCTTCATCAACATGTCGCTGACAACATCACCTGTTCCCTGAAAAAAATGTCTGTCTGCCAGGGTGCATTTCACCACAGACACCTGGACGAGAAAACATGGGCAGTGGCGTTACATCTCACTGGGCACTGGGTGACTCTGGTGGCTGTGGAGAAGAACATGTGGACCAAGTTGTCCATAAAACAAATTGTTATTGAACACCCATGAGTCTGATGGGAGTTAAGTCATTTACAATCAGTTTTGTCTCCATTCATCTTCCTGAACATGACACTGATTCACTGCAAATCTTGAGCTTAACAAATCAATTCTTCCATCTTTACTAAAGAGCCGTGACTTCTAGGAGGACTCTCGGCAATTTTTTCATCTTAAGATATTCGTTGAATGTTTTTACATCTTTTTGCTGTAGGAAAACATAACCTGACACAAAGTATAGAACTAATACACGTGTTTTCTGTCCTTGCCCGTGTGGGGGTTGCAACAAAAATTGGATTTAAAGCTATTATTCATTTTTACTTATTAGAATGTCACCTGGGAAAGATGGGGAGTCAGCAGGCATTGCACTAATGGAGCATGAAGGAAAGAGAATAGACACAATGAAAGGCGCCCGATCTAACAATAAGAAGCCAGCGCCATCGCTGCATGCTTTGTTGTGTGTGCGGAGTGTGATATATTATGTTTGCTGAGTGTTCGTGACTCCTGTGTGGGCTTCTTTTATACGACGTGAGAACTATAGGAAATACATTTGACTGCCTGAACCTCGGTGACTTTCCTTGCTAACAGTTACACACAACATTTCACACTTTACCTACTATTAACTGGTTTCCTTTTTTATTTGTCTTTGTCTTTGTTTTTCTCCTTTACTGCTAGCAAGGCGAAGCCAATAATGCGTGGGCCGAAAGGGACAACTGATTTAGTTACATCTAGTTTTATCTTCCATGTTAAGGAGGTTCTATTATTTTACAATTAGCATTTCTTATATTGAACACAACATGTACGATAACTTTACAAGTAAGGGGTTATCTGATTTTAGAAAACCCCTGTCCCTCAATTGAAGTTACTGTTAAAAAAAAGGAAAAAAGAAAAACCATCCTCAGGTCCATCATGGAGTTCCACTGTTATTCCCTGTGTCTGACGTCAAGTCATCAATGCGACATTCAATAACGGTGCTTTGCGGTGCTGCCGCTGATGTCACGAGCCGCTGATGTCACTGATTGATTGCAGTGCTGTCGACTTGATGTCAGCGCTGCAGACGATAACAGGCACAGCGCTGGAGACTCAGCACTGGACTCATTGAGGGTGAAGTTATTGCGGTACTGACACAATTTGGACCAATATTAGGCCGGTAATGATCAAACAGAGTAAGCCCATCTGCCAGCCACAATTCGACCCATGCAAATGGGAACCTACACTATCAGACTTAACTCTCCTGGCCTTGGGTCTACAAATTTAGAGGGTATTTAGGATATAGAGGTTTGGATACATGAGAGGAGTGCTTCTGAGCGAAATATGGAGGCAGTCACAAAAAATGAAGTGGACAAGCCTCTCCTGGCAAAATGAAATAAATGTATATAGATTCAGGTCCCTGATTTCCTGTAGCATAAAGGCAAATAAATACAACTACAATCTGAGAGCGTCAAGGTATATGTGAATATTGAGTACATGAAGCTTAGACTGCATTACTGCAATCTAGACTTTACTTATGAGATTTCGGTGCTAATTCACATTTGATCAAATTGTGTGAAGACATCTGCCAGCAAGAACAAGAACTCTATTGATGGGAGTACACACTGAATTACCTTTCTAGGGTCCAGAACTACAATTTTAAAGGGTAAGATCCATCTTTAAGTGAAAAAAAAGAAAGCCTGGGACAAATGGGAGGAGTCTTTTACCTCTAAATGTACACTGAAAAAAACCTGATTAGCAACTCCTATTGAAATGAAAGAGTTGAGCAAAAACCTTTATTCTCTTCTGGTCTGACATCCATTTTCCCATTTTCTGTTACAAGTCAAGGTAAAACCAATGGTGTCGTTAAAAAGTACAACTCACACACTGTTAAGGACTGGCGGAACGCACCAAGTATAGATGGTAAGAAACTAGGTGCGTTCGCAGTCCGAGGTCCACCGTGCAGGTAAAAGACCCTGCAGCTAGCAAGACGGACAATATGGCGGTACTAGGTATACACACATGGGTTAACTGCACCCTGCGTGAAAGAAGCGATTCTGTTACGTCACAGGACCGCAGTACCGCACATAGAATGCGAGCAAGGAGTCAGCGAACACAACCCCAATCCGGGATTGAAGTCCGATTAGACTCTTGCTGGCACAACACCGCAACTGGGTGTGTAAGGAAACTTATAAATAGAAACTTAAGGCACGAGAGTGCGTGCGGTGCCGCACTGACGGACGCCACTATCCACCCAGGCTTGGGTAAGGAAAGCGCAGAGGAAGCGCACGGCGCCGTACTGGCGGACACAGCCAAAGGACGCTGAGATGTGTGTTACGTGTAGATGGCAAGTCGGGCGCTAGATAGCTACCATCATCCGCGAACAGACAACAACACTAGGGAGGGATACTTAGGAGCTTTCATCCTTCGACGTACATCCATCTACACACACACATTATAACAAGACAATACTAGCGCATGGCCGTGCGGTCATGCGCAGTTTATATAGGTGCAGCACAGGAAGCTGCTACTGAAGTTTTGCCCTTCCAAGACCTTCCAGGAGGACCAATAGAATGTGCTGCAGTACCTGAGCATGTGACCCTTGATCTCGAATGGGAGATCTTGCCCTGGGCATGCTCAGTGTGTGCAAATAAGGACTTAGTCCCAGAGAAGCCAGCTCGCCGCAGATCAGTGCAGAGTACAACAGGAGAGCCAGGAAAGGCAGCAGTAACTCCCTGCACAGAATCAGTCCCAGCAAGACGCTGGGAGCGACACCTCCGCTGAGCAGAGCCCACTGCGGGCGAAGCAGAATGGGAGACCGGAGTAGACACGGATCGAGATTCCCCCTGTGCCGCAGAGGAAACTCGACTCCTAACACACACATGGCCATTTTGACCAAAAAATAAAAAAGTTATGGCTCTGGGAAGAAGGGGAGCAAAAAATGAAAATACAAAACCAAAAATACCCCTGGTCGTTAAGGGGTTAATACTGCCCTCCTTGTTTCATCGCACCATGTTACCAAAATAATATTAATCATTAGTAACACAAGGTACTTTCATAAAAACAAGAATTTTTTATTAATATTACAATATTAAAACATATATATGAAAGGTGCTGAGTTATTGAAAAAAGGACATAATACCATAGGGTACCACAAAGACCAGGCTTATTACAAAAACATAGCAGCCCTATAAATATTTCTCACTAATAAAGCCAAAATACAGCAGATTTAAAGTAAAATTACATATAAAGTGCATATTTCTATAGCTAATTATAACTTGTCACAGTAAATGACTGTAATGACAACATGCCATGTATAAAGTGTGTAATAATTGCATAGCAATTAAATGTGCAAATACTGCTGTTTTAATAAATAGGCATAAGTAAAGTGCAAAAGATAAACGGGCATAAAATACCTATGAAGTTATGTGCATGTGGTTATCCCGGTTGTTCCTCTGCCCCTTACTTTTTTCTGTGCATGTGGTTATCCAGGGCGTCCCTCTGCCCCGACGCGCGTTTCGCACTGCTTATTCTGTAGGCAGGTAGGTTTAAATATGTTAAGATGCATGCTGATTGGACAAAAAAGGCCCGCAATAATGTACTTAAAGCGCTACTGCGCGTGCATAAGTCATGCCCGTGTGGTAACTAGAGAGTAGGACCTACGGTCACATGGGCAGAAAGAACCAATGATGTTATTCTAAGGGCACTGTGGAGCGTGCGCAAATCATGCCAGCTCATATAACTAAGAAAAAATAGGACCTGCGGACACGTGGACAAAAGGGTCAATGGTATCGTATTGGAGTACTGCGGCGCGTGCGCGTATCATGCCGCCTCGTATAGCTAAAGGAGAGCAAGACCTGCGGTCACATGGGCAAACACGCCGTGTCATCACAAGGAAGACGTGGGCATATCACCTCATATTTTGCCGTAGGTAATGCTCAAAATGAATCAGTGACCAGCGCAAGGGCACAACTCCAAGGGAAACCTTAAAGAAAGAACGAAAATAATGTGATCAAAAATATTAAAAAATAAATAAATAATGAATAATATGTGAAAATGAAAATGAAGTGAAATATTACCTCTTAATTTATGAATATATAAAAAGGAATGTGCTATTGTTGAGGGATAAATATAATCAAACTAGGAAAAGTGACAAATGTTAAGTATTGTTCCCCAAATGGTGAAATATAATTTGTTGAATATGATATGCATATTGTATGTGAAACAATACCAAAATATATATATATATATGTACTTACACACGTATATGAATGTATATACAGTATACACACATGCATGCACTAATAATATACACAAGTGAAAACAAACACAAACTGGTGATAATAGATTATATTAATTGACCATAACCTACACATATTAACCAGAAAAAAAATTAACACACTGTTAGGGCTAGCGGAACGCACCGAGAAAATAGAGATGTTTATTATAAATGGTGCGTTCGCAGCCCGGGGTCCACCGTGCAGGAGGAACCTGCTCCTAGCGAATGGCGGCACTGTTTGGCGGTATAGACTATCTCTGTTACTCCACAGAGTAGCCGTGAAAGGGAAGCACTGTGCCCTGTTAGCCTCACAGGACCACAAGCTTACTGCCAAGCTGATAGCAGTCAGTGGTTATGCAACATGCAATCTCCTCACCGGAGAAGCCGGTATTCTAGGGGCTTATTTCAGCCGGGTACACTCATGCATAACCACACTGGCGCAAAGCACATATATGAATTGATACTAGCGCATGGCCGTGCTGCAGCAAGTAAAAGACCTTCCTAGAAGGACCAATGAGAGACTGCCATACCTGAGCATGTGACCCTAAATCTCCACTGAGAGATCTTGCCCTGGGCATGCTCAGTGTGTGCAAAGCAGGACTTAGTCCTAGCACTTAAAGGACCTTACTGAAAGGACCAATGGACTTAGCTGCAGTATCTGACCATGAGACCCTCGATCTCCACTGAGAGATCTTACTCAGGGCATGCTTAGAACGAGAAAAGCAGGACTTAGTCCCAGAACCGTCTGCTCGCCACTGCCCAGCACTGACTTCAATGGCAGAAGCCGGAGAAGCAGCAGTAACTCTTTGTACAGAGTGTGACTGAGAAAGACGCTGCGACCGATGTCTCCGCTGAGCAGGCTCCACTGTGGCAGGAGAAGAATGGGAGACCGCAGCGGAGATGGCCCGAGATTCCCCCTAACACACATATTAATCAAATATAAGAAAATGGTAATTTAAAAAAAAACCTTAGTGAAATTTTATAAAAATAGTCAAACTCAGGTAATTAAGGCCATCATTCCATCTAAAAAAGTCCAGACTTCAAGGAAAGACTCTTCCAAAGGATCCAATGGCATGCAACCTAAAATATCAGAGTAAACCATCGAAGGTTGATTCTTATGTAAGAGATGATCTCTCGGGGTATTTTTAGCCTCAAGTATCCTCTCCGGATAGTTTGATGGCTATACCCACGTTCTTGGAAATGTCTTCTCAAATCCTGTTCCTCAAATTGACTTTCTTCAGAACATATTATTTTTATTTGTAAGAATTGGCCTATAGGTATGCCCTGAATGGTAGACTTCAGGTGTGATGAGGAGGCATGAAGAAGTGAATTAGTAGCTGTTGGTTTACAGAAAACAGCGTTAGATAGATGACCATTTGATGACACTGAAATTCACAAATCCAAAAATTCAATTTCTCTACTAAATTTATATGACAATCTGATGTTTTGGTTGTTATTATTTAAACTAGTCATCAGAAGATGAAGATCCTCAACCGGTCCTTCCCAAATGAACAAAACGTCATCAATATATTAAAAAAAAAAAAAAAAAAAAAAAATTAATTAACTGGTTCATGCAGCTTTACATGAACACCTGAGCCTTACACTATGGCTGGTCCGAATAACTATAGCAATTGTTACCATCCACCTCTCGTGTCTCCCCTTTTCCTCATAGTTTGTAAGCTTACGAGCAGGGCCCTCACTCCTCTTGGTATCTGTTTTGAACTGTATTTCTGTTATGCTGTAATGTCTATTGTATGTACAAGTCCCCTCTATAATTTGTAAAGCGCTGCGGAATATGTTGGCGCTATATAAATAAAAATTATTATTATTATTATTATAATATAGCGTATCCAGTTCTGAACATTTTCAATCCCTGGAATTTCTTCTTTTGGGAAAATGGATCACTCCCATGCCCTCATAAATAGGTTGGCATATGACGGGCACAAGCCGCCCCCATAGCCGTGTCTTGTAATTGAAGATAGATCTTTCCTTTGAATGTGAAGGCATTGTGCGTAAGAACAAATTCTAATAACATCAAAATCAATTCCGAAATCCCTGAATCAATATTGCTGTGACAAATATCTCAATTCTGCTTTCAAGCCATCACAATGTCTGATGGAAGAATGGAAGGCTTCGATATCTGCGGTGACAAGAATCATTTGGTCAGTTAGTTGGATGCCTGTTATGATCCGGTGACCTTGGAGCAGCATGAGAACTTTCACTGGAGAAAGTGGCCACTATACTGACCGCAACTCTGAACTTAACACCGCAACTAGTAGTAGCCGTGGAGTGTACCTAACACACCTAGACACCTCGCCACAGCCGGAGGACTAAATACTCCTAAAGATGGAAATCAGAATACTATCTTGCCTCAGAGAAAATCCCCAAAGGATAGAAAGCCCCCCACAAATATTGGCGGTGAGTCGGAGAGGAAAAAACATACACAGGCAGAAAAAACAGGATTTAGCACAGGAGGCCACTCTAGCTAGATAGGACAGAATAGGACAGAGTTCTGTGCGGTCAGTATTAAAACCCTTCAAAAAATCCACAGCAGAATATACAAAAAACTTCCTACATCCAACTAAAGATGAAGGAGCATATATCTGCAACTCCAGTGAAACCAACCAGACTGAGAGAACACAGACACAGTCTAATCTGGACAAAAGAAAAACAAACAAACAGTACTGATAATAAGCACACTGCATGTGTGCCACAGGAAAAGAAACAGACACTTATCTTTGCTGAACTGGCAGATAAGCAGGAGAGGCCAGGCAGAGATCCAACACTTCCAAAGAAACATTGACAACTGGCAAGGGCTAAAGGATCCTGCACACCTAAATATCCCAGTCAGAATTGTAATTATCCGATACACCTGGCCAGGACTGTGAGTCAGAGACAACTGCATTCCCACCAACAACCACTGGAGGGAACCCAAGAGCAGAATTCACAACAGTACCCCCCCCCTTGAGGAGGGGTCACCGAACCCTCACCAGGGCCCCCATGATGATCAGGACGAGCCAGATGAAAGGCACTGACCAAATCAGCAGCATGGACATCAGAGGCAAAAACCCAAGAATTATCCTCCTGGCCATAACCCTTCCATTTGACCAGGTACTGAAGCTTCCGCCTCGAAAAACGGGAATTCAAAATCTTCTCAACAACATATTCCAACTCCTCATCAACCAACACAGGGGCCGGAGGATCAGCAGAGGGAACAACGGGCTCCACATATTTCCGCAACAAAGATCTATGGAAGACATTATGGATAGCAAAAGAGGCCGGAAGCACCAGTCGAAAAGACACCGGATTAATAATCTCAGAAATCCTATAAGGACCAATAAACCGAGGTTTAAACTTAGGAGAAGAAACCTTCATAGGAACATGACGGGAAGACAACCAGACCAGATCCCCAACCCGAAGCCGGGAACCAACACACCGACGACGATTAGCAAAACGTTGAGCCTCCTCTTGAGACAACACCAACTTGTCCACCACATGAGCCCAAATCTGCTGCAACCTGTCCACCACAGAATCCACACCAAGACAGTCAGAAGGCTCAACCTGCCCAGAAGAAAAACGAGGATGAAAACCAAAATTACAAAAGAAAAGCGAAACCAAGGTAGTAGAACTAGCCCGATTATTAAGGGCAAACTCGGCCAATGGCAAGAAGGCCACCCAATCATCCTGATCAGCAGACACAAAGCATCTCAAATAAGTCTCCAAGGTCTGATTAGTACGCTCGGTCTGGCCATTTGTCTGAGGATGAAATGCAGAAGAAAAAGACAAATCTATGCCCAGCCTAGCACAAAAGGCCCGCCAAAACCTAGAAACAAACTGGGAACCTCTTTCGGAAACAATATTCTCTGGAATACCATGCAAACGAACCGCATGCTGAAAGAACAACGGAACCAAATCAGAAGAGGAAGGCAATTTAGGTAAGGGCACCAAATGAACCATCTTAGAGAACCTGTCACAAACAACCCTGATAACAGACATCTTCTGGGAGACCGGAAGATCAGAAATAAAATCCATCGAAATATGCATCCAGGGCCTCTCAGGGACTGGCAATGGCAAAAGCAACCCACTAGCACGGGAGCAACAAGGCTTGGCCTGCGCACAAGTCCCACAGGACTGCACAAAAGAACGCACATCACGTGACAATGAAGGCCACCAAAAGGACCTACCAACCAAATCTCTGGTACCAAAAATGCCACGATGACCGGCCAGCACGGAACAGTGAACCTCAGAAATCACTCTACTAGTCCATCTGTCAGGAACAAACAATTTCCCCACAGGACAGCGGTCAGGTTTGTCAACCTGAAATTCCTGAATAACCCGTCGTAAATCAGGGGAAATGGCAGAAAGGACCACCCCCTCTTTCAGAATACCGACCGGCTCTAAGACCTCAGGAGAATCAGGCAAAAAACTCCTAGAGAGGGCATCAGCCTTAATATTCTTAGAACCCGGAAGGTAAGAGACCACGAAATCAAAACGGGAAAAAAACAAGGACCATCGAGCCTGTCTAGGATTCAGCCGTTTAGCAGACTCGAGGTAAATCAAATTCTTATGATCGGTCAAGACCACAATACGGTGCTTAGCTCCCTCAAGCCAATGTCGCCACTCCTCAAACGCCCACTTCATAGCCAACAACTCCTGATTGTCGACATCATAATTGCGTTCAGCAGACGAAAACTTATGGGAAAAGAAGGCACACGGTTTCATTAAGGAACCAACAGGATCCCTCTGAGACAAAACGGCCCCTGCCCCAATCTCAGAAGCGTCAACCTCAACCTGAAACGGAAGAGAAACATCCGGTTGGCGCAACACTGGAGCAGAAGCAAATCGACGTTTAAGCTCCTGAAAGGCAGAGACAGCCGCAGAGGACCAATTCGCCACATCAGCGCCCTTCTTCGTCAAATCGGTCAAGGGTTTAACCACGCTGGAAAAATTAGCAATGAAACGGCGATAAAAATTTGCAAAACCCAAAAATTTCTGAAGGCTCTTCACGGATGTGGGCTGAATCCAATCATGAATGGCCTGAACCTTAACCGGATCCATCTCTATAGACGAAGGAGAAAAAATGAAGCCCAAAAAAGAAACTTTTTGCACCCCAAAGAGACACTTAGACCCTTTCACAAACAGGGCATTGTCATGAAGGATCTGAAAGACCATCCTGACCTGTTGCACATGAGACTCCCAATCATCAGAAAAAATCAAAATATCGTCCAAATATACAATCAAGAATTTATCAAGATAAGTCCGAAAGATATCATGCATGAAGGACTGAAAAACAGATGGAGCATTAGAGAGTCCAAATGGCATCACAAGGTATTCAAAATGGCCTTCGGGCGTGTTAAACGCAGTTTTGCATTCATCACCCTGCTTAATACGAACAAGATCGTATGCCCCTCGAAGGTCAATCTTGGTAAACCAACTAGCTCCCTTAATCCTAGCAAACAAATCGGAAAGCAAAGGTAAAGGGTATTGAAACTTGACCGTGATGTTATTCAAGAGGCGATAATCTATACAGGGTCTCAAGGAACCATCTTTTTTAGCAACAAAAAAGAACCCCGCTCCCAACGGTGAAGAAGATGGCCGAATTTGCCCTTTCTCCAAAGACTCCTTAATATAGCTCCGCATGGCGGTATGTTCAGGCACAGATAGATTAAAAAGTCGACCCTTAGGAAACTTACAGCCTGGAATCAAGTCAATAGCACAATCACAGTCCCTGTGCGGTGGAAGAAAACTGGACTTGGGCTCATCGAATACATCCTGAAAATCAGACAAAAACTCTGGAATCTCAGAAGGTGAAGAAGAGGAGATTGACATCAAAGGAACATCATTATGAACCCCCTGACAACCCCAACTAGTCACATTCATGGACTTCCAGTCCAACACAGGATTATGTACCTGCAACCATGGAAAACCCAGCACGATAACATCATGCAAGTTATGCAACACCAGAAATCGACAATCTTCCTGATGGGCTAGCGCCATGCGCATGGTTACCTGTGTCCAAAACTGGGGCTTATTTCTAGCCAAGGGTGTAGCATCAATGCCCCTAAAGGAATAGGGTTCTGCAAAGGCTGCAAGGGAAAACCACAACGCTTGGCAAACTCAAAATCCATTATATTCAAGGGGGCGCCTGAATCCACAAACGCCATGACAGAAAATGATGACAATGAGCAGATCAAGGACACAGATAACAGAAATTTAGGTTGTACAGTACTGATGGTAATTGAACTGGCGATCCTCTTTTTCCACTTAGGGCAGACAGAAATGACATGAAAAGCGTCGCCACAATAATAACACAACCTACACAGGCAGAAAAAACAGGATTTAGCACAGGAGGCCACTCTAGCTAGATAGGACAGAATAGGACAGAGTTCTGTGCGGTCAGTATTAAAACCCTTCAAAAAATCCACAGCAGAATATGCAAAAAACTTCCTACATCCAACTAAAGATGAAGGAGCATATATCTGCAACTCCAGTGAAACCAACCAGACTGAGAGAACACAGACACAGTCTAATCTGGACAAAAGAAAAACAAACGGCGGCGGAAGACTCTCAGCCTCTTTTTTATCAAAAACATCTGCAAATGTCCAGTATGGAGAGGGTAATCCGGAGGGAATGGAAACTTCCAGAGGAGGAACTACAGGACTAACAGACTGTAGGCATTGCTTTTGACAAGTAGATCCCCAACGGAGCACGTCTCCCGAACGCCAGTCCAGAGTAGGTTCATGAGTTCGGAGCCACGGTAACCCAAGTAACAGAGCATGGGCGAGGTTAGGCAGGACGTAAAAGGTGATCTTCTCACGATGTAGGGCCCCGATCCGTAGTTCGACCTCCTCCGTAATTAGGGTAATGGCGTCTTGCAAGGGTCTCCCATCTACGGAAGCAATCAGACGAGGAGTGTCCAGAGAGATAACTGGAACGCGAAGTCTCCGAACCGCCTCAAGGCTGATAAAATTGCCCGCCGCGCCCGAATCCACATACGCGACCTCGGAAAAACGCTTTAGATTAAGAACAAGTAAGACAGACAAAAACAAGGGTAGAGAGGAATCAGAAACACCTAGGGAGGCCTCTCTTACCTGTCCTAGGCGGAGGAGTTTTCCGGTCGCTCAGGGCAGGATCGCAGCAAGTGAGAAGCGCTACCACAATAAAAGCAGAGTCCTTGGGAACGTCTCTCCCGACGCCATTGCTCTGCCATCTTAACACGATCTACTTGCATGGGCTCAGGTACGGATGCAGCAGGGGACAACAAAGGGCGCGGACTCCCAGACCTACGGACTGATGGTATGGAGCGAACAGGCCTCCTCTCCTTGGCGGTCTCACGAGTTCGCTCTTGGAAGCGTAGGTCTATGCGCGCAGACAGAGCTATGAGGTCTTCTAAAGAGGTAGGAGTATCTCGTCCAGCCAACTCATCCTTTATCCGACTGGACAGACCACGCCAGAAAGCGCCGACCAAAGCCTCGTTGTTCCACCCCTGCTCAGAGGCTAAAGTACGGAAGCGGATGGCATATTGGCCTACCGTTAGAGAGCCTTGCTGAAGATTAAAAAGAGACTCCGTCGTAGAAGCTAAGCGCCCGGGCTCATCAAAAACCCTGCGAAAAGTTTCCAGGAAGAGAGAGACTATGGGATCATCCCGCTAAGGCCTCCCCCTCTAAATGGGACATGATAAAAGCCACTTTGGCCCGATCAGTCGGGTATTGTTGGGGAAGAAGTTCGAAGTGGAGGCGGCACTGGTTCAGGAACCCCCTACAGAGTTTGGGATCCTCGCTATACCTGGGAGGTTTGCCGAGACGAGGTGGCGGGTGGGGTAGAGAAGAAGAATTTGAGTCTTGTGAGACCACCTGAGCGGAGGACGCAGAGACGGACTGCAGGTTGAATAAGCGGTCGTCAATGGAAGCCATATAAGTCAGCATGCGCGCCTGCGTATCACGCTGCTGGGAGAGCTCTTGCTGAAGACCCGCTAAATGAGTAGCACTAACTGAGTCGGCGGCCTGTAAAGAGGTCAGACAGGACTCCATGTTTTTCATAATGGACATGATGCGCTGTTGGTTGTCGCGCAAATGTGCCAATTCCTTTTGGGCAGAAAACGCGGCACCTGCGGGGTCCATGGCCTGAGTGTTCTGTTATGTTATCTGAGGTGAAAGCAAGAGTGGACCCTCTGGACCGTGGTAAGGTACTACCTCCGGGCGAGCTGACCTGGTATTAACCAACCCCTATACAGGGACTGGCTGGGGCAGGCCCGAAGAAGACCAAACCACAGTAGCAGATACCAGAAGGGACGGCTCCAAAGCAAAACAAGAGAGGAAAACAAAAACAGAATCACAGAAGCGGGAACACAAAGGAGCGGGGAAGGAGGCAAAAAACAACGGAGGACACGGAGACTGGAAACTAGGCTGCTCTGAGGAAAAGCTGAGACGGAGGCAAAACTGTAGAGAGAAAGAGAGAGAGAGGACGGGATAATTGGAGGCACAATAACGAGAGGCAAGCGTAGAACACAGGGCTAGCACGAAGCACAAGGCGAGAAGGGACCAGAGGCAAAAGCACAGGCAAATGACACTCAGGCACCTCCTAGCAGGGGAGGTGGCCTGAAATACTGTGGGTCTTACCGGGATTGGTTGAGACTACTGGATCCCAGTAGGAGATCCAGGACTGGAGCGCAGGCGCCCACCATCGAACCCTGCGCGCCGGCGCAGATGCCGAACCTCCCCAGCAGGATGTGGAGGAGCCTGCTGAGGACGAGCGCGCCGCCCCCCAGAGGCAGGACAGCGGGGACGAACATCGGCGGAAGGATTCGACGCCGCTGGAGAGGCAGGAGGAACGGCACGCCGGGACCCGGAAGAGGAGCGGCCGAAGCAAGCAGGGACAGCGCACCGGCGACCAGAAGCGGAGCGACGAGGGTAAGTAGCGGCCGTAACAGTAAACATCGGGTTAATAAGCGTGGCCCTGCGCTTAGTAACCCGATGTTTACTCTTGTTACCCAGGGACTTCGCGTAGTTGGTCGCTGGAGAGCTGTCTGTGTGACAGCTCTCCAGCGACCACACAGCAACGCTGCAGTGATCGGGATTGTTGTCTAGATCGCTGCAGCGTCGCTAAATGTGACGGTACCTTTACTTGTTTAGACTTGGTCAGCAGATAACCCAGCAGCACAAAAGTTGCAGTGAATTAACCTCATGGCGACATTAAGCAGACATCCCATTGTGATTCATTATGCAAAGAGATTCATACAAAGTCTTTGAAATTCACTAAGGAAATTACTTTAACAAAATAATTTACAGTCATTACCCTTTGTCTTTTTTCTAAGCTGCATATCTAATTAGAGTAAGCTGACAGAGACTGATACTGCGGCGCGCTGAATTATCACTAGGCTAAAGGCCATATGGTACACTTAATGTATGGTTCTCTACCACTATCTGGTTTAACCTTGTTTCACAGATAATTAATTGGTGCCAAATTAATATATTCCTCTCCCGCGATCATGCTTCATATGCTCATATTCATGGAACGTCTGTGAATTATTCATCAATGTATGTAATGATATTGTAATCAATCTGTATGGATATGTTCAGCAGTTATGAGACTTTACTGATTTATTCTTTACATGTAAAAGTTGTTCAAGACTAAAATACAGTTGTCCAAAAACAGCGCCACACCTGCACACCGGTTTTACTTAGTATTGCAGGCGAGCACTTTTCGCTTCAACAGAACTGCAATACCAGATAGCCAGGTGTGATATATCATTTAGATTTTGTTTGCAGTCCATGTTCCTTTTTTTGTCTTGTGGCACTCGTTGTAATTTTTCTAAATGTTGAACTCTGTTCATGAATTTCAAAATTTTCAAAAATGTTTTTTTTTTCGGTTTTGAACCACTTCTCTGAATTCTGAATATTTCACAAAATGTCACAATAAACATTTGCAAAGAAACGTACCCCGGGGGAGGTGGGAGGGAAAGCACAAGAGTAGTACCAAATTTTGCAACTTTTTAAGAAGTCGCACTTTAAGAATCAGAAGACGTCTGAAATTCTTAAACCCTGCCCATAATCTTGAAAGCAAAATAAACAAACAGGCAAGCACATATAAAATAGACTTCAAGAAAGGTACAAAAAGAATAATGAACAACAAAATAAAGGAATAAAACACACACAACTAGACAAAAAAACAGTGCAAAGGCAATAATGAGTTGACTTAAAGTGTCCTAAATATGTAATTTTGGACGCTGAGATTTTTTTCACTATACTTGAGTAGAATACGATTATGTCTTCAAAGACTGATACCAGTGAAAAATGCTCAAGCATAGTCAAAACGTTCAAGTTTTGGACTCCGCTTGATTATTGAAGTCTGACTCTGTCTGGAGAACATCCAAATAAACTACATAAATTTAAACTCAACTAAAGCAGCAAGCTGTCCTTAGTTTCTTCTTCCTTGCAGTCTCTGGTTTGGCACAGGCTGCTTGATGAAGTTATGTTATCGTGCCGCTTGATGACCTCTAGCACTGATGATATTCAGTAGGCTGCAGGCTTAGTACTACATGTGGTTTACCGGATTCAATGGGGGAGCTGGGAGCCACTGGCTCTCAGCTCTGCCATATCTTTCAACTATTTCTGCATCCAGTACATATGAAAGTTCTCCCTGTTTGGGGGATTTGCCAATTCCCTGTGGAGTTATGAATGTCTTCCTATATCCTTAACCTCATGAGAAGTAGAGTTAAAAGGTATGGGTTAAAGGTGTATCATGCATTTCCCTCTCAGGTCTTCAACAAGGCATAACACATTGGGGCAGATTTATCAAAATTGTTCAAAAAAGGGATGCTTTACCCATGGCAACCAATCGCAGAACTTTCATTTTTACCATGGTGGTGAAAATATTTTAATCACGTATAGGATGCCCTATATATTGAACCCATATGTATCATAGGGTAAATGTACCATTAAATAAACAATGATTCACTATATTGGTGACCACAAGACAATAATGATCTCAAAAAAATTTTATTGTTGTAGCTTTAAAATAAATGCTTAAAAAATTATTATGAGAACAGTAGAAAAAGGTGCTGGATTAAATTGTAACCAGGGATCATTGTGTCATGGGAAAAAAACTAATTGTGCATGACGGCCAAACAACAAGAACTTTAAAACACAATGACATGATCCATTCAATACACAAACAAATTCAATCCAAAAAGGCTACAAAAACATGTGTGCCCACACTATAGGTAAATGTCCAATCCTCAGTGCAATATTGAATGTCTCCCTATGCGTTAAGCCTGTGATAGTAGTCATGCAATAATATGTATGGTATTGGGATCAAAGTTCTCCCTCTTAATCCAAGTATCATCAATATCAATGACTATATAACACTAGATCAAGCAATAAGGTATGTTACCTGAATGGCCGTATGTAAATCCCCTGCCATACCCTCACCCCGACGCGCGTTTTGCTGTACTTCTTCAGGAGCACTTCGATCCCAATACCATACATATTCTAATTCAATGACTACTATCACAGGCTTAACGCATAGGGAGACATTCAATGTTGCACTGAGGATTGGACATTTACCTTTAGTGTAGACACACATGTTTTTGTAGCCTTTTTGGATTTAATTTCTTTGTGTATTGAATGGATCACGTCATTGTGTTTTAAACTTCTTGTTGTTTTGGCCGTCATGCACAATTAGTTTTTTCCCCATGGCATAATGATCCCTGTTTATAATTGAATCCAGCACCTTTTTCTACTGTTGTCATAATAATTTTTTAAGTATTTATAATAATTTTTTAAGTATTTATTTTAAAGCTACAACAATAAAATTATTCATTTTAGTACCAAAAAATTTTTGGGATCATTATTGACATGTGGTGACCAATATAGTGAATCAGTGGTGAAAATATGTAAACTTGGCCTTGATGGGCCGTTATGGCCACCAAGGCTATGTACACATGTTGAGTATTTGCATGCAGCTTGTTCTGCACCAAAACCAGAGTGTTAGCAGGAAAAACACAGCGTAAAATATATGCTTTTTTCATGTTTTACATGCTTCTTTAATGAGTGTGTACTTACATTTTTCCCCATTCATCTTAATGGATTAAAAATGCTGCATTTGATATTAATGTGTCCATAAATTTTCAACCTATCAAATTGTAAAATCATCCTGTAGAGTAAACAAAAAAAACTCAAAACGGCAAAATTGCTGTTTTTTGGTTATTACCCCTCCTCCATTAAATAGTGCAATAAAAAAAGGCTTATGAAAATGCTCATCTACCCCAATCTGGCATCACTAAAACTGTCAGCTCGTCACGCAAAAATCAAGCCCTCAATCGATAGAAAAATAAAAATGTTACTGATCTCGAAAAATGTCGACACAAACCAAAATATTTTTTTCTTACAAACTTCTGGATTTCATTTTTTTTTTCATTACCAAAATAAAAAAAAAATATTTGGTATTGCCATAATCATATTGACCTAGGGGATCATGTTTCAAAGTAATTTTTGACACAGAATGAATGCCGCATGAACCTACCGAGACAAAACATGGAAAAATTGCATTGTTTTCAAATTTCACCCACGTGGGATTTTTTGCATGCTGTCTAGTATATTGAATGTTAAAATGAACGGTGAGATTCAAAGCTACCTCTCACCTCACATAAAAAACAAGCCATCTTACGGCTGTGTCGATAGAAAGATAAAAAAGTTATGGCTTGTGGAAGGAATGGGTAAAAAAAGCAAAAGGGCAGGAAATAAAAATTACCCGATACTTAAGGATTTAAAAAGGTTATTTAAGAATTTAAAAAATGACCACAAAGCAAGAAATATATCAAAATAATAAAATAATTTGATAAATTCCTTACCACACCAATGCCTAACAAGCTCTGTGAACTGTACTACAGTGGTGACATGCACTTGGGTACGCTACAGACAACCATAGGTCCCAGCTGCCATGTGATCGCTTTGCTAGTATGAGTTGCCCACCAGGGCTTGGGGTACACGGCACTGGGTCCGGTCGCACTTAAAGGGGATGTCACGGTGGCTGCGACCCAGTCCATGCCTTGGGCACTCAAGATAAAAGGGGATAGCCTTTTAAGCGTTTGGTGAATAAAGTCTGTATTTGTGACGCCACCTGTGGTTCTCGGTCAGAGCGGACTGACACTGCTTAAAGTGGTCCTCTGGGGTGATGTTACTGCAAGATGGTGATGCTTCCCACAGGTGAAGCAGGTTCCCCAGGGCTCCCAGTGTAGTGGGCAAAGATGGTGGGTTGCCAGTAAATAGACGGAGGGCACAGGGTTGCAGTCTTTACCTGGTTTACTGATCGTAGCAGGCCACAGTCCAGGGCACCGGCAACAGGTGTAGATGGAGTCCAGGCACCTTGAAGACAGGTGGAAGCCCCCTTGACAGGTCAGTTTGGGAGCCTTCCACTTTGCGCTGGTCTATTAGTGCCTTGCTATCTGTAGTGTCCTAACAAGGTCCTCGTTCTCTCCTGTCCTGTGACAGTGCCTGTATGGTAGGCAGCTTGAGCCGTTCCTCTGGGGTCTCTTTGCACGGTGACTCCAGGCTCCAGAATGCTGCTGTACCTCAGGTGTGGTGTGGGCAATTTACATATAGCCCTATGCCCTCCGGTTCTGCTGTGGGACTTGCAGTTCCGCACAGCCTCGGGCTCCCGGTGCCCTGCCTATGCACTTCAACTCTGAGGGACTCAATCACAGCCCTCCTCAAGTTTCTAATCACTCCTCTGTGCTCCTTCACTCTTTCGTGTCTCTCTCAGACTGTCTCTCTTGATCTCTCTGGACCAACTAACTAACTCCTCCTCCAGACCAGGATGTAAATTGAGGGAAGCTCTCCCCTAAAACCTGGTTTTGAGCTCCCCTTCTGGCCTGGAGTCAGAATGTGTTGCATGTACAACTTACCTGCCAAAAGGATTCCTCCCGTCTCCAGGCATGACATTACACTCCCCGAGAGGAAGGCAACATCACGGTGGTACCTAAGGACAGTGATTGGCTGCAGCAATCATGTGCAAGTGGTTAGCACATAACTACTCTAGAACACTGCTGGGACGACCGTTGCGGCAGAGTTGGAATTGCGGTGGATTTACCAGGTGAGTATAAGTTATTTTATAATTTGAATGCATTTTCTGCCTTTTGGCCATTTAAAAAAAAAATCTTGGACAGCCCCTTTAATTATTCATTAGAACTGGAAAAGTGCTAGCACATCTTCCCTATGTAATGCTGAAAAGTCAGAAAGTCATAAATCGCCTGGAGAAGCGTCCCTGCTTGTCTCCATGATAGAAATGTGTGGCTGCATTATGCAGAATGCTACAGCATCGTCCCTCTGTATGAATGATACTTACTTATTTAAGCAGTGCCGCAGTTTCAAACCGCACATGGAGCCGTCTCGATGGCTTTTTTTTTTGCATAATATGCTAATAACTATGTACGTTTCTAGTGTGATGACTGTACAAGAAGAATAGTCTCATATTCCTTCGCTTGGGTCTCAGAATGAGCTTAGCATTTATTCCGGGCACATCTATCTCTAAAATCGAATGAAATTGTCTCCAAACTCCACACCTATCTCCATTAGAATAAGTTTAAAAAACATACGACTTAAAGAAATAAAAGAATCTGTGTCAATATGAATGTCAACTACATAGTTATTATTGAAACTAATGAGATATTTAAGGCCTCAGTGGATGTCTAGGGGTCAATACCAACATCAGTGATGGTGCCCCAACTAAGAAATGTGTTAGGAGCCACGAGGATCGGAATATTAAACTAAAATAAACAAGTCCCGACTCCCGACTTCCCCACCAGAGAAAAGGATCTTGGTGGCTAACCTCCAGTCCGTACAGAACATGTGAATGACCATCCGTGTCACAAAATAAGCTGTTGGCAGTAGAAAAATAAATACATGGAGTCAAAGTTCTATAGGAGAAAACAAAAAATTCATAGTCCCAGTGACTTTGCATGGGAGTGGGTAGATGGGTAAGTATCTTGATTGCTAAAGTCGTAGGTACACAACATTCAAAAAATAAATAAAATAAGTAGCACTGACTGCATGTAAGGATATCTGGGCAAATGACATCTTGAACTGTAGGGGCGTCAACATGATGCAGTTACTTTTTCCCCTTTGTGCCTCTGTACAGTAAGTGTGCCTGCTATCTACCTTCATACAGTAAGAATGCCCCCTCTGTGCCTCCATACAGTACAGTACAGTAAGAGTGCTCCATTTGTGCCTCCATAAAGTAAGAGTGCCTCCTCTGTGGCTCCATACAGTAATTGTTCCTCCTCACTGCCTCCATACAGTAAGTGTCTCCTCTGTGCCTCAATACAGTAAGATTGCCATCTCCATGCCTCTATACAGTAAGATTGCCCTCTCTGTGCCTCCATACAGTAAAAGTTCTCTCTCTGTGCCTCCATACAGTAAAATTGCCCTCTATGTGCCTCCATACAGTAAGTGTATCATCTCTGTGCCTCTATGCATTCCCTCTGTGGCTCCATACAATAAGTGTCCCCTCCGCGCCTCCATACAGTAAAATTGCCCTCTCTGTGCCTCCATACAGTAAAATTGCCCTCTCTGTGCCTCCATACAGTAAGAGTATCATCTCTGTGCCTCTATGCATTAACAGTGTTCCCTCTGTGGCTCCATACAGTAAGATTGCCTTCTCTATGCCTCCATACAATAATAGTGCGTCCTCTGTGTCAAAATATAGCAAGATTTCCCTCTCTGTGCCTCCATACAGTAAGTGCCCTCTCTGTGGCTCCATACAGTAAGTTTCCCCTCTGTGTCTCAATACAGTAAGATTTCCCTCTCTGTGCATCCATACGGTAAGAGTATCTTCTCGGTGCCTCCATAGACTAAGAATGACCTCTCTGTGCCTCCAAACAGTAAGACTGCCCTTTCTGTGCCACTATACATTAAGAGTGTCTCATCTCATGTACAGCACCATGGAATTAATGGTGCTATATAAATTAATAATAATAATAATCTGTGCCCCCGTACAGTAAGATTGCTCTCTCTGTGCCTCAATACAATGCAAAATTAAGAGAACTTGTGTCACATTGAGTAGAGGGTCAGCAGTCATAATAATATATAGGCAAAAAAATCTATCTGTTCGATATCAGGAAAAAGGGGTCCATTTATCCACTACTCCATCCCTGTCTTACTGCAAAGGTAGTGACGAAGCGGACGCCCCCACTCGTCGATGGCTGACCCTCTTGGCCCTATTGATTCAAAGGATATGCGTAATTACACAGTCCAAAAATTATTATTCCAACAAACAGTGCTCAGTGCCTGAAACGTTAGTAACTCATCATGCAGTGGACAAGTGGTTCAGCAGTAGAGAGAAATATATTCAGCATTAGTAGCTCATCATGCATTCGAAAACTAATGCTCGGATGTGACAAAGATGGTGCACCACCACATTATGGGTGTCAGGTCCAAGCATTCCTACATGAACAGTTTCATGGAAAGTGGATTGGTCATTGTGGGCCAGTTGAATGGCCACCAAAGTTTCCCGATCTTACCCCCTTAGACTTTTATTTTTGGGGTCATCAGAAGGCAATTGTCTATGCTGTGAAGATACAAGATGTGCAGCATCTGAAACAACGGATACTGGAAGCCTGTGCTAGCATTTCTTCTGCGGTGTTGCTATCAGTGTGTCAAGAGTGGGAGAAGAGGGTTGCATTGACAATCCAACACAATGGGCAGCACTTTGAACACATTTTATAAGTGGTCATAACTTGTAAATAACTCATGAAAGAATAAAGTTACATTAAAACCAAGCACACCATTGTTTTTCTTGTGAAATTCTCAATAAGATTGATGTGTCACATGACCCTCTTCCTATTGAAAAAAACAAAGTTGGATCCAAAATGGCCGACTTCAAAATGGCCGCCATGGTCACCACCTATCTTGAAAAGTTTTTCCCCTCCCATATACTAATGTGCCACAAGCAGGAAGTTGATATCACCAACCATTCCCATTTTATTTACGTGTATAAATGGCGCACTCTGTACATTTACGAACTAATAAAAATTATATTTTAACATATCTGATAAAGTACGGAGTCTTTATTGTGAACTTTCTATAGGCTCTATTTGTTCATGACTACAGCATATACAGCTGTGCTCAAAAGTTTACATACCCCGTCAGAAGTTTTGCTTTCTTGGTCTTTTTTCAAAGAATATGAATGATAACACCAAAACTTTTTCTCCACTCAGGGTATGTGCACACGTTCAGGTTTTTTCGCGTTTTTTCGTGATAAAAACGCAATAAAACTGCATTAAAAACTGCAGACATATGCATCCTATCATTTAGAATGCATTCTGCAATTTTTGTGCACATGATGCGTTTTTTCCGTGAAAAAAACGCATTGTGGTAAAAAAGCACCATGTTCATTAATTTTGCATTTTGTTCACGTTTTTCCTGCTACTCTATGCATTTAGAAAAAAAACACAAGAAAAAACGCATCAAAAACGTATCAAAAATGTGCAAAAAATGCATCAAAAACGCGCAAAAAAACACATATGGATTTCTGGCAGAAATGTCAGGTTTTTGTCAGGAAAATTTCTGCCAGAAATCCTGACGTGTACACATAGTCTTATGGTTAGTGGTTGGGTGAAGCCATTTATTGTCAAACTTCTGTGTTTTCTCTTTTTAAATCATGATAACATCCAAATGATTCTGATCAAAAATTCACATACCCTGGTGATTTTGGCTTGATTACATGCACAGAAGTTGACACAAATGGGTTTGAATGGCTACTAATGGTAACATCCTCACCTGTGACCTGTTTGCTTGCAATCAGTGTGTGTGCATAAAAGCTGAGTGAGTTTCTGGGATCCAGACAGACTCTTGCATCGTTCATCCAGCCACTGATGTTTCTGGATTGTGAGTCATGGGGAAAGCAAAAAATTGTCAACCGATCTACGGGAAAAGGTAGTTGATTTGTATAAAACAGGAAAGTAAAGTAACAAACAGGAAAAGAAAAGGTACACAGTCCTTGTAGGACAGGGGGTCCACCCGAACAGGTCAGTGTCTTTTACAACACACACTGGAGGTCTCCTCACCTCCGGCCACAGACACTGATTGCGGCAATTGGCCTCCATTTTATTCACCAAAACCATCTCTTATGATCGCTCATAAAACCCGGCCCTGGAACGGCTCAAAGCAATCCTCTCAGCACTATACTGTATGTGCTGGAACATACTGGCGAGCTCACATCACTGCAGCTAATAGCCGCGATGACTAGTGTTGAGCGATACCGTCCGATACTTGAAAGTATCGGTATCGGATAGTATCGGCCGATACCCGAAAAATGTCGGATATCGCCGATACCGATATCCGATACCAATACAAGTCAATGGGACATCAAGTATCGGAAGGTATTCTCATGGTTCCCAGGGTCTGAAGGAGAGGAAACTCTCCTTCAGGCCCTGGGATCCATAGGGATGTGTAAAATAAAGAATTAAAATAAAAAATATTGATATATTTACCTCTCCGGCGGCCCCTGAACTCAGCGCGGGTAACCGGCAGGCTTCTTTGTTCAAAATCAGCGCTTTTAGGACCTGAGAATCACGTCCCGGCTTCTGATTGGTCGCGGGCCGCCCATGTGACCGCCACGCGACCAATCACAAGCCGCGACGTCACCGCAAGCTATTAGCGCGCTCATTTTTGAAAAATGAGCGCGTTAATGACTTTCAAAGACGTAGCGGCTTGTGATTGGTCGCGTGGCATTTTTAAAAATGAGCGCGTTAATAGCTTGCGGTGACGTCGCGGCTTGTGATTGGTCGCGTGGCCGCGACCAATCACAAGCCGCTACGTCTTTGAAAGTCATTAACGCGCTCATTTTTCAAAAATGAGCGCGCTAATAGCTTGCGGTGACGTCGCGGCTTGTGATTGGTCGCGTGGCGGTCACATGGGCGGCCCGCGACCAATCAGAAGCCGGGACGTGATTCTCAGGTCCTAAAAGCGCTGATTTTGAACAACGAAGCCTGCCGGTTACCCGCGGACTCACCAGGGGCCGCCGGAGAGGTAAATATATCAATATTTTTTATTTTAATTCTTTATTTTACACATCTCTATGTATCCGATACCGATACCCGATACCACAAAAGTATCGGATCTCGGTATCGGAATTCCGATACCGCAAGTATCGGCCGATACCCGATACTTGCGGTATCGGAATGCTCAACACTAGCGATGACACATACAGTGGGGCAAAAAAGTATTTAGTCAGTCAGCAATAGTGCAAGTTCCACCACTTAAAAAGATGAGAGGCGTCTGTAATTTACATCATAGGTAGGCCTCAACTATGGGAGACAAACTGAGAAAAAAAAATCCAGAAAATCACATTGTCTGTTTTTTTAACATTTTATTTGCATATTATGGTGGAAAATAAGTATTTGGTCAGAAACAAAATTTCATCTCAATACTTTGTAATATATCCTTTGTTGGCAATGACAGAGGTCAAACGTTTTCTGTAAGTCTTCACAAGGTTGCCACACACTGTTGTTGGTATGTTGGCCCATTCCTCCATGCAGATCTCCTCTAGAGCAGTGATGTTTTTGGCTTTTCGCTTGGCAACACGGACTTTCAACTCCCTCCAAAGGTTTTCTATAGGGTTGAGATCTGGAGACTGGCTAGGCCACTCCAGGACCTTGAAATGCTTCATACGAAGCCACTCCTTCGTTGCCCTGGCGGTGTGCTTTGGATCATTGTCATGTTGAAAGACCCAGCCACGTTTCATCTTCAATGCCCTTGCTGATGGAAGGAGGTTTGCACTCAAAATCTCACGATACATGGCCCCATTCATTCTTTCATGTACCCGGATCAGTTGTCCTGGCCCCTTTGCAGAGAAACAGCCCCAAAGCATGATGTTTCCACCACCATACTTTACAGTAGGTATGGTGTTTGATGGATGCAACTCAGTATTCTTTTTCCTCCAAACACGACAAGTTGTGTTTCTACCAAACAGTTCCAGTTTGGTTTCATCAGACCATAGGACATTCTCCCAAAACTCCTCTGGATCATCCAAATGCTCTCTAGCAAACTTCAGACGGGCCCGGACATGTACTGGCTTAAGCAGTGGGACACGTCTGGCACTGCAGAATCTGAGTCCATGGCGGCATAGTGTGTTACTTATGGTAGGCCTTGTTACATTGGTCCCAGCTCTCTGCAGTTCATTCACTAGGTCCCCCCGCGTGGTTCTGGGATTTTTGCTCACCGTTCTTGTGATCATACTGACCCCACGGGGTGGGATTTTGCGTGGAGCCCCAGATCGAGGGAGATTATCAGTGGTCTTGTATGTCTTCCATTTTCTAATTATTGCTCCCACTGTTGATTTCTTCACTCCAAGCTGGTTGGCTATTGCAGATTCAGTCTTCCCAGCCTGGTGCAGGGCTACAATTTTGTTTCTGGTGTTCTTTGACAGCTCTTTGGTCTTCACCATAGTGGAGTTTGGAGTCAGACTGTTTGAGGGTGTGCACAGGTGTCTTTTTATACTGATAACAAGTTTAAACAGGTGCCATTACTACAGGAAAGAGGAGACTCTTAAAGAAGAAGTTACAGATCTGTGAGAGCCAGAAATCTTGATTGTTTGTTTCTGAACAAATACTTATTTTCCACCATAATATGCAAATAAATTGTTAAAAAAACAGACAATGTGACAATCATTAACTTTTTGAACACCTACTTTGCTGGTTACAGCAGTTTCAATAAAATCCCTGCTTACTCTGTTGCACATCTACCAGTTAATTACCAGTTTAGTGCTGAGCTCTGCATAACCCTCTCCCCAGCACTAAATGCTGAGCTCTGTAAAACCCTGCCTCACCACTGAATGCTAAGCTCTGTATAACCCTGTCCCCATCACAGAATGCTGAGCTCTGTATAACCCTGCCCCATAACAGAATGGTGCTCTGAGTAACCCTGCCTCACCACTGAATGCTGAGCTCTGTATAAACCTGCCACATCACTGATTGGCGAGTTCTGTATAACCCCAGCTCACCACTGAATGCTGAGCTCTGTATAACCCTGCCACATCACTGATTGGTGAGCTCTGTATAACCCCGCCTCACCACTGAATGCTGAGCTCTGTATAACCCTGCCACATCACTGATTGGTGAGCTCTGTATAACCCCACCTCACCACTGAATGCTGAGCTCTGTATAAACCTGCCACATCCCTGATTGGTGAGCTCTGTATAACCCCACCTCACCACTGAATGCTGAGCTCTGTATAAACCTGACACATCACTGATTGGTGAGCTCTGTATAACCCCAGCTCACCACTGAATGCTGAGCTCTGTATAACCCAGCCCCATCACTGATTGGTGAGCTCTCTATAACCCCACCTCACCACTGAATGCTGAGCTTTGTATAACCCTGCCACATTACTGATTGGCGAGCTCTGTATAACCTCGCCTCACCACTGAATGCTGAGCTCTGTATAACCCTGCCACATCACTGATTGTGAGCTCTGTATAACCCCACCTCACCACTGAATGCTGAGCTCTGTATAACCCTGCCACATCACTGATTGTGAGCTCTGTATAACCCCGCCTCACCACTGAATGCTGAGCTCTGTATAACCCCTGCCTCACCACTGAATGCTCTGCATAAATCAGCGGCGATTACACATCACACTGGTAGCTCCCCTTTCATGTAACATAAGCCCTGGGAACAGAGTTGTCTTCCATAGAGCATCCTTCTCTGAGCCTGGAAGAGGTTATTTATATAAAGTGTTAAAAGATGATTTCGCAACAAGGCATCTGATATTAGGCATACTGGTAGGACTTTTTCAGCAGTCTATAATCTGTATGCCCATATTAATAGTTTAGATAAGCCAAATGTGGTGATAGATTCTCTTTAAATAGATATATAGTATGGGAAATTCAGAATGATACAGCATGTGATAGATAGGCTTGGGCACAGAAGTACCATGGAACACCCAAATGATGGATGCACTCTCGCATTCTTCCTATAGTCTTGCCCCATTGTCATTACTGATCATTCTTTCTTCTCAGTAGAATTTTCGCACAAGCCGTGATTATTCTTTTATTCATAACTTCTTGGCCCCAGAGCCTTTGGGAGAAATGTTTTCGGACACTGAAGAAGGAGTGCTAAAAACATCATATTTTACGCTCTTACGTACTCATATATTTTGACCTTTGCTGTTGATTTGTTTGCCAATTAATTGTGAAACTTTTAGGTAGACCTCAGGGAAAATAATTATAATTTAATGTAAAACAAATGTGTTGTAGCCAGCTCTAATGGACCTGTGTTGTGCATTTATGGTAATTAAATCCTCAGTGTGTATTTTGTTGCTTAGCAAATTAATTTAATTGTTTTGCGTGACCTACAATTAGTGGTAACCTTATCTGAAGTACAGAATAACTATATGCTTCTGTAATAAAATAAACCTGATGGAAGATGACCTGAGGTATGCCACGTTCATTAGTGTTTGGAAAAATAACATTTTCAAGTTCAGAGAAAAGATTGATCCAAAGGTGATGGACTTTAGAACTATTTTCTTCATCTTTAGATGGACTTAAAGGGGCTGTCACAAGATGTCAACCCATTGTCATAGGGGCTTTTTAATTGTAATGTGTGGCCAGACACGTATTCCTTATGATATGATCTTACCTTTTTGGATTTCGGTGCCAATATTACCTATTCCCACTCTTCTAGTTTTCTCTGTGTTGCTGGCTCAGCAACTCACCTATGATCAAGGAGAGTCCTTGTCAATCAAGTGGTCTTTTCTGACTGGTCAATCAAGGGATCTGTTAGGTAGACTAAGCACAGGATGGGTCCGGCAACCCTATACCAGATATTGTATCCTTTCTTGTGTGACATTCTGATGAATATCAATATCTTCTGGCTCGAATATTACTTCACTACTCCTTTGGATTAACTCTTAGATACCCATTGTGGGCTGACCTTGGACTGTTTAACTCTTTTCTGCCTCTATTTTTTTCCCAGACTTTCTGGCTTCTGACATAGCTGTCTTCTCCTTATTTGGTCCTCTTTAGTAATTTTCAGGTTTTGACCATTCAGCTTACTCAAACAGTCAGCAACTACTCTGCAGACACAACCTGAGAGCCCCTTGTAGGGTTCACTAAATCCTAGCTATAATAACTTATTTTCTGAGATTTCTGAAGCCAGTCATATGATGTTTCACTAATGACCTGGCCTCCTTGAATTTGACAAGTGTTTTGTTTGTGAGGAGACAACTCCTTTGAAGTGAAACTGTGCAAGTTCCATAATTAAAAGGAATCTATTACCTGATTGATGCTGCCCAAACTGCGGGTGACTACAGCCAAGAATATTTTATCTCAAACCAGTTAAAAGATGCGTCCAGGACTATCGCTAGTGACTAGTCTAGTCCAGAGAGACCCCAGACTGGTTTTCCCAGGTGACTGGCAGCTCTATCTCTATGTACACACAAGGAAGAGACTTGTTTATCACCAAGAGCGGAGCTAAGAAGCACCGGACAAGTCTCTATAGTCTATCAATGGTGGCCAGTTTTGCTAGGTCATGAGCATGCACTTACAAGCTCTTTCTAATACATCTTGCAAGTATTGCATCCACCCAGTGCAGTGGCAAAGCTGTCAGCGGCGCAGCCATGCCATGCTTTTGGTACGAATTGTCAACCATTAATGGTGCAATTTCCTATGGAATGGAACTAAGACATGAGGTGATACAAGAATGTATGTGATTGTAAAAAAAAAAAATCTTCTTTTGATTGTTGATCCGCATAAGAATAAAAAAGAAAATATTCCCTTCCATGCCTTATGCCTTTTTCTAATCTAGATCAATAGGAGGGAGAAAAATTCCCTTTATTCACACCTCAGTTGAAGTTGATGGATATACAGTTTGTCTGTTCTCAGCTGTGCTGACTGTGCGGCTACAAGATCATTAAAATAAGCTAAAGCAAAAAAGACTAAGGTTCTGTTATAGATGGACGAGCTATAGACGTGATGACATAGGGGTTCAGAGACATTCCGTCATCCTGCTGTTGTAAGGGAGTAAGAAGTGGCTAAGGTAGGTCACCGCTGCGGCTACTCATTGGATAAGAAGGCGTCCCAAGCCATTTCTGATGTATCAGGACAGCGCGGAAGCAGAGATCGGTGAGGATTAGATAAGAGCTGGTGGAATGATAGCTGCGGAAAATAGAGGGTGAATATTAATTGTTATGTATATGTGTATATTATATATATATATAGACTAGATTGTGGCCCGATTCTAACGCATCGGGTATTCTAGAATATGCATGTCCCCGTAGTATATGGACAATGATGATTCCAGAATTCGCGGCAGACTGTGCCCGTCGCTGATTGGTCGAGGCAACCTTTATGACATCATCATCGCCATGGCAACCATTATGACATCTACGTCGATACTGAGCCCGTCGCTGATTGGTCGAGGCGAATTCGCGGCAGACTGTGCCCATCGCTGATTGGTTGAGGCAACCTTTATGACATCATCGTCGCCATGCTGTGCCCGTCGCTGATTGGTCGAGGCCTGGCAGCCTCGACCAATCAGAGACGCGGGATTTCCAGGACAGACAGACAGACAGACAGAAAGACAGACAGACAGACAGACGGAAAAACCCTTAGACAATTATATATATAGATACACATATATATATATAAACACACCAGTCTGTGCCCTTTTAACATTTTATCTCGTGGAAAACCTTTTTAATGGCTATCTGAAATATAAGAAAACTGTTAAACATTAAGATTTTGAGAATAATAGGGAATCTTCATTAGCCATTGTCAAGTATCTATAAGGACCAATGTCACCAGAGAACACAATAAAAAGAATTTTAAGAAACAGAATCCAGACGGAGCTCATAATAATCCATGGGATTCCTTTGCTTTACTTTTACATTATTGATATGATGAATCACTTAATCTGTTTGCCTGTTCTGAAAGCTTAAAGGGCCACTCCAGCATGTATTTTATTTTTTATTGCAGCACTGGAGTGGCGCTACTAATGTAAGGCTCCTGCACTCAGTCTATTCTCATCTGCTGCCTTCTTTCCCTCCTATCGCCGCCGCTCTTCTTGGTCTCCGGCAGTTTGTGAAATGCCGGAATTCTCCAGTGTTTGCTGGGTGAGCCCGAGGTCACTTTTTCATGCAAGTCTATGAGAGTCTAGTTCTGGCTTTCATAGATTTGCATTGAGAGCTTGTGACCATTACCTCTGACTTTCAGTCAATCAAAATTTGTTTTCACAAGATGGCGGCGCAGGACCAGAGCGGTATCGGGAACAGGTAAGTATAATATCAGGTGCAGGGATCTTATGTCAGTAGCACAACTCCAGCGCTGCAATAAAAAAAAAAGTGGAGTGATGCTTTAACAGAATGTCCAAATGTGCACAATGCCAAAAGACCCCCAGGCACATTATACTAATGTTATCCGAAGCCACCAAACTCTCCTCTGACAGGTAATGTCAAGGGAAAGAAGAACCTGTCAAATTGGATTTCCAACAACTGATCCTTTTGTTCTTTTGGGGAATGGCCACTGCCAGCGGAGTCTTACAGCAGCTTTCTCCTACAAAACACAGGAACACTTGACCGAGCTCAGTGTCCCTGTATGGCAGATTCACGAGAGAAAGCCGCCAGATGAGCAATCTTTGACTGAAAGCTATCATATATGGTGGGCTTAAATCTGGAGAACAAGGGTCCATTTACACTGCAAGATTATCCTGGGAACAAGCGTTTCACTATGATTTTGCAATCTAAGGCCTCTTTCACACTTCAAGTCTTTTTGTTTCAGTCATAATCCATCGTTTTGTGAAAAAAAACAGATCCAGCAAATTTGCCCGCTGGATCCATCTTTTTCTCGTAGACTTGTATTAGCGACGGATTACGACGGATGGCCTCACTTTTCGTCCGTCGTGCGCTGGATCCGTCGGAATTTTTTTATCCATTGTCTGGAGAGGACGGACAAAGTAACGTTTTTTCTCTGCGTCGAAAATTTGGACAGTGACCGATCCAGTGGCATACGTCACTGGCTAGAATGCAAGCCTATGGGCGCAGGATCCATCGCTGTCCGTCAAATGACGGAATCCACCGCTGGATTCCATTTTTTTACACTGAGCATGCTCCAAATCTGTATTTAGTAGCCAATTGACCAGACAGCCCTAAATCTAAATAAACCTGCATTGTGGCTTCATTCTTCAATTCCAAAATCCACATAAATGGTCACAATGTTTGCTAGAACTCCTTCCATTTCTGCCACTTGCTCTACCACCTCTCAAAAATGGGGTGTTAAAACACTCAATATATAGGTTTCCAGTAGCCAATCATGTTTCAGAGCCTCCCATTTGGAGATGTGAAAATACGGAACTGTCGATAAAACGGATGGAAAAAACGGATGCGACGGATGCAACGGATCCGGTTTTTCGATGGATCCGCTATATGGATCTGTCAAAAATCCGGATCCGTTGTTTCTGTTTTTCACTATTTTTGACGGATAAGTCGCGATGATGGATTTTGACTGACACCAGAAGACTGAAGTGTGAAAGAAGCCTAAATAGCCTGAGGTTCATCCAATTGCTAACAAAGTACTCATTGATCTGATGAAATCATCTGTGCAGCAATGGCACCAATGGCAGCTATGTACTCAGAGCTATCTATCACACTGCGTATTGCTATGGGCAGTCTGAATTTGTAAACAAGCGATTAAATGACTGCGGCAATTTACCAATCGGTGGCCGTTAAATGGCGTAAACCCACCGTAAATCCTTTGTGAGTTCAGATAAAGTGTAAAAGTTTCATAAAGCTCAGAGGCGATATTTCCCCACTGTCTCTGGAGCAGATTTCTTGGATGTTGCAACATGATATAAATCTTTGTGACCGATTTAGTCCTGTATTTAGTGTGTCCATGTAAAGGGTCATAAATCCAAGTCTTGGATAGTGTCATTGTGTCAATGATAGGACATTTATTAACAGTTTACATTTTCTGCCAAATATTTTGGTTTATACAGACAGTTACAGTAGAATACAATGCCTATTAATACAGAGAAACACATTCTTACAAGAATATCATCCACCAAGAACGGACACAGACAAAAGAGGGCACCAGGGCCTTTCATGGGCCAATATCTCATCATGATGCACCCTTTTATGTGTCTTTGACAAAAGTTGCTCACTGCTTTGTAGGTGGAACTGGGCCAACTTTTGCTACTAGGCCCCTGGGCAGCTGTACAGTTTGTCCGTCCCTGTCATCCACTGGTTATAGATGAACAGGTCCACAGAGCCAGGGCCATGTTCAGAAACTGTGCCAACTTCTATGCTGCGAAACTTGTCTTACACTTTTTTTCAATGGGCACCTCTAGGGCTTTTTGGCTAAGATCAAGCGTAGTATCTGTTTTTATTACTGGCTAGAGCCAGGAAATTTGGGGGGAGCCAAACTAAACTGCTATCAGTTTTGATGGGGTGGCAGGAAGCCTATGTGGATTTCCGTAGGAGAGGTAATCGAATTCTGTCTCTCACTGTGGTATTCTTGTCTGGAAGGATGGAGACAGATTTGTTGGAGGAACCTATTTTTGGAGTGGGCCAGTTATAGAGTGGACTCTCTGCAGCACTCTAGGGCCAGACAGCACATCCTCAGCTTCTGATTTTAAAAAAATGTGTCCATTGTGATTATTGAATGTAATTTAGGGCTCACATGTATCTTTTGTGGAAGTGGTGCATATGCAGAGTCCGAGTAGCATATGAATGGTGCATATGCGGAATGTGTCTAGTGTGTGAGTGGTCCATGTAGGCATAAGAGGATTACAATCAAGGCAATCTAGGACACTGTCTGAGGCCTAAAACCCCAGGGATCCCATGGTCAGATTGCGCTCATTATATTATTTTGTGCTCCACAATCGGTGGAACCAGGCAGGGAAGCTTCCCGAAGCTTCACTGCCGACAATAGAGAACGGCAGCGCCAGCACAGATGCAGGTGAGCTCCGACTGCCATCTCTGTGACTCAGCTTGCACATGATGTCATCTTACCAGCATGTACGTACTGGTCACAACATGAAGTGGAGCCACAGGAGAATATATGGAGAGGTAAGTATTAATTTTTTTCTATTTTTTTTAATAAAGTGAATGAAATTAGGCTGTGAGAGAGGACATCATATTATAATGATTTGAGGGTGGGAGTAGGAGAGAAAACATCAATTGGAATGGTATGGCCTATAATCATAATGAATTGGGGAGCAGAAGGTGCACAGTGGAGGGGAGTTGAGGACGCAGGAGAGTGACTTGTAATGAATTCAGGGAAAGAGTACAGTGGCCAGATCATTCATATAATTATTGGGAGGGGAAAAGTGGCTAATAGAGATGGGTGAACACAAACAGTAAAGTTTGGCGTCCGTACCAAACACCTACTGTTCGGGCACAGACACCGAACATGATCTTCACCAGGAAGGCCGTGTTACTGTTCGGGTTTGGCCCCCGAACACCGGGTGTTTGTCAAGCTGTCATGTGCATGACAGCGTGGCAAACACCGCTTCTCATCAGCGGTGAAATCATTACCGCCAGTGAGACAGCCACGGCTTCCACACTGTCAAATGACAGCGTGAGCGCACATCTGTAATCGAAGATAAAATGTTTACCTCCAGTCACTGGTGTTGGCTGATAGCACTACTGCCCCCATCAGCCTATGCCTGCTGCCGATAATAACAGCAAGAACAGGCGTAGCTGATGAGAGTATCCATTAGCCGTCGCCTGCACTCTAAATATATAATATTTTTTTAAATACGGCATGGGTTCCCCTGTAGTTTTGATAACCAGCCAGGCAAAACTGACAACTGCGGGCTGCAACCCTTAGCTGCCAGTCTTAGCAAGGCTGGTTATCAAGACTAGAGGGATCCCCATGCTGTTTTTTTCAATTATTTAAATACTGTAAATAATTTAAAAAAACAGCGTGGAGTCCCCCCCATTTTTGACAACCAACCTTACTAAAGCAGTTAGCTGGGGGTTAGTATTCTCAGGCTGGTAAGGGTCCATCGATATTAGCCCTCCCAGCCTAAAAATAGCAGCTTGCAGCTGTCCAGAAAAGGCACATCTATTAGATGTGCCAATTCTAGCGCTTTGACTGGCTCTTTCCACTTGCCCTGTAGCGGTGGCAAGTGGGGTTCATATTTGTCTCACCGATGTTCTGTCCCACATTGTAATCCATGCCTGGGGAATAATAGTTTTCAACCTGGATGGCGCCAAGATCCACAGGTTAGTAATGGAGAGACCCAGTCTATAAGGTGCCCCCATTACTAACCCCATAGTCATATTGTAAATAAACATACAGACAGAATAAAGTCCTTCATTTGAAATAATACAAAACACCCTGTTCAACACATTTATTTAAAAGTGAAATACATAATTATATTCACCTTAAAAATCAGAAAAAAATAAACAACTATATACTCACCTTATGCCCATTTCATTGAAGCCCTTGTGTCCTGTAAAAAAGAAAAATAATAAACCACTATGTTCCTCACCTGTCTGACATATTGTTCCATACCATAATTCCATCTCAGATAACTGCTTTGCAACCTGAATGGTACCAAGATGCGACCATCCAGGCTGAAAAACTGAGAAAACTCATGGTACTCTGGCTGATCTCATTAATGTCACTGCAGTTCATCATGCCGCTCACAGTGAAGTGTTGGAATGCAGCTACAATGACCGGTGGTGACCTCTATGAAGTCACTTCATTGTACTGTAAGAAGGAGAACCAGGCCACGGGTACCTGTCCTATGCCAGGTCTGGAACTGTTGAGGCTGTCTCCTTTGTTGTCCGGGGGAAAGAGTAAGAGACCGGACAGACCTTTGCACTCAGAAATAGGGGGTGTGGCTAAGTGGCAAGAGCCACAGCGTGAGCGGAAGCAGTCAGTGTTGGCAGGAACTGACAGCGCGCAGCGGACAGCGCACAGCACAGAGAGAGAAGTGCTCCAGCTCTTGAGCACCGAGGCTAAACCGGCCCGCATGTACTCCCGCTGTGACCAGTGGGTACTGCAGAGAGAGAAGTGCAGCATGCCTGGTAACTGACAGAGAGCAAGGTGACGTGCGCTTCGTGACCGTGAGTACAGCGCCCGTGCAGCAAAGAGAGAACCTGCTATTGGGCAGACGTTTGTGGCCCACCTTAACATCAGACGCCTTCCTGCCTACAGAGGGCCTTGATTGTGCTGCAATCTTGTTTGCTCCAGCCACATATGTTCTTGTACTAGGGGCTCAGCAGAAGGTACTGGACGCTGACCGCTGCCGTCAGAAGACGGACCGCCATTACCAGCTGAATCTCCTTGGACCAGCACTACACCAGCCGTTGACGGCGCTACCAACCCTCAAGTGGTACCTGCATTCATAAAAACTTCTCACACGATAAGTGCATCACCAAACTTCTGTCACTTTGTTTATTTACCCTGCATATTTTCCGCAATTGGACTGCTATTCCCCTGTTCAACCCTTCATCTCCCTGCGAGGAGTTAACCCTTTGTTCAAATTGAAACTGTAAAATCTGTTAACCCTTGCTCTGCCTTCTGTCTGTCACTGCATCCTGCAACCTGCTTACCGAACCCTGCTCTTCAGCCTGAACGGTCACATCTTGGCACCATCCAGGTTGTAAAGCAGTTGTTACTGGGATGGATTACGGCATGGGACATTATGTCTGATAGGTGAGGGATATGGTGGTTTATTATTTTTCTTTTTTTACAGTAGACAAGGGCTTCAATGGTATTGGTGTCAGGTGAGTAAGTGGTTGTTTATTTTTTTCTGTTTTTTATAGGGGACGCATCTTGACATATTTTTTGCTTCCTCCCTTGCCCAGAAGATGATGAGGCATGGTAAGACCATGCTTCTTCATAGTACAACACAGCTATTACACAGTACATAGCAGCGGCACATTTATAAGATTATCTCAGCAGAGGAGCATATTTTTCAACACATACAATTGTGGAACTAATTTTTATTTCAAGATCTATTGATTAAAATTATTATTATTATTATTATTTATTTATATAGCACCATTAATTCCATGGTGCTGTACATGAGAAAGGAGTTACATACAGGGTTATAGATATCGATTACAGTAAGCAGGGTTACATTGACAGACTGGTACAGAGGAGAGAGGACCCTGTCCTTGCGGACTTACATTCTATGGGATAGTGGGGAAGAGACAGAAGGTAGGGGCGAGGCGGCGGCTCTGGCGATGGTGAGGCGGCAGAATGGTTATTGCAGGCTGTAGGCTTTCTTGAAGAGATGGGTTTTCAGGTTCCGTCTGAAGGAGCCGAGGGTGGCGGATAGTCGGACGTGTTGAGGCATGGAATTCCAGAGGATGGGGGATATTCGGGAGAAATCTTGGAGGCGGTTGTGTGAGGAACGAATAAGTGTGGAGGAGAGTAGGAGGTCATGGGAGGATCGGAGATTACGTGAGGGAAGATATTGGGAGATTAGTTCAGAGATATAGGGAGGGGACAGGTTGTGTATGGCTTTGTAGCTGAGTGTTAGTAGTTTGAACTGGATTCATTGGGGAATGGGAGCCAGTGGAGGGATTTGCAGAGGGGAGAAGCAGGGGAGTAGCGAGGAGAGAGGTGAATTAGCTGGGCAGCAGAGTTGAGGACAGACTGGAGTGGTGCAGGAGAGTTAGCGGGGAGGCCACAGAGGAGGGTGTTGCAGTAGTCGAGGCGGGAGATGATGAGGGCATGCACAAGAGTTTTGGTAGATTGTGGGCTGAGGAAAGAACGGATTCTGCCAATATTTTTGAGTTGGAGGTGACAGGAGGTGGCAAGAGTTTGAACGTGCGGTTAAAATGCACGTTGTTTATGGGAAACCCCTAATTATATGGAGTTCAAATCCCCCTAAGTACAGCATCTGCAAGGAGACTGAATGATCTCCCCATGTTTGCGCGGGCTTCCTCCAGGTTCTTCGGTTTCCTCCCACCCTCCAAAGAGATACTGATAGGAAATCTAGATTGCTAGCCCCGATGGGGACAGAGATGATAATGTCTGTAAAGCGCTGTGGAATAAGATGACATTATCTATATATATAATTGTCTAAGGGTTTTTCCGTCTGTCTGTCTGTCTGTCTGTCTGTCTGTCTGTCTGTCTGTCCTGGAAATCCCAGCTCTCTGATTGGTCGAGGCCGCCAGGCCTCGACCAATCAGAGACCGGCACAGCATAGACGTAGAAATCCCGCGTCTCTGATTGGTCGAGGCCGCCAGGCCTCGACCAATCAGCAACGGGCACAGCGACGATGATGTCATAAAGGACGTAGACATCCTGCGTCTCTGATTGGTTGAGGCCGCCAGGCCTCGACCAATCAGCAATGGGCACAGCGACGATGATGTAATAATGGTTGCCATGGCGACGATGATGTCATAAAGGTTGCCTCGATCAATCAGCGACGGACACAGTCTGCCGCGAATTCTGGAATCATCATTGTCCATATATTACAGGGACATGCATATTCTAGAATACCCGATGCGTTAGAATCGGGCCACAGTCTAGTCTACTATATAATTGTCTATGGGGTAATTCTGTCTGTCTGTCTATCTGTCTTTCTGTCAGTCTGTCCCGGAAATCCCACGTCGCTGATTGGTCTCTCCAGCTGCCTGTCATGGCTGCCACGACCGATCAGCGACGGGCACAGTCCGGCCCAGAATTAATCCCTCCCTACTCCCGTCCAGTCAGTGCCCGGCGCCCGCTCCATACTCCCCTCCACTCAGCGCTCACACAGGGTTAATGGCAACATAAACGGACCGCGTTATGCCATGGGTAACGCACTACGTAACCGCTGCTATTAACCCTGTGTGACCAACTTTTTACTATTGATGCTGCCTATGCAGCATCAATTGGATTGGAAAAAGATCTAATGTTAAAAATAATTTAAAAAAAAACACCTGCTATTCTCACCTTTCGTCGTCCACCGAGGCGCGCGCGGCTGCCGCCAGCTTCCGTTCCCAGAGTTGCATTGCGAAATTACCCAGAAGACTTAGCGGTCTCACGAGACCGCTAAGTCATTTGGGTAATTTCGCAATGCATCGCTGGGAACGGAAGCTGGCGGCAGCCGCACGCGCATCAACACAGCTTTGCTGGACGATGGAGGGTGAGTATAGAACTATTTTTTATTTTAATTTTTTTTAACAGGGATATGGTGCCCACACTGCTATATACTACGTGGGCTGTGTTATATACTGCGTGGCTGCTATATGCTACGTGGCCAGTGTTAGATACTGTGTGGGCTGTGTTATATAATATGTGACCTGTGTTATATACTGCGTGGGCTGTGCTACATACTATGTGGGCTGTGTTATATACTACGTGGGCAGTGTTATATAATGCGTCGGCAGTGTTATATACTGCATGGGCTGTGGTATATACTACGTGGGCTGTGCTATATACTATGTGGGCAGTGTTATATACTGCATGGGCTGTGCTATATACTACGTGGCCTGTGTTATATACTGCATGGGCTGTGCTATATACTAAGTGGGCTGTGTTATATACTGCTTTGGCAGTGTTATATACTGCGTGGGCAGTGTTATATACTGCGTGGGCTGTGCTATATACTATGTGGGCAGTGTTATATACTACGTGGGCTGTGCTATATACTACGTGGGCAGTGTTATATACTGCGTGGGCAGTGTTATATACTGCGTGGGCTGTGCTATATACTACATGGGCAGTGTAATATACTACGTGGCTGCTATATACTATGTGGGCAATACTACGTGGGCAATGTTATATACTGCGTGGGCTATGTTATATACTGTTTAGTACGTTGCCTGTGCTATATACTATGTGGCTGCTATATACATACATACATACATACATATTCTAGAATACTCAATGCGTTAGAACCGTGCCATCATCTAATACAATATAAATGAGTAAAATAATAAATATGTCCACTGTGTGAGCTGTGTTATGTGTTCTCAGAGTTGCTAACCGTCTGTAAATTTTTAGGGAGCTCATAAAAACATGCCACTTTTTTCCAGTATCCGAGAAAAACAATGATTTATATGTGATATTTATTTTAAGCTGGAGGTGCATATTACTGTAAGTATCATCATTTTATTGATCACAGCATTCTAAGCTATAGACTTGTATTCTTTACCATTTTCTTTACAGATTAATGTTTTATTATACCTTTACATTATGTGTTAGCATTGAAGGGAACAAGGGCCCCAAACACAATTTTTGCACTTGGTCCCTTCGCTATCAGTGTCGGCCCCTGCCACGGCCAAATGCTAATGTAATCGCTATTAATATATTAACCAATTGAAATGAATGAAGTCTTTTCCCCTGATCCAAAAGCAAATCTGCAGAACTGCTGTTTCTGTGTTTTCCCCAGTAGGTTGAGCACTGGAGCACAGAAGTCAAAGGGCACGGAGACCAATTTGTTTCCTAAAAATAATAGACAGCTAAAACTCTAATAGTGATGATTTGTCATCAGTGACAGCCGGGCCAGCAATACATGAGAAGAGACAGGGTAACATATTGAAAATGCGCTGCTCTCTTTTTATCAAGAGACCTACCGGCATACAAGAAACCAACGAAAATACGCTGCAAAATCCTGACAGCAGAAATAGCTGTGATTGAGAATATACTGCCAGCAGTAACGCCAATGCCTGGAAAATGAGACTTTAAAAATGGAACTCTTCATAATCTAAAAAAAAAAAAAAATCATCACCTTGAAGAAAAAAATGCGATGTAGATAAAAAAAAAATCCACAATTCGGAGGACATTAACAGAGGTGATTTTGCAAGAAAGAAAGTTGGCATTTTATTGCCTGCACTTATTTTCATTACAGCACATTGCAACGACTTTCACCCGAGAAGAGCAGCTCCAGTCATACATCCTAACACTCTGATTAATAATGCAGGCCGCAGAGGTTATCTATGCACAGCCTGGATGATGGGAATGGATGTTATTTTGTTTGCCTTCCCTTTCGCTACAGTATATCTGTCAAAACAAGTAGGCACAGAACATTAATCTAGGCACTGATGAATAACTTTTCCAACCAGAACTCCCTGTTTCTGTTTAGACTTTACATGCAATGCTAAATTTAAAGGTTTGGGTTGTGTTCTTAGACAATAAGACAACCCAAAATCATCATGTTTTTTTGAAGAATATTAGGTGATTGGATCAAATGAAATTATTTGACAGTGCAGTTTCAATATTGGCTACTAGATGTCAGTATAAAGGGTTAACACTCCAGAACAGCTTCTTGCTTTACCAACTGTTGTGAAACTGAATTTTTTTATCATTATTTGTAGTGATGACTTGAGCAAGCAAGCTTGCCACTGCTCGATACTCGATTGAGAATCGAAGTGCTCGGGTACGCTTGTTACTCAATAGAGTATCGCAGATGTTCTAGCGCCATTCTCAAGTCCCAGCCCAGCATGTTAGACGATTGCCAATAAACATGCCGGGATTGCCTGCCACACACGGTAATGCCATAGCCATGTTGGCTTCTGGCATTACTGACTATCAAACCGTATTGCCACAATTTAAAATGTGCAAAGTGTGCAGTAAGGGATTGGTAAGTGAAGGTGCTGCTGATGGGGCACACAGAGGCTGAGGCCCTCTTTCAGGTGAAACTGTGTCTGTTGTAGGAGCACAGCAAGCAAACTCATCCATGAAACCCAGCTTCCTGCCTCACTTTGCAGTATGTCCCACTTCCCACCCATAAAGAGGGTATATGGTTCATTCAGGGCCGGACTGGCCATCTGGCAATTCTGGCAAATGCCATAAGGGCCTTTCTGGTCGTGGGCCGCCTTGTCTGCTATGTTGTTAACAGAATCTGTGTTCTCAAGACACCCATACTGTGAAGAGTTGTGATGGAGCACAAAGTCGCTGACTCCGTGACTTACCCCAGCAGACCTCTGGTATCATTAGAAATATTGGTCTTGTAGAAAATCTTCCTTTCCTCCATGCTCAGTAATATTAGTAATATATCCCATCTGGTGCTTGGGGATGGGGATAGCATGGGGCTGTTTGGTTTCAAATGCCAGTGCTGAATTTCAGCCCCAGTCCGTACCTGAGTTCATGGCTTCTTTTTTTTCTTGTCCTCTTCCTTCACATCATCAACAGAGTTATAATGCGGCCTGTTATGAATTCTGCTTTTGGGCTCCCTCCAGTGGTTGTAGGTGGTAATGCAGTTTTCCCTGAGTTGCAGTCCTGGTCAGGTGTATCTGCTGATTGCAGCTCTGACTGGGGTATTTAGGTGTGCTGGATTCATTAGTCCTTGCCAGTTGTCCATGGTTCTGGGAGGTTTTGGATCTTTGTCTGGTTCCTCCTGCCTTGCTGCCATTTCAGCAAAGATAAGTGTCTGGTTTTCGTTTCTGTGGCACACATGCTGTGTGCTTAATAATTCTGTGCTATTCATTTGTTTTCTCTTGTCCAGCTTAGCTTGTGTCAGTGTTTTCTCAGTCTTGCTGGATTCTTTGGAGTTGCAGATATACGCTCCACATCTTTAGTTAGATGGTGGAGTTTTTTTGTATTTTCTGCTGTGGATATTTTTGGAAGGGTTTTAATACTGACCGCATAGTATTCTGTCCTATCCTTTCCTATTTTAGCTAGAGTGGCCTCTTTTGCTAAATCCTGTTTCCTGCCTGCATGTGTCTTTTCCTCTACTACTCACAGTCAATATTTGTGGGGGCTGCCTATCCTTTGGGGTTCTGCTCCGAGGCAAGGTAGAATTCCTATTTCCATCTATAGGGGTATTTAGTCCTCCGGCTGTGTCGAGGTGTCTAGGATTTGTTAGGCACACCCCACGGCTACTTCTAGTGGCGGTGTTAAGTTCAGGATTTGCGGTCAGTTTAGTTTCCACCAACTCCAGGGAAAGTTCCATGCGGCTCCAGGGTCACCGGATCATAACAGCGGCCCTAGCTCTTAATTTTTCCAAGTTGTGTATAATGCCCTCCTTCATCATTTTTATAATTTTTACAGGATGTTTATGAGGCTTACCTGTACAATTCTCTTACATATATATACATTTACTATTGTCATAAAGTATGATGTGTGTTAGGGGTCGAGTTCCCGCTTCTGCACAGGGGGAATCTCGAGCCACCTCCGCTGCGGTCTCCCATTCTTGTCCATCCGCAGTGGAGTCTGCTCAGCAGGGATGTCAGTCCCAGCGTCTTGCTCATTCTCACTCTGTTCTGAGAGTTACTGCTGCTTCTCCAGTCTCTGCTATTAAAGTCTGTGCTGGTCAGCAGCGAGCGGACTTCTCTGGGACTAAGTCCTTGTCTGCACGTACTGAGCATGCCCAGCGTAAGGTCTCCCGTTGGAGATCGAGGGTCATGTGCTCAGGCTCTGCAGCACATTCCATTGGTCCTCTTGGCAGGTCCTAGAAGGGCAAAAGTGCTGTGGCCACTTCCTGTGCTGCTGCTATATAAACTGCGCATGACCGCACGGCCATGCGCTAGTATTGTCAAACAATTGCTAATGTGTGTATGTTGTGAGTGCAAGTCGTCCTTGGATACCCCTACCCTATAGTATGACTGTTCGCGGAAGGTGTATGGCTGCTACCTAGCTCCCGACTTATCCTACAGCACTAGTCACACATTATAGCGTCCAGTTGCTGTGACCGCCAGTACGGCGCCGTGCACTTCCTCTGTGCTTTCCTTACCCAAGCCTGGGTGGTTAGTGGCGTTCGTCAGTGCGGCACTGCATGCTCTTCTGTTTCATTTCACACCCAGTTGCGGTGTTGCGCCAGCAAGGGTCTAATCGGACTTCAATCCCAGTTGGGGTTGAGTTGGCTGACTACTTGCTCGCGCTTTAGGTGTGGTACCGCGGTCCTGTGCCTTAACAGGATTGCTTCTTTCACGCTGGGTGAGGTTAACCCACGCGTGTATACTCTAGTGTACCGCCATATAGTCTGCTAATTGCTAGCAGCAGGTTTTCACCTGCACGGTGGACCCCGGACTGCGAACGCATCTATACCATCTGTCTTGGTGCGTTCCGCCAGTCCTAACAGAATACTAGCGCCAGGGTCTGGCTAGTAAAATGGCGGACGACCAGCGTTTACAGCGGTACATCCAGCAGCTGGAGGGAAGGTTGGCGGCTCTTGAGCGTTCAACCTCAGCTGTGGATGTTACTGCTGTCGCTGTTCAGGCTGCAAGTGTGGCTGCAGCTACCTTGTCCACTGCCGCTCCTGTACCGACGCTATCTCGCCTCCCGCTACCAGAGAAATTTTCTGGTGACAGTAAGTCCTGTAGGGGTTTCGTGAGTCAGTGCTCAATACATCTCGAGCTTCTGGCCTCTCGTTTCCCTACAGAGCGGGCTAAGGTGGGCTTTATAATTTGCTTATTGTCGGACAGGGCGTTGCAGTGGGCTACGCCGCTGTGGGAGCGTGGCGATCATGTGGTGCAGAGTGCTCCGTTATTCCTGAGCACTCTGAAACAGGTCTTTCTAGGACCTCGTGTCACCCATGACACGGCGCTCCAACTGTTGGCACTGACTCAGGGCTCGTCCTGGGTCAGCCTTTTTGCCGTCCATTTCCGCACTCTGGCATCTGAGCTGGAGTGGTCGGATAAAGCCCTTATCCCTATATTTTGGAGGGGGCTGGCTGACCACGTTAAGGATGCTCTGGCCACTAGGGAGATTCCCGCCACACTGGAGGAGTTAATAGCAGTATCTACTCGCATTGACCACCGTTTTCACGAGCGGAGGTTAGAGCGAGCCCAGTGTAGGCAGAGGTTTCGGCTGGCTCCCACCTTCGCCAAACCTTTGGAATCTCCAGTCCAGGCTCCTGAGTTCCAGGAACCTAAGGTGGTGTCACGAGCGGGATCTAAGTCCCAGACCGCTCGTGCACTCCAGGGTTGCCATGTTTGCCAACAGTCAGGACATCTTGCCACCAGATGTCATCAGCGGTCGAGGAAACGTCAGCGTCTAGTGGTAGTAGGTGGAGGTGCACTAGACACTGCGACGTTTGCCTCCAAATTGTCCTTTAAGGGGACAATTACCTTTGGCTCATCCTCCCACTCGGTAGACCTCTGCGTGGATTCTGGGGCGGAGGGCAATTTTATGTCTTCTGCCTTCGCCCAACGTCACGCAATACCCCTGGTTATGCTATCTCAACCAGTAACGGTACGAGTGGTGAATGGGTCGACACTCCCCGCACAGATAACACATCAGACCATCCCTGTTACTCTGTCCCTGTCGCCATCCCATCAGGAGATTATTTCTCTGCTCGTCATTCCTGAGGGTATTGATGAGGTCCTGTTGGGGATACCTTGGCTACGGTACCACTCTCCTCACATCGAGTGGTCCTCAGGCAGAATTCTGGGATGGGGTGAATCATGTGGGGGTAGGTGTCACCGAGAGTGCGTTCAGGTTGCTACTACTGAGGTACCCGCAGATCTATCTTCTCTCCCCAAGCAATATTGGTCTTACGCAGACGTGTTCTCCAAGAAGGCGGCGGAGACCCTTCCGCCCCATCGCCCCTATGACTGTCCTATCGATCTCTTGCCTGGTGCGGAGCCTCCCCGGGGTCGAGTTTATCCATTATCTCTCCCGGAGACGGAGGCCATGTCTCAGTACATTCAAGAAAATCTGGCAAGAGGGTTTATCAGGAAGTCAGTGTCACCTGCTGGGGCAGGGTTCTTCTTCGTGCAGAAGAAGAATGGGGAGCTACGTCCATGCATAGACTACAGGGGTCTTAACGCTATCACCGTTAAGAACAAGTATCCTTTGCCCTTGATATCTGAGCTCTTCGATAGGCTTCGGGGAGCAAGGGTATTTACTAAATTAGATCTGCGGGGTGCTTACAACCTGATTCGCATCCGTGAGGGGGACGAATGGAAAACGGCGTTTAACACCAGAGATGGGCACTATGAGTATCTGATGATGCCCTTCGGGCTCTGTAATGCCCCAGCCGTTTTTCAAGACTTTGTCAACGACATCTTCCGGGATATGCTTTCCACCTCAGTTGTAGTCTATCTGGATGATATTCTCATCTTTTCTCCAGATATTGACTCCCACCGGAGAGATGTTGGCAGAGTCTTCGACCTCCTACGGGCAAACTCTCTTTACGCTAAGTTGGAGAAGTGTATGTTTGAGCAGGAGTCTTTGCCGTTCCTGGGCTATATCATCTCCGCCCAGGGATTGGCTATGGATCCTGCCAAACTACAGGCTGTGATGGACTGGCAAGAGCCCCATTCTCTTAAAGCGGTGCAGCGCTTTATGGGGTTCATTAACTATTACCGCCAGTTCATTCCCCACTTCTCAACTCTGGTAGCTCCCTTGGTAGCCCTCACCAAGAAGGGAGCGAATCCTAAATTGTGGTCGGAAGAGGTCTCCAAGGCCTTCACTTCTATTAAGTCCCACTTTGCTAGCGCTCCCATCCTACATCGTCCCGATGTGGATAAGCCATTCCTAATGGAGGTGGATGCCTCGTCCGTTGGTGCTGGAGCAGTCCTCTACCAGAAGGATGCTCAAGGTCGGAAGCATCCATGCTTCTTCTTCTCTAAGACTTTCTCGCCAGCGGAGAGAAACTACTCCATCGGGGATAGGGAGCTGCTAGCAATGAAGTTGGCCTTTTCAGAGTGGAGACATCTTCTGGAAGGTGCGCGGTTTCCCTTCCAGGTTTACACTGACCACAAAAATTTGGTCTACTTACAGACAGCCCAGCGGCTAAATTCTCGCCAAGCCAGATGGTCCTTGTTCTTTTCCCAGTTCCACTTTTCTCTTCATTTTCTCGCCGGGGAGAAGAATATTCGTGCTGATGCTCTCTCTCGCTCCCTTATGTCAACTGAAGAGGAGGAAGAGGAGCCTCGGCTTATTGTTCCCTCTGAGAGCCTGAGAACCGTAGCACCGGTTTCGCTTGAGTCTGTGCCTCTGGGCAAGACTTTTGTGCCCATTAATTTGCCACCGGAGGTTCTCTCTTGGGCTCATTCGTCCAGAGTGGGTGGACACTTTGGGACAAAGAGGACATCTGAGCTACTGGCGAGGACGTACTGGTGGCCGCATATGGTCCGGGATGTCAGGGATTATATTCTGGCGTGTGTCTCCTGCGCCAAAAATAAATCTCCACGTCAAAGGCCAGCTGGGTTGCTCTATCCCTTGCCGGTGGCAGATAGGCCCTGGGAGATGGTCGGGATGGACTTTGTCGTGGGTTTGCCCAAGTCTCGCGGCTGTACCATCATTTGGGTCATCACCGATCATTTCTCGAAAATGGTGCATTTGGTGCCGCTACCACGGTTACCTTCTGCACGGGCCTTGGCTGCGTTGTTCATTAAGCACATCTTCCGCCTTCATGGTATGCCTGACAAAATTGTCAGTGACCGGGGTCCCCAGTTTGCGTCTCGGTTCTGGAGAGAGCTGTGTCGTCTTCTCAGTATTGAGTTGAATCTCTCTTCCGCTTATCATCCCGAGACGAATGGGTTGGTAGAGAGGGCCAACCAGACCTTGGTCACATACCTGCGACATTTTGCTTCAGCCAGGCAGGATGACTGGGCATCCTTGCTATCATGGGCAGAGTTTGCGCTGAACAACGCCGTAGCTGACTCCACTGGACAAACCCCATTCCTCCTCAACTATGGTCAGCATCCACGGGTACCTGTGCCTATGCCCGTGTCTTCCGCAGACTCCAGGGTGGCAGACTGGGCTGTGGAGGCACGGGATATTTGGGACCGCACTCAGGAAGCCATTCGGGCCTCTAAGGAGAGAATGAGGTCCTCCGCCGATGCTCATCGGTGCTCCGCCCCGTCCTTTGCTCCTGGCGACTTGGTGTGGCTCAACGCCCGTAACATCAGGCTGCGAGTTGAGTCCACTAAATTTGCTCCTCGCTACTTGGTCCCTTCAAGGTCCTCGAACAGGTTAATCCTGTGGTCTACCGTCTGGCCCTTCCTCCACGCCTTGGTATCACCGACACCTTTCATGTGTCCCTCCTTAAGCCCGTATACATGACTCGGTTTTCTGAGTCATCTGCCGGGACATCGGGTTCGTCTACGGACGATTTCAAGGTGAACGCTATCTTGGGGTGCAAGGTGGTACGTGGCAAAAAAATTTTTTGGGTGGACTGGAAGGGTTACGGCCCTGAGGATAGGTCCTGGGAGCCTGCTGAGCACATTCAGGCTCCGCAGCTCATTGCTGCCTTCGAACGTAGCGAGGCCCAAAGAGGGGGGGCCCTAGGAGGGGGGGTGATGTTAGGGGTCGAGTTCCCGCTTCTGCACAGGGGGAATCTCGAGCCACCTCCGCTGCGGTCTCCCATTCTTGTCCAGCCGCAGTGGAGTCTGCTCAGCAGGGACGTCGGTCCCAGCGTCTTGCTCATTCTCACTCTGTTCTGAGAGTTACTGCTGCTTCTCCAGTCTCTGCTATTAAAGTCTGTGCTGGTCAGCAGCGAGCGGACTTCTCTGGGACTAAGTCCTTGTCTGCACGTACTGAGCATGCCCAGCGTAAGGTCTCCCGTTGGAGATCGAGGGTCATGTGCTCAGGCTCTGCAGCACATTCCATTGGTCCTCTTGGCAGGTCCTAGAAGGGCAAAAGTGCTGTGGCCACTTCCTGTGCTGCTGCTATATAAACTGCGCATGACCGCACGGCCATGCGCTAGTATTGTCAAACAATTGCTAATGTGTGTATGTTGTGAGTGCAAGTCGTCCTTGGATACCCCTACCCTATAGTATGACTGTTCGCGGAAGGTGTATGGCTGCTACCTAGCGCCCGACTTATCCTACAGCACTAGTCACACATTATAGCGTCCAGTCGCTGTGACCGCCAGTACGGCGCCATGCACTTCCTCTGTGCTTTCCTTACCCAAGCCTGGGTGGTTAGTGGCGTTCGTCAGTGCGGCACTGCATGCTCTTCTGTTTCATTTCACACCCAGTTGCGGTGTTGCGCCAGCAAGGGTCTAATCGGACTTCAATCCCAGTTGGGGTTGAGTTCGCTGACTACTTGCTCGCGCTTTAGGTGTGGTACAGCGGTCTTGTGCCTTAACAGGATTGCTTCTTTCACGCTGGGTGAGGTTAACCCACGCGTGTATACTCTAGTGTACCGCCATATAGTCTGCTAATTGCTAGCAGCAGGTTTTCACCTGCACGGTGGACCCCGGACTGCGAACGCATCTATACCATCTGTCTTGGTGCGTTCCGCCAGTCCTAACAATGTGTCACTACAAAACAATCTCAAAATCAATGGGATATGTTGAAGCATTCCAAAGTTATTACTACATAATATGATTTTATATCAGACTTTAAAAATTTGGTGCAATTGTCATGGCTCTGTTGTCGGGTGTCCCGGGAACAGGGGCATGTTCCCTGTTCCTAACATTAGGGGTGCTCTAGCTCGCCCTGTTCCCTGGTTAACTCCTGCACTACTAAAAGAAAACTGCACTGTTTAATATAATGGTGTAGTACTTCTAATCAGTGCAGGAATAGGAGAAAACAGACACTTCTGGCTCCTCTCTGTCACGAAAAACCCATTACACCGGTCATTATGGGGTTTTTAAGGCCGGAGTCACACTAGACCATAATACGGATGAGTGCAATGCGGTAAAAAATCGCATAGAGCTCGGCCCAATGTTAATCTATGGGGCAGCTCCTATTATCCAATATTTTCTCGGCCATATTCAGGATCCAAGTGAAATCGCAGCATGCTGAGATTGTCATTGTATCTCGGCCGAGAATCGCCAATGCAAATCTATGGGTGCGAGAAAAAATTGGATTACACACGGACCATGCGTGTGCATTGCGAGAAATACGGAAGACTTCTCCAGGTGACAGGAAATTGAATTATCCATTATCAGGAAGCTTTGGGATGCAAATTTCTTGGCCACGCTGCATTGAAAACCAGGAAGCACGCCTCCACGGAGTGTACTGTGTAGCAGCATGGCCAGACATATAAATGTGGAGATGCTGATAGCTCTGGTCCATGATAGACCAGAATTATGGGACCAACACGACGCACATTATGCGGACCGTGTACGTAAAGACGCCGCATGGAGGGTATTCTGTTGCCACATGTTCCCCAATTTTGATGAGCAACCTCATGAGGTGCAGCTAGAAATTTGTAAGTACCATCCTTTACCAAAATATCTTAAAAATTGCCTTCCTGAAAAAAATTACCTTGAACACATCATATGTGATGTGATTATTAGTGAGGTAACTGTTAAACTCTTGTTTGTGGATGCGAAATCATCAACATGACACCCAAATATGTGTAAAATTTACTAGCAATAGTCCTTTTATATAGGACAAAGGGACTTTATGTCCCCCTAGGCTCCAGGGCCCATGTGCGATTGCAAACCCTGTACCTGTTGGAGTTATGTGCTTGATAGTTAAAACAATTCTTGTTTTTCTTTGCAGTTAATGATGTCAATAGATGCTGGCGGAGTTGCAGGGACCAATACCGGCGTGAACGTCAACTTTTTGGGCGTAGTGGTGATGCAGCCCCCAAAAAACAAAAATATGTTTATTTTGAGCATCTTAACTTTCTTGCACCGGTGATGGAGCTCAGACCGTAAGTGCATGCATGTCCCAAAATTTGTAACACATGTCATAACGTGAATATGTTTGTTTAAAAAGTTTTTTTATTTTTGGATTACCAGTACAGAGTCAAATCTTACAGAAAGGGAGACTGCATCTGACTCCGAGGTGGTGATTGACCCCGTTGGTGAAGGTGCCGAAGTGGCTGGCCCATCTGCCCAACCAACAAGCAGCAACCAACCACCACCACCAGCAGCAGTGTTTTCTGCCACACAGGAGGCCAATCCAGAGGTGGAGGAAGGCACCCACAGCAGCAGTCCAACCTTGGCTCTGGATACATCACCACAGCCCACTACAAGACCACACCGTGGGCGGCGCAGAAGGGTGCCTTCTACTACTGCAACCAGGAGGCAAGTGGATACAGGGGTGTTGGACAATTTGTCCAGGGCTGATGGGGAGGAAGCGTACTTCCGCAGTCTTGCCTGCTACTTGCGTTCCATTCCGTGCTCGCTCAGGTGGCGGACCAGAGGTTGTCTTCAAATAGTGATAGATGCGGCAACACCCCCAAACAACCCTACTCCTGTGTTTAACTACCTAGAAAGTTGGCAAATGTCATCTACCAACGTTCTTGCCGTGCAGGACCTTCCACAGGAAAAAACACAACCAGTCGCAGCAGCACACCCGCCACGTTTTGCACCACAGCCACAGCCTGCCCAAACCCACCAACAAACACAACCTAGGCCAATGTATGAGTATCCAGCACCTGCCCAATCTGCCCACTTGAGCAGACACACGTTTGGAGGCTGGTCCCAACATGTGTCTGCTCGACATGGCCATGACCAAATGGGTCAATCCAGTACACAGGAGTTAATGCACTTCTACCCTCAACAACAATTTTTACCTCAGACACAGGATAGATCCTTGCAACACAATCTTTCATATATATCTGGAATACCACAGGTTGACAGTCAGGTTGGTCAACCATCTAGGCCAAGTTCCGCACATTCTGGCCACCCGCCATCACTACCCCCAACCTACGAGAAACTGTAATTTTTTTTAAATAGTTATTTGGCTGTCATTTACGCTGTTTTGGGTGTAATGTTATTTGTGCCCTTGACATGTTATGCTTTATTGTTTGCTCTGGCTAATATGCCTACAATTACATATGATGTGAATATGGTTTTGGCTACTATATATATGCTTCGAGCAGTAAAAACATTTTAAAAACAATGAGTGTCATGTATTGTTAGGACTACATACATGATGTGACTACTTAACAAAATAGGTATTTTGTTAGGAAAAACATACAACTCAATTCAATCAGGAACATTATTCTATTTATTAAGTTAGAAGAGAACAAAAAAATTATAGAGAAACAGCATTGTCTTGCCAGACAGTCGATCCCTCTGGTGAAACAAAATAGTTTGTTAAGACATCACAAACTTTTATGCCAGAAGGTTGAGGACGTGAAGGAAGAACACGTGTAGTAGACAAGACAGTATTTGCAGAATAAACTTCCTCATCAGCAGATGATGGGCAATCATGGTATCTTGTAAAGTTGTGAAGAACAACACATGCTTTTATCACGCCATTGACATTGCCTTCACTCAGTTGAATTGTGGACTGCAGTACCCGCCATTTTGCAGTGAGAATGCCGAAGGAACACAGATGGCGGGCGCGGGAAAGACGCAAATTAAAAATTTGCCGCCGGTAGTCCAGGTCTCTCCGTGGATAGGGCCTCATGACGTTCCTTGATAATTGAAACGCCTCATCTGCTACCATCATATAAGGCCCCGCATCCAAATTAGCCCCTGGTATGTGACTTGGGGGTGGGAGATCCAAATCATTATTGCTCAGCCGCCGACTCATAATGGAAGAACTGAAGACTCTAGAGTCTCCAGTTCTCCCTTAGGCCCCAATATCTACAATTATAAACCTGTAGTGGCTGTCGACCAGGGCCAACAGCACTACAGAGAAAAACTGTTTATAATTGTAGAATTGGGACCCTGAGTTCGGCGGCTTACGCACACGGATGTGCTTTCCGTCCAGAGCTCCAATACAGTGCGGAAACTGGCACGTGTCCTGAAATCCTTGGGCGATACGTAACCTGTCTGCCATTTTAGGCTCAGGCATCACCTATTGATGGAGTCTTGTCCAGATTTCTGAACATGTATCCCGCACAATGCATGAGATTGTGGATTTGCCAAGTAAAAACTCTAAATGCAGTGCCGCATTATGAAAGGCCAGTGGAAAGGAATCTAAAAGTAAACATAATACTTAAACGATTTTTTTAAACGTTGTGTGTGACTCCGGCCTAATGCTGATAATTGTAGAGTAAAGCACGGCAGCCAGACTAATCATATTACTACATATACATTAAGTGGAAATATACAAGGAGCTACAGAACATGAGAAGGAGTTGGGTATTCTGGTTACAAGTAAGCTGAGCAGCAGTACTCAATGTCAAGCAGCAGCAAAAGCAAACAAGATTTTAGGGTGTATAAAAAGAGAGATAAAATCCCCCTATCCCAACATATTATTACCTCTATATAAAACACTTGTGAGGCCACATCTAGAATAAGAGATCCCATTTTGACTTCCACATTTTACAAATGATATTCAGAAGATAGAACTAGTTCAAAAGCAGGCAACTAGACTATTACAAGGGATGGAAGGCCTCTCATGTGATGAGTAGGGTTGAGCGAAACGGGTCGAACATTTTCAAAAGTCGCCGACTTTTGGCTAAGTCGGGGTTTCATGAAACCCGATCCGACCCCTGTGCGGGGTCGGCCATGCGGTACGCGACTTTCGCGCCAAAGTCGCGTTTCAATGACGCGAAAAGCGCCATTTCTCAGCCAATGAAGGTAAACGCAGAGTGTGGGCAGCGTGATGACATAGGTCCTGGTCCCCACCATCTTAGAGAAGGGCATTGCAGTGATTGGCTTGCTGTCTGCGACGTCACAGGGGCTATAAAGAGGCGTTCCCGCCGACCGCCATCTTACTGCTGCTGATCTGAGCTTAGGGAGAGGTTGCTGCCGCTTTGTCAGAAGCAGGGATAGCGTTAGGCAGGGTCCATTAACCACAAAACCGCTTGTGCTGCAGCGATTTGCACTGTCCAACACCACCCTCGGTGTGCAGGGACAGTGGAAGTTTTTTTTTTTTTTTTTTTCCCCTCAGCGCTGTAGCTCATTGGGCTGCCCTAGAAGGCTCCCTGATAGCTGCATTGCTGTGTGTACGCCGCTGTGCAAACCAACTGCTTTTTTCAAAGCACAAATCCTCTTGTTCCTTCCTTTCTGCACAGCTATCTTTTTTGTTTGTCCACACTTTTTATTTCATTTGTGCATCAGTCCACTCCTTATTGCTGCCTGCCATACCTGGCTGAGATTACTGCAGGCAGGGAGATAGTAGCTGCCTGCCATACCTGGCTGAGATTACTGCAGGCAGGGAGATAGTAATTGTAGGACATTCCCTGTTTTTTTTTTTTTTTTTTTTTTTGGTGGGAGATTAAGATTGGCAATTTGGCATTTCTGCTAGAGTGCCATCCCTGTGTGTGCCATCTCTCTCACATAGTGGGCCATAGAAAGCCTTTTCATTTTTCTGTATTTTTTTTTGTGGGGTGTATAAATTCTCCCTGATAAAAATACAGTGGGAGATTAATATTGGCCTTTGGGCTTGTGTGCCAGTCCTGAGTGTGCCATCTCTCTCACAAATAGTGGGCCATAGAAAGCCTATTTTATTTTTTTTTGGGTTTTATAAATTCTCCCTGAAAAAAAGGGAGATTAATATTGGCCTCTGGGCTTGTGTGCCAGTCCTGAGCGTGCCATCTGTGCCAGCCCTGAGCGTGCCATCTCTCTCACAAATAGTGGGCCATAGAAAGCCTATTTATTTTTTTTTTTGGTTTTATAAATTCTCCCTGAAAAAAAGGGAGATTAATATTGGCCTCTGGGCTTGTGTGCCAGTCCTGAGCGTGCCATCTGTGCCAGCCCTGAGCGTGCCATCTCTCTCACAAATAGTGGGCCATAGAAAGCCTATTTAATTTTTTTTTTGTTTTATAAATTTTCCCTGAAAAAAGGGAGATTAATATTGGCCTCTGGGCTTGTGTGCCAGTTGTGAGCGTGCCATCTGTGCCAGTCCTGAGCGTGCCATCTCTCTCACAAATAGTGGGCCATAGAAAGCCTATTTCATTTTTTTTTTGGTTTTATAAATTTTCCCTGAAAAAAGGGAGATTAATATTGGCCTCTGGGCTTGTGTGCCAGTTGTGAGCGTGCCATCTGTGCCAGTCCTGAGCGTGCCATCTCTCTCACAAATAGTGGGCCATAGAAAGCCTATTTAAATATTTTTTTGGTTTTATAAATTCTCCCAGAAAAAAAGGGAGATTAATATTGGCCTCTGGGCTTCTGTGCCAGTCCTGAGCGTGCCATCTGTGCCAGTCCTGAGCGTCCCATCTCTCTCACAAATAGTGGGCCATAGAAAGCCTATTTTTTTTTTTTTTGGGGTTTTAGAAATTCTCCCTGGAAAAAAAAAGGGAGATTAATATTGCCCTTTGGGCTTGTGTGCCAGTACTAAGCGTTCCATCTCTCTCTCTCTCTCAGTCAGTGGGCCATAGAACGCCTATTTTTGGTTTTATTTGTTTTCTAAATTCTCCCTGAAAAAATCATTTTATTTTATTTGGTTTCTAAATTCTTCCTGATAAAATCATATTTTTTTTATTATTTTTTTTTCTAAAGTCTCCCTGAAAAAAAAAAAAAAAACAGTGGGAGATTAATATTGGCCTTTCTGCTTGTGTGCCAGTCTTGACTCCTGGGTGCGTCATCTCTCAGTCAGTGGGCCATAGAACGCCTATTTTTGGTTTTATTTGTTTTCTAAATTCTCCCTGAAAAAATCATTTTATTTTATTTGGTTTCTAAATTCTTCCTGATAAAATCATATTTTTTTTATTTTTTTTTTTTCTAAAGTCTCCCTGAAAAAAAAAAAAAAAAAACAACCAAAAAAAACAGTGGGAGATTAATATTGGCCTTTCTGCTTGTGTGCCAGTCTTGACTCCTGGGTGTGCCATCTATCTCTCTCTCTCTCTCTCTCTCTCTCTCCAATTGTGGTCCATAGAAAGCCTATATTTTTTTTCCTTGATTTGGGTTCTAAAATCTACCAGAGAAAATAACTACATCAATCATTGGTAGAAAAATATTGGCCTCTGGGTTTGTGTGCCACTCCTGACTCCTGTGTGCGTCATCTCTCAGTCAGTGGGCCATAGAACGCCTATTTTTGTTTTTATTTGTTTTATAAATTCTCCCTGAAAAAATCATTTTATTTTATTTGGTTTCTAAATTCTTCCTGATAAAATCATATTTTTTTTATTATTTTTTTTTCTAAAGTCTCCCTGAAAAAAAAAAAAAAAAAAACAAACAAAAAAAACAGTGGGAGATTAATATTGGCCTTTCTGCTTGTGTGCCAGTCTTGACTCCTGGGTGTGCCATCTCTCTCTCTCTCTCTCTCTCTCTCCAATTGTGGTCCATAGAAAGCCTATATTTTTTTTCCTTGATTTGGGTTCCAAAATCTACCAGAGAAAATAACTACATCAATCATTGGTAGAAAAATATTGGCCTCTGGGCTTGTGTGCCACTCCTGACTCCTGTGTGCGTCATCTCTCAGTCAGTGGACCATAGAACGCCTATTTTTGTTTTTATTTGTTTTATAAATTCTCCCTGGAAAAATCATTTTATTTTATTTGGTTTCTAAATTCTTCCTGATAAAATCATATTTTTTTTATTATTTTTTTTTCTAAAGTCTCCCTGAAAAAAAAAAAAAAAAAAAAAAAAAAAAAAACAGTGGGAGATTAATATTGGCCTTTCTGCTTGTGTGCCAGTCTTGACTCCTGGGTGTGCCATCTCTCTCTCTCTCTCTCTCTCTCTCTCCAATTGTGGTCCATAGAAAGCCTATATTTTTTTTCCTTGATTTGGGTTCCAAAATCTACCAGAGAAAATAACTACATCAATCATTGGTAGAAAAATATTGGCCTCTGGGCTTGTGTGCCACTCCTGACTCCTGTGTGCGTCATCTCTCAGTCAGTGGGCCATAGAACGCCTATTTTTGTTTTTATTTGTTTTATAAATTCTCCCTGGAAAAATCATTTTATTTTATTTGGTTTCTAAATTCTTCCTGATAAAATCATATTTTTTTTATTATTTTTTTTTCTAAAGTCTCCCTGAAAAAAAAAAAAAACAAAAAAAAAAAACAAAACCCCCAAAAAAATGGGAGATTAATATTGGCCTTTCTGCTTGTGTGCCAGTCTTGACTCCTGGGTGTGCCATCTCTCTCTCTCTCTCTCTCTCTCTCTCCAATTGTGGTCCATAGAAAGCCTACATTTTTTTTCCTTGATTTGGGTTCCAAAATCTACCAGAGAAAATAACTCCATCAATCATTGGTAGAAAAATATTGGCCTCTGGGCTTGTGTGCCACTCCTGATTCCTGTGTGCGTCATCTCTCACTCAGTGGCCCATAGAAAGCATATAGTTTGTTACATTTGTTTTCTAAATTCTCCCTGCAAAAATCTATTTTTTTTTTTTGGGGGGGTTTCTAAAGTGTTCCTGAAAAAAATAAAAATAAAAAAAAAATAATAGTGTGACATTAATATTAACATTTGTGCTTCAGTGACAGTCCTGCGTGTGGGGCATCTCTCTAATTTGCAGCCACCAAAAAAAGAGTGTGTAACATTGGGCCTGATTTTCGCTGTGGTCTCACCAACCTGTAAAGGGGTAGCTAAATCATACTGAAGTTATAGCTCACCGTGTAAGTTGTGTGACTGCAACAAATAACGTTAGTTTGGTTACGTTTTTAAAACAATGAGGAAGTCTAGTGGAAGAGGTCGTGGCCGGGGGCGTTCATTGTCAGCTGGTAATGAGGGTAGTGGTAGTGGTGGAGCATCAGGTGGTCGTGGGGAAAAAAATATTGCACCTAAGTCTGGAGCTGTGGAGCCAGGTTCGTCGTCCGGCTACACAAGGCCTCGAACGCTCCCTTTTCTGGGATTAGGAAAACCGCTTTTAAAGCCGGAGCAGCAAGAGCAAGTTTTGGCTTATCTTGCTGACTCAGCCTCTAGCTCTTTTGCCTCATCTCGTGAAACTGGTAAAAGTAAAAGCAGCGCGTCGTTAGTGGATGTTCACGGTCAGGGACAAGTCACTTCCTTGTCCTCTTCAGCAAAAACAACAACAGAGAAGAATGCAGCAGGCGACACAACGGGTTACTCCATGGAGCTCTTTACACATACCGTCCCTGGCTTAGAAAGTGAAGCAGTTAACAGTCCATGCCCATTACAAATTGAATCTGACATGGAGTGCACTGACGCACAGCCACAGCCAGACTACTATGCTGGTCCTTTGACTCAGACCACAACATTGCCCTCGCAGGGTGCTGATCAAGAATCAGACCCTGATGAGACTATGTTGCCCCATCACGAACGCTATACCACCGAACGACACGGTGACACAGACGAAGTTGCGCAGGAGGTACAAGAAGAGTTATTAGATGACCCAGTTCTTGACCCCGATTGGCAGCCATTGGGGGAACAGGGTGCAGGCGGCAGCAGTTCTGAAGCAGAGGAGGAGGAGGGGCCGCAGCAGGCATCAACATCGCCACAGGTTCCATCTGCCGGGCCCGTATCTTGCCCAAAACGCGTGGCAAAGCCAAAACCTGGTGGAGGACAGCGTGGCCATCCGGTTAAAGCTCAGTCTGCAATGCCTGAAAAGGTATCCGATGCTAGAAAGAGTGCAGTCTGGCATTTTTTTAAACAACATCCAATTGATCAGCGCAAAGTCATCTGTCAAAAATGTTCTACTTCCTTAAGCAGAGGTCAGAATCTGAAAAGTCTCAATACTAGTTGCATGCATAGACATTTAACCACCATGCATTTGAAAGCTTGGACTAACTACCAAACGTCCCTTAAGGTTGTTGCACCCTCGGCCAATGAAGCTAGTCATCAACGCAACATCCCTTCCGGCAGTGTAGGACCACCATTTAGCGCACCACCTGCTGTATCTGTGCAGGTATCTTTGCCAGGCCAAAGCAGTCAGGGTCAGGGAATCACCAGTTTCGTAGTAGGAAACACTGCATCTAGGGCACCGGCGGCAACAATACCATCTCCCACCGTCTCTCAGTCTGCCATGTCCACCGGCACCCCCGCTAGTTCCACGATCTCCAGCTCTCCAGTCCAGCTCACCCTACATGAGACTATGGTTAGAAAAAGGAAATACTTAGCCTCGCATCCGCGTACACAGGGTTTGAACGCCCACATAGCTAGACTAATCTCGTTAGAGATGATGCCCTACCGGTTAGTTGAAAGCGAAGCTTTCAAAGACCTGATGGACTACGCTGTACCACGCTACGAGCTACCCAGTCGACACTTTTTTTCCAGAAAAGCCATCCCAGCCCTCCACCAGCATGTTAAAGAGCGCATCGTCCATGCACTCAGGCAATCTGTGAGCACAAAGGTGCACCTGACAACAGATGCATGGACCAGTAGGCATGGCCAGGGACGTTACGTGTCCATCACGGCACACTGGGTAAATGTGGTGGATTCAGGGTCCACAGGGGACAGCAAGTTTGGGACAGTTCTGCCTAGCCCACGGTCTAGTAAACAGTTGTCTGTAGCCGTTCGCACCCCCTCCTCCTCCTCCTCCTCCTCGTCCTCCTGCAGAAGCAAGAGCTCGTCCACAGACCGCAGTCGCACAAACACTCCATCCGCACCTGCCACTGTTGCACACCAGGTCTCCCATTATGGGGCAGCTACTGGCATACGTCAGCAGGCTGTATTGGCTATGAAGTGTTTGGGCGACAATAGACACACCGCGGAAGTTCTGTCCGAGTTCTTGCAGCAAGAAACGCAGTCGTGGCTGGGCACTGTAGATCTTGAGGCAGGCAAGGTAGTGAGTGATAACGGAAGGAATTTCATGGCTGCCATCTCCCTTTCCCAACTGAAACACATTCCTTGCCTGGCTCACACCTTAAACCTGGTGGTGCAGTGCTTCCTGAAAAGTTATCCGGGGTTATCCGACCTGCTCCTCAAAGTGCGTGGACTTTGCGCACATATCCGCCGTTCGCCTGTACACTCCAGCCGTATGCAGACCTATCAGCGTTCTTTGAACCTTCCCCAGCATCGCCTAATCATAGACGTTGCAACAAGGTGGAACTCAACACTGCACATGCTTCAGAGACTGTGCGAACAGAGGCGGGCTGTTATGTTTTTGTGGGAGGATACACATACACGGGCAGGCAGTAGGATGGCAGACATGGAGTTGTCAGGTGTGCAGTGGTCGAAGATTCAAGACATGTGTCAAGTCCTTCAGTGTTTTGAGGAATGCACACGGCTGGTTAGTGCAGACAACGCCATAATAAGCATGAGCATCCCCCTAATGCGTCTGCTGATGCAAAGTTTGACGCACATAAAGGATCAGGCGTCTGCACCAGAGGAAGAGGAAAGCCTTGATGACAGTCAGCGATTGTCTGGTCAGGGCAGTGTACATGACGAGGTACCGGGCGAAGAGGAGGTGGAGGATGAGGAGGATGATGGGGATGAGTATATTTTTAATGAGGAAGCTTTCCCGGGGGCACGGGAAATTGGTGGCGTGGCAAGGCCGGGTTCTGGTTTTTTGAGGGACACAAGTGACGTAGATTTGCCTGCAACTGCCCCTCAACCAAGCACAACCGCAGATTTGACAACGGGAACTTTGGCCCACATGGCGGATTATGCCTTGCGTATCCTCAAAAGGGACACACACATTACAAAAATGATGAACGATGACGATTACTGGTTGGCCTGCCTCCTTGATCCTCGCTATAAAGGCAAATTGCAAAATATTATGCCACATGAGAACTTGGAACTAATATTAGCAACAAAACAATCAACTCTTGTTGACCGTTTGCTTCTGGCATTCCCTGCACACAGCGCCCGTGATCGTTCTCACACGAGCTCCAGGGGCCAGCAGACCAGAGGTGTTAGAGGGGCAGAAATCAGAAGTGGCGTTGGCCAGAGGGGTTTTCTGACCAGGTTGTGGAGTGATTTTTCTATGACCGCAGACAGGACAGGTACTGCAGCATCAATTCAAAGTGACAGGAGACAACATTTGTCCAGTATGGTTACAAACTATTTTTCATCCCTTATCGACGTTCTCCCTCAACCGTCATTCCCATTTGATTACTGGGCATCCAAATTAGACACCTGGCCAGAATTGGCAGAATATGCATTGCAGGAGCTTGCTTGCCCGGCAGCTAGTGTCCTATCAGAAAGAGTATTCAGTGCTGCAGGTTCAATACTAACAGAAAAAAGGACTCGTCTGGCTACCCAAAATGTAGATGATCTAACCTTCATTAAAATGAACCACAACTGGATTTCAAAATCTTTTGCCCCACCCTGCCCGGCTGACACCTAGCTTTCCTATGAAAAGGTCTTGCCTGTGGACTATTCTGAATGACTTTTCCAATCTCGTAATTTTCTTCACCTGATTGTCCAGCATACGACATGTTTCCACCTCACGAAATGGCCAAACTCCCCACACGGGGCCGTGCTATCGCCACTTTGCGCTTGGACCCTTGAGAGTGCTGTTTGTCTGAAGAGGTGGGTGTGGCCGCTTTTGGTCGACGGCACTGCCACTGGGTCCCTCATAGTACAATAAAGTGTCTCTGGCGGTGGTGGTGCGCACCCAACGTCAGACACACCGTTGTAATATGAGGGGCCCTGTGCCTGTACCGCCGGCCACAAGACAGTTCCCCCCCCAGCTCAAACAGTGCTCTACCACTAGCAAAATTATCTCTCACAGCTTCACCAATGTGTAGTCTAGGCGCTGACATCCTTCAATGCCTGGCACTGACAATACCATTGTTTTGACATTTTTGTTATGTTAGGCCTTCGAAGCCTGTCTGCGGTCCCTTCTTTCTACAACTACTACACTGACCAGGCCACTGCTGGCCGTGTTACCCTGGAACCAATTTAAAAGTGCCTACAGTCAGCCCAATTTTGTTATGTTAGGCCTTCGAAGACTGTCTGCCGTCACTCCTTCCACTAGACTTCCACTCACCATACACTGCTGCCCATGTACCCCTGGAACCAATTTAAAGTGCCTACAGCCAGCCCAATTTTGTTATGTTAGGCCTTCGAAGCCTGTCTGCGGTCACTCCTTCCACTAGACTTCCACTGACCAGACCACTGCTGCCCGTGTACCCCTGCAACCAATTTAAAAGTGCCTACAGCCAGCCCAAGTTTGTTATGTTAGGCCTTGGAAGCCTGTCTGCGGTCACTCCTTCCACTAGACTTCCACTGACCAGACCACTGCTGCCCGTGTACCCCTGGAACCAATTTAAAAGTGCCTACAGCCAGCCCAAGTTTGTTATGTTAGGCCTTCGAAGCCTGTCTGCGGTCACTCCTTCCACTAGACTTCCACAGACCAGACCACTGCTGCCCGTGTACCCCTGGAACCAATTTAAAAGTGCCTACAGCCAGCCCAAGTTTGTTATGTTAGGCCTTGGAAGCCTGTCTGCGGTCACTCCTTCCACTAGACTTCCACAGACCAGACCACTGCTGCCCGTGTACCCCTGGAACCAATTTAAAAGTGCCTACAGCCAGCCCAAGTTTGTTATGTTAGGCCTTGGAAGCCTGTCTGCGGTCACTCCTTCCACTAGACTTCCACGGACCAGACCACTGCTGCCCGTGTACCCCTGGAACCAATTTAAAAGTGCCTACAGCCAGCCCAAGTTTGTTATGTTAGGCCTTCGAAGCCTGTCTGCGGTCACTCCTTCCACTAGACTTCCACAGACCAGACCACTGCTGCCCGTGTACCCCTGGAACCAATTTAAAAGTGCCTACAGCCAGCCCAAGTTTGTTATGTTAGGCCTTGGAAGCCTGTCTGCGGTCACTCCTTCCACTAGACTTCCACTGACCAGACCACTGCTGCCCGTGTACCCCTGGAACCAATTTAAAAGTGCCTACAGCCAGCCCAAGTTTGTTATGTTAGGCCTTCGAAGCCTGTCTGCGGTCACTCCTTCCACTAGACTTCCACAGACCAGACCACTGCTGCCCGTGTACCCCTGGAACCAATTTAAAAGTGCCTACAGCCAGCCCAAGTTTGTTATGTTAGGCCTTGGAAGCCTGTCTGCGGTCACTCCTTCCACTAGACTTCCACTGACCAGACCACTGCTGCCCGTGTACCCCTGGAACCAATTTAAAAGTGCCTACAGCCAGCCCAAGTTTGTTATGTTAGGCCTTCGAAGCCTGTCTGCGGTCACTCCTTCCACTAGACTTCCACAGACCAGACCACTGCTGCCCGTGTACCCCTGGAACCAATTTAAAAGTGCCTACAGCCAGCCCAAGTTTGTTATGTTAGGCCTTGGAAGCCTGTCTGCGGTCACTCCTTCCACTAGACTTCCACTGACCAGACCACTGCTGCCCGTGTACCCCTGGAACCAATTTAAAAGTGCCTACAGCCAGCCCAAGTTTGTTATGTTAGGCCTTCGAAGCCTGTCTGCGGTCACTCCTTCCACTAGACTTCCACAGACCAGACCACTGCTGCCCGTGTACCCCTGGAACCAATTTAAAAGTGCCTACAGCCAGCCCAAGTTTGTTATGTTAGGCCTTGGAAGCCTGTCTGCGGTCACTCCTTCCACTAGACTTCCACTGACCAGACCACTGCTGCCCGTGTACCCCTGGAACCAATTTAAAAGTGCCTACAGCCAGCCCAAGTTTGTTATGTTAGGCCTTCGAAGCCTGTCTGCGGTCACTCCTTCCACTAGACTTCCACAGACCAGACCACTGCTGCCCGTGTACCCCTGGAACCAATTTAAAAGTGCCTACAGCCAGCCCAAGTTTGTTATGTTAGGCCTTGGAAGCCTGTCTGCGGTCACTCCTTCCACTAGACTTCCACTGACCAGACCACTGCTGCCCGTGTACCCCTGGAACCAATTTAAAAGTGCCTACAGCCAGCCCAAGTTTGTTATGTTAGGCCTTCGAAGCCTGTCTGCGGTCACTCCTTCCACTAGACTTCCACTGACCATACACTGCTGCCCATGTACCCCTGGAACAAATTTAAAAGTGCCTACAGCCAGCCCAAGTTTGTTATGTTAGGCCTTCGAAGCCTGTCTGCGTCCCGTTCTTTCAACTACAACTACACTGACCAGGCCACTGATGGCCGTGTTCCCCTGGAACCAATTTTAACTTGCCTACAGCCAGCCCAATGTTAGGCCTTTGATGCCTGTCTGCCGTCACTCCTTCCACTAGGCCTCCACTGACCTGTCTATTGCTGCCCGTGTACCCCTTGAACCAACATCATTAAATATAAAAAAAATTAATTTGATTATAAAAAATAAGATCGTGTTGAGATCTCAAATGCAGACATTTTAACAATCAAAACAAACACACAACAATATCTGGAACTGTACTACAAAGGTCCAACAGCTACAATTTCTTTCTCCTGCAAGAAGTTAACTGAAAGTTTTTTGGAGTTGTTAACACAGATATGGCATCCACCGAGTGTTGTCCTGTCGCGTCTCCTTTAAATTATTTCCAATAAGATGTTAAACTATTAATTTAATAAAATCAATAATTAAAAAAATAATTGAGTAAGTCAAAAGCACATTGCAAATAAACATTAATTACAAATCAAGAAGCATGGCGCGTCCGAGGGTGAGTAGATACCGAATAAGAATATAATCACCCTCGGACGCGCAATGCTTATTTACAACAGCCTTCCTTCCTAAGAATCAGCCCTTTCGTGGTGTAGAGAGAGGTTGTGTTACACTCCAAGGTGTTCCCCGGGTTGCCTTTCATGAGCTTCGATCTTCCGGCTCTCGTTTAGTAGTTGGTGGAAACTACGCTGCATTAGGCCTACAAATTTGGTATGGGGTGTAGAGACAGGTTGTGTTACACTCCAAGGTTTTCACCAGGTTGCCTTTCCTGAGCTTCGATCTTCATGCTCTCGTTTAGTAGGTGTCGGAAAGTAGGCTGCATTAGGCCTACAAATTGGGTATGGGGTGGAGAGAGATGGTGTGTTACACTCCAAGGTGTTCCCCAGGTTTCCTTGCCATTGCTTCGGTCTTCCGACTCTCGTTTAGTAGTTGTAGAAAAGTACACAGCATTAGGCCTACAAAATGGGTATGGGGTGGAGAGAGATGGTGTGTTACACTCCAAGGTGTTCCCCAGGTTGCCTTTCCTGAGCTTCTATGTTCAGGCTCTCATTAAATTGTGGTTAAATGGAACAACTGCATTTGGCGTACTAGTTGGTTTGGGGCCTACTATCGGTGTCTGCCACTCCTTGCTGTTCTCCTGGTTTCCTGTCCTGAAATACCATTTTCAGCCTCTCGTTAAGTAGTTGTTAATGTTAGACTGCATTTGGCCTACTAGTTGGTTTGGGGCCTACTATCGGTGTCTGCCACTCCTTGCTGTTCTCCTCCACTGAACAAAGCTGTGCCGCCTGTTTACTACGGTTGCCAATTTTGAACTGCATTTCGACTACTTACTGATTTGGCCCTACTCTCTGTGTCAGCCTCTCATTCCAGTTGTCCTCCACTGCAATGCCCCCTGGTTATTCCTGTGTTACCAATTTTGAACTGCATTTAGCCCACTTTCTTCTTTGGGCCTATATCTGTGTTTCCACTTCATCGTGCCCATTGCCCAGCCAGTGATAGATGAGTCTGCTGGTACATTGACCCATAACGCAACATTCCCCGTGCACGCTACACAACAACATTGTGACCCTGCTGAAAGTCAGGTTGCTCTTCCCGCATACCATACCACCTTACACGGGGACAAAGAGGAAGGTGCAGATGAAAGTGCAGGTTCCTTCATCAGGTGGGGGGAGGAATACTAGTTGGCGACGTCACTGGCACAGGGCCTCTCATAGTACGCAAAAGTGTTGCTGCCGGTGGGAGGCGCCCCCGCCGTGCAAACACACCGCTGTACTTTGAGGGGCCCTGTGCCAGTGCCAATGCCAACGAGTGGGCCCCCCCTGCTTGCTCAGGTTCACAGCACTTGCAAAGTTGAAATACTTACCTCTCCCTGCTCCACTGCCGTGACGTGGTCCAGATTTACTGGGCCCACTAATTACTTGAACCAGCCCTACCCCCCACAACTTTAGCCAAATGACCCCCAATTTCAAATGCCTTCCAATTATTTTAAGGTAAATTACGCTTGACAAGCTTCATTAAGAAGAATGGATGGTTTTGACATTAAAATGGGCACTCTAGGTGTTTTCCTGGCCCCCACTCACTGCCGACTATGCTGCCCCATTGACTTGCATTGGGTTTCGTGTTTCGGTCGATCCCGACTTTACGTCATAATCGGCCGATTTCACTCGACCCGACTTTGGACATAGTCGGGTTTCGCAAAACCCGGCTCGACTCTAAAAAGGTCAAGGTCGCTCAACTCTAGTGATGAGGGATTAAAAAAATTTGGCTTGTTTAACTTAGAAAAAAGGTGTCTCAGAGGAGAGCTCATTTATACAGTATGTATAAATACAGGGCTGGCCATTTATATGGATACACCTAAATAAAATGGGAATGGTTGGTGATATCAACTTCCTGTTTGTGGCACATTAGTATATGGGAGGGGAAAGCGTTTCAAGATGGGTGGTGGTGACCATGGTGGCCATTTTGAAGTCGGCCATTTTGGATCCAACTTTATTTTTTCCAATGGGAAGAAGGTCATGTGACGCAGCAAACTTATTGAGAATTTCACAAGAAAAACATTGGTGTGCTTGGTTTTAACGTAACTTTATTCTTTCATGAGTTATTTACAAGTTTATGACCACTTATAAGATGTGTTCAAAGTGCTGCCCATTGTGTTGTATTGTCAATGCAACCCTCTTCTCCCATTCTTGACACACTGATAGCAACACCACAGACAAAATGCTAGCACAGGCTTCCAGTATTGGCTGATACAGCTTGATTACATGTGGTGATTCCCTAGCAACCAGGCAACCCCCACATGTACTCAGCCTGGCTAGTAGCAGTAAATCATCCAGCTGAGGTGATGAAAACTAAATCTCTGAGCCGTCATAAATAGGGTTGAGCGAAACGGATCGTTCATTTTCAAAAGTCGCCGACTTTTGGCACAGTCGGGTTTCATGAAACCTGACCCGATCCCTGTGTAGGGTCGGCCATGCGGTACGCGACTTTCACGCCAAAGTCGCGTTTCAATGACACGAAAAGCGCCATTTCTCAGCCAATGAAGGTGGACGCAGAGTGTGGGCAGCGTGATGACATAGGTCCTGGTCCCCACCATCTTACAGAAGGGCATTGCAGTGATTGGCTTGCTGTCTGCAGCGTCACAGGGGCTATAAAGGGGCGTTCCCGCCGACCGCCATGTTACTGCTGCTGATCTGAGCATAGGGAGAGATTGCTGCCGCTTCGTCAGAAGCAGGGATAGCGTTAGGCAGGGTCCATTAACCCCCAAACCGCTTGTGCTGTAGCGATTTCCACTGTCCAACACCACCTTTTGTTTGCAGGGACAGTGGAAGCTACATTTTTTTTCCTCAGCGCTGTAGCTCATTGGGCTGCCCTAGAAGGCTCCCTGATAGCTGCATTGCTGTGTGTACGCCGCTGTGCAAACCAACTGCTTTTTTCAAAGCACAAATCCTGTTGTTCCTTCCTTTCTGCACAGCTATCTTGTTTGTTTGTCCACACTTTTGATTTAACTTGTGCAGCAGTCCACTCCTTGTTATTGCTGCCTGCCATACCTTGCTGAAATTACTGCAGGGAGATAGTAATTGTAGGATAGTCCCTGTTTTTTTTTTTGTTTTTTTTTAATTCTCCCTAAAAAAAAAAAAATAGTGGGAGATTAATCTTGGCATTTGTGCTTGAGTGCCAGTCGTGTGTGCCATCTCTCTCCAATTGTGGGGCACAGAAAGCCTAGTGTCTATAGTCCTGTTTTGTTTTGTTTTTAATTCTCCCTAAAAAAAATAGTGGGAGATTAAGATTGGCATTTCTGCTAGAGTGCCATTCCTGTGTGTGCCATCTCTCTCCAATTTTGGGGCACAGAAAGCCTAGTGTGTAATACTGGGCCTGATTTCTTGACAATTCTCCCTAACAAAAAAAAGTAGTGGGAGATTAAGATTGGCATTTCTGCTAGAGTGCCAGTCCTGTGTGTGCCATCTCTCTCCAATTTTGGTGCACAGAAAACCTAGTGTGTAATACTGGCCCTGATTTCTTGGCAATTCTCCCTAACAAAAAAAAGTAGTGGGAGATTAAGATTGGCATTTCTGCTAGAGTGCCAGTCCTGTGTGTGCCATCTCTCTCCAATTTTGGGGCACAGAAAGCCTAGTGTGTAATACTGGCCCTGATTTCTTGGCAATTCTCCCTAACAAAAAAAAGTAGTGGGAGATTAAGATTGGAATTTCTGCTAGAGTGCCAGTCCTGTGTGTGCCATCTCTCTCCAATTTTGGGGCACAGAAAGCCTAGTGTGTAATACTGGCCCTGATTTCTTGGCAATTCTCCCTAACAAAAAAAAGTAGTGGGAGATTAAGATTGGCATTTCTGCTAGAGTGCCAGTCCTGTGTGTGCCATCTCTCTCCAATTTTGGGGCACAGAAAGCCTAGTGTGTAATACTGGCCCTGATTTCTTGGCAATTCTCACTAACAAAAAAAGTAGTGGGAGATTAAGATTGGCATTTCTGCTAGAGTGCCAGTCCTGTATGTGCCATCTTTCTCCAATTTTGGTGCACAGAAAGCCTAGTGTGTAATACTGGCCCTGATTTCTTGAGAATTCTCCCAGAAACAAAAAAAAGTGGGAGATTAAGATTGGCATTTGTGCTTGAGTGACAGTCCTGCGTGTGTGGCATCTCTCTCAAATTGTGGGCCACAGAAAGCCTAGTGTCTGCAATACTGGTTTTTTTTTGTTAATTCTCCCTTTAAAAAAAAATGGGAGATTAATATTGGCATTTGTGCTTGAGTGCCAGTTGTGTGTGCCATCTCTCTCAAATTGTGGGCCACAGAAAGCCTAGTGTCTGTTTTTTTATTTTGGTTTTTAAATTCTCCCTGAAAAAAAATAAATAGTGGGAGATTAATATTGGCATTTGTGCTTCTGTGCCAGTTGTATGTGCCATCTCTCTCAAATTGTGGGCCACAGAAAGCCTAGTGTCTGGTTTTTTTTTGTTTGTTTTTTACATTCTCCCTGAAAAAAAAAATAGTGGGAGATTAATATTGGCATTTGTGCTTCTGTGCCAGTCGTGTGTGCCATCTCTCTCAAATTGTGGGCCACAGAAAGCCTAGTGTCTGCTTTTTTTTTTTTTTGGTTTTTAAATTCTCCCTGAAAAAAAAAAAATAGTGGGAGATTAATATTGGCATTTGTGCTTCAGTGCCAGTCGTGTGTGCCATCTCTCTCAAATTGTTGGCCACAGAAAGCCTAGTGTTTTTTTTTTGGGGGGGGGTTTAAAATCTCCCTGAAAAAAAAAATAGTGGGAGATTAATATTGGCATTTGTGCTTCTGTGCCAGTCGTGTGTGCCATCTCTCTCAAATTGTGGGCCACAGAAAGCCTAGTGTCTTTTTTTTTTGTTTTTTTTTAAATTCTACCTGAAAAAAAAAAATAGTGGGAGATTAATATTGGCATTTGTGCTTCTGTGCCAGTCATGTGTGCCATCTCTCTCAAATTGTGGGCCACAGAAAGTCTAGTGTCTGTTTGTTTGTTTTTTTTGTTTTTTTTTAATTCTCCCTGAAAAAAAAAAATAGTGGGAGATTAATATTGGCATTTGCGCTTCTGTGCCAGTCGTGTGTGCCATCTCTCTCAAATTGTGGGCCAAAGAAAGCCTAGTGTTTTTTTTGGGGGGGGGGTTTAAATTCTCCCTGAAAAAAAAAAATACTGGAAGATTAATATTGGCATTTGTGCTTCTGTGCCAGTCGTGTGTGCCATCTCTCTCAAATTGTTGGCCGCAGAAAGCCTAGTGTTTTTTTTTTTTTATTTTGGTTTTTAAATTCTCCCTGAAAAAAAAATAGTGGGAGATTAATATTGGCATTTGTGCTTCAGTGCCAGTCGTGTGTGCCATCTCTCTCAAATTGTGGGCCACAGAAAGCCTAGTGTCTGGTTTTTTTTTTGGGGGGGGGGTTTAAATTCTCCCTGAAAAAAAATAAATAGTGGGAGATTAATATTGGCATTTGTGCTTCTGTGCCAGTCGTGTGTGCCATCTCTCTCAAATTGTTGGCCACAGAAAGCCTAGTGTCTGTTTTTTTTATTTTGGTTTTTAAATTCTCCCTGAAAAAAAAATAAATAGTGGGAGATTAATATTGGCATTTGTGCTTCAGTGCCAGTCCTGCGTGTGTGGCATCTGTCTCATTTTGTGCCACAGAAAACCGAGTGTGTAACATTGTGCCTGATATTCCTTGCAGTCTCACCCACCTATAAAGGGATATCTAAATCCTACAGAAGTTTTAGTTCACCTTGTAAGTTGTTTTACAGAAACAAATACCGTTACTTTGGTTACGTTTTTAAAACAATGAAGAAGTCTGGTGGAATAGGTCGTGGCCGTGGGCGTTCATTGCCAGATGGTAATGATGGTAGTGGTGGTGGAGCATCAGGTGGTCGTGGGAAAAACAATATAGCACCTAAGTCTCGAGCTGTGGAGCCAGGTTCGTCGTCTGGCTACACAAGGCCTCGAACGCTCCCTTTTCTGGGAGTAGGAAAACCGCTTTTAAAGCCGGAGCAGCAAGAGCAAGTTTTGGCTTTCCTTGCTGACTCAGCCTCTAGCTCTTTTGCCTCCTCTTCTGAAACTGGTAAATGTAAAAGCAGCGCATCGTTAGTGGATGTTCACGCTCAGGGACAAGTCGCTCCATTGTCCTGTTCAGCAAAAACAACAACAGAGAAGGATGCGTCAGGCGACACAACGGGTTACTCCATGGAGCTCTTTACACATACCGTTCCTGGGTTAGAAAGTGAAACAGTTAACAGGCCATGCCCATTACAAGTTGAATCGGACATGGAGTGCACAGATGCACAGCCACAGCCAGATTACTATGCTGTTCCTTTGACTCAGACCACCACATTGCCCTCTCAGTGTACTGATCCAGAATCAGACCCTGATGAGACTATGGTGCCCCGTCACAAACGCTATACCACCGGCTTACACGGTAACACAGACGAAGTTGCACATGAGATAGAAGAGGAGGTCATAGATGACCCAGTTGTTGACCCCGATTGGCAGCCATTGGGGGAACAGGGTGCAGGCAACAGTAGTTCTGAAGCGGAGGAGGAGGGGCCGCAGCAGGCATCAACATCGCAACAGGTTCCATCTGCCGGGCCCGTATCTGGCCCAAAACGCGTGGCAAAGCCAAAACCAGTTGGAGGACAGCGTGGCCATCCGGTTAAAGAAGCTCAGTCTGCAATGCCTGAAAAGGTATCCGATGTTAAAAAGAGTGCAGTCTGGCATTTTTTTAAACAACATCCAATTAATCAGCACAAAGTCATCTGTCAAAAATGTTCAACTACCTTAAGCAGAGGTCAGAATCTGAAAAGTCTAAATACAAGTTGCATGCATAGACATTTAACCACCATGCATTTGCAAGCCTGGACTAACTACCAAACGTCCCTTAAGGTTGTAGCACCCTCGGCCAATGAAGCTAGTCAGCAACGCTACATCCCTGCCGTCACTGTAAGGCTACCATTTTCCGCACCACCTGCAGTATCTGTGCAGGTTTCGTTGCCAGGCCAAAGCAGTCAGGGTCAGGGAATCACCAGTTTCGTAGTAGGAAACACTGCATCTAGGGCACCGGCAAGAATACCGTCTCCAACCGTCTCTCAGTCTGCCATGTCCACCGGCACCCCCGCTAGTTCCACGATCTCCAGCTCTCCAGTCCAGCTCACCTTACATGAGACTCTCATTAGAAAAAGGAAGTACTCATCCTCGCATCCGCGTACACAGGGTTTTAACGCCCACATAGCTAGACTAATCTCGTTAGAGATGATGCCCTACCGGTTAGTTGAAAGCGACGCTTTCAAAGCCCTGATGGACTACGCTGAACCACGCTATGAGCTACCCAGTCGACACTTCTTTTCGAGAAAAGCCATCCCAGCCCTCCACCAGCATGTTAAAGAGTGCATCGTCCATGCACTCAGGCAATCTGTGAATACAAAGGTGCACCTGACAACAGATGCATGGACCAGTAGGCATGGCCAGGGATGTTATGTGTCCATCACGGCACACTGGGTGAATGTGGTGGATGCAGGGTCCACAGGGGACAGCAATATTGGGACAGTTCTGCCTAGCCCACGGTCTAGGAAACAGTTGGCTGTAAGCGTTTGCCCCCCCTCCTCCTCCTCCTCGTCCTCCTGCAGAAGCGAGAGCTCGTCCACATACCGCAGTGGCACAGCCACTCCATCCGCAGCTGCCACTGTTGCACACCAGGTGTCCCATTATGGGGCAGCTACTGGCAAGCGTCAGCAGGCTGTGTTGGCTATGAAGTGTTTGGGCGACAACAGAAACACCGCGGAAGTTCTGTCCGAGTTCTTGCAGAAAGAAACGCAGTCGTGGCTGGGCACTGTAGATCTTGAGGCAGGCAACGTAGTGAGTGACAACGGAAGGAATTTCATGGCTGCCATCGCCCTTTCCCAACTGAAACACATTCCTTGCCTGGCTCACATCTTAAACCTAGTGGTGCAGTGCTTCCTGAAAAGTTATCCAGGGTTATCCGACCTGCTCCTCAAAGTGCGCGGACTTTGCTCGCATATCCGCCGTTCGCCCGTACACTCCAGCCGTATGCAGACCTATCAGCGGTCTTTGAACCTTCCCCAGCATCGCCTAATCATCGACGTTGCAACAAGGTGGAACTCAACACTGCACATGCTTCAGAGACTGTGCGAACAGAGGCGGACTGTTATGTTTTTGTGGGAGGATACACATACACGGGCAGGCAGTAGGATGGCAGACATGGAGTTGTCAGGTGTGCAGTGGTCGAAGGTACAAGACCTGTGTCAAGTCCTTCAGTGTTTTGAGGAATGCACACTGCTGGTAAGTGCAGACAACGCCATAATAAGCATGAGCATCTCCCTAATGCGTCTTGTGATGCAAAGTTTGACGCACATAAAGGAGCAGGCGTCTGCAGCAGAGAAAGAGGAAAGCCTTGATGACAGTCAGCCATTGTCTGGTCAGAGCAGTGTACAGGATGAGGTAGCGGGCGAACAGGAGGAGGAGGACGAGGAGGATGATGGGGATGAGTATTTTTTTAATGAGGAAGCTTCTCCGGGGCCACTGGAAATTGGTGGCGTGGCAAGGCCGGGTTCTGGTTTTTTGAGGGACACAAGTGACGTAGATTTGCCTGAAACTGCCCCTCAACCCAGCACAACCGCAGATTTGACAACTGGAACTTTGGCCCACATGGCAGATTATGCCTTACGTATCCTCAAAAGGGACACACGCATTACTAAAATGATGACCGATGACGATTACTGGTTGGCCTGCCTCCTTGATCCTCGCTATAAAGGCAAATTGCAAAATATTATGCCACATGAGAACTTGGAACTAATATTAGCAACCAAACAATCAACTCTTGTTGACCGTTTGATTCAGGCATTCCCAGCACACAGCGCCGGTGATCGTTCTCACCCGAGCTGCAGGGGGCAGCAGACCAGAGGTGTTAGAGGTGCACAAATCAGAAGTGGCGTTGGACAGAGGGGTTTTCTGACCAGGTTGTGGAGTGATTTTGCTATGACCGCAGACAGGACAGGTACTGCAGCATCAATTCAAAGTGACAGGAGACAACATTTGTCCAGTATGGTTACTAACTATTTTTCATCCCTTATCGATGTTCTCCCTCAACCGTCATTCCCATTTGATTACTGGGCATCCAAATTAGACACCTGGCCAGAATTGGCAGAATATGCATTGCAGGAGCTTGCTTGCCCAGCAGCTAGTGTGCTATCAGAAAGAGTATTCAGTGCTGCTGGTTCAATATTAACCGAAAAAAGGACTCGTCTGGCTACCCAAAATGTTGATGATCTAACCTTCATTAAAATGAACCACTACTGGATTTCGAATTATTTTGCCCCACCTTTCCCGGCTGACACCTAGCTTTCCAATGAAAAGGTCTTGCTTGTGGACTGCTCTGACTGAGTTTTCCAATCTCGTAATTTGCAGCAGCTGTTTGTCCAGCATACGACATGTTTACACCTCCCTAAATGGCCAAACTGCCCCCACGGGGCCATGGTCTCGCCACTTGGCGCAAGCACCCGTGAGAGTGCCGTTTGTCTGAAGAGGTGGGTGTGCACGCTTTTGGTCGACAGCACTGCTACTGGGTCCCTCATAGTACAATAAAGTGTCTCTGGCAGTGGTGGCACGCAACCAACGTCAGACACACCGTTGTAACATGAGGGGCCCTGGGCCTGTACCGCCGGCCACAAGACAGTTCCCCCCCAGCTCAAACAGTGCTCTACGATTTGCAAAATTATCTCTCACAGCTCCACCAATGTTTAGTCTATGCGCTGACATCCTTCAATGCCTGGCACTGACAATACCAATGTGTTGACATGTATGATTCTACATAAAATAGTCTGGGGCAGTGTCCTATATTTACACCAGTAAATACTTTGCGCCAAATTACTAGGTCAGAAACACAGCAGAGGAGCCCACCCCTGTACCTAAGTATGCCACCCTTTTGTTTTTTGGTTTTGTTGTATTGCGAGACATTAACATCTATTTATTTTTTGGGAGTACTAACTGTCAGACACTTCTTACAATCGGCCTCCGCTGACAACACCAATGCTGCCTGTGTACCCCTGCAAGATAATTCCAAGTGCATAGAGCCTACTTTTGTTATGTTAGGCCTACTAAGCCTGTCTGCGGTCCCTCCTTCCAATAGTCCTCCACTGACCACACCACTGCTGCCCGTGTAGCCCTGGAACCTATTTTAAAGTGCCTACAGCCAAGTTTTGTTATGTTAGGCCTACTAAGCCTGTCTGCGGTCCCTCCTTCCAATACTCCTCCACTGACCACACCACTGCTGCCCGTGTACCCCTGAAAGCTATTTTAAAGTGCCTACAGCCTACTTTTGTTATGTTAGGCCTACTAAGCCTGTCTGCGGTCCATCCTTCCAATAGTCCTCCACTGACCACACCACTGCTGCCCGTGTGTTATGTTTGCTAATGACAGGTGTTATGAAGGCAATCCAGAAACACAGTGTGCTTAGCGATCAGAGCGCACACAGTGATCTGACAAATACCCAAAAATACAAGAACGAGCTCTGAGACGTGGAAACTCTGTAGACTGCACACCTGATCCTATCCTAAACACAACTAAAAGCGGCTGTGGATTGCGCCTAACAACTACCTAGGCAACTCGGCACAGCCTAAGAAACTAGCTAGCCTGAAGATAGAAAAATAGGCCTGACTTGCCCCAGAGAAATTCCCCAAAGGAAAAGGCAGCCCCCCACATACAATGACTGTGAGTAAGATGAAAAGACAAAACGTAGGGATGAAATAGATTCAGCAAAGTGGGGCCCGATATTCTAGGACAGAGCGAGGACAGTAAAGCGAACTTTGCAGTCTACAAAAAACCCTAAAACAAAACCACGCAAAGGGGGCAAAAAAAACCCACCGTGCCGAACTAACGGCACGGCGGTACACCCTTTGCGTCTCAGAGCTTCCAGCAAAACAAAAGACAAGCTGGACAGAAAAAAAGCAACAAAAAAGCAAAAAGCACTTAGCTATACAGAGCAGCAGGTCACAGGAACAATCAGGAGAAGCTCAGATCCAACACTGAAACATTGACAAGGAGCAAGGATAGCAGCATCAGGCGGAGTTAAGTAATGAAGCAGTTAACGAGCTCACCAGAACACCTGAGGGAGGAAGCTCAGAAGCTGCAGTACCACTTGTGACCACAGGAGTGAATTCAGCCACAGAATTCACAACAGTACCCCCCCCTTGAGGAGGGGTCACCGAACCCTCACCAGAGCCCCCAGGCCGACCAGGATGAGCCGCATGAAAGGCACGAACAAGATCGGAAGCATGAACATCAGAGGCAAAAACCCAGGAATTATCTTCCTGAGCATAACCCTTCCATTTAACCAGATACTGGAGTTTCCGTCTAGAAACACGAGAATCCAAAATCTTCTCCACAATATACTCCAATTCCCCCTCCACCAAAACCGGGGCAGGAGGCTCAACAGATGGAACCATAGGTGCCACGTATCTCCGCAACAACGACCTATGGAATACATTATGTATGGAAAAGGAGTCTGGGAGGGTCAAACGAAAAGACACAGGATTGAGAACCTCAGAAATCCTATACGGACCAATAAAACGAGGTTTAAATTTAGGAGAGGAAACCTTCATAGGAATATGACGAGAAGATAACCAAACCAGATCCCCAACACGAAGTCGGGGACCCACACGGCGTCTGCGATTAGCGAAAAGTTGAGCTTTCTCCTGGGACAAGATCAAATTGTCCACTACCTGAGTCCAGATCTGCTGCAACCTATCCACCACAGAATCCACACCAGGACAGTCCGAAGACTCAACCTGTCCTGAAGAGAAACGAGGATGGAACCCAGAATTGCAAAAAAATGGAGAAACCAAGGTAGCCGAGCTGGCCCGATTATTAAGGGCGAACTCAGCCAACGGCAAAAAGGACACCCAATCATCCTGGTCTGCAGAAACAAAACATCTCAGATATGTTTCCAAGGTCTGATTGGTTCGTTCGGTCTGGCCATTAGTCTGAGGATGGAAAGCCGAGGAAAAGGATAGGTCAATGCCCATCCTACCACAAAAGGCTCGCCAAAACCTTGAAACAAACTGGGAACCTCTGTCAGAAACAATATTCTCAGGAATGCCATGCAACCGAACCACATGCTGAAAGAACAAAGGTACCAAATCAGAGGAGGAAGGCAATTTAGCCAAGGGCACCAGATGGACCATTTTAGAAAAGCGATCACAGACCACCCAAATGACTGACATCTTTTGAGAAACGGGAAGGTCAGAAATGAAATCCATCGAAATATGTGTCCAAGGCCTCTTTGGGACCGGCAAGGGCAAAAGCAACCCACTGGCACGAGAACAGCAGGGCTTAGCCCTAGCACAAATCCCACAGGACTGCACAAAAGTACGTACATCCCGTGACAGAGATGGCCACCAGAAGGATCTAGCCACTAACTCTCTGGTACCAAAGATTCCAGGATGACCAGCCAACACCGAACAATGAAGTTCAGAGATAAGTTTATTAGTCCACCTATCAGGGACGAACAGTTTCTCTGCTGGACAACGATCAGGTTTATTCGCCTGAAATTTTTGCAGCACCCGCCGCAAATCAGGGGAGATGGCAGACACAATGACTCCTTCCTTGAGGATACCCGCTGGCTCAGATAAACCCGGAGAGTCAGGCACAAAACTCCTAGACAGAGCATCCGCCTTCACATTTTTAGAGCCCGGAAGGTACGAAATCACAAAGTCGAAGCGGGCAAAAAATAACGACCAACGGGCCTGTCTAGGATTCAAGCGCTTGGCAGACTCGAGATAAGTCAAGTTCTTATGATCAGTCAATACCACCACGCGATGCTTAGCTCCTTCAAGCCAATGACGCCACTCCTCGAATGCCCACTTCATGGCCAGCAACTCTCGATTGCCCACATCATAATTACGCTCAGCGGGCGAAAACTTCCTGGAAAAGAAAGCACATGGTTTCATCACTGAGCAATCAGAACCTCTCTGTGACAAAACCGCCCCTGCTCCAATCTCAGAAGCATCAACCTCGACCTGGAACGGAAGAGAAACATCTGGCTGACACAACACAGGGGCAGAACAAAAACGACGCTTCAACTCCTGAAAAGCTTCCACAGCAGCAGAAGACCAATTAACCAAATCAGCACCCTTCTTGGTCAAATCGGTCAATGGTTTGGCAATGCTAGAAAAATTACAGATGAAGCGACGATAAAAATTAGCAAAGCCCAGGAACTTTTGCAGACTTTTCAGAGATGTCGGCTGAATCCAATCCTGGATGGCTTGGATCTTAACTGGATCCATCTCGATAGTAGAAGGGGTAAAGATGAACCCCAAAAATGAAACTTTCTGCACACCGAAGAGACACTTTGATCCCTTCACAAACAAAGAGTTAGCACGCAGGACCTGAAAAACCATTCTGACCTGCTTCACATGAGACTCCCAATCATCTGAGAAGATCAAAATGTCATCCAAGTAAACAATCAGGAATTTATCCAGATACTCACGGAAGATGTCATGCATAAAAGACTGAAACACAGATGGAGCATTGGCAAGTCCGAACGGCATCACCAGATACTCAAAATGACCCTCGGGCGTATTGAATGCAGTTTTCCATTCATCTCCTTGCCTGATTCTCACCAGATTATACGCACCACGAAGATCTATCTTAGTGAACCAACTAGCCCCCTTAATCCGAGCAAACAAGTCAGATAACAATGGCAAGGGATACTGAAATTTAACAGTGATCTTATTAAGAAGGCGGTAATCAATACACGGTCTCAGCGAACCATCCTTCTTGGCTACAAAGAAGAACCCTGCTCCCAGTGGTGATGACGATGGGCGAATATGTCCCTTCTCCAGGGATTCCTTCACATAACTGCGCATAGCGGCGTGTTCGGGCACGGATAAATTAAATAATCGACCTTTAGGGAATTTACTACCAGGAATCAAATTGATAGCACAATCACAATCCCTATGCGGAGGTAGAGCATCGGACTTGGGCTCTTCAAATACATCCTGATAATCAGACAAGAACTCTGGGACCTCAGAAGGGGTGGATGACGAAATCGACAAAAATGGAACATCACCATGTACCCCCTGACAACCCCAGCTGGATACCGACATGGAATTCCAATCCAATACTGGATTATGGGTTTGTAGCCATGGCAACCCCAACACGACCACATCATGCAGATTATGCAACACCAGAAAGCGAATAACTTCCTGATGTGCAGGAGCCATGCACATGGTCAGCTGGGCCCAGTATTGAGGTTTATTCTTGGCCAAAGGTGTAGCATCAATTCCTCTCAATGGAATAGGACACCGCAAAGGCTCCAAGAAAAACCCACAACGTTTAGCATAATCCAAATCCATCAGATTCAGGGCAGCGCCCGAATCCACAAACGCCATGACAGAAAACGACGACAAAGAGCATATCAAGGTAATGGACAGAAGGAATTTGGACTGTACAGTACCAATGACGGCAGACCTAGCGGACCGCTTAGTGCGCTTAGGACAATCAGAAATAGCATGAGTGGAATCACCACAGTAGAAACACAGACCATTCAGACGTCTGTATTCCTGCCGTTCAACTCTAGTCATCGTCCTATCGCACTGCATAGGCTCAGGTTTAACCTCAGGCAGTACCGCCAAATGGTGCACAGATTTACGCTCGCGCAAGCGTCGACCGATCTGAATGGCCAAAGACAAAGACTCATTCAAACCAGCAGGCATAGGAAATCCCACCATGACATCCTTAAGAGCCTCAGAGAGACCCTTTCTGAACAAAGCTGCCAGCGCAGATTCATTCCACTGAGTGAGTACTGACCATTTCCTAAATTTCTGACAATATACTTCTATATCATCCTGACCCTGGCACAAAGCCAGCAAATTTTTCTCAGCCTGATCCACTGAATTAGGCTCATCGTACAGCAATCCGAGCGCCAGGAAAAACGCATCGACACTACTCAATACAGGGTCTCCTGGCGCAAGAGAAAATGCCCAGTCTTGAGGGTCGCCGCGCAAAAAATAAATAATAATCAAAACCTGTTGAATAGGATTACCAGAAGAATGAGGTTTCAAGGCCAGAAATAGCTTACAATTATTTTTGAAACTTAGAAACTTAGTTCTATCTCCAAAAAACAAATCAGGAATAGGAATTCTTGGTTCTAACATAGATTTCTGATCAATAGTATCTTGAATTTTTTGTACATTTATAACGAGATTATCCATTGAAGAGCACAGACCCTGAATATCCATGTCCACACCTGTGTCCAGAATCACCCAAATGTCTAGGGGAAAAAAAAAAGTGAACACAGAGCAGAAAAAAAAAAAAAATGATGTCAGAACTTTTTCTTTCCCTCTATTGAGAATCATTAGTTTGGCTCCTTGTACTGTTATGTATGCTAATGACAGGTGTTATGAAGGCAATCCAGAAACACAGTGTGCTTAGCGATCAGAGCGCGCACAGTGATCTGACAAATACCCAAAAATACAAGAACGAGCTCTGAGACGTGGAAACTCTGTAGACTGCACACCTGATCCTATCCTAAACACAACTAAAAGCGGCTGTGGATTGCGCCTAACAACTACCTAGGCAACTCGGCACAGCCTAAGAAACTAGCTAGCCTGAAGATAGAAAAATAGGCCTGACTTGCCCCAGAGAAATTCCCCAAAGGAAAAGGCAGCCCCCCACATATAATGACTGTGAGTAAGATGAAAAGACAAAACGTAGGGATGAAATAGATTCAGCAAAGTGGGGCCCGATATTCTAGGACAGAGCGAGGACAGTAAAGCGAACTTTGCAGTCTACAAAAAACCCTAAAGCAAAACCACGCAAAGGGGGCAAAAAAAAACCACCGTGCCGAACTAACGGCACGGCGGTACACCCTTTGCGTCTCAGAGCTTCCAGCAAAACAAAAGACAAGCTGGACAGCAAAAAAGCAACAAAAAAGCAAAAAGCACTTAGCTATACAGAGCAGCAGGTCACAGGAACAATCAGGAGAAGCTCAGATCCAACACTGAAACATTGACAAGGAGCAAGGATAGAAGCATCAGGCGGAGTTAAGTAATGAAGCAGTTAACGAGCTCACCAGAACACCTGAGGGAGGAAGCTCAGAAGCTGCAGTACCACTTGTGACCACAGGACTGAATTCAGCCACAGAATTCACAACACCCATGTACCCCTGGAAGCTATTTTAAAGTGCCTACGGCCTACTTTTGTTATGTTAGGTCTACTAAGCCTGGCTGCGGTCCCTCCTTCCAATAGTCCTCCACTGACCACACCATTGCTGCCCGTGTACCCCTGGAAGCTATTTTAAAGTGCCTACAGCCTACTTTTGTTATGTTAGGCCTACTAAGCCTGTCTGCGGTCCCTCCTTCCAATAGTCCTCCACTGACCACACCACTGCTGCCCGTGTACCTCTGGAAGCTATTTTAAAGTGCCTACGGCCTGCTTTTGTTATGTTAGGCCTACTAAGCCTGTCTGCGGTCTCTCCTTCCAATACTCCTCCACTGACCACACCACTGCTGCCCGTGTACCCCTGGAAGCTCTTTTAAAGTGCCTACAGCCAACTTTTGTTATGTTAGGCCTACTAAGCCTGTCTGCGGTCCATCCTTCCAATAGTCCTCCACTGACCACACCACTGCTGCCCGTGTACCCCTGGAAGCTATTTTAAAGTGCCTACAGCCTACTTTTGTTATGTTAGGCCTACTAAGCCTGTCTGCGGTCCCTCCTTTTAATACTCCTCCACTGACCACACCACTGCTGCCCGTGTACCCCTGGAAGCTTTTTTAAAGTGCCTACAGCCAGTTTTGTTATGTTAGGCCTACTAAGCCTGTCTGCGGTCCATCCTTCCAATAGTCCTCCACTGACCACACCACTGCTGCCCGTGTACCCCTGGAAGCTATTTTAAAGTGCCTACAGCCTACTTTTGTTATGTTAGGCCTACTAAGCCTGTTTGCGGTCCCTCCTTCCAATACTCCTCCACTGACCACACCACTGCTGCCCGTGTACCCCTGGAAGCTTTTTTAAAGTGCCTACAGCCTACTTTTGTTATGTTAGGCCTACTAAGCCTGTCTCCGGTCCCTCCTTCCAATAGTCCTCCACTGACCAGACCAATACTGCGCGTGTACCCCTGGAACCTATTTTAAAGTGCCTACAGCCTACTTTTGTTATGTTAGGCCTACTAAGCCTGTCTCCGGTCCCTCCTTCCAATAGTCCTCCACTGACCAGACCAATACTGCGCGTGTACCCCTGGAACCTATTTTAAAGTGTCTACAGCCTGCTTTTGTTATGTTAGGCCTACTAAGCCTGTCTGTGGTCCCTCCTTCCAATAGTCCTCCACTGACCAGACCAATGCTGTCCGTGTACCCCTGGAACCTATTTTAAATTGCATAGAGCATCCTTTTTTTAATTGTAGGCGTACTACGTCTGTCTGCGGTCCATAATTGAAATTGTCCTCCACTGACCAGAGCAATGCTGCCTGAGTACCCCTGTAACCTTTTTTAAAATGCATTTAGCCAAATTTTTTGTTTAAGGCCTACTACCTGTGTCTGTCTGCGCCACTCAATACAGCTGTCCTCCTCTGAAAAAAGCTGAGCGTCAATAGTCTGGTTTTCAGCCTATAGGAATTTGAAAACTGCATTGGGGCTACTACTTCGGTAGGGCCTACTAACGGTGTCTGCCGCTCCAAGGTGTTCTCCAGGTTGCCTCTCCATAGCTTCGATCTTCTAGCTCTCGTTCAGTTGTTGTTGAAACAACACTGCATTAGGCCTACAAGTTGGGTCTGGGTTGTAGAGACAGTGTCTTCCGCTCCAAGGTGTTCTCCAGGTTGCCTCTCCATAGCTTCGATCTTCTAGCTCTCGTTCAGTTGTTGTTGAAACAACACTGCATTAGGCCTACAAGTTGGGTCTGGGTTGTAGAGACGGTGTCTGCCGCTCTAAGGTGTTCTCCAGGTTGCCTCTCCATAGCTTCGATCTTATAGCTCTCGTTCAGTAGTTGTTGAAACAACTCTGCATTAGGCCTACAAGTTGGGTCTGGGTTGTAGAGACGGTGTCTGCCGCTCCAAGGTGTTCTCCAGGTTGCCTCTCCATAGCTTCGATCTTCTAGCTCTCGTTCAGTTGTTGTTGAAACAACACTGCATTAGGCCTACAAGTTGGGTCTGGGTTGTAGAGACGGTGTCTTCCGCTCCAAGGTGTTCTCCAGGTTGCCTCTCCATAGCTTCGATCTTCTAGCTCTCGTTCAGTTGTTGTTGAAACAACACTGCATTAGGCCTACAAGTTGGGTCTGGGTTGTAGAGACGGTGTCTTCCGCTTCAAGGTGTTCTCCAGGTTGCCTCTCCATAGCTTCGATCTTCTAGCTCTCGTTCAGTAATTGTTGAAACAACACTGCATTAGGCCTACAAGTTGGGTCTGGGTTGTAGAGACGGTGTCTGCCGCTCCAAGGTGTTCTCCAGGTTGCCTCTCCATAGCTTCGATCTTCTAGCTCTCATTCAGTTGTTGTTGAAACAACACTGCATTAGGCCTACAAGTTGGGTCTGGGTTGTAGAGACGGTGTCTGCCGCTCTAAGGTGTTCTCCAGGTTGCCTCTCCATAGCTTCGATCTTATAGCTCTCGTTCAGTAGTTGTTGAAACAACTCTGCATTAGGCCTACAAGTTGGGTCTGGGTTGTAGAGACGGTGTCTGCCGCTCCAAGGTGTTCTCCAGGTTGCCTCTCCATAGCTTCGATCTTCTAGCTCTCGTTCAGTTGTTGTTGAAACAACACTGCATTAGGCCTACAAGTTGGGTCTGGGTTGTAGAGACGGTGTCTTCCGCTCCAAGGTGTTCTCCAGGTTGCCTCTCCATAGCTTCGATCTTCTAGCTCTCGTTCAGTTGTTGTTGAAACAACACTGCATTAGGCCTACAAGTTGGGTCTGGGTTGTAGAGACGGTGTCTTCCGCTTCAAGGTGTTCTCCAGGTTGCCTCTGCATAGCTTCGATCTTCTAGCTCTCGTTCAGTAATTGTTGAAACAACACTGCATTAGGCCTACAAGTTGGGTCTGGGTTGTAGAGACGGTGTCTGCCGCTCCAAGGTGTTCTCCAGGTTGCCTCTCCATAGCTTCGATCATCTAGCTCTCGTTAAGTAGTTGTTGAAACAACACTGCATTAGGCCTACAAGTTGGGTCTGGGTTGTAGAGATGGTGTCTTCCGCTCCAAGGTGTTCTCCAGGTTGCCTCTCCATAGCTTCGATCTTCTAGCTCTCGTTCAGTTGTTGTTGAAACAACACTGCATTAGGCCTACAAGTTGGGTCTGGGTTATAGAGACGGTGTCTTCCGCTCCAAGGTGTTCTCCATGTTGCCTTTCCTGAGCTTCTATCTTCAGGCTCTTGTTAAATAGTTGTTAAATGGAACAACTGCATTTGGCCTACTAGTTGGGTTGGGGCCTACTAACAGTGTCTGCCGCTCCTTGCTGTTCTCCTGGTTTCCTGTCCTGAAATTCCATTTTCAGGCTCTCGTTAAGTAGTTGTTAATGTTAGACTGCATTTGGCCTACTAGTTGGGTTGGGGCCTACTATCGGTGTCTGCCGCTCCTTGCTGTCCTCCTCCACTGAACAAAGCTGTGCCGCCTGTTTACTACTGTTGCCAATTTTGAACTGCATTTAGACTACTTACTGATTTGGGCCTACTCTCTGTGTCAGCATCTCATTACAGTTGTCCTCCACTGCAATGCCCCCTGGTTAGTCCTGTTACCAATTTTGAACTGCATTTAGCCCACTTTATTCTTTGGGCCTATATCTGTGTTTCCTCCTCATCCTGCCCATTGCCCAGCCAGTGATAGATGAGTCTGCTGGTACATTGACCCATAACGCAACATTCCCCGTGCACGCTACACAGCAAGATTGTGACCCTGCTGAAAGTCAGGTTCCTTTTCCCGCATACCATACCACCTTACACGGGGACAAAGAGGAAGGTGCAGATGAAAGTGCAGGTTCCTTCATCAGGTGGGGGGAGGAATACTCATTGGCGACGTCACTGGCACAGGGCCCCTCATAGTACGCAAAAGTGTCGCTGCCGGTGGGAGGCGCCCCCGCCATGCAAACACACCGCTGTACTTTGAGGGGCCCTGTGCCAGTGCCAATGCCAACGAGTGGGCCCCCCCTGCTTGCTCAGGATCACAGCACTTGCAAAGTTGAAATACTTACCTCTCCCTGCTCCACTGCCGTGACGTGGTCCAGATTTCCTGGGCCCACTAAATACTTGAACCAGCCCTACCCCCCACAACTTTAGCCAAATGACCCCCAATTTCCAATGCCTTACTATTATTATAAGGTACATTAAGATTGACAAGCTTCAGTAACAAGAATGGATGTTTTTGCCATTGAAATGGGCACTGTACATGTTTTCCTGGCCTCCACTCACTGCCGACTATGCTCCCCCATTGACTTGCATTGGGTTTCGTGTTTCGGTCGATCCCCGACTTTTCACGATAATCGGCCGATTCCACTCGACTCGACTGTTGAGATAGTCGGGTTTCGCGAAACCCGACTCGACCCTAAAAAACTAAAAGTCGCTCAACCCTAGTCATAAATACTCGGAGGTCACCCGAGCGTGCTAGGGAAAAGCCGAGCAACGAGTACACTCGCTCATCACTATAAATAATATAGCAATAGAGAATGTAGAACTGGTGGAGACAGGGTGAACTTGTGTCCATCAAGTTCTCAGAATATCTCAGTGGTTATCACTCTTCTCTGGCAGTGCTGGGGTCCATCCTGGGATCATGCAAGGACAATATCTGCTTGAGATTGGCTGGTATTTGTATGGGTTTTCTCCTGGTGATCTGCTTTAATCTCTCACTCCCAAAACATACTCATTGATTAATTATAGTGATAAGAGAATCTCTCAACTTTGCAAAATTTCTGAATAAAGTTCAATTTACAGCAAATTGATTAGCTGCAAATCAAAAGTACAGAAAAGTCTGCAATGGCACTGAACAGAAGTATGTAACACTTGGAAGTTTCCTGGTACTGTATCAAGTTCTTCAACACAAACAGAGACTGAGTAATGTCAAAGTGACCTACATATATATGAATATGGGTAAATGGATAGTAACAGATCTTGACTGCTGTTCTATCTCATACTATCTGTCCAGTGGCTAAGCTTGGAGCTGTAACATCCTTTCAGTGTCCACATTTATCACAATATAGCAGCTGCATTCCCTGCCTCTGCTTTTATACAGGCTATGATAGTACCTCCTAATTGGCTACACTATATCATGTGATAAGATAGCTGCAAGGCATTATGGGGAAGTTTACCCATGTGGTTCCCACATCATGTGAGCCTTCTCTGACTGATGCAATCTTCTGCAATGTATAACATGGCCATTTTAGGCAATTTGCACAACGTGAATTGCAAATTGTTCTAATTCAGTGAGTTCAGCAAACTCCAAAAAATTCGACACAAATTAAATTTGTGTCGAATCAATCAGATCATTGCTAGTTATTTGACCTTTTGTTAAATTGTTATCAATAGGGACATGGATTGATAAGTATGTGTCATGGGTTTACCATGTCAGAGAAGAGCCAGAAGATCACAGTTTCTGATTTTACATACTCCTGATTGATTAGAAACACTTCTCCTTCACATTTAACAGTGCAGGTTTCTGTTAACAGTGCAGGGGTTAAACTGTTCAGCTTAGAGCCTCTGAATCCTTCCTGCTTGGATGATCTCAGCTGTTCAGTATTGGCCACTCCTCTCTCCTATAAATACTCGCCTCTGCAATCCGGATTGCCAGTGTAAGGGCTCATACTCACTTGTGCAAAACTCGGATGAGTCTGGCACGTGCCGGGTATTAACATGCAAGACTCATCCGAGTTTCGCACGAGTATGAGCCCTTATTCTAGTACTGCCTGGTGTGGAGTGGAAAAGTTGGTTGTTGGTAGAGGCATTTGGAATGTTAGACAGCTGCTGGGAGTTTCTGATGTGTGCCATCCCTTATCCTCCCCTATTTGGTTTCTCCTTCCTTTTCTACCCAGTGTTCCTCTCTGTTGTCTGTGAGTGCATAATAGTATGTTTGGCATTTGCATCCCTGTACATCCTCCCTTCTTATTCTGGTTTGTGTATTTACATACACTACTACTCCCCACTTCCCTGGGTGGGGGAGGGGGACAGATATAGTGCTGATTCCACAGTTCAGCAAGGTACGTAGCCCAAGCGTCTTCACCATCAGAAGTAATCCAGAGAGCAGCAATACCTAGGGCACCCCTAGCGTTAGGGACTGGGAAGGATCACATGGCCCCGCGTATTTCGGCAACATAGTTGTGACTGCATGATGGCAGTTTGTGCACATTTCTACTGAACATGTTGGTGTTATGTAAGTAACAATAATAAAATAATAAAAAGAATTGCAATTTATTGAGGGTAGTGGTATAAAGTTGCTGCCAGCAAGAACAACATTTTTTTACATTGCACAGAACTTTATCACCGGGAACTGGGGACTATAAACATAAAGAAACATATACAGAAGAAATATTAGGACTCCTGCAGGACCATAAAAATCATTGGCTGCACATGTTATAAATGTCTGCTATTGGCAGTGGGACAATAAACCAGTAAATATACTGCAGAGTGGATCTAAGGGACATTATTGTACAATTCTTATACACAAACGAACAAGGCAAGACAGGCTATCCAAGTCTGATCTCTGAGTAATTAATAAGGGCAGGCGATAGTATTTTGGAAGTTTTGGCATAGGAGCCTTTCTTTTTTTTTGTTTTTGACATGGGACAATACAGTCACAAAATGACACGTCGAAATGGGATGTTGTCACAGGCTGCTGGACATCGCCAGTGATTTTCACATTTTTATTTTCCTGATCACTGACCTTAACTGAAGTTATATGTTCATTTTATTGTTCAAGATAAATGTGAAGATGACAAAAAAGTACATGTTTTATGTATCTCGAGCCTCAAAAAATGAAAGCTATTTTATCTGAAAAACAATATTTTTTCATATTTTGTTTAACCTCTTTACCCCCGAGGGTGGTTTGCACGTTATTGACCGGGCCACTTTTTACAATTCTGACCACTGTCCCTTTATGAGGTATAACTCTGGAATACTTCAATGGATCCAGGTGATTATGAGAATGTTTTCTCAAGACATATTGTACTTCATGATAGTGGTACAATTTCATTGATATGACTTGCATTTATTTGTGAAAAAAAATGGAAATTTGGTGAAAATTTTGAAAATGTCACAGTTTTCCTACTTTGAATTTTCATGCCCTTAAATCACAGAGATATGTCACACAAAATGCAAAATAAGTAACATTTCCCACATGTCTACTTTACATCAGAAGAATTTTGGAACCAACATTTTTTTTGTTAGGGAGTTATAAAGGTTAAAAGTTGACCAGCGATCTCTCATTTTCACAACACCAATTTCTTTTAGGGACCGCATCACATTTGAAGTCATTTTGCAGTTTCTATATGATAGAAAATACCCAAAAGTGACACCATTCTAAAAACTGCACCCGTCAAGGTGCTCAAAACCACATTCAAGAAGTTTATTAACTCTTCAGGTGCTTCACTGGAATTTTTGGAATGTTTAAAAAAAAAGAACATTTAACTATTTTTAACAAAAACTTTTTCATTTCAGATCAATTTTTTTTTTTTATTTTCCCAAGGGTAACAGGAAAAAATTGGACCCCAAAAGTTGTTGTGCAATTTGTCCTGAGTACGTTGATACCCCATATGTGGGCACATGGCAGAGCTCGGAAGGAAAGGAGCGCCGTTTGACTATTCCAAAGCAAAATTGGTTGGAATTGAGATTGGACGCCATGTCGCATTTGGAGAGCACCTGATGTGCCTAAACAATGGAAATCCCCCCACAAGTGACACCATTTTGGAAACTAGACCCCTCAAGGAACTTATCTCGATGTGTGGTGAGCACTTTGAACCCCCAGGTGCTTCACAGAAATTTATAATTTTGAGCAGTGAAAATAATAAAATCATATTTTCCTCACAAAAATGTTATTTTAGCTCCAAATGTTGCATTTTCATAAAGATAACAAGATAAATTGTACCATACAATTTGTTGTGCAATTTCTCTTGAGTACGCCGATACCCCATATGTAGGGGAATATTACTTTTAAGGGCACAGTGCAAAGCTCAGAAGAGAAGAGGAGCCATATTGGAGCTCAGATTTTGCTTGAATAGTTTGAGGGTGCCATTTTACATTGACAGAGCACCTGAGGTGCCAGAACAACAGAAACCCCCCATAAGTGATATCATTTTACAAACTACACTCCCCAATGAACTCATCTAGGGCTGCAGTGATCATATTGACACCATATATGGCTCACAAAATTTTATACCGCTAAGCAGTGAAGAAAGAATAAATTACATTTTTACCACTAAAATGTTGTTTCAGCCCCAAGTTTTTAATTTTTCTAAGGTCTAATAGGAATTTTTTTACAACAAACTGAGGTCCATTTTATCCTGAGTTTGCCAATATCCCACATGTAATCGGGAAATATTTTTCAGACACAGTGCAAAACTCTGACCCACTGGGAGAGGCCATGAGGTGCAAGAACATAAACCCCCCATAAGTGACCCCATTTTACTAACTACACCTCTCAATAAATTCATCTAGAGGTGCCGTAATCATATTGACACCATGGGTGTGTCACAGAATTTTATACCAAAGAGACAGCAGGCGGCAGCTGGGACTATTACTCCCATCAGCCTACCCCTGCTGCCCCTAATAGCAGTGACAGCAGTAGCGGCTGGTGGGGGTATTCAAATAACAAAAGACTGACTGGCACATCCAAACTAGTGTGAATAGGTGCATACCAGGAGCAGCTACTTTCATATACAATATGCAAAAAAAGGTTGCACTCTATCATGCTAAAGCATGTCAATGTGAAATATGAATAGCAATATGGCTTCTGAATATTAGGAGAAAAATTACCGTAGACGCTTTGCACATAATTTGGCGAAATCATGCCTGCCCATCAACCAACGTCATGGTGGTCTCAAAAAACTGATGGGTCCCTAAGTATCAAAGTGAATACCTCTCTTAGGCTGTCTGAATTTCTGGGTGAATGTGGATGCCTCTCTCAGTACAGTCTCCATTTATGGGTAGGTAGGGACCCATTACAGAAGGTTCCTACATGCTTGTAATTAGTTTGGCAAAGTACTATAATGCTCTTGTGACGGATTTACTTCCAGGTCATCAGCGCCCTTGTCCCCTCCCGGCCCATGTGCATTACAGTACCTTGCTCTGCCCCCAGCAGGATAGAGAGATGTAAGGCCAGTTTCACACTTGCGTTCCCCTGATGTGCAGAGGGCTGCGGACTTCCTCCATGAAGCCCTGCCCTTGGCCACACCTCCACTGTTATCTCCGCCTACATCTGTATGCGGCCGGCATGCGACCTGTGTACCTATATTTAACATTAGGTACGCAGGTCGTGCGGCTGTATGCGGATGGTGCCGCATGCATCGTTTTGACGATGCGGCAAAAAAAAAAATGCTACATGGCTGCGTCTCCGCTGGTCACCGCATCGTCAAAACGACGCATGCGGCACCATCCACATACAGCTGCACGACCTGCATACCTAATGTTAAATATAGGTACGCAGGTCGCATGCGGGGAGGTGCGGCCGAGGGCGGGGCTTCACAGAGGAAGTCCGCAGCCCGCCGCACATCAGGGGAACGCAAGTGTGACACCGGCCTAAGCCTGCTCGGAAGCACGATTTCGGAACACTTCATGGATGATGTAGGATGCATCATTCATATGTGGCAGGGCAAGAAGATGGCGATTGCAGGGAGAGAGGAGGCGCTGAAGAAAGACCAGCGAAGCCCATCAGACCAGATTGCGCCATATGGTGGTAATATAAAAGGTATCTGTTGGGCTATGCAGACGGGATTGGGGATTAATATACAGCTTACTAGAATAATGTAAAAAAGGCATTCAAAGTGGGGGACGTAGTTTATATTTGAAAAACCCAGTGACAGGTTCCCTATAAGGGGTTGAACAGCTGTGATCAGAGTTTGCTCTTATCCTTGTGGTTTAGGGGGGGCAGCTGTTAATCAAAGTTTAACTGTAGTGGGTGATTAAAAAGGCACAAGAGCGTGAAAGTAATTATACAGGACTAGTAACATACAAACTATTCGGACTCATATGGGTAAGTAGCCGAAAGAAGAGAACCATATACTTTATTAATGATAAAACATAAACTTTACTGTTAAGCCATTAAAATACAAATAAGAGAAAGGCACTAAAACATAAAACAAAGTGTGCAGTACGGGGATACTAATCCTATCCAGAGAAAGTAGATCAAAGAGGAAATGTATACATCTATGGATGTCAGTATTACCAGCAAGCGTTATGTATGGAGTGTACAGGGTTAATTAACCATATATCCCATATGCTGTAAAATATATTGTAGTAAAGAGCCAGGGTGTTGTGCAGGTAAGCATAGAAGTGCAAAAGTGTACAGTAAAAAGGTGGATCATTAGATTCCATATACTAGATAGTAATAAATTATGATGCGCTTTACCTGGGCACAATAAACCACTGGAATGGAAGGTCTGGATGGATTAGGCGTCTCCCCTCACCCCTACAATTGTTTATATGTTATGTGAAGTGCCATAGCTTTCTTTATATGGACACATTGGTTAAAAGGATTAGTAACATATAGCTTCCTTTTTCCAGACACAGCGCCACATCGTCCAAAGGTTGTGTAAAGTATTGATTGTGGTCCTTAACACCTTTCCGACATTGGGCGTAATAGTACACCTGCGTCAGACTCACCTTGTTCGGTGCAGCTTCGGTGCTGAGCCCGAACCTTTCCCAGGCATATGACAGCTGATCTATACAGCTGACATGAGACGGCAACAGCCGCAGATGGAATCACGATCCACCCATGGCTGTTAAATAGTTAACTGCTGTTGTCAATCTGACAGTGGCATTTAACTCGCACTTACTGAAAGCACGTCACTAATCCCACCCATTAGTGACCCCGTCACATGATCGTGGGTCACCGATGGATCGGCATGACAACCATAGAGGTCTGCAGGAGACCTCTATGGCTGTCATTGTCGGATTGCTATGAGTGCCGCCCCGTGGTCGGTGCTTATAGCAAGTGAGCATTTCTGCTACACACAGACAATCTGATCATCGCCTGTGTGTAGCAGAGGCGATCGAAGTACTGCAGCTTCTAGCCTCCCATGGAGACTATTGAAGCATGCAAAAAGTAAAAAAAAGTTTTTAAAAATTTAAAAAAATAAAAAACTATAAAAGTTCAAATCACCCACATTTCCCCCCATTCAAAATAAAACAATAAAAAAATCCAATATACACATATTTGGTATCACCACGTTCAGAATCGCCCGATCTATCAATCTAAAAAAATAATTAACCCGATCGCTAAATGATGTAACGAGAAAAAATTTTAAAACACCAGAATTATGTTTTTTTTTGTTGCCAATACACTGCAATAAAATGCAACAATGGACGATCAAAAGATCGTATCTACATCAAAATGGTACCAATGAAAACATCAGCTTGGCCCACAAAAAATAAGCCCTCACCCAGCACCAGATCACAAAAAATGGAGATGTTACAGGTCTCAGAAAATGGCTCCTTTTTTATGTTTTAACAAACTTTGGAATTTTTTTAACCACTTTAATAAAAATAACCTATATATGTTTGGAGTCTATGAACTCGTGATGACCTGGAGAAGCATAATGGCAGGTCCGTTGTAGCATTTAATGAACATAGTAAAAAAAAAAACAACTGTGGAATTGCACTTTTTTGCAATCTCACCACACATGGAAGTAATTTCCATTTCCAGTACACGATATGTTGAAACCAATGGTGTCATTCAAAAGTACAACTCTTCCTGCAAAAAACAAGCCATATTGACCCAAAAATAAAAAAGTTATGGCTCTGGGAAGAAGGCGAGCAAAAAACAGAAATTCAAAAACTGAAATACCCCTGGTCTTTAAGGGGTTAAGGGATTGAACAGGATGGTAACTGCTAATCACAGCTGAAATCCAGTTGGTGATTAGGCCGGTTTCACACGTCAGTGGCTCCGGTACGTGAGGTGACAGTTTCCTCACGTACCGGAGACACTGACTCACGTAGACACATAAAAATCAATGTGTCTCTGCACATGTCAGCGCGTTTTCACGGACCGTGTGTCCGTTTGGAAAACACGGAGACATGTCAGTGTTTGTGGGAACGCACGTATTACACGGACGCATTAAAGTCAATGGGTCTGTGTAAAACGCGTACCGCACACGGATGTTGTCCGTGTGCAGTCCGTGTGCCGTGCAGGAGACAGCGCTACTGTAAGCGCTGTCCCCCCCCCCCCCGCGTGTGGTGCTGAAGCCCCATTCATTTCTTCTCTCCAGCAGCGTTTGCTGGAAAGAAGGAATGAATAATATTTTTTTTTAATTTATTTTTGTTTTTAAAATAATGTTGCCGGTAATCTGCCTCCTCCCACCCCCTGTGCGCGCCCCCCCCCGCTGGCATTAAAATACTTACACAGCTCCCTCGGCGCTTACATCCTCTCAGCGTCGCTGCTTGTCCTGTATGAGCGGTCACGTGGTGCCGCACATTACAGTGATGAATATGCGGCTCCACCTCCCTAGCGCTGTCTCCTGCACGGTCCGTGTGGTCCTCAGTCGATACACGGGCGGCACACGGCTGCTGCACGTGGGCCACACTGATGTTCAACGTAAGCACACGGACACACGGACACGGATAATTCCGGTACCGATTTTTCCGCTACCGGAATTATCTGGACGTGTGAGACTGGCCTTACACAGACCCAGGCACATGAATGTAACAAATGGCTGCCTTATTCCTGAAACACTGCCACACCTGTCCACCGAATGAGCCTGGTATGGATCATAATTCTCAAGGGGTGAAACAGCCATGATCTGAGTTATCTCTGATCCTTTCCAATAATGCAGGAGGCCAGCTGATAATCAGAGATTACCTAAAAACTGATGACTATGCAGACCCAGGCAAGGCACATAAAATTAATTGTACAGGATTAGAACTGGTTGTCCCTGGTGCTGATCATGGTTGTTTAAGGATTAAAAAGTCATGATCAGAGTTTTGTTCGATTCTTGCTGTGCAGAAGGGCAGCTGACAATCACAGCTGAACTCGAGTGGGTGATTACACAGGTACTTGATATTAATTGTATAAGATTAATACCGGTTGTCTCTGGAACTGATCGTGGTTCTTTAGGGATTAAACAGCCACGATCAGAGTTTTCTCCGATCCTTTTCCAGCAGTAGGGCTGCTGCCAATCACAGCTGAAATCGAGTAGGTGATTACACAGGTACTTGAAATTAATTCTACAAGTTTAATACCGGTTGTTTCTGGAAATGATCGTGGTTCTTTAGGGCAGTGTTTTTCAACCAGTGTGCCGCGGCACACTAGTGTGCCGCGACACATGGTCGGGTGTGCCGCGGGGAACGGGGGGTCAGCTGTTCTCTGTGCCGACTGTCAAGCTGACAGCCGGCACAGAGAAGCTGCAGCGCGCCGGCTCCCGGAGATCAATTGTACTCGCAGACATCTACCAGCTGCGAGTACAATTGAGGCTCTGACCGCTGGGTCAGAGCGACGCCAGCAGCGTGATCAAGTCATGTGATCACGCTGCTGACGTCACTATCCGGCGCGCAGGAGACAGAAGACACTTGGTGGTAAGTGCTCCTGTGCTGTGGAGCTGAAGACACCGAAGATTCAGCGTGGGGTGGGTTTATGGGGAGTATGTGGGGGGATTTATTAAGTGTGTGGGGGGATTTATTAAGTGTGTGGGGGGATTTATTCAGTGTGTGGGGGGATTTATTCAGTGTGTGGGGGGGATTTATTCAGTGTGGGGGGGATTTATTCAGTGTGGGGGGGGATTTATTCAGTGTGTGGGGGGATTTATTCAGTGTGTGGGGGGGATTTATTCAGTGTGGGGGGGATTTATTCAGTGTGGGGGGGGATTTATTCAGTGTGGGGGGGGATTTATTCAGTGTGTGGGGGGATTTATTCAGTGTGTTGGGGGGATTTATTCAGTGTGTGGGGGGATTTATTCTGTGGGGGGGATTTATTCAGTGTGTGGGGGGGATTTATTCAGTGAGTGGGGGGATTTATTCAGTGTGTGGGGGGGATTTATTCAGTGAGTGGGGGGATTTATTCAGTGTGTGGGGGGGATTTATTCAGTGTGTGTGGGGGGGATTTATTCAGTGTGTGGGGGGGATTTATTCAGTGGGGGGGATTTATTCAGTGTGTGGGGGGGATTTATTCAGTGTGTACGTGGGGGGGGGCTGGAATTTATTTAGCATGTCTGGGGCAGGGTGCATTTATTCTGTGTGGAAGGGGATGGATTTATTCTATCGGAAGGGGAGTGGATATATTCTGTGGGGGCGAGTGGGGAGATGGGGGTGGACACAGTAGCGAGGGGAAAAATGTGTGCTGACAGTACTGGGAGCAACGGTGATGGGATGTGTGAGGACAGTATGGGGAGTCGGGGGAATGTGTGAGGGGGGAATGTGTGAGGAGGAAATATGGAGAGAGCAAAGGGGTATGTTAGCAGTGGGGGATGTACATGAGGAGGCTATTAGAAATGTGTGCAGACAGTATGGGGGGATGAAAGTGTGAGTGGACACATAATAGATACTGAGTAGTGTGAGGGTAACAGCCAGGAGGAGACAGTATGCCAAGTAGGAGGAGTGTAATGAAGGGGCACAGTAGAGAGACTGGGCTCTCTATGAGGGACACCGTATGAGAAGGCAGTGTGAAGTATAGAAAAGAGAGAGAGGGTAGTGTGGATGGCATGTACCATAAGAGGGACAGTGAGGGTCATATTATGTGTTGGGAATAAAGTGAGGGGCAATTATTTACTCAGGGGCTCAGCCTAGGGCAGATATTGTTATTCCGGAGCATTATAATAACACTGCTATCTTTAAGGGTGTTGTGTCGGGATGTGCTGCAGAAGACAGGAGAAGATGGAAGTCTGCAGAAACGAGCTCTGCCGGTGGATGAGAAGAGTCATCATGGCATCTGGACAAGGTGAAGATGAAAAGAAAGAGGCGACTCCACAAACAACGTCATCTATCAGGTACCTGGATGTAAATGTGTTTTTTTTGTGATACTAATTCTCATTTTTATTTGTTAGGAACATTAAAGGGGATGTCCAAGGTTGTGATGAGTCTGCAGTCATACTATGTGACTGCAGACTTCTGAATTCTCACAGTGCACACTGCTATCATAATTCTCTGATGTTGGTGATTTACATACATGCGGTCACGTGCTGACTAGACATGTGTGGCCTCATTCAATGAAAATGAATTGACTGAGGCCGGACACGTCTAGTTAGAATGTGGCCAGAAGTATCCAAATCACATACTTGTGCTGTCATGACCGTCCACTCTGGCCACCGGCAAGGGAGAATCCTGAAAGTGTGCAGTGCTTGCGCTGTGAGAATTCAGAAGCCTGCAGTCACATAGAATGACTGCAGACTTTCATCTCAAACCTGGACGCACCATTTTGTGCCATTTTGGTTGGTGGTGTGCCTCGGGATTTTTTAAGTATAAAAAGTGTGCCGCGGCTCAAAAAAGGTTGAAAATCACTGCTTTAGGGATTAAACAGCCACGATCAGAGTTTTCTTCGATCCTTTCCCAGCAGTAGGGCTGCTGCCAATCACAGCTGAACTTGAGTGGGTGATTACACAGGCACTTGAAATTAATTCTACAAGATTGATACCGGTTGTTTCTGGAACTGATCGTGGTTCTTTAGGGATTAAGCAGCCATGATCAGAGTTTTCTCCGATCCTTTCCCAGCAGTAGGGCTGCTGCCAATCACAGCTGAATTCAAGTGGGTGATTACACAGGCACTTGAAATTAATTCTACAAGATTAATACCCCTTGTTTCTGGAACTGATCATGGTTCTTTAGGGATTAAGCAGCCGTGATCAGAGTTTTCCCCGATCCTTACCAAGCAGGAGTGGTGCTGCCATTCCCAGCTCAACTTGAGTGGGTGATTACACAGGCAAATAAAAGTAATTGTACAGGATTAGTAAAATATGACTGCGTTCTTTAAGAAACAGTGCCACTCCTTCCCACAGGCCGTGACTGGTATTGCAGCTCTCCACCATTCAACATAGAGGATGATACACACTACCAAATAGTAGTGACTTGAAAACAGAAGTCTAGTAGAAAACTGTTAGCCCATTATCATTATTAGATGTAACAATATTCTCTCACTAATAATTTTACATTTTTCTTTTTTTTTTTTATTCACAATTTTACTTTCCAAAGCTGTGAAATCTCCGACAAGTGTCCATTGTCTCACACCGTGACACTTCCTCTTATGTATGATCAGCCCAGCTATCTATTTTTATTACCCTATATTAAAAGACACATTTTATTTTTATCTCGCCGCTCTCCTCCATGGGGAACTGTAAGTGTCCCTTTTAAGCGCAGTCCGCGCCTCTCTTTATAGGCTTTTTCTTCATGTTGGGGTTGACTGTACTGTAGCTTTAGGGTCTCGTTGTCCGTCGTACAATAGAAATGCAGGAAAGTACTTAAAGTTTCATAACAAAAAGAAGAAAAAAAGAAATATATATATATATTAAAAAACCTTCATTGCCGACTGTACGAGAATTTCCGGAGGGGGAAAAGGAGGTAATATTGAGAATAAGACATGGAGGGCCATAAATCTTCATTAGAATATGGTTTATGCTTCCATTAATGAAGCTTTTTAAATTTCTAATTAGAAAAAACAAAACTAATCTGGGTTCTATAAAGCAGTCTAATAAAATACACAGAGTATTAGCTTAGTTTTATGTCTTAATCTCGGCATTCGAGCAGCACTGTAACAGTATCTACATGGCCAAATGGATGGTAATTGAATACTGCTGCATTCATCACATTTCACCAAGTAATTAACTTTTATCCAGATGAGGCAAATGAAATATTATACAATTCTGTTAAATAATGTATGCCACTGACGGCACTTTCATGCTTTGGAAGATTAGCTGACTTTTAAGGATTTTCAGCAGTTCTGCAGATAGCGGTTACACATCATTATGAGGGATGAAATTAAACCTACTATTTTGGGGACAAGGGATTCAGAAGATCGTTAATGATGACATTTAGGACCTAATTAGAAATTAACCAGAACCTTATTTTACTAAATTTGATCTGGGTAAACTCATTTGTAACGGGACTTCAAGCTTTATTGAGACAGACAAAACAAACAATGGGAGCCGCCGAGACGGAAATAGGAAAAAATAGTGAATGCGAAATCTTGGCCAAAAGTACATATGTATTTACATCACAGGAGGTGGAAAAGAAGGGAATGAGTCTTTAAGGTGTTGTCTTAAAAGATAGAACCTATCCATGTGCCATGTGGCCCTAATAGGGCATATTGATGTAAAAAAAAAGAGGTCTCTTGCTTGGCACCTTCAAAATGGAGAGGCCGGATTCACACGTCCAACATTCATGGTCTGAGTATGGACTACGTTGTGCAGGCCTGCTGCAGGTCTCCTGATCTGAACTCAAAAGTCTCATAGGCATATATAGAGGCTGTTGAGTTGAAGTTGGGAGATCGGTGGATGGTTCGGACATAGTGGGGTGTATTCAGACCATGGATTCCACTCCAGTGCCCTCAAGTTGTCTATTTATTTCCGCCATTTCAGGCTAGATTCAACCTGCAACAGCCACTGTCTTGGAAATGTCAATCTACCTGTAATGTCCCTTGGCAAAATCAGTCGGGAAGGAATTTTTTTCCCCAAGGTGGAGCTTACTCTTTGCCACATGGTTTTTTTTTTGCCTTCCTCTGGATCAACATGTTAGGGCAAGTTAGGTTAGGCTATGGGTTGAACTAGATGGACTTAAAGTCTTCCTTCAACCTTAATAACTATGTAACTATGTAACTATGTAAGTTGGTTGCCGGTGATGTCGAGAACAAGTCCCACTAACCCCTTTTCTGTGCAATGGAGTACCAGAGGTGTTAAATTAAGTTTTTTTATGCAGTTATCATTTTGCTTTTTATTTTCTATGTACAATGTCTCACTTCCTCTGGATGTATGTGATTTGTCGCAAGGAGTGGAGAGTGAAGACACCACTCTCACGATCCCGGGGAGAACCAGTGCCAACACCGCTGGAATGGCACAAGCATCGGAGGTTAGTATAGGTGTCATTATTTTACAAGGAGGAAACGTGGAGATGGAGATGGAGTGGAGAACCACTTTGACCACTTCATGACACAAACCATACATGTCGGAAGCAAATGTATGGAGTGGGCTCATGGGGTAAGCTCACCCCAGGTGATGGCTATGTGTTACAACCTGGTTGGAGCGATTGTTAACTTGTTGAATGCTGCTGCCAAACTCTGACCGATATTTAGCACTCGAAGAAATGGGAGCGCATCATTCTAAGCGACCACCGGCATGCCCGTGACTTGTTGCCATGAGTTGCTATGCTAGCCGGGAGTCTGCTGAAGACCCCAGTGCTTGTCATCACTGAGACCCATTGAAACCCTGTTTGTGATCGGGCTTCAAAGGAGACTGCGATTTTTACTATATGCTGCAATACTGTGGTATTGCTGTATATAGCACACGCAATTAAGCAATCACAGCTGCCCGAGCCCTACGGGGACTAACAAGGACAGTAAAAAGTTTAAAAAATGTTATGAAAACAATCAAAAAAAAATGTCCAATCACCCCCTTTCCCCCATTAAAAATAAAGATAATAAAAAAATACATAAATGTGGTATCTAGGGTTGAGCGACTTTTAGTTTTTTAGGGTCGAGTCGGGTTTCACGAAATCGGCCGATCCTATTAAAAAGTCGGGGTCGGGGATTGCCCGAAACTCGAAACCCAATGTAAGACTATGGGGGTTTTTGTTTTTGTTTTTTGGATGTCCTCATATGACCTCGAGCCTGGGAACTTTTCCCACGCTCCAGGGACATCCAGCAGGGGGCGCATCACCGCGAATGAAGGTAACTACAGGTCATTGACCTACATTACCTTCATTCGCTGGGGTTTACAGCCACAAGTAGCGCTGCATTAGCAGAGCTCCTGGCTGTAAAATATTTTAACCCCTTCAGATGGATTTACAACGTGTGACGTTACAGATCTACGGAAGGTATGTATATTGTTGGTTTATTATTTTTTATTTGTTACACAGCGAGGGTCTTCAGCGAGTGGATTGAGCGTACAATAAATTATTACAACAAACGGTGTGTTTATTTCATTAAAATACTTTTTAATATTGTGTGTGTGTTTTTTTTAACTCTTACATACAATTGGATTAATAATGGATAGGTGTCAGAATTGACGCCTCTCCATTATTAGTCTGGCTTAATGTCACCTTACAATAGCAAGGTGGCATTAACCCTTCATTACCCCATATCCCACCGCTACACGGGAATGGGAAGAGAGTGGCCAAGTGCCAGAATAGGCGCATCTTACAGATGTGCCTTTTCTGGGGTGGATGGGGGCAGGTGTTTTTAGCCAGGGGGGGCCAATAACCGTGGACCCTCTCCAGGCTATTAATATCTGCCCTCAGTCACTGGCTTTACTACTCTGGCGGAGAAAATGGTGCGGGAGCCCACGCCAATTTTTTCCGCGCTGAAATTTTGCACATACACACTACTAACATTAGTAGTGTGGAATATGCAAAAAAAAGGGGGATATGACATGGTTTACTGTATGTAAACCATGTCTCAAATCATGTCGGGTTTTGGCAGGAGAAATGAAAAGCCGGTAATTGAATTACCGGCTTTTCTGCTATATCGCGCTGAAGTTAATATAAATATATATATATATATGTCTGAATGACATATATATATATATATAAAACGAAACCCGACTTTTAATTAGAGATCGCCGACCGCCCGACACCCGACTTTGCTAAAAGTCGGCGACTTTTGAAAAGTGCCGATCTGTTTCGTTCAACCCTAGTGGTATCACCAAGTTCAGAAAAGTCTGATCTATCAAAATATTAAAAAAAATAACTCGATCACCATAATCGAGAAAAAAAAATCAAAACGGCCAAAATTACATTGCATTACCACAAAAAATGCTGCAACACGCGATCAAACGGTCATATCTATCCTAAAATGCTATCAATAAAAATGTCATCTTGACTCGCAAAAAATAAGGCTAGGGTCACATTGCGTTAGTGCAATCCGTTTAGCGCTAGCGCTAGCGGATTGCGCTAACGCAATGTTTTCTATGGGGCTGCGGTCGGGGTCGCGGTAACGTCCCCACTCTCGCAGATCTCTGATCTGCGAGAGCGGGGAACGGACCGCGGGCGCGCCTCGGATGCTGCAAGCAGCGTCCGCGGCGCGCCAGGAATCACCGGCGCGTCGCTAGCGCGTGCCGAACATGGCACGCGCTAGTGAAGCGCGTTCCCATTGCCTTCAATGGGCGCATTAACGCGGTCCCATAACGCAATGGGAACCCAGCCTAAGCCACCACACAGCTCTATCGATGTAAAAATTACAACTTTACAGGTCTCAGAAAATGGCGACGCAACCCCAAAAAATTGGAGGGGGCAATCTAAAATAATTTTTTTTTTAAAACTAGACATGTTTGGTATCACTGTAATTGAATTGTTGTGGAGAATCACATTGCAGGGTAATTTTTACCATAAAATGTAAACTGTTACGACAATTCCCCAAAAAAAAGTGTTAGAATTGTGTTTTTTTCACAATCTTTTTCCCATTTTCCAATACGTACAACACGTACAACACGTCCCACAATAAACAAGCCCTCTTACGTCTACATGGACAGAAAAATTAGAAAAGTCATGACTCTGGGAGGATTGGGAGGAAAAATCAAAAATTCAAAAATAGAAATTGTCCGTGTCGTGAAGGGGCTAAGGAATAACTCACATAGTGCGGTACACAATACAGGTCTGTTGTGTAGTTTGCATGTGAATGAGCCCAAAAAATGAACAGGTAGAATTTCTGTGTAGCTATAGGGTGGCTCACAATTTTTGGCTTCCGTTTTTTAGCCCTAGGGACCCAAGTCCAATCTTGCTTTTCTTGGAGCAAACAATGGTCGTAAGCATCGAAAGTGTAGAGGTAGGGGTCGCTCCAGTGGATCGCCCCCCTTTGGGGCAGTGGGGTACTCGGAGCCGGGCCCTTTGGTTCTCAAGGGGGATGTCACGGTGGCTGACCTGGTCCGTGGCCCTAGGGGACGTCCATTAATAAATGGGGGTAAGGTCTTTAAAGGGGAAATGTTTGTGACGCCACCTGTGGTATTCGGTCTGGGTGACCGACGCTGCTTAGGGGTCCGCTGGGGTGATGTGATGGCAGCTAGTTGGTATACCTTCCCACAGGTGAAGTATGTCCCCAGGGCTTCCCAGTGTGTAGATGATGGATGGTGTGAGGCGCAGTGAAGAACGAGGACACAAGGTTGCAGTCCCTTTACCTTTACTGAAGGCTTCAGCATCCACAGTCCAGAGCACCGGATCGCAGGGGTGGCAGAGTCCGGCCGGTCTGAAGGCAAATCCAGAGTCCCCTTATCCAGGTGGAAATCAGTAGCCTTCCTGTAGCACCTGAGTGTTGCAGTACCACCCTGCTGAGCTTCTCGGTGAGGTCCTCACAACTATTGTAGATGTTAAGTCTCTTTCTCTCTGTCCCCCTGATAGATAGGATAGGACAAACCCATATGACTGATGGCCTGAGGCTTTTTACAGGGACACTATCATGCCCCAGCCCCCACAAGTTGCCACCGTGCCTCCTGGGTATAAGGTTGGATAGGTAACGTGGAATTATCTGTCCTGCCAGTCTCTGAAGTAAAGCATAGACATCCTTACTCCCTCAGTATTCTGGCTACCGGATTCTGCGCCTCAGAAGGAAGCAGCCTGCTCCTGGCTGGTCTCCCTCTGATATTCCTCTCCTGTGCTCTGCTTTCCTGCACACTCTCTGCAATATGTTCTGCTTTCTACGTCTCTTCCCAGGAGCTGTAGCACTTCATGCCACAGAGCTCCTCTTCCTCTGTCTTCCTGACAGGAACTGAACTCTGAACCCCCTTTCCAGATCAGGATGTTTTATAGGAGAACAGGCTTAGAGCTCCCCCTTCTGGTCTGGAGTGTGAACATGTGGCATGCATAGTATTTACCTGGTAAGGAGGTTTCCTTTATTGCCTTCAGACGTAACATCACTCCCCTGGTGGAAGAATGACATTACTGCAATGACCAGGACCCTGGGGCGCTGCACCAGTGTCCACATGCCTTTCGGGCTTGATTGCCCCTCTATCACATAGAAAACTATTGCATTACATATTGCAAATGGTTGCCGAAGAGCGCGCATATATATTTTATATTGGAGCCCAAGAGATGCAAGTTATATCTCAGCCATTAAAGTCATGTCTGACCTCGCAGGCAGGCTGATTGATAATCCTCAGGGGAGTTTCTAGGCAGTCATACTGCTTATTTTCCTACTTTCTAAGAAACATACCTAACAGGGGAACAGCAGCAGAACGAGATGAAACAGACAGCTGAACTCATTTTTGCTTTTTTTTTATTTTGCTGGGAAACGCTATGTATTAGCAAACACCTATAAATAAAATACTAAAAGCACAATTCAGCACTTACTATTTTTTCCCATTTCCCCAGCTGTTCCTGTTCTCAGACTTGGCAGTCAAAAAATAAAGCTAATATTCTAATGATAGATGAAAAAAAAAACAAGCAAAAGGCAAATGAGCGTTTAATGAAAGTCGGGCTGTTCATACAGTATATTCTGCAGGACTGAGAAATGCGTTGCCAATACAGGTGTGACTATGATGATATGCAGAATTACAGTTCTTCTCAAACTCATGTACTTTGGAAAGATCATCATGAACGAGCATGCAACGGGAGGCCAGGTCTTACTAAGTGCTAGTAATTCAAAAACAACGGAAAAGTTTATATATTTTATTTGGTTTCTTTTTCTAAAATATAGATAACTCCCAAAATACCAGAATGGTCACAAAATGGGGGAAGAATTATCCCCATATTACTCCCAAAACATCCTGAAGGCCCCAATAAAAAGTAAAGGTGGGCAAATTGTCCAGGTGTGCAGCGGCGGTAAGTGGTGCTGAGGACCATGCAGGGGACAGTGATCAGCGCTAGTCAGTAGAAAGGTTATTAGGTTTTTTTTTCACATTTTTTATGCGCTAAGTTGCTGTGTAAGTGCTGAAATACATGTCCCTCTCCCTGTCTCTCACCCCTTCGTCCCCAAGCGATTTTCCATTTTTTGCATTTTTGTTTTTTTTCTTCTCTTCTTACAAGAGCAATAACTTTTTTTATTTTTCCATCCACATAGCCATATGAAGGATTGTTTTTTTGTGGGACGAGTTGTACGTTTGAATGATACCATCCAGTTTATCTTCTGATGCAGTGGAAAGTGGGAAAAAAAATTCCAAATGCTTTGAAATTGCAAAAAAAAAATGTTGTTGTTTTATTTCCATGTTCATTAAATGATGAAACTGAACTGGCAACATTATTCTCCTGGTCAGTATGATTACGCAGGTACCAAACATTCCTAGCTTTTTTTTTATTTAAGTGGTGAAAAAATTGTGGAAATTTGTAAATAAGAAACGTTTGCTTGTGTCGCCATTTTACGAGACCCATAACGCTAGATTTTCAGGATTCAGTGCTGTCTGATGGCTTATTTTTTGCACCCTGAGTTGATGTTTTTACTGATACTGTGGGGTACATACAATGTTTTGATCGTCTCTTATTGCATTTTAATTTAATTCTTGTGTTTCGAGTTTTTCTCATTACCCCGTTTACCGATTAGATTAATTTATTTTATATTTTGATAGATCGGACTATTACGAATGCAGCCATACCAAAAATCTGTATTTTTTTTTTTAATTGTTTAATTTTAATGCAGCAAAAGGAGGTTGATTTGAACTTTTGTATTTTTTTATATTTTTCACATTTTTAAAAACATTTGTTTTAATTTTTCACTGTATTTCAAGGTCCCTTTAAGGGATTTGTGGCTGCGATCATCTGATCGTTTGTGCTGTACATAGCAGTGCATCAGCATCAGCTGTAATGGCAACCCATCAGTGCCGTATGATCACTTCACAGGTTCGCTGATGGGATCGTGGAATAACGAGTCCCCCTTCCGGTGCATGTTATATGCCGCTGTCAGAGATTGGCTGTTAGAGGCATATGATGTTCGTCCTTCGTTTTCGAAGATGACCATGACTTCAGGGTTAGAAGAGAATTAATAGTTATGAGTCCGGAGGTGGCTGATGAGTCCAATCCGGGCCCTGAAGGTTCGCCCACATACTTGACATACGAAAGCAAATGTGGTCAGTACACCAGATTCTACTTGTGCCTTGCGTACAGCACGCTTTCTTTTTGCGTCACAGATTTTCCTATCTTCAGCTGCACGTGCTCCTGAGGTGATTCTGCCCTGCCAACCTGGACGATCCAGGGCAAGCTCTTCCCATTCATTGGTGTTGACTTCCAGGTTTTTGAGAGACACCTTAAGGCAGTCTTTATAGCGCTTCGTCTGCCCCCCAACTACTCGCTTTCCTTGGCACAGTTCTCCGTACAGCAGTTGTTTCGGTAGTCAGCTGTCAGGCATTCTGACCACATGTCCAGCCCACCTGGCTTGGACTTTCAGCAGGAGAGTGTAAACGCTACAGAGCCCAGTTTGCTCCAGATTTGCCGTGTCTGGTACATTGTCTTGCCACCTGATGTGGAGGAGTCTGCGGAGGCAACTCATGTGGAAATGATTAAGCTGTTTAGCATGCCGGCTGTACACTGTCCAGGTCTCGCTAGCATAGAGAAGTGTGGTAAGGACCACCGCGCAGTAGACCTTCAGCTTGGTGGTAAGGCTGAGTCCCCTTCGTTCCCAGACGTTCTTACGCAGTCTCCCGAAGGCGGCACTGGCTTTGGCGATTCTGTTATTAACCTCAGCGTCTCTGGTTACTTCACGGGAAAGTGTGCTGCCTAAGTAGGTGAAGTTATCGACTGCTTTGAGGTTTTGCTCCTTCACCGTGATACGTGGCTCCTTGTACAGTTTTCCTGGACCGGTTGATACATGACTTCGGTTTTTCTAATGTTGATCTCGAGACCAAAACTGTCGCAGACTTGTGAAAAACAGTCCATTTCATGCTGCATCTGCTGTTCCGTGCTAGCGATAAGTGCACAGTCATCAGCAAATAGTAATTCACGGATAACAGTCTCATGCACTTTCGTAACCGCCTTCAGGCGTTTTGGGTTGAATAGCTTGCCATCAGTCCTGTACCTAACCTGGATTCCATCTTCACAGTTGTGGAAGAGGCATATGATGGCTGATTAAATCATCTGCTGCACGCTGAGCCCGTATCAAAGTCAGGGAGCTGGCATACGACCTACCTGTTATGGACTGACCTGGGTTGGATTACTCGTATTGCAACCACTACTAGGTCACCTATGAGAAATAAACCCTTTGCGTTATCCCTGCTCCACCAAATTGAATACCGGGCACAATGCAGTCAAGCGGATAATGTTCTCCTGGAGTCACCAAACGCAGACTCCCCCATCAGATGCCAGAAAGGTGTGATCCGTCAGTGCACAGAACAAGTCTCCCCCCAGTTATGGAGTTATCAGAGTGTTGGTGACTTTTCTGCCCTCTGCTCATCAGCACTCGGTGACCCCGATCTGTAACGTTACAGGGTCTCCACTTGGTTGCCGAGTTGCTGCTGTTCCTTCAACTTCTCAATAATATCACTCACAGTTGATTGGGAAGATTTAGGAGGGAAGAAATGTTATGACCTGACTTGTTACTCAGGTGGATCCTATTACAGCATCAGCGGGCTCTGCACCACCGGCCGTTCTGTCACATGTTAGTATAGGCAGGGGACTAGTGGTTATACACTGGAGGTGGAGAGCAGATATTATACACTGAGGGTGAGGGGTGAACGTTATACAAAAAGCAAAAAAAGAATATCCAGCTCAACGAGACAGTGAAAAGATATCATGATTAAGGGTGCTTTGTCACCTGAAACGCGTAGATAGATAGTGTTCTTATCCTTATTGTGCTGATGTTTTTATCCTCTGCTTCTACATGAAGTGAATAACGTACCAAGTTTTTACTTTTCACTGTCTCGTTGAGCTGGATATTCTTTTTTTGCTTTTTGGATTCCCCACACCTTGACACAGCGTTTCCGTGCTCCGAGTTGAACTGTTACTATGGTGAGCTGGATTTTCTTTTTCGTTACTATGTGAACGTTATACACCAGGGAAATGGGACTGGAAGGTGTACACCGGGAATGATGGGCTGGATGTTATACACCATGGGGCATTGGGGCCAGATGTTATACACCAGAGGTAATAGGGCAGGATGTTACACCCCTAGGGCAAAGGGCCAGATGTTATACACAGGGGACAATGAGGCCAGATGCTATAGACCAGATGCAATGGGGCCAGATATTATATACCAGGGACAATCGGAAGGAGATGTTATACACCAGGGAACATGGGACCGAAAGTTATACACCAGGGATGAGGGGCCCAGTTGTTATACACTGAGGATAAGGGGGCCAGATGTTATACACCAGGAGGTGAGGGGGGATGTTATACACTGGGAGGCGAGGGGCCAGATTTTATACATGGGGAGTGAGGGGATGGATTTTATACACCAGGAGCCTGCAGGTACGGACTGGGACTGAAAATCAGCTCTGGCATTTGAAATCACACAGGCCCATGTTGTCCCCGTCCCCATGATCCAGATGGGATATATTACTAATATTACCCTGGATGGAGGAAAGGGAGATTTACTACAAGACCAATTTTTCTAATGATACCGGTGGCCTGATGGGGTAAGTGACTGAGTCAGCGACTTTGTGATCCGTCACAACTCTTGACAGTATGGGTGTCTTGAGAACACTGATTCTGTTAACAACATTGCAAACAAGGCAGCCCACGACCAGACAGGCCCTTCTGGCATTTGCCAGAATTGCCAGATGGCCAGTCCGGCCCTGCCAGGAGGCGAGAGGCCAGATGTTGTACACCAGGTGCAAAGGGCGGGATGTTATACACTAGGGGCAATAGGGCGAATGTTACACATTGTGGGGCAGGGAGCTGTATGTTATACATCAGGAGCAATGGGGATGAAGGACCCTCAATTATTAAAACAGGTGTCCCCATAATTATGTCCAGTGTATTAGCTATTAACAATTACATTGCATTCAGCATTATTACCAGTATTGCCAGGAGAAGGTATGCCATTTTTAGAAAACTTGTAATTTGCCTCCTACAAAATTAAGATAAAATACACAACACAGACTTCTTATATTTTAGAATAAATGGGAATAATGGCCAGGACATCAAGTTTTAAGGGTTATGTCAGCACCGGGATGAACAGTGATCTTTTTGTATTAGTTTATGGAATAATGCCAATCCAACTCTGCTCCCTCGAGAGGCATTTGATTTGCAAGCGAGGCTGGCAGAGAGTCGCTTTGGGCATGTTATATGCTGATTAAAAGAGAGAATACCAGAGGAAAATTGTAGACAGAAGGCTTAGCAATTTCACAGGTGTGCAACTTGCACATCCCTGGGGCTTTCCAAAAGTTGTAGCTAAATCAAGAACTGTGAAGAATCAAACTGGCTCCGCATATCATGTGCTCTTCTTTAATTATGTTAGTCGCTTCCGGAAGCTTCTGTGCACAGCTCATAAAGTACAAATATGAAACCCCCAATTTTCTGAGTATCATATATGGTGTTTTTTGTCGTATGCGGGCAGATCGTAATGAAATAATTTGCACACGAATCACTATTTGGTAACACTTCATAGAGAAGGCTGCGGATGGTTCATTAAAACTTTGCGAAATAAAAACAAAATGAAGGTGTAATTAACACCCTCCGGGCAGTATAATAGCGAGTGATGCAAAAGTAAAAAGTACTAAATTCCCCAGGGACGTGTTAATGAGCAGGGTCTTATTAAGTGTACACGGAATGTAATGGTATTTCACATTGATATAAAATTTATTAGGAAATAGGGTGGAAGAATGAACTTAGAATAATCCGAGCTCCGTCATTACCACTGTCAATTTTAATTAAGGCACTGTGGGAAGCCACAGGAAATAAGAACATGGCAGCCATGTTCCTGACCTAGTAATCAATTTTATGGAATAGTTAAGTGCCTGTTTGTTTTTTTTGTAACCAACTTTTGTTGCTGTTGTTCCAATGCATCTAAACATAAAAACTCAAAGAATTTGCCACAAAGTGTTAATTTAAAATTCATCTGTCATGATCCAGGTCTGGGTTTGCTTCTTGCTTTTCCTTCCCCGACCTGGTTATGGTGGGGTTAACCTTTCCTGCCTCTCTTTGGTTCGTGGGTGGCTATTTATTGGAGCCAGTGATAGTTCCAGTCCCTGGCTTGAGCAGCTGACCCGTATACCCTAGTGATCCTTCTGCCTCTGATTACCTGTATTTGTGTCTGACCCGTTCCCTGTCCCTGACTTAGTGTGTGTTTGGTGGTTTTCTACAGTGTATGACTCTGCTTGAATTCTGAACCCTGCCTCCAGCTTTCCATCTCTGTTACTAAGCTTCCCGACTGGCTTTGACTCTTTGGATTGTACCCCGACTACATCTTGTATCTCACGTTTTGGATCCCGCGCTCCCTTCTGGCTCCGATTTCTGGCTTGTCTCTGACCACGTGCATTGCTGTGACCTCTGGTACTTCATCTTCCTGTTTGTTGCTGACTGGCCTGTCTGACTTCTCTGCTGCCTCTTAGTGGCACTCCAGGCTTTGCACTGTGTTGCTACACGGTGAGTGCTACCTTATTCTCTTACTTGCATTCCCTGGTGGAGGTTGCATGCAACTGCCTTGCAGTTGTATTCCACCATTATTTTGTGTTTACAGCTCTGGCACATATGTATCTCCATATTAATGAAAAGCCCGACAGGGCCGTGGGGTGCTTGGTTCCGGGTCCGGTACTTAAAGGGATGTGTCACGGCGGTGGCGACCTGTTCCGTGGCCCTGGGTGCCCATGTTAAAGGGACCGTCTTTAAAGGGGTTTGTGAAATAAAGTTTAGTTTGTGTTCATGACGCCACCTGTGGTATTTGGTTAGGGATGACCGACGCTGCTTAAAGGGGTCCACTGGGGTGATGTTGTGGCAGCAGGGATGGTATGACTTCCCACAGGTGAAGCTGGGTCCTCAGGGCTCCCGGTGTATAGATGAAGATGGTGGGTGGTGTAGCAAGAAATGGAGGACACAGGTTTGCAGTCTCTTTACCTGGTTTACTGATGAATTCAGGCAGCCACAGTCCAGGTTACCAGATCACGGATGCAGGTGTGGTCCGGCCAGCTTGGAAGCGAGTTGGGAGTCCCCTTTACTAGGTGGAGTTAGAAACCTTCCCTCTAGCACTGTGGTGTAGTTCCTTGCGGCCCTAGGCTTCTCACAAGGTCCTCACGTGTATTCTCTGTCCTCCTTGCAGCTAGAACACTAACCCGTATGACAGGTGGCTCGAGCTTTTTTACAGGGTCTTTATCATGACCCGGGCTCTTTGCGCCACTGTGTCTCCAGGTGTCAGGGCGGACAGGTGACTTGTAATCCAGCTGTCCTGCCGGTTTGTGCTGTGAGCCGTGGGGTCCCTCACAATCTCAGTCTTCCGGCTACCGGTGTCTGCGCTCTGTAGGAGGTAGCCCAGTCACAGCTATTCTCCCCAGTTCTCATTTTCCCATGCTTCACTTCTACACGCTCTTTACATTCCGTTCGGCTTTCTCTCTTTCTAGGAGCCGCAGCACTTCTCGTGGCTGCATGGCCTCTCTGCTTCCTTCTCTGCCTCAGACTGCTCCAGTCTGCTGTCTGGGACTCACTCTCACTGACTACCTTTCCCTCCAGACCAGAATATATATAGGGGAGCCACCCACAAGCTGTATCAGAGATCCCCCTTCTGGCCTGGAATGTGAACATGTTGCATGCTTGTGATTACCTGATAAAAGGAATCCTTCCTCACTTCCAAGCGTGACATCACTCTCCCCATGAGGAAAGCAATGCCACTGTAACAACCAGGAACCTGGGGTGTTACACTAACAGACTACAAACCCCCCCCTCCCCCCTGTGCAGTCTGATCTTGTTGTCATGTTGATGGTGGAGATGTAGTATAGTCATTGACAAATCCTGACTGATCACAACACATTCTTGCCTAATCAGTTCCTTGGTTGTGTTTGTGAGGACTGACCACAGGTTCTCAATGGGACTAAGATCTGAGGAGTTTCCTGGCCATGGACCCACAATGTCAATATTTTAAAATGATAACCTCATTAATACAACCCCAATTCAAACTAAAATTGAGATGCTATCTAAAATGTAAGGAAAAGAAGAATGCAATGATTTGTAAATCTCTCATCATAGTTTATTCACAACAGAACATAGATCACAGATCAGAAGGTGAACGTCGGACAGTTCTCCATTTCATTTGAAAAAAATTAACTCATTTAAAAATTCATGGCAGCAACACATCTCCAAAAAAATATTCCCGGGGCCATGTCCATCATTGTGGAGCAGCACCTCTTCATTATACAACAGTTTATAAACATCTGGGAAGTGAGGAGACAATCACTGGAGTTTTGGGGGAGGAATGTTCTCCCATTTTTGTGTGATGTTGGATTCTAGCTTCCCCACAGTTTTGGGTCTTTTCCTAGATTTTACGTTTCATACTCTGCCAAATGTTTTCTATGGTGAAAGGTCTGGACTGCGGGTGGCCAGTTCATCATCTAAACTCTTTTTCTGAGAAGTCATGCTGCTGTGATGGATATAGTGTGTGGTTTAACTTTGTCTTGCTAAACTATACAAGGTCTTCCCTGCAATAGACGATGTCTGGATGGAGCAGAAGTTCTAACACCTCTATATAATGCTCAGCATTGATGATGCCTCTCATGTGTAATCTGCCCATTTCATAGGCACTAATGCCGTCCCAACCATGAGATATGGAGGAACTGTGTGCTGATAATGAGTCACCCGCCTGGATCTGGGGTACTTGGCACCGGGTCCGGTGGCTGTTAAAGGGGTGGTCACGGTGGCAGTGACCCGGTCTGTGCCCTGGGTGCTCAAGTAAAGGGGGATAGTGTTTTAGCGATTTGGTGAATAAAGTCTGTATTCATGACGCCACCTGTGGTTTTCGGTCAGTAGGGACCGACGCCGCTAAAAGGGATCCTCTGGTGTGATGGTATGGCGGCTGGATGGTGATGCTTCCCACAGGTGAAGCGGGGTCCCCAGTGCTCCCAAGGTGTATGGCAAGGATGATGGGTTGCCGGTAAATAACGGAGGACACAGGGTTTCAGTCTTTACATGGTTTACTGATGGTAGCAGGCCACAGTCCAGGGCACCAGCAACAGGTACAGAAGGAGTCCAGGGAGCCCATAAACAAGTAGGAATCCCCTTGGCAGGTCAGACAGGGAGCTTTCCACTCTGAGCTGGTTTTCTGGTTCCTTGCTCCCTGTAGCTTGCTGGCAAGGTACTCCTTTCTCTCCTGTATTTGGACAGTACCTGCATGGTATATAACAAAACCTGGCAATCAACTTTTATGTCTGAAGAAATATTTTATTTATCAGCAACGAAACGTTTCGGTCCCAAACAAACTGGACCTTCATCAGTCACTGAAAGTGTAAATAATGTACAGGATAACGTAAAAAATAAGAATACAAAAAATAAAGTATATACAGTGAAAGACATCTAATGTATGGCAATTTGGTTATTAAAGGTTCAACAACAGTATACAACCGCCCACTAGTGGCACAATACTACTCCGGTTGGTAAGTGGTTAACAAGGTGAAAAGGTGGTAACATACCGTGCTTTTTAGCGTATATTTATAAGAGATGTGCTCCTATGGGTAGGCGATAGGAAGTATCTGTAATGGAAGGTTAAGCATGAGAGTGGTGGATAGAAAGGGTAGTGGTGTTGATGGAATGACACATACCAGTATAACTGTCGGGAAATAGTCCGTATGGCTGCAAGGGCAGCATCCTATCGGAATGTATAACGTAGGGAGTTAGAGAGTGAACACTTACATGGCTCCATGAGATATATAATGTGCGCGTGCACCTTACCGTGCAGGGATGGCTGTGATGACGCGGTGTCCACCACTAGTCCAAACGCTTGACAGAGAGAACGTCATAGCAAGTATACGGTCTCAGCGGTATATACGCCGCCGACCGGAAGTGGGCGTGTCCGGCGCGCAATGACACGAGGCCTGGTACGTCACCACCAATATGGCGGTGCGTTCCAGGGAGCCGCTTGTGCGTGTCATACTAGGGGGTGTGTCCAAAGAACGGAGGTGTGTCTACAACACTGCTACGTCACCACCAATATGGCGGTGCGTTCCAAGGGAGCCACTCATGTGTGTCATACTAGGGGGTTTGTCCAAGGAACGGAGGTGTGTCTACAATACCGGTCTAGGAAGAAATGTACATGTACTGGCTAGGACATCGGTCCAGGACGCATATAAGGAATGGTAGTGCGTACCAGGAGACAATGTCAGGAGCAAGGCAATGATAGGTGTACTTAATAAAAAGAGATGATAGAAAAGAGACATCAATGCAGTCTGTGTGCGGATATGTAGTAAAATACTAAGAATGGGTCGCATATGAGTACGAGAACACCTAAACAGAGGACATATATACCACAAGTATAGTGGAACTCAGTACGTGGGAGGACGTGCCTGGAGGCGATAATACATTCACTTATGCTGAAATAGTGCCGGTGAGTAGAGGGTGAGCCGTCATGTTAAGTGAGTGCCACATGGGAGGGTTCTCGGTCCAAGAATCAATACAGGCGATTCTAGAATAAGCAAACAAAGGGAACAGGTAGCATAAATACAACTCAAGTTAAATCACACGGTGATAACTGGTACAGTAGTTTAAATAAATGCCAACAAATCATAGTCCCTGTTTAACCCTTTCGGTGTGAGGGTATCCAAAGTATGTATCCAGAACGCCTCTCGCTTCTTCAGAAGGGCAATACGGTCGCCAAACCCCCCTTCGTTGTGGTGGAATAAAATCAATTACTTGGTATCTCAATTGTGAAATGGTATGACCATGAGTCGAGAAATGATGGGGAACTGGTAGAAGAAGATTATTACAGCGGATGGTAGATTTGTGCTTCGATATCCTGTCTCGCACTGGTTGGGTCGTTTCCCCGATGTATAATAGGCCACATGGGCATTTAATGAGATAAATTACGAACGACGATAGGCATGTGTAATAGTTTTTAATCTCGAAGCTTTTACCTGTGTGCGGGTGTTGAAAAGTATGGCCTTTTTGCACATTCCCACACTGTGCACAGTGCAGACACGGGAATGTCCCCATTCTAGGATGTGACAGGAATCTGGATTTCATTGTCTGTGTGGTACCAAAATCCGCTTTAACCAGTGTATCCCTAAGATTATGTGGTCTTTTGTAAAACGGCAAAAAGGGAAGTTTAAATTCTGGTGCTGTAGGGTATGCCGTTGAAAGTAATGGCCAGTGCTTTCTAATATGTTTGAGGAGGATGGAGGTAACCGGGTGGTAGACATGTACGAAAGGGACCCTTTTACCCTGATCACTATCCGGTGTCCGGGGAGGGGGGTTTTTTGTTCCTCTAGGACGCGTTTCGGGTACCCACGTTGGTGGAATTTGGTAGTCATGTCCTGTAGGCGTTGCTCACATTTGTCTTGATCAGAGACAATGCGGCGTACACGTTGGAATTGTGATTTTGGAATGCAGCGTTTGACTGCTGGGGGATGGAAACTATCGTAGTGCAAATTGCTATTCCGGTCGGTGGGTTTTATATGTAAGTCAGTGGTCAAACGACCCTCTTGATCCTTCAGAACCGTAGTGTCCAGAAAACTTACAGACCTAGTGTCATGGGTGATGGTAAACCTTATGCCCGGCCATGCCTCATTCAAAAACGTGAAGAATGTTTCCAAGGATTCCAACGTGCCCCCCCATAGGGAAAAAATGTCATCTATATAGCGTGTCCAATAAAGGACATGCGAAATGAAGAGATGATGTCTATAGATGATGGACTCCTCGAAGTGTGCCATATAGGCATTAGCCTACGGGGGCGCAACGTTGGAACCCATGGCGGTCCCACGTACCTGGAGGAAGAACTGATCCTGGAAAAGGAAGTGGTTATTGAACAATATCAGAGTAAGAAGGTCCACACACAGGCTTATCTGCTCAGAATCCAGACCAGCAGATATCAGTAGATGGTGAACCGAATTAATACCCTCTACGTGGGGAATCGAAGTATACAAGTCCTTCACGTCCATAGTAACCAGAATCGTTTGTGGGGGTATGGTGCCTATAGTATGAATTTTATTCAAAAACGCCCCAGTATCCAAAAGGAACGATGGGGTGTTCTGAATAAGAGGCGTGAGAATTTTTTCTAGGAAAATTGATAGAGGGGACAATATGGATTCGGTAGATGCCACTATCGGTCTGCCCGGAGGGTTCTGCATATTTTTGTGGACTTTAGGCAAAATGTAGAAGACCGGTATGACCGGATTTCTTTTAGTCAGGAAGTCAACGGTTTTGAGATCAAGGATCCCTAGTGTGGAATATTTTTGCAATACCGTCCCTATCTTAGCTTGGATGTCGCTAGTGGGATTTCTACTGAGTTTGGTATATATTGACTCATCCTGTAACTGTCGCATAACCTCTGATAGGTACATGGATTTATCCATGACCACTAGAGCGCCTCCTTTGTCTGCTGGCTTGATTATCAGATTGTCTTCCTCTCTAAGGGACCTAAGGGCTTGTCTTTCGACAGGGGGCAGGTTGGAAGGGAAGAATAATCTCCCTTTCTCTATGTCATCACGCATACCCACTATATAGATGACATTTTTTGCCTATGGGGGGGCACGGTGGAATCCTTGGAAACATTCTTCACATTTTTGAATGAGGCATGGCCGGGCATAAGGTTTACCATCACCCATGACACTAGGCAGCACCACTGTGGTACCTGAAGTCCTGAGGTGCCACAATATTAAGTCGGATGGTCCCTCTCCTCTTGAGTCCACAGGACACGTCATCTGTGGTTTGCATAAAGAATTTCACATTTTGGTTCATCGATTCATGTGATAACAGAACAGGTTTTCCATTTTGCCTCAGTCCATTATAAATGGGCTTTGGCCCAGAGAAGATGGCAGCGTTTCTGGATTGTGCTGATGTATTGTTTCTTCTTTGCATGATAGCGCTGTAACGTGAATTTGTGGATTGCACTGCGAACTGTTCACAAATAATGATTTCTGGAAGTTTTCTTTAGTCCATGTAGGAAAGATATATATCTTGGTACCGTCTTAGCCAGTAAATCGGTATCAACCACTGAGGACTCTCAATTCTAAATATGAATCCATGCAGTGATTTGAATGACCACATTATGACTGTTTTTCAAGCGGTTGTGTTGAGGGCCAATCGATCACAAGCATCCAATATTGTTGGCTGGCCTTGTTCCTTGTTCGAATGGATTTCTCCAGAATCTATGAATCTTTGGATTATATTATGTACTGTAAATGGTGGGATATTCAAAGTCTTTGCAATTTTATATTGAGAAACATTTTTCTGAAATTGTTCCACAAATTTTAGAATCTGTTATTCACAGATTGGTGAACCTCTGTCCATCTTTGCTTCTGAGAGACTCTGCCGTTATAACATGCTCTTTTTATACATACTTATGCGAATTAGTTAAAAATTGACCCTACAGCTGTTTCTCAATAAGAGTACCTTCTATTACTTATATTATAATATTACTTTTTCAATTGAAATGTAAAATTTCTGATCTGTGTTCTTTGCTCTGTTGTGAATAATACATTGTTATAATATATTTCCAAATCATTCCATTCTTGCTTTCTTTACATTTTACACAGTGTCCAAACATTTTTTGGGAATTGTGGTTGTATATTTGAATAAAGATGAATTTAGGGCAAATGCAGAAATGGTTTAAAACACTAAAGGCATGATTTTTATTAGTGTTATGCCCCCTACAAGGTGCGGTGCTTACTTTAGCAACTTATTTGGGGTGACAGATTAAAGGGGTTTTCCAGTTTCAGAAAACTCCTGATCCCCAGCTGCAGTTTGTTTTAAAGAAATAAGCTGTGCTTTACTTACCGGGTCCAATGCTCAGTCTCTGCTGCTGCCCCTGGTGTCTGTCATTGTCTGCAGCTCTGATGTCTCATGGACACCACTGCAGTCTATCATTGACCTGAGTAGCTCTGAGAGGCTTCGAACAAAGCCACTGAGCTGAGTTATTGGCTGCAGTGCCGCCAGTGTCACATCAGTGCTACAGACAATAACAAACACAAGGAGCAGCAGCGGAGGGTCAGTGTTGGACCCGAGCATGGTGAGTGTGTAAGGAAAAAGACCAGACTGCAAGTACCTGTATTGAGCCAGGTCCGGAACTGCTGAGGCTGCGTCTCTTGTTTCCCGGGGAAAGGCAAAAAGGACTGGACCAGGGCTCTGACCCGGAAGCTGGGGGCACGGTTACAAGTAAAAGCAAGAGTAGCATTGGGCAGTTTCCCGCCGGCGGTGACAGAGGCAAGGTGCATGTGCAGTGGGCTCCGAGGGGTGCGTAGTTAGGAAAGAGCAGGGAGCACTGCTCAGTTAAGCGCTGCACGCCAGCCTAACAGCCCGAGCAGAGTTCATGACTGTTCTCTGCTGCCCTTGTCGCAGGACCGTGGTCTGCAGGACCACGCTGGAGAAGCAGCATGCCAGTGGTTGTCTTCGCTTCAGTCTTGGTGGGAACAGGCAGCGCCCAGCATAAAGAGAAAAGTGCAGCTCGCCCGGTAGCTGACAGAGGTCGAGATGCCATGTGCTTCGTGACTGTGAGTACAGCACATGTGATGCTAAGAGAGAACCGAGTACTGGATCGACTTTTGGAACCCACCTTACCAGCATATACTGTGCCGCCACGGGAGACCCTGATGTGCTTCGGCCTTGTTTGCTCGGGCCTCATAAGTTCATGGACTAGGGGCTCAGTGGAAAGTACCGGACACCGACCATTGCCACCAGCAGACGGACCATTGTTTGCAGGACCCTACTGGAACAGCACCACGCCAGCCATTGTTGGCATCATCGCCTGCTCCGTAATTGCCACAGCCTGGAAGACGACTGACAAGCTAAGTTGATCTAACATGAACTGCCACTATCTTTTCCCTTGTTTTCATTGACTCTGCACATCTTTTTGTATCTGAACTGTTTTTGTCCTCCCTTTAACTGTTTGCCTCCCTGCGTGGAGTATTCCCCTGTTAAGTAAAATTGTTAACCCTTGCTCTGTCTCCTGTCCGTCACTGCCTCTCACAATCTGCTCACAAGTAAACCACATTTTTTATTTTGCAGACATTGCGCAGGTGTTTTCTGAAACCAGAAAACACTTGAAAGGAAATGTTCACTTTGAGCTTTTTTACATGGACTTTGAGGGGTGGAAAACAAACCAATATCCATCTCAAGAAAACGCTTTGAAACAAGCTTATCATTAATTTCAATAGGAAAATCCACCTACAGAGTACATGTCGTGGTTTATTTTTCCGCATGGAAAAAAAATTGGTGACATCACTTCATTTTTTATATAGTATACATTGGAACATTGTTTTCAAGACAGAAAATTGACGTTGAAACTGAAGGGGAATAAACGCCACATATGCAAAAAAAAATTGTCAAAACACACCAAAAAATGTGTCAAAAATCAAAAATACACATGGCCGCTTTCTTTCAAAAAGAGCAAGGGTTACATCTCATCCCAATATAATTCATTGGTGCCAAGCTGAATTACCACACACACAGCCCTTGGACAGATATAAAACTATTTTTTGGAAGAAAGCCGCCATGTTGCTTTTGATTCTGGAAAACTATTTTTCATCATGCATATTCTTCTGTAGATATTGATATGAAGGATTTCATACAAAAGCGTGCCTTTTTTTACATGTTTTCATTCTCTTTTTCTATTTCATAGACTTAACAAATATCATCACAATCATAAAATTATGATTTTTATGTCTTTACCTAATTAGTGCACCATATCTCCACTGTATCCCAACAGCAGCATCCAGATCTCAGGAATTTGATTTCAGACCAGGACTGCTTTGTCATCTTGGTATCTGATACAGAATACAGACTGTAGACAGGAATTAGGGCTGTGCAGTCCCTTGTAAAATATAAAGCTGCGGCATTTTTTTGTGTGTGAAAAAATGTATATATTGTATGATCCATTGAGTATTAAATGCTTTGTGGTACATTTTTGTGTTATATAAAACTCCAAAAAAAAGTTTACATTTTTTTCTAGATTAAATTACTCTCCAATAGAGTATTCCTTTGCCTGGGGTATATTTTTGTGACATCTAACACTAAAAAAAGCATTAAAAAATGTTGTTGGGCTAAATTTCTCACCCACATGGTATTTTGTAGTCTGGGTACATTATTGCAATATCCATCACTCTAAAAAAGTGTTTAAAAACTTTTCTGGGTTAAATTACTCACCCATACAATATTTTGTGGTATGTGGTACATTACTTGATATCTATCTTCCAAAAAAGTGTAAATATTTTTTACTGGGTTAAATTTCTCAGCCATACAGTATTCTTTGGTCTGGGGTAAATTTTTGGCATATATAGCACTCAAGCAAAACGTAAAATAATGTTGCTGGGTTAAATTTCTCAGCCATACAGTATTCTGGGGCCTGAGGTACATTACTGTGATATCTATCACTCCAAAAAAGCATTCAAAAATTTTGTTTGGTTAAATTTCTCAGCACTACCGTATACTGTGGCCTGGGGTATTTTTTTTATATATAACACTGAAGCAAAGTGTTAAATAATGTTGCTGGGTTTAATTTCTCAGCAAAACAGTATTCCAAGGTGTGTGATACATTTATGTGATATCTTATACTACAAAAAAATCCTTAAAAAATATTCTGGGCTAAATTATTCATCCATTCAGTATTCCGTGGTCTGGGGTACATTACTGTGATAGCTATCACTCCAAAAAGCATTTTAAATCTTTTCTGGGTTAAACCTCTCAGAGATACAGTATTCCATGGTCTGGGGTACATTTTTGTGATATGTAACACTCCAGAAAAGTTTTCAAAATTTTACTGGGTTACATTTCTCAGCCACACATTATTCTGTGGTCTGTGGTACATTTCTGTGATATTTAACACTCCAAAAAAGCATTTAAAATTTTTATTTTGTTAAATTTCTCAGCCATACAGTATTTCATAGTCTGCAGTACATTTGTGTGATATGTAACACTCAAAAAAGAATAAAACTTTTTTGCTGGTTTCAATTTCTCAGCCATACAGTATATTGTAGTGTGGAATACATTTAAGTGATATCTAACACTACAAAAAGCATTTAAAAGTGTTTCTGGGTTCAATTACTCACCCATAAATTATTCCGTGGTGTGGGGTACATTTCTGTAATATGTAACAATTCCAAAAAGCGTTTAAAACATCTTCTGAGTTAAATTACTCATCCACACAGTATTCTGTGGTCTGGGGTACTGTCACGCACGCGCCCAGACTGGTTGGCGCGGGCATACGGGGGTGTGGCCCCACTGGACCACAGACCAAACTTCCCTGGAAGGGGCGTAACTAAGTAGCTTCCTAGGTGTTCGCTGGAGCCTCTGATGGTGAGGTCAGACTTGTACAATAGGAAGCTACCAGGTGCCACTCCAGGGTGATGTCTGGCTGTGGCTGCTGATCCCACTAAGGAATGGAGCGGGCACGGCTGGCACTCTGGCTGACAGGCGGGCATGGCTGGGACAGGCAGGCAGACGGGTACAACAGAGACACTGGCGGGCAGGCGGACACGGCTGGCTCTCTGGTAGGCAGGCGGGTACGGCTGGAACATAGGAAGAACCGGTAGGGACCGGTCTGCAGGCAGGCATGTGCCTGTTCAGACAGGAGGACTAAGTAACAAGTAGAGAAAGACCGCAAGAGCGGATGCAGAGCGAAAGCACAAGAGCTAGAACCAAGAACAGAAATGCAGGAGGCTGAGTACGAGTAGAAGGTGGAACTAAGAGAAGAGAAGGCAAAGCCAAGGACGGAGCCGCAAGAGGCGGAGCCAAGGGCGGAGACGCTGGAGGCGGAGCCAAGAGCGGAGACGCTGGAGGCGGAGCCAAGCGCGGAGACGCTGGAGGCGGAGCCAAGAGCGGAGACGCTGGAGGCGGAGCCAAGAGCGGAGACTCTGGAGGCGGAGCCAAGAGCGGAGACGCTGGAGGCGGAGCCAAGAGCGGAGACGCTGGAGGCGGAGCCAAGAGCGGAGACGCTGGAGGCGGAGCCAAGAGCGGAGACGCTGGAGGCGGAGCCAAGAGCGGAGATGCTGAAGGTAACGCCAAGAGCGGAGACGCTGGAGGCGGAGCCAAGAGCAGAGACGGAGCCAAGTGCAGAAACACAGGAGGCAGAGCCAGATAGAACCGCAAAGAGCGGAGCCACAGAGCAAAGCCAAAGAGTGCGAAGCAAGGTCTGAGTGCAGAGCCGCAAGAGTGCGGAGTGTAAGCAGACTGAGAACACAAGGAAAGACAAAGCAGGGAAGGAAGCCACAGACAAGGAGACCGAGAAAAGACAAAGTACAGACAAGGCAATGGAACAAGACACAGGGACAAAGACACAGGGACCAGGATATTCTGCCTCCTGAAGGGCGGACTACAAGATCAAGGCAATAGCACAGAGAAAAGCCTCCAGAGAGGGAGTAACTCAGAGCAAGGCCAGGCAAACTCAGCAGCTAAACACTAACTGAGCTAACACATTGCACAGGCCCAGACCACAGGGTGGAGCTGCACTATATACAGGAGGCCTCTTGATAATTGGTCAGGAACTGATTAGACAGATGCACCTGATTCCTATAAGAACCAGAGAGTTCAGGCGCCGGCCCCCTATACACATAGCCATAAAGCATGCAAAGAGCAGAGACACAGAACATGGAGCTGGCATGAAACAGAAACCACATCATGGCCTGGAGCAGTGGGTAAGATAGTGTGAGAGATGTGAGGCCATGCCGTGATGCCAGCAGAGTTGTTACAGGTACATTGGTGTGATAGCTATCCCTCCAACAAAGCACTCAAAAATGATGAGTTAAAATGATCACTCATACAGTATTCCATGGTGTGGGTTTTGTTTCTGTGATATCTGACAATTCGAAAAATCATCTAAATTTTTTTCTTGGTTAAATTACTCACCCATACACTTTTCCATGGTCTGGGGTAGATTAATGTGACATCTATCACTCAAAAAAGCGTAAAAATTTTTTGCTGGGTTAAATTTCTCAACCATACAGTATTGCGCGATTTGGGGTTCATTAATGTGATGGCTATTAATCCAAAAAAGCATTTAAAAACTTTTCTGAGTTGAATTTCTCAGCTATACAGTATTCCGTGGTCTGGGGTACATTTATGTGATATATAACATTCCAAAAGAGCATTAAAAATTTTACTGACTTAAATTTCTCAGCCATACACTATTCTGTGGTCTGGGGTAAAGTTCTGTACTATCTAACCCTCCAAAAAAAGTTTACAAATTGATCTGGATTCAATTACTCATCCATAAATTATTTCATCTTCTGGGGTACATTCTTGTGGTATCTAACACTCCAAAAAAGTTATCAAAAATGTATCTGGATTAAATCAGTTATCTATAGAGTATAACGTGTGGGTATATAACTTTAAAAAAAATGATCAAAAATAGAGTTTTACATATTCTACTTGACAAAGTGTGCATGCTTTTAAATATTATCCATTTTTTCAGCACACTTCTTTGTTGTAGTAGTCCATAGTTAGACTCGTAAATGCAACAAAAATACAGTGGCCTGTTTCACGTATGCGCTTTTTTGGGATGTAAAACCAATATTTTTTTTATGTTCTTTTTTTGGAAGGTACCGGTAATGCAATTTATTTTAAAATCTTTTATAACAGACACATTTACATTTTTTGAATACCTGTTATAATAGTCTAATTTATTAACAGCATGAAGTTATGTGTACAAGCTTTGCAATATAGCTTTTTGAGTTACATTGCACTTTTGTTGAAGGGGGGACGAGATATTCTAATAAAAATAAATAAATTAAAAAAGCAAAGTTAAGGTGTTAATAACTGTTTAAATAGTTGAATTTAACTACCAAATGTACCAGAAACATACTGCTTGTTGATACAAATTTCTTTCCATGTGTATACCCAATTAGTAATATAGTATTTTAGGGTTATGTACATTGCATTTTTTCCTAATTTTTGCAATAGCACCCTGTGCAGAATTGTCCCCTGCATAGGGCAATGCAGAAAGGGCAAAATTGTTTTAAATTATCACCAAGATCAGGAGAACACTATCTGATCCCTGCAGGGTCAACACTTCTCCTCTTGCCTGACTATCCATTGTCTGTCTTGTACGTTATATTTTTCGCAAGATTAGTTCTGTTTTCTCTGCCTATGCATAAACACCAGCATAGCAGATATTTGCACCAAAAATTGAATAATTTTTAGATCTACAATTGAAGAGGCCTAACAAGTTTGACACTGTAGATTGACACTGTAAAAGCTTGTAATTTACCATTGCTTACCATCCATTTTCCCCTATCCACATAGGTTGAGGTCACTGAAACATTAACAAAATACTAAAGAAGATGTTATAAAAAGTAAAAAAAAAATATACATATATATATATATATATATCTACTATATAAAGCTGAATGTGTGTATGTGTGTGTGTGTGTATGTATGTCCGGGATTGGCATCTACACCGTCGCAGCTACAGCCACAAAATTTTGCACAGTCACACGTCTGGACCCTGAGAGCGTCATAGGCTATGTTGTGAGGCGAAATTTTAACCCCGCGCGTTCCAATTCACCAAACTATTTTGCCCCTATCTACATAATGGGGAAAAAAGTGAAAGGAAAAGTGTTGGAGGTATCGCAGCTACAGAAACAAAATTTTGCACAGTCACACGTCTGGACCCTGAGAGCGTCATAGGCTACGTTGTGAGGTGAAATTTCAACCCCGTGCTTTCCAATTCACCAAACAATTTTGCCCCTTTCTACATAATGGGGAAAAATGTGAAAGGAAAAGTGTTGGAAGCGTCGCAGCTACAGAAACAAAATTTTGCACAGTCACACGTCTGGACCCCGAGAGCGTCATAGGCTACGTTGTGAGGTGAAATTTTAACCCCGCGCTTTCCAATTCACCAAACAATTTTGCCCCTATCTATATAATGGGGAAGAAGTGAAATGAAAAGTGTTGGAGGCGTCGCAGCTACAGCCACAAAATTTTGCACAGTCACACGTCTGGACCCTGAGAGCGTCATAGGCTATGTTGTGAAGTGAAATTTTAACCCCGCGCATTCCAATTCACCAAACAATTTTGCCCCTATCTACATAATGGGGAAAAAAGTGAAAGGAAAAGTGTTGGAGGAGTCGAAGCTACAGCCACAAAATTTTTCACAGTCACACGTCTGGACCCTGAGAGCGTCATAGGCTACGTTGTGAGGTGAAATTTTAACTCCGCGCTTTCCAATTCACCAAACAATTTTTCCCCTATCTACATAATGGGGAAAAGTGAAAGGAAAAGTGTTGGAGGCAAATTGACAGCTGCCAGATGTGAACAAGGGGGACTTAAAGAATGAGAGCGATGGCGCCAAAGAGTATATACCGTACAGTTGCTAAGGTGGGACCCCAACATGAGATACCACACATGGGGATAAGAACACACACACAAAATGCGCCACACACTACCACGTGCTTGAACACATATACCACCCTCAGCACACATTTCACCACGCATACACCAACCTCGCCACATAAAAGTCGAAACACAAAAGTCGCCGCTCAAAACTCACCACGCGCAAAACTCGCCACATGCAAAAACTAGGCTCACGCAAAACTCACCACAAGTGCAAAACTCACCTCATGGAAAACTCGCCACACGCAAAACTTGCACACGCGGAAAAATTGCCACATGCACTAAATTTGCAACACATGCAAAAGTTGCTTCACACATAACTTGCACATACTCAAAAGGCACCAGACATAAAACTCACCACGCGCAAAACTCGCCATGCGCAAAACTTGCTGCACACAACTTGCTACACTAACCTGTTACATGCAACTCGACACACAAAAAGTCGCTACGTGCATGTCGCCACACACAACTCAACACACACAACTTGACAAACGAAACTCGCCCTAAAACACACACAAGTCTGGTATTAGCCTTCAAAAATAAAAATCTGATTAATAAGCAGACAAACTACAAGAGCAACAAATGTTCCATATAGGAAATACAGCAGCTGTCAGTCACATGACCTGTCTATTATGTGTATGTGTGAGGTAATATATACTGCCAGGGGGGAGGGCTTCCTGTTGGCTGGGGATTTATCAGGCTGCCAATTTATCTTACAAATACTGAGGTAAAAATACTGAGCAAATAACGTGTTAACAAGGTCTAATACAGGAGATCACACAGGTATATACTATATACAGGGGAGATGACACACAGATATATACTATATACAGGAGAGATGACACACAGGTATATACTATATAGAGGAGGAGATGACATACAGGTACATACTATATACAGGAGGAGATGACACACAGATATATACTATATACAGGGGAGATGACACAGGTATATACTATATACAGGAGGAGATGACATACAAGTATATACTATATATAGGAGGAGATGACATACAGGTATATACTATATATAGGAGGAGATGACATACAGGTATATACTATATATAGGAGGAGATGACATACAGGTATATACTATATATAGGACGAGATGACATACAGGTATATACTATATACAGGAGGAGATGACATACAGGTATATATTATATACAGGAGGAGATGACACACAGGTATATACTATATACAGGAGCAGATTACCTACAGGTATATACTATATACAGGAGGAGATGACATACAGGTATATGCTATATATAGAAGATGACATACAGGTATATACTATATACAGGAGGAGATGACACACAGATATATACTATATACAGGGGAGATGACACAGGTATATACTATATACAGGAGGAGATGACATACAGGTATATACTATATATAGGAGGAGATGACATACAGGTATATACTATATATAGGAGGAGATGACATACAGGTATATACTATATATAGGAGGAGATGACATACAGGTATATACTATATATAGGAGGAGATGACATACAGGTATATACTATATATAGGAGGAGATGACATACAGGTATATACTATATACAGGGGAGATGACACACAGCAGGTATATACTATATACAGGGGAGATGACATACACGTATATACTATATACAGGAGATGACATACAGGTATATATTATATACAGGAGGAGATGACACACAGGTATATACTATATACAGGAGCAGATTACCTACAGGTATATACTATATACAGGAGGAGATGACATACAGGTATATGCTATATATAGAAGATGACATACAGGTATATACTATATACAGGAGGAGATGACACACAGATATATACTATATACAGGGGAGATGACACAGGTATATACTATATACAGGAGGAGATGACATACAGGTATATACTATATATAGGAGGAGATGACATACAGGTATATACTATATATAGGAGGAGATGACATACAGGTATATACTATATATAGGAGGAGATGACATACAGGTATATACTATATATAGGAGGAGATGACATACAGGTATATACTATATATAGGAGGAGATGACATACAGGTATATACTATATACAGGGGAGATGACACACAGCAGGTATATACTATATACAGGGGAGATGACATACACGTATATACTATATACAGGAGATGACATACAGGTGTATACTATATATAAGGGAGATGACAAACATGTATATACTGAGGTGAAAATGAAAAGGTGTGAGTGCAAAATGAGAGGAGTGAGGGAAAATAGTGTAGTGATCGGAAAATGACAGATGTGAGGTCGAAATGACAAGTGTTAGGGGGGAATGAGAGGAGTGAGGGAGAAAATGAGAGGTGTGAGGGAGAAAATGAGAGATGTGAGGGGGAAAATTAAAGATGTGATTGGTAAAATGAGAGGCGTGATGGGAAAATAAGAGAAGTGACGTGCTATAACTAACCACAGATATTTACTATGCCCAGGCAACGCCGGGCTCTTCAGCTAGTATATATATATATATATATATATATATATGTAAAAGAACACAGCAGCACATGTACATGAATCTAGGCCATGTGAAAACACAGACAAATGTTCGATATGAATCATACTTCTCAAAATTATTTTTTCATAAAAAAAATTTCCAAAAATTTGTACATGCCACTCTTGGGCCACCAGCCTACAACTTTCGACAAACATGTCACTCTGGGCTAAACCTACAATTTATGGGCAGGTAGAGTTGATTACCGCCACCTGCAAGGTCAATGGGAAGAGTGCAAGATCAGTCTGGATGCAGCCACATCCATATACTAAACAGAGAAAAAAAAAAAAAAAGCCAACCAGCACTCCCAATGTGAACACATGCAAGCTGCAAGCTGTATCATATAGATATAAAAGAACACAGCAGCACATGTACATGAATCTAGGCCATGTGAAAACACAGACAAATGTTCGATATGAATCATACTTCTCAAAATTATTTTTTCATAAAAAAAATTTCCAAAAAATTTTTTCATAACACTTACAGTTATAGATAAAATGAAGATTCTTACGCATAAATTGGCCAATTCATGTGTGCCCATCAACCACGGCAAGGTAATCTCCCTCTGATGGGTCCTACTCTACTGTACATGCCACTCTTGGGCCACCAGCCTACAACTTTGGACAAACATGTCACTCTGGGCTAAACCTACAATTTATGGGCAGGTAGAGTTGATTACCGCCACCTGCAAGGTCAATGGGAAGAGTGCAAGATCAGTCTGGATGCAGCCACATCCATATACTAAACAGAGAAAAAAAAAAAAAAAGCCAACCAGCACTCCCAATGTGAACACATGCAAGCTGCAAGCTGTATCATATAGATATAAAAGAACACAGCAGCACATGTACATGAATCTAGGCCATGTGAAAACACAGACAAATGTTCGATATGAATCATACTTCTCAAAATTATTTTTTCATAAAAAAAATTTCCAAAAATTTTTTTCAGAACACTTACAGTTATAGATAAAATGAAGATTCTTAGCGCATAAATTGGCCAATTCATGTGTGCCCATCAACCACGGCAAGGTGATCTCCCTCTGATGGGTCCTACTCTACTGTACATGCCACTCTTGGGCAACCAGCCTACAACTTTGGACAAACATGTCACTCTGGGCTAAACCTACAATTTATGGGCAGGTAGAGTTGATTACTGCCACCTGCAAGGTCAATGGGAAGAGTGCAAGATCAGTCTGGATGCAGCCACATCCATATACTAAACAGAGAAAAAAAAAAGCCAACCAGCACTCCCAATGTGAACACATGCAAGCTGCAAGCTGTATCATATATATATATATATATATATATATATATATATACTGTATATATATATATATATATATATATATATATATATATATATATATATATATATATATATATATATATATATATATATATATATATATATATATATATATATATATATATATATATATATATATTAAAACAATGTATTTGCGTTTGTAAAGTTCCAAAACTTTTTTTTATATCTAAAAAAATGTCAAATTTCAGAAAATTGCTTAAAAAACTAGAGGGTCAGAGGGAAAACTATAATAACATCATTATCTTTTAAAAAAAAAATACACGTCATTTGCTTAGGGGATGCTGAACTGAGTGGTTCCACTGGAGGATATTGGACTGGGCGATCCCACTGGCATTTCACGCTCTAGTACGGTCATGACAGTTAATACACATGCTCTTTGGGGATATTTCCTCCATGCTGTTAATGCATCATTGCAGTGAACGGTTGCTGTTAATCATGGGAATAGCAAAAAATCTTTATGGTTAGTATCTTATATTTGCATACTGTAGTGTATTTCTGTTTTTCATCTTTCCTTAAATATATAGTTGATTGCATCAACTGTTACATTCACACATCTGTGGCGCCCATGTCTGTAGCGCCACAAAATGCCTGCTTGTGTAATATAATTTATCTGTATTGCCAGCTATGGTGAAGGTTTTCTGATGTTTTAATTGCATCCACTAATTGTTGCCCGATCCCTTACTGGCAGACTGTACACCTTTGCCTGGACCAGGAAGTGTGCAGGATCCCTCAGAGGGGAGGAGGTGCTTGAGTAGTAGTAGTTTTTGAGGAAGAAGGAGTAGCACGATGGAGGTCCTGTATGTAGAGAAAAGCAGCATGCTCTCTGCAAGGATAGCTGCATAAAGCTGGGTACCAGTCCCTAGAGCACAGACACTTAGAGAGTCTGTGCTAAACTGTGAGTCTTCTCAGTCTTCATAGAAGTAGCAGAAGAGAACTTTTTGCCCAGAAATTCAGCAACTGCATGGAATCAAGGGCACTGTTGTAAGAAGAAGTAAGAGTTCTGACAGGCTTCACGTTGCCTGCTCGCTGGAAGGGATCACGGATCCAGTAACTGTTTAACTTGGATCCAAAGAATCATTTGCCAGAAGTATAATTAGCAGCAGGAAGGCTACACAACCTCACAGCAGAGAAACTGAACTTTCACCATGCAGGCCCGACCAAAACCCTGTAGGTGAATTGTATGGAAGTTTTTGGAACTGTTCACAGAACTGCAGTAAAAGATACAAACTGATCATTTCCCTGCCTAATGCTGATTATTCTCTGCTGCAAATTTCCTGCTCCAACTCCCCTGGGAGCCAGCCCTAGTTGGGAAAGGGTTAATCATCTTGCACTTTCCATCACCACCTAACTCCCAGGGACCCTCATCAGTGCTCGGGCATAACAGACCGAACATCCCAACTGGCGTCACAAACCTTTTTATTATTTTATTATCAACTCCCACAGTTGACAAAGACTGTCGCGCGCCCCTGGTTGGACCATACCAACACTCAGAACTTCTCAGAAGCACTGTGCACCAGTACCGTGACTGCAGCTGCCCGGCCGGGGTGGCACACATCTGTAGAACCGAGTCATGTCCAATTTTTCTTACAACTTTGCATTGTGCTGCTCCCCTGTTATTCATCCTGGAAATATATGAACCAGTTGACAACTGAGTAATAACATTCTCCTTGTCAATATAGTTTGTCTGTACACTGTCTAGTAAGTGCAAGCTTTGTCTGACATTATAGAGACACACTCTAGTGACAATGGGAAGGAAAACAATGGCAATTTATTCAATCATTTCCAGGAAGGATAACAGAGGAATGGCATGACAAGGTACTAAGAAAATATTCCCCAGAATTGATATTTCCTGGAGAATAAAAGCATTTACTGAAACAGACATGTCAGGAGAGCAGACTGGACATTTTCATACAACAAGGTATTTTAATGCCTCTAATAGACGTTTCTTTAAGTCTATTTATCGCTTTTCGACATTTTGCAGAATATCACATGGGATACGTAAATTCCCTTACTTTGCTTTTTTTTTTTTTAAAGTCACTTTTTATAACAAAAAAAAAAAAAAAAATCGACATTTTCATTAGAATTTTCAATAAGATTTTCATCAAGGAACGTTATAGTAATTAAAGGTGATGATTATTTTCAGATTTGAGTCTGACATTCTCCTGAACTGCAGTGTGATGGATGTCAGGTGAATAATTAATCATCCATTTTTCCTCATTTACCTGCACATTTGCATATGCCAGTGTTAAAAATGAAACTGGCACCATCAAATGTTTAATCTCTTAATCACCTTCTCAAGCTCCATCCAAGATCTGACCTTCAATATTTCTAATTATAAGTATTGACATTAGAGGTTTCTTCTATTCTTTTCTTTTTATTATATTCCATCACATTTTATTATTGGTTTTATTTTAGGTGCAGAATAGACCTTAATATTAAAGGGGTTGTCTGGGAATTGTAAATGATGAATGAATACTCACCCTCGCTGATCCCTTGCAGGAACCATGCTGGTGTTCACCCGCTCCCTGCTCATCTGCCCCTGCACACGGGAAATGGCTGATTATTGACTTTTTTATTTTATTTTTTCAGCAATAATTTTAATTCTCTGGAAAACTCCTTTAATATTTCAGTTTTAAAGGGGTAGTTCAGGAAATATAAATTTTAATAAATATTGTAACACAAATTAATCGGTCATTTGTGGATGTCATTATTTTTGCTCGTTACGGATATAGCAAAAACATATTATACCAATGTACACATCACAAATTATTGCCTGCAGGAGGTGGCTCTAGTTAGGTCATACACGTATACATACATACAAACATATGCATACACACATATACATACACACATACTGTACATACACACACATAGATAGACATACACACACATATAGATACATACATACATAAATACACATGCATAAACACACACACACATACTTGCTGAAAATTATAAAGAAAACAAAATAGTGGCACTCACCAAGCAATACATTTAAAAGTCCTTTTATTCTCCCACTTGGCGGGGTGAGGACATGCCTCAAGGGCGGCGGGTGTACACGAAGGTGCAAGGAGCAAACAGGACGATGGCCGTTTCGTGCCGACTGCGCTTCAACGGGTCCACACCTGGATCAAAATGAGAAAACAAATCCAAAAAATCACCTTGTCTAATTTGGCAAGATTTATTTTGCAAATTATGGTGGAAAATAAGTATTTGGTCATTAGTAGTGTTGAGCGATACCGTCCGATACTTGAAAGTATCGGTATCGGATAGTATCGGCCGATACCCGAAAAATATCGGATATCGCCGATACCGATATCCGATACCAATACAAGTCAATGGGACATCAAGTATCGGAATGTATCCTGATGGTTCCCAGGGTCTGAAGGAGAGGAAACTCTCCTTCAGGCCCTGGGATCCAAAGTGAGGTGTAAAATAAAGAATTAAAATAAAAAATATTGATATGCTCACCTCTCCGGCGGCCCCTGGACATCACGCTGGTAACCGGCCGGCTTCTTTGTTTAAAATGAGCGCTTTTAGGACCTGCGAATGACGTCGCGGCTTCTGATTGGTCGCGTGCCGCCCATGTGACCGCCACGCGACCAATCAGAAGCCGCGACGTCATTCGCAGGTCCTCAATTCCTAGAATTAGGAGTTTAGTGAATGAGAATGACGTCGCGGCTTCTGATTGGTCGCGTGGCGGTCACATGGGCGGCACGCGACCAATCAGAAGCCGCGACGTCATTCTCAGGTCCTAAAGGCGCTCATTTTAAACAAAGAAGCCGGCCGGTTACCAGCGTGATGTCCAGGGGCCGCCGGAGAGGTGAGCATATCAATATTTTTTATTTTAATTCTTTATTTTACACATCCCTATGGATCCGATACCGATACCCAATACCACAAAAGTATCGGATCTCGGTATCGGAATTCCGATACCGCAAGTATCGGCCGATACCCGATACTTGCGGTATCGGAATGCTCAACACTAGTCATTAGCAAAAGTTCATCTCAATGTTTTGTTTTAAATTCTTTGTTGGCAATGACAGTGGTTAAACGTTTTCTGTAAGTCTTCACAAGGTTGGCACACACTGTTAGTGGTATGTTGGCCCATTCCTCCATGCAGATCTCTTCTAGAGCAGTGATGTTTTGGGCCTGTCGCTGGGCAACACAGACTTTCAACTCCACCGAAAGTTTTCTATGGGGTTGAGATCTGGAGACCTGGCTAGGCCACTCCAGGACCTTCATGTGCTTCTTACAAAGCCACTCCATTGGTGCCCTGGCAGTGTGCTTGGGATCATTATCATGCTGAAAGACCAATCCACGTTTCATCTTCAATGCCCTTGCTGATGGAAGGAAGTTTGCACTCAGAATCTCACGATACATGGCCCCATTCATCCTTTCATGTATACGGATCAGTCGTCTTGGTCCCTTTGCAGAGAAACAGCCCTAAATCATGATATTGCCACCCCCATGCTTCACAGTAGGTATGGTGTTCTTTGGATGCAACTCAGCATTCTGTCTCCTCCAAACACAACAAATTTTGTTTCTACCAATCAGTTCTAATTTTGTTTCATCAGACCATATGACATTCTCCCAATACTCTTCTGGATAATCCAAATGCTCTCTAGCAAACTTCAGATGGGCCCAGACATGTACTGGCTTAATCAGGGGGACACATCTGGCACTGCAGGATCTAAGTCCCTGGTGACGTAATGTGTTACTGATGGTAGCCTTTGTTATGGTGGTACCAACTCTATGCAGGTCATTCACTAGGTCTCCGCATGTGGTTCTGGGATTTTTGCTCACCATTCTTGTGATCATTTTGACCCCACGGGGTGAGATCTTGTGTGGAGTCCCAGATCGAGGGAGATTATCAGTGGTCTTGTATGTCTTCCATTTTCTTATTATTGCTCCCACAGTTGATTTCATCACACCAAGCTGCTTGCCTATTGCAGATTTAGTCTTCCCAGCCTGGTGCAGGGCAACAATTTTGTTTCTGGTGTCCTTCGACAGCTCTTTGGCCTTCACATTAATGGAGTTTGGAGTGTGACTGTTTGAGGTCGTGGACAGGTGTCTTTTATACTGATAACAAATTCAAACAGGTGCCATTACTACAAGTAATGAGCGGAGGACAGAGGAGCCTCTTAAAGAAGAAGATACAGGTCTGTGAGAGCCAGAAATCTTGCATGTTTGTAAGTGACCAAATACTTATTTCCCACCATAATTTGCAAAATAAATCTTGCCAAATCAGACAAGGGGATTTTCTGGATTTGTTTTCCCATTTCGACTCTCATAGTTGTGGTCTACCTATGATGTCAATTACAGGCCTCTCTCATCTTTTTAAGTGGGAGAACTTGCACAATTGGTGGCTGACTAAATATTTTTTTTCCCCACTGTATATACACACACATACATACACGTACATATATATCCCCACACACATATACCTATTCAGACACATACATAAACACATACATATACACACATGCATACACCCACATGCATAAACACATACACACATATGCACATACATACTGTATATATATATATATATATATATATATATATATATATATATATATATATATATATATATATATATATATATATATATATATATATTGTAGGGATTTCACTCACTCAGCTGCGACGGCTGACACTCAGGAGACGTGTTCCTTTAAAGTTCACTGGGTTTATTGCTTCATAAACCATATGGCAAACAACAGAAAACAAATAGCCTTTGGTTCAGGTAAAGAAAAACAAGTGTCCAGTTCATCCGGCTCAGTCCTGAAGCCGTAAGACACTCAGGAGGGTTTCACCTCCACACATACCTACCTGTGTTAAGCATTAGGCTTTCTTTTATATGTCTAACCACACCCAGAACCCATCACATGACCAGACATGTGGTTGTGACATCACCACAGGTCCTGAAACACATATAGGTAGCCATGGTTACATCACAGCAACAAGCCATCTATAAGACACATATCTCCCATCGATTAGACATCCTTTAGCCACGCTACATACCTCCCCCCTCTGCCTAAAGCCGTGGGGCTTGGCACTTTCTCCCACTAGACAAGGGATTCTTGACAGGGCATCAGCATTACCGTGCAGCTTTCCGGCCCTATGTTCCACATGGAAACAGAAGTCCTGCAGGGCTAAGAACCAACGGGTGACCCTAGCATTTCTACCCTTCGTTTCCCTCATCCACCTAAGTGGGGCATGGTCGGATATCAGTCTAAATTTACGTCCCAGCAAATAGTACTGTAATGTGTCGACTGCCCATTTTATGGCCAAGCACTCCTTTTCAATGACTGAGTAGTTCTTTTCAGACGAGGACAGCTTCCTACTCAGATAGAGAACAGGATGCTCCTCTCCATGTAGTTCTTGGGAAAGGACTGCTCCCACCCCAACATCTGAGGCATCTGTCTGAAGAATAAACTCTTTCTTGAAGTTTGGGGCCATCAGAACGGGTTGCTTACATAAAGCCTCTTTCATTTCTTGGAAGGCTGAATCTGTTTCTTCGGACCACTTAACCATTACTGATTTTGTCCCTTTTAGCAGGTCAGTCAGAGGCGCCGCCATTGTGGCGAAGTTTGGGATGAACCTCCTGTAATATCCCACGATTCCCAGGAAGGCTTTAACTTGCTTCTTGGAAACTGGTTTTGGCCATGTTTGAATTGCCTCCACTTTACTGATTTGGGGTTTTATTTCTCCATGACCCACTATGTATCCAAGGTACTTAGCTTCTTCTTTACCCAATGCACACTTCTTCGGGTTTATTGTAAATCCGGCCTCTCTTATAGCATCAAACACCGCTTGGACTTTCTCCAGATGACTCTCCCAGTCCGGGCTAAAGATGACGATATCATCTAGGTACGCAGCAGCGTATGCCTTGTGGGGTGCAAGGACTCTATCCATAGCCCTTTGGAAGGTGGCCGGAGCTCCCTGTAGGCCAAATGGCATCCGGACATACTGGAAGCATCCATCTGGTGTAGAAAACGCCGTCTTCTCCTTGGCTTCCTGTGCCATGGGGATCTGCCAATACCCCTTCGTCAAATCCAAGGTGGTTATGTACCTGGCGGGCCCAAGCCTTTCGATGAGCTCATCAACTCGGGGCATGGGATATGCGTCGAACTTGGAGACCTCATTCAACTTCCTATAGTCGTTGCAAAATCTCCACTCCCCATCAGGTTTTGGGACCAGGACAATTGGGCTCGACCAACCGCTCTTGGATTCCTCAATGACTCCAAGCTTCAACATACGCTCCACTTCCTTGGAGACTATTTCTCGACGGGCCTCAGGAATTCTATAGGGCTTCACGTTCACGCGCACATGGGGCTCTGTCAGGACCTCATGCTCTATGACCTTCGTGTACCCAGGCAACTCGGAAAACAGGTCCCTGTTTTTCTGGAGTAACTCCCGGCATTGCTGTTTCTGGGACTCCGATAGCGTCTCCGCTATAGTAACCGCTCCAACCTCATCTTCTGGGTTGCTTAACAACGATGGAGTTACTGTCGGCTCTCTATCTTGCCACGGCTTGATAAGGTTGACATGGTATACTTGGAATGGTTTCCGTCTTCCTGGTTGGTGAATTTTATAGTTTACTTCACCAAGTTTCTCGACAACCTCATATGGCCCTTGCCATTTGGCCAAGAACTTGCTTTCCACTGTCGGAACTAACACAAGAACTCGGTCTCCCGGATTGAATTGCCTCACTCTTGCAGACCGGTTGTAGACCCTGGCCTGAGCTTCTTGTGCTTGGAGAAGGTGTTCTTTCACGATAGGCATCACCTTTGCAATCCTCTGCTGCATCAGGGCCACATGCTCAATGACGCTTCTGTGGGGCGTGACTTCGGCTTCCCAGGTTTCCTTGGCTATATCCAGGAGTCCTCGTGGATGTCGGCCATACAGAAGCTCAAACGGTGAGAAACCTGTGGAGGCCTGTGGAACTTCACGAATGGAAAACATCAAATAGGGTAAGAGACAATCCCAGTCTCTACCGTCTTTCTCTATAGCTTTTCTCAGCATGCTCTTCAGTGTCTTGTTAACTCTCTCAACAAGGCCATCTGACTGGGGATGGTACACCGAGGTCCTCAACTGGGAGATTTTCAGGGCTTTGCATAGTTCCCTCATCACCTTGCTCATGAAAGGTGTCCCCTGGTCAGTCAGGATCTCTTTCGGCAGACCTGTCCGGGAAAAGACATGGACCAACTCGCGAGCTATACTCTTTGAAGAAGAATTTCTCAAGGGAATTGCCTCAGGATAGCGTGTGGGGTAGTCCAGGATGACTAATATATACTGATGGCCCCGGGCTGATTTAACTAAGGGACCGACCAAGTCCATGGCAATTCTCTCGAATGGCACCTCAATAATGGGCAGTGGCACAAGGGGGTTCCGGAAATGAGGAGTGGGAGCAGTTAGCTGACATGTAGGGCAGGACCTGCAATAGTTCACTATTTCCCGGTGGCACCCAGGCCAATAGAACCTCTGCACAACCCGTTCCTGCGTTTTTTCCACCCCTAGGTGTCCACCCAAGATGTGTGAATGGGCCATGTCCAACACCTTCCGTCTATATGGACCCGGCACTACCAACTACTCTACCAACTCCTCCCTTATTTTCGTGACCCGGTACAACAACTCCCTGCTCATTAGAAAATGGGGAAATCTTGTGTCTGCCCCCGGCTCCTGTACCACCCCATCAATAACTGTGACATTATTAAAGGCTTCCCTCAGAGTGGGGTCCCTATGTTGGGCAGTCCCAAAATTTTCACCGGATACCTCTAACTCCAGAATGTCAGATGCAGGGGACACTCCCTCCTCATCTCCAGCCAGGACACAAAAAGGAAATCTGTCTGACTCTGGGTGTGGCACCACCCTTCCCGGGTTCACTGGTTCCCTACTCTTGCTAGGGAGCTCAGAACCTTTCCCCCACAAATCCCAAAACAAACAGAAATCCCGGCCAATAATTATAGGGTGCAACAAGTCCTGAACGACGCCGACTATGTGGGACTCCGTGCCACATGTAGTTTCAATGTTCACACTGGCCACAGGGTAGTCCTTTGCATCACCATGTATGCACCGCACTCCGACCTTCTTTCCCGGGAGCAGGTGGAGAGGAAAAGTGGCCCTCACCAGGGTCACTAGGCTCCCCGAGTCTAACAGTGCCGTTACTGCTTGACCGTTCACCTTCACGGGACATGCTTGAGGTCCCTCGTTGGGCGGAGAGTTCACACTGCAAGCTGGATACGCATAGTATGAACAACGGCGTCCCATGCTGCAGTCCATCTGCTCAGTGGTTTGGGAACAACGGGCAGCTATATGTCCTGGCTTGTGGCCCCTCCAACAAATAATATCACCCGTGGGGACCTTGGGCACCACCTCCCCCGCCCTTTGTGACCTTGGATGCACCACCCCTTTTTGGGACTCAGCTGCCTTCTGGGATCCCCAGTACGGCATGGGCTGCCTCCCGAAGGAGCCTTCCAACCCTTGGTACCTCTCAACCAGTCCGATCAGCTCGTCGGCATTCTGGGGATCACCCTGGGCAACCCAAGACTGTATAGGCCTCGGGAGGGAATGGACAAACCGATCCATCATCACCCGTTCTACCATCTGTGCAGGCGCAGAGGACTCTGGCTGCAGCCATTTCTGGACCACGTGCAACAGATCAAACATTTGGGAACGAGGTGGTTTGTCCCGGTGATAGCCCCAGGAGTGAACTCGCTGTGCCCTGACAGTCAGTGTCACCCCCAAACGTGCGAGAATCTCGGCTTTCAATTTGTGATACTCTTTGGCATCCTGCAAGGTCAAATCATAGTACGCCTTCTGGGGTTCTCCCGTCAGGTATGGCGCAAGTACCTCTGCCCACTGCTCTGGCGGAAGTTTTTCCCTCTCAGCGACCCTCTCAAACACCGTCAGGAAGGCCTCAACATCATCCCCGGGAGTCATTTTCTGCAATGCGCGTCTTACCGTTTTCCGGACGTGGGTGTCATCAGCCAAACCTGGGGTTGGGGCGCTCGCCTTGCCCTGGATGGCGGTTGCCAGAAGCTGCATCTGCTGCTGATGCTCCTGCTGGCTCTGCTGCATCTGTTGCCGTTGCTCCTGCTGGCTCTGCTGCATCTGCTGCTGGCTCTGTTGTAACTGCTGCCGTTGCTCCTGCTGGCTTTGTTGCATCTGCTGCCGTTGCTCCTGCTGGCTCTGTTGTATCTGCTGCATCAACAGCCTGTTGGTCTCTTGCTGCCTTTTCTCCTGCTGTGACTGCATCTGGACCAATTGTTTCAGCAGGTCCTCCATTTTCTCCGGCAATGCTTGCTGGCTTGCAACAGCCTTGACCCAGGACATTCAAAATAAACTCACGTCTCCGCTGGGAACGCTGCCCGCATTCTCCACCAATTGTAGGGATTTCACTCACTCAGCTGCGACGGCTGACACTCAGGAGACGTGTTCCTTTAAAGTTCACTGGGTTTATTGCTTCATAAACCATATGGCAAACAACAGAAAACAAATAGCCTTTGGTTCAGGTAAAGAAAAACAAGTGTCCAGTTCATCCGGCTCAGTCCTGAAGCCGTAACACACTCAGGAGGGTTTCACCTCCACACATACCTACCTGTGTTAAGCATTAGGCTTTCTTTTATATGTCTAACCACACCCAGAACCCATCACATGACCAGACATGTGGTTGTGACATCACCACAGGTCCTGAAACACATATAGGTAGCCATGGTTACATCACAGCAACAAGCCATCTATAAGACACATATCTCCCATCGATTAGACATCCTTTAGCCACGCTACAATATATATATATATATGTATGTATATACAGAAACATACAAACAACCACACATTTACTAATATTCTATGATATCAGGTGTACAGCAGTTGTCTGGCACATAGTTCATAGATCAGCTGGAGAGGGCTGCAGATGTTGAAACAATTGAAATGGGGACTCAGCAGAGAGGACTGATATCAGCTTCATGCTCCTGCCATGCTGTAAGCCCTTTTCCCCCGACCTCTTCTCTGTGAGGAGATGCTGCTGGGAATGTAACAGTGGAGGAAGCAGAAAACCCACTGTAAAGGTACCGTCACACTAGAGGATATCGCTAGCGATCCGTGACGTTGCAGCGTCCTCGCTAGCGATATCGTCCAGTGTGACAGGCAGCAGCAATCAGGCCCCTGCTGTGCTGTCGCTAGTCGGGGAAGAAAGTCCAGAACTTTATTTGGTTGCTGGACTCCCCGCAGACATCGCTGAATCGGCGTGTGTGACACCGATTCAGCGATGTCTTCACTGGTAACCAGGGTAAACATCGGGTTACTAAGCGCAGGGCCGCGCTTAGTAACCTGATGTTTACCCTGGTTTCCATCCTAAAAGTAAAAAAACAAACACTACATACTTACCTACAGCCGTCTGTCCTCCAGCGCTGTGCTCTGCTCTCTTCCTGCACTGACTGTGAGCGTCGGTCAGCCGGAAAGCAGAGCGGTGACGTCACCGCTCTGCTTTCCGGCCGCTGTGCTCACACAGACAGTACAGGAGGAGTGCAGAGCACAGCGCTGGAGGACAGACGGCTGTAGGTAAGTATGTAGTGTTTGTTTTTTTTACTTTTAGGATGGTAACCAGGGTAAACATCGGGTTACTAAGCGCGGCCCTGCGCTTAGTTACCCGATGTTTACCCTGGTTACCGGCATCGTTGGTCGCTGGAGAGCGGTTTGTGTGACAGCTCTCCAGCGACCAAACAGCCATGCTGCAGCGATCCGGATCGTTGTCGGTATCGCTGCAGCGTCGCTTAGTGTGACGGTACCTTAAGTCCTGCTCCTCCTCCACTATTGTTCCCAGTGTGCTGTGCAGCCTGTGCTCCCTGACTACAGATGAATACTCACCATTGAGGCATGCCATGCAGGAAGCCCGAAACAGCAGTCAATGAGCGCTCTCACCAGTCGGGTGGGGGAAGCATTCATTGGCCAGCATCTCTCGCTCTGTGGAAGCACTCAGTGCACCACCCTCTCCCTGGCTTTTGGTTTCAGAATGATTACAGGCTGGAGAGAGGAGTGTTCGGTGTCAAGCAGCACTGGGCCCTTTGACTAAGTGGCCCCATAATGGAAGGGGGGTTGCAGCTATGGGCAGTACGTCCCGGCTTGTATGGCCCCCCTTCACCTTCAAACTCTGGTGCAGCTGTCTCGGCGGCATGTCCGCACCTGCTATAGCCCCAATTCATCAAAGAAATTTCACTAGAATTCAGAAAAAAATTGCTTTGAAAACTCGTAAAATTCAGAGTGGCGCAAAAAAGTTTGCCACTTTTAGTTTTTTTCATGCCAGTTTCTGCCAGCTCCGCCAAAAGGGGCATAGCTGAGGAAGAAGAGGCGCACAATGGGCACGTCATGCCACAGCTCATTTAATTCATCATGAGCATTGACAATTCTTACACCAGAAGTTTTATTCCAATCAGGGATTGGAGTAATACTTCAGGCATGGCATATGGAGGTGTACACCACTTATCAGAAACTCCTGATTCATCTCTTTAGGAATCTAGAGGATCTGATGCCTACATGCCCCCTCGTCAAAACCGGTGACAACATTGACTGTCTTCGTGAATCGTGGCCTAAATTTTTACAGATCTTGAAATGCATAATTGGGCCATAATATAAACTAATCCCTTATTATGTTCATGCTAATTTGTTCTGGAACATCACTTTTTTTTTCTCCACCAGCTTCTCATGTAAACTCTGGTTCAAGTAGTTAAGGTCCCATGCATCAATTTGGGTTTGAGTGTTTTAGTGCTTCCATATCGCCTCGTCTGCCTCGTGCTACGTTGGTGGCGCTGATGATGACGTCTGCGACTCTGGGGTTTCCACAAGATCTGCCGGTGACGGAAAATTTTCGGCGGATCTGTCGAAATTCAACTCTGGATTTTTTAAAGCATCCTCTGGCATGTCTACAAACATGTTATCAGATGTGCTATTTAAATGCAAAAATATTTTATGTGATAATAAAAATGACAAGTATATTAGTTACAATGGTATTTCACATTCCAATAAACATGCGTTCTATTTATCACGTAGGCAAAAATATGGTATGGATGTGTATGACCACGGATACTGGGAAAAATTGTATATTTGAAGATATGATTCTAATTTAATGAATAACACTTACATTGCTGTACCACCACAGGGTGACAGGTTTCCTTTCATGCATGCAATATTGCTCTAGGCAAGTAAACCTGCCAGCATGCTTTAAAGAAAAGAAAGAGCGCATCTGCTAATGAGCGGCATCATGGGATATACCTACAAGGAGTATTTGTCTATAAGAACAATAAAACCGTGCTTGTATAACCCACCAGTAACATTTCTTATAGGACAGCACCAAAAAATACAAATCCAAGCAAGATAAAAATGAGGACAGCTCCAAGACGTTGGATGAAAACAGCAAAAGTCCGATGGTCCCTGAATGCAAAATTTGGACCTAAATACGCGTTTCGCCCCTCTGGCCCACAGGGGCAAGATACAGAATGATGCACAAAATTTGGACCTGGGCCCCCACCTGCATGTTGGTCAGATGTATGAGCTCCTGTAGCGTTCTACAGACTATAAAAACATGCGTATTGACCCCCCCAGGTATTTATGACTCCCTCCAGTCTCCTTGTTATAATGTCCCCCATTCGGTCCCCTTTCCTGTAATAATGCAACCCGCTCGCACCCTCTGTACCCGCGAACATTATGCCCATGGATAAAAGGGATTGTTTGCTACAGGAAGCAGGTGGCGGCAGCAGACAAACAGCTAAGCTTGTAATATACGCTATTCTATCCAAGGGGAAGAACTTGGCTTCTTTTAGTTGCCTTCACCCATCACAGGATATTATTTCTGAAACGTAATAAATGGTCATGGACACAGCAAGGACAGCGGAGGAGTGATGGCAACACAATAGGAAATTACAAATAGTCAGAAATTAGTGGGCAGTAATAGAGTCCCAAAACTTGATTGTACACAATATGATAGATAGATATATACTATATACCTCTTATTGAATAATATACAATATATCTTTTTATAAATACTGGCATTTATTTAGAGGATTCAAATTTACAGTTGCAAATTGATGATATCATGCAGAAATATTAGCTGCTGCTGATCCATACATGGCCGTTTGGACGTTGGCACACGACCACTTTTCCCCTTGTGCCTCGTTCACATCTTCAGTATTTGGTCAGTATTTTACATCAGTATTTGAAAGCCAAAATCAGGAGAGGAAGAATGAGAGGAAACTGATAATAAAGATACGTGCCCCGCTTTTGCATTTTTCACCCACTCATAGTTTTGGCTTACAAGAACTTATGTAAAATACTGAACAAACACTGATAGTGTGACTACAGCCCTACACATCCACTCACTCCTGAAATGTTCCCAGCAGCTGTTCCGGCATCTCTTTACATCTTTATATGTCAAATGGGCTGGAAAGAAAAGGGAGGAAACATGATGCCCACTGGTCCAATAACTTAAAGATGTATTTGTAAGGCTGGAGTCACACTAGCGAGTTTTACGGACGTAAGAGTGCAGAAAATACGTCCGTAAAACTCGCCAAACAAACGTCCCAATGCTTCTCTATGCCCCTGCTCCTATCTGCCGTATTTTCCTGATCAGTATTATACGGCTTTCTACGGCCGTAGAAAATCGCAGCATGCTGCGATTGTCACCGTATTGCGCAAAAAAAATGCCAATGAAAGTCTATGGAAGCCAGAAAAATACGGATTACACACGGACCAGCAGTGTGACTTGTGAGAAATACGCAGCGCTGTTAGAGAGAAAAGCCGGTAATTCAGTGCGGTGTACAGTAAAATCACATTGACAGCTTCCAGTAGAATAGGTAGAATAAATGTGTACACATAGAATAGGTATATATATATATATATATATATATATATATATATATATATATATATATATATATATATATACATATATATATATATATATATATATATATATATATATATATATATATATATGTCAGTAGCAGAGAATCGCTCCACAACAGTAATTAATCTGACAGATCATGTCCTGAAAGACTCGCATCTCTCGGTACTATCCAAAAGACTGAATTATTGCTTACCAGAAGAATTTAATATAGTGGACTTTAAGATTGACTTGTATAAAGCAGTGAGAAAGATACACTTGTTTAAATCTTTTTTGCCTACTAATAAATCAACTATGTCAAAATCTACTCCACCTGAGGTATTTCCTGATGAAATACCTTGTCAGGTTGGCCCCCTGGGTTTTATGATCACAGAAGGCCCAATAGGAGATACTCGGGAAGATGCACGTCTGCTTCTTAGTCTCACTGATCCTGTTCCCATTATGAACACTAGAACACATATCCCGGTTTTACCGTTCACTGGAGGAGTAAAATCCACATATATGCCCCCGGTCTCCCCCGGCAATGTCATTGATATCTTTGAAACCCAGGTTTTAAAAGATATTGAAGCCATACTATATAAAAAATTCCCTAATAATTTGGTCCCTGAGGAATTACGGGCTTTAAAGGAGATACAGGGGTGGACTGATACCATAGTGCGGGCCGCAGACAAAGGAGGCAATACTGTCCTCCTGTCTAGTGAGTACTATAAAAATGAAGCTCTGAGACAATTATCAGATAGTAATACCTATGTTAAATTAAAGGGGGACCCGACTGCTAATTTTAAAAATGGTCTTCGTTCGTTGCTTAGACGACATGTAGAAAAGAAAGTCCTGTCAGAAAAACAAGCATCCAAACTTTTGACAGACTACCCGAGGAAGGCGCATTGGTATCACATACCGAAAATACATAAGTCCCTAAAAAAACCTCCAGGTCGTCCAATTGTATCGGGTAGAGTTGAGCGACCTTGACCTTTTTAGAGTCGAGCCGGGTTTCGCGAAACCCGACTATCTCAAAAGTCGGGTCGAGTGAAATCGGCCGATTATGACGTAAAGTCGGGATCGACCGAAACACGAAACCCAATGCAAGTCAATGGGGCAGCATAGTCGGCAGTGAGTGGGGGCCAGGAAAACACCTAGAGTGCCCATTTTAATGTCAAAACCATCCATTCTTCTTAATGAAGCTTGTCAAGCGTAATTTACCTTATAATAATTGGAAGGCATTTGAAATTGGGGGTCATTTGGCTAAAGTTGTGTGGGGTAGGGCTGGTTCAAGTAATTAGTGGGCCCAGGAAATCTGGACCACGTCACGGCAGTGGAGCAGGGAGAGGTAAGTATTTCAACTTTGCAAGTGCTGTGATCCTGAGCAAGCAGGGGGGGCCCACTTGTTGGCATTGGCACTGGCACAGGGCCCCTCAAAGTACAGCGGTGTGTTTGCACGGCGGGGGCGCCTCCCACCGGCAGCAACACTTTTGCGTACTATGAGAGGCCCTGTGCCAGTGACGTCGCCAACTAGTATTCCTCCCCCAACCTGATGAAGGAACCTGCACTTTCATCTGCACCTTCCTCTTTGTCCCCGTGTAAGGTGGTATGGTATGCGGGAAGAGCAACCTGACTTTCAGCAGGGTCACAATGTTGTTGTGTAGCATGCACGGGGAATGTTGCGTTATGGGTCAATGTACCAGCAGACTCATCTATCACTGGCTGGGCAATGGGCACGATGAAGTGGAAACACAGATATAGGCCCAAAGAATAAAGTGGGCTAAATGCAGTTCAAAATTGGTAACACAGGAATAACCAGGGGGCATTGCAGTGGAGGACAACTGGAATGAGAGGCTGACACAGAGAGTAGGGCCAAATCAGTAAGTAGTCGAAATGCAGTTCAAAATTGGCAACCGTAGTAAACAGGCGGCACAGCTTTGTTCAGTGGAGGAGAACAGCAAGGAGTGGCAGACACCGATAGTAGGCCCCAACCCAACTAGTAGGCCAAATGCAGTCTAACATTAACAACTACTTAACGAGAGCCTGAAAATGGAATTTCAGGACAGGAAACCAGGAGAACAGCAAGGAGTGGCAGACACCGATAGTAGGCCCCAAACCAACTAGTACGCCAAATGCAGTTGTTCCATTTAACCACAATTTAATGAGAGCCTGAAGATAGAAGCTCAGGAAAGGCAACCTGGGGAACACCTTGGAGTGTAACACACCATCTCTCTCCACCCCATACCCATTTTGTAGGCCTAATGCAGTGTACTTTTCTACAACTACTAAACGAGTCGGAAGACCGAAGCAATGGCAAGGAAACCTGGGGAACACCTTGGAGTGTAACACACCATCTCTCTCCACCCCATACCCAATTTGTAGGCCTAATGCAGTGTAGTTTCCAAGAACTACTAAACGAGAGCCGGAAGATCGAAGCTCAGGAAAGGCAACCTGGGGAACACCTTGGAGTGTAACACACCCTCTCTCTACACCCCATACCCAATTTGAAGGCCTAATGCAGCGTAGTTTCCAACAACTACTAAACGAGAGCCGGAAGATCGAAGCTCAGGAAAGGCAACCTGGGGAACACCTTGGAGTGGAACACACCCTCTCTCTACACCCCATACCCAATTTGAAGGCCTAATGCAGTGTAGTTTCCAAGAACTACTAAACGAGAGCCGGAAGATCGAAGCTCAGGAAAGGCAACCTGGGGAACACCTTGGAGTGTAACACAACGTCTCTCTACACCACGGAAGGGCTGATTCTTAGGAAGGAAGGCTGTTGGAAATAAGCATTGCGCGTCCGAGGGTGATTATATTCTTATTAGGTATATACTCACCCTCGGACGCGCCCTGCTTCTTTATTTGGAATGAATGTTTATTTGCAATGTGGTGTTGACTTTCTCTATTATTTTGGTAATTAATGATTTTATTATTTTCATTGTTTTGCATCTTCTCGGCAATAATATAAAGAAGACGCGACAGGACAACACTCGGTGGATGCCATATGTGTGTTTTCAATTGAAAAAACCTTTCAGTTAACTACTTGCAGGAGAAAGTAATTGTAGCTGGTGGCCATTTTTAGTACTGTACCAGATTTTAGTTGTGTGTTTGTTTTTAATGTTAAAATGTCTGCATTTGATATCTCACCAGTATTTTCTTTTTTATAAGCAAAATACTTTTTTTTTTATTTTATGATGTTGGTTCAAGGGGTACACGGGCAGCAGTAGACAGGTCAGTGGAGGCCTAGTGGAAGGAGGGACCGCAGACAGGCTTCGAAGCCCTAACATAATAAATTGGGCTGCCTGTAGGCAATTTAAAATTGGTTCCAGGGGAACACGGGCAGCAGTAGACAGGTCAGTGGAGGCCTAGAGGAAGGAGGGACCGCAGATGCGCCAATGTTTCCCCCATACCAAATTTGTAGGCCTAATGCAGTGTAGTTTCCAACAACTACTAAACGAGAGCCGGAATATCGAAGCTCAGGAAAGGCAACCTGGGGAACACCTTGGAGTGTAACACACCCTCTCTCTACACCCCATACCCAATTTGAAGGCCTAATGCAGTGTAGTTTCCAAGAACTACTAAACGAGAGCCGGAAGATCAAAGCTCAGGAAAGGCAACCTGGGGAACACCTTGGAGTGTAACACAACGTCTCTCTACACCACGGAAGGGCTGATTCTTAGGAAGGAAGGCTGTTGGAAATAAGCATTGCGCGTCCGAGGGTGATTATATTCTTATTAGGTATATACTCACCCTCGGACGCGCCCTGCTTCTTTATTTGGAATGAATGTTTATTTGCAATGTGGTGTTGACTTTCTCTATTATTTTGGTAATTAATGATTTTATTATTTTCATTGTTTTGCATCTTCTCGGCAATAATATAAAGAAGACGCGACAAGACAACACTCGGTGGATGCCATATGTGTGTTTTCAATTGAAAAAACCTTTCAGTTAACTACTTGCAGGAGAAAGTAATTGTAGCTGGTGGCCATTTTTAGTACTGTACCAGATTTTAGTTGTGTGTTTGTTTTTAATGTTAAAATGTCTGCATTTGATATCTCACCAGTATTTTCTTTTTTGTAAGCAAAATACTTTTTTTTTTATTTTATGATGTTGGTTCAAGGGGTACACGGGCAGCAGTAGACAGGTCAGTGGAGGCCTAGTGGAAGGAGGGACCGCAGACAGGCTTCGAAGCCCTAACATAATAAATTGGGCTGCCTGTAGGCAATTTAAAATTGGTTCCAGGGGAACACGGGCAGCAGTAGACAGGTCAGTGGAGGCCTAGAGGAAGGAGGGACCGCAGATGCGCCAATGTTTCCCCCATACCAAATTTGTAGGCCTAATGCAGTGTAGTTTCCAACAACTACTAAACGAGAGCCGGAATATCGAAGCTCAGGAAAGGCAACCTGGGGAACACCTTGGAGTGTAACACACCCTCTCTCTACACCCCATACCCAATTTGAAGGCCTAATGCAGTGTAGTTTCCAAGAACTACTAAAGGAGAGCCGGAAGATCGAAGCTCAGGAAAGGCAACCTGGGGAACACCTTGGAGTGGAACACACCATCTCTCTACACCCCATACCCAATTTGAAGGCCTAATGCAGCGTAGTTTCCAACAACTACTAAACGAGAGCCGGAAGATCGAAGCTCAGGAAAGGCAACCTGGGGAACACCTTGGAGTGGAACACACCATCTCTCTACACCCCATACCCAATTTGAAGGCCTAATGCAGCGTAGTTTCCAACAACTACTAAACGAGAGCCGGAAGATCGAAGCTCAGGAAAGGCAACCTGGGGAACACCTTGGAGTGGAACACACCATCTCTCTACACCCCATACCCAATTTGAAGGCCTAATGCAGCGTAGTTTCCAACAACTACTAAACGAGAGCCGGAAGATCGAAGCTCAGGAAAGGCAACCTGGGGAACACCTTGGAGTGTAACACAACGTCTCTCTACACCACGGAAGGGCTGATTCTTAGGAAGGAAGGCTGTTGGAAATAAGCATTGCGCGTCCGAGGGTGATTATATTCTTATTAGGTATATATTCACCCTCGGACGCGCCCTGCTTCTTTATTTGGAATGAATGTTTATTTGCAATGTGGTGTTGACTTTCTCTATTATTTTGGTAATTAATGATTTTATTATTTTCATTGTTTTGCATCTTCTCGGCAATAATATAAAGAAGACGCGACAGGACAACACTCGGTGGATGCCATATGTGTGTTTTCAATTGAAAAAACCTTTCAGTTAACTACTTGTAGGAGAAAGTAATTGTAGCTGGTGGCCATTTTTAGTACTGTACCAGATTTTAGTTGTGTGTTTGTTTTTAATGTTAAAATGTCTGCATTTGATATCTCTCCAGTATTTTCTTTTTTGTAAGCAAAATACTTATTTTTATATTTTCTGATGTTGGTTCCAGGGGTACACGGGCAGCAGTGCCCTGGTCAGTGTAGTAGTAGTTGAAAGAATGGACCGCAGACAGGCATCGAAGGCCTAAAATAAAAAAATTGGGCTGGCTGTAGGCAATTTTAAATTGGTTCCAGGGGTACACGGGCAGCAGTGGTGTGGTCAGTGGAGGCCTAGTGGAAGGAGTGACCGCAGACAGGCATCGAAGGCCTAAAATAATAACACATGGCTGTAGGCAATTTTAAATTGGTTCCAGGGGTACACGGGCAGCAGTGGTGTGGTCAGTGGAGGCCTAGTGGAAGGAGTGACCGCAGACAGGCATCGAAGGCCTAAAATAATAACACATGGCTGTAGGCAATTTTAAATTGGTTCCAGGGGTACACGGGCAGCAGTGGTGTGGTCAGTGGAGGCCTAGTGGAAGGAGTCACCGCAGACAGGCATCGAAGGCCTAAAATAATAACACATGGCTGTAGGCAATTTTAAATTGGTTCCAGGGGTACACGGGCAGCAGTGGTGTGGTCAGTGGAGGCCTAGTGGAAGGAGTCACCGCAGACAGGCATCGAAGGCCTAAAATAATAACACATGGCTGTAGGCAATTTTAAATTGGTTCCATGGGTACACGGGCAGCAGTGGTGTGGTCAGTGGAGGCCTAGTGGAAGGAGTCACCGCAGACAGGCATCGAAGGCCTAAAATAATAACACATGGCTGTAGGCAATTTTAAATTGGCTCCAGGGGTACACGGGCAGCAGTGGTGTGGTCAGTGGAGGCCTAGTGGAAGGAGTCACCGCAGACAGGCATCGAAGGCCTAAAATAATAACACATGGCTGTAGGCAATTTTAAATTGGTTCCAGGGGTACACGGGCAGCAGTGGTGTGGTCAGTGGAGGCCTAGTGGAAGGAGTCACCGCAGACAGGCATCGAAGGCCTAAAATAATAACACATGGCTGTAGGCAATTTTAAATTGGTTCCAGGGGTACACAGGCAGCAGTGGTGTGGTCAGTGGAGGCCTAGTGGAAGGAGTGACCACAGACAGGCATCGAAGGCCTAACATAACAAAAATGTCAATACAATGGTATTGTCAGTGGCAGGCATTGAAGGATGTCAGCGCATAGACTAAACATTGGTGGAGCTGTGAGATAATTTTGCAAGTGGTAGAGCACTGTTTGAGCTGGGGTGGGGGGAAACTGTCTTGTGGCCGCGGTACAGGCCCAGGGCCCCTCATATTACAACGGTGTGTCTGACGTTGGGTGCGCACCACCACCGCCAGAGACACTTTATTGTACTAGGAGGGACCCAGTGGCAGTGCCGTCGACCAAAAGCGGGCTCACCCACCTCTTCAGACAAACTGCACTCTCACGGGTGCTGTCGCCAAGTGTCGATACCACGGCCCCGTGTGGGGAGTTTGGCCATTTAGTGAGGTGTAAACATGTCGTATGCTGGACAATCAGGTGCTGAAAATTACGAGATTGGAAAAGGCATTCAGAATAGTCCACAGGCAAGACCTTTTCATAGGAAAGCTAGGTGTCAGCCGGGCAAGGTGGGGCAAAAGATTTCGAAATCCAGTTGTGGTTCATTTTAATGAAGGTTAGATCATCTACATTTTGGGTAGCCAGACGAGTCCTTTTTTCTGTTAGTATTGAACCTGCAGCACTGAATACTCTTTCTGATAGGACACTAGCTGCCGGGCAAGCAAGCTCCTGCAATGCATATTCTGCCAATTCTGGCCAGGTGTCTAATTTTGATGCCCAGTAATCAAATGGGAATGACGGTTGAGGGAGAACATCGATAAGGGATGAAAAATAGTTTGTAACCATACTGGACAAATGTTGTCTCCTGTCACTTTGAATTGATGCTGCAGTACCTGTCCTGTCTGAGGTCATAGCAAAATCACTCCACAACCTGGTCAGAAAACCCCTCTGGCCAACGCCACTTCTGATTTCTGCCCCTCTAACTCCTCTGGTCTGCTGGCCCCTGCAGCTCGTGTGAGAACGATCACGGGCGCTGTGTGCAGGGAATGCCAGAAGCAAACGGTCAACAGGAGTTGATTGTTTGGTTGCTAATATTAGTTCCAAGTTCTCATGTGGCATTATATTTTGCAATTTGCCTTTATAGCGAGGATTAAGGAGGCAGGCCAACCAGTAATCGTCATCATTCATCATTTTAGTTATGCGTGTGTCCCTTTTGAGGATACGTAAGGCATAATCCGCCATGTGGGCCAAAGTTCCAGTTCTCAAATCTGCGGTTGTGCTTGGTTGAGGGGCAGTTTCAGGCAAATCCACGTCACTTGTGTCCCTCAAAAAACCAGAACCCGGCCTTGCCGCGCCACCAATTTCCAGTGGCCCCGGAAAAGCTTCCTCATTAAAAATATAATCATCCCCATCATCCTCCTCGTCCTCCTCTTCGCCCGCTACCTCGTCCTGTACACTGCCCTGGCCAGACAATGGCTGACTGTCATCAAGGCTTTCCTCTTCCTCAGCTGCAGACGCCTGATCCTTTATGTGCGTCAAACTTTGCATCAGCAGACGCATTAGGGGGATGCTCATGCTTATTATGGCGTTGTCTGCACTAACCAGCCGTGTGCATTCCTCAAAACACTGAAGGACTTGACACATGTCTTGAATCTTCGACCACTGCACACCTGACAACTCCATGTCTGCCATCCTACTGCCTGCCCGTGTATGTGTATCCTCCCACAAAAACATAACAGCCCGCCTCTGTTCACACAGTCTCTGAAGCATGTGCAGTGTTGAGTTCCACCTTGTTGCAACGTCTATGATTAGGCGATGCTGGGGAAGGTTCAAAGAACGCTGATAGGTCTGCATACGGCTGGAGTGTACGGGCGAACGGCGGATATGTGAGCAAAGTCCACGCACTTTGAGGAGCAGGTCGGATAACCCTGGATAACTTTTCAGGAAGCACTGCACCACCAGGTTTAAGGTGTGAGCCAGGCAAGGAATGTGTTTCAGTTGGGAAAGGGAGATGGCAGCCATGAAATTCCTTCCGTTATCACTCACTACCTTGCCTGCCTCAAGATCTACAGTGCCCAGCCACGACTGCGTTTCTTTCTGCAAGAACTCGGACAGAACGTCCGCGGTGTGTCTGTTGTCGCCCAAACACTTCATAGCCAATACAGCCTGCTGACGTTTGCCAGTAGCTGCCCCATAATGGGAGACCTGGTGTGCAACAGTGGCAGCTGCGGATGGAGTGGTTGTGCGACTGCGGTCTGTGGACGAGCTCTCGCTTCTGCAGGAGGACGAAGAGGAGGAGGAGGGAGTGCGAACGGCTACAGCCAATTGTTTCCTAGACCGTGGGCTAGGCAGAACTGTCCCAAACTTGCTGTCCCCTGTGGACCCTGCATCCACCACATTTAACCAGTGTGCCGTGATGGACACGTAACGTCCCTGGCCATGCCTACTGGTCCATGCATCTGTTGTCAGGTGCACCTTTGTGCTCACAGATTGCCTGAGTGCATGGACGATGCGCTCTTTAACATGCTGGTGGAGGGCTGGGATGGCTTTTCTGGAAAAAAGTGTCGACTGGGTAGCTCGTAGCGTGGTACAGCGTAGTCCATCAGGGCTTTGAAAGCTTCGCTTTCAACTAACCGGTAGGGCATCATCTCTAACGAGATTAGTCTAGCTATGTGTGCGTTCAAACCCTGTGTACGCGGATGCGAGGCTAAGTACTTCCTTTTTCTAACCATAGTCTCATGTAGGGTGAGCTGGACTGGAGAGCTGCAGATCGTGGAACTAGCGGGGGTGCCGGTGGACATGGCAGACTGAGAGACGGTGGGAGATGGTATTGTTGCCACCGGTGCCCTAGATGCAGTGTTTCCTACTACGAAACTGGTGATTCCCTGACCCTGAAGGCTTTGGCCTGGCAAAGAAACCTGCACAGATACTGCAGGTGGTGCGGAAAATGGTGGCCCTACACTGCCGGAAGGGATGTTGCGTTGCTGACTAGCTTCATTGGCCGAGGGTGCTACAACCTTAAGGGATGTTTGGTAGTTAGTCCAGGCTTGCAAATGCATGGTGGTTAAATGTCTATGCATGCAACTTGTATTGAGACTTTTCAGATTCTGTCCTCTGCTTAAGGTAGTTGAACATTTTTGACAGATGACTTTGCGCTGATCAATTGGATGTTGTTTAAAAAAATACCAGACTGCACTCTTTCTAGCATCGGATACCTTTTCAGGCATTGCAGACTGAGCTTTAACCGGATGGCCACGCTGTCCTCCAACAGGTTTTAGCTTTGCCACGCGTTTTGGGCAAGATACGGGCCCGGCAGATGGAACCTGTTGCGATGTTGATGCCTGCTGCGGCCCCTCCTCCTCCGCTTCAGAACTGCTGCCGCCTGCACCCTGTTCCCCCAATGGCTGCCAATCGGGGTCAAGAACTGGGTCATCTATTACCTCTTCTTGTAGCTCGTGTGCAACTTCGTCTGTGTCACCGTGGCGGTCGGTGGTATAGCGTTCGTGATGGGGCAACATAGTCTCATCAGGGTCTGATTCTTGATCAGCACCCTGCGATGGCAATGTTGTGGTCTGAGTCAAAGGACCAGGATAGTAGTCTGGCTGTGGCTGTGCATCAGTGCACTCCATGTCAGATTCAACTTGTAATGGGCATGGACTGTTAACTGCTTCACTTTCTAAGCCAGGGACGGTATGTGTAAAGAGCTCCATGGAGTAACCCGTTGTGTCGCCTGCTGCATTCTTCTCTGTTGTTGTTTTTGCTGAAGAGGACAAGGAAGCGACTTGTCCCTGACCGTGAACATCCACTAACGACGCGCTGCTTTGAAATTTACCAGTTTCACGAGAGGAGGCAAAAGAGCTAGAGGCTGAGTCAGCAAGATAAGCCAAAACTTGCTCTTGCTGCTCCGGCTTTAAAAGCGGTTTTCCTACTCCCAGAAAAGGGAGCGTTCGAGGCCTTGTGTAGCCAGACGACGAACCTGGCTCCACAGCTCCAGACTTAGGTGCAATATTTTTTTTCCCACGACCAGCTGATGCTCCACCACTACCACTACCCTCATTACCAGCTGACAATGAACGCCCCCGGCCACGACCTCTTCCACCAGACTTCCTCATTGTTTTAAAAACGTTAACAAACGAACGGTATTTGTTGCTGTCACACAACTTACACGGTGAGCTATAACTTCAGTATGATTTAGCTACCCCTTTACAGGTGGGTGAGACCACAACGAAAATCAGCCACAATGTTACACACTCTGTTGTTGTTGGCAACAAATGAGATGGCACACACGCAGGACTGTCACTGAAGCGCAAATGTAAATATTTATCTCCCACTGATTTGTGTTTGTTTTTTTTAAAAGGGAGACTTCAGAAAAAAAAAAAATTTAAAAAAAATTATTTTTTACAGAAGAATTTATAAAAAAAATAAAATGAAATGATTGTTTCAGGGAGAATTTAGAAAACAAATAAAACAAAAAATAGGCTTTCTAGGGCCCACTGAGTGACAGATGACGCACACAGGAGTCAGGAGTGGCACACAAGCCCAGAGGCCAATATTAATCTCCCACTGATTGATTTAGTGATTTTTTTCGGTAGATTTTGGAACCCAAATCAAGCAAAAAAATTAATAGGCTTTCTATGGCCCACAATTGGGGAGAGAGAGAGAGATGGCACACCCAGGAGTCAAGACTGGCACACAAGCAGAAGGGGCAATATGAATCTCCCACAGATTTTTTTTTTTTTTTTTCAGGGAGACTTGAGAGAAAAAAAAATACCAAAAAAATGATTTTTTTCAGGAATAATTTAGAAACCAAAGAAAATAAAATGATTGTTTCAGGGAGAATTTAGAAAACAAATAAAACAAAAAATAGGCTTTCTAGGGCCCACTGAGTGACAGATGACGCACACAGGAGTCAGGAGTGGCACACAAGCCCAGAGGCCAATATTAATCTCCCATTTTTGTTTTTTTCCAGGGAAAATTTATAAACCCAATAAAAAAAATAATAATAAATAGGCTTTCTATGGCCCACTATCTGAGAGAGAGAGATGGCACGCTTAGGACTGGCACACAAGCCCAAAGCCCAATATTAATCTCCCACTGATTGATTTAATGATTTTTTCAGGTAGAATTTAGAACCCAAATCAAGCAAAAAAATTAATAGGCTTTCTATGGCCCACTGAGTGAGAGATGGCACACACAGGAGTAAGGAGTGGCACACAAGCCCTGAGGCCAATATTTTTCTCCCACTGATTGATTGATTGATTTTTTCAGGTAGAATTATGAACCCAAATCAACCCAAAAAATAAATAGGCTTTCTATGGCCCACTATTTGTGAGAGAGATGGCACGCTCAGGACTGGCACACAAGCCCAGAGGCCAATATTAATCTCCCACTTTTTTTTTTTTTTCCAGGGAAAATTTATAAACCCAATACAAAAAATAATAATAAATAGGCTTTCTATGGCCCACTATCTGAGAGAGAGAGATGGCACGCTTAGGACTGGCACACAAGCCCAAAGGCCAATACTAATCTCCCACTGATTGATTGATTGATTTTTTAAGGTAGAATTATGAACCCAAATCAACCAAAAAAATAAATAGGCTTTCTATGGCCCACTATTTGTGAGAGAGATGGCACGCTCAGGACTGGCACACAAGCCCAGAGGCCAATATTAATCTCCCACTTTTTTTTTTTTTCCAGGGAAAATTTATAAACCCAATACAAAAAATAATAATAAATAGGCTTTCTATGGCCCACTATCTGAGAGAGAGAGATGGCACGCTTAGGACTGGCACACAAGCCCAAAGGCCAATACTAATCTCCCACTGATTGATTGATTGATTTTTTAAGGTAGAATTATGAACCCAAATCAACCAAAAAAATAAATAGGCTTTCTATGGCCCACTATTTGTGAGAGAGATGGCACGCTCAGGACTGGCACACAAGCCCAGAGGCCAATATTATTCTCCCACTTTTTTTTTTTTCCAGGGAAAATTTATAAACCCAATAAAATAATAAAAAAATAGGCTTTCTATGGCCCACTATCTGAGAGAGAGAGAGATGGCACGCTTAGGACTAGCACACAAGCCCAAAGGCCAATATTAATCTCCCACTGATTGATTTATTGATTTTTTCAGGTAGAATTTAGAACCCAAATCAAGCAAAAAAATTAATAGGCTTTCTATGGCCCACTGAGTGAGAGATGGCACACACAGGAGTAAGGAGTGGCACACAAGCCCTGAGGCCAATATTTTTCTCCCACTGATTGATGTTGTGATTTTTTCTGGTAGATTTTGGAACCCAAATCAAGCAAAAAAATAAATAGGCTTTCTATGGCCCACTGAGTGAGAGATGACACAGACAGAGATGGCACTCTAGCAGAAATGTCAATCTTAATCTCCCACCAAAAAAAAAAAAAAAAAGGAACTGTCCTTCAATTACTATCTCCCTGCAGTAATCTCAGCCAGGTATGGCAGGCAGCAATAAGGAGTGGACTGATGCACAAATTAAATAAAAAGTGTGGACAAACAAACAAGATAGCTGTGCAGAAAGGAAGGAACAAGAGGATTTGTGCTTTGAAAAAAGCAGTTGGTTTGCACAGCGGCGTACACACAGCAATGCAGCTATCAGGGAGCCTTCTAGGGCAGCCCAATGAGCTACAGCGCTGAGGAAAAAAAAAAAAAAAAGGAGCTTCCACTGTCCCTGCACACCGAAGGTGGTGTTGGGCAGTGGAAATCGCTACAGCACAAGCGGTTTTGTGGTTAATGGACCCTGCCTAACGCTATCCCTGCTTCTGACGAAGCGGCAGCAACCTCTCCCTAAGCTCAGATCAGCAGCAGTAACATGGCGGTCGGCGGGAACTCCCCTTTATAGCCCCTGTGACGCCGCAGACAGCAAGCCAATCACTGCAAGGCCCTTCTCTAAGATGGTGGGGACCAGGACCTATGTCATCACGCTGCCCACACTCTGCGTTTACCTTCATTGGCTGAGAAATGGCGCTTTTCGCGTCATTGAAACGCGACTTTGGCGCGAAAGTCGCGTACCGCATGGCCGACCACGCACAGGGGTCGGATCGGGTTTCATGAAACTCGACTTTGCCAAAAGTCGGCGACTTTTGAAAATGTTCGACCCGTTTCGCTCAACCCTAGTATCGGGGGTGGGGTCTCTGACTGAACCATTGTCCTCTTATTTAGACTGGCTATTACGTCCTCTCCTGTTAGATGTCCCTTCTTTTGTCAAAGATACCGGGGATTTCTTAAGGAGTTTGAAGGGGTTCATATGGCAGGAAAAATTCTGTCTTGCTTCTATGGACATTGAAAGTTTGTACACCAGAATCCCTCAGAAATTGGGTGTAGGCACTATAAAGGAGATTTTAGAAAATACACCTACTGATGCTAAGACTATTTCTTTTATCTGCAATGGTTTATCATTTATATTGGAACATAATGTATTTCAATTTGACAATGTTTGGTACAGACAGACGGAGGGTACCGCTATGGGTACCCCCGTCGCATGTACCCTAGCCAATTTATTTCTGGCCAAATTTGAGGAGGAATATATTTACTCTTCCAGAAATCCTTTTCTCCAGCATATTAAGTTTTATGCAAGGTATGTGGACGACATGTTCCTGGTGTGGGACGGCCCCCAGGTGGCGTTCACGGATTTCGTGGAGCACCTGGGGGGGTCCAACACCATGAACATGAAGTTCACTTCTCAATTTGGAGGGGATGAACTGGTATTTCTGGATGTCAAATTGAAGGTGAATGAGGGTACCATTCACACTGAGATCTATCGCAAACCGTCTTCGTCCAATTCTCTATTACATTTTAATAGTGCCCATCCTTTTTATACTAAACAGGCTTTGCCTTTCAGCCAGTTTTTGCGGGTAAAAAGAGTCAATAGTGAAACAAGAGGGTTCAAGCAGCAATCTAACGAAATGTACAGTAGGTTTGTGGAGCGGGGTTACCCGCAACCTATTCTAGATAGAGCGCTCAGTAGAGCTACAAATATGAATCTCAGTGATACCTCGAGTAGGAATAACAAAAAAGAAGAAAAGAAATTTTTTTTTTGTTTCAAATTTGGACCTATGGATTCTGCCATTAGGTCCGCGGTTAGAAAAAACTGGCAGATTTTGGGGCAAGACAGTGATTTGAGAGAAATGGTGAATAGAGGACCCTTGTTTGCATGTCGTCATAGCAAAAACGTGAGAGACCTGTTGGTACGGAATAGATTCGCATCCAAACGAGAGACTTGGTTGGGTGGGAATGCACCAAAAGGCAATTTTAAGTGCGGACAGTGCAATTTCTGCACGTATCATCTCACGGGCAATAATATCAGAATTGGTCCTATTCAGCACGTAGTACGTGATTTTATAACATGCAGGTCCACATATATTGTTTATATTATTTTTTGCCCATGTGGCTTCTTTTATATTGGCAAGACTATTCGGCCTTTGTTTATTAGGATCAGGGAACATTTTAATTCAGTCCGGACAGGAAAAGGGGTCCAGAAATTAATCAATCATGTGAGGACTTACCATGAGAGCGATGTGCGGACTTTGCGATTTGCAGGACTGGAAAGAGTGGCCTCGCCGCAACAGGGAGGTGACTGGAACCGCCTCCTATTACAAAGAGAAGGGAGGTGGATACTCCGTGCAGGCGCCTTAGGTCCATTAGGCTTGAATGAGAGAATCAACATGTCCGTTTTTTTGTAAAGGGTTTTTTTGTAAAGTTTTTTGTTAATAATGTATTTAAATATTGTCTTCAGATCTTTGCTTAGTGTTGTAGTATCATTGTTTTTAACTTTTGTATCGTTGTTCATTTGAACTTATGTTTCGAATACAGGTGATTTGCTCACCTGATGTGTAATAAATAAGGGTGAGGAGCAGTAAAACCTGTGGAAATAAAAGAACGCTCCTCACTTCCTTTTGCTATCAAGGACCCGTTGAAGTGCTGCACACCACGAAACGGCCGTAGTCCGTTTATTGTTCACTTTCCTCCCTGCTGATGTTTCAATACATGTCCAAATAAAGTTGTGACCACCGTACCTGGGGTAAGTGCGCTTCTTATTCTCTTGCTCCTGCAACATATATGTATATATATTATTACTTCATACAGCGCTAGATAGCTTTAAAGCCGGTAATTCAATTGCCGGCTTTTGCCATCTCCTTCCTAAACCCGACATGATATGAGACATGGTTTACATACAGTAAACCATCTCATATCCCTTTTTTTTTGCATATTCCACACTACTAATGTTAGTAGTGTGTATATGCAAAATTTGGCCGTTCTAGCTATTAAATTAAAGGGTTAAATGGCAGAAAAAATTGGCGTGGGCTCCCGTGCAATTTTCTCCGCCAGAGTAGTAAAGCCAGTGACTGAGGGCAGATATTAATAGCCTGGAGCGGGTCCATGGTTATTGCCCCCCCCCCCTGGCTAAAAACATCTGCCCCCAGCCACCCCAGAAAAGGCATATCTGTAAGATGCGCCTATTCTGGCACTTGGCCACTCTCTTCCCATTCCCGTGTAGCGGTGGGATATGGGGTAATAAAGGGTTAATGTCACCTTGCTATTGTAAGGTGACATTAAGCCAAATTAATAATGGAGAGGCGTCAATTATGACACCTATCCATTATTAATCCTATACTAGTAAAGGGTTAAAAAAAACACAAACACATTATTAAAAATTATTTTAATGAAAAAATCACAAAGGTTGTTGTAATATTTTATTCTACGCTCAATCCACTCACTGAAGACCCTCGATCTGTAACAAAAAAAAAATAATAAACCAACAATATACATACCTTTCGAAGATCTGTAACGTTCAACGATGTAAATCCATCTGAAGGGGTTAAAATATTTTGCAGCCACGAGCTCTGCTAATGCAGCGTTGTTCGTGGCTGCAAAACCCCGGGGAATGAATGACCTATATTTACCTTCATTTGCGGTGAGGCCCCCTCTGCTGGTTGTCCCTAGATCGTGGGAACTTTCCTAGAAAGAAAATACCGCTCCCCAGAGCGATGGGAGATGGTCATTTAGCAGCTTGTTAAATGGTGTTCTGGGTGGACAATATCTGGGCTGACCAGGGTGATGGAAGACCCAGTGTCCCAAAGTCCATGGGTCTTGATGTCACCGACCTTGCCTGGCTGTATGTGGAGATGTAGATTGGCTGGTGTAGGTTTGACAACCAAACCATAGAGTGTGGATGGGATATATCGCTTCTTTAGCTGCTGGTGTATCCCAGGGGTAGCGTCCCTCAGACCCTTTTTAGGCATTGTATTTTGTGCATTACTCACCAATGGTGGGGGATAGTTGGCATGTTGAAATCACTCTGTTCTCTTTCTGTCGATACAGTGTAAACTGGTCCTTGGCTTCGGGTTACGATGTAGGCCCAGTAGCACACCAACCCTACCCCTAGGCTGTTTCCCAGCAACACTTCTACTGGTTACCGATGGCTGCAAAAAAAAACCCGGATTTCCCATTTAATTTCTCTGTCCTCCGATGTGATCGCACATCAAAGGACTTAGAAATGAGGTCCCCGATAGCCCCCCGATACTCACCCGGCTCCCCCAATGCTCCTCGTGGCTCCTAATGGCGGGTGCATATGCAGTGCGCCCGCCGGCTGGCACCCGGCAGATCTTTGGGGTCTCGGCTGCTGGGGATAGCCAAGACCCCAAAGAACATGATCGGGGACGGTTTTTACCGACCCCTGTTTTGTGATTGCCGGTAATTAACCGTTTACAGTACGCAAAAAGAAAAAAAAAAGCGGCGTGTCGTGCTCTGTCCTCTGATGTGATCGCACATCAGAGGACAGAGAAATAGGGGGATTCGGTGACCCTATTATACATACCGGTGTCCCTGAGTCCTCCTGCGTCCCCTCCTGGCCGCCGACTTCTTCCTCCGGGAAGAAAATGGCGAGCGCATGCGCAGTGCGCCCGCCGTGATGTACCGGCCGGCAAAGGAAGATTCTTCCTCTTGTTTTATTTTGGTCACTGTGAAATCCAATCACAGTGATTAAAATGAAAAAAATAGTAAATAACCCCTACTTTATCACCCTCTTAGTTAGGAAAAAACACTAAAAAACACTAAAAGAGAAAAGTATGTATTTCTATTTTCCAATTAGGGTTAAGGTTAGGGCTAGGGTTAGGGCTAGGGTTAGGACTAGGGTAAGGGCTAGGGTAAGGGCTAGGGTTGGGGCTAAAGTTAGAATTTGGGCTAGGGTTAGAGTTGGGATTAGGGTTAGGGTTGGGATTAGGGTTTGGATTAGGGTTGGTATTAGGGTTAAGGTTGGCATTAGGGTTACATTTGGGATTAGGATTAGGTTTGGGATTAGGGTTAAGGTTAGGGTTGGGGTTAGGGTTAGGTTTGAGGTTAGGGTTGAGATTATGATTAGGGGTTGTTGCTTTTAGGGATTTGATTAGGGTTAGGGTTGGGATTAGGGTTAGTGGTGTTTTGGCGTTATGGTTGTGATTAGGGTTATGGTTAGGGTTGGGATTAGGATTAGGGGTGTTTGGGGGTTAGGGATTTGATTAGGGTTATGGATTGGGCTGGGATTAGCATTAGGGGTGTTTTGGGGTTACAGTTGGAGTTAGAATTGGGGGGTTTCCACTGTTTAGGTACATCAGGGGGTCTCCAAACGCGACAGCCAATTTTGGGTTCAAAATTCAATTGGTGCTCCTTCCTTTCTGAGCTCTGCCGTGCGCCCAAACAGTGGTTTACCCCCACATATGGGGTATCAGCGTACTCAGGACTGATTGGACAACAACATTTTGGGTCCAGTTCCTCCTGTTACCCTTGCAAAAAGAAAAAAATAGGGGGCTAAAAAATAATTTTTGTGGGGAAAAAAATGATTTTTTATTTTGATGGCTCTGCATCAAACTTCTGTGAAGCATTGGGGCATTCAAAATGTTCACCAGTCCACATATCTAGATAAGTTCCTTGGGGGGTCTAGTTTCCAAAATAGGGTCACTTGTGGGCGGTTTCTACTGTTTAGGTACATCAGGGGCTCTGAAAATGCAACATGACACCCGCAGACCATTCCATCAAAGTCTACATTTTAAAATGTCACTACTTCCTTTCCGAGCCCCGATGTGTGCCCAAACAGTGGTTTCCCCACATATGGGGTATCAGCATACTCAGAACAAATTGGACAACAATTTTAGGGGTCCAATTTCTCCTGTTACCCTTGAGAAAATAAAAAATTGCGAGCTAAAAAATCATTTTTGAGGAAAAAAAAGATTTTTTATTTTCATGGCTCTACGTTATAAATTTCTGTGAAGCACTTGGGGGTTCAAAGTGCTCACAACACATCTAGATAAGTTCCTTAATGGGTTTAGTTTCCAAAATGGGGTTACTTGTGGGGGGGTTTCCACTGTTTAGTCACAACAGGGGCTCTCTAAACGCGACATGGCGTCCGATCTCAATTCCAGCCAATTCTGCATTGAAAAAGTCAAATGGAACTCCTTCTCTTCCAAGCTCTGCCATGCGCTCAAACTGTGGTTTGCCCCCACATGTAAGGTATTGGCGTACTCAGGACAAATTGCACAACAACTTTTCAGGTCTAATTTCTCCTGTTACCCTTGCGAAAATAAAAATTTGGGGACGAAAAGACCATTTTTATAGAAAAAATACGATTTTTTATTTTCATGGCTCTACGTTATGAACTTCTGTGAAGCACCTGGGGGTTTAAAGTGCTCACCACACATCTAGACAAGTTCCTTAAAGGGTCTAGTTTCCAAAATGGTGTCACTTGTGGGGGGTTTCTCCTGTTTAGGCACATCAGGGGCTCCCAAACGCGACATGGCATCCGATCTCAATTCCAGCCAATTCTGCATTGAAAAAGTCAAACTTTTAACCCTTATAACTTCCTAAGAAAAAAAATTTTGTTTCCAAAATTGTGGTAATGTAAAGTAGACATGTGGGAAATGTTATTTATTAACTATTTTGTGTGACAAATCTCTCTGATTTAAGGGCATAAAAATTAAAAGTTTGAAAATTGCAAAATGTTAAAATTTTTTGCTATATTTTCATTTTTTTTTTAAATAATCGCAAGTAATATCAAAGAAATTTTACCACTGACATGAAGTACAATATGTCATGAAAAAACAATCTCAGAATCTGCGGGATCCATTAAAGCGTTCCAGAGTTATAACCTCATAAAGTGACAGTGGTCCGAATTGTAAAAATTTGGCACGGTCATTAAGTACCAAATTAGCTCTGTCACTAATGGGTTAACCTATTAAAAATGTATTAAAATATCCAATACTCATTTTAGGTATATTTTTCTTTAAGACAATGTGTTTTTTTTAAATAACCAATAATACCACATAAGCGACAAATACCGTCGTACCATGACCAGATCACATATTTCCACCACATAGTAACCAAATAATACCACATACAAGATAAAAATACTACCACACCGTGACCAGACCACATATCATCATCACATAGTGCCCAAATAATACCACCAATAGTCACCAATCACCTACTAACCTTCAAGAGCAAGCAACATTACTCTGCCCTCCTTCTCCTGGACAAAAAAAACACCAGTACACAGGCAGAGATGCTTACCTGTCCAAGGCCTCCAAACAATTGCACTAACCAAGGTGCAGTGGACCCAAATAAAGATGGCAAATACACAGGTGCAATAATACCGATAAGGCAGCCAGCCTACTATCAGGAATTGGCCGCTTGGTACACCTGTGCAAAGGTTTGCACAGGTGTACCAAGCGGCCAATTCCGGATTGTAAGCTGGCTGCCTTATCGGTATTATTGCACCTGTGTATTTGCCATCTTTATTGGGTCCGCTGCACCTTGGTTAGTGCAATTGTTTGGAGGCCTTGGACAGGTAAACATCTCTGCCTGTGTACTGGTGGTTTTTTGTCTAGAATAGTGGAGGTTTTTCCTCTTATGGCCTCCTTCTCCTGGACCTGACCTCTGCCTTCGACACTGTGGACCATTCCCTCCTGCTAGATTCTCTCATCTCTTGGCATCACAGACTTTGCCCTATCCTGGATCTCATCATATCTAACAGACCGAACATTCAGTGTCTCCCTCTCCCACACCACCTCCTCACCGCGCCCCCTGTCTGTCGGTGTTCCCCAAGGCTCAGTTCTAGAACCCTTTTTCTTCTCCATCTACACCTTCAGCCTGGGACAGCTCATAGAATCCCACGGTCTGCAGTATCATCTCTACGGTGATGACATGCAGATCTACTTATCTGGACCTGACCTCACCTCTTTACTGACCAAAATCCTACGATGTCTGTCTGATATTTCAGCTTTCTTTTCTGCTCGCTTTCTAAAACTGAACATGGACAAAACAGAATTCATCCTCTTTCCCCCATCCCACTCTACCCCTCCACCAGACCTTTCCATCAATGTCAATGGCTGCACACTTTCCCCAGTCCTGCAAGCTCAGTGCCTCGGGGTGATCCTCGACTCTGCCCTCTCTTTCAAGCCACATATCCAAGCCCTTGCCTTCTCCTGCTGACTCAAACTCAAAAATATTTCCCGGATCTGTGCATTCCTTGACCATGAAACCACAAAAATACTAGTCAACGCCCTTATCATCTCCCGCCTGGACTACTGCAACCTCTCTGGCCTCCCCTCTAGCACTCTGGCACCCCTCCAATCTATCCTACACTCTGCTGCACATGGATGTGACGTCATATACCGGCGACATGGTGTTGCCATTAGCTGCCGGCCTCCAATTGCCTGGCCGCTGTAAAGTATTGCAGTGCAGGAAGCTAGGGGCTTCCTGCACAGAAATAGATTTTAACTGACCATGCATCTGAGGATGTACATTCAGCTACTGAATGCCAGAATTCTGCCCCTCTTGCCAGGTGAACAGAAGCAAAAAGAAGGGGAACTGGACTGGACCCCTCTCTTTGCTTCTGCTCATCAAGCCCCATACATCAGTTTTGGCAGTAATGCCCTGATGGTGGCCCTGCCTCTATATGCTGTATTTTCCCCCACATAGCCCCTCATTTCACAATATGAGCCCCACATAGCCTCTCTAAATGTAATATCAGGCCCCACATAGCCCCTCAATTTACAATATGAGTCCCCATTCAACCCCCTGTACACAGTGTGAGCAACCACATAGCCTCTCTAAACACAGTATGAGACCCACTGTTTCAGCCCTTCAGCTGTTACGGTTCATTGGCCAAACTGGAAAAGTCAGAGGACCGGATGTTGCCCAGGGGTCTCAGTTTGCTCAGCTCTGCTCTATGGAAGTTCACTTCTTGTGAATATGCCATATACGGTATGTCAGCAATGTAAAATATCTCATTAACTAAAAACAAAGTACTAAATAAAGAAAAATATTTTCAGGCAATCAATCTCCAATAAAATGTCAAGAAGTTAAGAAAATTATACATCCGCATGTGTATTTTTTAATTTTCTTTAAGGAAGAAATAAACCTGACTGTGATAGAAAACACATAAAAAAGGAGAATACTTTTAAGTTCTAGCGGCAGATGACACATCTGCACAAGAAAGCTAGTTGAGCGAATGGAAGGATTGAGAATAGATGTGATAGAGTAAATTATAGTGAATTATTGTATTGTAACTGCCGCAAAGGAAAGTTGTAGCGACCAGAAATGTTACAGCACTTCAAACTTATGAAGTGGGAGTAAAAAAAAAAAATATATATATATATATATATATATATATAAATAGCTAAAGCACATGTTGGGGCAGTGAATGTACGGGAACACCTTCGTCATATTTATCGTCTTCCCGCATCCTTACAGAATCAGTGTTATTTAAGGCTTAGCGGTTTGTGTCCGACCAAGAAAACATATCATTCTGACAGCTGTGACACAGTTGGATGTGCAACTTCTCAACCTGCTTTTCCTTTGGCTCTGTCTATTGTTCGGTATTTAATTTATAGAGCCGTGGAGTTGGAAAGAAACTCCTTTCTAGGGTGGAAAGGAGAAAAAATAAAAAACTTTTTGGAAGGTTCAACTATAAAACTGTATATAAATGTTATATGGCATCTTAACTTTCCAATTTCTGAGCTAGGCACAGTAAATTCCCAGATTTGTTCACTTGCGTCGGTCTCAGACTTGTCAAAGTGGCAATCGTATATTTTTTAGATTACCGAGTATCATATGCTCCGTTAATAGATAAAGTAGTGGCCAATATGGATCTAAGGCACAAGTGGATTTTTTTTCTTCTTTTTTTTTACTTTGTGCTATAAAAAGTATCAATTGTGAGATCTGTATCTTGGGACTTCAACCAGCAAATTTAGTAAAAACTATAGGCAATACAAAAAAACAACATATAGAGCGTAAAGAAGAGAATATAAACAATCTGTTAACAAGAACTAAAAATAGAGGATTAAAAATATATAATACAAAATCTTATAAAAAGGTAAAGAATTTTAAAATTAAAGAAAAGATGGAGAATAAAAGTAAAATAAGGTCCACTAAGATAAGCATTGGGACATAGCTGGAAAATATATTATTTTTTTTTCTCTAATGCCATATATAATTTTTATGTTATGCCATATACAACAGTATATACAATCAACAAGTAGCTTTTTTGTACTATAGGGTAGATACAGCACAAATAAAATACAAACAAAATGTACATTTAAACATAAAAAAATATGTACATTTATTTATGCCAAAGAAATATAAATATATAGATAAAATTAATCAGAAAAATATATACGGTATTAAAAAAAAAGTGGAAAAAAATGTAAACTATTACATCAAAATTAAAGAAGAGTGGATTTGTCACTAAATATTTTAATATTATGTGCTTCATTAAGATATGTTAATCAGCCATGCAGTATTATGTACCTTTTGTTTTGTGGTATAGAGATTATTGCATGTACTTTTTCTTAGACATCTACTAATTAAGTATAGAGGTGAAATATAGGGCTAGATATATCACTAAAGACACAATAAGTACTTTTATTCTCCCAAAAATTAGACATTTCTTATATATATCAAAGAAAGAAATCTGGCAAAAAACACTAAACAAAATTACAAAAATACATATAAAAATTCTAAATAAAGGAGACTTTTAAAACAAAACATTTTTAAAATGAAAAGGAAAACGGAACAAAAAAAAAATCCTACTGAGTAGTATACAGTATGCTCCGAATAGATAAGGCAGTGGGACTTATGGGTTGGAGCTATGAGTGTAAAAATGTATACTTAGCAACACAATGCAGGAAAAGGCAGCAGCTAATGTACAAGGAAGAGAATTGAGAACTTTTTTTGTCATTACTGCTGCATCTTTCTTTTCTGTAGTGAAACCCATTCCCCATTCTTTGCTCCCACACTTAGAACATTGTGCTAAGGAGGTTGTTTTTCCCACTCCCTCCCACATATCAAAGCTCACACATTCTGCATTCAACCCTGGCACACCAACCTAACTAAAGAAATGAAGCTGGCTTCCAGGGTTGGTGAGCAGAGATGGAAGAGATCCTACTCCAATAATCACTTCATCACATACAGTCTACCACCAATATCAAGTACACACTCACTGCTGAAAAACATACCAACTTTTCATCTCACATGTCCTCCCTGTTTCACAACCCCAAAACAGTGATTCAACACTTTCAATTCTCTACTCTGTCCCTAGGCATCTCCTCCCTCTCCTCTCATCTCAGCTGAAGACTTTGCCTCATTCTTCCAGCAGATGATTGCCTGCATTAGAGAAAACTTTGGCCTACAATCCTCACGCCCCCCCTCATAATTACTCAGCATCCTTAATCCTAAACCAGCTTATCTGCCCAGCTTATTATTTTTGGCAAAATTTAGCCAAAGTTGGGTAAATGATCGAGTTTCCACTGTTGCTTTTGTTAGGACTTTGGCTGGGATAGTGGTTCTGTATGATGAGTGGGGGGAGGTGTTTAATGAAAGAAGGGGGTGGAGATTCCAGCAGCAAATCAAGGCACAGAAACCATCCACAACACCCAGATATAAAATAATAAATCACCCTATCCCTCATCTATCCGCCATAATCCATACTGTTCCATGATGATTCAGATCACTTGTAGAGCAGTCTCATCAGCTGATGTGACTGCTCTACCCAGCATCAGGTGACACACTCACAGGAGTATGTAATCACTTCTGCAGTGTTCTGCAGTGAGAAAATTCACTGGGGATTTCACTTACGGCACTACTGCGTGAGAGCTTTGTACACTTTGTTTTTACAAAATTTTCATCTCACGAGTGAAACTATGACATCGGAATTCAAGATATGTTGGCAATTAAGTGGGCCTTTAAGTAATTGTGTAATTTTCTAGAAGGTGCTCGATCAACAGTTGTCACTAACGACAACAATCTGACTTATTTTGAATCAGCCAAAAGATTTAACGGTAGGCAAGTTACATGGGCTTTGTTCTTCTCTAGATTTTGTGGTGACGTTTAGACCTGGTGCTAAAATCTTAAATACAGACAAGCTCTTTCGAACTTTCCTTTTGCCTCAGTCTTAGGACTTTGAACAAGTTCTTATTCTCATTGACGATATAGTTGTGTCCTCTGTTTATTCAGATTTGACTAAAGAGATCTGTTAGATATCAAAATCTTCATTTAAATCAGACAATACTTTTACCCCCCCCAAAAAAATGGGGATCCTACAGAAATCCCTTTTTTTTTTTCAGATCTTGTAGGTCACTCTTAGTGGAGGTTATCCATGCAGCAATTGTGTTTCTGTCTCACAATCTCTTTAAAATTTGTGGATGATACGTTCCAATTTAAAATCAATAGCAATGGGCTTGAGTCATCAAAGCTTTGATGCCAGTGTTCTGGCTTAAAAATGATTGAAAAGTTGTAAAATTTTGGCTTAACGAGAGGCTACGCTAAAATGTTGCGACTTTTGGCACACTAATGCCATTTTTGCCCAGCATCAACAAAGTGGAGGGGTGTGGGGACCACCACTTGTCAAATTGATGATGAGGTGGTGAGGTGCACACAGAGGAGCACACCACTTGTCAGAACACCGTCATCACTTGTCATGGGACACCATCAAGACCGGCGTGATGAATCGCAGACCTTGATAAATTAGAGACAATATTGTAGTAATTGTACTACTTCTAATGTGATTTTCTATGCAATATGTGATTGTCCAAAAAATATATAGACATCTGGACAGCTACAAAAATCCACACAAGTAAACATAACTGAAGACAATCCCATTACATTTTAGGATGAACCATGGTTTTTTTCCAAAATTGTTCATGGTTAAACAAATTTATATCATTTACTGTGGCTTCAAAGGGTTCCATATAAACCACTTTTTTGCACAACAAGAGTGTAGATGGATAGTAACTAGAGATGAGCAAATTTGTTCGGCTCCCTCCTTATTCGGCAAGCTACAGCGCTTACCGAATAAGTGGAGAGGGAACCCAGATACCTGGAGCACTCCGGCTGATCAGCTGTTCGGCTCCATAGCTGCAAGTGTCGCGGCTGTGTGACAGTCACAAGACATGAGGACAGTCCAACAAACAAGCCCTCCATGCGTGTGTTGTGACAGTGAAACAGCCGCGACACCTACAGCTGCGGCGCCGGACAGCTGATCAGCAGGAGCAATCCCGGAAGCCGGGTTCCCTCTGTAGCTTCTTCGGTAAACGCTATAGCTTGATGAATAAGGAGGGTGCCAAACAAATTCGATCATCTTTAATAGCGATTCTGAACACATTAGTTCTCCATGCTCTTAAATAAAGCAATTAGTTGTACTTCTCAGCTATTTTATCATGTATTTTTCTACAGTATGTTATTTTTTTATTTTTCTAATATGTGGCTATATATCTTTTTATTCTGGGGGTCAGAAGGCAGAAAAAGGCAGTGTGCATTGGGGCACGCATTACCATCACATGTGCTTCTTTACTTACTTATCTGTGAATTATCCTGTTCCCACTGAGATTTAGGACAATAGTATCAGGATATATTCAATTGATCTATTGCTAGTCTGATTACAATGATTTGGAGCGCATTGTGACTATCACCCTAATTATGCTTGTGGGTGTGTGGCATCATCTTGTGGTTTTGCACTTTATCAGTCTTTTATGAAATTTCTGTATTGTTCTATTAATTAAGAATTTTATACATTTTTTTCACTATATGCGGTTCTTGTGTATATTTTCTTATATGATCTGATGTATATTATCCTGTATACATACACTGCACAGTATCACTCCTCCTGTCCTGTATATATACACTGCACAGTACCACTCCTCCTGTCCTGTATATATACACTGCACAGTATCACTCCTCCTGTCCTGTATATATACACTGCACAGTACCACTCCTCCTGTCCTGTATATATACACTGCACAGTACCACTCCTCCTGTTCTGTATATATACACTGCACAGTATCACTCCTCCTGTCCTGTATATATACACTGCACAGTACCACTCCTCCTGTCCTGTATATATACACTGCACAGTATCACTCCTCCTGTCCTGTATATATACACTGCACAGTACCACTCCTCCTGTCCTGTATATATACACTGCACAGTACCACTCCTCCTGTCCTGTATATATACACTGCACAGTACCACTCCTCCTGTCCTGTATATATACACTGCACAGTACCACTCCTCCTGTCCTGTATATATACACTGCACAGTATCACTCCTCCTGTCCTGTATATATACACTGCACAGTACCACTCCTCCTGTCCTGTATATATACACTGCACAGTACCACTCCTCCTGTCCTGTATATATACACTGCACAGTACCACTCCTCCTGTCCTGTATATATACACTGCACAGTATCACTCCTCCTGTCCTGTATATATACACTGCACAGTACCACTCCTCCTGTCCTGTATATATACACTGCACAGTACCACTCCTCCTGTATATATACACTGTACAGTACCACTCCTCCTGTCCTGTATATATACACTGCACAGTACCACTCCTCCTGTCCTGTATATATACACTGCACAGTACCACTCCTCCTGTCCTGTATATATACACTGCACAGTATCACTCCTCCTGTCCTGTATATATACACTGCACAGAATCACTCCTCCAGTCCTGTATATACACTGCACAGTATCACTCCTCCTGTCCTGTATATATACACTGCACAGTATCACTCCTCCTGTCCTGTATATATACACTGCACAGTACCACTCCTCCTGTCCTGTATATATACACTGCACAGTACCACTCCTCCTGTCCTGTATATATACACTGCACAGTACCACTCCTCCTGTCCTGTATATATACACTGCACAGTACCACTCCTCCTGTCCTGTATATATACACTGCACAGTATCACTCCTCCTGTCCTGTATATATACACTGCACAGTACCACTCCTCCTGTCCTGTATATATACACTGCACAGTACCACTCCTCCTGTCCTGTATATATACACTGCACAGTACCACTCCTCCTGTCCTGTATATATACACTGCACAGTATCACTCCTCCTGTCCTGTATATATACACTGCACAGTACCACTCCTCCTGTCCTGTATATATACACTGCACAGTACCACTCCTCCTGTATATATACACTGTACAGTACCACTCCTCCTGTCCTGTATATATACACTGCACAGTACCACTCCTCCTGTCCTGTATATATACACTGCACAGTATCACTCCTCCTGTCCTGTATATATACACTGCACAGAATCACTCCTCCAGTCCTGTATATACACTGCACAGTATCACTCCTCCTGTCCTGTATATATACACTGCACAGTATCACTCCTCCTGTCCTGTATATATACACTGCACAGTACCGCTCCTCCTGTCCTGTATATACACTGCACAGTACCACTTCTCCTGTATATACACTGCACAGTACCGCTCCTCATGTCCTGTATATATACACTGCACAGTACCACTCCTCCTGTCCTGTATATATACACTGCAAAGTACCTCTCCTATCCTGTATATATACACTGCACAGTACCACTCCTCCTGTATATATACACTGCACAGCACCATTCCTCCTGTCCTGTATATATACACTGCACAGTACCACTCCTCCTGTCCTGTATATATACACTGCACAGTAACACTCCTCCTGTCCTGTATATATAAACTGCACAGCACCACTCCTCCTGTCCTATATATATACACTGCACAGTACCGCTCCTCCTGTCCTGTATATACACTGCACAGTACCACTTCTCCTGTATATACACTGCACAGTATCACTCCTCATGTCCTGTATATATACACTGCACAGTACCACTCCTCCTGTCCTGTATATATACACTGCACAGTACCACTCCTCCTGTCCTGTATATATACACTGCACAGCACCACTCCTCCTGTCCTGTATATATACACTGCACAGTATCACTCCTCCTGTCCTGTATATATACACTGCACAGTACCACTCCTCCTGTCCTGTATATATACACTGCACAGCACCGCTCCTCCTGTCCTGTATATATACACTGCACAGTACCGCTCCTCCTGTCCTGTATATATACACTGCACAGTACCACTCCTCCTTTCCTGTATATATACACTGCACAGTACCACTCCTCCTTTCCTGTATATATACACTGAACAGTACCACTCCTCCTTTCCTGTATATATACACTGCACAGTACCACTCCTCCTTTCCTGTATATATACACTGCACAGTACCACTCCTCCTGTCCGGTATATATACACTGCACAGTACCACTCCTCCTGTATATATACACTGCACAGTACCACTCCTCCTGTCCTGTATATATACACTGCACAGTACCACTCCTCCTGTCCTGTATATAAACACTGCACAGTACCACTCCTCCTGTCCTGTATATATACACTGCACAGTACCACTCCTCCTGTCCTGTATATATACACTGCACAGTACCACTCCTCCTGTCCTGTATATATACACTGCACAGTATCACTCCTCCTGTCCTGTATATATACACACTGCACAGTACCACTCCTCCTGTCCTGTATATATACACTGCACAGTACCTCTCCTATCCTGTATATATACACTGCACAGTACCACTCCTCCTTTCCTGTATATATACACTGAACAGTACCACTCCTCCTTTCCTGTATATATACACTGCACAGTACCACTCCTCCTTTCCTGTATATATACACTGCACAGTACCACTCCTCCTGTCCGGTATATATACACTGCACAGTACCACTCCTCCTGTATATATACACTGCACAGTACCACTCCTCCTGTCCTGTATATATACACTGCACAGTACCACTCCTCCTGTCCTGTATATAAACACTGCACAGTACCACTTCACCTGTCCTGTATATATACACTGCACAGTACCACTCCTCCTGTCCTGTATATATACACTGCACAGCACCACTCCTCCTGTCCTGTATATATACACTGCACAGTACCGCTCCTCCTGTCCTGTATATATACACTGCACAGTACCGCTCCTCCTGTCCTGTATATATACACTGCACAGTACCTCTCCTATCCTGTATATATACACTGCACAGTACCACTCCTCCTGTATATATACACTGCACAACACCACTCCTCCTGTCCTGTATATATACACTGCACAGTACCACTCCTCCTGTCCTGTATATATACATTGCACAGTACCACTCCTCCTGTCCTTTATATACACTGAACAGTACCACTCCTCCTTTCCTGTATATATACACTGCACAGTACCACTCCTCCTTTCCTGTATATATACACTGAACATTACCACTCCTCCTTTCCTGTATATATACACTGCACAGTACCACTCCTCCTGTCCGGTATATATACACTGCACAGTACCACTCCTCCTGTATATATACACTGCACAGTACCACTCCTCCTGTCCTGTATATATACACTGCACAGTATCACTCCTCCTGTCCTGTATATATACACTGCACAGTATCACTCCTCCAGTCCTGTATATACACTGCACAGTATCACTCCTCCTGTCCTGTATATATACACTGCACAGTATCACTCCTCCTGTCCTGTATATATACACTGCACAGTATCACTCCTCCTGTCCCATATATATACACTGCACAGTACCGCTCCTCCTGTCCTGTATATACACTGCACAGTACCACTTCTCCTGTATATACACTGCACAGTACCGCTCCTCATGTCCTGTATATATACACTGCACAATACCACTCCTCCTGTCCTGTATATATACACTGCAAAGTACCTCTCCTATCCTGTATATATACACTGCACAGTACCACTCCTCCTGTATATATACACTGCACAGCACCATTCCTCCTGTCCTGTATATATACACTGCACAGTACCACTCCTCCTGTCCTGTATATATACACTGCACAGTAACACTCCTCCTGTCCTGTATATATAAACTGCACAGCACCACTCCTCCTGTCCTATATATATACACTGCACAGTACCGCTCCTCCTGTCCTGTATATACACTGCACAGTACCACTTCTCCTGTATATACACTGCACAGTATCACTCCTCATGTCCTGTATATATACACTGCACAGTACCACTCCTCCTGTCCTGTATATATACACTGCACAGTACCACTCCTCCTGTCCTGTATATATACACTGCACAGCACCACTCCTCCTGTCCTGTATATATACACTGCACAGTATCACTCCTCCTGTCCTGTATATATACACTGCACAGTACCACTCCTCCTGTCCTGTATATATACACTGCACAGCACCGCTCCTCCTGTCCTGTATATATACACTGCACAGTACCGCTCCTCCTGTCCTGTATATATACACTGCACAGTACCGCTCCTCCTGTCCTGTATATATACACTGCACAGTACCTCTCCTATCCTGTATATATACACTGCACAGTACCACTACTCCTGTATATATACACTGCACAGCACCACTCCTCCTGTCCTGTATATATACACTGCACAGTACCACTCCTCCTGTCCTGTATATATACACTGCACAGTACCACTCCTCCTGTCCTGTATATATACACTGAACAGTACCACTCCTCCTTTCCTGTATATACACTGAACAGTACCACTCCTCCTTTCCTGTATATATACACTGCACAGTACCACTCCTCCTTTCCTGTATATATACACTGAACAGTACCACTCCTCCTTTCCTGTATATATACACTGCACAGTACCACTCCTCCTTTCCTGTATATATACACTGCACAGTACCACTCCTCCTGTCCGGTATATATACACTGCACAGTACCACTCCTCCTGTATATATACACTGCACAGTACCACTCCTCCTGTCCTGTATATATACACTGCACAGTACCACTCCTCCTGTCCTGTATATAAACACTGCACAGTACCACTCCTCCTGTCCTGTATATATACACTGCACAGTACCACTCCTCCTGTCCTGTATATATACACTGCACAGTACCACTCCTCCTGTCCTGTATATATACACTGCACAGTGTCACTCCTCCTGTCCTGTATATATACACACTGCACAGTACCACTCCTCCTGTCCTGTATATATACACTGCACAGTACCTCTCCTATCCTGTATATATACACTGCACAGTACCACTCCTCCTTTCCTGTATATATACACTGAACAGTACCACTCCTCCTTTCCTGTATATATACACTGCACAGTACCACTCCTCCTTTCCTGTATATAAACACTGCACAGTACCACTCCTCCTGTCCTGTATATATACACTGCACAGCACCGCTCCTTCTGTCCTGTATATATACACTGCACAGTACCGCTCCTCCTGTCCTGTATATATACACTGCACAGTACCGCTCCTCCTGTCCTGTATATATACACTGCACAGTACCTCTCCTATCCTGTATATATACACTGCACAGTACCACTCCTCCTGTATATATACACTGCACAGCACCACTCCTCCTGTCCTGTATATATACACTGCACAGTACCACTCCTCCTGTCCTGTATATATACACTGCACAGTACCACTCCTCCTGTCCTGAATATATATACACTGCACAGTATCACTCCTCCTGTCCTGTATATATACACACTGCACAGTACCACTCCTCCTGTCCTGTATATATACACTGCACAGTACCTCTCCTATCCTGTATATATACACTGCACAGTACCACTCCTCCTGTCCTGTATATATACACTGCACAGCACCACTCCTCCTGTCCTGTATATATACACTGCACAGTATCACTCCTCCTGTCCTGTATATATACACTGCACAGTACCACTCCTCCTGTCCTGTATATATACACTGCACAGCACCGCTCCTTCTGTCCTGTATATATACACTGCACAGTACCGCTCCTCCTGTCCTGTATATATACACTGCACAGTACAGTACCGCTCCTCCTGTCCTGTATATATACACTGCACAGTACCTCTCCTATCCTGTATATATACACTGCACAGTACCACTCCTCCTGTATATATACACTGCACAGCACCACTCCTCCTGTCCTGTATATATACACTGCACAGTACCACTCCTCCTGTCCTGTATATATACACTGCACAGTACCACTCCTCCTGTCCTGTATATATACACTGAACAGTACCACTCCTCCTTTCCTGTATATACACTGAACAGTACCACTCCTCCTTTCCTGTATATATACACTGCACAGTACCACTCCTCCTTTCCTGTATATATACACTGAACAGTACCACTCCTCCTTTCCTGTATATATACACTGCACAGTACCACTCCTCCTTTCCTGTATATATACACTGCACAGTACCACTCCTCCTGTCCGGTATATATACACTGCACAGTACCACTCCTCCTGTATATATACACTGCACAGTACCACTCCTCCTGTCCTGTATATATACACTGCACAGTACCACTCCTCCTGTCCTGTATATAAACACTGCACAGTACCACTCCTCCTGTCCTGTATATATACACTGCACAGTACCACTCCTCCTGTCCTGTATATATACACTGCACAGTACCACTCCTCCTGTCCTGTATATATACACTGCACAGTATCACTCCTCCTGTCCTGTATATATACACACTGCACAGTACCACTCCTCCTGTCCTGTATATATACACTGCACAGTACCTCTCCTATCCTGTATATATACACTGCACAGTACCACTCCTCCTTTCCTGTATATATACACTGAACAGTACCACTCCTCCTTTCCTGTATATATACACTGCACAGTACCACTCCTCCTTTCCGGTATATATACACTGCACAGTACCACTCCTCCTGTCCGGTATATATACACTGCACAGTACCACTCCTCCTGTATATATACACTGCACAGTACCACTCCTCCTGTCCTGTATATATACACTGCACAGTACCACTCCTCCTGTCCTGTATATAAACACTGCACAGTACCACTTCACCTGTCCTGTATATATACACTGCACAGTACCACTCCTCCTGTCCTGTATATATACACTGCACAGCACCACTCCTCCTGTCCTGTATATATACACTGCACAGTACCGCTCCTCCTGTCCTGTATATATACACTGCACAGTACCGCTCCTCCTGTCCTGTATATATACACTGCACAGTACCTCTCCTATCCTGTATATATACACTGCACAGTACCACTCCTCCTGTATATATACACTGCACAACACCACTCCTCCTGTCCTGTATATATACACTGCACAGTACCACTCCTCCTGTCCTGTATATATACATTGCACAGTACCACTCCTCCTGTCCTGTATATACACTGAACAGTACCACTCCTCCTTTCCTGTATATATACACTGCACAGTACCACTCCTCCTTTCCTGTATATATACACTGAACATTACCACTCCTCCTTTCCTGTATATATACACTGCACAGTACCACTCCTCCTGTCCGGTATATATACACTGCACAGTACCACTCCTCCTGTATATATACACTGCACAGTACCACTCCTCCTGTCCTGTATATATACACTGCACAGTACCACTCCTCCTGTCCTGTATATATACACTGCACAGTACCACTCCTCCTGTCCTGTATATATACACTGCACAGTACCACTCCTCCTGTCCTGTATATATACACTGCACAGTATCACTCCTCCTGTCCTGTATATATACACTGCACAGTACCACTCCTCCTGTCCTGTATATATACACTGCACAGTACCACTCCTCCTGTATATATACACTGTACAGTACCACTCCTCCTGTCCTGTATATATACACTGCACAGTACCACTCCTCCTGTCCTGTATATATACACTGCACAGTACCACTCCTCCTGTCCTGTATATATACACTGCACAGTATCACTCCTCCTGTCCTGTATACATACACTGCACAGTATCACTCCTCCAGTCCTGTATATACACTGCACAGTATCACTCCTCCTGTCCTGTATATATACACTGCACAGTATCACTCCTCCTGTCCTGTATATATACACTGCACAGTATCACTCCTCCTGTCCTATATATATACACTGCACAGTACCGCTCCTCCTGTCCTGTATATACACTGCACAGTACCACTTCTCCTGTATATACACTGCACAGTACCGCTCCTCATGTCCTGTATATATACACTGCACAGTACCACTCCTCCTGTCCTGTATATATACACTGCAAAGTACCTCTCCTATCCTGTATATATACACTGCACAGTACCACTCCTCCTGTATATATACACTGCACAGCACCATTCCTCCTGTCCTGTATATATACACTGCACAGTACCACTCCTCCTGTCCTGTATATATACAATGCACAGTAACACTCCTCCTGTCCTGTATATATAAACTGCACAGCACCACTCCTCCTGTCCTATATATATACACTGCACAGTACCGCTCCTCCTGTCCTGTATATACACTGCACAGTACCACTTCTCCTGTATATACACTGCACAGTATCACTCCTCATGTCCTGTATATATACACTGCACAGTACCACTCCTCCTGTCCTGTATATATACACTGCACAGTACCACTCCTCCTGTCCTGTATATATACACTGCACAGCACCACTCCTCCTGTCCTGTATATATACACTGCACAGTATCACTCCTCCTGTCCTGTATATATACACTGCACAGTACCACTCCTCCTGTCCTGTATATATACACTGCACAGCACCGCTCCTCCTGTCCTGTATATATACACTGCACAGTACCGCTCCTCCTGTCCTGTATATATACACTGCACAGTACCGCTCCTCCTGTCCTGTATATATACACTGCACAGTACCTCTCCTATCCTGTATATATACACTGCACAGTACCACTACTCCTGTATATATACACTGCACAGCACCACTCCTCCTGTCCTGTATATATACACTGCACAGTACCACTCCTCCTGTCCTGTATATATACACTGCACAGTACCACTCCTCCTGTCCTGTATATATACACTGAACAGTACCACTCCTCCTTTCCTGTATATACACTGAACAGTACCACTCCTCCTTTCCTGTATATATACACTGAACAGTACCACTCCTCCTTTCCTGTATATATACACTGCACAGTACCACTCCTCCTTTCCTGTATATATACACTGCACAGTACCACTCCTCCTGTCCGGTATATATACACTGCACAGTACCACTCCTCCTGTATATATACACTGCACAGTACCACTCCTCCTGTCCTGTATATATACACTGCACAGTACCACTCCTCCTGTCCTGTATATAAACACTGCACAGTACCACTCCTCCTGTCCTGTATATATACACTGCACAGTACCACTCCTCCTGTCCTGTATATATACACTGCACAGTACCACTCCTCCTGTCCTGTATATATACACTGCACAGTACCACTCCTCCTGTCCTGTATATATACACTGCACAGTGTCACTCCTCCTGTCCTGTATATATACACACTGCACAGTACCACTCCTCCTGTCCTGTATATATACACTGCACAGTACCTCTCCTATCCTGTATATATACACTGCACAGTACCACTCCTCCTTTCCTGTATATATACACTGAACAGTACCACTCCTCCTTTCCTGTATATATACACTGCACAGTACCACTCCTCCTTTCCTGTATATAAACACTGCACAGTACCACTCCTCCTGTCCTGTATATATACACTGCACAGCACCGCTCCTTCTGTCCTGTATATATACACTGCACAGTACCGCTCCTCCTGTCCTGTATATATACACTGCACAGTACCGCTCCTCCTGTCCTGTATATATACACTGCACAGTACCTCTCCTATCCTGTATATATACACTGCACAGTACCACTCCTCCTGTATATATACACTGCACAGCACCACTCCTCCTGTCCTGTATATATACACTGCACAGTACCACTCCTCCTGTCCTGTATATATACACTGCACAGTACCACTCCTCCTGTCCTGAATATATATACACTGCACAGTATCACTCCTCCTGTCCTGTATATATATACACACTGCACAGTACCACTCCTCCTGTCCTGTATATATACACTGCACAGTACCTCTCCTATCCTGTATATATACACTGCACAGTACCACTCCTCCTGTCCTGTATATATACACTGCACAGTACCACTCCTCCTGTCCTGTATATATACACTGCACAGTATCAATCCTCCTGTCCTGTATATATACACACTGCACAGTACCACTCCTCCTGTCCTGTATATATACACTGCACAGTACCTCTCCTATCCTGTATATATACACTGCACAGTATCACTCCTCCTGTCCTGTATATATACACTGCACAGTACCACTCCTCCTGTCCTGTATATATACACTGCACAGCACCGCTCCTCCTGTCCTGTATATATACACTGCACAGTACCGCTCCTCCTGTCCTGTATATATACACTGCACAGTACCGCTCCTCCTGTCCTGTATATATACACTGCACAGTACCTCTCCTATCCTGTATATATACACTGCACAGTACCACTCCTCCTGTATATATACACTGCACAGCACCACTCCTCCTGTCCTGTATATATACACTGCACAGTACCACTCCTCCTGTCCTGTATATATACACTGCACAGTACCACTCCTCCTGTCCTGTATATATACACTGAACAGTACCACTCCTCCTTTCCTGTATACACACTGAACAGTACCACTCCTCCTTTCCTGTATATATACACTGCACAGTACCACTCCTCCTTTCCTGTATATATACACTGAACAGTACCACTCCTCCTTTCCTGTATATATACACTGCACAGTACCACTCCTCCTTTCCTGTATATATACACTGCACAGTACCACTCCTCCTGTCCGGTATATATACACTGCACAGTACCACTCCTCCTGTATATATACACTGCACAGTACCACTCCTCCTGTCCTGTATATATACACTGCACAGTACCACTCCTCCTGTCCTGTATATAAACACTGCACAGTACCACTCCTCCTGTCCTGTATATATACACTGCACAGTACCACTCCTCCTGTCCTGTATATATACACTGCACAGTACCACTCCTCCTGTCCTGTATATATACACTGCACAGTATCACTCCTCCTGTCCTGTATATATACACACTGCACAGTACCACTCCTCCTGTCCTGTATATATACACTGCACAGTACCTCTCCTATCCTGTATATATACACTGCACAGTACCACTCCTCCTTTCCTGTATATATACACTGAACAGTACCACTCCTCCTTTCCTGTATATATACACTGCACAGTACCACTCCTCCTTTCCTGTATATATACACTGCACAGTACCACTCCTCCTGTCCGGTATATATACACTGCACAGTACCACTCCTCCTGTATATATATATACACTGCACAGTACCACTCCTCCTGTCCTGTATATATACACTGCACAGTACCACTCCTCCTGTCCTGTATATAAACACTGCACAGTACCACTTCACCTGTCCTGTATATATACACTGCACAGTACCACTCCTCCTGTCCTGTATATATACACTGCACAGCACCACTCCTCCTGTCCTGTATATATACACTGCACAGTACCGCTCCTCCTGTCCTGTATATATACACTGCACAGTACCGCTCCTCCTGTCCTGTATATATACACTGCACAGTACCTCTCCTATCCTGTATATATACACACTGCACAGTACCACTCCTCCTGTATATATACACTGCACAACACCACTCCTCCTGTCCTGTATATATACACTGCACAGTACCACTCCTCCTGTCCTGTATATATACATTGCACAGTACCACTCCTCCTGTCCTGTATATACACTGAACAGTACCACTCCTCCTTTCCTGTATATATACACTGCACAGTACCACTCCTCCTTTCCTGTATATATACACTGAACATTACCACTCCTCCTTTCCTGTATATATACACTGCACAGTACCACTCCTCCTGTCCGGTATATATACACTGCACAGTACCACTCCTCCTGTATATATACACTGCACAGTACCACTCCTCCTGTCCTGTATATATACACTGCACAGTACCACTCCTCCTGTCCTGTATATAAACACTGCACAGTACCACTCCTCCTGTCCTGTATATATACACTGCACAGTACCACTCCTCCTGTCCTGTATATATACACTGCACAGTACCACTCCTCCTGTCCTGTATATATACACTGCACAGTACCACTCCTCCTGTCCTGTATATATACACTGCACAGTACCATTCCTCCTGTCCTGTATATATACACACTGCACAGTACCACTCCTCCTGTCCTGTATATACACTGAACAGTACCACTCCTCCTGTATATATACACTGCACAGTACCACTCCTCCTGTCCGGTATATATACACTGCACAGTACCACTCCTCCTGTATATATACACTGCACAGTACCACTCCTCCTTTGCTGTATATATACACTGCACAGTACCACTCCTCCTTTCCTGTATATATACACTGCACAGTACCACTCCTCCTTTCCTGTATATATACACTGAACAATACCACTCCTCCTTTCCTGTATATATACACTGCACAGTACCACTCCTCCTGTATGTATACACTGCACAGTACCACTCCTCCTGTCCTGTATATATACACTGCACAGTACTGCTCCTCCTGTCCTGTATATATACACTGCACAGTACTGCTCCTCCTGTCCAGTATATATACACTGCACAGTACCACTCCTCCTGTCCTGTATATAAACACTGCACAGTACCACTCCTCCTGTCCTGTATATATACACTGCACAGTACCACTCCTCCTGTCCTATATATATATAAACTGCACAGTACCACTCCTCCTTTCCTGTATATATACACTGCACAGTACCACTCCTCCTGTCCTGTATATATAAACTGCACAGTACCACTCCTCCTTTCCTGTATATATACACTGAACAGTACCACTCCTCCTGTCCTGTATATATACACTGCACAGCACCACTCCTCCTGTCCTGTATATATACACTGCACAGTATCACTCCTCCTGTCCTGTATATATACACTGCACAGCACCACTCCTCCTGTCCTGTATATATACACTGCACAGTATCACTCCTCCTGTCCTGTATATATACACTGCACAGTACCACTCCTCCTGTCCTGTATATATACACTGCACAGCACCACTCCTCCTGTCCTGTATATATACACTGCACAGTACCGCTCCTCCTGTCCTGTATATATACACTGCACAGTACCGCTCCTCCTGTCCTGTATATATACACACTGCACAGTACCTCTCCTATCCTGTATATATACACTGCACAGTACCCCTCCTCCTGTATATATACACTGCACAACACCACTCCTCCTGTCCTGTATATATACACTGCACAGTACCACTCCTCCTGTCCTGTATATATACATTGCACAGTACCACTCCTCCTGTCCTGTATATACACTGAACAGTACCACTCCTCCTTTCCTGTATATATACACTGCACAGTACCACTCCTCCTTTCCTGTATATATACACTGAACATTACCACTCCTCCTTTCCTGTATATATACACTGCACAGTACCACTCCTCCTTTCCTGTATATATACACTGCACAGTACCACTCCTCCTGTCCGGTATATATACACTGCACAGTACCACTCCTCCAGTATATAAACACTGCACAGTACCACTCCTCCTGTCCTGTATATATACACTGCACAGTACCACTCCTCCTGTCCTGTATATAAACACTGCACAGTACCACTCCTCCTGTCCTGTATATATACACTGCACAGTACCACTCCTCCTGTCCTGTATATATACACTGCACAGTACCACTCCTCCTGTCCTGTATATATACACTGTACAGTACCACTCCTCCTGTCCTGTATATATACACTGCACAGTACCACTCCTCCTGTATATATACACTGCACAGTACCACTCCTCCTGTCCTGTATATATACACTGCACAGTACCACTCCTCCTGTCCTGTATATATACACACTGCACAGTACCACTCCTCCTGTCCTGTATATATACACTGCACAGTACTGCTCCTCCTGTCCTGTATATATACACTGCACAGTACCACTCCTCCTGTCCTGTATATATACACTGCACAGTACCACTCCTCTTGTCCTGTATATATACACTGCACAGTACCACTCCTCCTGTATATATACACTGCACAGTACCACTTCTGTATATATACACTGCACAGTACCGCTCCTCCTGTCCTGTATATATACACTGCACAGTACCACTCCTCCTGTATATATACACTGCACAGTACCACTTCTGTATATATACACTGCACAGTACCACTCCTCCTGTCCTGTATATATACACTGCACAGTACCACTCCTCCTGTCCTGTATATAAACACTGCACAGTACCACTCCTCCTGTCCTGTATATATACACTGCACAGTACCACTCCTCCTGTCCTGTATATATACACACTGCACAGTACCACTCCTCCTGTCCTGTATATATACACTGCACAGTACCACTCCTCCTGTCCTGTATATATGCAATGCACAGTACCACTCCTCCTGTCCTGTATATATACACTGAACAATACCACTCCTCCTTTCCTGTATATATACACTGCACAGTACCACTCCTCCTGTCCTGTATATATACACTGAACAATACCACTCCTCCTTTCCTGTATATATACACTGCACAGTACCACTCCTCCTTTCCTGTATATATACACTAAACAATACCACTCCTCCTTTCCTGTATATATACACTGCACAGTACCACTCCTCCTGTATGTATACACTGCACAGTACCACTCCTCCTGTCCTGTATATATACACTGCACAGTACCACTCCTCCTGTCCTGTATATATACACTGCACAGTACTGCTCCTCCTGTCCAGTATATATACACTGCACAGTACCACTCCTCCTGTCCTGTATATAAACACTGCACAGTACCACTCCTCCTGTCCTGTATATATACACTGCACAGTACCACTCCTCCTGTCCTGTATATATAAACTGCACAGTACCACTCCTCCTTTCCTGTATATATACACTGCACAGTACCACTCCTCCTTTCCTGTATATATACACTGAACAATACCACTCCTCCTTTCCTGTATATATACACTGCACAGTACCACTCCTCCTGTATGTATACACTGCACAGTACCACTCCTCCTGTCCTGTATATATACACTGAACAATACCACTCCTCCTTTCCTGTATATATACACTGCACAGTACCACTCCTCCTGTATATATACACTGCACAGTACTGCTCCTCCTGTCCTGTATATATACACTGCACAGTACTGCTCCTCCTGTCCTGTATATATACACTGCACAGTACCGCTCCTCCTGTCCAGTATATATACACTGCACAGTACCACTCCTCCTGTCCTGTATATATACACTGCACAGTACCACTCCTCCTGTCCTGTATATATACACTGCACAGTACCACTCCTCCTTTACGGTATATATACACTGCACAGTACCACTCCTCCTGTCCTGTATATATACACTGCACAGTACCACTCCTCCTGTCCTGTATATAAACACTGCACAGTACCACTCCTCCTGTCCTGTATATATACACTGAACAGTACCACTCCTCCTTTCCTGTATATATACACTGCACAGTACCACTCCTCCTTTCCTGTATATATACACTGCACAGTACCACTCCTCCTTTCCTGTATATATACAATGCACAGTACCACTCCTCCTGTCCTGTATATATACACTGCACAGTACCACTCCTCCTGTCCGGTATATATACACTGCACAGTACCACTCCTCCTTTCCTGTATATATACACTGAACAGTACCACTCCTCCTTTCCTGTATATATACACTGCACAGTATCACTCCTCCTGTCCTGTATATATACACTGCACAGTACCGCTCCTCCTGTCCTGTATATAAACACTGCACAGTACCACTCCTCCTGTCCTGTATATATACACTGCACAGTACCACTCCTCCTTTACGGTATATATACACTGCACAGTACCACTCCTCCTGTCCTGTATATATACACTGCACAGTACCACTCCTCCTGTCCTGTATATAAACACTGCACAGTACCACTCCTCCTGTCCTGTATATATACACTGAACAGTACCACTCCTCCTTTCCTGTATATATACACTGCACAGTACCACTCCTCCTTTCCTGTATATATACACTGCACAGTACCACTCCTCCTTTCCTGTATATATACAATGCACAGTACCACTCCTCCTGTCCTGTATATATACACTGCACAGTACCACTCCTCCTGTCCGGTATATATACACTGCACAGTACCACTCCTCCTTTCCTGTATATATACACTGAACAGTACCACTCCTCCTTTCCTGTATATATACACTGCACAGTACCACTCCTCCTGTCCTGTATATATACACTGCACAGTACCACTCCTCCTGTATGTATACACTGCACAGTACCACTCCTCCTGTCCTGTATATATACACTGCACAGTACCACTCCTCCTGTCCTGTATATATACACTGCACAGTACTGCTCCTCCTGTCCTGTATATATACACTGCACAGTACTGCTCCTCCTGTCCTGTATATATACACTGCACAGTACCGCTCCTCCTGTTCTGTATATATACACTGCACAGTACCACTCCTCCTGTCCTGTATATAAACACTGCACAGCACCACTCCTCCTGTCCTGTATATATATATACTGCACAGCACCACTCCTCCTGTCCTGTATATATACACTGCACAGTACCACTCCTCCTGTCCTGTATATATACACTGCACAGTACCACTCCTCCTGTCCTGTATATATACACTGCACAGTACCACTCCTCCTTTCCTGTATATATACACTGAACAGTACCACTCCTCCTTTTCTGTATATATACACTGCACAGTACCACTCCTCCTGTCCTGTATATATACACTGCACAGTACCACTCCTCCTTTCCTGTATATATACACTGAACAGTACCACTCCTCCTGTCCTGTATATATACACTGCACAGTACCACTCCTCCTGTCCTGTATATATACACTGCACAGTACCACTCCTCCTGTCCTGTATATATACACTGCACAGTACCACTCCTCCTGTCCTGTATATATACACACTGCACAGTACCACTCCTCCTGTCCTGTATATATACACTGCACAGTACCGCTCCTCCTGTCCTGTATATACACTGCACAGTACCACTCCTCCTGTCCTGTATATATGCACTGCACAGTACCACTCCTCCTGTCCTGTATATACACTGAACAGTACCACTCCTCCTTTCCTGTATATATACACTGCACTGTACCACTCCTCCTTTCCTGTATATATACACTGAACAATACCACTCCTCCTTTCCTGTATATATACACTGCACAGTACCACTCCTCCTTTCCTGTATATATACACTGAACAATACCACTCCTCCTTTCCTGTATATATACACTGCACAGTACCACTCCTCCTTTCCTGTATATATACACTGAACAATACCACTCCTCCTTTCCTGTATATATACACTGCACAGTACCACTCCTCCTGTATATATACACTGCACAGTACCACTCCTCCTGTCCTGTATATATACACTGCACAGTACCACTCCTCCTGTCCTGTATATATACACTGCACAGTACTGCTCCTCCTGTCCTGTATATATACACTGCACAGTACCGCTCCTCCTGTCCTGTATATATACACTGCACAGTACCGCTCCTCCTGTCCAGTATATATACACTGCACAGTACCACTCCTCCTGTCCTGTATATAAACACTGCACAGTACCACTCCTCCTTTCCTGTATATATACACTGAACAGTACCGCTCCTCCTGTCCTGTATATATACACTGAACAGTACCACTCCTTCTTTCCTGTATATATACACTGAACAGTACCACTCCTCCTTTCCTGTATATATACACTGAACAGTACCACTCCTCCTGTCCTGTATATATACACTGCACAGTACCACTCCTCCTTTCCTGTATATATACACTGCACAGTACCACTCCTCCTTTCCTGTATATATACACTGAACAGTACCACTCCTCCTTTCCTGTATATATACACTGAACAGTACCACTCCTCCTGTCCTGTATATATACACTGCACAGTACCACTCCTCCTTTCCTGTATATATACACTGCACAGTACCACTCCTCCTGTATATATACACTGCACAACACCACTCCTCCTGTCCTGTATATATACACTGCACAGTACCACTCCTCCTGTCCTGTATATATACACTGCACAGTACCACTCCTCCTGTCCTGTATATATACACTGCACAGTACCACTCCTCCTGTCCTGTATATATACACTGCACAGTACCACTCCTCCTGTCCTGTATATATACACTGCACAGTACCACTCCTCCTGTCCTGTATATATATACACACTGAACAGTACCACTCCTCCTTTCCTGTATATATACACTGCACAGTACCACTCCTCCTGTCCTGTATATATACACTGCACAGTACCACTCCTCCTGTCCTGTATATATACACTGCACAGTACCACTCCTCCTTTCCTGTATATATACACTGCACAGTACCACTCCTCCTGTCCTGTATATATACACTGCACAGTACCACTCCTCCTGTATGTATACACTGCACAGTACCACTCCTCCTGTCCTGTATATATACACTGCACAGTACCACTCCTCCTGTCCTGTATATATGCACTGCACAGTACTGCTCCTCCTGTCCTGTATATATACACTACACAGTACTGCTCCTCCTGTCCTGTATATATATACTGAACAGTACCACTCCTCCTGTCCTGTATATATACACTGCACAGTACCACTCCTCCTGTATGTATACACTGCACAGTACCACTCCTCCTGTCCTGTATATATACACTGCACAGTACCACTCCTCCTGTCCTGTATATATGCACTGCACAGTACTGCTCCTCCTTTCCTGTATATATACACTGAACAGTACCACTCCTCCTGTCTTGTATATAAACACTGCACAGTACCACTCCTCCTGTCCTGTATATATACACTGCACAGTACCACTCCTCCTTTCCTGTATATATACACTGCACAGTACCACTCCTCCTTTACGGTATATATACACTGCACAGTACCACTCCTCCTGTATATATACACTGCACAGTACCACTCCTCCTGTCCTGTATATATACACTGCACAGTACCACTCCTCCTGTCCTGTATATAAACACTGCACAGTACCACTCCTCCTGTCCTGTATATATACACCGCACAGTACCACTCCTCCTGTCCTGTATATATACACTGAACAGTACCACTCCTCCTGTCCTGTATATATACACTGCACAGTACCACTCCTCCTTTCCTGTATATATACACTGCACAGTACCACTCCTCCTTTCCTGTATATATACACTGAACAGTACCACTCCTCCTTTCCTGTATATTTACACTGAACAGTACCACTCCTCCTGTCCTGTATATATACACTGCACAGTACCACTCCTCCTTTCCTGTATATATACACTGCACAGTACCACTCCTCCTGTATATATACACTGCACAACACCACTCCTCCTGTCCTGTATATATACACTGCACAGTACCACTCCTCCTGTCCTGTATATATGCACTGCACAGTACCACTCCTCCTGTCCTGTATATATACACTGCACAGTACCACTCCTCCTGTCCTGTATATATACACTGCACAGTACCACTCCTCCTGTCCTGTATATATACACTGCACAGTACCACTCCTCCTGTCCTGTATATATACACTGCACAGTACCACTCCTCCTGTCCTGTATATATACACTGAACAGTACCACTCCTCCTTTCCTGTATATATACACTGCACAGTACCACTCCTCCTGTCCTGTATATATACACTGCACAGTACCACTCCTCCTGTCCTGTATATATACACTGCACAGTACCACTCCTCCTTTCCTGTATATATACACTGCACAGTACCACTCCTCCTGTCCTGTATATATACACTGCACAGTACCACTCCTCCTGTATGTATACACTGCACAGTACCACTCCTCCTGTCCTGTATATATACACTGCACAGTACCACTCCTCCTGTCCTGTATATATGCACTGCACAGTACTGCTCCTCCTGTCCTGTATATATACACTACACAGTACTGCTCCTCCTGTCCTGTATATATATACTGAACAGTACCACTCCTCCTGTCCTGTATATATACACACTGCACAGTACCACTCCTCCTGTATGTATACACTGCACAGTACCACTCCTCCTGTCCTGTATATATACACTGCACAGTACCACTCCTCCTGTCCTGTATATATGCACTGCACAGTACTGCTCCTCCTTTCCTGTATATATACACTGAACAGTACCACTCCTCCTGTCTTGTATATAAACACTGCACAGTACCACTCCTCCTGTCCTGTATATACACACTGCACAGTGCCACTCCTCCTGTCCTGTATATATACACTGCACAGTACCACTCCTCCTGTCCTGTATATAAACACTGCACAGTACCACTCCTCCTGTCCTGTATATATACACTGCACAGTACCACTCCTCCTGTCCTGTATATAAACACTGCACAGTACCACTCCTCCTTTCCTGTATATATACACTGCACAGTACCACTCCTCCTTTCCTGTATATATACTGTAGGGGTTCCACTCACTCAGCTGCGACGGCTGACACTCAGGAGGCAGGTTCCTTTAAAGTTCACTGGGTTTATTGCTCCATAAACCATGTGACAAAACAACAGAAAGCAAATAGCCTTTGGGTCAGGCAAAGAAAAACAAGGGTCCAGTTCATCCGGCTCAGTCCTGAAGCTGTAACACACTCAGGAGGGTCTCACCTCCACACATATCTCTCTGTGTTAAGCATTAGGCTTTCTTTTATATGTCTAACCACACCCAGAACCCATCACATGACCAGACATGTGGTTGTGACATCACCACAGGTCCTGAAACACATATAGGTAGCTATGGTTACATCACAGTAGCAAGCCATCTATAAGGGACATATCTCCCATCGATTAGACACCCTTTAGCCACGCTACATACCTCCCCCCTCTGCCTAAAGCCGTGGGGCTTGGCACTTTCTCCCACTAGACAAGGGATTCTTGACAGGGCATTAGCATTACCGTGCAGCTTTCCGGCCCTATGTTCCACATGGAAACAGAAGTCCTGCAGGGCTAAGAACCAACGGGTGACCCTAGCATTTCTACCCTTCGTTTCCCTCATCCACCTAAGTGGGGCATGGTCGGATATCAGTCTAAATTTACGTCCCAGCAAATAGTATCGTAATGTGTCGACTGCCCATTTTATGGCCAAGCACTCCTTTTCAACGACTGAGTAGTTCTTTTCAGACGAGGACAGCTTCCTACTCAGATAGAGAACAGGATGCTCCTCTCCATGTAGTTCTTGGGAAAGGACTGCTCCCACCCCAACATCTAAGGCATCTGTTTGAAGAATAAACTCTTTCTTGAAGTTTGGGGCCATCAGAACGGGTTGCTTACATAAAGCCTCTTTCATTTCTTGGAAGGCTGAATCTGTTTCTTCGGACCACTTAACCATTACTGATTTTGTCCCTTTTAGCAGGTCAGTCAGAGGCGCCGCCATTGTGGCGAAGTTTGGGATGAACCTCCTGTAATATCCCACGATTCCCAGGAAGGCTTTAACTTGCTTCTTGGAAACTGGTTTTGGCCATGTTTGAATTGCCTCCACTTTACTGATTTGGGGTTTTATTTCTCCATGACCCACTATGTATCCAAGGTACTTAGCTTCTTCTTTACCCAATGCACACTTCTTCGGGTTTATTGTAAATCCGGCCTCTCTTATAGCATCAAACACCGCTTGGACTTTCTCCAGATGACTCTCCCAGTCCGGGCTAAAGATGACGATATCATCTAGGTACGCAGCAGCGTATGCCTTGTGGGGTGCAAGGACTCTATCCATAGCCCTTTGGAAGGTGGCCGGAGCTCCCTGTAGGCCAAATGGCATCCGGACATACTGGAAGCACCCATCTGGTGTAGAAAACGCCGTCTTCTCCTTGGCTTCCTGTGCCATGGGGATCTGCCAATACCCCTTCGTCAAATCCAAGGTGGTTATGTACCTGGCGGGCCCAAGCCTTTCGATGAGCTCATCAACGCGGGGCATGGGATATGCGTCGAACTTAGAGACCTCATTCAACTTCCTATAGTCGTTGCAAAATCTCCACTCCCCATCAGGTTTTGGGACCAGGACAATTGGGCTCGACCAACCGCTCTTGGATTCCTCAATGACTCCAAGCCTCAACATACGCTCCACTTCCTTGGAGATAACTTCTCGACGAGCCTCAGGAATACGATAAGGTTTCACATTCACCCGCACATGTGGCTCTGTTAGGACCTCGTGCTCTATGACCTTCGTGTATCCTGGCAATTCTGAAAACAGGTCCCTGTTTTTCTGGAGTAACTCCCGGCACTGCTGTTTCTGGGTCTTTGATAGCGTCTCTGCTATAGTAACCGCTCCAACCTCACCTTCTGGGTTGCTTAACAATGACGGAGTTACTGTCGGCTCTCTATCTTGCCATGGCTTGATGAGGTTGACATGGTAAACTTGGAATGGTTTCCGTCTTCCTGGTTGATGAATTTTATAATTTACCTCACCAAGTTTCTCGACAACCTCATATGGCCCTTGCCATTTGGCCAAGAACTTGCTTTCCACCGTTGGAACTAACACAAGAACTCGGTCTCCCGGATTGAACTGCCTCACTCTTGCAGACCGGTTGTAGACCCTGGCTTGAGCTTCTTGTGCTTGGAGAAGGTGTTCTTTCACGATCGGCATCACCTTTGCAATCCTCTGCTGCATCAGGGCCACATGCTCAATGACGCTTCTGTGGGGCGTGACTTCGGCCTCCCAGGTTTCCTTGGCTATATCCAGGAGTCCTCGTGGATGTCGGCCATATAGAAGCTCAAACGGTGAGAACCCTGTGGAGGCCTGTGGAACTTCACGAATGGAAAACATCAGATAGGGTAAGAGACAATCCCAGTCTCTACCGTCTTTCTCTATAGCTTTTCTCAGCATGCTCTTTAGTGTCTTGTTAAACCTCTCAACAAGGCCATCTGACTGGGGATGGTACACCGAGGTCCTCAACTGGGAGATCTTCAGGGCTTTGCACAACTCCCTCATCACCTTGCTCATGAAAGGTGTACCCTGGTCAGTCAGGATCTCCTTTGGCAGACCTGTCCGGGAAAAGACATGGACCAACTCGCGGGCTATGCTTTTTGAGGAAGAATTTCTCAAGGGAATTGCCTCAGGATAGCGTGTGGCATAGTCCAGGATGACTAATATATACTGATGGCCCCGAGCTGATTTAACTAAGGGACCGATCAAGTCCATGGCAATTCTCTCGAACGGTACCTCAATAATGGGCAGTGGCACAAGGGGGTTCCGGAAATGAGGAGTGGGAGCAGTTAACTGACATGTAGGGCAGGACCTGCAATAGTTCACTATTTCCCGGTGACACCCAGGCCAATAGAACCTCTGCACAACCCGTTCCTGCGTTTTTTCCACCCCCAGGTGTCCACCCAAGATGTGTGAATGGGCCATGTCCAACACTTTCAGTCTATACGGACCCGGCACTATCAACTGCTCTACCAACTCCTCCCTTATTTTCGTGACCCGGTACAACAACTCCCCCCTCAACAGAAAATGGGGAAATCTTGTGTCTGCCCCCGGCTCCTGTACCACCCCGTCAATAACTGTGACATTATTAAAGGCTTCCCTCAGAGTGGGGTCCCTATGTTGGGCAGTCCCAAAATTTTCACCGGTAACTTCTAACTCCAAAATGTCAGATGTAGGGGATACTTCCTCCTCATCCCCAACCAGAACACAAAAAGGAAAGCTGTCTGCCTCTGGGTGTGGCGATACCCTTCCAGGGTTCACTGGTTCCCTGCCAGGGAGCTCAGAACCTTTTCCCCACAAATCCCAAAGCAAACAGAAATCCCGGCCAATAATTATAGGGTGCAACAAGTCCTGAACTACGCCGACTATGTGGGACTCAGTGCCACATGCCATTTCAATGTCCACCCTGGCCATAGGGTAGTCCTTTGCATCACCATGTATGCACCGCACACCGACCTTCTTTCCTGGGAGCAGGTGGAGAGGAAAAGTGGCCCTCACCAGGGTCACTAGGCTCCCCGAGTCTAACAGTGCCGTTACTGCTCGACCGTTCACCTTTACGGGACACGCTTGAGGTCCCTCGTTGGATGGAGAGTTCACACTACAGGCTGGATACGCATAGTATGAACAACGGCGTCCCATGCTGCAGTCCATCTGCTCAGTGGTTTGGGAACAACGGGCAGCTATATGTCCTGGCTTGTGGCACCTCCAACAAATAATATCACCCGTGGGGACATTGGGCACCACCTCCCCCGCCCTTTGTGACCTTGGACGCACCACCCCTTTTTGGGACTCAGCTGCCTTCTGGGACCCCCAGTACGGCATGGGCTGCCTCCCGAAGGAGCCTTCCAACCCTTGGTATCTCTCAACCAGTCCGATCAGCTCGTCGGCATTCTGGGGATCACCCTGGGCAACCCAAGACTGTATAGGCCTCGGGAGGGAATGGACAAACCGATCCATCATCACCCGTTCTACCATCTGTGCAGGCGCAGAGGATTCTGGCTGCAGCCATTTCTGGACCAGGTGCAACAGATCAAACATTTGGGAACGAGGTGGTTTGTCCTGGTGATAGCCCCAGGAGTGAACTCGCTGTGCCCTGACAGTCAGTGTCACCCCCAAACGTGCGAGAATCTCGGCTTTCAATTTGTGATACTCTTTGGCATCCTGCAAGGTCAAATCATAGTACGCCTTCTGGGGTTCTCCTGTCAGGTATGGCGCAAGTACCTCTGCCCACTGCTCTGGCGGAAGTTTTTCCCTCTCAGCGACCCTCTCAAACACCGTCAGGAAGGCCTCAACATCATCCCCGGGAGTCATTTTCTGCAATGCGCGTCTTACCGTCTTTCGGACGTGGGTGTCATCAGCCAAACCTGGGGTTGGGGCGCTCGCCTTGCCCTGGATGGCGGTTGCCAGAAGCTGCATCTGCTGCTGGCTCTGTTGTACCTGCTGCATCAACAGCCTGTTGGTCTCTTGCTGCCTTTGCTCCTGCTGGACCAAGTGTTTCAGCAGGTCCTCCATTTTCTCCGGCAATGCTTGCTGGCTTGCAACAGCCTTGACCCAGGACATTCAAAAAATAAACTCACTTCTCCACTGGGAACGCTGCTCGCATGTCTACCACCAATTGTAGGGGTTCCACTCACTCAGCTGCGACGGCTGACACTCAGGAGGCAGGTTCCTTTAAAGTTCACTGGGTTTATTGCTCCATAAACCATATGACAAAACAACAGAAAGCAAATAGCCTTTGGGTCAGGCAAAGAAAAACAAGGGTCCAGTTCATCCGGCTCAGTCCTGAAGCTGTAACACACTCAGGAGGGTCTCACCTCCACACATATCTCTCTGTGTTAAGCATTAGGCTTTCTTTTATATGTCTAACCACACCCAGAACCCATCACATGACCAGACATGTGGTTGTGACATCACCACAGGTCCTGAAACACATATAGGTAGCTATGGTTACATCACAGTAGCAAGCCAACTATAAGGGACATATCTCCCATCGATTAGACACCCTTTAGCCACGCTACAATACACTGAACATTACCACTCCTCCTGTCCTGTATATATACACTGCACAGTACCACTCCTCCTTTCCTGTATATATACACTGCACAGTACCACTCCTCCTGTCCTGTATATATACACTGCACAGTACCACTCCTCCTGTCCTGTATATATACACTGCACAGTACCACTCCTCCTTTCCTGTATATATACACTGCACAGTACCACTCCTCCTTTCCTGTATATATACACTGCACAGTACCACTCCTCCTGTCCTGTATATATACACTGCACAGTACCACTCCTCCTGTCCTGTATATATACACTGCACAGTACCACTCCTCCTGTATATATACACTGCACAGTACCACTCCTCCTGTATATATACACTGCACAGTACCACTCCTCCTGTCCTGTATATATACACTGCACAGTACTGCTCCTCCTGTCCTGTATATATACACTGCACAGTACCACTCCTCCTGTATATATACACTGCACAGTACCACTCCTCCTGTATATATACACTGCACAGTACCACTCCTCCTGTATATATACACTGCACAGTACCACTCCTCCTGTCCTGTATATATACACTGCACAGTACTGCTCCTCCTGTCCTGTATATATACACTGCACAGTACCACTTCTCCTGTCCTGTATATATACACTGCACAGTACCACTCCTCCTGTCCTGTATATATACACTGCACAGTACCACTCCTCCTGTCCTGTATATATACACTGCACAGTACCACTCCTCCTGTCCTGTATATATACACTGCACAGTACCGCTCCTCCTGTCCTGTATATATACACTGCACAGTACCACTCCTCCTGTCCTGTATATAAACACTGCACAGTACCACTCCTCCTGTCCTGTATATATACACTGCACAGTACCACTTCTCCTGTCCTGTATATATACACTGCACAGTACCACTCCTCCTGTCCTGTATATATACACTGCACAGTACCACTCCTCCTGTCCTGTATATATACACTGCACAGTACCACTCCTCCTGTATATATACACTGCACAGTACCTCTCCCCTGTATATATACACTGCACAGTACCTCTCCCCTGTATATATACACTGCACAGTACCACTCCTCCTTTCCTGTATATATACACTGCACAGTACCGCTCGTCCTGTCCTGTATATATACACTGCACAGTACCACTCCTCCTTTCCTGTATATATACACTGCACAGTACCGCTCGTCCTGTCCTGTATATATACACTGCACAGTACCACTCCTCCTGTCCTGTATATATACACTGCACAGTACCACTCCTCCTGTCCTGTATATATACACTGCACAGTACCACTCCTCCTGTCCTGTATATATACACACTGCACAGTACCACTCCTCCTGTCCTGTATATATACACTGCACAGTACCACTCCTCCTGTCCTGTATATATACACTGCACAGTACCACTCCTCCTGTCCTGTATATATACACTGCACAGTACCACTCCTCCTGTATATATACACTGCACAGTACCACTCCTCCTGTCCTGTATATATACACTGCACAGTACCACTCCTCCTGTCCTGTATATATACACTGCACAGTACCACTCCTCCTGTCCTGTATATATACACTGCACAGTACCACTCCTCCTGTCCTGTATATATACACTGCACATTACCACTCCTCCTGTCCTGTATATATACACTGCACAGTACCACTCCTCCTGTCCTGTATATATACACACTGCACAGTACCCCTCCTCCTGTCCTGTATATATACACTGCACAGTACCACTCCTCCTGTCCTGTATATATACACACTGCACAGTACCCCTCCTCCTGTCCTGTATATATACACTGCACAGTACCACTCCTCCTGTCCTGTATATATACACACTGCACAGTACCCCTCCTCCTGTCCTGTATATATACACTGCACAGTACCGCTCCTCCTGTCCTGTATATATACACTGCACAGTACCACTCCCCCTGTATATATACACTGAACAGTACCACTCCTCCTTTCCTGTATATATACACTGCACAGTACCGCTCCTCCTGTCCTGTATATATACACTGCACAGTACCACTCCTCCTGTCCTGTATATATACACTGCACAGTACCACTCCTCCTGTATATATACACTGCACAGTACCGCTCCTCCTGTCCTGTATATATACACTGCACAGTATCACTTCTCCTGTCCTGTATATATACACTGCACAGTACCACTCCTCCTGTCCTGTATATATACACTGCACAGTACCACTCCTCCTGTCCTGTATATATACACTGCACAGTACCACTCCTCCTGTCCTGTATATATACACTGCACAGTACCACTCCTCCTGTCCTGTATATATACACTGCACAGTACCACTCCTCCTGTATATATACACTGCACAGTACCTCTCCCCTGTATATATACACTGCACAGTACCGCTCCTCCTGTCCTGTATATATACACTGCACAGTACCACTCCTCCTTTCCTGTATATATACACTGCACAGTACCACTCCCCCTGTATATATACACTGCACAGTACCACTCCTCCTTTCCTGTATATATACACTGCACAGTACCACTCCTCCTGTCCTGTATATATACACTGCACAGTACCACTCCTCCTGTCCTGTATATATACACTGCACAGTACCACTCCTCCTGTATATATACAATGCACAGTACCACTCCTCCTGTATATATACACTGCACAGTACCACTCCTCCTGTCCTGTATATATACACTGCACAGTACCAGTCCTCCTGTATATATACACTGCACAGTACCGCTCCTCCTGTCCTGTATGTATACACTGCACAGTACCACTCCTCCTGTATATATACACTGCACAGTACCACTCCTCCTGTCCTGTATATATACACTGCACAGTACCACTCCTCCTGTTCTGTATATATACACTGCACAGTACCACTCCTCCTGTTCTGTATATATACACTGCACAGTACCACTCCTCCTGTTCTGTATATATACACTGCACAGTACCACTCCTCCTGTATATATACACTGCACAGTACCACTCCTCCTGTTCTGTATATATACACTGCACAGTACCACTCCTCCTGTTCTGTATATATACACTGCACAGTACCACTCCTCCTGTTCTGTATATATACACTGCACAGTACCGCTCCTCCTGTCCTGTATATATACACTGCACAATACCACTCCTCCTGTCCTGTATATATACACTGCACAGTACCACTCCTCCTGTCCTGTATATATACACTGCACAGTACCACTCCTCCTGTATATATACACTGCACAGTACCACTCCTCCTGTTCTGTATATATACACTGCACAGTACCACTCCTCCTGTTCTGTATATATACACTGCACAGTACCACTCCTCCTGTTCTGTATATATACACTGCACAGTACCGCTCCTCCTGTCCTGTATATATACACTGCACAGTACCACTCCTCCTGTGCTCTATATATACACTGCACAGTACCACTCCTCCTGTCCTGTATATATACACTGCACAGTACCACTCCTCCTGTCCTGTATATATACACTGCACAGTACTGCTCCTCCTGTCCTGTATATATACACTGCACAGTACCACTCCTCCTGCCCTGTATATATACACTGCACAGTACCGCTCCTCCTGTCCTGTATATATACACTGCACAGTACCACTCCTCCTGTCCTGTATATATACACTGCACAGTACCACTCCTCCTGTCCTGTATATATACACTGCACAGTACTGCTCCTCCTGTCCTGTATATATACACTGCACAGTACCACTCCTCCTGCCCTGTATATATACACTGCACAGTACCGCTCCTCCTGTCCTGTATATATACACTGCACAGTACCGCTCCTCCTGTGCTCTATATATACACTGCACAGTACCACTCCTCCTGTCCTGTATATATACACTGCACAGTACTGCTCCTCCTGTCCTGTATATATACACTGCACAGTACCACTCCTCCTGTCCTGTATATATACACTGCACAGTACCACTCCTCCTGTCCTGTATATATACACTGCACAGTACCACTCCTCCTGTCCTGTATATATACACTGCACAGTACTGCTCCTCCTGTCCTGTATATATACACTGCACAGTACCACTCCTCCTGCCCTGTATATATACACTGCACAGTACCGCTCCTCCTGTCCTGTATATATACACTGCACAGTACCACTCCTCCTGTATATATACACTGCACAGTACCACTCCTCCTGTCCTGTATATATACACTGCACAGTACCACTCCTCCTGTATATATACACTGCACAGTACCACTCCTCCTGTATATATACACTGCACAGTACCACTCCTCCTGTCCTGTATATATACACTGCACAGTACCACTCCTCCTGTATATAAACACTGCACAGTACCACTCCTCCTGTCCTGTATATATACACTGCACAGTACCACTCCTCCTGTCCTGTATATATACACTGCACAGTACCACTCCTCCTGTCCTGTATATATACACTGCACAGTACCACTCCTCCTGCCCTGTATATATACACTGAACAGTACCACTCCTCCTGTCCTGTATATATACACTGCACAGTACCACTCCTCCTGCCCTGTATATATACACTGCACAGTACCGCTCCTCCTGTCCTGTATATATACACTGCACAGTACCACTCCTCCTGTATATATACACTGCACAGTACCACTCCTCCTGTCCTGTATATATACACTGCACAGTACCACTCCTCCTGTATATATACACTGCACAGTACCACTCCTCCTGTATATATACACTGCACAGTACCACTCCTCCTGTCCTGTATATATACACTGCACAGTACCACTCCTCCTGTATATAAACACTGCACAGTACCACTCCTCCTGTCCTGTATATATACACTGCACAGTACCACTCCTCCTGTCCTGTATATATACACTGCACAGTACCACTCCTCCTGTCCTGTATATATACACTGCACTGTACCACTCCTCCTGTATATATACACTGCACAGTACCACTCCTCCTGTCCTGTATATATACACTGCACAGTACCACTCCTCCTGTATATATACACTGCACAGTACCACTGTTCTGTGATCATAGAGGCAGCATTGAACTTCAAAAGCATCAGTATTAGTGAGTTTATTATTTTCTGCATTTTTAAGGACAAATACAAATTAATTCTAAAAACCTGTTTAAATGGATTGTCCAAAGTTTGTAAGTTATCCCCTATCTTCTGGATAGGGGATAAGTTTCTATTCGGGAATCTCACCTCTGGGACCCCCATGATCCCGATAACTTGAGCTCTGAAGAGCACCATGTACATGGCCCTGTGGTCGATCCTGCGCACTGCCGCATCAATCACACGTAGTGTTCAACTATCTCCTTTAAAAGAGTAAAGATGTCCTTGACCAAGTAAAGCAAAATTATAGTTTCTGGGCTGGTGGGATTTGTGTGCCAAGGCGCCTTTTGGCCACAGTCCAGTCCTGCTAGATGTCATTTTGTAAAACAATTGCCTAAGTTCTGTTGTCACATTAATTGGAAATTGAATATCTGTGATCTCACTAGGTCATGTGCTTGGATATAGTTATATTACTACTATTTAATATTGAATGCACATGTGCATGTTCTTGCAAATGTGTACTTCCTAATTCTCCCATGCCAACTTTTGTAAGTACCGTATTTTCTGGCGTATAAGACGACCCCCAACTTTTCCATATAAAATATGGAATTTGGGATATGCCCGTCGTATAAGAAAGGGGTCATCTTATACGCCCAGTCATCTTATACGGGGTGCGGTTCCCAGGGTCTGGAGGAGAGGAAACTCTCCTTCAGGCCCTGGGATCCATATTCATGTAAAAAATAAAGAATAAAAATAAAAAAACATGGATATACTCACCTCTTGGACGGGCCCTGGCTCACAGCGCTGCTAGCGTCTCCCTCCGTTCCTTAGGAATGCAGTGAGTGAAGGACCTTAGATGACGTCGTGGTCAGGTGACCGGTCACCTGACCGCTCATGTGACCGAGACGTCATTGAAGGTCCTTCACTCACCGCATTCTAAGGAACGGAGAGAGATGCTAGCAGCGCTGTGATCCAGGTCCCGTCCGAGGGTGAGTATATCCATGTTTTTTTATTTTTATTCTTTATTTTTTACATGAATATGGATCCCAGGGCCTGAAGGAGAGTCTCCTCTCCTCCAGACCCTGGGAACCACACGCCGACATCCAGGATCGCTCCCTGCACACGCCGTACCCGGCGTATAAGATGACCCCCGACTTTTGGGACATTTTTTAGGGGTCAAAAAGTCGTCTTATACGCCGGGAAATACGGTAGTTGTATTTTAAACTTCGAAAAAAAAGTTCAGTATTGGGTATCAGGTGCAGTAATAGGGACACATACGGCAGCAGCGGCTCAGTATTGGGGTATCAGGTGCAGTAATAGGGTCACATATGGCAGCAGTGGCTCAGTATTGGGGTATCAGGTGCAGTAATAGGGTCACATAAGGCAGCAGCGGCTCAGTATTGGGGTATCAGGTGCAGTAATAGGGACACATACGGCAGCAGCGGCTCAGTATTGGGGTATCAGGTGCAGTAATAGGGACACATACGGCAGCAGCGGCTCAGTATTGGGGTATCAGGTGCAGTAATAGGGACACATAAGGCAGCAGCGGCTCAGTATTGGGGTATCAGGTGCAGTAATAGGGACACATACGGCAGCAGCGGCTCAGTATTGGGGTATCAGGTGCAGTAATAGGGACACATACGGCAGCAGCGGCTCAGTATTGGGGTATCAGGTGCAGTAATAGGGACACATAAGGCAGCAGCGGCTCAGTATTGGGGTATCAGGTGCAGTAATAGGGACACATATGGCAGCAGTGGCTCAGTATTGGGGTATCAGGTGCAGTAATAGGGACACATATGGCAGCAGCGGCTCCGTATTGGGGTACCAGGTGCAGTAATAGGGACACATACAACAGCAGCGGCTCAGTATTGGGATATCAGGTGCAGTAATATGGACAGATGCGGCAGAGGCTCAGAATTGGGGTATCAGGGGCAGTAATATGGACAGATACGGCAGAGGCTCAGTATTGGGGTATCAGGGGCAGTAATAGGGACACATACAGCAGCAGCGGCTCAGTATTGGGGTATCAGGTGCAGTAATAGGGACACATAGGGCAGCAGCGGCTCAGTATTGGGGTATCAGGTGCAGTAATCGGGACACATACGGCAGCAGAGGCTCAGTATTGGGGTATCAGGTGCAGTAATAGGGTCACATAGGGCAGCAGCGGCTCAGAATTGGGGTAGTAGGTGCAGTAATAGGGACACATACGGCAGCAGCGGCTCAGTATTAGGATATCAGGTGCAGTAATAGGGACACATACGGCAGCAGCGGCTCAGTATTGGGGTATCAGGTGCAGTAATAGGGACACATACGGCAGCAGCGGCTCAGTATTGGGGTATCAGGTGCAGTAATAGGGACACATACGGCAGCAGCGGCTCAGTATTGGGGTATCAGGGGCAGTAATAGGGACACATACGGCAGCAGCGGCTCAGTATTGGGGTATCAGGTGCAGTAATAGGGACACATACGGCAGCAGCGGCTCAGTATTGGGGTATCAGGTGCAGTAATAGGGACACATATGGCAGCAGTGGCTCAGTATTGGGGTATCAGGTGCAGTAATAGGGACACATATGGCAGCAGTGGCTCAGTATTGGGGTATCAGGTGCAGTAATAGGGACACATACAACAGCAGCGGCTCAGTATTGGGATATCAGGTGCAGTAATAGGGACACATACGGCAGCAGCGGCTCAGTATTGGGGTATCAGGGGCAGTAATAGGGACACATACGGCAGCAGCGGCTCAGTATTGGGGTATTAGGTGCAGTAATAGGGACACATACGGCAGCAGCGGCTCAGTATTGGGGTATCAGGTGCAGTAATAGGGACACATATGGCAGCAGTGGCTCAGTATTGGGGTATCAGGTGCAGTAATAGGGACACATACAACAGCAGCGGCTCAGTATTGGGATATCAGGTGCAGTAATAGGGACACATACGGCAGCAGCGGCTCAGTATTAGGGTATCAGAAGGATGAGGAGTTTGTGCAGGTGGAGAATAGATGATGATAGGGCTGGAATGTGAGAAGTGAAATGTGTCTTTGTTGTATTCTCTGCAGATCAGTCGTTGCTGGAAGAAGTTGTCATGTCGGTCTGGGCCAGATGGAAAAGACGTGAAAAGTGAACGATTCCATCAGAAAGGACGTCAGCGGTAAGTCTTTATCTGTAACTGTGCTGTGATCTCTTCTATGTTCTGTAGGGCTGGTATCTTCCACTGACCATATGGTGGTAATATCCATGTTGGTCGTTATATAGAGATTATAGTAACAGCGCGGTCATCTGCTGAGGTTCTCCTCAACTATTAGGTTGTGTCACCCAGTTGTATCAAGGTTACCTGGTTAGGGGCCCACTCAGAAGTTTCACCCCCCTGAACCAAAACCCTAGCCATGTCTCTGGCCCTCACACAATTCTATCAACCAAGGAATAAAAAAGTTTGAGCTCTTGGAAGCCAAGAAGGAAAAATAGAAAAAAATCGAAGTAGGCGAAAAAGAAAAAGTGCAAGGGAAAAAAAAGTCCAATAGGAATCTGTCACTCAAGATCCCGAAGAAACCTGGAGCCGGTCCTGGCTGCAGAGGTCTGAGTCCTCCCCAGGCCATCACTTCTGATTAGGAAAATACGCCTCCTACAAATTCTATCATCCAGCTAATAGACTGTTGACTTCTTTAACCACCGGCTGTAATCTATTAACTGTAAAACTGCCAGGATTTTATTTCATTCATCCCTATTTGTAACACCATCATTATCAGCTGCTTTATAGGGGGCAGGTAGTGAGAGAAAAAGTATTACCGTAGTTATTGCATTGTGACATCATCACTTACCATATATGGAAGCGGGCAGTGATGTCACAAGAGCGGAGCCTACAAACACTCCGTCCCATCTCATAGAGGTCAGACTTGGTAATTGTCTGTCGCCTGATAGCACTTACCTAGATCTTTTCCTTGTGGATTTGCGAATTACTTGCGGATTACTTGCGAATTACTTGCGGATTCTTTGTGAATTAGCGAATTTCTTCTGGATTATTCTGAAGATCGTTGACTGAGGAGTCGTCTCCATTCAGAGGTAAATCTCATTGTTACTTTTCTTGTATTCTGGTGTATGGGAAGCGGCCATTGCCCCTAGAGATGAGTAACTCGTCCGGCACCAATCCTGGCACAAGACAACCGATAAACCGATTTCATCAATTTTGGTTTTTATTTATAAATAATGAAACAAATCCAGTCGTCAGTGATCGGATATAAAAGTTGGAATCGCCCGATAGAAAACCAGGAAGCAAATCTCAATGTCAGGATTGGGCCAACATTAGCCACCATGTTTTTCTTGTATAGCAGACTCGTCCTGTTTTTTCATCTGTGTGCCGGGTCTGTTTTTCATCCGTTTTTAATCAGAATGTTCATTTTAACATCAATTTGTCATCAATTTTTCTCATATGCAAAAAAAAAATTAAGGAGGCCAATTATTGTTTTTTCCCCCCCTTTTTTTTCCATTGACATAGCTGTATGGAGAATTTGTTTTTTAGCAAAATTACTTAAACCTTTGAAAGGCACCATTCATTTTACCAGCGGCGTAACTACCAGCGGAGACTGGGCGGACCCGTAAGCACTCTGAGCTACAAAATGGGCCGCTGGCCCTTTAAATCTTCTGTACAGGCCCTGGTGCTTGTGCACTCTCTCAGTGCGTGCGCGATCACGGGTGGGACTGCACTTGTCCCGCAACAGAGCCCCTCCACCGCAGAGAGCTGCACACCACAACTATGGCTGCTCTGTGCGCACAGGACCTGTGATGAGGTCACAGGAGGGGAGGAGTCAGGGAGGAGTCACATGATCAAGGGCCTCCATGTAGTGCAGGACTCTGCTGGTTGTCATGGTGCTGGACGAGGGTCAGCTTTGTAGGGTCAGGAGTGGTTTGTGTGGATGTAGCAGAGACGTGTGTGTACGAGGTGTACAGAGCGGAAGCCGTGTGTGCAAGGTGTATGGAGCGGAGCTGGGTGTGTACGAGGTGTACGGAGTGGAGCCGTGTGTGCAAGGTGTATGGAGCAGAGTCGTGTGTGTCTATGAGGTGTATGAAGCGGAGCCACGTGTGTATGAGGTGTACAGAGCAGAGCCGCGTGTGTACAAGGTGTATGGAGCGGAGCCATGTGTGTACGAGTTGTACAGAGCGGAGCCGTGTATAAGACATGTACAGAGCGGAACTGGGTGTGTGCAAGGGTGTATGGAGCAGAGCCGTGTGTGTATGAGGTGTACAGAGTGGAGCCGTGTGTGTAAGACGTGTACAGAGCGGAACTGGGTGTGTGCAAGGTGTATGGAGTGGAGCCGTGTGTGTATGAGGTGTACAGAGCAGAACTGGGTCTGAGCAAGGTGTATGGATCGGAGCTGGGTGTGTACGAGGTGTACAGAGCGGAGCCGTGTGTGTACAAGGTGTACAGAGTGGAGCCGTGTGTGTATGAGGTGTACAGAGCAGAGCCGTGTGTGTACGAGGTGTACAGAGTGGAGCCGTGTGTACGAGGTGTACAGAGCGGAGCCGTGTGTGTACAAGGTGTACAGAGTGGAGCCGTGTGTGTACAAGGTGTACAGAGTGGAGCCGTGTGTGTATGAGGTGTACAGAGCAGAGCCGTGTGTGTACGAGGTGTACAGAGTGGAGCCGTGTGTACGAGGTGTACAGAGCGGAGCCGTGTGTGTACAAGGTGTACAGAGTGGAGCCGTGTGTGTATGAGGTGTACAGAGTGGAGCCGTGTGTGTACAAGGTGTACAGAGTGGAGCCGTGTGTGTATGAGGTGTACAGAGCAGAGCCGTGTGTGTACGAGGTGTACAGAGTGGAGCCGTGTGTACGAAGTGTACAGAGCGGAGCCGTGTGTGTACAAGGTGTACAGAGTGGAGCCGTGTGTGTATGAGGTGTACAGAGCAGAGCCGTGTGTGTACGAGGTGTACAGAGTGGAGCCGTGTGTGTAAGACGTGTACAGAGCGGAACTGGGTGTGTGCAAGGTGTATGGAGTGGAGCCGTGTGTGTATGAGGTGTACAGAGCAGAACTGGGTCTGAGCAAGGTGTATGGAGTGGAGCCGTGTGTACGAGGTGTACAGAGCGGAGCCGTGTGTGTACAAGGTGTACAGAGTGGAGCCGTGTGTGTATGAGGTGTACAGAGCGGAGCCGTGTGTGTACGAGGTGTACAGAGTGGAGCCGTGTGTGTATGAGGTGTACAGAGCGGAACTGGGTGTGTGCAAGGTGTATGGAGTGGAGCCGTGTGTGTACGAGGTGTATGGAGCGGAGCCGTGTGTGTACGAGGTGTACAGAGCGGAAGCCGTGTGTGCAAGGTGTATGGAGCGGAGCTGGGTGTGTACGAGGTGTACGGAGTGGAGCCGTGTGTGCAAGGTGTATGGAGCAGAGTCGTGTGTGTCTATGAGGTGTATGAAGCGGAGCCACGTGTTTATGAGGTGTACAGAGCAGAGCCGCGTGTGTACAAGGTGTATGGAGCGGAGCCATGTGTGTACGAAGTGTACAGAGCGGAGCCGTGTGTAAGACGTGTACAGAGCGGAACTGGGTGTGTGCAAGGTGTATGGAGTGGAGCCGTGTGTGTATGAGGTGTACAGAGCGGAACTGGGTGTGTGCAAGGTGTATGGAGTGGAGCCGTGTGTGTACGAGGTGTATGGAGCGGAGCCGTGTGTGTACGAGGTGTACAGAGCGGAAGCCGTGTGTGCAAGGTGTATGGAGCGGAGCTGGGTGTGTACGAGGTGTACGGAGTGGAGCCGTGTGTGCAAGGTGTATGGAGCAGAGTCGTGTGTGTCTATGAGGTGTATGAAGCGGAGCCACGTGTTTATGAGGTGTACAGAGCAGAGCCGCGTGTGTACAAGGTGTATGGAGCGGAGCCATGTGTGTACGAAGTGTACAGAGCGGAGCCGTGTGTAAGACGTGTACAGAGCGGAACTGGGTGTGTGCAAGGTGTATGGAGTGGAGCCGTGTGTGTACGAGGTGTACGGAGCAGAACTGGGTCTGTGCAAGGTGTATGGAGTGGAGCCGTGTGTACGAGGTGTACAGAGCGGAGCCGTGTGTGTACGAGGTGTACAGAGTGGAGCCGTGTGTGTATGAGGTGTACAGAGCGGAACTGGGTGTGTGCAAGGTGTATGGAGTGGAGCCGTGTGTGTACGAGGTGTATGGAGCGGAGCCCTGTGTGTATGAGGTGTACAGAGCGGAAGCCATGTGTGCAAGGTGTATGGAGCGGAGCTGGGTGTGTACGAGGTGTACGGAGTGGAGCCGTGTGTGCAAGGTGTATGGAGCAGAGTCGTGTGTGTCTATGAGGTGTATGAAGCGGAGCCACGTGTGTATGAGGTGTACAGAGCAGAGCCGCGTGTGTACAAGGTGTATGGAGCGGAGCCATGTGTGTACGAAGTGTACAGAGCGGAGCCGTGTGTAAGACGTGTACAGAGCGGAACTGGGTGTGTGCAAGGTGTATGGAGTGGAGCCGTGTGTGTATGAGGTGTACAGAGCGGAACTGGGTGTGTGCAAGGTGTATGGAGTGGAGCCGTGTGTGTACGAGGTGTACGGAGCGGAGCCGTGTGTGTACGAGGTGTACGGAGCGGAGCCGTGTGTGTACGAGGTGTACGGGGGGAGCTGGGTGTGTACGAGGTGTACGGAGTGGAGCCGTGTGTGCAAGGTGTATGGAGCAGAGTCGTGTGGCTCTATTAGGTGTATGAAGCGGAGCTGCGTGTGTACGAGGTGTACGGAGCAGAGCCGCGTGTGTACAAGGTGTATGGAGTGGAGCCACGTGTGTACGAGGTGTACGGAGCGGAGCCGTGTGTGCAAGGTGTGCGGAGCTCAGCCGCGGGTGTAGGAGTAACTAGGTGTGGCCATTATACTGTATGCAATATGTGTGGCCATTGTACAGTATGGAGCAAATATGTGTGGCCATTATGCAGTATGGAGCACTGTGTGTGGCCATTATACAGTATGGAGCACTGTGTGGCCATTATACAGTATGGAGCACTATGTGTGGCCATTATACAGTGTGGAGCATCATGTGGGGCCATTATATAGTATGGAGCATCATGTGTGGCCATTATACAGTATGGAGCATCATGTGGGGCCATTATACAGTATGGAGCACTGTGTGACCATTATACAGTATGGAGCATAATGTGTGGCCATTATACAGTATGGAGCATCATGTGGGGCCATTATACAGTATGGAGCATCATGTGGGGCCATTATACAGTATGGAGCATCATGTGGGGCCATTATACAGTATGGAGCACTGTGTGGCCATTATACAGTGTGGAGCATCATGTGTGGCCATTATACAGTATGGAGCATCATGTGTGGCCATTATACAGTATGGAGAATCATGTGTGGCCATTATACAATGTGGACCATCATGTGTGGCCATTATACAGTATGGAGCACTATGTGTGGCCATTATACAGTATGGAGCATCATGTGGGGCCATTATACAGTATGGAGCATCATGTGGGGCCATTATACAGTATGGAGCACTGTGTGGCCATTATACAGTGTGGAGCATCATGTGTGGCCATTATACAGTATGGAGCATCATGTGTGGCCATTATACAGTATGGAGAATCATGTGTGGCCATTATACAATGTGGACCATCATGTGTGGCCATTATACAGTATGGAGCACTATGTGTGGCCATTATACAGTATGGAGCATCATGTGGGGCCATTATACAGTATGGAGCACTATGTGTGGCCATTATACTGTATGGAGTACTGTGTGTGGCCATTATTCAGTATGGAGCACTATGTGTGGCCATTATACAGTATGGAGAACTATGTGTGGCCATTATACAGTACGGAGCACTATGTGTGGCCATTATACAGTATGGAGCACTGTGTGTGTGGCCAATATACAGTATGGAGCACTGTGTGGCCATATTTTTTCTGTTTATAATTGTTTATGAAACAGTGTGATCAGCAGTGCTAAATGGGTGTGGTTGGGACGTGGATTTGGGTGTGACTAGTTGTGAGGTGGGTGTGGTCAGAGGCGTGGCCTAAAATTTGCCGCGGCCCGCTATGCGCGCCACAAACTTTGTCCCTCTTTCCCTTCTTCACAAGTTGGGAGGTATGGAGTACACATGTCATGTACTCTGTGGGCAGGAGATTAGAGGTGTGGGACCCGTGCACCAATTTATGGGATGCAGATTTCCAGGTGGGTGCGGCCATCCCATAATGATCCCCCATAGCCACAGAGCACATATTATAGCCATATGCATAATGGAGCAGAGTCTGGCTAGCTGCAAACACCCCATAATGATCCCCATAGCTACAGAACACATATTATAGCCATACGCATAGCGGCAAATTCTGTCAGGTGCTCTTCAAACAATGCCTTTAAGAGGACTGTTGAAGGGCAAAACGCAGTATAGCAAAATCCACTGATTGAGTGTGGGGGGAGTTTTATAGTATGGGAGCTGCTGGGGTTTGTGTGGCAGGGCTGCTTTTTTGTCCCAGCACGGCCACGGACAGCTCTACAGGGAGGCTGCCATACTTTGTATTGGTTTTACTCCCTGCATATTGTAGGGCAGCTGAAGGGTTCAGGTAGCAGAGTCATCGCCCCGTGTTGTTCTGTAGCCCACATCCCCGCACTGACTATATACAGTGGGCAACTAAAGTGTAGACAGCAGTTCCTTATGAACAGTACGGTCAGTGGGTAAATGTGTCTACCTGTTTTACAATGGTATGGCCCAAATGTGAGCTGAGGTAAAACATTGCCAGAAGCTAAGAAGGACCAAGCTTTCTTCTCTCTAGCTTCTGACATGTCCATACACGGGCACTAATACCCTCCCACTTCCGCCAGTATGTTCAGCCGTGTGTGTGGCAGTAGTTTTTCTAATAGTCTTATCACACCTGTCTGCCATACTTCCTTGAGGCGGGACGGGAACCATAGTTGACGTGTTTTAGTATTGAACTCCCATTCTCCAGCTCTGGAAATGCACCACTTATGGTTGGAGGGTTGGCAGTATTTCTTGTCAGGATGTAACTTTCCCCACCTGGTGATTGCAGGGTTTAGAGGGGCACACTTCCATTTATAAGGGGTCGTCCCTGTCAGGCTGGGTTTACAGGAGCTTATTACCGTAGGCACAAGAGTGTGTGAGTTTGGATCAGGATACCCTCCGCGAGGCTGGAGGTTGTGGTCTGTATACAGACCGCGAACTTCACTCTTGTGAACCCAGCCCACGACTAATTCTGTAATGGTGCATTTATTACTAACGCAGATGACGTTTGCGTGTGTCGCCATTTCTAATTCACCTATATATTTTGGTATGGGGGGCCCCATTTGAAAGTTCGCACCGGAGCCCATAACTTTGTAGTTACGCCACTGAATTTTACCACACATTTTATGGAAAATAAGAAAAAAATAAATAACTGCAATGAAGTAGAAAAAACAATTCCATCATATTTTTTTTCATTTTTACAGTGCTAATATTTCAGTAAAATAACCCGATACATGATTCCTCAGCTCAATACAATTAGGTAGAAAATAGGAAACATGTACAGCGGCTTTTATTAGTGGTTTAAAAAATTCTGACCCTTGTTTTGTGTCTCCATTTGCGACAACTAATACTTTTATTATTATTAAAGCAATGGAGCTTTGTGAGGACTTGTCTTTTGCGGGACAAGCTGGCACTTTTGTTCATACTATTTTGGGTTATATACTGTGCTTTGCACTATTTTTATTACATTTTTGTTGGAGGCGCGGTAACAGAAAAATGGTAATTTGGGCTTTTTGATTTTTTTAACAACATTTGTCATATTTTCTTATATCAGACTTATAGATTATAGATTTGGTTAGTGGCGGGGTAATGTGCAAACAGTGCATCCAGCTATTTACAAGGGGGATGGGAGGCGCTAAAGTGGGCCTAGCTATTTACAGGGGGTGTTAATGTCCAAAATGTATACTCAGCTGTATACGAGGGGTGGGGATAATGAGTAAAGGTGCATCCAGCTATTGTTGTATCGTATATATCTATGTACACCCTGTTCCCGTGTACAGCACCATGGAATTAAAGGGGTTGTCTGGTCTTAAAGGGAACCTGTCACCCCCAAAATCAAAGGTGAGCTAAGCCCACCGGCATCAGGGGCTTATCTACAGCATTCTGTAATGCATTCTGTAATGCTGTAGATAAGCCCCCGATGTATCCTGAAAGATGAGAAATAGAGATTAGATTATACTCACCCTTCATGCTGCAGCTCCAGCGCAGGCGTACTTTATCTGCACTGTTGAGGGCAGAGCAAAGTACTGCAGTGCGCAGGCGCCAGGAAAGGTCAGAGAGGCCCGGCGCCTGCGCACTGCAGTACTTTGCTCTGCTCTTAACAGGGCAAATCAGTGCTCCTGCGCTGGAGCCGCAGCGTGAAGACAAGAAGAGGATGACATCCTATGAAAATGGGAGGCCCCGGACCGGACCGCCCGCCCAGGTGAGGGTAATCTAACCTCTTTTTCTCATCTTTCAGGTTACATCGGGGGCTTATCTACAGCATTACAGAATGCATTACAGAATGCTGTAGATAAGCCCCTGATGCCGGTGGGCTTAGCTCACCTTCGATTTTGGGGGTGACAGGTTCCTTTTAAGATACAAGTCGGTAGTCACTGTATGGGTCTTCAGACTTGTGAATCCTCACATTGCTCGATATCAATCATTAGCTGGAGAGTTGGAAGAAGACGACCCGGTGATGTACCGGACTGGATTAGTCCTGTCTCCGGCTACCATTCACGGCTCGCTCTTCATATTACATAATGTAACCTGCTGCAATTGTGCTGCTAGACGATTATTCATGCTCCCACGGCTCAGGCAGAATAGATCAGGTTACTGGCTCTCTTTAGAAATAAATAATAGTAATAATAATGGCTGCCAGCTATCTTTTTATGGGGACATTGCAAGCTGCACAATGTATATTATGGCACATGGCATCATGCATTGTGGCATCTTTTTTTTTTCATTACATGCTGTACCTGGAAAATGGCCAGGATTTTATTCCATTCATCCCTATTTGTGCCACTGCCATTATCAGCTGCTTTTTAGGGGACAGTTAGGGAGAGAAAAGGTATTAGTTATTCCGCTGCATTGGGACATCATTGCTTACCGTATATGGAAGCTGGCAGTGATGTCACACAAGTGAGTGATGATGTCACAATAGAACGGAGCCCACAAACACTCCGTCCCATTTCATAGAGGTCAGACTTTGTATTTGTCTGTCGCCTGATAGCACTTACCTAGATCTTTTACTTGTGGATTAGCGAATTATTTGTGGATTAGTGAATTTCTTCTGGATTGTTCTGAAGAACGTTGACTGAGGAGTCGTCTCCATTGGAGGTAAATCTATTCTGTGCTTCATTTATAAAACTAAACGTTTCTCTCCCATTATTATTTTTCTTGTATTCTGGTGTATGGGAAGCTGCCATTGCCCCTTGAGATGAGTAACTCGCTAGGCTCAAATCGCGGCACAATACAACAGATTCGCCCGATAGAAAACCAGGGTGCAAATATCAATGTCAGGATTAGGCCAACATTAGACGCCATTTTTTTCCTTGCTTGGAAGATCTGTCCCGTTTCCTTATCTGTGTGTCGGGTCTGTTTTTCATCCGTTTTTGATCGGAATGTTCCTTTTTACCCTCCATGTATCATCAGTTTTTCTCAAATGCAAAAATAAAATTGTATAGAGTGGAAGTACAGTATATAGGCACCAATATTCCAAGGCTTATAGTGCTGTCACAGACTGTAGCAACTGTTCAAAGGATTATAAATGGTGGGGCATGTGCTGCGGCCAAAGTATGCAACTAGTAGACGTGGTTAAGCGGTATACAACTGAGCAGTGTAGGGGTGCGGGCGAGAAAAAGTGGACCACGGCCATTTTGTGTCCAACTGACGCTTCTACACGTCCATGAATTTATGGTAAAATGTGAAAAAATATATATTGCAGTAAAAATAACTTGATAACATGATTCTTCAGATGAATTCAATCAAATAGGAAATAGATGACATGTGTAGGGGTTTTTTTTATTACTGTTTACGTGGTTTAAAAAAATTCTGAACCTTGTAAAAAAAATTGTTTTGTACTTTTATTTTTGGCATAGAATGTTTTTTTTTCCGGCAATGGAGCTTTATGAGATGTTGCCCATTGTGGGACAAGCTGGCACTTTTATTCATATTATTTTGGGTTATATACTATGTTTTGAACTATTTTTATTACATTTTTTGTTGGCGACGCAACAACAACAAAAAATGGTAATTTCCGCTTTTTTAATTTTTTTTTTGCAACATTTATCATATAGGTGAAAAAATTATATTTTAATAAATCGCCCTTTTATGGATTTGGTTAGCAGCAGGATTAGGGGCATAAAGTGCTTCCAACTATTTACCCTGCTGCAACTGTGCTGCTAGAATAGAACCCATGCCTTTGTGGCTCGAGCAGCATGAATTAGGGGACCGGTTCCCAGGGCCGGCGTCAGCACCCGGCGTACCCGGGCAAATGCCGGGGCCCTGGCGAGATGGGGGGCCCATTTATGGTAGTACACACTGTCACTGTCTACATCGCTGCTGTGTGTGTACAGTGATCACATCAAATCCCTCATCATCCCCGGCGGCACCTCGGCAGCAGGGGGCAGACAACAGAGCTCTGTCTGAGCCGTTTAGCTGGCGCCTGGCACTGCGCAGCTGCAATAGCAGCAATACTCACCTCCGCCGGCCCGTCACCATGGATACACAATACAGAGAGAGTCACTACTGGGCGGAGCTGGGTCATCTGTCCTGTTACTTCCAGTCGGCTTGTCATCCTAAGAGCAAGAAGACAGAGCCACCATCCAGGACAAGAGGACAGGTCTAGCAGCAGCAAGCAGGAGAAGACGAGCAGCAGCTGCAGTGAGTGAGGAGGTGCACGGTCGGTGCCCTCTCCTGTGTGTCCACAACGAGGGCGACGGGCCGGCGAAGGCTAGCAGCAGTGACTGTGAGTGAGTGACTCGTCTTTGGTGACGGTCCCCGACCCCAACGCTGCGCATTGCGGGGGCTGAGGGGGGGAATGAATCGGAATGGGATGCAGGCAGCCTGCTGCTGACTGAGCCTGGGTCTGCTGCGTGACTGACTCTTTTACTTTCCAAATCTGATCTCAGCCAGTGTCACCCATTTTAGGTGTTGCCGCGGTTATATACTACGTCACGGGGCTGTGCTGTGTTGTGTTATATACTGTGTGCGTGGGCTGTGTGTTATTATGACACACAGCCCACCCACGCAGTATATAACACACAGCCCACGCACATAGTATATAACACACAGCCCACGCACGCAGTATATAACAATGTTATATACTGCGTGCGAGGGCTGTGTGTTATATACTGCGTGCGTGGGCTGTGTGTTATATACTGCGTGCGTGGGCTGTGGGTTATATGCTGCGTGAATGGGCTGTGTGTTATATACTGCGTGCGTGGGCTGTGTGTTATATACTGCGCGCGTGGGCTGTGTGTTATATACTGCATGCGTGGGCTGTGTTATATACTGCGTGCGTGAGCTGTGTGTTATATACTGCGTGCGTGGGCTGTGTGTTATATACTGCGTGCGTGGGCTGTGTTATATACTGCGTGCATGGGCTGTGTATTATATACTGCGTGCGTGGGCTGTGTGTTATATACTGCGTGCGTGGGCTGTGGGTTATATACTGCGTGCGTGGGTTGTGGGTTATATACTGCGTGCGTGGGCTGTGTTAGTGTGTTATATACTGCGTGGCATGGGCTGATTCTTATCTGTGCATCATGAATCCTGGTATGTGTTAAAGGGGGGGGGGGGGGCCCACTGAGACTCGTTCGCCAGGGGCCCTCAAAAACCTGGAGCCGACCCTGCCGGTTCCCTATAGAAATAAATAATAGTAATAATAATGGCAGCCAGCTATCTACTTGGTATGAGGACATGGCAAGCTGCACAATGTAATATGGCACCGTGTATTATTGCACCATATTATGGCACAATGGATTATTGCACAGTGAATTATGGCATCATTTTTTTTTTTTCATCTCCTTCAGATCCTATTCCTGGGTCTGTCTGGTCAAGGACCACAGACGGGAAGAACGTGAACATCGTACATAAGCTGAGAAGAGATCTTCAGCGTGTACAGGTCACAGCAGAGAGCCGGACATCTTTAGGGCCCCTTTCCACTTGTGAGAAAAACGGACGAGTGCAATCCGATAAAAAATCGGATTGCACTCGGACCAATGTTTTTCAATAGGTGACATTCCATTTGCGATTTTTTTCCCAGCCGAAATTGGACTGAGAAAAATCTGTGTCGGCTGAGAAAAAAAATCGCAGCATGCTGCGTATTGCTGAGATTCTCGAACGAGACTCGCCAATGCAAGTCAATGGGTGCGAGAAAAAAAACGCATGGAATACGGACCATCCGTATTCCATCCGTTTTTTACAGATACCTTACCATTCTGTGGCACAGAACACTGTAAATAGTCCTGTAAATGACTGTATAAAAATAGTTGCAGAGAAAAAAAACGGATTGCATACGGATGTAAAAACGGATGATGCGATTAAAAAATCGCATTACACTCGCATGACACTCGCATGACAATCGCACACGTTACATCCGTTTTTTTCTCACACAAGTGGAAAGGGGCCCTTAGAGTGAGTATAATGGCGGAGGTGCCGGCTCCGGGGTCCTTCTTCCTTACACTAATTAGATACAGTCATGGCCAAAAGTATTGACACCCCTGCAATTCTGTCAGATAATACTCAGTTTCTTCCTGAAAATGATTGCAAACACAAATTATTTGGTATTATTATCTTCATTTAATTTGTCTTAAATGAAAAAACACAAAAAGAATTGTCCTAAAGCCAAATTGGATATAATTCCACACCAAAAATAAAAAAGGGGGTGGATAAAAGTATTGGCACCATTCGAAAAATCATGTGATGCTTCTCTAATTTGTGCAATTAACAGCACCTGTAACTTACCTGTGGCACCTAACAGGTGTTGGTAATAACTAAATCACACTTGCAGCCAGTTGACATGGATTAAAGTTGACTCATCCTCTGTCCTGTGTCCTTGTGTGTACCACATTGAGCATGGAGAAAAGAAAGAAGACCAAAGAACTGTCTGAGGACTTGAGAAACCAAATTGTGAGGAAGCATGAGCAATCTCAAGGCTACAAGTCCATCTCCAAAGACCTGAATGTTCCTGTGTCTACCGTGCGCAGTGTCATCAAGAAGTGTAAAGCCCATGGCACTGTGGCTAACCTCCCTAGATGTGGACAGAAAAGAAAAATTGACAAGAAATTTCAACACAAGATTGTGCGGATGTTGGATAAAGAACCTTGACTAACATCCAAACAAGTTCAAGCTGCCCTGCAGTCCAAGGGTACAACAGTATCAACCCGTACTATCCGTCGGCGTCTGAATGAAAAGGGACTGTATGGTAGGAGACCCAGGAAGACCCCACTTCTTACCCCGAGACATAAAAAAGGCAGGCTGGAGTTTGCCAAAATTTACCTGAAAAAGCCTAAAACGTTTTGGAAGAATGTTCTCTGGTCAGATGAGACAAAAGTAGAGCTTTTTGGGCAAAGGCATCAACATAGAGTTTACAGGAGAAAAAAAGAGGCATTCAAAGAAAAGAACACGGTCCCTACAGTCAAACATGGCAGAGGTTCCCTGATGTTTTGGGGTTGCTTTGCTGCCTCTGGCACTGGACTGCTTGACCGTGTGCATGGCATTATGAAGTCTGAAGACTACCAACAAATTTTGCAGCATAATGTAGGCCCAGTGTGAAAAAGCTGGGTCTCCCTCAGAGGTCATGGGTCTTCCAGCAGGACAATGACCCAAAACACACTTCAAAAAGCAATAGAAAATGGTTTGAGAGAAAGCACTGGAGACTTCTAAGGTGGCCAGCAATGAGTCCAGACCTGAATCCCATAGAACACCTGTGGAGAGATCTAAAAATGGCAGTTTTGAGAAGGCGCCCTCCAAATATCAGGGACCTGGAGCAGTTTTCCAAAGAAGAATGGTCTAAAATTCCAACAGAGCATTGTAAGAAACTCATTGATGGTTACTGGAAGCGGTTGGTCGCAGTTATTTTGGCTAAAGGTTGTGCAACCAAGTATTAGGCTGAGGTTGCCAATACTTTTGTCTGGCCCATTTTTGGAGTTTTGTGTGAAATGATCAATGTTTTGCTTTTTGCTTCATTCTCTTTTGTGTTTTTTCAGTTAAGACAAATAAAATGAAGATAATAATACCAAATTTGTGTTTGCAATAATAATAATCTTTATTTTTATATAGCGCTAACATATTCCGCAGCGCTTTACAGTTTGCAATCATTTTCAGGAAGAAAAGAAGTATATCTGACAGAATTGCAGGGGTGTCAATACTTTTGGCCATGACTGTAAGTGGAGGAGGGCGGACCATGGCAGTCGGCACCGACCACTGAGGCCAGGATTGCACCTGACAACCTGCGCCATGTAAGGCCTATCAATCAGCTACTTGTTGGCTGATCCACGGTCATTTAGTAGCCCATTTAGGCATTTCTGTGCACTCAGATCTGGGGAAAAATAAAATAACCAAAAAACGAATCTGTCACTTATATTTTAGGTCGGAATATCACTCTACTGATTGAAGGTATCAACGTTTTGCTTGTGGAGAGGTGAAAAACTCCAGTGTAAACTTCGGTTTTGGAGAATAAACCTCATTTATATTAGGAAGTCACCAGCTATTACTGTAAATATTCTGAGGGTAACATAACAAATATTTACTGTTGAAAATAAAAGAATAAATTCTGACCGATCTATTGTTCATTTTAGGGTTGCTGCACTATTACAGTGCTGAAATCTTGTCAGGAAGATCCCATTCTGTTACTTAGATACTAGCTACATTCTCTAGTATTACTACTGACAACAAATTTTTTGGATCACCTAAAACAGTAAAGTAGTTAAAGGGTAATTATACTCCTATGTGACATGTAAGAATAAGTTGTAATGTGTGTATTTAATGCGAGGAACAGCGCAATTTATGGCCATTATATGGCTTGTATGGCATTTTGCATTGTTCTCTTTTTTTCACCCCACAGGCACTATCTGTAATTTGCAATTGCCTTTGAACCAGTCTCTCCCATACAAAAAGTATTTTACCTATTTTCCTAGGTAGTACAGAGACATAGAGGAAATAATATAGCAGTGCTAAGCATTGTAGCTGTGAATCCAGCTCTGGTATGAGTTAATATTCCAGCTAGGATCTGCAGGACAGTGTTTTTGAGCTTCCTCCTGGCTTCCATCTAAACTTTGGGAAATCTCTGTGCTGAAACAGAACTCAGCAGTTTATTCAGAGAGACGTCAGGAGACGGGGGGGGGGGGGGGGGAATTTCACTTATTATATTAATATATGCAATTTGCTGTAGGTACAGTTCCCAAGTAAAATAAATACTTTCTGCATGTTTTGCGATTTCAGGTTGTCTTCACGCTTTATCTTCTCATCCCTGCTACTTATTTTGACTGTTACAAGGAACATATCTTGCTGAATGTGTTTTGTTTTACTCAAATGAGAAAAAAAATCCTCCATATAGTATAATACACTCCCCATAGTCCTCCATATAGTATAATATACTTCCTATAGTTCTCCATATAGTGTAATACACTCCCCATAGTCCTCTATATAGTATAATGCACCCCTTATAGTCCTCCCCATAGTATACTGCACCCGCATAGTTCTCCATATATTAAAATACACTCCTCAGTCCTCCATATAGTATAATACACTCATCATAGTCCTCCATATAGTATAATGTGCCCCCATAGTCCTTCATGTAGCATATTGGACTCCCAATAATATAATGTACCCCAAAGTTCATCATATAGTATAATGCACTGTGCATATTCCTCGATAGAGTATAAAGCATCCCCCTCAGAGAATAGTGCAGCCACACCATAATTATAATGCAGCCCCCTCATATAGTATAACGTAGCCCCCTATAGAATATAATATAGCCCCCATAAAATATAATGCAGTCCTACAGCAGAATGACCACCACGTACTCATTCACTGATATATATATATATATATATAAATGCAATACTCACCTCTCCTACTCATTCCCCGCTGTTCCAGGCTCTGCAGAACGTCTCAGCAGCTGCGCTGTCTGGCACACCACGGGTGCGCGATGAAGTGACGTCATCGCACACCTGTTGTGTCAGAGGCACAGGGGAATGATGGGGGAGGAGGGCGCATCATCTGACACTCTCTCCTCCATTATTGCTTTCAACTGTTGGCATCTATGATGCTGATACAGATGAATGCGGTGCGCAGGGTTGCGGTGGGGTGCTCGACTGTATGCTTCATGGCAGCCGCTACTAGCGACATGCTAATGGCTGGGGGCCCCTGAGAGAACCAGGGCCCTAGGCAGCTTCCTAATCTGCCTGCCCCTAATGCAGGCCCTGCTCCCGTGGCTCATACAGCATGAATCTGGTAATGGCTCCCTTTAGAATTAAACAATAGTAATTATAATGACAGCCAGCTATCTACTTGGTATGGGGACATGGCAAGCTGCACAATGGAATATGGCACTGTATATTATGGCACATGGCATTATGTATCATTGCACAGTGAATTATGGCATCATTTTTTTTCATCTCCTTCAGATCCTATTCCTGAGTCTGTCTGGTCAAGGACCACAGACGGGAAGAACGTAAACATCGTACATAAGCTGAGAAGAGATCTTCAGCGTGTACAGGACACAGCAGAGAGACGGACATCTTTAGAGTGAGTATAATGGCGGAGGTGCCGGCTCCGGGGTCCTTCTTCCTTACACTACTTAGATAAGTGGAGGAGGGCGGACCATGGTTGTCGGCACCGACCACTCAGTTAGGCCAGGATTGCACCTGACAACCTGCGCCATGTAAGGCCTATCAATCGGCTACTTGTTGGCTGATCGCCGGTCATTTAGTAGCCCATTTAGGCATTTCTGTGCCCTCAGAACTGGGGAAAAAATAAAATAACCAAAAAACGAATCTGTCACTTATATTTTAGGTCGGAATATCACTCTACTGATTGAAGGTATCAACGTTTTGCTTGTGGAGAGGTGAAAAACGCCAGTGTAAACTTTGGTTTTGGAGAATAAACCTCATTTATATTAGGAAGTCACCAGCTATTACTGTAAGTATTCCGAGGGTAACATAACAAATATTTACTGCTGAAAATAAAAGAATAAATTCTGACCGATCTATTGTTCATTTTAGGGTTGCTGCACTATTACAGTGCTGAAATCTTGTCAGGAAGATCCCATTCTGTTACTTAGATACTAGATACATTCTCTAGTATTACTACTGACAATACATTTCTTGGATCACCTAAAACAGTAAAGTAGTTAAAGGGTAATTATACTCCTATGTGACATGTAAGAATAAGTTGTAATGTGTGTATTTAATGCGAGGAACAGTGCGATTTATGGCCATTATATGGCTTGTATGGCATTTTGCATTGTTCTCTAGTTTTCACCCCACTGGCACTATCTCTAATTTGCAATAGACTTTGAACCGCTGTTTCCCATACAAAAAGTATTTGACCTATTTTCCTAGGTAGTACAGAGACATAGAGGAAATTATATAACAGTACTGAACATTGTAGCTGTGAATCCAGCTCTGGTATAAGTTAACATACCTGCTAGGATCTGCAGGGCAGTGTTTTTTTTAGCTTCCTCCTGGCTTCCCTCTTAACTTGTGAAATCTCTGTGCTGAAACAGATTTCAGCAGTTTATTCAGAGAGACGTCAGGAAAGAGGGGAGGGGAAGACATTACTCATAAGAATAGAAAGAAGCTCATTTCTCTGATAAGATATATTACAAAGTGTCTTATATTCACTTATTATATTGATTTATGCAATTTATTGTAGGTACAGTTTATGGGGACAGCAGTCATAATCCCTTGTACGGCTTATATTTTCCCTACATCTATATATCTATAGGAAACAGAGGGTGTTCAGCGCTGAGATCTCATCTCCCGAGATCTTGGTGCCGAGATTTCCATCTGTGAATGTGCCGCTAAGCTAATCTGCTAAGACCTGCAGGACAGTGTTTTTGACCTTCCTCTTGGCTGTGCTCCTTCTTTCCTTCCTAACTTGTGAAATCTCTGGGCTGAAACAGATTTATTTAGACTTAACCCCTTTCTGACATGGGACGTACTATCCCGTCGAGGTGGGGTGGGCCCCCATGACCACGGACGGGATAGTACGTCCAGCGCGATCGGCGGCGCTCACGGGGGGAGCGCCGCCGATCGCGGCCGTGTGTCAACTGTTTATCGCAGCTGACATCCGGCACTATGTGCCAGGAGCGGTCACGGACCGCCCCCGGCATACTAACCCCTGGCACACCGCGATCAAAGATGATCGGGATGTGCCGGCGGTATAGGGAAGCTTCCCGCAGGGAGGGGGCTCCCTGCTGGCTTCCCTGAGCCCCCCGCAGCAACGCGATGTGATCGCGTTGCTGCGAGGGTCTCACCTCCCTCCCTGCTTCCTCCAGCCCTGGATCCAAGATGGCCGCGGATCCGGGTCCTGCAGGGAGGGAGGTGGCTTCACAGAGCCTGCTCAGAGCAGGCACTGTGAAGGCTGCAGCGCTGCATGTCAGATCAGTGATCTGACAGAGTGCTGTGCAAACTGTCAGATCACTGATCTGTGATGTCCCCCCCTGGGACAATGTAAAAAAGTTAAAAAAAAATTTTCAAAATGTGTAAAAAAAAATATTCCTAAATAATGAAAAAAAATATATATATTATTCCCCTAAATACATTTCTTTATCTAAATAAAAAAAAAAACAATAAAAGTACACATATTTAGTATCGCCGCGTCCGTAACGACCCGACCTATAAAACTGGCCCACTAGTTAACCCCTTCAGTAAACACCGTAAGAAAAAAAAAAAAAAACGAGGCAAAAAACAACGCTTTATTATCATACCGCCGAATAAAAAGTGGAATAACACGCGATCAAAAAGACAGATATAAATAACCATTATACCGCTGAAAGCGTCATCTTGTCCCGCAATAAACGAGCCACCATACAGCATCATCAGCAAAAAAAAAAGTTATAGTCCTGAGAATAAAGCGATGCAAAAATAATTATTTTTTCTATAAAATAGTTTTTATCGTATAAAAGCGCCAAAACATAAAAAAATGATATAAATGAGGTGTCGCTGTAATCGTACTGACCCGAAGAATAAAACTGATTTATCAATTTTACCAAACGCGGAACGGTATAAACGCCTCCCCCAAAAGAAATTCATGAATAGCTGGTTTTTGGTCATTCTGCCTCGCAAAAATCGGAATAAAAAGCGATCAAAAAATGTAACGTGCCCGAAAATGTTACCAATAAAAACATCAACTCGTCCCGCAAAAAACAAGACCTCACATGACTCTGTGAACCAAAATATGGAAAAATTATAGCTCTCAAAATGTGGTAACGCAAAAAATATTTTTTGCAATAAAAAGCGTTTCAGTGTGTGATGTCTGCCAATCATAAAAATCCGCAAAAAAACCCGCTATAAAAGTAAATCAAACCCCCCTTCATCACCCCCTTAGTTAGGGAAAAATTAAAAAAATGTATTTATTTCCATTTTTCCATTAGGGTTAGGGCTAGGGTTAGGGTTTGGGCTAGGGCTAGGGTTAGGGTTAGGGCTAGGGTTAGGGCTAGGGTTAGGGCTAGGGTTAGGGCTATGGTTAGGGCTAGGGTTAAGGCTACAGTTAGGGTTGGGGCTAAAGTTAGGGTTAGGGCTAGGGTTAGGGCTAGAGTTAGGGCTAGGGTTAGGGTTAGGGCTAGGGTTAGGGCTAGGGTTGGGGCTACAGTTAGGGTTGGGGCTAGGGTTAAGGCTACAGTTAGGGTTGGGGCTAAAGTTACGGTTAGGGTTTAGATTACATTTACAGTTGGGAATAGGGTTGGGATTAGGGTTAGGTGTGTGTCAGGGTTAGAGGTGTGGTTAGGGTTACTGTTGGGATTAGGGTTAGGGGTGTGTTTGGATTAGGGTTTCAGTTATAATTGGGGGGTTTCCACTGTTTAGGCACATCAGGGGCTCTCCAAACGCGACATGGCGTCCGATCTCAATTTCAGCCAATTCTGCGTTGAAAAAGTAAAACAGTGCGCCTTCCCTTCCGAGCTCTCCCGTGTGCCCAAACAGGGGTTTACCCCAACATATGGGGTATCAGCGTACTCAGGACAAAAAGGACAACAACTTTTGGGGTCCAATTTCTCCTGTTACCCTTGGGAAAATACAAAACTGGGGGCTAAAAAATAATTTTTGTTGGAAAAAAAAAGATTTTTTATTTTCACGGCTCTGCGTTATAAACTGTAGTGAAACACTTGGGGGTTCAAAGTTCTCACAACACATCTAGATAAGTTCCATGGGGGTCTAGTTTCCAATATGGGGTCACTTGTGGGGGATTTCTACTGTTTAGGTACATTAGGGGTTCAGCAAACGCAATGTGACGCCTGCAGACCATTCCATCTAAGTCTGCATTCCAAATGGCACTCCTTCCCTTCCGAGCCCTCCCATGCGCCCAAACGGTGGTTCCCCCCAACATATGGGGTATCAGCGTACTCAGGACAAATTGGACAACAACTTTTGGGGTCAAATTTCTCCTCTTACCCTCGGGAAAATACAAAACTGGGGGCTAAAAAATAATTTTGGGGGGAAAGATTTTTTTTTTCAATTTTCATGGCTCTGCGTTACAAACTGTAGTGAAACACTTGGGGGTTCAAAGCTCTCACAACACATCTAGATGAGTTCCTTAGGGGTCTAGTTTCCAATATGGGGGTCACTTGTGGGGGGTTTCTACTGTTTCGGTACATTAGGGGCTCTGCAAATGCAATGTGACACCTGCAGACCATTCCATCTAAGCCTGCATTCCAAATGGAGCTCCTTCCCTTCCGAGCCCTCCCATGCACCCAAACAGTGGTTCCCCCCCACATATGGGGTATCAGCGCACTCAGAACAAATTGGACAACAAATTTTGGGGTCCAATTTCTCCTGTTACCCTCGGGATATACAAAACTGGGGGCTAAAAAATAATTTTTGTGGGAAAAAATGTTTGTTTTATTTTTACGGCTCTCCATTATAAACTTCTGTGAAGCCCTTGGTGGGTCAAAGTGCTCACCACACATGTAGATAAGTTCCTTAGGGGGTCTACTTTCCAAAATGGTGTCACTTGTGGGGGGTTTCAATGTTTAGGCACATCAGTGGCTCTCCAAACGCAACATGGCGTCCCATCTCAATTCCTGTCAATTTTGCATTGAAAAGTCAAACGGCGCTCCTTCCCTTCCGAGCTCTCCCATCCGCCCAAACAGTGGTTTACCCCCACATATGGGGTATCAGCGTAATCAGGACAAATTGTACAACAACTTTTGGGGTCCAATTTCTTCTCTTACCCTTGGGAAAATAAAAAATTGGGGGCGGAAAGTTAATTTTTGTGAAAAAATATGATTTTTTATTTTTACGGTTCTACATTATAAACTTCTGTGAAGCACTTGGTGGGTCAAAGTGCTCACCACACATCTAGATAAGTTCCTTAAGGGGTCTACTTTCCAAAATGGTGTCACTTGTGGGGGGTTTCAATGTTTAGGCACATCAGGGGCTCTCCAAACGAAACATGGCGTCCCATCTCAATTCCAGTCAAGTTTGCATTGAAAAGTCAAATGGCGCTCCTTCGCTTCCGAGCTCTGCCATGCGCCCAAACAGTGGTTTACCCCCACATGTGGGGTATTGTCATGCTCAGGACAAATTGTACAACAATGTTTGGGGTCTATTTTCTCCTGTTACCCTTGGTAAAATTAAACAAATTGGAGCTGAATTAAATTTTTTGTGAAAAAAAGTTAAATGTTCATTTTTAATTTAAACATTCAAAAAATTCCTGTGAAGCACCAGAAGGGTTAATAAACTTCTTGAATATGGTTTTGAGCACCTTGAGGGGTGTAGTTTTTAGAATGGTGTCACACTTGGGTATTTTCTATCATATAGACCCCTCAAAATGACTTCAAATGAGATGTGGTCCCTAAAATAAAATGGTGTTGTAGAAATGAGAAATTGCTGGTCAACTTTTAACCCTTATAACTCCCTAACAAAAAAAAATTTTGGTTCCAAAATTGTGCTGATGTAAAGTAGACATGTGGGAAATGTTACTTATTAAGTACTTTGTGTGACATATCTCTGTGATTTAATTGCATAAAAATTCAAAGTTGGAAAATTGCGAAATTTTCAAAATTTTCGCCATATTTCCGTTTTTTTTACAAATAAACGCAGGTAATATCAAAGAAATTTTACGATTGTCATGAAGTACAATATGTCACGAGAAAACATTGTCAGAATCACCGGGATCCGTTGAAGCGTTCCAGAGTTATAACCTCACAAAGGGACAGTGGTCAGAATTGTAAAAATTGGCCCGGTCATTAACGTGCAAACCACCCTTGGGGGTAAAGGGGTTAATGAGATCAGGGGATTGGAAGAAGTAACTCATAAGAATAGAAGGAAGCTAATTTCTCTGATAAGATATATTACAAAGTAATTACAAGTAATAATTATAAGTAATTACAAAGTTTCTTATATTCACTTACCGTATATTGATTTATGCAATTTGTTGTAGGTAAAGTTCCCATGTAAAGTAATTCTGACTGTTACAAGGAACATATCTTGTTGGATGTAAGTGTTTTATTATACTCAAATGACAAAAAAATCAAAGCCTGAATGTAAAATGTAAACTGTGCCAAACATGTAGACGACAGCTGATGTTTAGGCACACTGCAACATTTCAATTTGAGAATTCAGATTTCACTGGATTTCTTTTGGGGAGAGCCGTGTCGCTTATCTAAAGCTTTTATGCTACTGGTAACGAGGAATCCCCCCAATATTACCAAAAACATGACGCATTTTTTTTCTGAAGTGACTGGAAGCTTTTATTGGTAGCACTTTGGGGCACATAACATTTTGGTTCACATTTATCCTGTGATATGGGTTTAGAACTTACATCCACGTAAATCACTGATGTACGTGATTCGGATAAAACCCCCGACGGATTCCATTCTCTGCCCTAATCACACTGCCTTTATACTGCAGAAATAATAATTATTTATTATTACCTGTAATGAATATTAATTCCTTTCACAATTTACATGACGTTTCCTTTAATATCATATTCTATTTTTGGCAGATTTCCTCTCATATAATGAAGAGTCCAAGCATGAGATCCAACCTTCGCTGTAGACGCCTGTTGGCCTGGTTGGACCTCCTCGCTGTCCCGCTCCTGGAGGACTGTATTCCAGGCATTGTCAAATCAACTGAGCTTGGAAAAATGAAAACCCTGACCAGCGTGCTTATAGAACATCTGCATGATCTGGATGGACAGGATTTGGTGAATGCCCTCCTGTTCTTGTCAACTATAACATCTGCCAGAGCGGACGCTGACACCTTTCTGACTAGGGAACTTATTGATAAGACCTATAGCCACATGCTGAAAGCAGAAAGTGAGAAACGTCAGGGAATAACTGGCGCAGCTATGACGCTCCTGGCTAACATTGCTGTATACCGCTCTAAAGAAGTCATGGAGTTCCTGGAAATTGATGATGAGCATTCACACTCCAGTGCGCTGAAAAGTTTGGATCTGATTTACAACAAAACCATCAGCTATTGGAACGAGAGAAAAAGTGGAGAGCGGAATATACTGACCGTGGATTACTTGATTACCCACACACAATACCAAGCTGGACCATCTGAAAGCTTTGATTTTTGTTCCCATCTTCTGCACCATAGCTATGGGTTCAATAACCACCAGGATGACTCTGATGACCTCCATGACACAGACACAACCCAGGCTGCGATGTGTCGTTACATTACATGTGTCTTAACTGATGAGGAAAGGAGAAAGGTCATCCATTACCTGCTTATAGCAATGAGTTCTGCTGTCAGAACAAGCAGACTCATCAGTGTCATGTTCTTCTCGGAGCTCTTACGCCATCCTGATCTCCAGGAGGAGGATATGGCAAAATATTTCATCTCATTAATGGCTTCAAAGATGAATAGCTCAGACGAGCTTGAGGTTTGTTATGCTGCACAAGCTATGGGAAACGCCTGTAAAGGTGCCCCAAGAGAGGTGCATCAACTCAAAGATATGATCTTTGACAGCCTTTGCAGAAAATTATCGGGTCATCAGGAGCTAAACGTTGTCATCAAAAGCTTACAAGCCCTATCAAAAATTGTTACCCTGCTGAAAAGTTCAAAAATAGGCAGGACATATGAGAGAATTGTCAGTCTTTGTACAGACAATCTAAACAACCCAGACCCTCTTATCCAGACATACGCCACTTCACTATTCGCAGATCTTGCCGAGAACTGCAACTGGAATAAGAGAGACTTCAGCGACCACGTCAGCAGTTGCCTACCTGACTTACTGATAAAGTTACACAGTAAAGACCAGCAGGTTAAGGCATCCGGTATTGCAGCCTTATTGCATTGTCTACCTTACATCGGATGTAAGAACGCTAAAGAGCTGTTAAATGCTGGTGGAGTAAAATCCTGCCAAATATATGAACAACTCGGGCAAAAAAAACCTGCCCTTCTGGTGGATATGATGATCGACAGTGCTGAATTGTTGTAGACGAGGTAGACGCTGTCCTGAAACACCTCACCATGATAAGAGACGCTTTACCCTATGAAGAACTGTATCCGACAGCATTATGTGACATGTTTAAAGGATTGAGGAGACTCATTAATCCGTTGTATCCTCCAGTGGTGCAGGAGGCAACTTACCGTGCCATGGACATCCTGGGAACCAAGTGGAAAAGCATTGGAACTGCTAAAAAAGTTGCTACACGCTAAAAAACTATGAATAAGCAGAAGCAATAGTTTGCGAGACTTCAAGGGAACCTGTCACCCCCGTTTTTTCAGATTGAGATAAAAATACTGTTAAATAGGGCCTGCGCTGTGCGTTACAATAGTGTACGTAGTGTACCCTGATTCCCCACCTATGCTGCGAAATACATTACCAAAGTCGCCGTTTTCGCCTGTCAATCAGGCTGGTCAGGTCAGGTGGGCGTGGTGACATCGCTGTTTCTTCCCCAGCTTTCCGTTGGTGGTGTAGTGGTGTGCGCATGTCCAAGTGCCGAATCCACTGCGTGCACGTGAAGAAACAGCGTGCGATCTGTGCTATTACCCCTGTCATCGGTGGGGGCGGCCATCTTCCTGGGGCCGTGCGTGCGCAGATGGAGTGCTCTGCTGCACGGGGCTTCAGGAAAATGGCCGCGGGATGCCGTGCGTGCGCAGATGGATATCGCGGCGGCCATTTTCCTGAAGCCGAGATGCAAACTCGGCTTTGGGAAAATGGCCGCCGCGATCTCCATCTGCGCACGCGCGGCATCCCGCGGCCATTTTCCTGAAGCCCCGTGCAGCAGAGCACTCCATTTGCGCACGCGCGGCCCCAGGAAGATGGCCGCCCCCACCGATGACAAGGGTAATAGCGCAGATCGCGCGCTGTTTCTTCATGTGCACTCAGTGGATTCGGCACTTGGACATGCGCACACCACTACACCACCAACGGAAAGCTGGGGAAGAAACAGCGATGTCACCACGCCCACCTGACCTGACCAGCCTGATTGACAGGCGAAAACGGCGACTTTGGTAATTTATTTCGCAGCATAGGTGGGGAATCAGGGTACACTATTGTAACGCACAGCGCAGGCCCTATTTAACAGTATTTTTATCTCAATCTGAAAAAACGGGGTGACAGGTTCCCTTTCAGTATATAATAACTGTCAGTAGAAGTCTAAAGAAAACTGTGCAGTTAACATTCTGTGCACAAAGTGGAGAAGTACTGAGACTGTTAGCTGGCTCCATCTGCTGCTTTACCGCAAAGAGTTAAAGACCGTTCACCAACACAATACGGCAGCTACCGCGCAAAACAGAGCAAGACTCCTGGCTCTGAGAAAACTCAAGCGTCTCAAAACGTATATATTTTGATATAACTTAAAATAAAGATTTTAAAAATAAACTCTTCTTTTGTTTTTCTTCTTATAGAACTAGCAATAAGCTTTCCATATTTCCAAAGTGTCACCATACATTATTATTATTATTATACATTTTTATAGCGCCATTTATTCAATGGCGCTTTACATGTGAGTACGAGGCAAATATAGACAAATACATTAAACATGAGCAAATAAGGCACACGGGTACATAAGGAGGGAGGACCCTGCCCGCGAGGGCTCACAGTCTGCAGGGGATGGGTGATGAAACACTAGGAGAGAGTAGGGCAGGTTGTGCGGCGGTTCAGTAAATTCAGGATCACTGTAGGCTGTAGGCTTGTCGGAAGAGGTGAGTCTTCAGGTTCTTTTTGGAGGTTTCTATGGTAGGCGAGAGTCTGATGTGTTCGGGTAGAGAGTTCCAGAGTATGGGGGAAGCACGGGAGAAGTCTTGGATGCGGTTGTGGGAAGAAGAGATGAGAGGGGAGTAGAGAAGGAGGTCTTGAGAGGATCGGAGGTTGCGTGTAGGTAGGTACCGGGAGACATTAGAGATGAGCGATTTAATTTGAGTGGAATTCTACTTGAACTTTACAAAAATCTGCATTCCTCAAATTATGGATTTTGTTCAGTTCTATTCCACACGGATTCAGCAAAATAGCCAGCACTATCTTTTTCGGAACCATAAAAGGCCATCAAAATGTAAAAAAAAATGATTCTTATACACATCTTATCACTCATCTCTCCGGCCCCTCTGCTCCTCACTATTACCCGTCTGTTCCTCGTCGCATCTTCAGATCAGCAACACATGTGAGGAATTCCCCAGGCAGGAATCTTTAGCGCATGAAACCGAAGTCATGGCACACGCCATGACCTAGTGACCTTCTCTCATTCTTGTGACTTCTCATGTGATCTTCCCGAAACTCATCAAACCAGGAAGTTCGGTCCCAATATAAGAGACCCAAGGAATTCAACATGAACAGCGGCAAGATAAAGATGTAACAAAGACCGGACTGATGACGGTCAGGAAGGAGTGGCTGGAGAGATGTTCTACGAATATAAGGATTTTCCTTGTTTTTCCCATATTACGTTTATTACGTATAATAAAGGACATTAAATTAGCTGAGAATAGCTTCTCCTTGAATTGAATTTCCAACAAAAATCTACATATACCCGTAAATTTTAATTGTGCCCCAATACCCTCATTTCTGCCATATACTCATATTTTGTCTATAGACATACGGAGCATGATCCAGCAATGTCTTGATTAAATAATCATATAAACATATAGGAGTACAAGAAAAAAAAATGATAAAATTATTATCTTTATTATACGGTTACCAGGCAATTCATACAATTTAGACATGAGATAAGACACCACCGGAAAAAAACCTTCCTTCATGATCAAATAAGTACCGTATTGTTCATTAGTATATCATAAGAATTTGTTAAAAGGATCATATTCCAAAATAGTATAAATCATTGAACTAGAAAACTCAATACAGCAAAGTCCTACCTCAATGCACTTTTCATGTAATAGGAATAATATCTATTTACTCTTGTCATATTTGTCTCCTGTCTTTAGTGACACATGAAAAGTTTTTGTATATACAGCTGCATCTCACAAAATTAGAATATCATCAAAAAGGTAATTTATTTCAGTTCTACAATACAAAAAGTGAGACTTATATTATATAGAGTCATTACAAACCTAGTGATCTATTTCACGTGTTTATTTCTTTTAATGTTGATGATTATGGCTTACAGCCAATGAAATCCCAATTATCTCAGTAAATTAGAATATTTTATAACAGCAGCTTGAAAAATTTACTTTAAAATCTGAAATGTTGTCCTACTGAAATGTATGTTCAGTATATGCACTCAATACTTCGTCGGGGCTCCTTTTGCATCAATTACTGCATCAATGCGGCGTGGCATGGAGGTGATCAGCCTGTGGCACTGCTGAGGGGTTATGGAAGCCCAGGTTCCTTTGATAGCAGCCTTCAGCTCGTCTGCATTGTTGAGTCTGGTGTCTCTCATCTTCTTCTTGACATATGGAGTATTTCTACATTCAGCAGAAATAGTGGGACAAATTTTGGTACTATTTTTACCGTTTTCCCAGTATGAAAATGTAAAATTTGAGGTCAATAGAATTTTGGTGCTAAAAATGTAAATTATTTTTTCTTCACTTCCCAGTGGTATAAACTTTTGTGACACACCTTTGATGTCAATATAATCACTGCACCCCTAGATCAATTCATTGAGACGTTTAATTTGTAAAATGGAGTCAATTATGGGGAGTTCTGCTGTTCTGGCACCTCAGGGACTCTGCCATTGTGACACCCTCAAACCATTCCAGCAAAATATGCACTGTGATATGACGCTACTTCTTTTCTGAGCTTTGCACTGTGCCTCAAAAGTAGTTTTTGACCACATATGAAAAATTGCAAAACAATTTTTGGGGTCCATTTTCTCCTGTTACCTTTGTGAAAATACAAAATGTGGGGCGACAAAAGAATTTTGCTGTAAAAATGTAATTATTTTCATTTTCGTGGCTTAACTTTATAAACTTCTGTGAAGCACCAGGGAGTTCAAAGTGTTCAATACACATCTAGATAAGTTTCTTAAGGGGTATAGTATCCAAAATGGGGTCATTTGTTGTGGGTTTCCACTGGTTAGGCACATCACGGGCTCTCCAAACACGACATGGCATCCACTAATTATTCCAGTAAATTTTACTTTCAAAAAGTGAAATGGCGCTCCTTCCCTTCCAAGCCCTGCCGTGCACCCAATCAGTAGTTATCCTCCATATATTCTGTATCTGCACACTCAGAAGAAATAGCACAACAAATTGTATGGAGCAATTTCTCCTTTTACCCTTGTGAAAATGCAAAATGTGGAGCTAAAAAAGATTTATCTGGGAAAATTTTTTTTTTTTTTTTTTTTAATTTTCAGGGGCCTACATTAAAATCTTCTGTAAAGCACCTATGGGTTCAAGGTGCTCAACACACATCTAGATAAGTTCCCTAAGGGGTCTAGTTTCGAAAATGGTGTCATTTGTTGGGGGTTTCCACTGTTTAGGCACATCAGAGGCTCTCCAAACATGAGATGGCATCCGCTAATTATTCCAGCAAATTTTACATTTGCTGCCCAAACAGTAGATTTCCCTCACATATAAGGTATCAGCATACATAGGATAAATTGCACAACAAATTGTATGGTCCATTGTCTCCTGTTACCCCTGCGAAAGTAAAAAAAAGGATTCGGTCTAAAGAAAATTTTTGTGAAAGAAAGGTAAATGTTTATTTTTTCCCTCCACATTCCAAAAATTCCTGCGAAGTACCTGAAGGGTTAATAAACTTCTTAAATCTGATTTTGAGCACCTTGAGGAGTGCAGTTTTTAGAACGGTGTCACTTTTGGGTATTTAATGTCATCTAGGCCCCTCAAAGTCACTTCATATGTGAGGTGGTCCCTTAAAGAAATGGCTTTGCAAATTTTGTTGTAAAAATGAGAAATCGCTGGTCAACTTTTAACCCTTATAACTTCCTAGCAAAAAAAATATGTTTCAAAAATTGTGGGGATGTAAAGTAGACATGTGGGAAATGTTACTTATTAACGATTTTGGGCGGTATGACTCTGATTTAAAAGCATAAAAGGTAAAAGTTTGAAAATTGTGAAATTTTCAAAATTTTAGCCAAATTTCTGTTTCTTTCACAAATAAATGCAAGTTATATCAAATAAATTTTACCACTATCTTGAAGTACAATATGTCACAAGAAAACAGTCTCAGAATCAGTGGGATCCATTGAAGTGTTCCGGAGTCATTACCTCATAAATTGACATTGGTCAGATTTGTAAAAATCGGCCTGGTCAGGAAGGTGAAACCAGGCGTCGGGGAGAAGGGGTTAAACAGAGAGGTTTTATTGCTTAATTTATAATGGTAAATTCCATGTTCCCTAATTCTCACTCACCACCCTCTCCCCCCATTATGCTCAGGTATTTTTGTGTTGGTACTAACTTTCTAGAAATGTCTGTCATCAGGGCAGTTTTGAGCATCAATTCCAGAGGGAAGAAGGTCTCTATATAATCTCTGGGTCACTGGCTCCAGACCGGTCTGACTGAAGATCTCTTCGCTGAAGCATCTCCCGCCCACCGGCCCTTAATGATGATTCTTCTATTTGTCGTGGTGTTTAGTTTGAGGGGGGTCACACAGCTGACGCCGGGTTCACAGGAATTTTAATATTGGTTGATTTAGGCTATGTGCACACGTCTGGATTTCTTCCAGAAATTTCCTGACAAAAACCGGACATTTCTGCCAGAAATCTGCATGCGGTTTTTTTTTCGCTTTTTTCACGTTTTTTGCTCGTTTTTGCGCGTTTTTTGAGCGTTTTTTCCCGATGCATTAAATAGCGGGATAAACGCAAAAAATTCGCGAAATTAATGAACATGCTGCTTTTTTTACCGTGATGTGTTTTTTTCTCGGAAAAATGCATCATGTGCACAAAAATTGCGGAATGCATTCTAAATGATAGGATGCATATGTATGCGTTTTTAATGCGTTTTTTATGCGCTTTTATCGTGTTTTTATCGCGAAAAAACCCAAAAATTCCTGAACGTGTGCACATACCCTAAAAATGTTATTTAATATGTGGTTTAATTGTAATGCTTGGGTAACTCTAAATAAACTCTGTGGTCTTTTCATTTCAAATTCTGGTTGTTCGTCTTAATTTAATTTATCATTTAAATGGTAAATTGTAAAATTTTATCAGTGGCCAACTGTGATCCCATGCACACAGATTGGGTTTTTTCCTAACTGAATTGGAAAACTGCTGCAATTTTAAAACTGCAGCATGTCACTTATTTCAGCATTTTTTTCAGCTTTTTTTCACCCTAGAAAGCAAATGAGTAAACTCAAAAAAGCAGAAAAAACACAGTAAAAAATGCAGGTATCAGGTTTTGCAGGGTTTTTGGTGCAGAAAAACTCAGGAACGGAACAACAAGCTCTAAACTGTATCAGCATGAAAAACGCAGCAAAAAATGAAGAAAAACCTGTTTTTTTTTAAGCATCTTCTTTACTGACAAGAGAGCAAGTTTTGCCTGCAGAGAAAATGCAGCAAAATGTGAACATACCCTAACAAATTATTTTAAACAACATGTACACTTTAGTAGGTTTAAACTTGTGTTCAAGTTTTAAGACTATGTAGTTTTTTCTTTAAAAAATAAACAAAAATAAATTTTAAAAAAGTCCAGGTGCCTTTACCAAATAGGATAAACCAGGAAATCTAGAATTCCATTCCAATAGCAATAGTGACAGTGCTATCACGGGACATCGCAGAAGGAGTGAGCTCCCTCTCTGCTCCCATTGCCACAACACAATGTGGTAGCGTTATGCTGTTGGTCACCATGGTGACCCTGGACAGAAAGATGGTCACTCAGGGACGGTGGCCTGCCAGCTCATGCTGAGAGCACGAGTTAACATATCTCCTCACTGCATGTCAGGCGCTGCTCTGATGCTCTGCAGTGCAGAAGCATTAGAGAGTATTAGATCAGCGATCTGTCACTGTACAGTTGATGTTCCATACTGGGACAATGTAAAAATGTTTAAAAAAAAGTTATTATAAACTGTAAAAAAAAATTTTAAAAATCACAAAATAAAGAACAAAAAAAGAAAAAATATTAAACCATTAAATACATTTATTTATGTAATAAGAAAAAGTACACATGTCTGGTATCAACGTGTCCAGAAAGACCTATAAAACTGTCTCACTAGTTAACCCCTTCAGTGAACACCATTAAAAATAAATAAATGAAAAATGAGCCAAAAAACTGCTTTATCATAATACCGCCAAACAAAAAGTATAATAAAACGCGATCAAAAAGACCAATGTAAATAAAAATGGTATTTCTTTGAAATATGTGATTCAGATGGAACCTCCAGCAGAAGATTCCCTATGATACGGCCATGCTCACATTTTTACGCGTGAATAAAAGTGCGGTCTGCCAAAGTTTTGTGCACTTCTGAAAAGAAGGGCACTGCTGAATAGAGGCCAGATGGAGTCCAGTAATTCTGCTGCATCATCATAGTGAGTTCCTCCTTTGGAAGTTTCATCTGAATCACGTCACTCAGCGATTTAGAAGGAAACCCTGATATAAGTGCTCAGCGTAGCGCACCGGATAAATGTGATCACAAATATTACGTAAAATGTTCCCAACAAAAGCTTCAAGTCAATCCACAAAAAAAGCAAGTACCCACTCAGCTCCGTCATTTGTTAACGGAAATATAGGGGGCTTCCATGTTGCTGGTACAAACGCTCTGGAAAATGCTATAGCTCCTTGACCCCCAAAAGAAATTCAGCAAATTCTGAACTCCCAAGTCCAAAGTCCTCCTCACCTCTGAGTTCCAGTATGCCTAAATCACATCTAGCATCCACATGTTTTGCATTTCTGTAGCAATGACAGCCTGCCTAATGGGCGCCACAATGTACTAAGCACTACAACATACTGAAGACTGCAACATACTGGGCGCTACAATAGCAGTTTGCAATTTTCTCTCAGCAACATGTACTGCAGCTTGTTTGTGAAAAACACCCATGGAGTTAAAATCGTCACTACACTTGTAGATAAATTCCAAAAGGGGTATAATTTCCAAAATGGGGTCACCTGAGGGGGTATGCTTCTCTTTTAGCACTTAGGGGCTCTGTATATGGAGTCCACAAACTGTTGTAGCCAAATCTGTACTCCAGGAGGAAAATAGCAATCTGTCCCTCCCGAGTATGTACAGTCACATATGGTGCCATTTTTACCCATTTCCCAGTGTTAGGGTTTCAAAATTGCACCAAATATAAATTATGGGAAGGTGCGATCGCAATCCGGGATCCACCATGTGGTGATGGAGGAACCGGAGCTAATAAACAATGGTGGAGCGATGCTGCGTGCAAGCACCATAAACACACGAAGTTACCAGAAAACGCAGAAACCAAAAAACCGCACTGGTCTGAGCAAAATGCTGAGACCGACATCTTTGCTGAGCAGCCTCCACTGCAGCTGGAGCAGAATGGGAAACCGCAGAAGCAAACAAGGCTTAGGATCTACTCTTTGCAGTGGGAGAATCCCGGCACCTAACACACCCTTAGATAAATTTATTAAGAGGTGTAGTTTGTAAAATAGGGTCATGTATGGGGATATCAGCTGCTTTGGCACCACAGGGGCTCTACCAATGTGACATGGCACCCTCAAACCAGTCCAGCAAAATCGGAACTCCAATATAGAGTTTCTTACCTTCTGAGGTTTTCACTGTGCCTCAGAAGTAGCTTTTGACCACATATGGAATATCTGTGTACTCAGGAGAAATTGCACAACAAATTATGGGGTCCATTTTCACCTGTTAACCTTGTGAAAATAAAAAATTTGGGGCTAAAAGAAAAAATGTGATTTTTTATTTTCATTGCTCAACTTTATATACCTCTGTGAAGCACATAAGGGTTCAAGGTGCTCACCACACATCTAGGTAAATTCCATTACGGGATATAGTTTCCAAAATGGTGTCACTTGTGGGGGTTTCCACTGTTTAGGGGCATAAGGGTCTCTCCAAACGCAACATGACATCCACAGAACATTCCATCAAAATCTGCATTCCAAAATATCGCTCTTTTCTGAGCCCTACTGTGCGCCCATACAGTAGTTTCTCCCCACATATGAGGTATCTGCATGCTCAGAAGAAATTGCACAACACATTTTGGGGTCCATTTTCTTCTGTAACCCTTGTGAAAATAAAAAATTTGGGGCTAAAAAACATTTTTGTGGGGAAACTTTGATTTTCTTATTTTTTTGGCTCAATGTTACAAACTTCTGTGAAGCACCTGGGGGTTCAAGGCGTACACCACACATCTAGATAAGTTCCCTGAGGAGTCTAGTTTCCAAAATGGTGTCAATTGTGAGTGGTTTCCACTGTTTACGCACATCAGGGGCTCTCCAAATGCAACATGCCATCTGCTAATTATTCCAGCAAATTTTATATTCAAGAAGTTAAATGGTGCTCATTCCCTTCTGAGCCCTGTGTACGCCAAAACAGTACATTTCTCCCCCATATGGTGTATCAGCGTATGAAAATGCTAATTTTGGGGCTAAAAACCTTTTTTGTGAAAAATGTGATTTTTGTTATTTCCAGGGCTCAACATTATCAACTTCTGGAAAGGAAATTTTATAATCAAAAAGTCAGATGGCGCTCCTTCCCTTCCGAGCTCCACCGTGTGTCAAAACAGTAGTGTTTCCTCACATGTGCGGTATCAGCGTACTCAGGAGAAATTGCACAATACATTTTGGGGTCTGTTATTTGGTACCCTTGCGGTGTTTAATGATCAGGATACTTATTTTTATACTTTGATAGATCAGACTTTTCTAGAAGTGGTGATACAACATGTGTATTTATATGAGGGAATATGGGGAAATGGGGAAAGTGGTAGTTTGAACTTAATGGGTTAATAAGCGGAGAGATTTCAAATTTCACATTTTTTTTCTACATACTTTGAAAACTTTTTCCTGGCTTTCAAGGGAACTCTGCGATGAAATCCATGGACGTCTTCAACACACCCCAGTTTTCATAGCAACCCATCAGCACACCGTGATCATGTCATGGGAGCACCATTGGGCGCACAGAATGACGGGCCCCCAAGCCGGCTAGCTGTATATTTCAGAGTTTGACAGTAGCTATAAAAGTCAGGTCTTGGCTGTAACACATAGCCATTACCTGCTGGTTATGGGGCGAGTTGACCCCGAGATCCCGCTCGACACATCCGCTACCCACTTGTGCTGTACATGTATGGTGGGTGTCGGTAAGGGGGTTAAAAAAGTGCCCAATCTCTAAACACAGGGATCGCACTTTAATTTACATACAGAAGCTACTAGAAGCGTAACTAGGGGTCAGCTCAGGTGGGGAGACGAGACATCTGAGTGGACTCAACTACGATGGCATACCCTAATCATGTTTGTAGGAGAACCTTAAGAAATGAACCTGCTGTTACTGAAAAAAATCTCTATTCAAAGACCAATACTGATATGTCCTCCATTTGGTGACCATATAGAGATACAGTATAATGACTACCCACATTGATTTCTAGGCTGTATAGTGGCCCCAGTATTAGCTCCCACTCTATATAATGACCCCTGTATTAGCTCTCACTTTAACCCCCTAACAAATAGGCAATCCCTGCAGGTGGTCCGGCTGTCGAACAGCTGCAAGATGTGCCGCCGCAGGGACTCAAACATATTTTTTGAGCACACCGAAGACACTCGATTAGCACCCGAGTATGGCGCATAGCACCTTATCGGAGCACGTCCGCTCATCACTGATCAGCACTGAAGTAGTACACTACAATTACACTAGGCCCTTGTGTACCTCTATGCTGTGAGCTCAGAGCTTCTATCACTACACAGTGCAAGCATAAAATGACATTCATTGGCCAGCCGCTATGCTTTACACTGACTGGCTGTGCTACACCATGTGGTCGGACTGTAGGGCATTATGCCACATTATGTCATTATTGTGCTACACCAGAAATCACTGAGTGGCAGCATGTGTGAAATGGCGCTGGACATTTCTTTTTAAATTGCAAATTTTGCAAATTGTTCGAATTCGTCTGGCCCAACAAATTTCAGGAAATTTCACTTGAACTCGATTTTCCATGGATCGATCCACTCATCTTCTAGCTATGAGAGATTTGTATGGCGGATACTGGAGCAGACACAGCAGCTGTGGTGGCTGAGATCATGGCTAGTGGGATGGATCTATGTGGAGGGATTTTAGGTTTGTTCCATGAAATTTGTGACTTTGGGCTTCGGCCTTGTTAGGCTAATGGATTAAACTTGTAGTCACCAAGATCTATAAAGTCTTCCTCATATTTTTCATCATCGGCAGTGACTACTGGGTGTGACGCTCTCTTAAGAAAATAGTATTTATTTATGTAATCATATGCCATCAGATTCTACAGCACTTTACAGACATTGTCATCACTGTCCCCATTGGCTATGTAAGGGCTTATACACTATATAATGGTCTATGTAGAAGATCATACTGAATATAGGGAGGCTATGTGAGGGCTTATACTCTATATCAGGGGTCTCAAACATGCGGCCCCTCCGGCTGTTTCATGCGGCACGCAGGCACATAGACTCCGTAACGATCACACTCGCTCCAGCAGTTGCCGACATCCGCGCTGTAGTGCAGTGTATTGCCGCGCAGAGACCAGCTCTCGGCACAGCAATACTAGTGTCAGCCGCCGGCCTATCAGGGGCCTACAGCTGACATCTGCGCATGGCAGTGACATCATACGCCACTGCGCCGGGACACAGATGTCAGCTGCTGGCCTCTGATAAGCCTTCTACTCTGTTATGTCTATGTGAAAATGGGGGGGACCTGGATGGGGGACCTGTCTGCAATATGGGGGGGCCTGTCTGCGGGAAATGTCTGCAACATGGGGGGGCCTGGATGGGGGACCTGTCTGCAATATGGGAGGGGCCTGGATGGGGGACCTGTTTGTATTATATGGGGGGGACCTGTTTGCAATATGGGGGGACCTGGGTGGGGCATACAGTACAGACCAAAGGTTTGGACACCCCTTCTCGTTTAAAGATTTTTCTGTATTTTCATGACTATGAAAATTGTAAATTCACACTGAAGGCATCAGAACTATGAATTAACACATGTGGAATTATATACTTAACAAAAAAGTGTGAAACAATTGAAAATATGTCTTATATTCTAGGTTCTTCAAAGTAGCCACCTTTTGCTTTGATGACTGCTTTGCACACTCTTGACATTCTCTTGATGAGCTTCAAGAGGTAGTCACCAGAAATGGTCTTCCAACAATCTTGAAGGAGTTCCCAGAGATGCTTAGCACTTGTTGAGAGTCCTCAGTGGTTGATACCTTTTAATGGCTAACTGAAAAGATGGTAACAAATTGCAAGCTTTCGAGACTACACAGGTCTCTTCATCAGGCAAAGACTAAAACAAATTCTGAAGAATCACATATTTATGCACAACATAGTATAGGAAAAAAAAAAAAAAAAAACCATGGATAAGCCAGGTGACATGAAGCAGAAATACCATGGGTGATAAACAGTTACGTCCATAAATATTGGGCCAATTCTTAGATAAGGATTGTTTTATTGTCCTGTGATTAGGGTCTCTGTTTTAATGACCCTTCATGGTCTGAGGGGCAAGTTCCTTAGTTGATGTAAAAAGACATAAATCCATGTGACACATTCATTCCTGCATTAAGAGTGTCAAAGGTCGTCATCAGTTTATATTCCCAGACTCTCCTGTCTTTCTGCGATTTGAAGTTTCCTTTCAATACAAGTAATTTCATGTCCATAATGTTATGGCCATGAAGGGTCATTAAAACAGAGACCCTAATCACAGGACAATAAAACAATCCTTATCTAAGAATTGGCCCAATATTTATGGACGTAACTGTTTATCACCCATGGTATTTCTGCTTCATGTCACCTGGCTTATCCATGTTTTTTTTTTTTTTTTTTTTCCTATACTATGTTGTGCATAAATATGTGATTCTTCAGAATTTGTTTTAGTCTTTGCCTGATGAAGAGACCTGTGTAGTCTCGAAAGCTTGCAATTTGTTACCATCTTTTCAGTTAGCCATTAAAAGGTATCAACCACTGAGGACTCTCAATTCTAAATATTTTTCTATCCACTGGCTAACACGGTACCAAGATATATTTCTTTCCTGTAGCACTTGTTGGCCCTTTTGTCTTCACTCTGCGGTCCAGCTCACCCCAAACCATCTCGACTGGGTTCAGGTCTGATGACTATGGGGGCCAGGCCATCTTACGTAGCACCCCATCACTCTACTTCTTGGTAAAATAGCCCTTACACAGCCTGGAGGTGTGGTTGGGGTCATTGTACTGTTGAAAAACAAATGATGGTCCAACTAAACGCAAACCGGATGGAATAGCATCCACTGCAAGATGCTGTGGTAGCCACGCTGGTTCAGTATGCCTTCAATTTTGAATAAATCCCCAACAGTGTCACTAGCAAAGCACCCCCACACCATCACACCTCCTCCTCCATGCTTCACGGTGGGAACCAGGCATGTAGAGTCCATCCGTTCAACTTTTCTGCGTCGAACAAAGACACGGAGGTTGGAACCAAAGATCTCAAATTTGGACTCATCAGATCAAAGCACAGATTTCCACTGGTCTAATGTCCATTCCTTTAGCCCAAACAAGTATCTTCTGCTTGTTGCCTGTCCTTAGCAGTGGTTTCCTAGCAGCTATTTTACCATGAAGGCCTGCTGCACAAAGTCTTCTCTTAATGGTTGTTGTAGAGATGTGTCTGCTGCTCGAACTCTGTGTGGCATTGACCTGGTCTCTAATCTGAGCTGCTGTTAACCTGCGATTTCTGAGGCTGGTGACTCTGATAAACTTATCCTCAGAAGCAGAGGTGACTCTTGGTCTTCCTTTCCTGGGGCGGTCCTCATGTGAGACAGTTTCTTTGTAGCGCTTGATGGTTTTTGCAACTGCACTTAGGGACACTTTCAAAGTTTTCCCAATTTTTCGGACTGCCTTACCTTCATTTCTTAAAGTAATGATGGACACTCATTTTTCTTTACTTAGCTGCTTTTTTCTTGCCATAATACAAATTCTAACAGTCTATTCAGTAGGACTATCAGCTGTGTATCCACCAGACTTCTGCTCAACACAACTGATGGTCCCAACCCCATTTATATGGCAAGAAATCCCACTTATTAAACCTGACAGAGCACACCTGTGAAGTGAAAAGCATTTCCGGTGACTACCTCTTGAAGCTCATCAAGAGAATGCCAAGAGTGTGCAAAGAAGTCATCAAAGCAAAATGTGTCTACTTTGAAGACCCTAGAATATAAGACATATTTTCAGTTGTTTCACACTTTTTTGTTAAGTATATAATTCCACATGTGTTAATTCATAGTTCTGATGCCTTCAGTGTGAATTTACAATTTTCATAGTCATGAAAATACAGAAAAATCTTTAAATAAGGTGTGTCCAAACTTTTGGTCTGTACTGTATGTCTGCAATATATGGGGGAACCTGGATGGGGCACATGTCTGCATTATGGGTACGTGGATGGGGGACATAACGACAAGAATGGGACCAGGATGGGGATGTTACTACCAGATGGGGACCTGGATGGGGCACATTAGTACAAGGAGCAATACTACAAGATAGGGACCAGCCTGGGGCATTACTACAAGATGGGGACCAGCATTGGCATTGCTGCAAGATGGGGACCAGCATGGGGCATTACTCCAAGATGGGGACCAGCATGGGGCACTACTCCAAGATGGGGACCAGCATGGGGCATTACTCCAAGATGGGGACCAGCATGGGGCATTACTTCAAAATGGGGACCAGCATGGGGCACTACTCCAAGATGGGGACCAGCATGGGGCATTACTCCAAGATGGGGACCAGCATGGGGCATTACTCCAAAATGGGGACCAGCATGGGGCACATTACTATAAGGTAGGTACCAGCATGGGGCACATTACTACAAGATAGGGACCACTTCAAAAGGTGTATAGAGAAAAAATGGTATCACTAAAAATGTCATTTTGTCATGCAAATAATGCGGCCCCCGAAGCTAAATGTTTTTCTGTGTGCGGCCCATATACCCAGCCGAGTTTGAGACCCCTGGTCTATACAATGGTCTATGTAGCAGATCATACTGAATATAAGGAAGCTTTGTGAGGGCTTATCTATATACATAATTGTCTAAGGGGTACTTCCGTCTGTCTGTCTGTCCTTCTGTCACGGATATTCGTTCGCTGATTGGTCTCGGCAGCTGCCTGTCATGGCTGCCGCGACCAATCAGCGAAGACCACAGTCCGATTAGTCCCTTCCCTACTTCCCTGCACTCACAGCCCAGCACCCTCTCTGTAATCCCCACCGCTCACACAGGGTTAATGGCAGCGGTAACGGCCCGCGGTGTAACGTGCTCCGTTACCGCTGCTATTAACCCTGTGTGTCCCCAACTATTTACTATTGATGCTGCCTATGCAGCATCAATAGTAAAAATAGGTCATGTTAAAAATAATTAAAAAAACAAAAAATCTGCTATACTCACCCTCCGCCGCCTTTCTCGCTCCTCGCCACGCTCCCGGGACCGCTCCATTGCAAGCGGCAGCTTCCGGTCCCGTCCCAGGGCTGGTGTGCGGCAAGGACCTGCCGTGACGTCACGGTCATGTGACCGCGACGTCATCATAGGTCCTGCTTACACCAGCCCTGGGACTGCAAGCTGCCGCTTGCAATTGAGCGATCCCAGGAACATGGCAAGGAGCGGCAAAGGCGGCGGATGGTGAGTATAGCAGGACTTCTAAAAGGCTATAGGTGAGTATATGTTTATTTTTTTTAAGTCTCTATACTACGTGGCTCTGTGCTGGCCAATATACTACGTGACTGGGCAATATACTATGTGGCTGGGCAATATACTACGTGACTGGGCAATATACTATGTGGCTGGGCAATATACCGTACTACATGGGCTGTGCTATATACTATGTGGCTGGGCAATACGTGACTGGGCAATATACTACGTGGCTGGGCAATATACTACGTGGCTGGGCAATATACTACATGGCTGGCCAATATACTACGTGACTGTGCAATATACTACGTAGCTGTGCCATATACTACGTGCCTCTGTGCTGTATACTACGTGGTTGGGCAATATACTACGTGACTGTGCAATATACTACGTGGCTGGGCAATATGCTACGTGGCTGGGCAATATACTACGTGACTGGGCAATATACTACGTCGCTGGGCAATATACTACGTGGCTGGGCAATATACTACGTGACTGGCCAATATACTACGTCACTGGGCAATATACTACGTGGCTGGGCAATATACTACGTGGACATGCATATTCTAGAATACCCGATGCGTTAGAATCGGGCCACCATCTAGTCTACTATATAATTGTCTAAGGGTCACTTCCGTCTGTCTGTCTTTCTGTCTGTCTGTCACAGATATTCATTGGTCGCGGCCTCTGTCTGTCATGGAAATCCAAGTCGCTGATTGGTCGCGGCAAAACAGCCACGACCAATCAGGACGGACACAGTCCGGAAGAAAATGGCCGCTCCTTACTCCCTGCAGTCAGTGCCCGGCGCCCGCATACTCCCCTCCAGTCACCGCTCTCACAGGGTTAATGCCGGCGGGAACGGACCGCGTTATGCCGCGGGTAACGCACTCCGTAACCGCTGCTATTAACCCTGTGTGTCGTGTCCCCAACTTTTTACAATTGATGCTGCCTATGCGGCAGCAATAGTAAAAAGATCTAATGTTAAAAATAATAAAAAAACAAAAAACCTGCTATTCTCACCCTCCGTCGTCCGACGATGCGCTGCCTGCCGCCTGCCTTTCCTGTTCCTCGCGACGCCCCGGTGACTGCTCCATGCATTGCGATCTCGCGAGATGATGACGTGGCGGTCTTATGAGACCGCTACGTCATCATCTCGTGAGAGTGAGACAAGGAAAAACAAGAGGGCGGTAGGAAGGTGGCGCAAATCCCCACGGGAGCCGAGGCTGTGAGCCTGGGAAGGGGAAGGTAATGTGGGAGGAGGAGCAGAGCGGCCAAGGAGAGGCGCCTCTGTCCCCACGGCGAGCATGGTGCCCAGTGCTGCCGGCGCTGTATGGCCTGACTGCTGCTGCTGACAGGTGCCGGTCTGTGCGAGACCCCAGCCCGGGACATGTACCTGTAGGAGGGGACGGCGGCACCATGGTGGAAGAACTGTTCTGTAAAGTTGTCTCCATTATTACACTACATGGCCTGTGTTATACACTAAGTGGCCTGTGTTATACACTACGTGACCTGTGTTATATACTGCGTGCGTGGGCTGTTATATACTACGTGGCTGTGTTATATGCTATGCGGGCTGTTATGCACTCCGTGGGCTGTGCTATATACTAAGTGGCTGTGCTATATACTCCGTGGGCTGTGTTATATACTCCGTGGGCTGTGCTATATAGTCCGTGGGCTGTGCTATATACTCCATAGGCTGTGCTATATACTATGTGGCTGTGCTATATACTCCATAGGCTGTGCTATATACTATGTGGCTGTGCTATATACTCCGTGGGCTGTGCTATATACTCCGTGGGCAGTGCTATATACTATGTGGCTATGCTATGTACTATGTGGCTGTGCAATATACTACGTGGCTGTGCTATTTACTACATGGCCGGCCGCGAACAATCAGCGACAGGCGCAGTCCGGCGAATCCTGTGTATTCAATGTATTATTCTAAAATCTTCATAAATAAACTACATACATATTCTAGAATACCCGATGCGTACACTATATAATGGTCTATGTAGAAGATCATACAGAATATAAGGAACCTTTGTGAGGGCTTATACTCTATATAATGGTCTATGTAGAAGCTCATACTGTACATAGGAGGGCTATATGGGGGCTCATACTGTATATAGGGCGACTGTGTGGGAGCTCATACCATACGTAGGGTGACTGTGTGAGGGCTCATACTGTATATTGGGTTTTATATAGACTCAATGCATATAGAGAGGCTATGTTGGGGCTCATACTGTATATATGTTGTTATGGGAGGGCAACTACTGTATATAGGGTGACAGGGTATTAAAACTGTATACAGGCCTGCAATGTAAGGGTTTATACTGTGTATAAGGCGACTGTGCGGCTCATAGAGTATATAGGGCAACTGTGTGGGGTCTCTTACTGTATATAAGATGACTTTGTGAAGGTTCCTAATGTATAGAGAGGGCTATGTGAGAGCTCATACTGTATATAGGGGCTATGTGTGATCTTGTACAGTATATAGAGGGATGTAAGCATACTTAATTCTGACTAATATTATTATTATTTATTATTATAGCGCCATTTATTCCATGGCGCTTTACATGTGAGGAGGGGTATACATAATAAAACAAGTACAATAATCTTGAACAATACAAGTCACAACTGGTACAGGAGGAGAGAGGACCCTGCCCGCGAGGGCTCACAATCTACAAGGGATGGGTGAGGATACAGTAGGTAGGGTAGAGCTGGCCGTGCAGCGGTTTGGTCGATCGGTGGTTACTGCAGGTTGTAGGCTTGTCGGAAGAGGTGGGTCTTCAGGTTCTTTTTGAAGGTTTCGATGGTAGGCGAGAGTCTGATATGTTGTGGTAGAGAATTCCAGAGTAGGGGGGATGCACGAGAGAAATCTTGTATGCGATTGTGGGAAGAGGAGATAATAGGGGAGTAGAGAAGGAGATCTTGTGAGGATCGGAGGTTGCGTGCAGGAGAGTACCGGGAGATGAGGTCGCAGATGTATGGAGGAGACAGGTTGTGGATGGCTTTGTATGTCATGGTTAGGCTTTTGTACTGGAGTCTCTGGGTGATGGGGAGCCAGTGCAGGGATTGACAGAGGGGAGAGGCCGGGGAATAGCGGGGGGACAGGTGGATTAGTCGGGCAGCAGAGTTTAGAATAGATTGGAGGGGTGCAAGAGTGTTAGAGGGGAGGCCACAGAGCAGGAGGTTGCAGTAGTCAAGGCGGGAGATGATGAGGGCATGGACTAGGGTCTTTGCGGATTCTTGGTTTAGGAATGTGCGGATCCGTGAAATATTTTTGAGTTGGAGGCGACAGGAAGTGGAAAGGGTTTGGATATGTGGTTTAAAAGTGAGATCAGTGTCAAGGATTACCCCAAGACAGCGGGCTTGTGGGACTGGGGAGAGTGGGCAGCCGTTTACTGTAATGGATAGGTTCGTTGGGGAGGTCGTGTGAGATGGGGGAAAGATGATGAATTCTGTTTTGTCCATGTTAAGTTTCAGAAATCTAGTGGAGAAGAAGGATGAAATAGCAGACAGACATTGAGGGATTCTGGTTAGTAGGGTGGTAATATCTGGTCCGGAGATGTAGATCTGTGTGTCGTCAGCATAGAGATGATACTGAAAGCCGTGAGATTCTATGAGCTGTCCCAGGCCAAAGGTGTAAATGGAGAAGAGCAGGGGTCCTAGTACTGAACCTTGCGGGACTCCGACAGATAGGGGGCGAGGTGAGGAGGTGGTGTGTGAGTGGGAGACGCTGAATGTACGGTCAGTTAGATATGACGAGATCCAGGATAGGGCCAAGTCTGTGATTCCAAGGGATGAGAGGGTCTGCAGCAGCAGGGAATGGTCCACTGTGTCAAAGGCAGAGGACAGGTCCAGGAGGAGGAGGATAGAGTAGTGTCGCTTGCTCTTGGCAGTTAATAGGTCATTGGTGACCTTAGTTAGGGCAGTTTCAGTGGAGTGGTGTGATCGGAAACCTGATTGCAAGCGGTCGAAGAAGGAGCAGGAAGATAGATAGGAGGACAGTTCAAGGTGGACATGTTGTTCCAGTAGTTTTGAGGCAAAGGGGAGAAGTGATATAGGGCGATAGCTAGATACAGAAGATGGGTCAAGAGAGGGCTTTTTGAGGATAGGTGTGATTGAGGCATGTTTAAAGCTTGAAGGGAAAATGCCAGTTGTTAGTGATAGGTTGAAGAGATGGGTTAGGGTTGGGATGAAGACTGTGGTGAGGTTTGGGATGAAGTGGGATGGGAGTGGGTCAAGTGCACAGGTGGTGAGATGCGATCTTGAGAGTAGAGTGGAGAGTCCGTCTTCTGTAATGGTGGAGAAGTTGGTTTTGGAGGTGGCGGGCTGGGTGGTTGGGAGGAAGGGTTCTGGGGGTTGTTTACTAAAACTGTCTCTGATGTTCTCAATTTTCTGCTTGAAAAATGAGGCAAAGTCTTCTGCTGAGATGAGTGGGGAGGGAGGAGGTGCTGGGGGACGGAGGAGAGAGTTGAAGGTGTTGAATAACTGTTTGGGGTTGTGAGACAGGGAGGATATGAGAGATGAGAAGTAGGTTTGTTTGGCTGTGGCGAGTGTGGTCTTGAAAGTAGTGAGGGACTGTTTGAATGCAATGAAGTGCTCGTTGGAGTGGGATCTTTTCCATCTGCGCTCAGAAGCTCTGGAAGCTCGCCTCAGTTCTTTGGTCATGCTGGTGTGCCAGGGTTGTCTGTTGATTTTGCGAGCTTTGGTATGTGTGAGAGGGGCAAGAGATTCCAAAGCTGCAGCTATTGTGGTGTTATATAGAGCGGCAGCATCATCCGCATTGTGTAGGGAGCTTATGTCTGTGAGAGGGAGGAGGGATTCAGAGAGTGAGTGAAGATCAAGGTGTTTAAGATTTCTGCGAGGATGTGAGAGTTTGTGGGGTGGGGGTTGTAGACAAGGAGTGGAAAGGGAAGAGAATGTGAGTAGGTTGTGGTCAGAAAGAGGAAGAGGTGAGTTTGAGAGGTTAGATAGGGAGCAGAGGCGGGTGAACATGAGGTCCAGTGTGTGACCATCTTTGTGGGTGGCTGTAGAAGACCATTGAGTGAGGCCAAAGGAGGAAGTGAGAGATAGAAGTTTAGAGGCAGCTGAGAGGGAAGTGTCAATGGGGATGTTGAAGTCGCCCATGATGATAGTGGGGATGTCAGCGGCGAGGAAATGGAGTAGCCAGGTGGTGAAGTGGTCAAAGAAGGTGGTGGCTGGCCCTGGGGGACGGTAGATGACAGCCAGTTGGAGGTTGGAGGGGGAGTAGATGCGCACAGAGTGCACCTCAAAGGAAGGGAGGGTAACAGAGGGTGGCAGTGGGATTGGGGTGAAGGAGCAGTTATCTGACAGGAGAAAACCAACTCCTCCGCCATGCTTGCTGCTGGGGCGGGGTGTGTGAGAAAGGTGGTAGCCACCATAAGAGAGTGCAGCAGGGGAGGCTGTGTCAGAAGGGGTGAGCCAGGTTTCAGTGATGCCGAGGAAGGAGAGTTTGTTATTGATAAAGAGGTCATGGATAAATGAAAGTTTATTGCAGACAAAGCGTGCGTTCCATAGTGCTCCAGATAGGAAAATTGGGGGAGTGGGGGCAGGATGAATGGGTATGAGGTTACTATGGTTGTGAAGACGTGTAGAGGATCGTGGCAGGGGATTAGAAATGAGTGTGGGAATGTGACGAGGAGGGCCAGGATTTGGGGATATGTCGCCAGCAATGAGGAGCAGCAGACTGAGCGTTAGAAGGTGTGAGCTGGATAGGTCATGATGTGGCCGTGTGTGCCTGGCGAGAAAGGATTGTATGTGGAGGAATAGTTCTGTGGAGGAGGTGAGATGACTGGGGAGGATGGAGGGAGAAATGACTAGTTCCTTACTGGGTGGAGGGATTACATGAGATAGGAAGAAATAAAGTAGTATGGGGGTGAATGTTAAAAGAAAACGAAACATTATAGTGGTTTTCTATTCCTTTACCTTCCAGTCAATTCCAGTCCTAGTCTAATTCATAGCAATTTAAAAATGCAATTTCTAAGATGGTCAGACACGTCTGGTCAGACTCATGGCTACGAATTTATGTGCACCTAAGGGCTCACAGCTGAGAGAGGGGATGTGGGCGTGTGTGTCCAGAGCACATGTTCACAGTTAAGCCAGGTCATAAAGAGGGGGTGGGGTAGATTGGCCACTCAGGTATGCAAGCAAGAAGCAAGAGAGGAGTGAATTACATATGGATAGAAAATAAGGGGTAAGCAAAGAATGCCATGTGGGAATTAAATGCACTTCATATACACAGAAAGCAGGAAAGCTGGGTGAAGCATACCAGGTGGGAATTAAATGCACTTCATATACACAGAAAGCAGGAAAGCTGGGTGAAGCATACCAGGTGGGAATTAAATGCACTTCATATACACAGAAAGCAGGAAAGCTGGGTGAAGCATACCAGGTGGGAATTAAATGCACTTCATATACACAGAAAGCAGGAAAGCTGGGTGAAGCATACCAGGTGGGAATTAAATGCACTTCATATACACAGAAAGCAGGAAAGCTGGGTGAAGCATACCAGGTGGGAATTAAATGCACTTCATATACACAGAAAGCAGGAAAGCTGGGTGAAGCATACCAGGTGGGAATTAAATGCACTTCATATACATAGAAAGCAGGAAAGCTGGGTGAAGCATACCTGTGGGTAGACAAAACAAATGGATTAGATGATACAGTTGGTGATGAGGATGATGAAAGTACAGCAGTGATGAATGGTCAAATGCCCCATGGAATTCTAGTCTAATTCATAGCAATTAAAAAACTGCAATTTAAAAATGCAATTTCTAAGATGGTCAGACACGTCTGGTCAGACTCATGGCTACGAATTTAAGTGATTTAATATTAAGTGATATTAATATTTAATATTAAGTGATTTAAATACAAATAATAATTATAACTAAGGTATTAATATTGAGCAGAAATAATTTCAGCCTATTGGTTCGGCCTCCACAATAATCACGGTCTCTCATGTGGCCCCTTGAGAAGAATGATTGCTCACCCCTGAGCGAGCATGATATCATACATTATGTGATGCACAGTAGCGTAGCTACTGGGGGGGCAGAGGGGGCCATCGCCCCGGGCCCTGTCACATGAAGGGGCCCACCGGGAGCCAGGGCCACTTCTGTGACGAGGCAGAACACAGCATAGCAGCAGAGCAGTATAATGTCTGCTCCCATCTGACGGAGACTCTGCACGCTGCTAGCACAGTGGCCGGCTGCAGTCTCCCTCCTGCAGTGAATGGTTTCCTCTGTCTGACCTGATCATGAAGCTTTTCCCAGGCTGCAGTTTTCTTCACTCTGTGCATGCTGGGATTGGCTCAGGCACGCTGGGTCCTAGTGCCCACAGGTTGCATTTCACCTAGACACTTCCTGGTCCTGCCTGCAAACTTTATCAGTAAGTGGGGATGGAACATTTTAGGTTTATTAAATTCAGGTATGTCACTGTGAGGTGAATGTGAGACCATTGGGGTGTTGTGGGGGCTGAAAGTGGGTGAGGGGGAACAGGGTACTGAGGGGGTGGATGTGAGACCATGGGGGTGTTGTGGGGGCTGAAAGTGGGTGAGGGGGGACAGGGTACTGAGGGGGTGAATGTGAGACCATGGGGGTGTTGTGGGGGCTGAAAGTGGGTGAGGGGGGACAGGGTACTGAGGGGGTGAATGTGAGACCATGGGGGTGTTGTGGGGGCTGAAAGTGGATGAGGGGGAACAGGGTACTGAGGGGGTGGATGTGAGACCATGGGGGTGTTGTGGGGGCTGAAAGTGGGTGAGGGGGAACAGGGTACTGAGGGGGTGGATGTAAGACCATGGGGGTGTTGTGGGGGCTGAAAGTGGGTGAGGGGGGACAGGGTACTGAGGGGGTGAATGTGAGACCATGGGGGTGTTGTGGGGGCTGAAAGTGGGTGAGGGGGGACAGGGTACTGAGGGGGTGAATGTGAGACCATGGGGGTGTTGTGGGGGCTGAAAGTGGGTGAGGGGGAACAGGGTACTGAGGGGGTGGATGTGAGACCATGGGGGTGTTGTGGGGGCTGAAAGTGGGTGAGGGGGAACAGGGTACTGAGGGGGTGGATGTGAGACCATGGGGGTGTTGTGGGGGCTGAAAGTGGGTGAGGGGGGACAGGGTACTGAGGGGGTGAATGTGAGACCATGGGGGTGTTGTGGGGGCTGAAAGTGGGTGAGGGGGGACAGGGTACTGAGGGGGTGAATGTGAGACCATGGGGGTGTTGTGGGGGCTGAAAGTGGGTGAGGGGGAACAGGGTACTGAGGGGGTGGATGTGAGACCATGGGGTATTGTGGGTGCTGAAAGTGGGTGAGGGGGGACAGGGTACTGAGGGGGTGGATGTGACATGATGGGGGTATTGGGTACTGAAGTGGGGGAGGGGAGACAGGGCACTAGGGGTAAATGTGAGACCATAGGGGTGTTGTGGGCACTGAAAGTGGATGATGAGGGCAGGGTACTGAGGGGGTGAATGTGAGACCATTGGGGTATTGCGGGCGCTGAAAGTGGGTGAAGGGTGACAGGGTACTGAGGGGGTGGATGTGAGACCATGGGGGTATTGTGGGCGCTGAAAGTGGGTGAGGGAGGACAGGGTACTGAGGGGGTGGATGTGACATGGTGGGGGTATTGGGTACTGAAGTGGGGGAGGGGAGACAGGGCACTGAGGTAAATGTGAGACCATGGGGGTGTTGTGGGCGCTGAAAGTGGGTGAGGGGGGACAGGGTACTGAGGGGGTGGATGTGAGACCATGGGGGTATTGTGGGGGCTGAAAGTGGGTGAAGGGGGACAGGGCACTGAGGGGGTGGATGTGAGTTGATGGGGGCATTGGGGCTGAAGTGGTGGAGGGGGGACAGGGCACTGGAGGCTGAATATTATAATGTTTTGTTATGGTATTATATGTACTTCATCACATGTAATATTTGCTGTCTGGGGAGGCTGGAGATGGGGGGTAGGGGGCTTTTGATACGTACCACCTGGGTCTTTTATGAGTATTAGTATACGAAGCCCCCATACAGTAACCAAGAGCTGCATCACATTTACAGCACCAGTCCGGCATTTTTTTTTATTTCACTGCTGGAGCGGAGCTGAAAATCCAAGTCCCCTGCCTCCTGTCTGATACTCCCCTTCTGGCGTCTTCATCTGTTTTTGTCTCTGCTCGGCTCCGTCTCCTGCAGTTTGTGACCTGTCCGCCGCTCCAGTGTTTTAGGGTATGTTTCCACGTTCAGGAAACGCTGCGTTTTTGACGCTGCGTTGAGCCGCAGCGTCAAAAACGCAGCGTCCAGATGTTACAGGATAGTGGAGGGGATTTCATGAAATCCTGTCTCCACTATGCATTAAAAGACGCATGTGGCATACCCGCAAAAACGCACATGCGGCGCGTCTTTTAAGAACGCAGCATGTCCTTACATTGCAGAAACAACGCAAGGACAGCGCAGGTGACCTGCTAGTCACCTCAGGTGCAGATTTGGTCAGGATTTTACCTGCATAAATCCTGACCAAATCCTGATGCAATCCTGAACATGGAAACATACCCTTATGGAGCAGCGCAGAGGTCACTAATCAATGTGAGTCTATGGGAGCCTCGTTCTGGCCTCTTTCTCACTCTCAGGCTATGTGCACACATTGCGGATTTGCCTGCGGATACGCAGAAGTTTTCCATGCGGTGTACAATACCATGTAAACCTATGGAAAACCAAATCCGCAGTGCCCATGGTGCGGAAAATACCGCCCGGAAACGCTGCATTGTATTTTCCGCAGCATGTCAATTTTTTGTGCGGATTCCGCAGCATTTTACACCTGCTCCTGTATAGGAATCCACAGGTGTAAAAATGCAGGTGAAATCCTCACAAAAAATGCAGGAAATCCACGGTAAATCCGCATTTAAAATGCAGCACATTTTACCTGTGGATTTTGCAAAAACGGTGCAGAAAAATCCGCACACGAATCCGCAACGTGTGCACATAGCCTCATAGTCTTACATTGAGCGCTTGTGACATAGCTTCTAACTTCTGGCCAGTCAGAAGCTGCACTCACAAGTTTGAGCCGCGGCACTGCAGCAGTGCCACAAAATAGTGAATACGCCGGAGGATGAGTAAATGACCGGGGCCGGGGACTTGCACTTAAAACACCACTCCAGCGGTGGAAAAAAAACCCTGCTAGAGTGGTGCTTTAATTATTTAATAATAAGCAATTTATTACTATAAAGTTGATAAAGGCTTGGAATAAATGTCTGCAGTCACTTTATGTGACTGCAGACTGCCAAATCATGACAGGGAGCTGCGGGCCCATCATACTGTGTATAAGGGAGCTGTGGGCCCACCATACTGTGTATAAGGGAGCTGCGGGCCCATCATACTGTGTATAAGGGAGCTGTGGGCCCACCATACTGTGTATAAGGGAGCTGCGGGCTCATCATACTGTGTATAAGGAAGCTGCGGTCCCATCATACTGTGTATAAGGGAGCTGCGGGCCCATCATACTGTGTATAAGGGAGCTGTGGGCCCACCATACTGTGTATAAGGGAGCTGCGGGCTCATCATACTGTGTATAAGGAAGCTGCGGTCCCATCATACTGTGTATAAGGGAGCTGCGGGCCCATCATACTGTGTATAAGGGAGCTGCGGGCTCATCATACTGTGTATAAGAGAGCTGCGGGCTCATCATACTGTGTATAAGGGAGCTGCTGGCCCATCATACTGTGTATAAGGGAGCTGTGGGCCAATCATACTGTGTATAAGGGAGCTGCGGGCCCATCATACTGTGTATAAGGGAGCTGCGGGCCAATCATACTGTGTATAAGGGAGCTGCGGGCTCATCATACTGTGTATAAGAGAGCTGCGGGCTCATCATACTGTGTATAAGGGAGCTGCTGGCCCATCATACTGTGTATAAGGGAGCTGTGGGCCAATCATACTGTGTATAAGGGAGCTGCGGGCCCATCATACTGTGTATAAGGGAGCTGCGGGCCAATCATACTGTGTATAAGGGATCTGCGGGCCCATCATACTGTGTATAAGGGAGCTGCGGGCCCATCATACTGTGTATAAGGGAGCTGCGGGCCTATCATACTGTGTATAAATGAGCTGCGGGCCCATCATACTGTGTATAAGAGAGCTATAGAAAAAAATAACTATTTTTGCATTCCTTTATTCTGAGAGCTATAACTTTTTTATTTTTCTGGTGATGGAGCTGTATGGCGGCTCGTTTTTTGCAGGACAGTAGTTTTCATCGGTGCCATGTTTATTTATATTCATCTTTTTGATCGTGTGTTATTCCACTTTTTGTTCGGCGGTATGATGATAAAGTATTGTTTTTTGCCTTGCTTTTTTTTTTATGGTGTTCACTAAAGGGCTTAACTAGTGGGACAGTTTTATAGGTCGGGTCATTACTGACATGGGGATACCAAATAATACTTTTATTATTTAGGTTTTTTTTAATTAAAATATGTATTGATAGAATAAATATTGACTTTTTATTATAAGTTTTTATTTTATATATATATATATTTTTACAATTATTTAAAAATAATTTTTTTACTTCATTCTATCTTTTACACTTTATCCCACTATAAGAGAATATTTTTTTCCAGGCTGATCGCTTCTATAGCATGTAGATGAAGCAGCATCTGCATGCTATAGAAGCTGTCAGCGCTGCACTCAGTGCACTGACCTGAGAGTCTTCCTGACATGCACTGCACATGACAGGAAGTTTCTCAGCTCTGGTAACCTGGATGTCGTCATGATCACATCGGGTTACCATAGCAGCGATCGGGACCCCACGTCATGCCGTGGGGTCTCCGATCCAAAGGTAGAGGGACTGTCAGCCCTCTGCCTGCTCCCGGAATGCTGCAATCATGTTCGATCGCAGTATTCTGGGGGTTAAAGTGCCGGGAGCAGTCTGTGACCGCTCCAGGCATTTAGTACCGGGTGTCAGCTGACACCAGGCCGCGATCGGCCGCACACCACCCCAATCGCTATGACGAACTATTCCATCCATGGGAATTAAGGCCCAAGTGGATGCAATAGTACGTCTAATGGCAGAAAGGGGTTAATGATGTCTCTGTCTCCACCCCCTTTGCCCCATAAACCCTAGAAGAACACATAACAGTGATCCCAAAACCAGGGAAGGATTCGTCATTGGTCTCCAACTACCGGCCAATAACCCTATTAAATATTGACATCAAACTTTTCTCTAAATTGCTGGCCAACAGGTTAACACCCCTTCTAGCATTCAATAATTCACATTGATCAAGTGGGATTTGTACAGGGAAGAGAAGCCCTAGATAATGCAAATAAAACTATATCACTTGTTGAAAATGCCTTGTCTTCATCAAAATCGCTGGGTTTGCTGTCGGTGGATGCGGAGAAGGCATTCGACCGTGTACACTGGGGTTCTATGAAGGATGCTCTTAAACAGATAGGCCTTGGACAGGGTTTCCTTGATAAAATAATGGCTTTATACACACGTCCACCTGCCCATGTAAGAGCTAATGGCACTCTTTCTAATCCATTTGCAGTTCACAACGGGACAAGACAAGGGTGCCCTCTGTCCCCTTTAATATATGTAATAGTGATGGAGCATTTGGCAATCGCAATTAGGAACAACCCCAGTGTGCACGGTATATCCGTGGGCCACATTCAGCATAAAACTTCCCTATATGCCGATGATCTTTTATTATACATATCACAACCCCTCATTACTCTCCCTTCCTTAATGAAAGAGTTTGAACAATTTGGATTGCTAAGTAACTTCCAAAGTTAACTACTCTAAGGGTACCGTCACACAGTGCAATTTTCATCGCTACGACGGTACGATCCGTGACGCTCCAGCGTCGTAACAATATCGCTCCAGCGTCGTAGACTGCTGTCACACTTTGCAATCTACGACGCTGGAGCGATAATTTCATGACGTATGTGCGATGTAGAAGCCGTTGGTTACTATGCGCACATCGTATACGATATATGTTACACCATGCGATCATGCCGCCACAGCGGGACACTAGACGACGAAAGAAAGTTTCAAACGATCTGCTACAACGTACGATTCTCAGCGGGGTCCCTGATCGCAGGAGCGTGTCAGACACTGCGATATCGTAACTATATCGCTCGAACGTCACAAATCATGCCGTCGTAGCGATCAAAATTGCACTGTGTGACGGTACCCTAAGACTGAGGCGTTAAACATCTCTCTCCCATCAACAGATATTCAGGGTGCGAAAACTAACTTTCCCTCCTGCTAGCAATCAGATGCAATTAAATATTTAGGTATTCAGATCCCTTCCAATCTTTGTAAATTATATTCTCTAAACTACCATACACTCCTAGAGAAAACCCTAAAAGATTTTGCTAGCTATGATAAAAAAAAACAACTCATGGTTCGGTCGCATAAATACATTCAAAATGGATATCCTCCCCAGATTCCTCTATATATTTCAATCAGTCCCTATTATTCCACCGACGAGCTTTTTCAGAACTCTTAGATCAGCACTGATTAGATTTGTATGGAAGCATAATAGACCGAGAATAAAATTCCAGACTCTCACTTGATCGAAGGATCGGTGGGGAAGGTCTACCAGATCTTAAGAGGTATCACCAGGTCCAGGCCTCAGTACTAATACATCTATTTGACTGGCATTTTCATGAAGATTCCAAACAGTGGGTCATACTAGAACATACTAGAGTACTCTTCTATCCCCCTACAATGCCTTCTGTAGATGGAAACAGTGGCGTATCTAGGAGGGGGGCAGCCGGGGCATTTGCCCTGGGCGCAGCCGGCAGGGGGGCGCAGTCGGGCCGCCTAATTCGGCGGTCCGCAGTGTCTCCCCCGGCGGCTGCATTCTGCCGCCCCCCCCCCCCCCACACACACACACTGGGAGTCAGCTGTTCTCTGTGCCGACTGTCAAGCTGACAGCCGGCACAGAGAAGCTGCAGAGTGCCGGCTCCCAGTGTGTGCAGAGGGGGAGGGGAGCCCCTGCAGAGTGGCTGCGGCGGGCAGGGAGAAATCCCTGCAGCTCCACTGCCCAGCCGCACGATCTGTCTTCTTCCTGCTTCCTCTCACACAGACGCGCCGCTGGATGACGTCATCATTCAGCGGCCGGCTGTGTCAGAGGAAGGCGATGGAGCTGCTGCGCAGAGCGCGAGGAGAGGTGAGAGGAGAGTGTGTATGTGTGTGAATGTATGTGTGTGAATGTGTGTGTGAATGTATGTGTGTGTGTGTGTCTGTGTGTGTATGTGAGTGTGTGCGTATGTGTGTGTCTCAGTATTGTGTGTGTATCGCGCTGCAGGGGAATGTGCAGAGAAGTGAATGGTGTGTGTGGGGAAGGGGGGGAAGAGAGGGCAATGATGGGGCTGACGGGGGGCATATGCCCTTGGAGGGGGGGGGGGGGCGCCAAAATGAATGTCTTGCCCCGGGTGCCAGAAACGCTAGATACACCTCTGGATGGAAATCAATAGTAAAATATCATTAGCAAACCAGGGGATTTTACTCAAAGCAGCCCTGCGGATATGGGATCAGTTGAGATGCAAAAGCAGTTTGACAAGACCATACAGTCCACTTACCCCGGTTTTTATTTGTCAAAGTATTTCAAGGTAATTATAGCTCTTCATCAGGTTGTTCTGATGAAGAGATATGATTACTTCGAAATGCGTTGACAAATAAACACATCCACACTATATTTGGTCCCTCATCGTATATTGGATCTTCGGCAGACCGGATTTACATCCACCTTATCTCCAAGTTTGCACCATAAAAGGAGAGAAACTCATGGTGTGGCCACCATCCTCCCGTGACCTCAACTCTCTTGAGATCCTTTGGAATTTTCTCAACCAAAAGATCTATAAGGGTGGGAGACTGTTAACATCAAAACAACAGCTTTGGGAGGCGTTCGGAAACTCTGTTGTGCATAATAAATTGAACAGGGCATTTTGAGGTTTTTTTTTTAGTTTTGAAAAAAATACTGTTATCATTGGGAGGTTTGTCCAATAAAATGTGATTTATGCTCTAATGCAGGGATCTCAAACTCAAGTACACAGAGGGCCAAAATGAAAAACTTGGACAAAATCGCGGGCTAACCTTGATATTGATTAAGAAAATGTCTACAATTGAGGAAGATTTTCATTATCATTAAATATATAATGATAAAATAGTAGGGAGAAATTAGCACAAATAGGGTCTTATCTGACATACAATTAAAGTTCTTAATCAGATTGTGCTAACATGATTTATGCTTTAAAAAGTATTTGTGCTGCTGCTGCTGATCCACCGGTCATAAAACCAAAAAGCATGAAGATAAGGATAATTTGTGGATATCTCTCCTGCTGCTCTGTACAGGAAACGTCAAATCTCAGCATTTCATTCAACGCATTTCAAAGTGTCACGCATGTCTTCCTCAGGAAATGACCACATACCTACATATGATGAAACTTTACATATGGAAACTTAGTTGGGCTTGTCCCACAAAATACATTTTAATTAACCCCTTCATGACCTTGGGATTTTTCGTTTTTCCGTGTTCGTTTTTCACTCCCCTCCTTCCCAGAGCCATAACTTTTGTATTTTTCCGTCAATTCGGCCATGTGAGGGCTTATTTTTTGCAGGACGAGTTGTACTTTTGAACGACATCATTGGTTTTAGCATGACTTGTACGAGAAAACGGGAAAAAAAATTCCAAGTGCGGTGAAATTGCAAAAAAGTGCAATCCCACACTTGTTTTTTGTTTGGCTTTTTTGCTAGGTTCACTAAATGCTAAAACTGACCTGCCATTATGATTCTCCAGGTCAGTACGAGTTCATAGACACCTAACATGTCTAGGTTATTTTTTACCTAAGTGGTGAAAAAAAATTCCAAACGTTGCTAAAAAAAAAATAAAAAAAAACAATTGCGCCATTTTCCGATACTTGTAGTGTCTCCATTTTTCATGATCTGGGGTCGGTTGAGGGCTTATTTTTTGCGTGCCGAGATGATGTTTTTAATGATAGCATTTTGGTGCAGATACGTTCTTTTGATTGCCCGTTATTGCATTTTAATGCCGGAGCCCGCATCAAAGCAGGGGATCTGACCTCGTACGTACTATCCCGTCCGAGGTCAGAAAGGGGTTAAAAGATATTAGAATAAGATTAGGCCATCACAAGTGGGGCATACTGGAATAATATAATATGTTATGTAAGACCAGTAAAAAGCATATGGCCCAAACACCTAATTTAAATAAATAATTGCGAAGAATAAAAGACCTTGAATTAATAAATAATACAGGTAATAACGTATGATGTCAACAAAAGTACCAAACCGCTGCATGACCATCTCTACCCTCACCTACTGTATTCTCAGCCATCCCTTGTAGATTGTGAGCCTTCGCGGGCAGGGTCCTCATTCCTCCTGTACCAGTTATGACTTGTATTGTTTAAGATTATTGTACTTGTTTTCATTATGTATACCCCTCCCCACATGTAAAGCGCCATGGAACAAATGGCGCTATAACAATAAATACTAATGATAATAATAATAATAAAAGTACCCCAAAAACAGTATGATACCTCCACAGTATGATGATGACCTTACTGTACCCCCCAGCAAAGAATGTTGACCCATCACAGTATGATGCCCCCATAGAGTCCTCCCTTCAGTATAATGAACCCCACATAGTCCTCCCTACAGTATAATGGGCCCCACATAGTCCTCCCTACAGTATAATGGGCCCCACATAGTCCTCCCTACAGTACAATGGACCCCACATAGTCCTCCCTACAGTATAATGGGCCCCACATAGTTCTCCCTACAGTATAATGGACTCCACATAGTCCTCCCTACAGTATAATGGACCCCACATAGTCCTCTCTACAGTATAATGGATCCCACATAGTCCTCCCTACAGTATAATGGATCCCACATAGTCCTCCCTACAGTATAATGGACCCCACATAGTCCTCCCTACAGTATAATGGATACCACATAGTCCTCCCTACAGTATAATGGACCCCACATAGTCCTGCCTACAGTATAATGGGCCCCACATAGTCCTCCCTACAGTATAATGGGCCCCACATAGTCCTCCCTACAGTATAATGGGCCCCACATAGTCCTCCCTACAGTATAATGGGCCCCACAGTCTCTAGCATTGCATGCCAAATATAATCATCCTGAGGGCCAAATTGTTTGATATGTGTGTTCTAACAGTTGATAATTTGAACATTATACTGACTTATTTGCATCAACTGTTTCAGAAAATCAGATAACAATAGCATTTGTATAATAATTTGGAATGCAGTGTATATAGATAACACAAAACCCATCACTCAAAAGAGGTGATGTTCACAGCTCACCTCCTCACCCCCTGAAACAATGACCTCAGCATGTGTCACATGGATATAAGCAGGCTTCTCACATCTATTGACACTTGGTCGTCATTTGTGATTTGTGCACTGTATGTAAACTAAATGAATAAACAACTTGCAAAAAGTAAACCATGAAAGCGAATCTGTCATCATATCTTACAATGTTGGTTGCATAATAACAGGATTGTCCACTACTACGATATCAATGACCTATCCTATTTAACTATCAAGTATAGCGGAGAAATATAGGGCTAAATATACCACAAAAGACAAGTACTTTCGGAGTAGGTTATCAATATCATCATCATGGGAGAACCTCATCTGGTAAAACCCATTGTATATTGTTTAGAAGGGCATCCTGGGGGTGTCATACTATGTGGCAAGGCATCGTATTGTATGGGGGTCATGGAAAGGGTGTTGTAGTGAGCTGAAACACTAAGTGGCTTCACTAGAGGCATTCAATCTGTATCGGAGCAAAAAAAAACAATTAAGCGAGATTAGGGGCGAGGCTTACCATAAAAAATGTCCTGTCTTTAAGTCGCTCTCTTTTCTTTGAAAGTTGGGAGGTATGAGCTATGATGAAGCTTAACAACATTTTTTTCTGAAGACACGGAATGAAAGTGCTCTCTCTGCCTCGATCACAGCAGTGCATCACAGCACAAACGTCATCAATTTGCATTATAATACATTCAATCAAATTTGCTATTTCATGGATAATTCAAGTATTTCCTAAAACAGCCCGATCAGTTCTGCTGTATGTGCAATGTCGGACTGGGGTGCCAAAGACCCACCAGTAACATTGACTTTGGGGGGCCACTTTTCACCTGCATACAAACATTACACTACCCCCGTTCACAAATTTACCTAGAGCTCTATATAATAATAAACTGGGTAGTTTGGTTAATGAATGATGAGATGCTGTTTTTTTTCTGTACAGAGTGAATCAAGGGAATTGTTCCAAGTACTGCCCATTCTGGGGGGTTGGGAGCCAAGATCTGCACAGTGGCCCACCGGGGGATCGCCCTGATACCCTGTGTGCCAGTCCGAACCTGTGTATGTGAATATCTGTACACGGTACCAAGTAACGTTTGTACCAAAAAGACACCACATGCTATCACAGCTTTGAGAACATGCTGGCAGTAAAGCCATATTTGACCTACATTAGTAAATTTTCCCCTACAGAGACATTTGTGCTCAGTATTTACTGATATCTGGAGATGTCACGCACAATACAAGAAGGATTGCAGCCAACCTGTCATCTATCCTGAAGAGACTGCAAACAGCGGAACATTTGTGTTCCGAGAGCGAAATGTATTACTGTGTGATTGTGACAGATGCTCTGAAAAATGTGCTTGACTACCTTAAAAGAACATCTTTTCTTCTCCGTCCACAAGCAGCCATGGGAACACAAATCAATTTTCTTTTAATCAGTCAGAATTCAACAAATGCTTCTATACTGAAAAATGGCAGAAACATCCCCACAAAAATTAACTAACGGAAATTGAAGGGATGAAGAAAGCAAGAACATGTCAAAGAAAGCGAGCAAGAGAGCAGGAGAGCAGGAAAGGGATAGATTTGGAGTTGATAACATCATCGGACTGGAGTGCCAAGGGCCCACCGGTAACATCAACTCCAAGGCGCCGCTTTTTAGCTACATGCAAATATGACTTTATCCTCATTCACAAATTTATATAGAGATAAAATGGGTAGATTGCTGAATAAAAAAGATGCTGCCTTTGTCTGTAAATAGTGAATCATGTATATAGTGCCAAGTACTGCTCATATAAGAGGGTAGTGGCCCGCTCCTGCACAACGACCCACCGGAGGATTCTCCTGTTCTGCTGTGGGCCAGTCCGTGTCTGGTCATGAATGACAGTAACATGTTTGTTTCATAGAAAAAGTGGTTCCACAGTTCGGCAAGTATCATCCTTAGGGTAGATTCACATGAACATAGAAAATTATTCAGTGTTTCACCCAGAAAACTCTCTCACTTGTCATCCGTATGCAATTCGTTTTTTACAGCAACAGCTATTAATCAATTACAAGACCATTTATAGTTTCCCGTTACAGAATTACAATGTATCAGTAACAATTGGATGCTACAACGTGGCGCCGTATGGCATCCAATTTTTTTTGCACATCCATGTTCTTAAATGGACAAGTCTCATCCGAATTATGGAAGAAACTACAGAAGGTTTTTTTAAGGAAGAATCTGCATGTGATTTTTTTTCACATGCAGATTTGGTCAGTAAAAAAAACCACTAATCTGCACTGCCCCGTTGAATAACATTAGTCTGAGTGCTGTCCATTTTTTGCATAGGCAGCATTCAGACTGAAAATACGGTCGTGTGAACAAGCCCTAAAAGGAAGGAATGGAAAAGCCCACTGCCCAGTGTAATTCAGTAAGGTTCTTATCAGTGAACGTGCTGGGATAAGGTGTTACCCGCCATGCTCGGATGCTATCCAAGTGACTTCGGCGTGATGGAATACTACGTTGGAGTCCCCATGGCTGCATGTCTTCCGGTTGTTCGGGATTTCAATAGACAGTCCCTCCATGTGTTGCGGCTGTTGAACAGCCACGAGCCATGCATCTGAGAGAACGTGAACATATTTTTCAAGCTCTATTTTTCGTCTCTCGGTTAGCACCCGAGCATGGCGGGTAACACCTTATCCCAGCACGTTCACTCATCACTAGGGTTGAGCGACTTTTACTTTTTTAGGGTCGAGTCGGGTTTCGCGAAGCCCGACTAGCTCAAAAGTCGAGTCGAGTGAAATCGGCCGATTATGGCGAAAAGTCGGGGATCGACCGAAACACACAACCCAATGCAAAGTCAATGAGAAATCTAACTTTTTTTTTTTCTCTCTCTCTCTCTCTCTCCTCCGTCCCTGAACAGAAAAGCTGGTGTTACACATTGCAAATCGCTACAGCGCACAAGCGACAAGATGGCCCCTAAGACCTATGTCATCACTCTGCCCACGCTCCTTCATTGGCTGAAAAAATGGCGCCAAACGCGTCATACGAAACGCGACTTTGGTGCGAAGATCGCCGACCGCATGCCCGATCCCACACTAGGATCGGGTCGGGTTTCATGAAACCCGACTTTGCCAAAAGTCGGCGACTTTTGAATTTGTCCGATCCGTTTCGCTCAAGCCTACTCATCACTATTCTTAAAATGGTAGTTTTTCCCACAGACACAAAAATCGTAGCATGCACTAGTGTCTTCTGGATTATACTCAATCATTCATGTCTATGGGTGCACAAAAAAAATGGATCCCATACGCATCAGCCATATAGCAACTGTAGTTTACATATGCATAGCAATTATTAATATAGGAAACTGTATTTGATCTTGTACAGTTTAAACTGTTGATTTATAAATACGGATGCCAGATAAAGGCAATACAGACGCCTTGGGCTGTGTGCACACGTAGCGTTTTTATCGCGGTTTTCTCACGGTTTTTCGCTATAAAAACGCTATAAAACCGCGAAAAAAACGCTAACATTAAGCATCCTATCAATTATAATGGAAACCGCAAATTATGTGCACATACTGAGTATTTTTCCGCAGCGGAAAAGATTTGCGGTAAAATACGCAGCATGTTCATTAATTTGCGGAATCGCGGCGATTCCGTGCCCATAGACTTGTATTGTACCGCTTGAATTCCGCAAATCTATAAAAAAATTGCGGAATTCAAGCAGATTTGCGGAGGTACACAGTGCGGCCTACCGGAAGTCACATGGCCATCCCATCATGCCAGGAGCATCCCATAATCCAGGAAGACAATATTCGTCTTCCTGGATGATGGCTGCCAGCATGGACTGGTATGACCGGATGGCGCTGGATGTGCCTTTCATGATTAGTGTGGTAAGTGTCTATGTGTGTGTTTTGTGTGTGTTCGTGTGTGTGGTGTATATGGTGTATGTGTGTTGTCAGACATAGGCCGATGAGACTACTACTACTCCCATCGGCCTATGTCTATTCCCTATAGTAGCAGCAGGCTCAGCTCGATGGGAGCAGTATTTCCCATCGAACTGTTCCTGCGTGCAAAAAAACACTTTTTTTTATATCCACGGTGCCCCCCCCCCCCTCCCTATAAAGTTTCATTGGTGGCCAGTGGCCCGTATTAACCCCCCCCCCTCCCTATAAAGTTTCATTGGTGGCCAGTGGCCCGTATTAACCCCCCCCTCCCTATAAAGTTTCATTGGTGGCCAGTGGCCCGTGTTAACCCCCCCACCCACCCCTATAAAGTTTCATTGGTGGCCAGTGGCCCGTATTAACCCCCCCCCCTCCCTATAAAGTTTCATTGGTGGCCAGTGGCCCGTATTAACCCCCCCTCCCTATAAAGTTTCATTGGTGGCCAGTGGCCCGTATTAACCCCCCCTCCCTGTAAAGTTTCATTGGTGGCCAGTGGCCCGTATTAACCCCCCCACCCCACCCCACACCCCTATAAACTTTCATTGGTGGCCAGTGGTTACCTGTGAAAATAAAATATACATACCTGTCCCCGCCGATCACCACCTCAAATAAATAAAAAAAAATAAAAAAAACATACTCACCTATACGCCCAATTCCACGAATCCCTCGTCAGAAAAAATAGTAAAAAAACAAACCACAACATATACCTACCCTCCGCAGCATCCAAATAAACGAGTGTCCCACGATGATCTTGAGTTTAGAGCAGCCACATAACATGCGGCTGCTCTAAACCGCGGCCGCCGATACAATGAACGGGATCGTAAAGCGATCCCGTTCATTGTATACCGAGTTCTCCCGAAGGCAGCTCGCGCTGTTCGGGGGGACTCGTTCGGTGGTCACTGCGGCTGCGCGGACTCACCGGCTGACCGGAGATGAACTTATCAGTCCATCTCCGGTCAGCCAGAATAGTTAACCCTTTGCTGTCAAATAAAAAAATTGTCAAAAACCTGTTGTGATCATTTAATTAAAATACTTTTTCCAGACTGTGTGTTTTTTTTTAACCCTTTACTAGTATTGGATTAATAATGGATAGGTGTCATAATTGACGCCTATCCGTTATTAATTTGGCTTAATGTCACCTTACAATAGCAAGGTGGCATTAACCCTTCATTATCCCATATCCCACCGCTACACGGGAATGGGAAGAGAGTGGCCAAGTGCCAGAATAGGCGCATCTTCCAGATGTGCCTTTTCTGGGGTGGCTGGGGGCAGGTGTTTTTAGCCAGGGGGGGGGGGGGGCCAATAACCGTGGACCCTCTCCAGGCTATTAATATCTGCCCTCAGTCACTGGCTTTACGACTCTGGCGGAGAAAATTGCGCGGGAGCCCACGCCATTTTTTTCCGCCATAAACCCTTTAATTTAGTAGATAGACAGCCCAAATATTGCACATACACACTACTAACAATATTAGTGTGGAATATGCCAAAAAATGGGGATATGAGATGGTTTACTGTATGTAACCATGTCACATATCATGTCGGGTTTAGGAAGGAGATAGCAAAAGTCGGGAATTGAATTACCGGCTTTTAAGCTAACTACCGCTGTATGAAATATATATATATATATATATGTGTCTCACTAACATATGTATATATATAGAGAGAGAGAGAGAGAGAGAGTGTATATGTTTTTATTATTTTTGGAGCACATGGATCCATTGTATGTCCGTATGTCGGTTTTGCAAGCCTGCGAGAAAATCTCGCAGTACGGATGCCATACGGATTACATACGGAGGATGCCATGCGCTAAATACGCTGACACACCCTGCCTACGGAGGAGATATGGACCAATATTTTGGGGAATTGTCACCGATTTACGGCCGTAAAATACGGACCGTATTGTCTTATGCCGAGTGTGACGCCGGCCATATACTGCGTGTACACTGTTATGTACTGCGTGGCCTGTATTCACACATCGGGTATTCTACAAAATGTCGTGGACTGTGCTACATAGTATGTGGCTGCTATATACAGAAATACATATGTATAATAACTGCTGCGTTAGAATCGTGGCACCATTTAGTGTACAGATTTTTTTATATTTCTTTTCAAAATAATAATTTTATCAAATGTAGTGACTGGTTCTCTATCAAAATTGTAGATAGAAAAACACCCGGAGGTCTGGGACCGTGCGAGTGAGGAGTACAAAGCCTCCGCTTCTAAACGGGATGCCTGGCCAGCCATTGTAACAGAAATTTATCCGCAGTGGCCTCAGCTACCAAAAGCGGGCCAAAAACTTATTTGTAAGTATGTTAAATTCGTGTTATTTTTATTACGTATGTACTATATAATTGTCTATTTGTGTCACTTCCCTCTTTCTGTCTGTCCTTCTGTCTGTCACGGATATTCATTGTTTGGGGATTTTGTCTTTCATGTAATCCAAGTGGCTGGTTTGTTGTGGCAAAAAGCACACAAACATTGCCACAACCAATGTGCGACGGGCTCAGACTGGCGTCAATATGGCCGCTCTTTCCTCACCGCAGTCAGTGCCCGTTCCATACTCCCCTCTAGTCATGCCTCACACAGGGTTAATGACATCGTTAACAAAGCGAGGTGTTACGCATTCTGGTTATACACCTAACCCAGTTTGACAATGTTTTTACTATAGATTCTGCGTATGCAGCATCAATAGTACAAAGATTGAAAGTAAAAAATAATAAAAATAACGTTATTCTCACCCTCCGACCTCCCGCCCTGTCCTTGACAGTGCAAGCGGCAAGTTCGATGCAGCAGTACCTGTCGTGTCAGCGGTCTCTGCGAAATCACTGCACAACCTGATCATAAATCCCCTCTGTCCAGTGCCACTTTGGATTGGTGAAACTTGTGGACATACGTGGCTGGGCAATATAGTACTTGTCCTGTGCAATATACTACGTGTTCAGGCATATTCTGTAGTAGCCGATGCGTTAGAACTGGGCCACCATCTATTTCCTTTCTAATTTTTATAAATTGTTCAATTTCAGTGGAAGATGTGAAAAAACGTTGGAGATCTGTGACCGACAGACTGATGAAGGCACAGAAGGTAGAAAGTGGCAGCTCGCCCTCAAAAAAGAGGGTGCCGTTTGCAGACCAGCTGCAATTCATTTTAACAAGCAGAAATTTGCGGCGGTAAGTTATATATATATATACAGGTCCTTCTCAAAAAATTAGCATATAGTGTTAAATTTCATTATTTACCATAATGTAATGATTACAATTAAACTTTCATATATTATAGATTCATTATCCACCAACTGAAATTTGTCAGGTCTTTTATTGTTTTAATACTGATGATTTTGGCATACAACTCCTGATAACCCAAAAAACCTGTCTCAATAAATTAGCATATCAAGAAAAGGTTCTCTAAACGACCTATTACCCTAATCTTCTGAATCAACTAATTAACTCTAAACACATGCAAAAGATACCTGAGGCTTTTATAAACTCCCTGCCTGGTTCATTACTCAAAACCCCCATCATGGGTAAGACTAGCGACCTGACAGATGTCAAGAAGGCCATCATTGACACCCTCAAGCAAGAGGGTAAGACCCAGAAAGAAATTTCTCAACAAATAGGCTGTTCCCAGAGTGCTGTATCAAGGCACCTCAATGGTAAGTCTGTTGGAAGGAAACAATGTGGCAGAAAACGCTGTACAACGAGAAGAGGAGACCGGACCCTGAGGAAGATTGTGGAGAAGGACCGATTCCAGACCTTGGGGAACCTGAGGAAGCAGTGGACTGAGTCTGGTGTGGAAACATCCAGAGCCACCGTGCACAGGCGTGTGCAGGAAATGGGCTACAGGTGCCGCATTCCCCAGGTAAAGCCACTTTTGAGCTACAGAGAAGCAGCACTGGACTGTTGCTAAGTGGTCCCAAGTACTTTTTTCTGATGAAAGCAAATTTTGCATGTCATTCGGAAATCAAGGTGCCAGAGTCTGGAGGAAGACTGGGGAGAAGGAAATGCCAAAATGCCTGAAGTCCAGTGTCAAGTACCCACAGTCAGTGATGGTGTGGGGTGCCATGTCAGCTGCTGGTGTTGGTCCACTGTGTTTCATCAAGGGCAGGGTCAATGCAGCTAGCTATCAGGAGATTTTGGAGCACTTCATGCTTCCATCGGCTGAAATGCTTTATGGAGATGAAGATTTCATTTTTCAGCACGACCTGGCACCTGCTCACAGTGCCAAAACCACTGGTAAATGGTTTACTGACCATGGTATTACTGTGCTCAATTGGCCTGCCAACTCTCCTGACCTGAACCCCATAGAGAATCTGTGGGATATTGTGAAGAGAAAGTTGAGAGACGCAAGACCCAACACTCTGGATGAGCTTAAGGCCGCTATTGAAGCATCCTGGGCCTCCATAACATCTCAGCAGTGTCACAGGCTGATTGCCTCCATGCCACGCCGCATTGAAGCAGTCATTTCTGCCAAAGGATTCCCGACCAAGTATTGAGTGCATAACTGAACATTATTATTTGTTGGTTTTTTTGTTTGTTATTAAAAAACACTTTTATTTGATTGGATGGGTGAAATATGCTAATTTATTGAGACAGGTTTTTTGGGTTATCAGGAGTTGTATGCCAAAATCATCAGTATTAAAACAATAAAAGACCTGACAAATTTCAGTTGGTGGATAATGAATCTATAATATATGAAAGTTTAATTGTAATCATTACATTATGGTAAATAATGAAATTTAACACTATATGCTAATTTTTTGAGAAGGACCTGTATATATTTATTGGAATTTTCCACGTTTCACAGTACTCTTGTATTGACAAAGTCTTTTTTTATTCCTTGTACAGAACTGAAGGCAATGTAAGGGCCGAAACCCCACCGGTCCAGGAAGACAACAGCCTGGAGATGGGTGATGGAGAGGAGGTGGAGGACTATCCTATTTGCTCCTCACCAAATCCACCCTTGCCTAGGCAGTCATCCTCCATGCATGCTGCAGTTATGCCCCCCACCTGTACTGTGGCAAGTTCGTCCTCTGCGGTGGATGCGGCGGTGTTGTCTTCCGCTGTTGTTGCTGCCTCTTCCGCTGCGTCCAGCTCGTTTGTTGGGGGTTCAAGGCCCACTGGGTTGGGGTCTGGTTCTGCCCGTCCTGTGCCAATGGTTAGGGCAGCACCCAAGAAGGGGAAAAAAAAGGATGGTTCGACTAGTGCCATTGAAGCACTCACAAGTCGAACCCTCAATATTATAGACCATTCATCTCCACAAGATGAAATGGATAAATTTGGATCTGTGGTAGCTAGCCGCCTAAGGTCCATGACATGGGACAGGCAGAGCCTATGCATGACAGCAGTTAATGCAGTTCTAATGTCTGCTGCTGTCCCATCACCAATCCCCCCACCACAAGACATAGTTGTGGGAATTATGAAAGCATTTACTATCCCAAGTGGGCCGCCACCACCACCACCAGCAGCTGCTTCTCAACGGTTTTTCCATGCAGCACACAGGCCCGACGCTGCTGAAGCCTATAATTCAAGCCACTGTCCAACTCGTCAAAGTTCTGGGCATAATGTTTCCCAAAACACGAGTATTTCGTCGCAAGATATGTTTCCGGGGTATGGGTACGAGCCAGAGTACCAGCAATTTTGAGGATTTAGTTCCTAAACCCCCCTGTCCTGTTGACAAGTTGTTCGCAAATCAATTGTTGATGCACTTTTGTCCTGTTGACAGGTTTTGATAGCGTCCATTCTTGATGGACTGTTTTGGACAATGTTTGTCCTTGTTTTCTACAAGCTACGTCTGTTACCGACGTTACATTTTTATGTGTAGGACACATATTTTGTTTGTGAAAAAAATTATACATATATTTTTGGGAAATATGTGTGTCCGGAGAAAGGTGAATTTGTTTGGATTTCTTTCCCCAACCCAACTGTTCTGTTGACAGTTTGTTCCCAAATCCATTGTTGATGCACTATTTTGTCCTGTTGACAGGTTGTTATATTGTCCATTTTTGATGGACTGTTCTGGACAATGTTTGTCCTTGTGTTATAATACCTACGTCATTTAAAGACGTTTTGTTTTTATGTGTAGTACACAGTGTTATTTATGAATAAAAACTAAATTTGTATTTGCAAAAATGTCTGGTAATTTCTTATTCTAAAAAAAGGTTATTTCAATTTGCAGATTATGAACTGTGAGTAATGGGATAATAACTGTCAGTGACTAAAGAGTAAGTTGCGGACACAAGGTTTGATTTTTCAAACAAAATTCTTATTTATTAATTCCTTTTGTTTTTTAAATGATAAAGAACAAAAAGACATTGAATGCATGGGGTTAGCCATCCAATCTGCTCAGCTGTACTGATGAAGAACACAAGGGCTGTGATTGCTTTCGGGTTAGCCATCCGATTTGCTCTTCTGAACAGGCTGACATCTTGATGGGGATTAAGTGTTCGATCTTCTCTGCTGTTCAGGCTGCTCAACACCGGCACAGGAGTATTGCCAGTGCACGGCACCTTCAGGACTCATGAAGTAGTCAGTGAAGGTTTCTCGCACACGCACCCCCGAGATGGATTGCCTGCCTTGACCCAAGTTGTCCACTGCAATTAATTCAGACAGCTGTGACTCCTCAACTACCTCTGTGCTGTATTCCCGAACGTAGTTGTGGAGAACACAGCATGCCTTGATCACAGTGTCCACGGTCTCCGTATCTAGCTGGATGGCAGTGTGAAAGATCCTCCACTGACTACACATGATTCCAAAGGTGCATTCCACATATTTTCGTGCACGGCTCAGCCGATAGTTGAAAATCCTCCGCCGGTCATCCAGTGCCCTTCGAAGGTATGGGCGCAGCAGGTTAGTTTTTAAGGGAAATGCCTCATCCGATACCATCACAAAGGGTACAGGATGTGTGGAACCAGGCAAAGGTCTTGGGGCTGGGAGCGTTCCGCCATCTCGAAGAATTTGAAGTCCAATCTGTGATGATTGCAGCACCCGAGAGTCCCCAGAACTGCCATAAGCACCAACGTCGATGGCAACAAACTTGTAAATGGGCATCAGCCACCGCCATCAGGACCACAGAAAAATACTTTTTATAATTAAAGAAGCGTGATCCTGATCTTGGTGGCATCGACAGCACCTACGCAGTTGGGGAAATTGGCCACAGACTGAAAGCCTGCTGCTACCTGCAGCCAAGTCTCTTCGGTTGGGCAAGGCATCACGATGGGCTGCAACTTCTGCCAGATGACGGCACATGTGCACCTCACAATTAGAGAGATGGTGGATTTGCCAACCCTAAATTGGAGGTGCAGGGATGTGTAGCTCTCTCCTGTGGCCAAAAACCTGGAAAAAAATGTGAAAAAATTAGAATATTTTTAATAATTATGAAAATATGCATGACAACATAACTAGTACGATTCAGGGGCACTAGATCTGTAAACATAGTGGCGCAGTGGCAGAAATATGGGGGCACTGGCAGCATTGGGACATAATTGCAGCATTATGGGGGCAATGGCAGCATTGTGGCGCACTGTCAGCATTATGGCGGCACTGTGGCAGCATTATAGGGGCACTAACAGCATTGTGGCGCAGTGGCAGCATTATGGAGGCAATGGCAGCATTGGGACGTAATAGCAGCATTATGGGGGCACTGTTGCAGCATTAACTATGGGGCCAATGTGTGGAGTTTGTGGTTTTTGTTTTTTTTTTAAAAAGGGCCTTACCGCAAGATGATGAGCAGCCTTTCCTCAGCAGAGATTGATCTTCGCATACATGTGTCTTCGTAGCTGAGTTGTGGAGCCAGAATTATAAGAAGGCGATCAAATGCCTGAATCGTAAGCCGGCAAAACTGGATAAATTTTTCAGGAAAACTGAATGTAAAAAAAAAAAAAAAAACTCAAACCACAGATATATAACACAACAGTTTATAACATCAAAAAAAAAAAAGGTGAACACAGAAGACAATATATCATTTCTACTTATATCTTACCTCCTTAAATCTTGGTAAAGGACATGGAAGTGTCCCTTTTCCTCCCGCTCATTAATAATGGGATGAACCCACATCCGTTTTGGACGTCTTCTATTCCTTCTCCGAGATTGCTCCTATGGGAGAATATAGTATTTATTATTTACACTGAATTGTGGCACGATTCTCACGCATCGGGTATTCTAGAATATGCATGTCCCAGTAGTATATGGACAATGATGATTCAAGAATTCGCGGCAGACTGTGTCCGTCGCTGTTTGATCGAGGCAACCTTTATGACATCATCGTCGCCATGGCAACCATTATGACATCAACGTCGATGTGCCCGTTGCTGATTGGCCTGGCAGCCTCAACCAATCAGAGATGCTGTATTTCAAAGACAGACAGAAAGACAGACAGACAGACATACGGAAAAATAGACAATTATATATATATATATGGTACTGTACAACGCATAGACAATCGCTGCTAAGGCTACTTTCACTTCCATCAGTACTGTTCCGTCGCAATACACTGGCGCCAACATACCCATGGACGTTGTGAAATAACTGCATGACGTGGGCAGCAGATGCATTTTTTCTACACATCCGCTGCCCATTCTGCAGTCTGGGGAGGAGGGGGTGTATTTTCTGCAGCACATGAGCAGTCAAAAATGGCGGATGCGATGCACCAAGAAAAACATATAGGTAAGGATTTTACGTGTCGACGGTCTGCCAAAAAAAGACACATACATCGCACAATGGATGCAACGTGCGGCAAAACGTCGCAAACCATTGCTAATACAAGTGTATGGGAAAATAAAATCCTGCAAGCACATATGCAGGATCCGTTTTATCCCAAAACGACAGATTGCGAGGGAGCATTACGGAAGTGGGAAGTAGCCTATCCGCAGCAACAGAAACACTACAAATCCACAGCATAGTCCGCATAGTGTGCACATCTAATGACATTATATTACCTGCTCAGTGTGGTGGTGCAGCAAAAGCAGTGCCGTCAGCAACAAAAGATGGTTTTGTTGTGGCGAAAGACGCCAATGGGGCTGAACGTGCGGCATGTTGAAAGCAGCAAAAAAGCAAAATGGAGAAGAGGGGATGGAACAGGAAATGACCTATGAGAGTCTCTTTTTTTTCCTTTTTTTTTTTAACCAACTTTATTTGTTATTAAAAACGCTTAAAAAACGCTTCAAAAACGCTAGAAAAAAACGCATCAAAAACGCACGCGGATTTCCGGAAGAAAACATCAGGTTTTCTTCAGGAAAATTGCATGATAAATCTGCACACATTCCTGAACGTGTGCACATAGCCTGATGGATGTAAAATATGGAAACATGGACGGTGCACGGATGGCAGTTAGGATAAAAATTGGATTATTTTTATACAGTCCAATTCATTTATTTACTGGAGAGTAATTGATCATTTTGTTTTTATCTTAGGCCCCTTTCATATATCAGTTGTTTGCCATCAGTCACAATCCGTTGGCTCAACGGATCCATCGTAGATTTTGAAAAACTGATGCGACAGATTCGTTTTTTTGACGGATCCGACTAGCGGATATGGCTAATTGGATCCTAAATAAATCAAAGCATGCTCAGTTAAAAAAAACGGAATCAGTCGCCGGATTCCGTCATTTGATGGATCCAGCACCCATAGGCTTCCATTCAAGCAAACAAGGGACGACGACGGATCCGTCTCTGTCCGATTTGTTGACGTACACAAAAAAAACGCTACTTTGTCCGTTGCCTCCGGCCTCCGGACAAACAATTTTTGACGGATCCGGCGAACGATGGATGAAACGTGAGGCCATCCATCGCAATCCGTCGCTAATACAAGTCTATGAGAAAAATAACTGATCCGGCGGCATCAGTCGCCAGATTTGTTTTTTTCAAAATTAGATGGATTGCGACTGAAGGCAAAAAACTGATGTGTGAAAGGGGCCTTAGCTTCCTTCAAATTGCTTTCTATGCTGATGTCTGATCCTTCTACGTCTTTAGCCTGCAGCATCCAAGCTTACTTTATAAGAGGAGACACATTTATCCTACGAGTGACACAATTATAGATATCAACTGGATCTCAGACAAATTTATCTCACCAGGACCATGCTGAGCCAGTTTCCCCATGTTATCTTATTTTCCATGTTATCATATGTTATTAATATAATGTGACAAGTCAGACGCTTCCATTCATTACTTTGCTGTATTCCTGAATGCAATGGAGTCACTGAATAGCATTGAAACATATTTATGAAAATGTCTCATGTTTAATGAAGGTGGAAGTCAAAAATCTAATTTTAGCAATACCTTTCTTTGTACCATCTACACAGATCAACTCCTTACAAGAACTTGATTTTTTGTTTTTAGTACATTTCACATGTCAGACTAGTATCGCTACCCATTCCTACTCCTCGTCACAGTGCCCTAATATAATGCTCCACTTTCCATTAGGTTGGGAATAGGCATCTGCTCGTTCCTCGGGGGACACCAGTTGTGAGGTTCTCCCTTTCACACCTGCTCGCTCTCCGCACAATGACTCTACCTGTTAATACCCAGTCTTCCCAGTCTGATGGGCTTAGCAACCACTGACGCTCCATGAAGGGCAATCAATGGGTGACAACGTTTAGTCCAATAGGGAAAAAAAAGGCAAAGAAAAGATCAATAACATTTAAAATAAAAACAATTTGAACAAAATAAATAAGTCAGCCAAAAAATGCATCAAAAATATTTTACTTATAAAATTAAGAAAACAAATAGATATGCGTCACCAAAAGAAAAAAAAGCACACCACACTGTGCATACTCTGAAAAAAAAAACTATGACAGAATTGCTGTTTTTCATTATTTCCATCTTTAAAAAAAATTAAAATCACACAATAAATTATGCATACCCTAAAATGACGAGAGAAAATTGTCTGTCAAAAATCAAGAAGGAGAAAATTAAAGAAAAAAAGCAAAAGTTGTAGACCATAAAAAAACACTATATAAATTTCTATATAAATTTGTTTTCAGCAGAATCGTATCGACTCATAGAACAAAGTTAACATTCATACCGTATGGTCTATGGAATAAAAAAAAGCACAAAAAAAACTAATTGCTGGTACTGATTTTCTATTCCTTTCCTTCCTCAAAAAAAAAATGAAGTAATTTAATAAGTTACATATACCTCCAACAAGTGCCAATAAAATCTACAGCTCTGTCTGGTATAGAAGGTTTCAGCTTCCCAAAATAATTAGGAAAAAAAAAAGAGGAATTCGGATATTGAACCAAAATTTTCACTGTGAGGTCCATGTGATATAATATATACATTTAACTTGTCTTGTCCATGCTGCACCTCCCCACTAATCCCTGTATGTTCATCAGGAAGAAAAGTCCATATAGCACTAGCTTCCGACAATCTAGATGCAGAGAGCAGCGGTTTCCTATCAAGAGTTCCAGAAAGTAGCATTCTACAGTGGCGAAAGTATTTGACACACTGCCGATTTTGCCAGTTTTCCCACCTACAAAGAATGGAGAGGTCTGTAATTTTTATTGTAGGTACACTTCAACTGTGAGAGACAGAATCTAAAAATAAGAAAACAGAAAATCACATTTGTCACGGATCTCTGTTATGAACAGGTAATTCAGAACCACAATGGACCTTGAAGTTCAGAGCATACAAAGTGACCTGACAATTACCAAAAACATAGGACGAGCTCTGAGACGTGGGAACTCTGCTGACCGCAATCCCTAATCCTATCCAACCACACTAGAGGTAGCCGTGGAGCGCTCCTGACCAGTCCTAAGCGCCTCGAGCACAGCCTGAGAAACTAGCTAGCCCTAAGAAAGAAAAATAAGCCTAGCTTGCCTCAGAGAAATACCCCAAAGGAAAAGGCAGCCCCCCACATATAATGACTGTGAGTTGAGATGAAAATACAAACGCAGAGATGAAATAGATTTAGCAAAGTGAGGCCCAACTTACTGAACAGACCGAAGATAGGAAAGATTGCTTTGCGGTCAACACAAAACCCTACAAACAACCACGCAGAGGGGGCAAAAAGACCCTCCGCACCGACTAACGGTACGGAGGTGCTCTCTCTGCGTCCCAGAGCTTCCAGCAAGCAAGAAAAACCAATATAGCAAGCTGGACAGAAAAAATAGCAAACAAAAATAACACAAGCAAAACTTAGCTTATGCAGGACGACAGGCCACAGGAACGATGCAGGAGAAAGCAAGACCAATACTAGAACATTGACTGGAGGCCAGGATCAAAGCACTAGGTGGAGTTAAATAGAGCAGCACCTAACGACTTAACCTCATCACCTGAGGAAGGAAACTCAGAAGCCGCAGTACCACTCTCATCCACCAAAGGAAGCTCATAGACAGAACCAGCCGAAGTACCACTCACGACCACAGGAGGGAGCTTGGCCACAGAATTCACAACAGTACCCCCCCCCCTTGAGGAGGGGTCACCGAACCCTCACCAGAGCCCCCAGGCCGACCAGGATGAGCGACATGAAACGCACAAACCAGATCGGCAGCATGGACATCAGAGGCAAAGACCCAGGAATTATCTTCCTGACCATAACCTTTCCACTTAACCAGATACTGGAGTTTCCGTCTCGAAACACGAGAATCCAAAATCTTCTCCACTATATACTCCAACTCCCCTTCAACCAAAACCGGAGCAGGAGGATCAATAGATGGAACCATAGGTGCCACGTATCTCCACAACAATGACCTATGGAACACGTTATGGATGGAAAAAGAAGCTGGAAGAGTCAAACGAAAAGACACAGGATTAAGAACCTCAGAAATCCTATATGGACCAATGAAACGAGGCTTAAACTTAGGAGAGGAAACCTTCATAGGAATATAACGAGATGACAACCAAACCAAATCCCCAACACGAAGTCGGTTAGCAAACGTTGAGCCTTCTCCTGGGACAAAGTCAAATTGTCCACTACATGAGTCCAAATCTGCTGCAACCTATCCACCACAGTATCCACACCAGGACAGTCCGAAGACTCAACCTGCCATGAAGAGAAACGAGGGTGGAACCCAGAATTGCAGAAAAACGGCGAAACCAAAGTAGCCGAGCTGGCCCGATTATTAAGGGCGAACTCAGCCAAAGGCAAAAAGGACACCCAATCATCCTGATCAGCAGAAACAAAACATCTCAGATATGTTTCCAAGGTCTGATTGGTTCGTTCAGTCTGGCCATTTGTCTGAGGATGGAAAGCCGAGGAAAAAGACAAATCAATGCCCATCCTAGCACAAAAGGCTCGCCAAAACCTCGAAACAAACTGGGAACCTCTGTCAGAAACGATGTTCTCTGGAATGCCATGTAAACGAACCACATGCTGGAAAAACAATGGCACCAAATCAGAGGAGGAAGGCAATTTAGACAAGGGCACCAAATGGACCATCTTAGAGAAGCGATCACAAACCACCCAAATGACCGACATTCTTTGAGAGACGGGGAGATCCGAAATAAAATCCATAAAGATATGTGTCCAAGGCCTCTTCGGGACCGGCAAGGGCAAAAGCAACCCACTGGCACGAGAACAGCAGGGCTTAGCCCGAGCACAAATCCCACAGGACTGCACGAAAGAACACACATCCCGCGACAGAGATGGCCACCAAAAGGATCTAGCCACCAAATCTCTGGTACCAAAGATTCCAGGATGACCAGCCAACACCAAACAATGAACCTCAGAGATAACTTTATTCGTCCACCTATCAGGAACAAACAGTTTCTCCGCTGGGCAGTGGTCAGGTCTATTAGCCTGAAATTTTTGCAGCACCCGCCACAAATCAGGGGAGATGGCAGACAAAATTACCCCCTCTTTGAGAACACCCGCCGGCTCAGGCAAACCCGGAGAATCGGGCACAAAACTCCTAGACAGGGCATCCGCCTTCACATTTTTAGAGCCCGGAAGGTACGAAACCACAAAGTCAAAACGGGAGAAAAACAGCGACCAACGAGCCTGTCTAGGATTCAACCATTTGGCAGACTCGAGATAAGTCAAGTTCTTGTGATCAGTCAAGACCACCACGCGATGCTTAGCTCCTTCAAGCCAATGACGCCACTCCTCGAATGCCCACTTCATGGCTAGCAACTCTCGATTGCCAACATCATAATTACGCTCAGCAGGCGAAAATTTCCTGGAAAAGAAGGCGCATGGTTTCATCACCAAGCAATCAGAACTTCTCTGCGACAAAACAGCCCCTGCTCCAATTTCAGAAGCATCGACCTGGAACGGAAGCGAAACATCTGGTTGGCACAACACAGGGGCAGAAGAAAAACGAAGCTTCAACTCCTGAAAAGCTTCCACAGCAGCAGAAGACCAATTGACCACATCAGCACCCTTCTTGGTTAAATCAGTCAACGGTTTAGCAATACTAGAAAAATTATTGATGAAGCGATGATAAAAATTAGCAAAGCCCAGGAACTTCTGCAGACTCTTCAGAGATGTTGGCTGAGTCCAATCATAAATGGCCTGAACTTTAACAGGGTCCATCTCGATAGTAGAAAGAGAAAAAATGAACCCCAAAAATGAAACCTTCTGAACACCAAAGAGACACTTTGACCCCTTCACAAACAAAGAATTAGCACGCAGGACCTGGAACACCATTCTGACCTGCTTCACATGAGACTCCCAATCATCCGAGAAGACCAAAATATCATCCAAGTATACAATCAGGAATTTATCCAGGTACTCTCGGAAGATGTCATGCATAAAGGACTGAAACACTGATGGAGCATTAGAAAGCCCGAATGGCATAACCAGGTACTCAAAATGGCCTTCGGGCGTATTAAATGCTGTTTTCCATTCATCGCCCCGTTTAATACGCACAAGATTATATGCACCACGAAGATCTATCTTGGTGAACCAACTAGCCCCCTTAATCCGAGCAAACAAATCAGACAGCAGTGGCAAGGGGTACTGAAATTTGACCGTAATTTTATTTAGAAGGCGGTAATCAATACAAGGTCTCAGCGAACCATCCTTCTTGGCCACAAAAAAGAACCCCGCTCCCAATGGCGACGATGACGGGCGAATATGACCCTTCTCCAAAGACTCCTTCACGTAACTCCGCATAGCGGCGTGCTCAGGTACAGATAAATTAAACAGCTGACCCTTAGGAAACTTACTACCAGGAATCAAATCAATAGCACAATCACAATCCCTATGCGGAGGTAGGGCATTGGACTTGGGCTCATCGAATACATCCCGGTAATCAGACGAACTCTGGGACCTCAGAAGGGGTGGATGATGAGATAGACAGAAATGGAACATCACCATGTACCCCCTGACAACCCCAGCTGGACACAGACATTGATTTCCAATCTAATACTGGGTTATGGACCTGTAGCCATGGCAACCCCAACACGACCACATCATGCAGATTATGCAACACCAGAAAGCGAATATCCTCCTGGTGCGCAGGAGCCATGCACATGGTCAGCTGGGTCCAATACTGAGGCTTATTCTTGGCCAAAGGCGTAGCATCAATTCCTCTCAATGGAATAAGACACTGCAAGGGCTCCAAGACAAACCCACAGCGCCTAGCAAACTCCAAGTCCATCAAATTCAGGGCAGCGCCTGAATCCACAAATGCCATGACAGAATAGGAAGACAAAGAGCAGATCAAAGTAACGGACAAAAGAAATTTCGACTGTACCGTACCAATGGTGGCAGACCTAGTGAACCGCTTAGTGCGCTTAGGACAATCGGAGATAGCATGAGTGGAATCACCACAGTAGAAACACAGCCCATTCTGACGTCTGTGTTCTTGCCTTTCAGCTCTGGTCAAAGTCCTATCGCACTGCATAGGCTCAGGTTTATGCTCAGAAAATACCGCCAAATGGTGCACAGATTTACGCTCACGCAAGCGTCGACCGATCTGAATGGCCAAAGACATAGACTCATTCAGACCAGCAGGCATAGGAAATCCCACCATGACATCCTTAAGGGCTTCAGAGAGACCCTTTCTGAAAATAGCTGCCAGCGCACATTCGTTCCATTGAGTGAGCACGGACCACTTTCTAAACTTCTGACAATAAATCTCTATCTCATCCTGACCCTGACACAGAGCCAGCAAATTTTTCTCTGCCTGATCCACTGAATTAGGTTCATCGTACAGCCATCCGAGCGCCAGAAAAAACGCATCAATATAACATAATGCAGGATCTCCTGGCGCAAGGGAAAATGCCCAGTCTTGAGGGTCGCCACGTAATAAAGAAATAATGATCTTAACTTGTTGAACTGGGTCACCAGAGGAGCGGGGTTTCAAAGCCAGAAATAGTTTACAATTATTTTGAAAATTCAAAAACTTAGCTCTATCTCCAGAAAATAACTCAGGAATAGGAATTTTAGGTTCTAACATAGGATTCTGAACCACTAAATCTTGAATATTCTGTACATTTATAGCGAGATTATCCATCAAAGAGAACAGACCCTGAATGTCCATGTCCACACCTGTGTTCTGAACCACCCTGATGTAAAGGGGAAAAGAAAGACAGAACACAGTGCAAAGAAAAAAAAATGGTCTCAGAACTTCTCTTTTCCCTCTATTGAGAAGCATTAGTACTTTGGGCCTCCAGTACTGTTATGAACAGGTAATTCAGAACCACAATGGACCTTGAAGTTCAGAGCACACAAAGTGACCTGACAATTACCAAAAACATAGGACGAGCTCTGAGACGTGGGAACTCTGCTGACCGCAATCCCTAATCCTATCCAACCACACTAGAGGTAGCCGTGGAGCGCTCCTGACCAGTCCTATGCGTCTCGAGCACAGCCTGAGAAACTAGCTAGCACTAAGAAAGAAAAATAAGCCTAGCTTGCCTCAGAGAAATACCCCAAAGGAAAAGGCAGCCCCCCACATATAATGACTGTGAGTTGAGATGAAAATACAAACGCAGAGATGAAATAGATTTAGCAAAGTGAGGCCCAACTTACTGAACAGACCGAAGATAGGAAAGATTGCTTTGCGGTCAACACAAGACCCTACAAACAACCACACAGAGGGGGCAAAAAGACCCTCCGCACCGACTAACGGTACGGAGGTGCTCCCTCTGCGTCCCAGAGCTTCAAGCAAGCAAGAAAAACCAATATAGCAAGCTGGACAGAAAAAATAGCAAACAAAAATAACACAAGCAAAACTTAGCTTATGCAGGAAGACAGGCCACAGGACTGATCCAGGAGAAAGCAAGACCAATACTAGAACATTGACTGGAGGCCAGGATCAAAGCACTAGGTGGAGTTAAATAGAGCAGCACCTAACGACTTAACCTCATCACCTGAGGAAGGAAACTCAGAAGCCGCAGTACCACTCTCATCCACCAAAGGAAGCTCATAGACAGAACCAGCCGAAGTACCACTCACGACCACAGGAGGGAGCTTGGCCACAGAATTCACAACAGATCTCTTCGTGCTGTCACTAATTCGTCACGTGCCCGCTCTCATCACGTGACTTGGGTTGTGCCTGCAAGGGTTAATCTATCTCCCCCTCTCAGTCCAGCATTCAACCTTGGTCCTATGCTGTAATGGGAGCATAAATCACACACCGACCCAGGCCACACACCCGCTCATACACCCTGATAACACTCATCGAACACACGGGCGATGAGTCCTGGAAATATTAATACTAACAATGTCTACCACTCATAAGGCTCACACACCTTAGGCTATGGATTCTTTTAGAACATTCAAGGTTCAACTTGTTCAATTTTTATACTTTAATACAAAAAGGGTCAGTGCTTACAGTAAGAAAAGGTATAAAAATATAAAAAAAGACATACAACTTATGCAAAACAGTATAAAAATAAACAGGAGGAAACTTACAGAAATCATCTAACTGGTAGTTTGCTTTCTGCTCCCTGAGGGGGGGGGGTGAATGGAGTTGGTGGAACACATCAGCGTCTCAGGCTGCCCTCACATGTGAACACGTTTCTCTGTATACAGCCCTAATTTATAGCTTTGATCTGGAGGTCAGGTTTCTAGACCAGCCCCTCAGGTTAATATCATAATTGATTTTTTTTTTATTGGACCACGGCCACGCCCCCCAATGAATACATTATTTTCTCTTGAGATCCTTTGTAAAAGTTCTCACAGAGATACTATCAGGCCGTAATTAACATCTCTCTTCCAAGAGCTAGGAGGTGTCAAATGTTACCTTTCTTCTTGGCTTCCAGCAGGACCCCCTGGTGAGATTGGAGACAGAAGTCTACTTGTCTCAGGAAAATACATATTAACACCTGGGTGTGACCTGCAGCTTTTCAAGACAGATGTTACATTATTGCCAGTGACACAATAAATCTATACATAGTCTACTGCAAACATATAGATATACAGTACAGACCAAAAGTTTGGAAACACCTCATTTAAAGATTTTTCTGTATTTTCATGACTATGAAAATTGTAAATTCACACTGAAGGCATCAAAACTATGAATTAACACATGTGGAATTATATACTTAACAAAAAAGTGTGAAACACCTGAAAATATGTCTTATATTCTACGTTCTTCAAAGAAGCCACCTTTTGCTTTGATGACTGCTTTGCACACTCCCCACCCCAAACCATTTTGATTGGGTTCAGGTCTGGTGACTGTGGAGGCCAGGTTATCTGGCATAGTACCCCATCACTCTCCTTCTTGGTCAAATAGCCCTTACACAGCATGGAGGTGTGTTTGGGGTCATTGTCCTGTTGAAAAATAAATGATGGTCCAAATAAATGCAAACCGGATGGAATAGCATGCCGCTGCAAGATGCTGTGGTAGCCATGCTGGTTCAGTATGGCTTCAGTTTTGAATAAATCCCCAACAGTGTCCCCAGCAAAGCACCCTCACACCATCACACCTCCTCCTCCATGCTTCACGATGGGAACCAGGCATGTAGACTCCATCCGTTCACCTTTTCTACATCGCACAAAGACACGGTGGTTGGAACCAAACATCTCAAATTTGGACTCATCAGACCAAAGCACAGATTTCCACTGGTTTAATGTCCATTCCTTGTGTTCTTTAGCCCAAACAAGTCTCTTCTGCTTGTCGCCTGTCCTTAGCAGTGGTTTCCTAGCAGCTATTTTACCAAGAAGGCCTGCTGCACAAAGTCTCCTCTTAACAGTTGTTGTAGAGAAGTGTCTGCTGCTAGAACTCTGTGTGGCATTGACCTGGTCTCTAATCTGAGCTGCTGTTAACCTGCGATTTCTGAGGCTGGTGACTCGGATAAACTTATCCTCAGAAGCAGAGGTGACTCTTGGTCTTCCTTTCCTGGGGCTGTCCTCATGTGAGCCAGTTTCTTTGTAGCGCTTGATGGTTTTTGCAACTCCACTTGGGGACACTTTCAACGTTTTCCCAATTTTTCAGACTGACTGACCTTCATTTCTTAAAGTAATGATGGCCACTCATTTTTCTTTACTTAGCTGCTTTTTTCTTGCCATAATACAAATTCTAACAGTCTATTTAGTAGGACTGTCAGCTGTGTATCCACCAGACTTCTGCTCAACAGAACTGATGGTCCAAACCCCATTTATAAGGCAAGAAATGCCACTTATTAAACCTGACAGGGCACACCTGTGAAGTGAAAACCATTTCCGGTGACTACCTCTTGAAGCTCATCAAGAGAATGCCAAGAGTGTGCAAAGCAGTCATCAAAGCAAAAGGTGGCTACTTTGAAGAACCTAGAATATAAGACATATTTTCAGTTGTTTCACACTTTTTTGTTAAGTATATAATTCCACATGTGTTAATTCATAGTTTTGATGCCTTCAGTGTGAATTTACAATTTTCATAGTCATGAAAATACAGAAAAATCTTTAAATGAGGTGTGTCCAAAATTTTGGTTTGTACTGTATATATATACACATATTTCACCACAACATTGTATGATTTTTACATAATTAATTTGCATTTTATTGCATGAAATAAGTATTTGATGCAACAAAGCTTAATATTTGGTACAGAAACCCTTGTTTGCAATTACAGAGGTCAGACTAGTTTTTGACTAAGTTTGCACACACTGCAGCAGGGATTATGGCCCACTCCTCCATACAGATCTACTCCAGATCTTTCAGGTTTGGGGGCTGTCGATGGGCAACATTGAGTTTCAGATCCCTCCAAAATTTTCTATTGGGTTGAGGTCTCGAAACTGGCTGGCCACTACAGGACCTTGAAATGATTCTTACAGAGCCACTGCATAGTTGCCCTAGCAGTGTGTTTCAGATCATTGTCATGCTTAAAGACCTAGCCACCACGCATCTTCAATGCGCTTACTGAGGAAAGGAGGTTGTTGGCCATGATCTAGCGATACATGACCCCATCCATCTTCCCTTCAATATGGTGCACCCATCTTGTCCCCTTTGCAGAAAAGTACCCCCAAAGTATGAGGTTTCCCCCATGCTTCTTGATTGGGATGGTGTTCTTGGGGGTTATGCTCATCGTTCTTCTTCCTCCAAACAAGGCGAGTGTTGATACCAAACTTTTGTTTTGGTCTCATCTGACCTCATGGCCTTCTCCCATGGCTCCCCTGGATCATCCAGATGTTCATTGGTGAACTTCAAACAGGCCTGGACATGTTCTGGCGTGACCAGGGGGACTCTGTGTGCCCTGACGGATTTTAATCCAGAAAGACATAGTGTGTTGCTAACGTTAATGTTTGAGACTGTGTTCCTAGCTCTTTTCAGGTCATTGACCAGGTCCTCCTGTGTAGTTTTGGACTGATTCCTGATCTTTCTCCGAATCATCCTTATCCCACAAGGCAAGATCTTGCATGGAGGTCCAGACTGAGGAAGACTGTCAGTCAGATTGTGTTTCTTCCATTTTCTAATAATTGTGCCCACAGTTGTTGCCTTCTGACCAAGCTGCTTGTCTATTGTCCTGTAGCCCATGCCAAACTTGTGCAGATCTATACTGTTGTCTCAGATGTCCTTAGACAGGTCTTTGGTCTTGGCCATGGTGGGGAGGTTGGAGTGTGATTGATTGATTGTGTGGACAGGTGTATTTTATACAGGTAACGAGTTCAAACAGCAATTAATACAGGCAATGAGAGCAAAGTAGGAGGCTTCTTACAGAAAAACTAACAGGTCTGTGAGAGACACAATTCTTGCTGGTTGGTAGGTGATCAAACACTTATTTCATGCAACAAAATGCAATTCAGTTATTTAAGAATCATACAATGTGATCTTCTGCTTATTATTATTAGATTCTGTCTCTCACAGGTGAAGTGTACCTATGATAAAAATTACAGACCTCTCCATTTTTTCTAGGTGGGAAAACTTGCAAAATCAGCAGTGTATCGAATACATATTTTCCCCACTGTATGACTGGACAATCTGCAGCCTTGTGTCCATACTTAGGGAGGGCAGGTAAAGCACAGTGTTTTAAGATTAACATTAAAAAAAAGTTTTTTGCCATTCATTTTGTATCTTTTAGAGGCGTTTTTTTTTTCATGTGTGACCTGAAATGGAAAAAGTGAAGTAGAAGAAATGTATGGCTACTTTATTTTTAAAACATGTGAACATTATCTCTTTAAATGCCAGGTAACAAACTCTCTACATTTTTAAAAGTTTATAGCATTTACAGAAAAAGTCCAAATCTCTGCCAACAGCTTTAAGAACACTGTCCATCTTTACAAATATTCCAATGCATATATTTGCTAAATTATGCAAAAAAAGTCTTAAATTAAAATCTTCTAGCATAATGTCTATAAAGCTTTTTTGCAGTTGTGTCTCCATAGAAACAGACTACAAACAAAATCTAGTATAGTCTGATCCTATATTCCTACTTTGTTCTAACTTTTTACAAGTAAGTAGGGAAGGAAATGTGACTACAGAATCAGACTACTCAGGGCTTCATTGTAGTCTGTTACCATGGAGACACATAGGTCTGCAGAGACGATGCAGTCACAACACGAAAGGAGATTTTTAATTATGACCACTTGTCAAGAGGCTTAATTTTTTATTTTATACATCTGAACAATAAAATAAAGAAAGAAACTCACAATCTACTGGAATTGTGTGTATAAATACCTTTTCATAACTACGTTGAGGCAACAGATTTTTATCTGATATTTTTGTAGAACAATAAGCCAAAGTAGTACATAGAACACATTAACGTGACATAATATATATGTATAAAAATCTTACTGTGAGAGCAATGTCCTAATTGACACCATTTCTTCTTACAACTCATAATTAGGGTTGAGCGACTTTTATTTTTATAGGGTCGAGTCGGGTTTCACGAAACCCGACTTTCTCAAAAGTCGGGTCGAGTGAAATCGGCTGATCCTATAGAAAAGTCGGGGTCGGGGTCGGCCGAAACACGAAACCCAATGCAGTGCAATGGGATACTAATGGAAACTCTCCTTCAGGCCCTGGGATCCATATTAATGTGTAAAATAAAGAATAAAAATAAAAAATAGGGATATACTCACCCTCGGACGTGCCCTGGTTCTAGCCGGCAGCCTTCCTTCCTAAGAATGAGCAAGTGAAGGACCTTCGATGACGTCACGGCTTGTGATTGGTCGCGTGACCGCTCATGTGACCGCTCACGCGACCAATCACAAGCCGCGACGTCACCACAGGTCCTTCACTCGCTCATTCTTAGGAGGGGAGACTGCCGGTTAGAACCAGGGCGCGTCCGAGGGTGAGAATATCTATATATTTTTTATTTTTATTCTTTATTTTACACATAAATATGGATCCCGATACCGATTCCCGATATCGCAAAAATATCGGAACTCGGTATCGGAATTCCGATACCCGATAAGAAGATCGCCGACCTCATGGCCGACCCCACACAGGGATCGGGTCGGGTTTCATGAAACCCGACTTTGCCAAAAGTCGGCGACTTCTGAAAATGACCAATCCGTTTCGCTCAACCCTACTCATAATCCAGTCCGATGACACTCTTAGAGAAGGGAACGAGACAGTGAAACTTTTAATGAACTCGGGTTAGCTCACGAAATCTGTTCTGCAACATTTCTATAAAATCAGACATGAAATAGTTTGGTCACCTCAATATCCAAGACTTTCTATAATTCTATCTCAGCCAGCAATTAACTCCTTCAGCTTGACATTCCAGACCTAAATCAACCTGACATTCCGGAAATATTAACTTTGCAACAATGTAGCACACTGATATCTTGATTGATTGTTTGTTTGTTTTTTATGTTAGTATTTTATTTTCATTTAATTTAGGGGGAGTAGCTGGTTGTAATGGGAGTTTTCTGGTAAAAAATTATGAAAACCCCATAGAATAGTATACAACTTTGAGATTGTGTGCTTCTGACTTGTAGAGAGGTCAGACCCCTGCTGATCTATAAGTTTTGGGGTTTGATCAGAGCTTCTTATCATAACCCCTTTAAGTTTGAGTATGCTCGGGTGGTCTCCGAGTATTTGGATGTGTTCGGAGATTTAGTTTTCGTCGCCTCAGCTGCATGATGTACAGCTGCTGGACAGCCTGAATACATGTTGGAATTCCCTATCAGGCATTCCTCACATGTATTAAGCCTGTCTAGCAGCCGTACATCATGCAGCTGTAGCAACGAAAACTAAATCTCAGAGCACTAACAAATACTGGGAGACCACCCGAGCAACGAGTATACTCGCTCATCACTAGTGATGACTTCAATGTGGCTGATCCTGAACGAATTGTCCCCACCCTGCTTTTCTTGAGTCACAAGTCTCTGCTTCTACACACACACATAGCAACAGTCCTGTTAGTGAAGATTAACAAGGTGGGGAGAATGTTAAAGTGTATTAAAATAAAATATGGCTGAATTGACAGAGCTGGACAGATTCACGCTACCCGTGGTTCAAGCAACACAAATCAGTGACCAGGATCCCTTTATGTGTGTAATTAAAGGCCCACCATTGTTTAGACCATATACAATCCCAATCTATGTAACTCATTCCAAACCAAGTTATAAGAAGATCTTCTCTTCGGTTTTCTGCACAGAAACATCCATGGTGTAACACATACCAACTCTCCAGTGCAGCTCAGATGACGGAGTTATGACAAGTTTGTAAATCCTCAGCCAATCGATATTTTCTATATATACACTAAAAACCGGACATGTTTAGATATCCCTGTAATATGAATCTGAAAAATGAAGTGAAATTAATGAACAAGATGTTAAAGGGAATCTGTCAGTAGGGTCAACCCTAAGCTGTCTATATGGACATTAAGGTCATAGGAAGCTAAATTAAATGATGCCTTAATATCTGCAATCTGATGTCTTATTACAGAGAAATCAACGTTTTCCTTCATATTTAAATGAGCTGTTAAGATCTATGGGCCGGACATAGACCTCCCTGAGAATCTGCCTCCACAGCTTATTTTTAAATAAAGGGGGAGGTACCTGTTGAGACATGTCAGTCAAGAGAGCAAACTGTCAGTCATTACATGCGTCATACTGGCAACATCTATTCTAATATATAATTGCCAATTGGCTCTGTCACAGCTTCCAGCGATTGTGTCGCTATCCCACAATCCATCGTGGCTGGAAGGCCATGAACTGCACCTCCACAAGTGACAAAAACGGCACCGCTATTCCATCGGGAGATCAGCGGCGCTGCAGCCAGGAGATGAGCGGCGCCACCTGCTCATCTTCTGGCTGCTCGTATCGGAAATACACTGACCGCCATATTGGAGCAACCAAATTAGGGGTATTTCAATATGGCGGCTGGGATTCATATCCCCGCCAATCAGCAGCACAGGATTCAAATCCGCCGCCCCGCCGGCTGAACCAATGAGCGGTGCCGTGCGGGATTTGAATCCCCCACCAAAGCCGCACGGCCAGGGGCGGCTCAGCCAATGAGCGACACAGGATTCAAATCCCCCGCCCCGCTGGATGAACCAATGAGCAGTGCCGTGTGGGATTTGAATCCCCCCCCAAAGCCGCACAGCCAAGGGTGGCTCAGCCAATGAGCGACACGGGATTCAAATTCCCCGCCCCACCGGCTGAGCCAATGAGCGGTGCCACGCAGGATTTGAATCCCCCACCAAAGCCGCGTGGCACCGCTCATTGGCTGAGCCGACCTCATTGACTGAGCGGTGTCGTGTGGCTTTGGCGGGGGATTTGAATCCCGCGCAGCTCATTGGCTCAGCCGGCTGAACCAATGAGTATGCCGTGCGGGATTTGAATTCCCCACCAAGGCTGGAGACCAATCAGCTGCTAGTGATGGTGTGATACATGTCCACTGCTCCTGTTAGCACCACTAAGGATACACAGTTGTTCATTTCACCGCACTCCCACTGCAATAGCATCGGGCCTATTTCTAGTTTCATTGATAATAAGCAATGGAGGCAGATAATCGGAGAGATCTTCAATGGGGGAAATAAGTATTTGATCCCTTGCTGATTTTGTAAGTTTGACCACTGACAAAGACATGAACAGTCTATAATTTTAAGGGTAGGTTTATTTTAACATTGAGCGATAAAATATCAAAAATAAAATCCAGAAAATCACGCTACATAAATAATATAAATTTATTTGCATTTTGCAGTGATAAATAAGTATTTGATCCCCTACCAATCATTAAGAGTTCTGGCTCCTACAGAATTTATATAATTTATACAATGTGATTTTCTGGATTTTATTTTTGATATTCTATCTCGCAATGTTAAAATTAACCTACCCTTAAAATTATAGACTGTCCAGGTTTTTGTCAGTGGTCAAACTTACAAAATCAGCAAGGGATCAAATACTTATTTCCCCCCACTGAATGTGCGGCCCATAGATCTTCAGAGCTCAGACATCAAGGTATCATTTTATTCAACTTTCATAACCTGCATATCCATATAGACAGCTTAGGAGGGTTATTTCTACTGACAGGTTCCCTTTATTATTTATTTATTTATATAGCACCATTAATGCTATGGTGCTGTACATGAGAAAAGGGTTACATACAGGGTTATAGATAATGTCACCCTTTAAAGCACCAATCCAGCACTGGTTTCTTTTTCAGTGCTAGAGTGACACTTTAAATGTAACCCCTTTGCCCCCATTCTTATACTCACCTTCCGGCGGCTTCACCTTTTACCGATGGCGCTCCGGTCCCGCGGCGCCATCTTGTGCAAAAAGGGGTGCACTGGTGCAGCAAGATGGATAAGTGGATTAGAAGATGCCATTTTGTTGGTGGCTGCACTGCCATCCTCGTGTATGATCTTCCTATCATCACTGGATAGCAGCGCTGAACACCGGAGCAGATTGACGCTGAGGGAATGGCGATAGTGGACAGGAGCAGCTGGGTGCCACAGTAGTGAATTTTGGCACAGCTGTGCTGTTCCATGTATATTCCTCAGTTTCCATGTATGTTGTTATATTTTACTCTGCTGCCACCCAATGGCCTTTTTCTGTATGGCAGCTTGTTTTTCATGTATTTCTTGTGGGCATGTCTTACATCCGGTTCAGGGGTCAAATCTTCTCTTCCTCTGGCAGCCATTTCCAGTTTACTTTCTGTTGTGAGAGGACGTGCTTTTGAACTGGGCTTAGGAAGGCATCAGTCTTTCGATCACTCTCTCATGCTGCTCACACTTGCAGACACATTTGGTGCTACATCTTACTGTACCCTGTCTACCCTGCATTTCTGGAGAAGTTCTGTATTACCAGTTATACGCTGTATGTCCAGATCTACAAAATAAACAAGTCTGGATTACACAATCCCTGGAGTGCATCATCTCTCTGAACGCTGAGCAGCATTGGTCCTGTCTGCCTCACATCGAAGAAATACGGAGGTACGATTATCTCTCTCACAACTCTTATTAATCAACCACACCTCCATTCGCCTCATGTGGGGACAGAACAGTCAAAAGACTGCCTTGAAGCCCGGCCAGAATCACCCTTATATCACTATTCAAGTGCCCGCTCTCTGCCCGCTCACATACTGCAGCCCTGCTCTGCTAAGAAATCTCCTGCAGCATCACCTCAGACTGCATTGTACATAAAGACTCTCTGTGTATTATACCGCACTGCTGCAGATCGTCGGACCGCAGAACCCCACAATTCTCCAACAACACCTTGGGAATCTTATCAGGGGGTCGCAACTAAGCTGCACCGCAATTTCCAGCCCCCAATTTAAAGGTTCAGTTTCTTAAAGGGACAGCGCACCTTAAATCAAAATGGCCGAAAAGGACCTTCCACAGTTCCCCAATGCTGAAACAGAGCAAATACAACCTGATACTGTCCATTATGAAGACCAGGAAGCAGAGCCCGCTTCCACAGCAGACCCAGATGCACGACCAGTACGTTCCATCAAGCCAACATTAAAGGTCCTCGAGAATTACTGTTCCACAAGGGATGAGTTCAATGACAACTTGGACGACCTATGGGAACGAGTCGCCTCCCTTATGTCAAGCGTCCAACGCCATAAAAATGATGCAGCGGGTTTACAGGACACTATAAGACAGCTAGACGTGGCCCACGGCAGATACAAGAGACTGTCCGCGAAGTATGCTGCCTTCCTAAAAAAATCTAAAATCGACGAAGCCCTATCAGAGTTAAGCAAGGCAGATTCCACAGACAGAGAAAGGGACGCCGCCGTGCAAGACGCCAAAGATAAAGCGGAGCTTCGTATCACCCATCTGCAAGAAACTAGATCGCACAGGTCAGCCTCGTCTAAACACTCTGCTCGGTCATACAAATCATCCTGCTCAAGAACTTCAGCCCTCAGCGACAGAATCCTAGAGGCCCGTTTAAATGCAGAGCGGTCCAAACTAAGACGTTCATACACAGAAAAGAAAGCAGAAGCAGAGGCTCGAGCAAAGATTATTCAAACAGAAATGGAGGAAGAAATCGCATTAGCCGAAGTAAAAATACTCGAGCAAGCATTGAAGCAAAACCTCGACCCGGTTTGCCTACCACCACAGGAAGAAGACGACCCAGTTGTTCGTACCAGAGACTACGTGCAGAAACAGATACCTGCAGCGCACACCTCCTCCAACGACGTTCAACCCAACATTGCGGAAACGTCCAGGTCAGCCCAACCTATGGTGCCAGTATCTCCTGCAGCCCCTACAGAGACCCAAGACCAACGCCATGATGCACCCCCTCAGGAGCAGTCATCACCGCAAGACGACCACAAGGCACACTCCAGCCCGCCTCCACAGTTCAAGCAGCAGTCATCTGAATCTCCAGAGGTTAAACCACAGCTCAACCCTGCAGCAACATCATTCTACCCGGGAACAATTCACCCTTCCACGCCACACAGCTTATATGCCCAAGGGGCACCACAAGCTACTACGGTAACAAGGAGTGAAGGATCAGACATGTCCGAGTTTGCCAGGTTCATGGTGAGCAGGGAGCTAATCAGCACTAGCCTCTCAAAATTCGATGACCGTGCAGAGAACTACAGAGCCTGGAAAGCAACCGTCAAGGCCGCCATTGCTGATCTCAACCTATCCGCGGAGCAGGAGCTCGACCTCATGGTAAAATGGTTGGGCCCTGAATCCACAAACCGTATCAAGAGTCTTAGGACTGTCTATGTGGGGCAAGCTGAAGCAGGTCTCGCTGCTGCCTGGCAGAGACTCGAAAGAACCTACGGCAGCGCTGAAGCCATAGAAAAGTCCCTATTCAAGAGACTGCAGAACGTTCCAAGGATCAACCTTAAGGAAGCCCACAAGCTTCTGGACTTAAGTGATCTGCTTATGGAGCTGGAACTTGCTAAAAGAGACCCTCGTCTGTCAGGACTGTGCTACCTGGACACTGCCCATGGGGTGAACCCAATCGTCTCAAAGCTGCCACATAGTCTGCAGGAGAAGTGGGCAGTGTGTGTCTCCAGGTATAAAAGGTCACATGACGTCACCTTTCCTCCGTTCATTCAGTTCTGCAAGTTCATTGACGAACAAGCCCAAATGAGGAACGACCCTAGCCTCGACTTCCTGGAGTCTAACACTGCAGCTCCAGCAACACCTTCATCAAGGTATGAAAGCATCGCACATAGACGCAAGGACTCAAGGAACAGTGTAAGCGTCAGAAAGACTAACCTGCCATCACCTGCAGTACCTGCCGACAAGCAGTACACTATTCCGTCGAGGGATAAGTCTTTCAATCGTGAGTGTCCCATTCACAAAAAACCACACTCACTGAACAAATGTAGAGGCTTCAGGTCCAAAACCATGCAGGAGCGCAAGAAAATCCTCAACGAACTTGGGGTATGTTTCAAGTGCTGCGCTTCATCAGAACACATGGCCAAGGACTGTAAATCTGCCATTAAGTGTGAATAGTGTCACAGCGACAGACACCCATCAGCCTTGCACTCAGCCTCAGTCACCGGTGAACCAGCAGTTGCAGTTACCTCTAGTCCCGCTACAAACCATGGCGGGGAGCCACAGAATCACGCCAAGCCCACCACAGCTGTGTCCTGCTCATGCTCAGAGGTATGTGGGGAGAATCAAAGTGCTAAATGCTGTGCCAGGATATGCCTAATCAGAGTCTATCCAGAAGGGCAACCAGAGAAGGCTGTAAAAATGTATGCCATCATTGACGATCAGAGCAATCGATCCCTAGCTGGACCTAAGTTCTTTGAAGCCTTTAGAATCAAGGGACCAGCAACGCCCTACACTCTGAATACTTGCTCGGGGCGCATAGAGACTAGCGGCAGAAGAGCACAAGGTTTCATCGCTTCTCCTGTCAATGAAGACGTAGAAATACCCCTACCTACGCTAATTGAATGCGATCAAATACCAGACCAAAGGGATGAGATCCCTACCCCGGAAGCTGCTTTCCACCAACCACACTTAAGGCACCTAGCCAGCGTTATCCCACCTTTGGACACAGATGCTGAAATCCTACTTCTGCTCGGCAGAGACAATTTGAGGATACATAAGGTCCGCCAACAGTGTAATGGTCCTGACTACGCCCCCTACGCCCAGAGACTTGACTTGGGGTGGGTAGTCATAGGAAATGTATGCTTGGACCAAACAGGAGTCCATTCCTTTAAGACGTACGTACGCCGAGACGGGCGCACTACCTTCTGCAAACCATGTCCTCATCACTATGAGGTGAAGGAAAAGCTTCCAGATTCTGTACAGCTGCCTGATGTTATCCCTTCTCCCTATGCAGACGACTTGGGAAAATTGGTGTTTCGTACCACTAAGGATGACAACAAAGTAGCCCCATCTATGGAAGACAAGGAATTTGTCAGGATAATGGACAATGAGTTCCTTAAGGACGAAACCAATCACTGGGTTTTCCCCTTACCCTTCCGAGCTACCAGGGTAAGGCTCCCGAACAATCGTGAACAAGCCTTGTCCAGATTTAACTCTCTCCAGCGCACGCTAAGCAATAAACCGGAGATGAAAGAACACATTGTCACCTTTATGGGCAAAATATTCCATAACAACCATGCGGAGCCAGCGTCTCCCTTAAAGGAAAACGAGGAGTGCTGGTACCTACCCTCATTTGGAGTATATCACCCGAAGAAACCTAAACAAATTAGAGTTGTCTTTGATTCAAGCGCCAAACATCAAGGCGTATCTCTCAATGATGTCCTCCTCACAGGTCCTAATCTGACAAACAACCTAGTAGGAGTGTTGATGAGGTTCAGGAAAGAGCCCATTGCCATCACCGCCGACATTGAACAGATGTTCCACTGTTTCATAGTCCGAGAGGACCACAGGAATTTCCTCAGGTTCCTGTGGTACAAGGACAATGACCCCAGCAAAGAGATGGTGGAGTATCGCATGCGGGTGCACGTATTCGGGAACAGCCCTTCACCCGCTGTGGCAACATATGGCCTGCGGAGAACCGCACAAGAAGGAGAGTCCGAGTATGGAACAGACGCCAGAGACTTTGTAGAGAAAGACTTCTACGTAGATGATGGACTAAAATCTCTACCTACAGAAGAAGCTGCAATCGACCTACTCAAAAGGACCCAACATATGCTGTACCGAGCTAAGCTTAGACTGCACAAAATTGCCTCAAACAGCCCAGCTGTCATGAGAGCCTTTGAGTCAAGCGACCACGCACCTGGATTCAAGGACATAGACCTGGGACCAGACCGTCCGCCTGTGCAGAGAAGCTTAGGCCTGAGGTGGAACCTGTCAGCCGACACCTTCGGATTCCAAATCAACTGTGCAGACAAACCATTCACTAAACGTGGTGTCCTGTCAGTGGTAAATAGCCTGTATGACCCACTGGGATTCGTAGCACCAATTACCATACAAGGTAAATCCCTTCTGAGACAGCTGTCCGAAACTGTCAAGGACTGGGATACCCCTCTACCTCCTGATAAGGAACCAAAATGGGAAACCTGGAAGCAGTCTTTGTGTGCCTTGGATAAAATCCATATACCGAGATGCTACGCTGGAATCTCACTTGCTGCTAGCACCAGGACGGAACTCCATGTGTTCTCGGATGCATCCACGGAGGCCATTGCAGCTGTTGTCTACCTGAAGGTAACGGGATCTGACAATCAAGATCATGTTGGGTTCGTTTTCGGCAAAGCTAAGTTGGCTCCCAAGCCTGACCACACTATTCCCAGGCTGGAACTCTGTGGGGCTGTGCTTGCAGTAGAACTCGCAGACTTTATTCAGCATGAGCTGGACACTCACATAGATGACGTACAATACTACAGTGACAGTAAAGTTGTCTTAGGTTACATCTACAACCAAACAAGGCGCTTCTACGTGTACGTCAGTAACCGCATTGAGAGAATAAGAAGGTCTTCCAAACCTGAACAGTGGCACTATATCCCATCTGAACTTAATCCAGCCGACCATGCCACTAGACCTATGTCTATAAATTCCTTTGCTAACTCTTCTTGGCTTTCAGGTCCAAAGTTTCTGCTGGAACAGAAGGGAAGTGAATGTGTTCAGGAACTCTTCAGCATCCAGGATCCGGACGATGATCCAGAAGTCCGCTCCGAGGTCAGTGCTCTGGCCACGAATGCAAAACCAACCTCCACCCTCGGTTGTCAGCGCTTCGAACGCTTCTCCAATTGGATGAAACTCGTCAGGACTATTGCAAGGTTAGTCCACATTGCGAGATCTTATCACAATTCACATGGAGACAAAGACTGTCATGGTTGGCACGTCTGTCAAAAACCACTCTCTGCTGAGGACATTTCTCACTGTGAGTCTCTTATAATACTTTATGTCCAGCAGAGTGTATTCAGTACCGAATGGGAATGCTTATACCACAAACAGCAGATCCCTCCGAAAAGCCCCATTGCCCATTTGAATCCACTAAATGGACAGCTTCGGTTTGCTGAGAGTCGGAGGTCGATTAAGTCGAGCCAAGCTAGAGTTTTCAGAGCAACATCCTTGCATCATTCCCAGTAGACATCACATCACCGATCTACTGATTCGGCACTTTCATGAAAAAACTGAACACCAAGGCAGGCAGATCACAGAGGGCAAGATACGGTATGCGGGACTTTGGATCATAGGCATGAAAAGACGTGTAGCGGGATCAATACATCGCTGTGTGCAATGTCGCAAAACTAGAGGAAAACAGGTACATCAACAAATGGCTGACCTACCCTTCGACAGACTGAGCACCGAACCGCCTTTTACCTACGTTGGCCTAGACGTCTTTGGGCCATGGATGGTATCTGCACGCAGGACTCGTGGAGGTCATGCCAACAGCAAACGTTGGGCCGTACTATTCACTTGCATGAGTGTCCGTGCCGTTCACATAGAAGTGATAGAATCTATGGACACATCCAGCCTGATTAACGCCCTTCGGCGGTTTCTAGCGATCAGAGGACCAGTGAAACAGTTAAGGTCCGACCGCGGAAGCAACTTCATCGGTGCATGTCGAGAGCTGGATATTGACATCAAGCCAATTCAGGATCAACTGGCAGAAAGAGGTTGCACCTGGATCTTCAATCCTCCGCATAGTTCTCACATGGGAGGTTCCTGGGAAAGGATGATCGGGATCTCCCGCAACATCTTGAACTCTATGCTTATGGACATAAACTCTTCAAGACTTACGCATGAGACCTTGGTTACTCTTCTGGCTGAAGTTTCTGCCATAATCAACTCAAGACCCCTTGTCCCAGTGTCAATGGATCCTGAAACGCCAACTATTCTTACGCCGGCTACTCTCCTTACCCAAAAGATCGGGAACCCGCTAACAGTCAGTGGAGAGTTTACTCACGCAAACTCCTACCAGAAGCAGTGGAAACGCGTACAGTACCTCGCCAATTACTTCTGGAACCGATGGAGAAAGGAGTATCTTGTGGTTCTGCAAGGAAGAAGAAAATGGCGACAGAGTAAACCGAACTTGAAGGAAGGAGATATTGTGTTAATGAAGGAACAACAAGCTCAAAGGATTGACTGGCCTATGGGAATCATTAAAAAGACTTTCCCTAGTGAAGACGGTAAGGTCCGGAAGGTGGAGCTGAAAGTCCTTAGGAAAGGTGAACCTAAGACATTTCAGAGGCCAATCCACGAGCTCGTACTGGTACTACCAATCGAGGACATTCCGGTAGGATAAACTATGAACAGAACACTGCACTAGTACTTTACCCATTGGATTACAGTGGGTCAGAGATAGTTTGGCCTAGTGCGGCTTCTCTGATCCGAAGATGGGTTTTCCATTGGATTATCTCAGGAACTGACTTAATGTCTTGTTTAAAGTTATTATTGCATTACATGCATGTTTGGTCTCATTTTCTAGGTTGTTGGACTTTTTAAGGACATTGATATAGTGAAATCCCTTTCGGAATTTCAGACGGGGAGTGTGCTGTTCCATGTATATTCCTCAGTTTCCATGTATGTTGTTATATTTTACTTTGCTGCCACCCAATGGCCTTTTTCTGTATGGCAGCTTGTTTTTCATGTATTTCTTGTGGGCATGTCTTACATCTGGTTCAGGGGTCAAATCTTCTCTTCCTCTGGCAGCCATTTCCAGTTTACTTTCTGTTGTGAGAGGACGTGCTTTTGAACTGGGCTTAGGAAGGCATCAGTCTTTCGACCACACTCTCTCATGCTGCTCACACTTGCAGACACATTTGGTGCTACATCTTACTGTACCCTGTCTACCCTGCATTTCTGGAGAAGTTCTGTATTACCAGTTATACGCTGTATGTCCAGATCTACAAAATAAACAAGTCTGGATTACACAATCCCTGGAGTGCATCATCTCTCTGGACGCTGAGCAGCATTGGTCCTGTCTGCCTCACATCGAAGAAATACGGAGGTACGTTTCTCTCTCACAACACTTATTAATCAACCACACCTCCATTCGCCTCATGTGGAGACAAAACAACAGCGGCAGTGGATTTTTGGCACAGAAGCTTTAAATGTAGACTCTCTAAATGTGTCCAGACCTACTGTGCCAAAATCCACCTCTGTGGCCCTTGTAAATGTGTTTACAGCTGTTTCTGCTACTCTCTTTGTGCGGCCCTCCAAAGAAATGCCACCCCATACCATTACTAACCCACTGCCAAACCGGTCATGCTGAAGGATGTTGCAGGCAGCAGAACGTTCTCCACGGCATCTCCAGGCTCTGTCACATGTGCTCAATGTGAACCTGCTCCCATGCTTGAAGAGCCCAGGGCGCCAATGTAGAATCTGCCTATCTTGGTGTTCGCTAGCAAATGCCAATCGCCCTGCACGGTGTTGGGCTGTAAGCACAACACCCACTTGTAGACATCAAGCCCGCATACCACCCTCATGGAGTCTGTTACTGACAGTCTGAGCAGACACATGGATGTTAGTTGCCTGCTGGAGGTCATTTTGCAGGGCTCTGGTCCTCCTTGCACAAAGGAGGTGGTAGCGGTCCTGCTGCTAGGTTGTTGCTCTCCTATGGACCCTTCCACATCTCCTTGTGTACTGGCCTGTCTCCTGCTATCTGCTCCATGCTCTGGACACTGTGCTGACTGACCCAGCTACCCTTCTTGCCACATTTCATATTCGTGTGTCATCCTGGATGAGCTGCACTACCTGACCAACTTGTGTGCATTGTAGACACCGCCTTATGCTACTGTAAAGACAAAAAGAAAATAAAGCCAGTACACCACCCTCCAGGTGCATGGAACCTCTGTCCTGATGAGACGATATGCAGCATGAGAGAAAAAAAAAGGGGGTCTTTGTTCAAGCTCCTTTAGTAAAATCTTCAACTTTATTTCACAAATTAAAAATCACAGGACATACTCCGAGACCGCACCAGACGACTGTACCTCTAGGAGTGAGAATGATAAAATGCAAAAGTGACCAAAACAATAGCCAAAAAGGATGAGAACAGAGAAATGGTCTGTGGTCACCCCCTGCAGAATCACTCCTTTATAGGGGTTGTCTTGCTAATTCCCTATCATTTCTGCCTGTTGTCTGTTCCATTTTCATAACCGCAGAATAAATTTATTCACAATCAGTGTTGCTTCATAACTGGACATATTGATTTCACAGAAGTGTGATTGATTTGGAGCTACATTGTGTTGCTTTAGTGTTTCCTTTATTTTTATTGAGTAGTGTATAGATATTGTATGTATATAATTTTATCATGAAATCATAAATACCTTTTAATTCTTATAAAGAAACTGCGCATGTGCACTGGAAGCTATCGCTCCTTGAAGCAACGTGATTGTGTGATACCAATGGATTGCCGTGACTGCTAAGCAACTACTGAAGGCCCCCGTCACTACCATTTCATTCTACGGTAGCTGGGCTTTATGGGAGATATCGTTTATCCAAAATGTGATCCAACTTTAATTTGTGCTACAAATTAACTATCAATTCCGTCCATGCCACATATCACTGTAAACCAGTAGTGACACAGAAAAGCACAACCACCATTATTCAACCCAATAAAATCAATTTTATTAAATAATAGAAAACATACATAATAAAAAAACCAAGACAAAAACACAGTATCTCAAATGTGAGGGACCTGTAGACTACTAGACTCTTAAAGCATTCAGCATGTAATAGTACAAAAATAAGCTAATTAGCTACTCAGCTGGGCACTGGAATTGAATCACTCACTAAAGTATCTGTGGTATAAACTACAGATGACATCAGGCAGTGAAGTTCCACATGGTCGGGCGCTTTTATAGTTCATTGGTCGTAGCGCAGGATATAAGCCCGCATATCCCTCTGCCCCGACACGCCCCCTGAAGAAGTGTGGACGAAACGCACGTCGGGGTAGAGGGACCGGACACTTTTCCTTTCATTCAGCAGTGAGTATAGCGCTTTTTGACTGCCGCCCGGCAATAGATCGTTAGCTTAGCTAATCCTATTAAGGTGAACAATACTCTGGATTACGGTTGCTGTTGTCTTAGCGGTGGTTACTTTATTAGATATACAGCAAATATGGGTGAGGAACACTCTGTTACCATGTGGATATCTCTGTAGTTTATACCACAGATACTTTAGTGAGTGATTCAATTCCAGTGCCCAGCTGAGTAGCTAATTAGCTTATTTTTGTACTATTACATGCTGAATGCTTTAAGAGTCTAGTAGTCTACAGGTCCCTCACATTTGAGATACTGTGTTTTTGTCTTGGTTTTTTTATTATGTATGTTTTCTATTATTTAATAAAATTGATTTTATTGGGTTGAATAATGGTGGTTGTGCTTTTCTGTGTCACTACTGGTTTACAGTGATATGTGGCATGGACGGAATTGATATTTATGGGAGATATGCAAATTTCATTATTTATATCCTAAGGCATTGCAGTGTATAATATAAACAATCAAACAACTGAAAAAAGGAAGTGAAAATTGTGCGAGGGTTGGCACTCTTAGCTGCTTCTTCAGGTAGACACAGGAACACTTTGGTGCTGAAACACCTGCTGGCTTATTAACGTCAGCATACATCAAGGCATGGTTCAGAAAAACAAAAGCAGAGCCTTCCTGGCTTAACGGAAAACAAAAAAAATAAGGTGTCACAGAGTCCTTTCTCTACAGGTTACAACCTGAGAAAACCCACACAGTCCTTAGCTCCTCCGGGAGCTATGTGGGAGTTCCTGCTCTCCCAAGACACAACACCCACTGACTCTCATGGTCAGGTATTTAACACCCCATGTGATGATCACCCGACATTGACATCACACAGGTCCTGTCAGGTGGAGATATGGTGGACCACCCACCCGCTCTACGGAGGTCCACTAAAACCAGCCCATAACATAGGTTCCTATTAACCCTCTCAGGACTTAGCATGCTGGAGGCAAAATCACTCTGGTTTTATATCACCGACCGCAGTATGCGCAGTAACATGCATCTCCCTTCACATACTATGCCAGTGACTGTCACAATTGATAAAAACAAAATGTTTAATAAACATATTAAATAAAGAAAAAAAATATATAAAACTTCAATTCACCCAAAAACATTTTTGGCATTGCTGCATCAATAAAAAGGTATGTACTATAAAAAATTAAATCTAAATTTAGCCAAGAAAAAATTGTAGTGCTAGAATTGCTTTTTTTTGTTTTTACTGCTGCATCTCCCTCCAAAAAAGTAATCAAGATATCCTATGTACCCCAAAATTAATAAAAACCTGGCATAAAACAAACCCTCACTACACTACCATTAACAGAAAATAAAGCAATACGATGAGTCTGAAAAATGGCAAAACAATTTCTTGTTTTAGAAAAAAAATAAATCATTCAAATCTACAAATCGTCATGTAAAAAAATAAATCCGCATATGGATGAGTGGATCAAAAAAAAAATTATGTTTCTTAGCAAGAGGTGTGGGGGGGAGCAAAAATGAAAAAAATGAATCGATGGCCCGGGCCAGAAGGGGTTGCTCATTTATATGAATATTTTAATACTATATTTATAACCGGAATTGGCTTTTTATATATTCTCTCCTTACACCTTGGTATTTCTCTCGAATTCTGACAGTTCCTCTCTAAAGGAAATAAACTAGTTTCTGAGACCTTTATGGTATTTCTGCCAGAGAATATGTCTCCCAGAATAAAAAATAAAGCTCTATGGCTGGAAGAATTTTTTTCTTAATTTTTTTTCTCCCTTTCGAAAAGAAAATAATTTCAGAATCTTTCAACATTGAAGAATTTAATCACATTATTCCCGCTACTGCATCTGAGACATCTGGCTAAATATGATCATTGCGAGCAAAGGATCGGCACCAGGCATTCATAATTGTGCCGCACTATAACTCACAGGACATAAATAAAAAGGAAACTATTTCAAAAGAACAGGTAAAATACCCAGGAAATATCTCTTTAGTGTAATGGCCCTGTCATCTGTTGCATAAAGGTCATAAGTCACACAAAAGATCTTTTGAGAAGCCATCATCACAGGAGAAATGATCTGCAAACAGGGCGATGCTTGCCGGGAATATACATTACACTCAATGGCTACGCGGCTGAAATTGAACGGCTTTTTCTGCATACATTGACCTTTCAGCCAGAGGAAATGTCTAATAATAAAAAAAAAATAACAGATAACAAAAACAGGAAAGATAAAGAAAAGTATAAAATAAAAGCTATAAATAAGAGTATTTATCAACATTCTCATTCAAATAAATGACACGCTAAGCCCTGCCCCGATTCGCAGTGGAACTGCCTTAAAACACACTTGGAATAAACCCTGCCCCATATGTGGTCCAATACAATGGCAAAAAAAAACAAAAATTGATTATATGTTTCATACTCGACCATATATTTATTAGGCCAGGGTCACACTTGCGAGTGCAATTCGAGAAACTCCCGCGAGTCTCTCACCTCAATATCTGGCATTGCCGCCGGCACTCGGGACTGGAGTGTTCAGCTCTATAGAAATACATGCAGCCGCACGCTCCGGTCCCGAGTGCCAGCGGCAGTGCCCCGGCCTTACAGAATCATACAGAAGACAATGGGGACGATTCATTAAGACTGGATTTGCTAAGTTAAGCCATCTTCAGAAAATGACCTATTGTTTAAAATCAGATTTTTGGCAAAAAGTTGGAAAAATTGCAACTTTCCAAAGCTTTTTTTTTTGTTTTTCTGGCATAAAATTATTGATTAAAATCCATTTGCAAGACCCGAGATTCAGCTGCTGAGTACTCGGTAGGTGCTTGATGGGAGTTATGCTCCTATTTCAATTAGATGGTCTGCATCATATTGCTTGTGTCAGGTTGATTAATCAAGAGGCAGGGATGTCGACAGGTAGGAGCAGGGATGTCGACAGGCAGGAGCAGGGATGTCAACAGGCAGGAGCAAGGATGTCGACAGGCAGGAGCAGGGATGTCGACAGGCAGGAGCAGGGATGTCGACAGGCAGGAGCAGGGATGTCGACAGGCAGGAGCAGGGATGTCGACAGGCAGGAGCAGGGATGTCGACAGGCAGGAGCAGGGATGTCGACAGGCAGGAGCAGGGATGTCGACAGGCAGGAGCAGGGATGTCGACAGGCAGGAGCAGGGATGTCGACAGGCAGGAGCAGGGATGTCGACAGGCAGGAGCAGGGATGTCGACAGGTAGGAGCAGGGATGTCGACAGGCAGGAGCAGGGATGTCGACAGGCAGGAGCAGGGATGTCGACAGGCAGGAGCAAGAATGTCTACAGGCAGGAGCAGGGATGTCGACAGGCAGGAGCAGGGATGTCGACAGGCAGGAGCAGGGATGTCGACAGGCAGGAGCAGGGATGTCGACAGGCAGGAGCAGGGATGTCGACAGGTAAGTGGCAGTTCACAGGATTCCTGGTCTGCGTCCACAGAATACATACCTCACCGGTGGAGCAGGGTTACGGATACATGGTTTGTTTTCATATATGTGGTTACAGCCCTCTGGCAGTACTCAATGCGTTTATGGAGCAAAATGCTCGCTTAGTCACAGAGTGACTATGCCTACACCAGTTGACAGATTTTCATGAAATGGACTTCTAATAAAGTTTAAAGATTTGTTTTTTACTTAGGACTAGATGTACAGTCCTTCCCTTCTTTTCAATGGTTCCTCATATACATATATGTATACAAATCACACCTTAGAGCTGTTTACCCGGGAGTCTGTAGCCACCGGCACGGCAGAGCCGCAGGATACATTACATTTGATACCGGCTTGTATTTTGCAGTCTTCGCTTGTAATGTACCAATTACAATATTGTATTGCAATAAAGGCAAATACTGTATGAATTTTCACTGGCAGCGTCTTGATTGCCGGTTGTGTATCACAGGGACGTAATCAATGCAGTGATCGGATTCCTGGAGGAAATATTTATATATATATCCCAGATGTGGTAACTCACTGTGCACTGCAGGTGTAAAAACAATGCCTTCGTATACCCTCATCAGGGCTGGCATTAGGATGAATTCCCCCCCATATCATATAATTCCCACATATAATAATGCCGTCAGACAGTTGGCAAACTAATAAGCTGGGATATAGAGCTGCATCCTGAAAATAGGTTATAGGCTCTGGGTTGAGTTAATTTTGACCTTAATGGACAAACCAAATTTTACAATTCTGACCATTGTCACTTTATGAGGTTCTAACTCTGGAACGCTTCAGTGATTCAGAGATTTTTTTTTCATGACATATTGTACTTCATGATAGTGGTAAAATTTGTGAGATATGACTTGCGTTCATGAAAATATTTGAAATTTGGCAAAAATGTCAACATTTTCAAAATTGTAAATCTTATGCCCTTAAACCAGAGAGATTTGCCACACAAAACCATTAAATAACATTTCCCACATGTCTACTTTACATAAACACAATTTTTGAAACATTTTTTTTTCGTTAGGAAGTTATAAGGGTTAAACGTTGATGAACAATTTCTAAATTTTTCCAACAAAATTTACAAAACCATTTTTTTATCTTAGGGCCCACATCGCATTTGAAGTGACTTTGAGGAGCCCACAGTATATGACCGAAAATACCCACCATTCTAAAAACTGAACCCCATCAAAGTGCTCAAAACTGCATGCAAGAATTTTATTAATCCTTCAGGTGCTTCACAGGAACTAAAGCAATGTGGAAGGAAAAAACCAAACATTTTACTCTTTTTCCCACAAAAATACAGTTTTAGCCCCCAAATTTTTATTTTCAGCATGGTAATAGGAGAAAAATTGTTGTGTCATTTCTCCTGAAAACGTCGATACCCCATATGTGGTTGGGAAAAAAACACAGTTTGGGTGTATAGAGGGGCTCGGAAGGGAAGGAGCACAGTTTGACTTTTTGAAAGCAAAAATGGCTGGAATCGAAAGTGGACGTTGTGTCGAATTCAGAGAGCCCCACTTTGGAAATCCCTTCAGGAATGCATCTAGATGTGTGGTGAACACCATAAACGTCACCGAAGTATATAACATAACCATCTAAATGTAAGGAGAAGACCCAGACCAGGCCTACCTACTCCGTGACGGATCCGGAACTGTCGAAGCTGTCACCCAGGTTTCACGAGGGAAAGCTTAAAGCCCCGGACCGACCTCTGCATCTAGTAGGGGGCGTGGCTAGCATAAAAGGGCCACAGCGCGCGGCAAATCAGTTAGCTGCCGTAGGAAAGTGCATCGCGCAGGAGGGCAGTGTCGGGGCTTCTGCAGGGGGGCCAACTGCCAGAGCAGGCAAAAACCAGCAGAGACAAAAAGCTGTTAACAGAGACTGCCAACAACAATGTACCTGGTCCCCGCTGACATCGCTGACAGTGACTGACAGGGCGCCCAGTCAGGACATAAGCCTGCGCACGTACCGACAGGAGAATTGGGACACCCGCTGTGAGGGGTTTCCCTTTGTACTTGAGTCGAGTTGCACGTTGTCCCTGTACGCTGACAGGGGGAAAGACTGCGCTCTGTCCGGCTCATCGTTTTCTGACACAACGATTACCGGCCGTATCACAAGGAATCACCGTCGCCGCCAAGATATCATCTTTTCCAGGACAACACTGGACCACGAGGAATCACCGCCGCCGCCAGGATCGAGGATGCCATCTTTTCCAGGACCATACTGGACCTCTTATGCACCACAGCTTTGGCGCCAACATCTGCATCCTGAACTAACCGCATTCTGAAGTCGTCAGACTGATAAGTTTGCTTTCATTGAACTTCCTATCCTATGCTTCACACCCGCTTCCCCTGAGTTACGTCCCCTGTAATCCTTTATACTGTTTTATCTGTTTTCTCCCTGCGAGGAGTATACCTGTTAAATTAAACCCCACGTTAACGCTTGCTCTGCCTCCGACCCGTTACTGCATCTTCCTACCTGCTCACATAAATATACCCCAATTGATTTATTTTTCACAAATTTAACCAGAGGAAATGGACCCTAAAATATGTTCCGCAATTTCTCCTGAGTACGCAGCTACTCCATGTCTGGGGTAAAACCACTGTTTGTGAGCACAGCAAGGCTCGGAAGGGAAGGAGTTACGTTTTGCAACACAGACCTTGATGGACTGGTCTGCAGGTGTCAGGTCACGTTTGAAGAGCCCTTGATGTGCCTAAAAAGTGAAAGTTACCCCATTTTAGAAAGCAGACCCCTCAAGGAATTAATCTAGGGGTGTACTGAGCATTTTTAACCTACAAGTGATTCACAAAACTTTAACATTTAGATGTGAGAACAAAAAAATAAAAAATTTCCATGAGGGGTAATGGAAGAAATTATATCTCACAATGTGTTATGCAATTTCTCCTGAATGTGGCGCTACTCCATATGTGGTTGTACATTACTGTTTGAGCATGCGGCAGGGATTGGATGGGAAGGAGCGTAACTTGGCTTTTATCTTCTCCGGTTACCCTTGTGAAAATAAAAATGTCAGATTTCATTTGAGTATGTGGGCTCCATTAGCTGAGCCCCCGAGGTGCCAAGTGACCCCATATTGGAAACTTCACTGCTTAAGGAATTCATCTAAGGCCCCTTTCACACGTCCGTGTCTCCGGTACATGTGGTGACAGTTTTCACACGTACCGGAGACACGTACACATGTAGACCCATTCAAATAAACGGGTCTATGCACATGTCAGTGTGTTTCCACGGACCGTGTGTCTGTGTGCAAAACTGGCTGACATGTCCATTTTTTGCCGTAAGCACGGACGGCAAAACATCCCGCACACGTGCACATGGAGAACACACTTTGATGTTCTCCATGTACGGCCGCCGGGGAAGAAGCGCTACTGTAAACGCTGTTCCCCGGCGGCTGGTGCTGAAAGTGGCTGTCATCATTCTCCCCTGCTCTGCCGGTGAGCAAAGGAGAATGATGAGTTATATTAAAGTTCGAACAACAGCAGGTGGTGGCTTTTGCGACTGTTACCTCCATCATCACACACCTGCTGTCGCTAATAACAATGACAGTAGGTGCAGAAAATGGGGGTATTCCACAGCTGCCGGCTGTGATCCTTCGGAAATAAATGTGTGAAAAACAAGATGTGGGTTCCTCCTTACTTTTTTAACCAACCAGACAAAACTCACAACTGGGGGCTGCAACCCCCAGCTGTCAGCTTCTGCAAGGTTGGCTATCAAGAATAGAGGGGGTCCCCACATTGTTTTTTTAATTATTTAATTATCTAATAGATGCGCCTTTTCTGGGCAGCTGCGTGCTGCTGTTTTTAGGCTGGGGGGGGTGGGCTATATTAATGGCCCCTTACCAGTCTGAGAATAGCAGCCCCCAGCTGTGAGCTTTAGCAAGGATGGTGTCAAAAATGGAGGGGACCCCACGCCATTTTTTTAAATTATTTAAATAATTTAAAAAACAGCGTGGGGACCCCTCTATTCTTGATAGCCAACCTTGCAGAAGCTGACAGCTGAGGGTTGCAGCCCCAAACTGTGAGTCTTGTCTGGTTGGTTTCTTAAATTAGGGGGAACTCACGTCTGATTATTCACTCATTTATTTCCGAACGATCGCAGCCGGCTGCTGTGGAATACCCCCATCCTCCGCACCTACTGTAACTGTTATTAGAGACAGCAGGTGTGGAATGATGGGGGTAACAGTCCCAAAAGCCACCACCTGCTGTTGTTCGGACTTTAACCCCTTTACCCCCAAGGGTGGTTTGCACGTTAATGACCAGGCCAATTTTTACAATTCTGACCACTGTCCCTTTATGAGGTTATAACTCCGAAACGCTTCAACGGATCCTGGTGATTCTGACATTGTTTTCTCGTGACATATTGTACTTCATGATAGTGGTAAAATTTCTTTGATAGTACCTGCGTTTATTTGTGAAAAAAACGGAAATTTGGCGAAAATTTTGAAAATTTTGCAATTTTCAAACTTTGAATTTTTATGCAATTAAATCACAGAGATATGTCACATAAAATACTTAATAAGTAACATTTCCCACATGTCTCCTTTACATCAGCATAATTTTGGAACCAATTTTTTTTTTTGTTAGGGAGTTATAAGGGTTAAAAGTTGACCAGCAATTTCTCATTTTTACAACACCATTTTTTTTTAGGGACCACGTCTCATTTGAAGTCATTTTGAGGGGCCTATATGATAGAAAATTCCCAAGTGTGACACCATTCTAAAAACTGCACCCCTCAAGGTGCTCAAAACCACATTCAAGAAGTTTATTAACCCTTCAGGTGTTTAATAGGAATTTTTGGAATGTTTAAATAAAAATGAACATTTAACTTTTTTACACAAAAAATTTACTTCAGCTCCAATTTGTTTTATTTTACCAAGGGTAACAGGAGAAATTGGACCCAAACAGTTGTTGTCCAATTTGTCCTGAGTACGCTGATACCCCATATGTGGCAGTAAACCACTGTTTGGGCGCATGGGAGAGCTCGGAAGGGAAGGAGCGCTATTTGACTTTTCAATGCAAAATTGACAGGAATTGAGATGGGACGCCATGTTGCGTTTGGAGAGCCACTGATGTGCCTAAACATTGAAACCCCCCACAAGTGACACCATTTTGGAAAGTAGACCCCCTAAGGAACTTATCTGGATGTGTGGTGAGCACTTTGACCCACCAAGTGCTTCACAGAAGTTTATAATGCAGAACCGTAAAAATAAAAAATCATATTTTTTCACAAAAATTATATTTTTGCCCCCAATTTTTTATTTTTCCAAGGGTAAGAGAAGAAATTGGACCTCAAAAGTTGTTGTCCAATTTGTCCTGAGTACGCTGATACCCCATATGTGGCAGTAAACCACTGTTTGGGCGCATGGGAGAGCTCGGAAGGGAAGGAGCGCCGTTTGACTTTTCAATGCAAAATTGACAGGAATTGAGAAGGGACGCCATGTTGCGTTTGGAGAGCCACTGATGTGCCTAAACATTGAAACCCCCCACAAGTGACACCATTTTGGAAAGTTGACCCCCTAAGGAACTTATCTGGATGTGTGGTGAGCACTTTGACCCACCAAGGGCTTCACAGAAGTTTATAATGCAGAGCCATAAAAATAAAACAAAATTTTTTTCCCACAAAAATTATTTTTTAGCCCCCAGTTTTGTATTTTCCCTAGGGTAACAGGAGAAATTGGACCCCAAAAGTTGTTGTCCAATTTGTCCTGAGTACGCTGATACCCCATATGTGGGGGGGAACCACCGTTTGGGCGCATGGGAGGGCTCGGAAGGGAAGGAGCGCCATTTGGAATGCAGACTTAGATGGAATGGTCTGCAGGCGTCACATTGCGTTTGCAGAGCCGCTAATGTACCTAAACAGTAGAAACCCCCCACAAGTGACACCATTTTGGAAAGTAGACCCCCTAAGGAACTCATCTTGATGTGTTGTGAAAGCTTTGAACCCCCAAGTATTTCACTACAGTTTATAACGCAGAGCCATGCAAATAAAAAATATTTTTTTTCCACAAAAATTATATTTTAGCCCCCAGTTTTGTATTTTTCCAAGGTTAGCAGGAGAAATTGGACCCTAAATGTTGTTGTCCAATTTGTCCTGAGTACGCTGATACCCGATATGTGGGGGGGAACCACCGTTTGGGCGCATGGGAGGGCTCGGAAGGGAAGGAGCATCATTTGGAATGCAGACTTAGATGGATTGGTCTGCAGGCGTCACATTGCGTTTGCAGAGCCCCTAATGTACCTAAACAGTAGAAACCCCCCACAAGTGACCCCATATTGGAAACTAGACCCCTCAATGAACTTATCTAGATGTGTTGTGAGAACTTTGAACCCCCAAGTGTTTCACTACAGTTTATAACGCAGAGCCGTGAAAATAAAAAATCTTTTTGCTTTCCCACAAAAATTATTTTTTAGCCCCCAGTTTTGTATTTTCCCAAGGGTAACAGGAGAAATTGGTCCACAAAAGTTGTTGTCCAATTTGTCCTGAGTACGCTGATACCCCATATGTTGGGGTAAACCCCTGTTTGGGCACACAGGAGAGCTCGGAAGGGAAGGAGCACTGTTTTACTTTTTCAACGCAGAATTGGCTGGAATTGAGATCGGACGCCATGTCGTGTTTGGAGAGCCCCTGATGTGCCGAAACAGTGGAAACCCCCCAATTATAACTGAAACCCTAATCTAAACACACCCCTAACCCTAATTCCAACGGTAACCCTAACCACACCTGTAACCCTGACACACCCCTAACCCTAATCCCAACCCTATTCCCAACTGTAAATGTAATCTAAACCCTAACCCTAACTGTAGCCCCAACCCTAGCCCTAACCCTAGCCCTAACCCTAGCCCTAACCAGAGGCGTAGCTAGAGCTTTTGCCGCCCGGGGCTGTTCCCGAGTTTGGCGCCCCCCCCCCAGCTCAATACACACAAAGGTTACCAAAAATGGTTTTCCTGTTTTGTAGAACTTAAACTGGGCCTAATGGTGTCACCCCCACATGCCACACCTGTGACTTAATACCACCACACCATGACCAGGCCACATAGTGACCGAATAATACTACATACAAGGGACAAATACCACCGCACCATTTCCAGACCACATATTACCCCCACATAGTGACTGAATACTACAATACTGATCAGTAATAAAAAAAAAAACCACAATACTATCACCATAAGTGCCAGTATTCACAGGAGATCTGTACTTAGTATGCAGTGTCTGTGTAGAGGTAATACAGAGATCACTGGTGACATTATACACAGACCTCTATATAGTATACAGTGTATAGTGTCAGTGTATAGGTAACACTGACTCACCAGTGACGTCTCTAGGTGAAGTCCTTCATCTTTCATCCAGCACAGACCGCCATCATTGCTTCCAGCCAGGACTCGTTTCTGCAGGAAATAACACAGTTATCTCGAGCTCCGCTTGCAGAACACATTACTTAATTTTTCACAACTTGTACATTACACCACATGAAGAAAAAAAGGTGATATAGTGTCACTCTGCACAGTAACAGGACTGCCCCCCCATTTAAAACAGTATACTCAAAAAATAAAATAAATACATCACTGCAGTAACAATATCCCTTAATTATCCCCTATGGTAATAATATTCCCCACCCTGGCCCCGTTTATCTCATTCCTGGCTCCAGCCATATGTTGTCGTATCCTGCCCTCATGAGTATCCATTCTACCCCATATGATCTCCCCATCCTGCCCCACCAGCCTCCATCGTATCCGTCCTGCCCCATGATCCAATCCTGCCCCGTGTCTCCAATCATGCCCCGTATCTACATTCTGCCCATGCCTCAAGTCCTGCCCCCAGTGTGTCCAGCATATTACCCCCATGTTGTCCAGCAATCTGCCCCAGTGTGTCCAGCATATTACCCCCATGTTGTCCAGCAATCTGCCCCAGTGTGTCCAGCATATTACCCCCAGTGTGTCCAGCAATCTGCCCCAGTATGTCCAGCATATTACCCCCAGTGTGTCCAGCAATCTGCCCTCAGTGTGTCCAGCAATCTGCCCCAGTGTCCAGCCTTTCCCCAGTGTGTCCAGCAGTCTGCCCCAGTGTGTCCAGCATATTACCCCCAGTGTCCAGCATTGCCCCAGTGTGTCCAGTATATTACCCCCAGTGTGTCCAGCAATCTGCCCCAGTGTCCAGCATTGCCCCAGTGTGTCCAGAAGTCTGCCCCAGGGTCTCCAGCATTGCCTCAATGTGTCCAGAAATCTGCCCCAGGGTCTCCAGTATTGCCCCAGTGTGTCCAGCAATCTGCCCCAGGGTCTCCAGTATTGCCCCAGTGTGTCCAGCATTCTGCCCCATAGTCTCCTGTACTGCCCCAGTGTGTCCAGCATTCTGCCCCATGGTCTCCAGTATTGCCCCAGTGTGTCCAGCAATCTGCCCCATGGTCTCCTGTATTGCCCCAGTGTGTCCAGAAGTCTGCCCCAGGGTCTCCAGCATTGCCTCAATGTGTCCTGAGATCTGCCCCATGGTCTCCAGTATTCAGAGTGTCCAGCATTCTGCCCCATAGTCTCCTGTACTGCCCCAGTGTGTCCAGCATTCTGCCCCATGGTCTCCAGTATTGCCCCAGTGTGTCCAGCATTCTGCCCCATGGTCTCCAGTATTGCCCCAGTGTGTCCAGCATTCTGCCCCATGGTCTCCAGTATTGCCCCAGTGTGTCCAGCAATCTGCCCCATGGTCTCCTGTATTGCCCCAGTGTGTCCAGAAGTCTGCCCCAGGGTCTCCAGCATTGCCTCAATGTGTCCTGAGATCTGCCCCATGGTCTCCAGTATTCAGAGTGTCCAGCATTCTGCCCCATAGTCTCCTGTACTGCCCCAGTGTGTCCAGCATTCTGCCCCATGGTCTCCAGTATTGCCCCAGTGTGTCCAGCATTCTGCCCCATGGTCTCCAGTATTGCCCCAGTGTGTCCAGCATTCTGCCCCATGGTCTCCAGTATTGCCCCAGTGTGTCCAGCATTCTGCCCCATGGTCTCCAGTATTGCCCCAGTGTGTCCAGCAATCTGCCCCATGGTCTCCTGTATTGCCCCAGTGTGTCCAGAAGTCTGCCCCAGGGTCTCCAGCATTGCCTCAATGTGTCCTGAGATCTGCCCCATGGTCTCCAGTATTCAGAGTGTCCAGCATTCTGCCCCATAGTCTCCTGTACTGCCCCAGTGTGTCCAGCATTCTGCCCCATGGTCTCCAGTATTGCCCCAGTGTGTCCAGCATTCTGCCCCATGGTCTCCTGTATTGCCCCAGTGTGTCCAGCATTCTGCCCCATGGTCTCCAGTATTGCCCCAGTGTGTCCAGCATTCTGCCCCATGGTCTCCAGTATTGCCCCAGTGTGTCCAGCAATCTGCCCCATGGTCTCCTGTATTGCCCCAGTGTGTCCAGCAATCTGCCCCATGGTCTCCTGTATTGCCCCAGTGTGTCCAGCAATCTGCCCCATGGTCTCCTGTATTGCCCCAGTGTGTCCAGCAATCTGCCCCATAGTCTCCTGTATTGCCCCAGTGTCCAGCAATCTGCCCCATGGTCTCCTGTATTGCCCCAGTGTGTCCAACATTCTGCCCCATGGTCTCCAGCATTGCCCCAGCCCCAGACAGTCAGAAATAAAGAAGAAAAAAAAAAAGTAAAATCCTCACCTCTCCCGTTCCCAGCGCAGGTCCAGTGCAGTCAGCGTCTCTCCGGCTCTGCGACGCTCAGGACAGAGAGGCAGAGCGGCGCGCACAGTAGTGACGTCATCGCGCCCTCTGCTCTGAGACGTCGCAGAGTCAGAGGACGCTGAAGCCGCAGGAACCAGGAGAGGTGAGTATTAGAGCGGGGGGCGGGGGCGGGACCCGGGGGTGGGGGGAGCTGGCCCTGGTCGTGGCGGCGGACGGCGCCGCCCGAAGATTTAAAGGGGCGTCTTTTTTTTTTTTTTTTTTTTTTATCCTCCTGCAGCGCCGGCCGCCCCCAGCATTGTGCCGCCCGGGGCGGACCGCCCCCCCCGCACTTCCTTCCTACGCCACTGGCCCTAACCCTAACCCTAGCCCTAACCCTAGCCCTAACCCTAGCCCTAACCCTAGCCCTAACCCTAGCCCTAGCCCTAACCCTAGCCCTAACCCTAGCCCTAACCCTAGCCCTAATGGGAAAATGGAAATAAATACATTTTTTTTTATTTTTCCCTAACTAAGGGGGTGATGAAGGGGGGTTTGATTTACTTTCATAGCGAGTTTTTTAGCGGATTTTTATGATTGGCAGCCGTCACACACTGAAAGACCCTTTTTATTGCAAAAAATATTTTTTGCAATACCACATTTTGAGAGCTATAATTTTTCCATATTTTGGTCCACAGAGTCATGTGAGGTCTTGTTTTTTGCGGGACGAGTTGACGTTTTTATTGAAAACATTTTTGGGCACGTGACATTTTTTGATCGCTTTTTATTCCGATTTTTGTGAGGAAGAATGACCAAAAGCCAGCTATTCATGAATTTCTATTGGGGGAGGCGTTTATACCGTTCCGCGTTTGGTAAAATTGATAAATCAGTTTTATTCTTCGGGTCAGTACGATTACAGCGATACCTCATTTATATCATTTTTTTATGGTTTGGCGCTTTTATACGATAAAAACTATTTTACAGAAAAAATAATTATTTTTGCATCGCTTTATTCTCAGGACTATAACTTTTTTATTTTTTTGCTGATGATGCTGTATGGCGGCTCTTTTTTTGCGGGACCATATGACGCTTTCAGCGGTACCATGGTTATTTATATCTGTCCTTTTGATCGCGTGTTATTCCACTTTTTGTTCGGCGGTATGATAATAAAGCGTTGTTTTTTGCCTCGTTTTTTTTTTTTTTTTCTTACGGTGTTTACTGAAGGGGTTAACTAGTGGGACAGTTTTATAGGTCGGGTCGTTACGGACGCGGCGATACTAAATATGTGTACTTTTATTGGGTTTTTTTTTTTTATTTAGATGAAGAAATGTATTTATGGGAATAATATTTTTTTTTTTTTTTCATTATTTTGGAATATTTTTTTTTATTTTTTTTACACATTTGGAAAAATTTTTTTTTTACTTTTTTACTTTGTCCCAGGGGGGGACATCACAGATCAGTGATCTGACAGTTTGCACAGCACTCTGTCAGATCACTGATCTGATATGCAGCGCTGCAGGAAGCCACCTCCCTCCCTGCAGGACCCGGATCCGCGGCCATCTTGGATCCGGAGCTGGACTGAGCAGGGAGGGAGGTGAGACCCTCGCAGCAACGCGATCACATCGCGTTGCTCCGGGGGTCTCAGGGAAGCCCGCAGGGAGCCCCTTCCCTGCGCGGTGCTTCCCTGCACCGCTGGCACATCGCGATCATCTTTGATCGCGGTGTGCCAGGGGTTAATGTGCCAGGGGCGGTCCGTGACCGCTCCTGGCACATAGTGCCGGATGTCAGCTGCGATAAGCAGCTGACACCCGGCCGCGATCGGCCGCGCTCCCCCCGTGAGCGCGGCCGATCGGCTATGACGTACTATCCCGTCCAGGGTCAGATAAGCCCAGGGCACCTCGACGGGATAGTACGTCTAAGGTCACAGAGGGGTTAATATAAGGCTCATCATCCTCTGCTCGTCGGCAGAGGAGGGGAGAATGATAAGAGCCATCTACAGCCCCAGCTGCCAGGGAACAGCACTTACTGTAGCGCTTCTTCCCCGGCGGCTGTCCGTGCGGTACTGATGAGGCACATGGTTGCCACACATGTGCCACATGTAGTACACACACGGACACGGATATCTCACGGATACGGATATACGTGTGAAACTGGCCTGTAGTGAGTATTTTGAACGCATAGGTGCCTCACAGGATTTTATAACATTGAGACATTGATTTTAGTGGTAAAAATGTAACATTTGTCAGGTACTCAAGGATTAATACGTAAAAGTGGACCCCTTAATTTATGGCGCAATTTCTCCTGAACGCGGTGCTGTCCCATATGTTGTCAGAAATTACGGTTGGGTCACACGCCAGGGCTGAGGTGGAGCGCTAGTTGGCTTTTGGAGCACAGGTTTTTATAGAATAGTTTGTGGGCAAAGACTAATTAATTTAGAGGTGTAGTTTCTACAGTGGAGTCACTTTTAGGCTATGTTCACACTTTGCGGATTCCACTGCGGATTTTTCCGCAGCAGAACTCCAAAATCCGCAGTGAAAACCCGTCGCGGTTTTTACTGCTGATTTATCGCAGTTTTTACTGCGGATTCTTATGCGGATTTTCATCTGCAGTTTCCTATTGGAGCAGGTGAAAATCCGCAGAAAAGAAGTGACATGCTGCGGAATGTAATCCGCTGCGTTTCCGCGCGTTTTTTTCCGCAGCATGTGCACAGCGTTTTTTGTTTCCCATAGGGTTACATTGTACTGTAAACTCATGGGAAACTGCTGCAGATCCGCAGCGGTCAAATTCGCTGCAGATCCACAGCAAAATCCGCGAAGTGTGAACATAGCCTTAGGGTCTTTCTGCTATTCTGGCAAATGTCGCCCACAAACTATGCTATAAAAATCAGTGCTCCGCGGACAAGTGTTATGCGTGAAAACATCACATAGCGCTCGGACCAGTGTTAATCTATGGGGCAGATCACATCACCATATTTTTTCTCAGGCGTATTCTACGTGCAAGTGAAATCGCGGCATGCTGCCATTGTCACCGAGGCTCATCCGAGTCTCGCCAATGCAAGTCTATGGGTGCGAGAAAAACTCATACACCTCATGGGACCATCCGTGTGACTTGCGAGAAATACGCACACAGTTTCCTCATTTCAGCCATTACATTCAGTGGGGAAAAGCAGTGAGAAATGTAGAAATCACAAGCATTTTTGCTTTTGTGCAAAATTAATAAACCCCGCGTGCGCCATTTGGAAGAATTTTGAACAAAATAGGTCAACGAAAACCACAAATCAAAAAAAAAAAATAGAAATAGTGACTGGTAAAAATCAAATATAATATTTTTTTTTATTTGTTATGATGGATTGGGTTTTAACTTTTCACGGTCAAAAAAGTTAAAAAAACAAAACAAAACTTTTTTTTTACAGGGAATGAATGAAACTTATTCAGGTTTGTTAGATGTTTAAGTGTACCCCAATCTTAAAAATCACATTTTTTATACCGATTCTCCTACTTTTAATCCAATGGATTGGGTTTTAACTTTTCACAGTCAAAAAAGTTTAAAAAATAACTTTTTTACAGGGAATGAGTGAAACTTATTCAGGTTTGTTACATGTACAAGTGTACCCTGATCTTAAAAATCACAGTCTGCATTTTTTTTTTATACCGATTCTCCTACTTTTAATCCAAAGAATGAAATCAAGGTGTGTCAATCACTTGGATGGGATTTGCCATTAAGCCCACATCCTGAGCCTTGCCATTCAGCACACCTCAGTAATTCACCAGAAGCGTGCTTGGCAGGCATAAAACTCAAAATAACTGCACAATGATTATCGGTTTTGTTAATCTAAGTCAATGTGACAATCTTTTACCCAATTTTGCTGGATCCTCTGTGATGGCTGCAGAATTTCACACTGAAGGTTCTTCTTGCAGCACATTTGCCAGCATTGGGCTATGTGGATTCCGAGCGCCATCTAGTGGCAGACAAGTGTACAGGAACCTTACATTTAAATTAAGGAGTTGGCACCGCTTCTTTTCTGCAAAGGTGATTAGTTACAGATGGTTAGCTTGAATGCCACAGGTCAGAGACAATAATGATAACAAAGCATTTTTTGTTACACTGCATGTTGGAAAGTTGGAATTTAATCAGCCAGTAACGACCTTAACTTAGAGGCGTTTAAAACTCAGTCGAGTTTTGTTCATTCAAAGGTTAGGGAGCAGAAATCAGACAAGAAACCCGTGCTGTCTGCTCATTTTTCTACTGATTGAAAGGTTTCGTACCATTTGGATTAACGGGAATTATCACAAAAGCGTACAACTACATTTAGCAGCTTTCCACCCGTTTTTCATACTGAAAATCTATATTGCAAGCTAGGCCCCTATCCACGGAATAGCAGACGCCCAACTTATCCCTTAGGAACCCCAATAATCCCAAGAACGGGACTATGGAACCTGAGAACAGGCCTGGGCAGCCTAGTCTTGAATGGAAGCGCGTATGCTCGACCCCGGAAACAGTGAATGGAACGGAGGACAAGCAAGCGCATCTCTGAAATATTCCAGACAGTGTTCTGCACTGCCAGTTTGCTTTTTCTTCAATTCCAGGACCCCAAAATCAGGATTTGGTAGTGCCCCTCCCCCACCAGCAATCTATTAAATTATCCTCTATCCAAATGAGGGGGAAAAAAAACATAATGGCTGCACAACCTTGAGGTTAAAGCTACCGCATTCCTGTAAAATTGTGCAGCCATTAAGGGTATGTGCACACGTCCGGATTTTTTGCTTTTTTTTTTGCGGAATTTCGCTATAAAAACGCTATAAATCATCCACCTCTCGTGTCTCCCCTTTTCCCCATAGTCTGTAAGCTTGCGAGCAGGGCCCTCATTCCTCCTGGTATCTGTTTTGAACTGTATTTCTGTTATGCTGTAATGTCTATTGTCTGTACAAGTCCCCTCTATAATTTGTAAAGCGCTGCGGAATATGTTGGCGCTATATAAATAAAAATTATTATTATTATTATTATTATAAATCCGCATAAAAAACGCTAAAATTATGCATCCTATCATTTAGAATGCATTCCGCATTTTTTGTGCAGATGTATGCGTTTTTTTCCGCAAAAAAAACGCAATCCGCAAAAAGATTGGACATGCTCATTCTTTTTGTGGATTTTTTGCGGATTTAATAGCAAAACTGACATTCAGGAAAAATAAAATAAAAAGCAAAAAAAACCGCAAAAAATCCGCGCCAAAACCGCGCAAAAAACGTGCAAATTCCGCGAGAAATCCGCGCTGAAAAAAACGCGAATTTCTGGCAGAATTCTCAGGATTTTGTCAGGAAAAAAAACCTGACGTGTGCACATACCCTAAAGGTCGATTCACTAATGGACACATCAAAACCATCTGAACGTTAACTATTGATTTGGAAATAGCAACAATAAGTTAGTAGTTTTTGATCACCTGGAGCAAAGGACACACGTCCAAGGCGTAAAATGCATGATAAAGTATAGTCCTCCTAATGAAGATAGGTGAAGAAAGTGCCAAACATTCAAGGTTCGTAGTTTAAGGTATCCAAGAAGTATTGTTTCTCCTTGCGGAGATTGACATGCTAAGCATGCCGAGATGAGGAGACTTAAAGGGAACCTGTCACCCCGTTTTTTCAGATTGAGATAAAAATACTGTTAAATAGGGCCTGCGCTGTGCGTTACAATAGTGTATGTAGTGTACCCTGATTCCCCACCTATGCTGCGAAATACATTACCAAAGTCGCCGTTTTCGCCTGTCAATCAGGCTGGTCAGGTCAGGTGGGCGTGGTGACATCGCTGTTTCTTCCCCAGCTTTCCGTTGGTGGCGTAGTAGTGTGCGCATGTCCAAGTGCCGAATCCACTGCGCGCACGTGAAGAAACAGCGCGCGATCTGCGCTATTACCCTTGTCATCGGTGGGGGCGGCCATCTTCCTGGGGCCGCGCGTGCTCAGTTGGAGAGCTCTGCTGCGCGGGGCTTCAGGAAAATGGCCGCGGGATGCCGCGCGTGCGCAGATGGAGATCGCGGCGGCCATTTTCCCAAAGCCGAGTTTGCATCTCCCCCCACCGATGACAAGGGTAATAGCTCAGATCGCGCGCTGTTTCTTCACGTGCGCGCAGTGGATTCGGCACTTGGACATGCGCACACCACATTTCAACAAATTATTGTCACACTAAAGTGGTATCAATTTCCACAGAGTAGAAATAGTATAATAAGCCACTGACACACCTTCCACTACAGGCAACCCACCAGACAGAGACCCAACTTTGAGTCTCCACATTTAAAAAATTGGTTGTAACATCAGCAGCAGTAGCAACAGCAGGCACAGAAGACACAACAATGGTGGCACAGACTACAATAACGTGAGATCACTAAAACTGACACCATTGCCTAGTGTTCCTAGTCTGCGACTTGGGTGCAAGTCATTGGAGATCCATGACTTGTTCATTTTGATGAAAGTTAGGCAGTCTGGCAGGCACAGTACCGCATAGGGCATGTGCCTCAGACTGCGGAGCCTCTTATGGAAAAAGCTAATAGGAAACACCGTGCAGTGCCTATTCCCCCCTCACACTACTCCCCCAGGTGATGCACTAATTGGGACGCCCAGCTGACCAACGGGAAGAGAGAAGGGGCGTCCGACCACATCCACAAGGGTTAAATCAGGTGCCGGGGTCAGTTCCTTCCGCTTTCTCCCCGGCTGACCCTCTGGAAGCAATTGTCCCACCCTCCCTCCCCTACATATTTACTAATGTTTTTGTGACGTTTAAAAAATGTTTTTAATACTTGAACCTTAAAGCTGATGATAATAATACTGTTATTTTTAAGTCACAGCAGAAGTAGAGGGAGGGGCGAAGCTTCGTAGCCGCTCATTGGCTGGCCACCTGTCGGTCGCAGACTGGGCCCACGGCTGTGAGCCGGTTGCAAAATGTAATTTGCCCCTCCCTGCTTATCAAATTAATAAACTGACCGACTATTTCAACCAGTCTGAGCCTGTTAGTGTTGTCTTTTCGGGATTGGTAGTAGGGGGGGAAGGGACTATTTACGACACACGGGTCTCCGCAGTCTACACTTTCAGGGGACAGCTGGATGAGCTTATCTGTCAGGACACCACCAGCAGTGCTGAAACCACGATCTGAGAGAACGACGTCTGCCGGGCATGACAAAACCTCCAAGAGTTGTCGGTTTTCACTTAGTGCAATTTAATTAGGTTATTGTCAACTGTATTTTTTGCATTTTGTATCCGATATTAATACATGTTTCTGTTTTTCCTAGAATCGTCTCTATTAAAATGACGGGCACTTTGTACCTTTCACCTGGCATAACTTGGCAACCAATATCCACCGGAGGACTCCTCATCACGGCTCTCTCTAGGCACCGCTAGTTCACTTATCTCACGTCAGCTACCCTATATATACATTACTATTATGCGCATAATAGTCCGTGTGTTCCAGTGGTTGTATAGGCACTTGCTCTTGACAGACTACTATATGCTATCTTTCCCGATACCATTCTCTACCCCCTGATATCATTTAATTTTATGTCTTCCTCTTCTTATTTCTAATTTCATCTGTTTGCCTCCTATTTTCTCACATTAGATTACCCACCGGTTTCTCATGTCCTCCGCATAGGTTTCTCCTATGATTCTTATTCTTATGTTTTATTTCCCCCTTTTTGTTATATATCTTCCACCGTTTTTTATATCTTCCCTAGGTTCTCTCTCCATATTCCCCTTTGAGATGACGTTCCGTTTTTTTTATGTCACCATCTATATTCTTCCTATTCCTTTGTCATGGATCCCCCGTTCTTTCGTGTATTGTATGCGCCCGGCACCAAGGTGGAACGCACACGCCGGGTGAACCGCATCACCATCTTCTTCCGTTCCACCTCGGCCGGCGCATCGTCACTTCCGGTCAGGAGTCTCCGCCCCCTAGTCTCGGCGCCAGCTTTTGTTGCTATTTAACTCGGCGTTCCCCACCACTACTCAGACTTGCGGTGGACGCCGTGTCTCGAGGTGGTGTGTCTCTCCCCTCTCCAGCATTCTTAAGGTAAACCTTCTACAGCGGTAACCTCTCCTGTTGCTATACCTCCCTCCCTGGTCCATGATTTTGACATATATCTTTTTCCTCTTGTTCTCCCCCATAGTCACGGGTGCTTCACCCGATAGGTGGTCATTTTCCACCGTATCCCATGTGCTTTCAAGGTACTAGTATTACTTTTTCTCTAACACTGGTTGTGTTTACACATTATTATAACAACCTCCTCTGTATCTCCTTTTCAGTATACTCCTTTCATATTAGGGTGTTACACATATGTGAGTATTATGGGGGATATCCCTCGGGGTCCCTATATTTTCTGTTGCTCTGACTCTCATTTTCCTTTGCTCCCATCTTATGTAGGCGCTATTTTTATCCGAATCTCATTCAGTTACACTGAATCTGCCTTTTTGGCCTTCATAGGCACGGTATGTGTGTCTGTTCAATTTTTCTATTTCTATTTCTTGTTTATTTATTCCCCCTCTATTTCTCTTCTATTTTTCTACTGGTACTACTCTATTTATCCTCCCTCTTCTGGTTACTAATTTAGTCACGCTCGTTCGTGATACTTACACCCCACCTGGCTATTTTATACCATGTTTAGCCACTACTCGCTCAGCTCTATATCACTGCCCTAGTAGGCCTCCATAGGCACGATATGCATGTTCTTCGGATCCACCATTATTCTCTCGGTCCCGTCAACTGGTTCTATCACATCCTCTTATCCGAGTGACACTTAGCCTGGCTATTTGCTACCACTTCCTTGTTTATAATTACAAGTGATGTATATGTTGCATATATTTTTTTGACCTAAACTTCATGTAAACCCTGTCTGTCTAGTTTATTTGTGTTTCTCTTGTATATACTTTAGTTATTTTTGTACAGGTTGTACTTCTTTTTTGTTATTTCCCCTTTTTTTATGTTGTAGCGACTGATGAAAGTCCCAAGGGACTGAAACGTTTCTTGTGCTACTAATAAATCGTTTCTACGGTTACAATTGCTTCTACGGTTACTGAAGTTGAGTGCTAGACTTTTACATTACACATATTGACGGTTTGGGAACCTAAGTCTTAGCACCAGTCTGTGAGCTGTGCACACGGTGTTTTCTCCTCAAAACCTCCAAGGCGTGACAGGCAAGCTCAAGCCACTCTTCCATTTTTGAAGACCAAAATGCAAATGAATTCAACCCCCATGATGGCATTGATTTTGAGCTTCATATACTCCTGCACCATCCTTTCCAGTTGTTCACGTGTTAGACTTGTACTCATTTCTGATGGGTTGGTCGAAAAAATTTGTGAAATGACTCACAGAAATTGTTTATGTCACTTACACTGCTGCTGCTAATGTTTTTGCGATTACGCCTTGACGTTCCTGGGGTTGGACATCTAGAACTGCGATGCCCACTGTGTGACTCACTGCTTTCTTGGGGAAAACTACTCTTAGGATTGTCTACAAGCGTGTTTCGATACTACAGCATGCGTGCGTCCCTTTCCAGGGGAGAAAGCATCTGGCTAAATTTACTCTTGTACCGTGGATCTAACAAGAGTGGCAACCCAGTAGTCAGCACTATTTCTAACCTTAAGAATACGGGCATCATGTTGAAGATAGTGCAACAAGAAGGTGCTCATGCGTCGGGCGCTTCCATGAGGTCCAATTTCTTGGTGTGTTGTTGGGGGAAACACTCAACCTTGCATCCTCCGTCCCTTACAACCAACCATGGACAATAGAGAGGGGTTTATTATCCTCTTCTCCTGACTGTTGCGCGTCCATCACCTCTTGCTCCTCAGTCTCCTTCATTTGTTCATCGGCTCCTACACCTTCACTAACAGTTTGTCTGTTACGATGAGCACCCTCCCATGGCACCCGCCTGTGCGATGACAGTCCGGAAATGAGATATTGTTATCCCTTCCACATCCTACTCTGCTTTCACCTCTACTTCTGAGACTGCCACCTCCTCCTGCAGACAAAGTGTGCTCCAGCATGTAGATGACCAGAATAGTGATGCCAATGACTGCATCATCAGCGCTAACCATCTTAGTAGCCATTTCAAGACAGTGCAGAAGAGTGCAGAGATCCTTCATCTGTGCCCACTCCGCTAGTGTGATTTGCACCATGTCTATACTGCTTTGGTCCAGGTTATTCAAAAGGACAAACTGCACCAGGGCGCGTCACTGCAATATGTACCAAGTGGAGTTCCACCATGTCGGGCCATCGGAAATCAAACGGTTAACTGGTAGGCCGAAAGACATCTGTAGTAATGCAAGTCGATGACCTGCGGGGTGTGATCGCCAGAAGTGAGCACACAGCGACCGTGATTTCTGCAGCAGCGTATCCAGCACGGGATAACGGCGGAGAAATTGCTGTACCACCAGGTTAAAGACGTGAGCCATACACAGCATGTGTGTTAGATTGCCCCAGCGTAGGGCTGCCACCAGGTTTGCAGTTATCGCACATGGCCTTCCCTGGCTCCAGGTTCAGTGGAGACAGCCATTGCTCTAACTCGGCCTGGAAAGCTGTTTACAACTCTTGAGTTGTGTGACTGCGATCTCCAAGGCATATTAATTTTAACACTGCCAGATTGCAGTGGGCAAGGACTGCGCGGTGCAGAGGTGAGGGAGATTCTATCTGCGCTGATGGAACTTGTGCCTGAATAAGGAAGAGGTATAGGACACAGGTGGAGGCCCTAGATGAGGTGGAGGAGCTAGAAGCAGTGGAGGAGGTGTTAGATAGAGATTTGTTCCGCAAGCCTTGGGGATTCAAAGATTTTTTGGGCAGCCCCTTGACCTCCTGCCCCCACATCCACCAGTCACCCAGTGCCCAGTCAGCAAGATGTAATGCCCCTGCCCATAGGCATAGCTAGGGTTTTGGTTCAGGGGTGGCGAAACTTCTGAGTTTGCCCCTAACCATGTAACCTTGATTATAACTGAGTGACGCACCCTAAAAGTGGAGGACCTCAGCAGATGACCGCGCTGCACTGTCACCAATGGGACTATTCCCAACCTGCACAACCTCCTCATCCTGCCGATACCCCAATACTGAGCTGCTGTTGCCGTATGAGTCCCCATTACTGCACCTATTGTGACCTCTAAATTCTAAAGCAACTTTCTAGAATATAGAAGTGCCATGTGCAAGTGCCCTAGAAAAGTGCCCACATTTTGTCATCTAAAAAGTAATAATGCCCCGTGTGCCCCTTTGACAGTCACAGTAACCCAAGTTCCCATATAACAATACGTGCCCACTTTACATTTAATGTCCCGAGTCTCTCCCCTGTACAGCTTCCCTATACACAGCATGATGCTCTTTTATTCATAGTATAATAGTATAATGCCCCCTCACTGTATATATACTGACCTCTTAATATCCCTCAAACTATTTAATGGCTCCAACACTGTATATTGGCCACCTCACTGTAATCTCCACACTGTACGATGGCCCCCTTCATAGCCTCCATATAGCATAATACACCAGATAGTCCTCAAAATAGTATAATGCACTCCCCATAGGCAGAGTCTATATTGTATAATGCATTCCCCATAGGTCTCCATATAGTATAATGCACTCCCCATAGGCAGCCTCTGTATTATAATGCACTCCCCATAGGCAGCCTCTGTATTATGATGCACCCCCATAGGCAGCCTCTGTATTATGATGCACCCCCGTAGGCATCCTGTGTATTATAATGAACTCCCCCATAGGCAGCCTCTGTAGCATAATGCACCCCATAGGTAGACGCTATATTATAATGTACCCCTATAGGCAGCCTCTGAATTATAATGTACCCCCATAGGCAGCCTCTGTAGCATAATGCCCCCCCCCCATTAAAAAAATAATTACTCACCTCTCTTCCTCCTGGTTCCTGCGCTTCTCCGAGCTCCCGCTCATCTCTGGACCATGGGCGCCGAGTGGTGACGTTATCGCGCCCGCTGTCAGTGTCGGTGACGTCAGATGCTGAGAGGGAGATGATGGGTGAGGGAGCATAACGCTTCCTCTCTCATCATTGCGGTCAGCTACATCGGCATGCAGCCAATACAGCTGAACCTGTAATGATGGGAGGGGGGCCCATTACTTGCACAAGGCCCCCACCGCCTGCTCAGGGGCCCCATAGCGGTCGGTGGCAGAGCAGGGAGAACGTGTCTCCCTGCTCTGCCGCAGAATGTAACTGTATTGGCGCAATACGCACACCAAGTTACAGTGGAGTAGCTTCAGGTGGGCCCCTCAGAGTGCAGGGCCCGGGGACACTGTACCCTTTGCACCCTGGTAGCTACGCTACTGCCCCTGCCCATGTTTGCTCATCCTGGCGTCAGTGGAGAAATGCACCACTGCGGATTTTTTTTCAAGGAAAGGGTGATGTCTGTGAGATGCTGGTGTAGCGCAGGTAAAGCTTTCTTAGAGATGTAATGGCGATTGGGCAACTGGTACTGGGGAGACTATGACAGCCATCAACTTTCTGAAACAGTCTGTATCCACCAGGCAAAAGGCAGCATTTCCGTGGCTAACAGATTTGAGATGGTGGAGTTGAAGCTCTTAGCTTTTTCATGTGTAGGAGGAAACTTTTTTTTACAAGACCACAACTGCAGGACCGAGGGCTGGCTGCTGTGCCGAGAGAGGGTGGAGTAGGGTGAACAGGACAAACTGCTGGACTATGAGTGAGGTGCAGATGTTATGGTGGGTTGAAAAAGAGGCTTTGTCCTAGGTGACACAAAAACAGCAGGCATCTCTCTTCTGTAACAGTTTATGGGCTCTCACGCACCCCAACTGTAGGGGGTAAACAAGGCCGGAGACCTTTGTGAGAACACTTGGCACTGTGAGGAGGAAGAAGCAGCAGACGTGGTTGATTGGCCTCCAAACGATGGTTGGCGAGGCCCACTAGTTGGCTTTTTAGTGCAGTGAGATTCCCATACTAAGGCATATTAATCACACATGTGCAGGTTCAAGCATGTAGTTGTCAAATTATTGCAATTTTTGGCAATTTTCTTTTTTTTTGCAAATTTGGCAGGTAATGCGAATTGGGTCATCCTTTGCAGCCTCAAAAAAGGCCCAAGCTAGGCAACCCTTGCCGCCCCTAAAAACTGCCCACTCGCGACCATAGCCAGAGTTGTGGCTGAGGATGCAGTGGTTGTCATGATTGTATTACTTTGTGTCCAGGAAGCCACAACATAACCTCCTCCTTCACTGAGCTACGCAGCTGTGTACCTTGGGTTCACAGCAAGTGGGATCTACCACCTCATCTGCCCTGCTCTCACACTCCTCCCAGAGTCCCCCTTCTCCTCTTCCTGCCCCGACACCACAGTCTAGTCTGCATGTATCTCTGGTATCCGAGTCTCATCAGGATCACCTCTACCCCCGGTGGTTAACATCTGGTGACGAGGGTCTGGAGTCTACTCAGAATCCACTTTGTCCAGACCAACCATGAATAGATATGAGCATCGGTGCACACACTCCTCTGGATTGTGAATATTTGGAGCAGACTTCTGATGCCCATGGAATAGGACATATGAACAGCTCTTTAAAATGGCCCATTTGTGGTTCCCCAGTTAGTTTGGCATATGGAAATTTGTGACATGGGTGACTGGGGTCCCACCTCTGAGGATTGTTTGTGTTGTTGAGGAGAGACTTCAGCACATGCTCTTTCTGGCCCTCATCTACAAGGCATACCGCTGTATGGCTGCCAAAGAAAGTTAGCAGTGCAGCCTGACCAGTCACAGATGTTGGCAGTGGTCTTTGGATAGGACGACAGTTTGTGCAGTTGAGCTTTCTTTAAGATTAGCACCTAACCCACATACAAGCCTTTTTTCCCACCACGACCTTGCTTCCCCCTCCCCCACTCATGTTGTATGTACCGTTCCCCTCTTGTAACCTGCTTTCACAATTTTAGACCCACACCTGTCACTAAATGAGCAATTACTGCTTATTTTCTTCGATCGTGTGCTTGAACAACACTTGTGCGTTATGATTTTTAAGAGGAAATGTGGCCTTCTGATATCTCCCAGAAAGTTATCACAAATTATTTGGTTTCGCAAATGGGGCCTCGAGACTGCAACAGTTTTAGCATAATCTAGTTAGGGTCCTGTGTGAAGTGATCTCCCAACATCTGATTTAGACACACCCCTCACTAATCATACAGCACCACTATCTTCGCCAAAGCCACAACAAAAGCATTTGTGGAAATTATTATTATTTATATAACACCATTGATTCCATGGTGCTTTACATGAGAAGTGGTTACATACACGTTACAGATATCACTTACAGTAAACAAACTAACAATGACAGACTGATACAGAGGGGCGAGGACCCTGCCCTTGCGGGCTTACATTCTACAGGATTATGGGGAAGCAGACAGTAGGTTGAGGGTTGCAGGGGCTCCGGTGTTGGTGAGGCGGTAGCTTCAGTAGTGGTGAGGAGGCAGCGGGGTCAGTGCAGGCTGTAGGCTTTCCTGAAGAGGTGGGTTTTCAGGTTCCGTCTGAAGGATCCGAATGTGTTTGATAGTCGGATGTGTTGGGGCAAAGAATTCCAGAGGATGTTGGATATTCAGGAGAAGTCTTGGAGGCGGTTGGATGAGGAGCGAATAAATGTGGAGGAGAGTAGGAGGTCTTGGAAGGACCGGAGATCACAGAGGGAAGATATCGGGAGATTAGTTCAGCGATATATGGAGGAGACAGGTTATGGATGGCTTTGTAGGTCAGTGTTAGTAAATTTGAACTGAATACGCTGAGGGAATGGGATCCAGTGAAGAGATTTGCAGAGGAGTAGCGAGGAGAGAGATGGATTAGTCAGGCAGCAGAGTTAAGGAAGGACTGGAGAGGTGCAAGGGCGTTAACAGGGAGGCCGCAGAAAAGGATGTTGCAGTAGTCAAAGCGGGAGTTGATGAGGGCGTGCACAAGCATTTTAGTAGACCGACTGTTGAGGAAATGATGGATTCTGGATATTTTTGAGCTGGAGGCGACAGGAGATGGAAAGAGCTTGGATGTGCGGTTTGAAGGACAGGGCAGAGTCGAAGGCTACTCCAAGGCAGCGGACTTCCGGTACGGGGGAAAGCATGATGTCATTGATTGCGATAGGTCAGGTAAGGAAGATCTATGGGATGGAGGAAAGATGATGAGTTTTGACATTTACCGGTAGCTGCTGCATTTCCCACCCTAGGCTTATACTCGAGTCATTAAGTTTTCCCAGTTTTTTGTGGCAAAATTAGGGGGGGGGGGGGGGGTCGGCTTATACTCAAGTATATATATGGTACATTTAACACCAAAATTTTGCTTTAACCCCATATTTTACCTTTTCACACTGGGAAATAAATACCTTTTTTTGCTTAACTATATAATTATATGGCACCAAAATGTGTCACTTTCAGCTGAATGTGGCAACATTACAGTTTGCTGCGAGACTTGGGAGGGATGGAACACCATTTGCCTCCAGGAGTGGATTTTCAGACTCCATACACAGAGCCCCCAATTGCTAGAAGAGCAGAATTTCCCCCCTCCCCCAAAATGACCCCATTTTGGAAATTATACCCCTTTGCCATATTTACAGAAGTAGTGATTAGTTAACTCTGTTTGCGTTTTCCCAGAACAAAGAAGCAGTGGATTTTGGAGTGAAAATGTGTAAACCTGCTGTTGACCAGCAAGTTGTAGTCACTAGTACGTTGTAGTGCCTGTATTGCTCAGTTCATTCCCGTAAACGAGACTGGCTACTCATTGCTACAAAAAAAAAAAAAAAAAAAAGTAAATGTGGTTTAGTCACACTGGGGCTCAGAAGGGATGGGGCCATTTGGCTTTGGGCTGCAGAAGGCGCTCGATTTCTTTTGAAGTACTTTTCCTGAGCCTTTGTACTACGAGTAACATGGAAACCCCCTATAATTTCCATTAACAGATGACAGACCTAACTTGCTTTTTTGTAGATGGAGTTGAAGATTTCGTTGGAACACATTTATCCGACACTACACTGAGCACTTACACCGGCATTTCCATCTAAATCTGAGTGATGTGATACAGATGAAATACCTAAGGGATCCATTCACTATGAGTCAGAAGAGATAGTCTTAGTTACTCACCGGTTAACGGTGTTTTTCGGAGTCCATGACAGCACTACGGAGAGAGGGGATCCGCCCTTCAGGAACAGGAAACCTACAGATATATAAGGGCGGCACCTCTCCCCACGCATCAGTTGGTTTACAGAGCACAAGAGGACCACCAAGGTTAATAGCATACAAAATAAACAATAATACAATATTAACTATTCACTACCCGTGAATTATATATAAGTAAAGGAAGAGGTGTACACCCAGAACTTAAGAAGACGGGAGGGTATGTACAGGTGCTGTCATGGACTCCGAAAAACACCGTTAACCGGTGAGTAACTAAGACTTTATTCGGTCGTCCATGACAGCACTACGGAGAGAATTACAGAGAGTAACTAACTAGGGAGGGACTACAGCTTGCAGCACCCTTACACCAAAAGAGAGGTCAGATGAGGCACCCAGGTTCAATCTATAATGGTTATAGAAAGTGTTTGGAGAAGACCAAGTAGCAGCCTTACAAATCTGGTCGATCGACACCTCCAATCTTTCCGCCCACGAAGCCGCCATAGCTCTAGTGGAATGCGCTTTAAGACCTTCAGGCGCCGGCTTGCCCTTTGAGATATAAGCCAGCGAGATAGCCTCCCTGATCCATCTAGCTAGAGTAGACTTCGATGCTCTATGCCCTTTCCTACTACCCTGATAGGACACGAATAGGGCATTATCTAACTTCCAGGGATCAGTTACCGCTAGATACTGCAGGATACATCTTCTTACATCTAAAGTGTGTAACTTCCTTTCCTTATCGTTAGTAGGATTGGGGAGGAAAGATGGAAGAACTATTTCCTGTGTTCTGTGGAAACTGGACACTACCTTAGGAAGATATGCTGGATCAGGGGACAGTATCACTCTATCATCCCTAAGCTGCATGTAAGGGGGAACCCTGGATAATGCTTGTATGTCACCTATCCTACGCGCCGATGTTATGGCCACCAGGAAGGCTACTTTAAGGGATAGATGTTTAATAGAGGCTGAAGTAATTGGCTCAAATGGGGCCTCTGTCATGGCTGAGAGGACTAGGTTCAGGTCCCATGGCATGACTCTATTCTTCACAATTGGCCTAGACCGTTTTGTTGCCCTGATGAATCTGCTGATCCAGTGATTCTCAGCGATGTTGCAGCCAAAGAGGGCCCCCAAGGCTGATACCTGCACCTTAAGAGTATTTGGGGATAACCCCATATCTAACCCCCTTTGTAAGAACTCCAAGATCTGGTCTATTGGTATTGACTGACCAGCTATTACCCCCGAGTTCTGAAGAAATCTCTTCCAGATTCTGACATAGATTTTTGTGGTTATCACTTTCCTGCTTTTCAGCAGTGTGTTAATGAGGGCCGGTGAGAACCCCCTATCTTTTAGTAGCGCCCGCTCAAAATCCACGCCGTCAGATGAAGGCCAACCGCTCGAGGATGGTAGACTGGACCCTGGGATAGGAGATCCGGAATGTCTGGCAAGACCCATGGATCGGACATAGACATAGCCCTCAGGCATGGAAACCACGTCCTTCTGGGCCAGAAGGGGGCAATTAATACTACTGTGGCTTTGTCCTTCCTGATTTTCCTCACCACCAGAGGAAGTAGAGACAGGGGAGGAAAGGCGTAGGCTAGCCTGAAGTTCCAGTCTATGAGGAGGGCGTCTACTGACAGGGGATTTTCTCTGGGGTTCAGAGAGCAGAATTGTGCCACTTTCCTGTTTTCTTTTGTGGCAAACAGGTCTACCTCTGGTTGTCCCCACCTTTCCACGATAAGGTCGAAGATGGTGCCGTTCAGGGACCACTCTCCCTGCCTTAATGTGTTGCGACTTAAGAAATCCGCTGTAGTGTTTTCTGCCCCCTTTATGTGTAGAGCCGTCAACGAGAGAAGATGTTGCTCTGCTAGATGAAACAGACGATCTGCTACACACATCAGGGATCTGGAACGAGTCCCGCCTTGGTGATTTATGTATGCCACGGTGACTCGATTGTCCGAGAATACTCGCACGTGGTGGCCCTGTAGACAGACAAGGAGTGTTTTAACCGCCTGCTCCACAGCCGTCAACTCCTTTAGATTGGAAGACATCTCTATCTGATTACAATCCCACAGCCCCTGGACCAATGTATCCCCCATGTGAGCCCCCCACCCAGAAGGGCTAGCGTCCGAGGTGACCACGCGAGTTATATTATATTCCCAGGGGACCCCTGTGGACAGATTCTCTTGGTCCAACCACCAACCGAGGGATACAATAGCGTCTTGGGATAGGGTCAGCAGACTTTCTAGACACCCCCCCCAACCTTTTTTGATGCAACAGCACCTCGCCCTGAAGTATCCTCGTATGATACTGAGCCCATCGGACTGCTGGAATACAGGACGAGAGAGAGCCTAGCAGAGACATGGCTTTTCGTAGGGACATGGTGGGGTTTTTAGAGGTATTCAGCACTTGAAGGTGCAGGCGATCAATTTTTTCTTGAGGCAAACGGCATTCCCGAACCTGGGAATCCAGGGTCAGGCCCAAAAATCGCTGCACCGTCATGGGCTGTAACCGTGATTTTTTAATGTTTAGCATCCACCCCAGACGCTCTAGAGCCGACATCACTTTATGTAACTGTTCCAGACAGTGATCCGCCGTTTTACCTACGATAAGGAGATCGTCCAGGTAGGGGATTATTAGAATGTTGGACTCATGCAGGTGCGCCATAACTTCCGCCATTACTTTGGTAAATACCCGAGGGGCGACCGAAATCCCAAAGGGAAGGGCCCTATACTGGAAGTGTTTTACTACCCCATCCAACCGTACCGCCACCCTCAGGTATCGTTGGTGACCTGCATAAATAGGGATATGGTAATAGGCGTCCTTCAAATCCAATACTACCATAAAGCAGTTTTTAAACAGCAGTTTTATTGCGGTGTTTATAGTTTCCATTTTAAATGGTTGCACGGTCAGAAATTTATTCAGTGCTCTAAGGTTAATGATTGTTCTGAAGGAGCCGTCTGGTTTACTTATCAGGAATAGAGGAGAGTAGAATCCACTACCCTGTTCTCCTTCCGGAACCTCAGATAGGACATTTTTATTGAGCAGATCGTGAACTTCCGCTTCCAGGGCTGCCTGTTCTGCTGGAGAGGATCTGAGAGGGGTGATTCTGAAGAAGTTCTGAGGGATAGAGGAGAATTCTAGCCGCAGACCCGTAGCTACCAACCCCAAAATCCAATCACTGCTGGAGATCTTGGACCAGGCCGGGTAGAAGGCAGATAGTCTACCTCCCACCGGGGCGACTAGTCATTGGGGTGGTTTTTTGATTTCACGGGGTGGCTCCTGACGTGCTCCACCAAACATGAACCCCGTACCTCTCTTTTTTTCGTCCCATCTGCTCTGATCTCTGGCCGGTCTCTTCCGAAAGAATCTTTTCCCTGCGAAGGGGCGCCTGTAAGAGGTAGTTGGAAGATTAGGAAACTTCTTTTCACCTCCGGCTTTCTCTAGTAGCTCATCTAGGACTGGCCCAAACAGGTATTCCCCTTCGCATGGGATAGAGCACAGACGGGATCTGGATTGAAGGTCACCCGGCCAACATTTCAGCCATAGGGCCCTCCGCGCTGCGTTCGATAATCCTGCCGCTCTAGCCGCCATTCTTGCTGAATCCGCAGAAGCGTCTGCGAGAAAGGCAGCGGCATTTTGGATTGTTGGCAGGAATTTCAGCATGGAATCTCTGGAAACACCTTCTTCTAATTTAGACCCTAGCTGATCCAGCCAGACCATCATCGATCTGGCTGCGCATGTCGCAGCCACAGCAGGTCTCAAGGCACCAGCCGACACCACCTCTACAGCTCTTGCAATTTTTGTGTAGCTGCCTAACCCCTGATGAACCCCTGTCATCCCCAAATGGGGGGGAAACGCGTCGGGCATTACCTGGGGACGTATTGACAGACTATGGTCAGGATGACATCCATTTTCCCACATGGACTTCTGGGTCTAATTGGAAAGGGCATAATACACCTCAACAAATAGATGAGTATAGCGGTTACATATCTTTATGCATACTGTCTATGTGGTAAAAACGATTGTGTTCAAGTAACCTGAGGATTGTAAAAGAGGTGTATATACATGCTAAAACTACTTGCCTACTATGGCTTTCCATTTATTACCTGGTGGATCCATGTTTTTAGGAGTATCTGTCTTATCATGATAAATGACATGCTGCCTTGTTACTGGTATAAAAATATTACACATTGATGCGGATCCAGTGTTTTTGCTGAAAGATTATCTGGTGGCATTGAGCATTTATTTTTTGCTGAATATTATGATGATTTGGGAGTAGTGTGACTAATACACATTTTTTGTCATCTCACATATCCTGTCTATTTTTGCATTTTTTGCTGGTCAGATTGATCCAATTTGGACAAGATACATCTTTACACTCCGCTATACCCAGTTATTTGTAAGGGTATTTATTGTGGTGGTATATATTGTTATGTGACATCTACCATATATATGACACCCACCATATATTGCTGTATAGAACTGTTATAGCAATTTATTTTTCTTTTTTTAATTTTTTTTATATTTCATTTTTCCATTTTTTTGTGTTTTTTCACGGGTATCGGAGGTGTATGTGGGACATTATCTTCTGTCTATCCTTATTATAGGGACTGTGAGGGACCCTAGGGTCAGCCGCCGAGGAGTGGGGGCGCCTACCGCAGAAAATTAGGGTGCCAACCTCCACTGGTAGGTAGCTGACAGTATAGGATTGTACTTTAGGGCTCACTAGGCTTTCTGGTATTCAGGCCTTTTTAGGGATTTAAAAAGGGTGAGCCGCCGAGGAGTGGGGGCGCCAATCGCCGTTTATTAGGGTGCCAACCTCCACTGACAGGCAGGATTTATTGTAGTCCTTTATAGGGTTCTTTAGGTACACTGTGTACTTTTTTTTATATATGATATATAAAGTCTTTTATTTTTAAATACTACGATTAAAAGTTATTTTTTAGGGATCCTTGTTTTTTCTGTTTTGGTTTTCTACCAGCCGACATTTCCCAAGTCCCTTTCAGGAACGAGTCCGCCTTTTTATCCAGAGGATCTTTTAGGGAAGCCATGTCATCAGAGGGGATAGATGATTTCTTAGATGCCTTAGACACTGCTGCGTCTAATTTTGGCGCCTTATCCCAGGTGTTCACCATGGGGTCCTCAAAGGGGTACCTTCGTTTAAAGGCCGGTGGAAAATACGTACGCTACTCACCTGGTAGCAGTGTTTTTTCAGGAGCCATGACCGCACAACGAGAGAGGGGATCCGCCCTTCAGGGACAGGAAACCTCAGACATAAAAAGGGCGGCACCTCACTCCCCCGCCAGTTGGTTTACAGAGTATGAAAGGACCTTCTAGGTTAGTAGCACATAGACAATATTAATATATGGTACAATTCACCCAGTGACTAAACTTAGGAATTAACTAAAGGAAGTGTTGAACCCATAAACAAAGAGGGTAGGGAATATAAGGGTGCTGTCATGGCTCCTGAAAAAACACTGCTACCAGGTGAGTAGCGTACGTATTTATTCAGTCGCCATGACAGCACAACGAGAGACTTTCAGAGAAGTGAAAAAAGTGACTAGGGAGGGATAACCGCCTCCAGCACCCTTCTCCCAAACGTGAGGTCGGAGGAGCCACCTAGATCTAACCTATAGTGTCTAAGAAAGGTGGATGGAGAAGACCATGTGGCCGCCTTACAGATGTCTTCAATCGACACTTCTGCCCTCAGCCCAAGATGTGGCTACCGCACGAGTGGAGTGTGCCTTTATGCCTTCTGGAATTTCCACGCCACCTGCGGTATAAGCAAGAAATATGGCCTCCCTAATCCATCTGGCTAGCGTATTCTTTGATACCCTAAGCCCCTTCCTAACTCCCTGGTAGGATAAAAATAAGGAATGATCTTTTTTCCAGGCGTCTGTTACTGCAATATATCTGAGAAGGCATCTACGCATGTCCAAACAATGAAATCTCTGTTCTTTATTGTTAGAGGGATTAGGACAAAATGAAGGCAAGATTACCTCCTGGGACCTATGAAATTTTGACGCGACCTTTGGAAGATAAAGAGGGTCAGGCCTCATCACCACTCTATCTTCCGTAATTTGTATATACGGACGCTGCCTGGACAATGCTTGCAGATCACTAACCCTTCTTGCCGATGTGAGGGCAACTAAGAGGGCTGTTTTGACAGACAGGATCTTGATCGGGACAGAGTCAATGGGCTCGAACGGAGCTTGTGTTAGAGCCGAGAGCACAAGATTTAGGTCCCATGGAACTATTCTGTTTAATAACCGGCCTGGATCTGGTGACCGCTTTGAAAAACCTTGTTATCCAGTGATTACTAGCTATGTTGGAATTATATAGTGCCCCTAGAGCCGAAACCTGAACTCTAAAGGGTGCTGGTGGCTAAGCCTAAATCTAGGCCCTTCTGTAGAAATTCTAGGATCTGAGTAATATCAGGTTTCTGATCGATCTGTGCTCCTGAGCTTGATAGGAACTTCCTCCATATCCTAACATAAATGCTAGTCGTGGAGGCTTTCCTACTCTTAAGCAGCGTATTTACAAGGTTCTGAGAGAATCCCTTCTTTTTCAGAAGTGACCTCTCAAGTTCCACGCTGTCAGATGTAAGTTGGCTACTCGTGGATGCAAAACTGGACCCTGGGAGAGGAGGTCTGGAATTTCTGGGAGAATCCATGGTTGGGAAATGGACATGCTTCTTAACCATGGGAACCAAGACCTTCTGGGCCAGAATGGAGCTATTAATATAACTCGGGCTTTGTCTTCCCGAATCTTCCTCAGAACTAAAGGAATTAGATTCAGAGGGGGAAACGCATAGGCGAGACTGAAGTTCCAGGAGATCAGAAGAGCGTCGATTGCGTACGGGTTGTCTCTTGGGTCTAGGGAACAGAATTGATGGAGCTTCTTGTTTCCTCGACTGGCAAACAGATCTATTTCTGGACATCCCCACAACCGTACGATCTGATTGAAGACAGCCGGTTTTAGAGACCAATCCCCTTGTTTGAGCTCGTTGCGGCTTAAGTAATCGGCCATGGTATTTAGTTTCCCCTTTATATGAAGGGCCGTAAGGGAGAGTAGGTGATTTTCGGCCATCTGAAAAATACGATTTGTAACGTTCATTAATGACGTAGACCGTGTGCCTCCTTGGCGGTTCACATAAGCAACGGTCACCTGGTTGTCAGAGAGTATTCTAACATGTCTACCCTGTAGAGGTACAAGAAACCTATCCAAGGCGCGTTCCACCGCCATCAATTCTTTCAGATTGGAAGACGAGTCCTGCTCAGATCGGGACCATAGACCCTGAACGTAATTATTTTCCCAATGTGCTCCCCACCCCGTGGGACTAGCATCAGTTGTTATTACTCGTGATATATGATATGTCCAAGGTACCCCTTTACGCAGATTAGGGATGTGCGTCCACCACCTTAGTGAAACCGTGGCCTCTACGGATAGAGAGAATTTCTTATCTAGTTTGGCGCCTAGTCGCCGAAAATTACGTAGGACATCCCACTGAAGAGACCTAGAGTGAAACTGTGCCCACATCACCGCCGGAAAACAAGAAGTAAGTGACCCCAAAAGAGACATAGCACTTCTTAAGGAGACTACGGGATTTTTAATTGCTCTAGAGGCCAGCCGGTGGATAGCATCAACTTTTGAGTCTGGCAGGCGACATTCCTGCTGAGCTGAATCTACAATAAGACCCAAAAACTGCTGTGATGTGGAGGGTTGAAGACGCGATTTTTTAAGATTGACAATCCAACCTAAGTTACGAAGTGCTACCATCACTTTCTCTAACTGCTCTTTACAGTGTAACTCTGAATGCCCCACGATCAGTAAGTCATCCAAGTAAGGAATTATCAGTAAGTTTTGCTCATGAAGGTGTGCCATAACCTCTACCATAACCTTAGTAAAGACCCGGGGTGCGACTGCAACACCAAAGGGGAGTGCCTGATATTGGAAGTGCTCCACTGTGCCGGCAAGAGAAATCGCCACCCTGAGAAAACGCTGGTGATCTGCATGTATCGGAACATGGTAATAGGCGTCTTTTAGATCTAAGACCACCATGAAGCACTTGTGAAAAAGAAGCTTTATTGCCGTTTTCACAGATTCCATTTTGAAGGATGGGATTAGCAAGAATTCATTCAGGCCTCTCAGATTAATAATGGTACGGTATGACCCATCTGGCTTCTTTACCAAGAATAACGGGGAATAGAACCCCCTACCTCGCTCTTCTGTGGGTACCCGAATAAGAACCCCCTTTTGTCTGAGATCCTGAACTTCTGACTCCAACGCCAACTGTTCTGCAGGAGAAGAACGGATAGGAGTTAGTTTAAATTTGTCCTGAGGGATCTGATGAAACTGGAACTTTAATCCCTCTTTAATGATACTGAGTATCCATGGACTGTTGGTGATCCTCAACCAGGCTGGGTAGAAAGCTAAAAGCCTACCGCCCACCTGGACCGCTAGTCATTGAGTTTTCTTCGAGTCCCGAGGGGTGTTAAACATATACCCCCTACCTCTTCTTCTGCTGCTGCTGTAATATTTGGATGAATCTCTATTTGGTTCTCTATCAGATCTGCGGCGATAAGACCATCCCCTGCTGTAGTCACGCCTATAAAAAGGTTTTCTTAATAGAGGGAACCGCTTCTTAGAGTCGCCCGCCTTCTCAAGCAGCTCATCAAGTACCGGACCGAACAGATGAACTCCTTCACAGGGGATGCCGCATAGCCTTGACCTAGCTTGTAAATCACCTGGCCAACATTTAATCCAAAGTGCTCTGCGGGCTGCGTTGGATAAGGCTGAAGATCTTGCGGCCAGCCTGACCGAATCCGCTGATGCATCCGAAAGGAAGGCTGCAGCATCTTGGATCATGGGCATAGATGATAGGATTTCACTTCTAGGAACTTTATCCTTAAGTTGATCTTCCAGGTGGCCTAGCCACACCATCAAGGACCGAGCTGTGCAAGTAGCCGCCACTGCCGGTCTCAGGGATCCCGCAGAAGTCTCCCAAGCGCCTTTAAGGAACACATCAGCCTTTCTATCGAGCGGGTCCTTTAAGTTACCTAAATCTTCAAATGGAAGAGAAGACTTTTTGCATGCTTTGGCCACTGCTGCGTCTAACTTCGGGACTTTGTCCCAAGAAGCTGAAGCTTCTTCCTCGAACGGGTATCTTCTCTTAAATGCTGGCGGAAGTGACCCCTTTCTTTCGGGCTTCTTCCACTCCTTCAAAATCAGAGACTTGATTTTCTCCACTACAGGAAAAACCCTTCGGGATTTACGGTCTATGCCCCTGAACATAATGTCCTGAATGGAGCATTCTGGCTGAGTCTCTTCAATCCCCATGGTGTTGTTGACAGCTTTCACCAGATGATTAATCCTATCTAATGATAGACATGTTCGGCTAGACTCTACGTCCTCTGAAGATGAAGATGATGGATGAGAATCCGAGCTCACACTATCGGAATCCATCTCTGATACAGGGGATGAACCTAGTATTCTCTTCTTGGATTGTTTCTTATGAGAACTGGATTTTAAGGAGTCCCTGATCTCCTGTCTGACCATGTCCCTAAGGGTAGACGTCAGGTCAGGGGCCTCCTCCTCTATTAAGTGCTGTATGCAGGATCTGCACAGCTTCTTTTTATGCCCATCTGGGAGAGGCTCTGTACAAACGGCACACTCCCTATGTTTAGCTTTGGAAGCACATTTTTTCCCCTAAATAAGGAGAGAGGGAATACAAGGAGGGACACCAATCAGAAAGCGTACTTTCACGTAGCTCACTTACCCATCCTTGAAGTAAACGGTACCGTGATCGGGGTGTCCTCTTTGGCCGGAGAATTCCTACGGCCCGAGGATTTGGTGGACCTCTGAGCAGCTTTAGCTCCACCAGCACGACTACTGCCACTGGAACGCCGCTGGGAGCTTCTCTGAGACTTTCCCGTTTGTGGCTGCTCCAAAGGCTGCTGCTGTTCACCGCACAGCTGCGGAGTTCCCTCCGGTGACTCCATTAGGAAATGGACAGGAACCAGGATGGGCATCTGTGCGGCTCTTAAATACATCCCCCTGGGTACCACCCCCGGATGGGGGTCAGCAGGGCTTCCTCCAGGTGTCAACGATCGGTATTAACTACTGATAGGCTCTGGCCACTGCACGCCGTGCCCCACGCTGAGCGCCGAACTCCCTGCGGCCAGTATCCTCCCCCTGCCCCTGGGCGCCGCCATTAGCCGGCGAAAGAACGCTACCGCGCATGCGCGGCCGCGCCACCGCCCGGCGCCGCTCGCTGCGTCATCCGGACACGCCCCTTCCGGTCACAGCCGCGGCGCCGAGGGCAGACACGCCGAACAGAGGACGGCAGCGTCCTCCGGCCAAGACGGACCACCAAGGCAGGAGTGGACAGACCCCAGAGGCCACGTAGACACGGCGGCGTATACTCACAAGGTAATGTGACACCTAGAAGCTAACCCCTTGGGGTTGCTTCCTCCTGCTCTCACCGACACTAACAGTCCCCCTGCCGTGTGGTGCTACCGGCCTCCTGACTAGGCCGAGGCAGGGGACCCCCGCTACCTGATCCGGCCTGTCAGGAGTGGGAAGACTTCTTTCTTCAACCTTCTTCAAAAAAGGTCTGCCTGAAGAGGTTCCACTGTCAGGGACAGGAAACCAACTGGCGGGGGAGTGAGGTGCCGCCCTTTTTATGTCTGAGGTTTCCTGTCCCTGAAGGGCGGATCCCCTTTCTCGTTGTGCTGTCATGGCGACTGAATAAAGAGCCTTTTTTCTCCGGCTTCTTCCATTCTCGTTTAATGAGGTTCTGCACCTTGTCGTTAAGCGGAAAAGACCTTCGTTTTTTAGGGTCTAGACCGCCAAACATTAGGTCCTGTGTTGAACGCTCTGGCCTTTCGTCCGCCACCCCCATAGTGGATCTAACTGATCTAATTAGTTTGTCCATTTGGTCCAACGGGAAACAGAAACGATTAGACTCTTCTTCTGAAGAGGACGCTGAGGAGACAGAGGCGTCTGAATCAATCTCCCTACTTGGGCCAGCGGACGAATCTGAATTTGAGGCGCTAGGCTCCCTTCTTCTCTTGGAAGGCTCTGCCCGGGATAGGGATTTCAGGGAATCCTTCACCTCCTTCCTGATAATCTCCCTAAGATTTGAAGTGAAATCGGGAGACTCCTCCGCCACCTATGGGAGCGGAGAAAAGGCTATGTCACTTATCCAGTGCTACCGCTATATAGTATCCTATTTAACTATTTCCTACCGTCTGCCGCACACACGACTGACAAAGTCTTTTAGGGTAGGCGTCTGGCAAAGGGCAAGCGCATAGCGCGCACTCCTTGTTTTTTGATTTACCAGCGCTTTTTTTCCCCTACGGAAATAAACATAGGAAAAGACTGCATCAGGGTACATTCACGAAGATCTCTTACCCAGGCAGTAGCGGTAGGTACCGGTTCACTGGGGGGGGTCGGTCCAGATCCTTCTGTCTTGATCTGCGACTGGCCTGATTGCTGCGTCCGTGGGTCTTCTGCTGGGGGTTTGCAAGGGTCTCTGAGGATCTGTCCTGCTCCTGCTCCAGCAGACCAACGGCAGCTTCTGGCACCTCCATAGCTGCAGATGGCCATAAGCAGCTCTGCAGCAATCTTGATTAGCTATATATAGCCTTCCCCCGCCGGAACATGTGCAGGTGCATATGGTCAGTAATTACTCTCCCCCCTGCACCTGACCCTGCTCCATCCTCCCCCGCCCCTGAGCGCTCCCCCCCCTCCGCTCCCATCACAAGCAGGACGCGGTGCTTTCAGCTGAAGCCGGCCGGCGTCCGACTTCCGGCTCCGGCTCCGCCCCCTCACTTCCGGAACCGGCTAGAGCGGTGAGCGACGCTCCTGGAAGCCGGGGACGGCGTCGCCGGATCCTCCAGCCGCACGCCGCCATACCGACGCCCACGTGGCCCCAGCAGTGCGGCGATCGCGGCGGAAGCCGGCACCCGAATCCGCCCCGATCCCAGAGGAGTGCGGAGGGCGTTGCCGGAGCCTGCGCCGCCCGGATGGGACCCGAGGTAGGGAGTCAGGGCACGAGAGCAAACGGAGCCCGGGGGGGGGAAGGGGGGGGGAACATACTCACCTTCTGACCGCAGAGACAGCCTCCTCTGGACGCCGCTCGCCTCTGCACCGCTCACTGACGTGGAGCCCTACCCGGGCCCACTGTGGCGCTTCCAGGGACCCGCACTGCCCGAGGTAGGAGACCCCCTCGCTACCTGGGTCGGACAGCCGGCCTGGGTGCTTGATAGGAGAAACTGAAGAAAATCTGTAGGGAATCCTGTCCTCCAGGAACAGGAAACCAACTGATGCGTGGGGAGAGGTGCCGCCCTTATATATCTGTAGGTTTCCTGTTCCTGAAGGGCGGATCCCCTCTCTCCGTAGTGCTGTCATGGACGACCGAATAAAGGGTATGTTTTCACGTTCAGTAAACGCTGTGTACATCCATAGCATTCAGATGTTACAGCATAGTGGAGGGGGATTTCAAGAAATCCCATCTCTCCTTGTGTAAATGGACATGTGGTGCATCTTTCCAGACCGCAGCATGTCTGTTGGAGACGCTCAGTCTCCACAGCGTAAATTTCCCATAGACTATTACATGTGGTAAAACTGCATTATCTTTATAGTCACATGCATAGTAAGTGTGGAAATGCAGCTTACTACGCATGTGTACCAATTTAAATTATGTATTACCTTGTTTCAGCCGGAAGTTCACATATACTGCAGTTCTTGCGATGAGATCAGCGGACCATGAGAACTGCCGTGCACATGACCTCCGGGGGTTCTCTGGTCACTAGCAAAGTTCCTGGTCAGCTGATCCTGAGAACTGCAGTACAGGTGACCTACTGGAGACCAAGTTATCTCCAGTGGTCGTCTACAAGCTCTGCGGTGTCTGGATGTCAGGCTAGATGGTGGCATAGTGCCACTGCTCAGCCAAAGGCATCCAGATGTAGCAGAGCTGGACTAATCATAGGACACTAATTGGACTATGTCGGACAGGGAGTATTCTGTTAGTTTATTATTTTATTTTTGTTGCAGGAGAAAGGGTGTCTGGGATTAGGCAATGCAGCATGTATGGTAAATAATTAAATGACTATTCTTGTTGTGCGTCTTTATTGACCATATAACTATAGGATTAGTAATGGATAGGTGTCTTCTAGACTTCTCTCCATTATTAATCTGTGGGCTTGATGTCACCAGACAATACAAAAGGTGACATCAACCCCACAAATATTACCTCACTTACCACTACAGGGCAAGTAGGAAGAGCCAGGTAAAGTGCCACAATTGGCTCATCTTTGGATGTGCCAATTGTGGGGCAGCTGCAGGCTGCCATTTTTAGGCTGGTGATTGCCAAAATCCATTAGCCTCACCAGCCTGAGAATAACAGGCCGCAGCAGGCTTTTTTTTCCTTGGCTGGTTAACAAAAATAGGGGACCCATGCGGTTTTGTTTTTTTTGGAGGGGTATCCCACTATTTTTGCCAACCATCCAAGGTAAGCAGACTGCTGCAACCTGGTATTATCAGGCTGTAAGGTTCATGGATATTGGATCCATACTAGTGTGAAATACCAGCCCCAGTAGTCTCCTTTACTCTGGCTGGTTAACAAATATGGGGTGACATTTTTTGTTTTTGTTTTTTTTTTTTTTATTACTACAAAGGAGGGGACCTCTGCCTTCCTCCACTTCCTGTGTCATGCATGCCCAGCTGTGCTACAAGATACACCATTATGTAAATTTGTACACCTGCGTTTTATGCTGTATTCAGCACTTAATACACATGTGACTAGGAAGATAATGTCGTTTTACTGCATCTAATGAAGGTGTATGGGTAATTTATGCAGTGGAGACTGAGCATCTCAACTACATAAAATTACATGCTGCGGTCTGGAAAGATGCTCCAGATGTCCATGTGAGCATCGGTGCACACAATGGACATGGGATTTCTTGAAATCCCATCCACTATGCTGTGCACTGCAGGTTTGACATTGCAGATGTATGCATCTTCCAACCTGCAGCGTTTACAGACTAGGAACATATCCCAATATATATCTGCAAACAGGAAAATCACTCAATTAGCTTTATTTCAAGTGAAAAAAAAATAAAAATATGCAGGTGTCCTGCCAGTGACCTCAGGTGCAGATATCACCCATGCAAAAACCTGAGCAAATAATGAGTCCAAAGTTAGGGTATGTTTCACTGTCCGGAATGGCTGTCTGGCCTCTGATCAGTGGTGTTTTTCTTAAGTGCGCAAGCCTGTGGTAGACCATGCTTTTATGCTTGTCTAAAAAAGGATGGCTACCGCCAGATCATAGGCCAGATGAAATCCACAGTGCCTCATTATTGGGAATCTTCCGCCAAGGTTCCATTTGAACCACATTTCAGAGATTTACACAGAAACCTTGGTGCAAGTGCTCAGCACAGAGCTCAGGATAAATGTGTGCCGAGCCTTACCGTGATCTTTGGGAGGCAGAATGAACAAATCAAATAGCATGTGAGGAATTGGATTTATTTTGTACACTGTTCCTTGTGCAGTGTAAGTGACTGTTCTCAGGGTAGTTCAACTACAGCAATTATATATAATATATACACAGTGCAGGCCAAAAGTTTGGACACCTCTTTTAAAGATTTCTGTATTTACATGACTATGAAAATCGTAAATTCACACTGAAGGCATCAAAACTATGAATTAACACATGTGGAATTATATACTTAACCAAAAAGTGTGAAACAGCTGAAATTATGTCTTATATTCTAGGTTCTTCAAAGTAGCCACCTTTTGCTTTGATGACTGCTTTGCACACTCTTGGCATTCTCTTGATGAGCTTCAAGAGGTAGTCACCGGGAATGGTTTTCACTTCACAGGTGTGCCCTGTCAGGTTTAATAAGTGGGATTTCTTGCCTTAAATGATGGTCCAAACCCCATTTATGTGTTGTGCAAGTCTGATAGATACACAGCAGATAGTCCTACTGAATAGACTGTTGGAATTTGTATTGTGGCAAGAAAAAAAAAAAAAAAGCAGCCAAGTAAAGAAAAACGAGTGGCCATCATTACTTTAAGAAATGAAGGTCAGTCAGTCTGAAAAATTGAGAAAACATTGAAAGTAGTTGCAAAAACCATCAAGCGCTACAAAGAAACTGGCTCACATGAGGACCGCTCCAGGAAAGGAAGACCAAGAGTCACCTCTGCTTCTGAGGATAAGTTTATCTGAGTCACCAGCCTCAGAAATTGTAGGTTAACAGCAGCTTAGATTAGAGACCAGGTCAATGCCACACAGAGTTCTAGCAGCAGACACATCTCTACAACAACTGTTAAGAGGAGACATTGTGCAGCAGGCCTTCATGGTAAGATAGCTGCTAGGAAACCACTGCTAAGGGCAGGCAACAAGCCTTGTCCATTCCTTGTGTTCTTTAGCCCAAACATTTGACCAGTGGAAATCTGTGCTTTGGTCTGATGAGTCCAACTTTAAGAGCTTTGGTTCCAACCACCGTGTCTTTGTGCGACGCAGAAAAGGTGAACGGATGGACTCTACATGCCTGGTTCCCACCGTGAAGCATGGAGGAGGAGGTGTGAGGGTGCTTTGCTGGTAACACTCTTGGGGATTTATTCAAAATTGAAGTCATACTGAACCAGCATGTTACCACAGCATCTTGCAGCGGCATGCTATTCTGTCCGGTTTGCGTTTAGTTGGACCATCATTTATTTTTTTACAGGACAATGACCCCAAACACCCATCCAGGCTGTGTAAGGGCCATTTGACCAAGAAGGAGAGTGATGGGGTGCTACGCCAGATGGCCTGGCCTCCACAGTCACCAGACCTGAACCCAATCGGGATGGTTTGGGGTGAGCTGGACCGCAGAGTGAAGGCAAAATGGCCAACAAGTGCTAAGCATCTCTGGGAACTCCTTCAAGATTGTTGGAAGACCATTCCCGGTGACTACCTCTTAAAGCTCAAGAGAATGCCAAGAGTGCGCAAAGCAGTCAAAAGCAAAAAAGGTGGCTACCTAGAATATAAGACATAACAAAAAAGTGTTAAACAACTGAACGTATATAATTCCACATGTGTTAATTCATAGCTTTGATGCCTTCAGTGTGAATTTACAATTTTCATAAAAATCATTAAATGATAAGGTGTCCAAACTTTTGGTCTGTACTATATATATATATATATATATATATATATATATATATATATATATATATATATATATATATATATACACACACACATATACACACACATACATACACACACACTACTATTGTACACTAAAAATAGACTAGGCGGTGCAATAATATTTAATATTTATAGTGTTTCAATGCCATTACACATAATTTGTTTTCCATAGGCTTACATGGTACTGTACAACACATGGAAAACCGCTGCGAATCCAGTGTCAAATCCGCAACATGTGCACATACCCTTAGAGTTGTCCATAACCTTTGAAGATTTTTCTTCTGACTAATGGACTAATCTTCCTCACCTAGATCTGTACAGTCTGCCCTCCTGGAATGTGACCATCACAGAAGGTTGGGTTATACAGAGAGGAACAGGCAAGAAAATGATGGACGTGTCAGGAAGAGGAGCGTATTATATACTTTACAGCAGCAGTCTCTTGGTCCCTGGAACATGACCGCAGTGCATTTTGACACATCACATGGCGAGTGAAGTCAGGTTAGTGTAGGCCCACATGTAGATTTGCTGCCTTTCAGGCAGTGTTCAGCTTTACATAAAAAGTTAAAGGGCAAATTTTGTTAACAAAAGACTAAAACGACAAATAATTTGCAAAACCTTTATATAAAATTTACATGTTTACTTCTTTCCATATAGTATAAAACATTTAACCAATAAGTCTACTTACAGAACATAAGTGCAAAAAAATATATATATATCTTGTGCTTAAAAAGAAAAAGTGCTAATAAAATGTGACAATGCCAGTGTAACGAAGATGGAGGAAAAAGAAAAATTAAACTAAACATCCAAGTGTTGCGTGTTGTGTAAGAGCCAGACACATCAAGATGAAAGCAATCTGGAATAACGGTGATCGTCTCCCCATAACCAGAGTAACATCCCGGGGAAGTGGGTGTAGGGTCAATGAGCGGCAACTAGCTCTGGTAGATAAAATACCTTAAAAACGACAAGGTCTGTGAACATTCATAAGATCCATTGTAGGTATAATAAAAAAAAAAAAAACAAAAAAAAAAAACAAATGTAAAAACTATACAAAGCAGGATCTTTAGTAAAAACAGACTTGACAATGTAACCTAAAATTAAAACAAAGGAAAGCGAATTAAGATTTGCAAAAATTTAAAATAATTTAATTTCAGATTCAGCAGTTGTCTGACCTTAAGGCTATGTGCACACGGTGTGGATTTAGGTGCGGATTTAGCTGCGGATCCGCAACAGTTTCCCATGAGTTTACAGTACAATGTAAACCTATGGGAAACCAAAAACGCTGTGCCCATGCTGCGGAAAAAGCCACATGGAAACGCTGATTTTCCGCAGCATGTCAATTCTTTGTGCGGAATCCGCAGCAGTTTTCCCCATCTGCTCCAATAGAAAACTGCAGCGGAATCCGCAATAAAAACCGCAGTGGTTTTCCACTGTGGATTTATCAAATCTGCTGCGGAAAAATCCGCAGTGGTCCATTCTGTGTGCACATAGCCTAAATATATATTTATTATTTAGAATGTCACCTTCTTCCCTACTCACTTTAGCATTGACCATCTCCTATAAACTGTTCAATACTAGAGTTTTTAGAACATGTGTTTAATAGTACTAATGTAAAGATTAAAGCAATGGAACGCAGTACATGGTAGCAGTGCAAATGGATTATAATCCTTATTCACAGATCCGTCGTGTAGATAAAATTGGGGACTGTATGTGAGCCCTTGGCACCAATATGCCATACTAGCCAAAGTCAGTCATCAGGAAATGCAGAAAAGTTGCCACAACAGCTTACCCATGTGACACACACACACACAATGTGTTTATATGCCGTCAGCAGTATGGAGGAGTTTTTGCAGCTTAATGGGGTTTCTGGCACATCATTGAGTGTTTAATAGGCTTTGAATATATTAACCCCTTTCCGACCTCGGACTAGGTCAGATCCCCCGCTTTGATGTGGGCTCCAGTGGTGAGCCGGCATCAAAGTTAAATGATGTCAGCTGTTTGGAACAGCTGACATGTGCCTGCAATAGCAGCGGGTGGAATAGCGATTCACCTGCTGCTATTAACTATTTAGCTAGCGCTTCCAGCCATTGGGCCGGAAATGAGCGCCTTGCTAACCCCGTCACATGATCTGAGGCAGCGATGTGTTGGCATGACAACCAGAGGTCTCCTAGAGACCTCTATGGTTGTTGATGCCAGATTGCTATGAGCACCACCCTGTGGTCGGCACTCAGCAATGTAGTTATTCTACTACATAGGAGCGGTCTGACACAGCCGCTCGAGTTGTGCCAGCTTCAATAAATAGATATCCGCGTTCAGAATAGCCAGATAAAAAAAAAAAAAAAAAGATTACCCTGATCACTAAACAGCGTAGAGAGAGAAAAGAAAATTGAAACGCCAGAATTATTTTTGTCGCTGTGACTGCATTAACCCCTTCATGTCCTTGGGATTTTTTGTTTTTCCGTGTTAGTTTTTCACTCCCCTCCTTCCCAGAGCCATAACTTATTTTTACGTCAATTTGGCCATGTGAGGGCTTATTTTTTTGCGGGACGAGTTGTACTTTTGAACAACATCATTGGCTTTAGCGATCAGGTTAATGCTTTTCTTTTTTTAATTGATAGATCGGGCGATTCCAAATATGTGTAGATTTGATTTTTTTGTTATTGATTTTTTTTTATTGGGGCAAAAGGGAGGGGGGGGAGGGGTGATTTAAACTATTTTTTCCTCAAATTTTTTTTTTACTTTTTTCCCCACTTTTGCCATGCTTCCATAGCCTCCATGGGAGGCTAGAAGCTGGCACAACATGATCGGCTCTGCTACATAGTAGCGATCTGCTGTTCGCTGCTATGTAGCAGAAAATCAGGTGTGCTGTGAGCACCGACCACAGGGTGGTGCCCAGTTGCCGGGGGGGGGGGGGGGGGAGGGGGGGAAATCAGTAACCATAGAGGTCTCAAGGACCTCTATGGTTACAATACTGAAGCATCGCCGACCTCCGATCATGTGACGGAGTCGGCGATGATGTCATTTCCGGCCGCCTGCGGTAGTTAAATACCGCTGTCTGCATTTTGACAGCGGCATTTAACTAGTTAATAGGCATGGGCAGATCGCGATTCTGCCCGCGCCTATTACGGGCACATGTCAGCTGTACAAAACAGCTGACATGTCCCAGCTTTGATGCGGGCTCACCGCCGGAGTCCGCATCAAAGCGGGGCTTCTGACCTCGGACGCACTATCCCGTCCGAGGTCAGAAAGGGGTTAAAATGCAGTAACGGGCAATCAAAAGAACGTATCTGCACCAAAATGGCATCATTAAAAAAATAAAATAAGCCCCCACCTGACCAGAGATCCCAAAAAAATGGAGACCCTACGGGTATCGGAAAATTGTACGAATATATTTTTTTTTTTTTTAATTTAGCAAAGTTTGGAGAAAAAAAAAAAAAATTTACCACTAAAAAAAAAAGGACCTAGACATGTTTGGAGTCTATGAACTCAATGACCTGGAGAATCATATTAGCAGGTCAGTTTTAGTATTTAGTGAACCTAGCAAAAAAAAAAAAAAAAAAAAAGTGTGAGCTTTACACTTTGTAATTTCACCACACTTGGAATTTTTTTCCCCCGTTTTCTAGTACCTGACATGCAAAAACCAATGATGGTTGTTCAAAAGTACAACTTATGCCGCAGAAAAATAAGCGCTCACATGGCCATTATGACAGAAAAATAAAGTTATGGCTCTGGGAAAGGAGGAGAGCAGAAAACGAAAATACCCAGGGTCATGACAGGTTAAAAGAATATTTTTTAAATAAAAAATTTATTAAAATTTTAAAGATTCCAGTACACCATGGTAAGTCAGATTATAACTAGTCACCCAGAAAAAAATAAAAAATAAACACACCTCTTTCATATGCCTACTGACAGGAGCCAGTTTGCATAGGGGCACATATGCAGTACCCAACACTTTCCCATTGATAAGTCAATTTTGAAGGGGTGGTCAGAAAGTTTGTTTTAATCCTGAACATCTGTCCATTTCACATCATAATTTAATTCCATTTTCTAATAGATTGTAAATAATTTGCATTTGACGATGGTCACTGCAGCAACCTCTGCCTCACCCTGAAATGAAGAGTTTGTGATGCCCATTTCGGGTGCGGAGCTAGTCCCCGCTTTACTAAACATGTAAGTTCCAATGTTTGTTCGGTAGGATCTGGTCACTGTTTAATTTGCATAGTGACAGTGCACTCCCTCTTCGGCTTTGATAAAGTGCCGAGCTGTCAAAAGCAGCCAGTGCAAATTGTAAGGAGAGCATGAGCGAGCAGAGACCAGGGTACAGATGTGACTAACAGGATTTCTTAGGGTGTATTGTTGGATAGTGCTTTTAAAAGCCACAACATGTCCAGCACTTACAAGTTCCTCTCCCCCCCCCCCCATTTTGTTTTGACAATTTTTCAGCTGGACACGATTGCTTGAGCAACCAGTTACCTCTTAATCCTTGCAAGCTTCAACACAATATTCACAAGGTAGAGAGCAGGGGTGGTCGGTCTCCTAGACAACGAGCTGTATACATGAAATAAAAAAACAAACAATAAGTATCTCAACAGCTGCAAATTAATAAATGCAAAAATGCTTCAAATTAATAAAAGTACTGACTATTTGAGATCGGAATAACCCTTTAAATGATCACCTACAACACAGATCTCATCTGATGTGGGTAATCACATTGGCCATGATACATAAAATGCAATGATCAACTCCTGATATTTTTTCACCAAAGTCTAGCAGGAGAATGGACCCCACTGCTAGGATCAGGAGTAATTTTCACCAAGTCTCTTCTGTGGATGAAGACCACAATTTCAGTATGGGGCCACCAAAGATTATCCAAGCACTTTGCTTCCCTGCACCAAGCTAGAAAGCGCAAAATCTGCCAATCTTAATGGGAATTTTGGTTTTTTTTTATCCACTCACCAAACTCCTTCATGATGAGCGAGGCCACCATCTCCTTAGCTTGCTGGTACTTCTCGGTGGGAATGAGCTTGTCTCCAACCAGCCAGGAATATCCAGTGAATGGCATGCCATGGTTTGGGATTAGCACCCAGTACCAAAAGCGAAGCCAACCACAGTTGCCGTTTCTCAGGAACTTTATTTGGTAGACTGGCTGCCCAAACATTAGTTTCTCACAAAGGAGCTGGAGACACTGAGTGGCAGTAGGTGCAAGTTTCTCCAGCATGACCTGTTTGTTAGGTATCAGAGGGAGAAGAGGATTGGGCCTTGCCAAGGTGCCTGATTGTATCTTAAGTCTTATTGACTGTTGGAGCCAGTCCACAGTATACAAGCTGTCATAGAGCGTCCGGGAACCTGTTGAAAGGTGAAGTCAAAATATTAAATGCCTGAATTCGTGGGTAGCCATTGCACACGAAAAAAGAAGTCCAGTGGGTGGTCCTACAGCTGTCACTTGTTTAACAGTGTTTGCCTACTAGAAACACAGTGAACTCCAGTGAAATTTCACTCCAGTGAAACCAGATTAGTGTTACCTAGTAATGACCAAATGTGCTCGGATAACACATTTTCAGGGTATCTTGGGTGTGTGGATAATATGTTGGGAGTCCCTGTGGTTGTAGGTGTTGCAGCTGCAACACATGTGGGGACTTGCCTGTTAGGGTACGTTTCCACATTCAGGAACCGCTGCGTTTTTGATGCTGCGTTGAGCCAGTGTCAAAACGCAGCGTCCAGATGTTACAGCATAGTGGAGGGGATTTCATGAAATCCCGTCTCCACTATGCATTAATAGACGCATGCGGCAGACCCACGAAAACGCACGTGCGGCGCGTCTTGTAAGAACGCAGCATGTCCTTACATTGCAGAAAAGACGCAAGGACAGTGCAGGTGACCTGCCAGTGACTTTAGGTGCAGATTTGGTCAGGATTTTACCTGCATAAAATCCTCACCAAGTCCTGAACGTGGACACATACCCTTAGGCTAGGGTCACATTGCGTTAGCGTATGTGCTGAACGGGCTGCTGCTAACAGGCTGCTGCCAACGCAAGTGCTGGCGCTACATCACGCTAGCACAGATGGAGCTTCTGCTAGCTCCATCTGCGCTAGCAGTGATGGACCCGGAAACGCTGCAGGCGGAGTCTCGGATCCATCACTCAATGACGGGGCATCACTAGCACACGCCCAATCTGGGCGTGCGCTAGGCAATGCGTCCGGCATTGCATTTAATGGCGGCGTTAACAGAGTACGTTACACCGCGTTATAACGTACTCTGTTTAACGTTGCCCCTGAACACAATGTGAACCAAGCCTTAGACAGCTGCATCACAAACAGCCGCAGGGACTCCCAACATATCTAGGACACCACCTTGTTCAAAACATTTGGCCCCCATAAAATAAAGCCTATACTCCCCTCCCTTGGCAGCAAACTGCACTTGTGACACCAGCACGGGAGGAGAGTATAGGCCTTACTTTATGGTGGCCAAGCAAAGGGCATGAGAAGAAGTTATTCAAGTTATGGACAATTTAATTGCCACATTTAGAACTCCCCCGAAATATTGGATTTAATGTTAATTTTTTTCCCTTCCACATTGCAAAAATTCCTCTGAAGCACCTGAATGGTTATTAAATTTCTTGAATTAAGTCTGAGCACCTTGAGGGTGCAGTTATTAGAATGGCATCACTTGGCATTTTCTGTCATATAGACCCCTCAAAGTCACAATTGTGACAGATCGTAAATTGTTGGAAAAATTAGAAATCGCTGGTCAACTTAACCCTATAGCTTCCAAAAAAAAAATACTACAAATATGTAATTTTTCCTTCAAAAATTGTGCCGAGTAGACATTTGGGAAATATTTATTAATCATTGTGTGACATCTCTCTGGTTTAAGGGCATAAAAATGAAGTTTACAAAATGCGAACTTTTAATTACACAAATAATCGCAGTGATAAAAGTTTGTCATCATGAAGTACAACAAGTCAAAAAAAAAAAAAAAATAAAGTCTCAGAATCAGTGGAATCTGTTGATGCGTTTTAGTCATTACCAAATAAAGTGATACTGCTCAGAGTTATAAAAGTTGGCCTGGTGATGAAGGTGTAAATAGGTTTGGGGGTGAAAGGGTTGATCTGATCTACAGATGTATTTTTTAAAGAGTTCAAAGGCCTGTGGATAGGTCCCATTTAATCCTCACTTTGTGAAGTATGAACCACCACTAAGCTGAAGGAGTTTTTGGACCCCCAGTGTCCAGTCATTAAGTAGAACCTGTCACCAGGTCTACATGGCGTCAGCTCAAAATTAATAAAGTGGCTGCTGAAAAAATACTAACTTATGTAAGAATTCAGCAACACTCAGACGGGAAGAACATGCTCCCACCATAGTTTAGAGCAGGTCTTTCAGTGTAGGAAATACGCACCATGAGCATGTCTCCATGCTTTCTTGGCATGTCTTACCAAGGACCCAAGTCATCTACAGAAAACCAAGGTACCAGAATAAAGACATTCCAAAAATATCTTGATTCGTTAAGTATGAGCACCACATGCAAGAATCCTTACACCTACCACTGCTTTTGCACATGATTTCTACTAGAAGAATTTTTAGTGTTGAGGACTAAAGTTCCCAGGTTAAATTAGGAATCAAGCAAAAGTTCTACATGATACAGAGTATCGATCTAGAATAGTTTAAGTATACAAACCTTCACACAGACTTTTCTTAGCCAGGGCTGCTTCTCGGTGAGAGTTGTATTTCACAACAGCCATATTTTTCAACTTGGTGAAAGGACTAGCATAGAGGGAAGCCGTTTCTACTCCAGCTGTCATTTCTCCCAGGAAGTCTTCCAACGCAGCTTGTTCCATAAACAGTGGCAGGCCATCCAACATCAGCTCACACTTCTCAGTGCTTCGGCACACAAAGATCTTCAAGCCTGGTTGAATTTCATGGCTACAGAGGTGGGCAATGGCCTGATCGGCAATACGTTTTGAGAAATAGCGTGCATAAGCAAAGCCACGGTTGAGGCCACTGAAGGTCATCATTAAGCGAAACTCATACAGTCTCCCCACAGACTGAAAGAGGGGTATCAGTGTATCTTCATATATCTCTTGAGGAATACCGCCAATAAAAATCTCAGAACCATGTGGAGGAGCCTCTCCAACCCAACCTGCAAAAATCATCAAGAATACTTCCAGAGTAAGTAATAGATATCAGTAAGAAATCGCCTATTACTAGCCTTAGAAAGCACAAGACCTTTCCAGGATGCAATAACCAACTACTCTGGTATGAGGAGAACCTACCTGGAGGGGGGCCACCATATTTCCTTTGTCCATTCTCTTGCACGAGTGATATATTTGAGCTCTTCATCCACTCGATGAGTCCGGCTTTGTTTTTCCTATTCACAGAGTTGAGCCATATCTGAGGCTAAGATAATAAAACAAAAGGGTTATAAGCTAAGAAATGACCACTGTGCTGGTACTGGTTGTTGGCTCTGACCAGAGTGACAGCTGCATAGAACTACATGAGGTCACAGGACTGGCCAGTCTGAGCACTGGTTCTCTGTTACATGGCAGTCTGACTCTTCTGCTAGATAGGTCATTGGTGGGGTTTTGACATCCGGCAGCCTAAGATAACGTTTCCACACTGAACAGCCTTATGCCCACTGTTCCTTTCCTCACTAAACTGATGTGTTTGAAGCCTCATGTGGTTACGCTGATATTTATATATGGAGTTTCTGCATCAGATATGGAAAAGCGGCAAGTTTCATACATGTTCTTCCATCAAACTTGTCAGAAGGATTTTGCCAACTAAACTAAAGACATTGCCAGGTTGACGCGGTTACACTGATTAAAGTGACTGAAGATACAAGGAATATACAGCACTTACCAATTTGATAAAGCAAACGTCCTTTATTCTGTGCTGTGGAACATGGAAGACAAGGTGTGCAGAGAGACAGGAAGGATGGCAGTTTCACGCAATGCTTCCACCTGGACCCATGGAAATGTTACGCGGAACAGCAGTCGCCTGTCCTGTCTCTCCCCGCATGCCTCTAATCTGGACATCTTGTCTTTGTCCATGTCCCGCAGCACGGAAGAAAGGACTACTTTGCTTTCTCGAATTGGTGAGTGCCTGAGTTGATGAAATATTACATTTATAATTTTCAATTAATGAGATTTTGGCGCTTCAGGGTGGGGCTTTATGTGGTGCTCTGCTTATATATGCATGTTTATGGGCTCATCACAGGTCAGTGATCTGCTGCCTACTTTACATACTGCATGTAATATTGTGGGCTTAGAAAAAAAAAAAAAAGTGTAGTTACTCACCGATAACGGTGTTTCTCAGAGCCCATGACAGCACTACCAGAGAGAGGGGATCCGCCCTTCAGGGACAGGAAACCTACAGGATAAAAGGGCGGTACCTCTCCCCTGCATCAGTTTTGTTTACAGAGCATCGGAGGTCCTCCAGGTTAGTCACAACAACATAAAAAAATATGCAATTTAATCATAATGCTTAACAAGTGAACACTGTCTATATGGAAAAACCACTTCACACAAATAATGTGCTCACCGCACACGTGATGAGGGGGGGAATAAGCAGGTGCTGTCATGGGCTCTGAGAAACACCGTTATCGGTGAGTAACTACACTTTTCTCAGACGCCCATGACAGCACTACCAGAGAAAATTACAGAGATCATTGCTTAGGGAGGGACCACAGCCTGCAGAACCCTTCTCCCAAAGGTTAGGTCAGACGAAGAGGCTAGGTCTAAGTGGTAGTGTCTGAAGAAGGTTGAAGGTGAAGACCAGGTGGCCGCCTTACAAATCTGAACTAATGGTACCTCTGACCTTTCGGCCCAGGAGGTCGCCATAGCTCTTGTAGAATGTGCCTTCAGTCCTTGCGGAACGGCGTTCCCGGAGGATGAGTACGCCAAGGCTATTGCGTCTGTGACCCATCGAGCTATAGCGCCCTTAGAAGCTTTGAGTCCTTTTCTGGGCCCCTGGAAGCAGATAAAAAGAGACCCTTCCTTCCTATACTGCTGGGTGGTTTTAATGTATTGGACCAGGCACCTTTTAACGTCTAGTGTATGGAATTTCTCTTCCTTCTTATTTTTAGGGTTTTGACAGAAGGAAGGAAGGATTATTTCCTGAGATCTATGGAATGTAGACGCAACTTTTGGTAGATAGGCAGGGTCTGTTTTAAGTATAACCTTATCATCCAGAATCTGTGTAAATGGAGGGTTTGCAGACAGGGCTTGGAGGTCACTTATTCTACAGGCCGAAGTCAGGGCTATTAGGAGGGCCATTTTAAGAGAAAGAATCCTAAGGGGTACCGATTCTATAGGCTCAAACGGGGAGTTTGTTAAGGCTGACAAAACCAAGTTCAGATCCCAGGTTGGCAATCTACTTATAGATACAGGTTTAGATCTTGCGGCTGCTCTGATGAACCGTATAACCCAAGGATTGGCCGCTATGTTCTCACAATATAATGCTCCTAGAGCTGCTATCTGTACCTTTAAGGTACTTACTGAGAGACCTAAGTCTAAGCCCTTCTGTAGGAATTCCAGTATTTGAGACACTGGAACTCCATCTTGCAATCTTACCCCTGAGGAGGACAGAAATTTTTTCCATGTTTTACCGTATATTTTTGTGGTCACAGGTTTCCTACTTTTCATTAGTGTGGACACCAGTTTGTCAGAAAACCCTCTTTCCCTCAATAGTGACCTTTCAAATGCCACACTGTCAGATGGAGGTTCTCTGACTGAGGGTGGAACACCGGTCCCTGAGACAGGAGGTCCGGAAGATCCGGAAGCACCCAGGGATCGGTGGTCGATAGCATCCTCAGCCACGAAAACCAGGCTCTCTTGGGCCAGAAGGGAGCTATTAAGATGAGTCTGGATTTGTCCTGCCTGATCTTCCTCAGAACTGCTGGAATGAGAATAGTAGGGGGAAATGCATACGCTAGGGTCTGTGTCCAGGGTATTGTGAACGCATCCACGGCCTGAGGGTTCCCCCTGGGATCTAGGGAACAGAAAATTTCCACTTTCTTGTTGTGCATATTTGCAAAGAGGTCTATTACAGGGGTTCCCCATAGATCTGTAATTCTGTTGAATATGTCCTGATTTAGAGACCACTCCCCCTGCTTTAGTTGGGTACGACTTAGAAGTCCGCTTTCTGGTTTTCCACCCCCTTTATATGTAGGGCTGATAGGGACAGGAAGTTGTTTTGTACCAGGCTGAAAATTTCAAAGGTGGTTTCCATTAATGATTGAGACCTGGTTCCCCCCCGGTGGTTTAAGTAAGCTACTACTACTTTGTTGTCCGAGAATATTCGGACATGATGGCCCTGTAGTTGGTCTAGGAAGTACAGTAGTGCGTGATTTACTGCCCTCAGCTCTTCTTGATTTGAGGAAGATCTGAGCTCCTGAAATGTCCATATCGCCTGAGCGACTGTTGTCCAGGTGAGCCCCCCACCCTGTGGGACTTGCATCTGTGGTGACTATCTGAGATGCCTCTATCACCCAGGGAATCCCTTTTGATAAGTTGCTGGGATCTAACCACCAGACTAGGGAATGAATAGTGGGTAAACTTAGAGTCATTTGACTTTCTAACCGCCCCCCTAGTATTTTTTGGTTTCTTAAAATATCCCACTGAAGTGTCCTCGTGTGGAGCTGTGCCCACTGAACCGCTGGGAGACAGGCAGAGAGGGACCCCAGTAATGACATTGCCTTCCTTAGAGTCATGGTAGGGTTTGCACGCGCTTCTGACACTAAGCGGATTATATTTTGTTTCTTCTTGTCTGGTAGGTAACAGACCTGAGAACTTGAGTCCAAGGTGAGACCCAAGAATTCTTGAACCTTGGTTGGTTCCAGTTTTGATTTTTGAAGGTTCACCAGCCAGCCCAATTCTGTTAAGTTGTCTATCACTGTCGCATTGTTGACGGCAGAGTTCGGCTGAGTTGCTCACAATCAGAAAGTCGTCTAGATATGGAATAATCAAGACGTCTTCCTCTCTCAGATGTGCCATCATCTCCGCTATCAACTTCGTGAAGATGCGGGGCGCAATTGATATGCCAAAGGGAAGAACCCTGTATTGGTATTCCCTGGTCTGTCCTTTTATGACTACTGCCAGTCTGAGGAATTTCTGAGAGGTCTTGTGAATGGGGACGTGATAATATGCGTCGCTGAGATCTAGAACCATCATAAAACAGTTGGGAAACAGATTTTTTTACAGTTGACTTTATTGACTCCATTTTGAATCGGTGATTTTTTACATAAGTATTCAACTTCCGTAAGTTTATTATAGTTTGGAAGGTTCCGTCCGGTTTGGGAACCAGGAACAATGGAGAGTAGAAACCCTTTCCTCTCTAGAGGGGGGACTTCTTGGATGACAGCCTTGTTTACTAGTTTTACGATTTCTAGTTCTAGAGCTTCTTGTTGATGAGGAGATGATCTCAGCGGTGTTACCACAATTCCGTGGGGGTAGGGATAAAAATTCTATGCGAAGCCCTTCTATTAATTTCAATATCCAAGGGCTGGTCGAAATTTTCTCCCAGGCCGGGAGGAATTGAGACAATCTCCCTCCCACCCTGGGGAAGACGTCACTTGGGGGGGGGGGGGTTTCTATCTCGAGGGGAGTTACCAGAGAGGAAACCTCTGTCTTTCCTTCTCCCGTCATCCCATCGGTTTTGCTCCCTCGGTGGTCTCCTAAAAAATTTTCTGTTCCGAAAGGGCCGTTTATTATATGATGGGGCTAGGATGGGAAAACCTTTTTTATCACCCGCTTTTTGCAGGATATCGTCCAAAGTCTCTCCAAAGAGAAATTTACCTTCACAGGGGATTGCACAGTTTTTGTTTGGTTTGTAAGTCCCCCGGCCAGCTCTTTAACCATAAGGTTCTACGTACCGCATTTGAGAGAGCTGCAGATTTGGATGTTAATTTAATGGAGTCGGCCGATGAGTCTGCCAAGAATGCCGTGGCTCCTCTAATCATAGGGATGGACTCTAAAATTTTATCCCTAGGGACCCCATCTCTAAGCTGTTTCTCTAGGTTATCAACCCAAATCATTAAGGAACGTGACGTACAGGTCGCCGCTATAGTTGGCCTTAAGCATCCTCCTGCTGACTCCCAGGCCCCTTTAAGAAAAGTGTCTGCTCTTTTGTCAAGAGGATCTTTCAAGGTTCCCATATCTTCGAATGGCAATGCGAACTTTTTTGAGGCCTTAGCTACCGCGACGTCTAGTTTGGGGGCTTTATCCCACGAGACCGAAGCCTCTTCATCAAAGGGGTATTTCCTTTTAATAGAGGGAACCGATGCATTTTTCCTTTCAGGTTTCTCCCACTCCTTTTTAATTAATGTTTGAATATTTTCATTAAGGGGAAACACTTTACGCTTTTTTTGGGATAGCCCGCCAAACATAATGTCCTGCACCGTTTTATCAGGACGAGGATCCAACACCCCCATCGTTGATCTAACAGCCTTTACAAGGCCGTCAACCTCATCTAGGGGGAAGCAATGACGACCTCCACTTTCACTGTCTGAAGAGGAGAGGGATGAATCTTGCGTATCAGAGTTTTTACTCTCGGAGCTGGAAGAGTCGGAATTCCTATCAGGAACTGATTTTAGTAGATTTCCTTTCACCTTTAAGGGAGTTAAATACAGTCTCAACCTCCGCTTTAATTACAGAACGTAACTCAGAGGCGAAGTTCAGGGTCTCCTCACAGAGGACTCGCTCAATACAGGAGTCACATAATCTCTTCTCCCAGGACTGTGGTAATGCTTTCTCACATAAGGGGCAGGTCCTATTTTTCATCTTCCCCGTTCTCTTCCTTGCCTAAGATAAGGGAGAAGGGGAACCCCGATTACAAAAAATGAGCTTTCACGAAGATCACTCACCAATCTGACGCAGCCACAGGTACCGGTTCTGGAGGAGGGGTCAGATCCTGAGGCGTAAGATCCGTGGCCGGCTGCAGGTTTACCACACTGGAATCATTACTCCGTTGTGTGGAATGGCTACTGGATCGAGAACCCTGGTTGCTTGCAGAAGTTTTCTTCCCTTGGCCATCTGTCTTCTGGCGTGGACGATGGCGCTGCTGCTGCTGCTGCGGTGGCGGTGGCTGGAGCTGCTGATCGCTGTCTTCCATGGCCTTTGGAACAGCATGCAGCAAGGGTTCTGCTAAGCGCTCCTTTTAAGGATGGCGCTTATCCCCTCCACTCGTGGCTGCGTTGTTTGGAGGAAGCGCTTGCTTTTTTTTTTTTCTTTTTCCTTTTCAGTCACTGCGCATGCGCACGCAGCTGTTGAATGAAGGATTCCGGTTCCGGGGCAGCGCCATCTTGGTGCAGTCATTCACCTCACTGCCCCCGAACCGGAAATTCCTCCACTACTTCCGATGCGGCGCCATCTTGGAATCCCCGGCGTCCTGCGGCAGTGTGCTGGAGCGCTCCAACCCCTATCCGGAGTGGCGGCGGCGCTTCCCCCTCCGCTCACGCTTACAGACCCTTCGGTCGAAGTCGTGGCGGCTTCAGATACCGGACCAGCCGTGGCAGGGGCCTCCCCGCTGCCAGAACCCGGACTGGCCGGCTCCGGATCTTCACCAGGTAGCCTTTTCGTTCCGGTCGGTCATGACAGGTACCGTCCGAGAAGGTTCCCCGTCAGGGACAGGAAACCAAACTGATGCAGGGGAGAGGTACCGCCCTTTTATCCTGTAGGTTTCCTGTCCCTGAAGGGCAGATCCCCTCTCTCTGGTAGTGCTGTCATGGGCGACTGAGAAAAATGAAATAAATTGCATCCAGCAAAATGGTACAGTAGCATCCATCACTGCATACAATATTGTTTTAGGAAGAAAAAAAAAAAAAAAAAAAAAAAAACTTATATATATTTATTTTAGATGGTGGCCCGATTCTAATGTATCAGGTATTCTAGAATATGTAGGTAGTATATTGAACAGAGCCCACGCAGTATATAACAATATGGGCACTATATACGTGGTTAAAAAAGGACTTAAAGACAAACAGTCACCTTCTGAAGGCCCCTTGTAGTCCCATCGCTTGTGTGCGGTGCACACAGCAGCTTCCGGTCCCAGGGTTGGTACGAGTGCAGGACCTGTGACGACATCACGGTCACATGACCGTAGCGTCATGGCAGGTCCTTCTTGCATAGCATCCTTGGCACCGGAACCTGCCGCTTGCACTGCCGAGGACAGCGTGTGACGTCAGAAGGATTATTATTTTTATTACTAGATGGTGGCCCAATTCCAACGCATCAGGTATTCTAGAATATGCATCTCCATGTAGTATATTGCCCAGCTACGTAGTATATAGCACAGCCAGGTTTGTCACAGGTGAAAAAAAAAAAAAAAACATACTCACCTTTCCGAGGGAGCCCTTGTAGTCCACGGAAGGTTCCGGTCCCAGGGTTGGTATTAGTGCAGGGCCTGTGATGACGTCGTGGTCACATGACCATGACATCATGGCAGGTCCTTCTGCCACCGGAACCTGCAACGGAGGGTGAGTATAGCAGGGTTTTTTATTATTTTTAACATTACATTTACTATTGATGCCGCATAGGCAGCGTCAATAGTAAAAAGTTGGGGACACACAGGGTTAATAGCGGCGGTAACGGAGTGCGTTACCCGCGGCATAACACGGTCTGTTACCGCCGGCATTAACCCTGTGTTAGCAGTGACCGGAGGAGAGTATGCAGGCAACAGGCACTGACTGAGGAGTAAGGAGCGGCCATTTTCTTCCGGACTGTGCCTGTCGCTGATTGGTTGCGGCAGCCTTGACAGGTAGTTGGCGAGACCAATCAGCGAATGAATAACCAGGACAGAAGGACAGGCAGACGGAAGTGAACTATATATTATATATTATTACATACGCAGCATCAATAGTAAAGAGTTGGTCACACAGGGTTAATAGCTCGTTAATGGAGTGCGTTACACCGTGGTCTTAACACTGGTATTAACCCTGTGAGCACTCAGCGCTGACTGCAGGGCAGTAAAGCAGCAGCCATTTCGCTGCCAGACTATGGCCGTCGATGATTTGTCATGGCAATGGTCGTGGGCATTTTGCCACGACCAGTCAGCGACTTGAATTTCCATGACAGACAGAGGCCGCGACCAATGAATATCCGTGACAGACAGACAGACGGAAGTGATAGATACACACATCAAAATGGAACTGGTGCATGTGCAGTAGCATCATTGCTTTCCAATACAAGCTACTGCCCAAGCACAGTAAAAAAATAAAAATAAATAAGTGCCACCAGCAGCTACTGTGCTGATGCCATTCTGCTGTATTTAAACAAAATTTCTAACGCACATTATACCAGAATAGGGGGTTGCGTGGGAAAATTTGATAAGATCTGGGATATATGGAACTCCTCATACCCTCACCATGTCATCATGGGATAGATAGAATTCTACATTGGTTCGTGCCAACATTTAAACACAATTAAAATGGAATGGTTTTTGGCAGCAAGACAGTTTTAGAGTTATTACAGGTCCGTGGATATACTGTATTACTTTAAGTTTTCTGAGACTGGGTCTATGTACCAAGATATGTGCCGATATGACTTGTGCTATACATTTGCACTGGCTTGGTTGCAAGCAACATGTATGTCTTATTGTTCTTTTGATGTTTAATAAACGAATTTAAAAAAAAAAAAAATATAAAAATTTTAAGGCTCACAATAGCCAATAATATTCTAGGCATCATCAGCATAATGTAAGAGGGGGCAGGTCAGTGACCAGTCCTACCGATGAATACATAAGCTGTGCACCACAAGAATCTTATTATGGTAACTGAAAACTACGAATACAGATTAAACAACCACAAGATGGGTCTCAGCAGCCAGTGCATTGTTGTAATCAGTATAATGGCAGCGACCTGACGCTGTCTGTAGGTTACTGTGCACAGTCCTGTCGACAGGAGCACTTTAAGCCTTTTCACACCAACCACCATCAGCTACATGCCCCCTCCACATTAGGCCATTGACCAAACCAACTGATCTCAGCAAGTTCAGCCAACATTATCCTAATGTGTATGGAGCCTTAAGAGGTGGATGGGCAACTGAAATGTGATTTTTAACCATCTTTACACTAAGCACATTGGTAATTAGCGTTATTACACGACACGCCACACACCCACCTACCTACCAGGCTGAAGTTGGTATTTTTAGGCTAGTTTCACACTAGCGTTTACCTGATCTGTGGCGGGCTGCGGACTTCCTCCGTGAAGCCCCGCCCTCACCTCCGCTGCTAGCTCCACCTACTTCTGAATGCGGCCCGCGTACCTATATTTAACATTAGGTACGCAGGTCATGCGGCTGTATGTGGATGATGCCGCATGCGTCGTTTTGACGATGCGGAAAAAAAGAAAAATGCTACAGGCTGCGTCCTACGCTGGTCGCCGCATCGTCAAAACGACGCATGCGGCAGCATCTGCATACAGCTGGACTACCTGTGTACCTAATGTTAAAGATAGGTACGCAGGCCGCATGCAGAAGTAGGCGGAGTTAGCGGTGGAGGTGTGGCTGACGGGCGGAGCTTCACGGACGAAGTCCGCAGCCTGCCGCAGATCAGGTAAACGCTAATGTGAAACTGGCCTTATTCTGCAATTTTCTTTTTTATTTTATAGGTTTAACAAAAATCACCACAATAATAAAAACAACGCAGTGAGGTGCCCTGATGTGAATACACAAAACTGCTACAAAAATAATAAAACTGGCACAAAAATGGGCATCAAATAGCGCCTAAGGGTTAAATGCCTTTTGGGCCACTGATTTCACACTGCAGACATATAGAACAGGGCGCCCCACATCAAATCCAATTATCTCCAGCCTGGCCCAAATGGGTTCTGGGCATCAGAACTGGCATCAAAGTGGGAAGGGAGTCAATTTCGGCCATTTGAATAAGTAACGGATGTTTAAGGAGTTAAATGACTTTGGGCCACTGATCTGATACATAAAATACACAGATCGTGATGCCCTGCATCAAATCCAGGTCCCTCCAGCCTTGCTCAAATGGGTTCTGGGCACCAGAATTGGCATTAAAGTGGGCAAATGGCCCACTTCAGCGCTCTTTGATGCCCATTTTTATGCCAGTTTTATTGTTTTTGTAGCCATTTAAGTGTATTCACAATCAGGGCACCTCACTGCATTGTTTTTTTTATTATTGTGATGCCTATTTTGTTTTTAAACCTATATAAAAAAAAAAAAAAAAAAAAAATGAATAAAAAATTGCCAAAGAAATTGACAAATAAAAAAAACAACTTTAGCTCCGAATAAGAAACTGAACGTATAAGAAACCAACTTCAGCCTTGTCATCTACCTCAACTTTAATTTTTAATGCACGTGATGTTTGAGAGTAGTCTTAAATGTGACAGGTCACAGGAGGCTGGACCTGTGCTCACAACCTTCCATCACCCCTTCTGGAACCAAACATCAATGGGCAGCATGTTAGTTAATTACTACAGGGTGGGCCATGCATATGGATACACCTAAATCAAATGGGAATGGTTGGCGATATCAACTTCCTGTTTGTGGCACATTAGTATATGTGAGGGGGAAAACTTAAAGATGGGTGGTGACCATGGCGGCCATTTTGAATCCAACTTAATGTTAGAAACAGGATGAGGGTCATGTGACACATGAAATTCTCAAAAGTTTGACAAGAAAAATAATGGTGTGCTTAGTTAACGTAACTTTATTCTTTCACAAGTTATTTACAAATCTTTGTTTACAGCCATTGACATGTCGCAGAGGTTAACACGTGAGGAGCAGACAGAAATAGTGATGTCTGGTGAACGCAGTACCTGGGTTATTGCAGCAGATATCGATGCAAGACACCCTACGCAAGAAAACCGTCACCATTCTTAGGTGTATCCATATAAAATGGCCCACCCCAAAAAAGTTTGCCTCATCACTGAACATAATGTTCTGTGTAAACTGAGGGTCCTGTTCCAATTTTTGTTATGCCCATTCTGCAAATTCGGCACCCCGATCTGGGTCATCCTCGTTGAGATGCTGCAGCAGCTGGATTTTGTAAAGGTGCCATTTGTGAGTAGCCAATATCCAGCAAAGGGATGTTCAACTGATGCCAGATCGGGGCGCTGAATTTGCAGAACGGGCAAAACAAAAATTGGAACAGGACCCTCAGTTTACACAGAACATTATGTTCAGTGATGAGGCAAGCTTTTTTGGGTGGGCCATTTATGTGGATACACCTAAATAACATGGGAATGGTGACAGTTTTCTTGCGTAGGGTGTCATGCATTGAAATTTGCTACAATGACCCAGGTACTACGTTCACCAGACATCAACATAATTTCTATCAGCTCCTCACGTATTAACCTCTGCGACAGGTCAATGGCTGTAAACAAAAACTTAAAAAAATAACTAAGGAAAGAGTAAAGTTACGTTAAAACCCAAGCACACCATTGTTTTTCTTGGGACATTCTCAACAAGTTTGAGGTGACACATGACCCTCTTCCCATTTGAAAAAAATAAAGAGGGATCCAAAATGGCCTCCATGGTCATCACCCATCTTGAGAAGTTTTCCCCCTCCCATATACTAATGGGCCACAAACAGAAGTTGATATCACCAACCTTTCCAATTTGATATAGGTTCATCCATATACATGGCACACCCTGTAGTTTCTTGAATCAATGCCCCCTCTGAAAGCTTCCAAGATCCTGGGTGACGGGACACTGCAGGAAAGGAGAGTGCAGCACCAGCACTCTTCACAGATGTGATAGAAGCAGATGTTATAGGGGCAGAGAAAAGCAGCCAGTGACATCAGCACTGCTGTCAAAGGAGTCATCCGCGACGGCAATGATAGAAGCAGAGAGTGGAGTAATAGAGCCACCTCCTGATGAAGACTTGGGGGCCACTTACTGCTTCTACCTCTGCCCCAAGACAGTCTTTCACAAACGAGGCTGAAGTTGGTTTCTTATTCGTCGGTTTCTTATTCGGCAATTTTTTCTTTTCTGTTTTTTATAGGTTTAACAAAAAATGATCACCACAATAATAACATACAATGCAGCCAAGAGCCCTGATGTGAATACGCTTAAACGGCTACAAAAATAATAAAACTGGCACAAAAATGGGCATCAAAGTGGGCACCAAAGAGCGCTGAAGAAAGGGTTAAATGCCTTTGGGCCACTGATCTCACACTGCAGACATATAGAACAGGGCACCCCACATCCAAACCAGTTATTTCCAGCCTGGCCCAAATGGGTTCTGGGCATCAGAACTGGCATCAAAGTGGGCAGACAGTCAATTTTGGCCATATAAATAAGTAGCTGATGTTTTTAAGGGGTTAAATGCCTTTGGGCCACTGATATGACACTTACAATACACAGAAAGTGATGCCCTGCATCAAACCCAGGTCCCTTCAGCCTGGCCCAAATGGGTTCTGGGCACGAGAATTGGCATCAAAGTGGGCAAACAGCCCATTTTCACAGATTTGAATAAGTAACTGATGTTTTTAAGGGGTTGAATGCCTTTGAGCCACTGATACCACAGTGCATATGTCAGGAAATAGGAAGAAGTCCTGATTACTTCAATTACACATACAGCGCTCTGAGCTGCAATTTCCTCTGCCTGCCCGCACAAGGCTGGAATTCTAAGCCACTCTTTCTCCCTCCCCCCGCTATTGAAGAATTTATATGGCCCTGTGCTGCTGTCACGATAATGCCAAAAAATGTCTTCTTGTGAGTAGTTTCAGAAGGACATGGCGAACTACACACACTCACAATTCAGCTGCGACCCCTTTCTCTTCCCCCCACCCCTCAGCTTCACTCCTACCTGAAACAAAGCCTATGATAGAGACTGGGCAACCTGATACTAATGGTGGGCAGGGTGTGGCTTTAAACTGCAGGTGACCAATCTGGCAAAGCCACCCGTTGTCCCTTCCCTCTCAGGAATGCCTTTGTCTGAGACCTTGGAATAAGGTAAAGAACTATCCGATCAGTGCATATCATTAACCAGCCCTTTAGTGATGTCACAAGCTCAGAAATATAAGTCACTACACTCTTACACCAGCCTTCAGTCTTGGCCGGGAAGCGATCTAACACAGCTTGGCAAAGCTGTTCCATGCATCTGGATGTATTTATCCTCCTAAGGCTCCTTTCACACTAGCGTCGTTTTGGAGAAAAAACGCATTCTGCAAAGTTGTCTGCAGGATGCGTTTTTTCCCCATAGACTAACATTACCGACGTATTGCCACACGTCGCAACAGTCATGCGACGGTTGTGCCATGTTGTGGCGGACCGCCGGCACAAAAAAAAGCCGGATTATGTACCAGTAATGCTCTTTTAATGAGTCCACGACAGCACCCCACATGAGAGAGAGGGATCCGCCCATAGGAACAGGAAACCTACAGAATAAAAGGAGGCGGTCCCCTCTCCTCCTCAGTTTAGTTTACAGAGTATAAAAAGGAACCGCAAAAGTTTTAGTATTCATTCTTATTCAGTATCATAAAATTCTTAACCCTATACAACCATTACTTTTTTGAACTTAAAGGAAAGAACTGCACAGCATTTAGGGAGGGTAATACATGGGTGCTGTCGTGGATTAAAAGAGCATTACCGGTACATAATCCGGCTTTTTACTCTTCGTCACGACAGCACACCACATGAGAGATTTTCAGAGATTCATTATTTGGGTGGGATTATTGTACTAAGAACAGCTCTACCAAAGGTCAAATCAGAGGAAGCAGAAAGGTCAAGTCTGTAATGGTTGTAAAAGGTAGAAGGTGTGGACCAGGTTGCGGCCTTACATATCATATGGATCGGTACATCCGCATGTTCCGCCCAAGAGGAAGACATGGCCCGCGTGGAATGAGCTTTTATCCCCACTGGCGGGATTTCGCCTCTCGATGTGTAGGCCAGACAGATAGCTTCTCTGATCCATCGAGAAATGGTAGCCTTTGTGATCCCATGTCCCTTCTTGCGGCCCTGAAAGGAGACAAGCAGAGCCCTACTCTGCCTCCATGTCTGAGACCTCTCTAAATACGTCAGGATGGCTCTTCTGACATCTAAGGTGTGCAACTTATGTTGTTCTGGGGTTACAGGTGTATTAAAAAAGGAAGGCAGAATTATTTCCTGAGATCTGTGATAGATGGATGCTACCTTAGGGAGGTATGAGGGATCAGGTTTTAGGACAATTCTATCCTGAAATACCATTAAGAAAGGTGGGTCTACCGATAGGGCCTGGATGTCACTAACCCTTCTAGCTGAGGTTAGGGCTACCAATAAGGCGACTTTGTATGTTAGGACCTTTAGAGGTATGGCATCTAGCGGCTCAAATGGGGAGTCAGTTAAGGCTTCTAAGACTAAATTCAAATCCCACGGAGGTAGACGGGGAATATGGACTGGATTGGAACGTTCACAGGATTTGATAAACCTAGAGACCCACTTGTTAGCTGCTATGTTGTCTCCATACAAGGCTCCTAAAGCTGAGACTTGAACCTTTAGGGTGTTCACCGATAAACCTAATTCTCTACCTTTTTGTAGGAACTCTAGAATCGGAACTATCGGAATTTGCCTAGAGAATGGTCTTGTATTAAAATCTAAGAACTTTTTCCATACCCTACTGTATAATAGGGTGGTAGATCTTTTCCTACTCAACATCAGGGTGTTAATCAGTTGTTCTGAGAACCCTCTTGACTTTAATAACTGCCTCTCAAATTCCACGCCGTCAAGTGAAGACCTTTCACTTGCGGGTGGAAAAATGGGCCCCGAGAGCAGTTCCTTGTGTAAAGGAAGAATCCATGGATCGCATAGAGACATGCTCTGGAGACATGAGAACCATGGTCTTTTTGGCCAGAAGGGCGCAATCAGGATTACTCTGGCTTGGTCCCTCCTGATCTTCCTGATCACTAGAGGTATCAGAGACATTGGAGGGAAGGCGTACGCTAGCTTGAAGCTCCAAGGATGGTGAAGAGAGTCCAACATGTCTGGGTGATCCATGAGGTTCAGGGAAGCAAATCTCTTTACCTGTCTGTTGTCTTGTGGCGAACAGATCTATTTGGGGTACGCCCCATGCTTTTGTTATCATGTTGAATATGTCCTTGTTTAACGACCATTCCCCCTGTCGTAGCCTGTTTCGACTGCGGTAGTCCGCCTTGGTGTTTTCTGCCCCCTTGATGTGCAGGGCTGTTAAGGATGGAAGATGAAACTGCCAACTGGAGGATGTTTGCTGCTACGTTCATCAGGGTTCCTGATCGCGTCCCTCCCTGACGGTTTATGTACGCCACTGTGGTGGAATTGTCCGACAGAACTCTCACATGCATTCCCTGAACCTGTGGAAGAAAATGACTTCGGGCATATTCTACTGCTTTTAACTCTTTCCAATTTGAAGAACACCAGCTCTGCCTGATTCCAGGTGTCTTGGATCAGACTATCTTCCATATGTGTGCCCCAACCCACAGGGCTGGCGTCAGTTATAATTGTTTTAGAGGGATTTATCATCCATGGTACACCCCCTGAAAGGTGATCCATGTCTAACCACCAGCTTAGGGATTCAATCACGTCACTGGAAAGAGTAATTTTACTCTAAATGTCGTACTTCCTTTTGGATGGATAATATTTCATACTGCAATTGACGGGTATGATATTGAGCCCACAGCACAGCTGGTATACATGAGGACAGTGATCCTAATAAGGACATGGCCTTTCTCAGGGTCATGCAGGGTTTTGACATTGCCTCTGACACCTTTGATTGTATAATTATTCTCTTTGACTGTGGCAGAAAACTTCTGACTTACTGAATCTAGTTGAATTCCCAGAAATATCTGGATGGTGTCTGGATTCAACCTGGATTTTTTGTAATTCACGATCCAACCTAGATCCTGCAAGGATGAGATCGCATTAGATAACCGCATTTCACATTGGGATATGGAATTTCCAATAAGAAAATCATCCAGGTAGGGTATTATGAGAGTGTTCTGCTGGCGTAAGTGAGCCATCACTTCCAGGATCACCTTTGTAAAGATGCGGGTGCCATAGAAAGCCCAAAGGGCATTGCTACATACTGAAAGTGACGAACCTGTCCTGCCAGGATGACCGCTACCCTTAGGTACTGCTGGTGTTCGGCATGTATGGGAAGATAGTAGGCATCTTTTAGGTCTATTCCGGCCATGACACACCTAGGAAACAAGAGCTTGATGGCAGAACTAATAGATTCCATTTTAAAAGTCCGATTATATAAAAAGGAATTTAATTTTTTGAGATTTATGATGGTTCTGAATGAACCATCTGGTTTTTTGATCAAAAACAAAGGGGAGTAGAATCCCCTTCCTTCTTGATCTTGGGGAACCTCCACCAACACTTTTTTAGATAGAAGAGATATGATCTCGGACTCTAGAGCCTCTTCTTGTTCTTGTCCCTTTGGTGATGTTATTATAAAAGAATCCCAAGGGATTCTAAAAAAATTCTAATTTTAGACCATCTCTTATAATGTCCAGAATCCAACGGCTGGATGTTATATGTTCCCACTTGGATAGAAAAAATTTTAACCTGCCGCCCACTTCAAGGTTAGCGGTACTTGCCACGTTTTGAGTTGTAAGATCCGGTAAACAGAGCTCCTTTTTGCTTAGGGTCTTTCGCTTCCCAGCGATCCCTTTGCTCAAACGGTTTCCTGGAAAAGGGTCGTCTCTTGAATGCTCTCCTGTAAGACGGAAGATATTGATTAGGAAAACCCTTCTTCCGTTCTCCAGCTTTATTTAAGATCTCATCCAGAGTCTTTCCGAAAAGGAACTCACCCTGGCAGGGGAGCGCACAAAGCTTTGCCTTTGCTTGTGCGTCCCCTTTCCAGTTCTTCAACCAGAGTGCTCGCCGGGCTGTATTGATTAAGCCGGCTGACCTGGCTGCTAGGTGTAGCGAATCTACTGAGGCGTCTGCCAGGAATGCTACAGCCTCCTTCATTAGAGGGATCTTTGGTAGAATGGAGTCTCTTGCAGTTCTACCTTTGATCTGCTCCTCCAGTTGTTCCATCCAAACCAGCAGCGATCTCGCCGTACAGGTAGCAGAGATGGCTGGTCGGAATGCCCCTGTATTGGCCTCCCAAGATTTTTTAAGCAAGGCCTCTGCTTTACGGTCCAATGGGTTCAGTTAGCATCCCTGAATCCTCCACAGGCAAGACCGATTGCTTCGAGGTTGAGGCTACAGCTGCATCTACTTTTGGCACTTTTGACCAAGTATTCAGCTCCTCGTCACTAAAGGGATATCGCCTTTTAGAGGATGATGGTAAAAATCCTCTTGCGCTCTGTTTGTCCCACTCCTTTTTAATTAACTCTTTTACAGTGGTAACAACGGGGAAGGACCTACGTTTCCTCTGTCCTAACCCGCGAACATAATGTCCTGAGCTGACTTTTTCCCTTTTTCAGCTGGACACCCCATCGTGTTTCTGACTGCTTTCACCAAGTTGTCCACGCTGCTGTTAGGCAGACATAACCCTCCTTCATCTTCGGATGAACTTGGCCGAGATTCTGACTCATCTGAGGACTTATGCACCTCATCTGATTCTGGATTTTCCGGAGATGGGGACTTGCTAGGTTGGTGGGAACTGGTGCTACTAGCCTGCGTCAGTCCCTGCATCTCTTCCCGAATCATGGCTCTAACGCCAGATGGAGTCATAATGTTTTCTTGACGTAAGGTCAGTATGATGCAATCTGAGCATAACTTCTTCATATAGGAATCTGGTAGGGGCTGTATACATAAAGCACATTCTTTGTGCTTGGATTTGTGTGCCTTTTTCCTGGACTAAAGGAAGGGGACATAGGAGGAACATACATCAGCATATAAGTAGAGAAGTCTTTAAACTCACCCAGAGAAGCTGACAGGTACCGGATCTGGAGGCGGATTCTTTGAGGGATCTTTTTGTTTGGTGGAAGATCGCTCCTGTCGACCACCATCTTTAGTGCTGCTCCTGGCGCTTTTCTTTTTACTAGGAGAGCGCTCTGGTACCACAAGGTGCGTTTCGTCGGCCGGTGAAGCCATACTCACATCCACACACCGGCCGACAGTAGCGCTGCAGCTTTTGAATCTGGCGCCAAATCTCCTGCCTCCCCGGCCCAAACCCGGAAGTGCTCCAGCGACTTCCGGGTTAGACGCGCCGCTCATCTCTCCATGCGGCGGCTGCTTCATTTAGCCGGCCGCTTGAGCGCGCGCGTCCTCATGGAGCCGGGCGGACCAGTGGCACCGAACCCGGACCATGGCCATCGATCAGACGAGGGGGGGAAGCTGAACACAGTGGCTCCCCCACCGCTGCTACTGGAACCGCAGCCCCTGCCGTTCCTTACAGAGACTGACGCAGGCAGGTGCATGGCCCAGGGATCTTCTGTAGGTACGTCCTGGGATTCCCATAGGAACAGGAAACCTAAACTGAGGAGGAGAGGGGACCGCCTCCTTTTATTCTGTAGGTTTCCTGTTCCTATGGGCGGATCCCTCTCTCTCTCATGTGGGGTGCTGTCGTGACGAAGAGTAAAAGTTCAATGTAACTTTTTGTGCGTTGTGTCCGCCATTTTCAGCCGCGCATTTGTGGCTGAAGCTCGCCCCCTCCTCCTCACATCTCACAATGGGGAAGCGGATGCGTGGAAAAAAAATGCATCCGCTGCCCCCGTTGTGTGGCGCTTCCACAGCATGCTTCTGTACCTGGACTCGACGCTCTGCGACGGGCTGAGCCGGACGCTAATGTGAAAATAGCCTAAGCCACAGGCCAGCCAAGATGATACCATGACATAACCTGAAAGTTCTCTTTTCAATGTTAATCCTTTTTTATTTTGTAATCTGTAATGTACCGTATTTTCCAGCGTATAAGACGACTTTTTAACCCCTGCAAAGCATCTCAAGAGTCGGGGGTCGTTTTATATGCCGGGTACGGCATGTGCAGGGAGCGGTCCTGTGTGGTTCCTAGGATCTAAAGGAGAGGAGACTCCTTCAGGCCCTGGGATCCATATTCATGTCAAACAAAAGAATAAAAATAGAAAATATGGGATATACTTACCCTTCGACGGCCTGCGGCTCTCATCGGTGCAAGGGCCGGCCTCCAATCCTAAGGATGCATTAAGCGAAGGACCTTCGGTGACGTCACGGTCACCCGACGTCATTAAAGGTCCTTCGTTAAATGCATCCTTAGGAACGGAGGTCGCCGCTTGCGCCACTGAGCCGCGGGCCGTCAGAGGGTAAGTTTATGCCATATTTTTTATTTTTATTCTTTTTTTACATGAATATGGATCCCAGGGCCTGAAGGAGAGTCCTCTCCTCCAGACCCTGGGAACCATCTGCACCACACATGCCGTATAAGATGACTGGGCATATAAGATGTCCCCCATCTTATACGGCGAATATATCCCAAACTCCATATTTTATATGGAAAAGTTGGAGGTCATCTTATATGCCCATTCGTCTTATACACAAGAAAATACAGTATATATGAATTGTCTCCTTTCTAATATCTTTTTATACTTTGTAAACACTGCCTAATTTTTCATAGAGTAAAATATTTAATTGCCATCTTGTCTCTTCTGCTCTATAACAAACTGTGTCCTCTAAAGTGAATTGCGCTACTGATTTGGGTTGGCTCCGGACCTGTTAATCGGAGTTGGTGGCAGCATACTTTGTTCTGTGCGATTGGGAATCTTTGCAGCGATGGCAGCGTTGATAATTATTGTTCCCGCCTGTGTGGGAGTAGTTATATCGCCCTCGCTGCAGTGTGCCCAATAGCCAGTACATAGCAGGCAGCCTTTCTGGCGACTAATTACCCTAGGTGCAGTACCCTGTTTGACCGGAGGGTAAGGGTGGCGCCAGAGAACTGCAAGTTCCAAACTGGAACTGGGAAGTGGGATATAGATAAAACTCCTTCAGAATGAACTGGGCAACGAAACAACCCTGGGATCCATATTCATGTAAAAAAAGAATAAAAAAAAAATATGGGATATACTTACCCTCCGACGGCCCGCAGCTCTCAGCGGCGCAAGAGGCGGCCTCCGTTCCTAAGGATATATTGAACGAAGGACCTTTGACGTCGCGGGCGCGTGACCGGTCTGGTGACCATGACGTCACTGAAGGTCCTTCGATCAATGCATCCTTAGGATTGGAGGCCGGCCCTTGCACCGATGAGAGCCGCGAGCCGTCGAAGGGTAAGTGTATCCCATATTTTTTATTTTTATTCTTTTTTTACATGAATATGGATCGAGGGCCTGAAGGAGGGTCTCCTCTCCTTTAGATCCTGGGAACCATACAGGACCGCTGCCTGCACATGCCGTACCCGGCATAGAAGACAACCCCCGGGAAGAGCAAGGGGTCGCAGCTGCATTGTGAGTGTGTGGTTAGCCATGTCCTTCTTAAACTACACTCACAATATGACAATTTTTGGCATTATCGTGACAGCAGCACAGGGCCATATAAATTCTTCAATGAAGCTGGCAGGCTCGTCTTACATTACGGCTGTATAGAGGGGGGAGGGAGAAAGAGTGGCTTAGAATTCCAGCCTTGTGCGGGCAGGCAGAGGAAATTGCAGCTCAGAGCGCTGTATGTGTAATTGAAGTAATCAGGACTTCTTCCTATTTCCTGACATATGCACTGTGGTATCAGTGGCCCAAAGGCATTTAACCCCTTACAAACATCAGTTACTTATTCAAATCTGAAAATGGGCTGTTTGCCTACTTTGATACCAGTTCTGGTGCACAGAACACATTTGGGCCAGGCTGAAGGGACCTGGATTTGATGCAGGGCATCACTTTCTGTGTATTGTAAGTGTCATATCAGTGGCCCAAAGGCATTTAACCCCTTAAAAACATCAGCTACTTATTCAAATGGAAAGAATTGACTGTCTGCCCACTTTGATGCCAGTTCTGATGAACAGAACCCATTTGGGCCAGGCTGGAAATAACTGGTTTGGATGTGGGGTGCCCTGTTCTATATGTCTGCAGTGTGAGATCAGTGGCCCAAAGGCATTTAACCCTTTCTTCAGCGCTCTTTGGTGCCCACTTTGATGCCCATTTTTATGCCAGTTTTATTGTTTTTGTAGCCGTTTAAGTATATTCACATCAGGGCTCCTCGCTGCATTGTATGTTATTATTGTGATGATCATTTTTTGTTAAACCTATAAAAAACAGAAAAGAAAAAATTGCCGAATAAGAAACCAACTTCAGCCTCGTCTTTCACAAGAGCAGTGACAACAGAAGCAGGATGCCAGCGCTACACTCGCATGTCTCAGTGCGTCACCCAAGATCCAGGATATCTTCAGATGGAGAAGCGACGCAAGAAACTAGTAACTGCAGTGCTGCCCCTGTTCTAGAAGGGGGGGATGGACCCCAGCAGGAATTGAGTGCAGCCCCAGGTAGATGGGGAGAAGTGCAATAAAGGAAATAAAAAAATAAAAATAAAAGAAAATAAGTGGTTGGGTACAAGGATAGTTAGAAACTACATTTTAGGTGGCAAACAACTACTGTTTTGTTGTTTCAGAGCTGGAGTGATGCTACTAAAGTACGAAGGTCCCACACACACACATCTTATACTTACCCGCCACCGCTCTGGTCCCACAGAACCATTTGTGACCAGAGATTTTGACTGGTTGGAGTCAGAAGCTATATTAGAAGCTTCCAATGCAAGAACAAGGCTCTGATGGACTTTATTAGAGTTGTGACCTTCAGCTCACCCAGGAAATACTAAAGCAAACTGGCAGGTGACAAACTGCTGGAGACCAAATGGCAGTTAGATTTCAAGGCGCTGGAGAGGCACCACTCCAGTATAGAAAAAAAAATATAAAATAAGGGCATTAAAGGGAACCTGTCAGCAGGATTGTGCACAGTGTCAGGTTGGCGCCAACAATACATGGGTGATGTAACCGATCTTGTGGTTGTGTAATCTTTATTTTTAGTTAATGAGATTCTCGTGCTTCAGGGCGGTCTGCGGGGGTCTTTATGTGCTATTCTGCTTAAATATTCATCTGTATGGCTTCTGACAGATCACTGATCCCTCAGTCACCTGACGAGGCTGAAGTTGGTTTCTTAATCGTTCAGCTTCTTATTCGGAGCTGAAGTTGGTTTTTTATTCTGCAAAGTTTTCCGTTTTTTTGTTATTGGTTTAACAAAAAATAAATAAATAAGCATCACAATAATAAAATACAATGCAGCGAAGTGCCCTGATGTGAATACACTTTAACAGCTACAAAAAAAAAAAAAAAAAAAAAAATGATTAAACTGGCACAAAAATGGGCATCAAAGTAAGCACCGAAGGGAGTTGATGAAAGGGTTAAATGACTTTGGGCCACTGATATCACACAGCTGACATATAGAACAGTGAACCCCAAATCAAAGCCAGGTCTCTTCAGCCTGGCCCAAATGGGTTCTGGGCATCGGAACTGACATCAAAGTGGGCAAAGCCAATTTTCACAGATTTGAATAAGTAACTGATGTTTTTAAGGGGTTAAATGACTTAGGGCCACTGATGTCACACTAAGATTACACAGACAGTGATGCCCTGCATGAAACCCAGGTCCCTCTAGCCTAGCCCAAATGGGTTCTGGGCATGAGAACTGGTATCAGCTGTCTGCCCACTTTGATGCCAGTTCTGATACCCAGAACCCATTTGGGCCAGGCTGGAGAGACCTGGTTTTGATGTGGGGCGCCCTGTTCTATATGTCTGCAGTATGAGATCAGTGACCCAAAGGCATTTTACCCTTTCAGTAATGCCCTTCGGTGCCCACTTTGATGCCCATTTTTGTGCCAGTTTTATAATCAGGGCACCTCACTGCATTGTATATTATTGTGAGGCTTATTTTTTTGTTAAACCTATAAAATACAGAAAAAGGAAGAAATGACGAAGAAACCAGACTTTAGCTTCGTAGTCACCTGCCACTGACTTTACATAATGACAAAAAAAAGCCTCTTCTGCAGGCAGTCACCTGCACCATGATCGCATCCATATTGTGCTTTTTTTTTTATGGCATTTAGACTCCACTAAGATAGCCCTGGTCACACCTGTGCAGTAGCATGTCAGCAATCCAAACAAATAAAAAAAAAAAAAATTGCTGCAGCGCCATTTTCAAAATGATTTTTTTTCTTCATGTATAATATCATAAAGAATCAAATGCACACTATGGATGCAATCATGGTGCAGCGCAGGCACAGCCAAAAGGAGATTTCTATTGCAGACTGTGCCCTCGCGGGCAGGGTCCTCCCTCCTTATGTACCCGTGTGCCTTGTTTGGTCATTTTTAATGTATTTGTCTATATTTGCCCGTATTCACATACAAAGCGCCATGGAATAAATGGCGCTATAAAAATGTATAATAAATATGAGGGATCAGTGACCTGCCAGAGACCTTTACGGTGAATAGCTAATCCAAGAATCACATGAAGACCCCCACAGGCCACAAGTACATCATTAACGAAAAAAAAACTCATAAATAAAGACTGAACAAACGCCACAAGGTGGATTTCATCACCAGGTATCATTGTAATCAGTATAACTGCACCGACCTGATGGCACTGTAGTATACTCCGCATAATCCTGCCAACAGGTTCATTTAAGTACACAAATTTTTTATGCATCTGGTATGGATTGGAAGAAAAAAAAAAAAAAAAAAAACACCTGCAGTATAGATATAAATATATTTTTTAAACAAATAGATGAACAGACCCATAAACAATATGGCAGCAGTAGAAATCATACCATAAGATTATGTACAGGGAGACTTCAGATACACAAGAACTTGGCCTATTTGGGCCCCAGCATCATCACCGCTGTTACACTGTATGGATGTTTACAGTTCAGGGGGGACACATCCTGTACAGCCCCCCAGTATAGACAACAGGGTCAGACACCTAATGCGGAGGGAATAATAATAATAATAACAATATTTTATATAGCACCATTAATTCCAAGGTGCTGTACATGGAATCCATAAACAGAGCTTTCCCTGCCTTAGCAGATTGTTTTTGACCCTGTTGTCATCTAGATCAATAGATTAGTGGAGAAATTACTAACATTCAGGAGCACAAACCAGGTCTACGGCAGGGACTACAACTCCCAGCAACAGAGGAGCTGGGATTCCCTGGCACCGTGCAGCCCCGGCCGTCACTCACCTCGCAGGCCGCCCCGGCTGCTCCCTTCTGCTCCATGCTCTGGTGTCTGTCTGTGTCCGGCCGCTCCTGAGCAGGGGATTATATAGCGCCCAGGCCCAGCCCCAGAACGTTGTCCTCTCCTGACCAATCCTGAGGCGAGCTGGGTGATCCTCGCTCCTTACTGGCTGGCTGCAGCCCTGCTCCCTCCCCCATGGGGATAACAAGCTGGGAAGTTGCGGGATTTGTGTAGAGTGTTTTTTTGCAACATAAAAAAAAGGATGAGTCACCCTGTAACCAAAATCCCCTTCCTGGCTCCAGGCTGTCTGCTCCATACACTGAGCACCGGTACCAGCTGCACTGGTTACATCTGCTGACAACCTGACATTATTGGTCTGCAGATAACTATCTGGTGTGTGTGGGCGGCTGCACAGAGGGAGGCAGTCACCTGTATGGTGTCCTAGGCTGCACAGAGGGAGGCAATCACCTGTATGGTGTCCTAGGCCGCACAGAGGGAGGCAATAACCTGTATGGTGTCCTAGGCTGCACAGAGGGAGGCAATAACCTGTATGGTGTCCTAGGCCGCACAGAGGGAGGCAATAACCTGTATGGTGTTCTAGGCTGCACAGAGGGAGGCAATAACCTGTACGGTGTCCTAGGCTGCACAGAGGGAGGCAATAACCTGTATGGTGTCCTAGGCCGCACAGAGGGAGGCAATAACCTGTATGGTGTTCTAGGCTGCACAGAGGGAGGCAATAACCTGTACGGTGTCCTAGGCTGCACAGAGGGAGGCAATAACCTGTATGGTGTCCTAGGCCGCACAGAGGGAGGCAATAACCTGTATGGTGTTCTAGGCTGCACAGAGGGAGGCAATAACCTGTACGGTGTCCTAGGCTGCACAGAGGGAGGCAATAACCTGTATGGTGTTCTAGGCTGCACAGAGGGAGGCAATAACCTGTACGGTGTCCTAGGCTGCACAGAGGGAGGCAATAACCTGTATGGTGTCCTAGGCCGCACAGAGGGAGGCAATAACCTGTATGGTGTTCTAGGCCGCACAGAGGGAGGCAATAACCTGTATGGTGTTCTAGGCTGCACAGACGGAGGCAATCACCTGTATGGTGTCCTAGGCCGCACAGAGGGAGGCAATAACCTGTATGGTGTTCTAGGCCGCACAGAGGGAGGCAATAACCTGTATGGTGTCCTAGGCTGCACAGAGGGAGGCAGTCACCTGTATGGTGTCCTAGGCTGCACAGACGGAGGCAATCACCTGTATGGTGTTCTAGGCTGCACAGAGGGAGGCAATCACCTGTATGGTGTCCTAGGCTGCACAGAGGGAGGCAGTCACCTGTATGGTGTGTGTGGGCGGCTGCACAGAGGGAGGCAGTCACCTGTATGGTGTCCTAGGCTGCACAGAGGGAGGCAGTCACCTGTATGGTGTCCTAGGCTGCACAGAGGGAGGCAGTCACCTGTATGGTGTGTGTGGGCGGCTGCACAGAGGGAGGCAGTCACCTGTATGGTGTCCTAGGCTGCACAGAGGGAGGCAATCACCTGTATGGTGTCCTAGGCCGCACAGAGGGAGGCAGTCACCTGTATGGTGTGTGTGGGCGGCTGCACAGAGGGAGGCAGTCACCTGTATGGTGTCCTAGGCTGCACAGAGGGAGGCAGTCACCTGTATGGTATCCTAGGCTGCACAGAGGGAGGCAGTCACCTGTATGGTGTCCTAGGCTGCACAGAGGGAGGCAGTCACCTGTATGGTGTCCTAGGCTGCACAGAGGCAGGCAGTTACATGTATGGTGTCCTAGGCCGCACAGAGGGAGGCAGTCACCTGTATGGTATCCTAGGCTGCACAGAGGGAGGCAGTCACCTGTATGGTGTCCTAGGCTGCACAGAGGCAGGCAGTTACATGTATGGTGTCCTAGGCCGCACAAAGGGAGGCAATCACCTGTATGGTGTCATAGGCTGCAAAGAGGGAGGCAATCACCTGTATGGTGTCCTAGGCTGCACAGAGGGAGGCAATCACCTGTATGGTGTCCTAGGCTGCACAGAGGGAGGCAATCACCTGTATGGTGTCCTAGGCTGCACAGAGGGAGGCAATCACCTGTATGGTGTCCTAGGCTGCACAGAGGGAGGCAATCACCTGTATGGTGTCCTAGGCTGCACAGAGGGAGGCAATCACCTGTATGGTGTCCTAGGCTGCACAGAGGGAGGCAGTCACCTGTATGGTGTCCTAGGCTGCACAGAGGCAGGCAGTTACATGTATGGTGTCCTAGGCCGCACAGAGGGAGGCAGTCACCTGTATGGTATCCTAGGCTGCACAGAGGGAGGCAGTCACCTGTATGGTGTCCTAGGCTGCACAGAGGGAGGCAGTTACATGTATGGTGTCCTAGGCCGCACAAAGGGAGGCAATCACCTGTATGGTGTCATAGGCTGCAAAGAGGGAGGCAATCACCTGTATGGTGTCCTAGGCTGCACAGAGGGAGGCAATCACCTGTATGGTGTCCTAGGCTGCACAGAGGGAGGCAATCACCTGTATGGTGTCCTAGGCTGCACAGAGGGAGGCAATCACCTGTATGGTGTCCTAGGCTGCACAGAGGGAGGCAATCACCTGTATGGTGTCCTAGGCTGCACAGAGGGAGGCAATCACCTGTATGGTGTCCTAGGCTGCACAGAGGGAGGCAATCATCTGTATGGTGTCCTAGGCTGCACAGAGGGAGGCAATCACCTGTATGGTGTCCTAGGCTGCACAGAGGGAGGCAGTCACCTGTATGGTGTCATAGGCTGCACAGAGGGAGGCAATCACCTGTATGGTGTCCTAGGCTGCACAGAGGGAGGCAATCACCTGTATGGTGTCCTAGGCTGCACAGAGGGAGGCAATCACCTGTATGGTGTCCTAGGCTGCACAGAGGGAGGCAGTCACCTGTATGGTGTCCTAGGCTGCACAGAGGCAGGCAGTTACATGTATGGTGTCCTAGGCTGCACAGAGGGAGGCAATCACCTGTATGGTGTCATAGGCTGCACAGAGGGAGGCAGTCACCTGTATGGTGTCATAGGCTGCACAGAGGGAGGCAATCACCTGTATGGTGTCCTAGGCTGCACAGAGGGAGACAATCACCTGTATGGTGTCCTAGGCTGCACAGAGGGAGGCAATCACCTGTATGGTGTCCTAGGCTGCACAGAGGGAGGCAATCACCTGTATGGTGTCATGCAGTGGGAAAGCTTCAATGGTATCAGTTTTGGCAATATGAAGTAATCAGGTGTGCGGCCTCTTTATCCACCAGGTTGGGTTTTTTTTCTTATTTTTTAGCTGGTGGCACCTGGATCTGTCTATAACTGCACTGTAGATGTCCATGTTTTTTGCAGACCATGTGTCTCTACACTAAGCGCACAAAGATGTCCGTTTTTGTTTTTTTTTATTATTATTAGCACCATGGTCTGTGAAAAATGCAGCCAGCAATCAGGTGGTGTCATTGTGCGGTCCATAATTAACAATTTGATAGGTATGAGACGGTGACCAGAAAATTGCCCACACTGAAAATTTGCCAATTATAGGAGAGATGCTCTGCAGGACTGAGAACAGCAAAGATCTATTGGTTGAATGCTCTGCAGGACAGGGGGATAGTATGCAGGTATACGTGAGATGCTCTGCAGGACAGAGAATGGTATAGAATTATAAGTTAAATGCTCTGCAGGATGGGGATAGCATGCAGGTATACGTGAGATGCTCTGCAGGGCAGAGAATGGTATAGAATTATAAGTTAAATGCTCTGCAGGATGGGGATAGCATGCAGGTATACGTGAGATGCTCTGCAGGGCAGGAGAATAATATACAGCTATAGGTTGGATGCTCTGCAGCACAGAAGACTGTCAGCGAAAATTGCCCACACAGAGAACTACCCACAAGCTTATTAAGAACAGTTTATTAAGGAGGTCTAATAACAATAACTTCAGTTTATTAAACAATCATTGCAAACCTGCAAATAATTAGCCACCGGGTGTACATCCTGGACTTCCATGGGCTCCATTGAAATACAATACAGCACAACACAGGCAGCAAAGAAAATGCAGAATGGATTTCAACAAAGGTCTCTGGGTCCATTTTACTTCTCCAGGTTCTACAGGTTCGGTTCACTCATTCCTAGTCCCAGTGTACGGATTCTGTTCTTAGGAGTTGTCATTCCACTTTGCTAAAAATAATTCCACTCTCATTGTGGTGTGTGTGGGCCTAGAGACCCTTATTCCACTCTCATTGTGGTGTGTGTGGGCCTAGAGACCCTTATTCCACTCTCATTGTGGTGTGTGTGGGCCTAGAGACCCTTATTCCACTCTCATTGTGGTGTGTGTGGGCCTAGAGACCCTTATTCCACTCTCATTGTGGTGTGTGTGGGCCTAGAGACCCTTATTCCACTCTCATTGTGGTGTGTGTGGGCCTAGAGACCCTTATTCCACCTAGAATGTGTGTGGACCTAGAGCTATGCCGCCTGTGTACTCCTGTTACCAATTTTGAACTGCATTTAGCCTACTTACTTATTTGGGCCTACTAACTGTGTCAGCCTCTCATTACAGTTGTCCTCCGCTGAACAAAGCTATGCTGCCTGTGTATTCCTTTTACCAATTTTGAACTGCGTTTAGCCTACTTTTTTATTTTAGGCCTACTAAGTCTGTGTGAGCCACTCGTTACAATTGTCCTCCACTGAACAAAGCAATGCCGCCTGTTTAGTCCTGTTACCAATTTTGAACTGCATTGTGCCTACTTTTTTATTTTGGGCCTACTAACCGTGTCTGTGCCACTCGTTACAATTGTCCTCCACTGAACAAAGCAATGCCGCCTGTTTAGTCCTGTTACCAATTTTGAACTGCGTTTAGCCTACTTTTTTATTTTAGGCCTACTAAGTCTGTCTGAGCCACTCGTTACAATTGTCCTCCACTGAACAAAGCAATGACGCCTGTTTAGTCCTGTTACCAATTTTTGAACGGCATTTAGCCTACTTTTTTATTTTGGGCCTACTAACCGTGTCTGTGCCACTCGTTACAATTGTCCTCCACTGAACAAAGCAATGCCGCCTGTTTAGTCCTGTTACCAATTTTGAACTGCTTTTAGCCTACTTTTTTCATTTTGGGCCTATATCTGCGTTTCCTCCTCATCCTGCCCATTGCCAAGCCACTGCTAGATGAGTCTGCTGGTACATTGACCCAGACCACTACATTCCCCTTGCACTCTACACAGCCAGAATCTGACCCTGCTGAAAGTCAGGTTCCCCTTCCCGCATACTATACCACCTTACACGGGGACAAAGAGGAAGGTGCAGATGATAGTGCAGGTTCCTCCATCAGGTGGGGGGGGGCATACTCGTTGGCACTGGCACAGGGCCCCTCATAGTACGCAAAAGTGTCTCTGGCTGTGGGAGGCGCCGCCCGCCGTCAAACACACCGCCGTACTATGAGGGGCCCTGTGCCAGTGCCAACTAGTGGGCCCCCACTGCTTGCGCAGGATCACAGCACTTGCAAAGTTGAAATACCTCTCCCTGCTCCACCGCCGTGACGTATTCCGCGTTTCCTGGGCCCACGAAAATCTTGAGCCAGCCCTACCCCCCCACAACTTTAGCCAAATGATCCCCTGTTTTCAATGCCTAACTATTATTATAAAGTAAATTAAGATTGACAAGCTTCAGTAATACGAATTGATGTTTTTGGCTTTAAAATGGGCACTGTACATGTTTTCCTGGCCTCCACTCACTGCCGACTTTGATTCCCCCTTGACTTGCATTGGATTTTGTGTTTCAGTCGGCCCCCGACTTTTCGAAATAATCGGCCAATTTCACCCGACCCGACTTTTGACAAAGTCGGGTTTCGCAAAACCCGACTCGATCCTAAAAAAGTAAAAGTCGCTCAACTCTAAGTGGAACACCTTGCAGGCAAGTTGCAAGGGAATGCAGATGACCTATCCAAAGTCCACTGTATGGCGTTTGTCCACTCCTCAAGGACTGAACGAAGGAAGGGGGTGAAATATGGATGGGAGATATATTCCTTCCAGCAAGTGCCTTTCACACTGGTAAACAGCAAGTATGGTGGCCAAGACTTGCCCTGGACCTTCTCTGCTAGCCCGGGTTTTTGGTGCAACACCTGGATTGCACAGCTGCAGGTTTGAGGACAGCATAAATTAGGTGTTTTGTGGCAATGTCACAAGCACATCCAGGCCCTAACCTATGCGGTGGAAACAAGGTGGAGTTTTGCTTTGACTGATGCAAGACTGTTTTGTTTGTGTTTTCTTGTTTTCTGCTTTTTTTTTGTTTGTTTGTTTTTCTTCAACGAGTGTGAATAAAACGCTGAGCTTGAACTGATGAATGTGTGCCTCTTTGCCTACCAGAGCGGATCCTCACAGGAGGCAAAAATTCTAAGTTACCTAACTAGGTAACCATGATCACAACTATTGTGGCACAGCCTAATAGTGGATGTAAGAGAACCACAGCAGATGACAGCGCTGTTACTAAAAAAAAACGTTATACAAAGGCCAGCTGATGTTACTCCAATATGGTGACCATATTGACTCCTTATCCTTCTGATTCTCCAATGATGAGCCACTGCTGCAGTATGTGTTCCTACTGTACATACTGTGTGCCCTCTAATTTTTCTCCGACTGGAGCCCTAGATTTCCCTTTCATTGCATCCATAAGGTAATGGTGTCAACAAAAGTGCCCCCAAACACTCTAAAATATCCACACAGTGAATTCCTCCACAGTATGCTCCACACGCACAGTATGATGACCCTACTGTACCCCACCACTCAACTCCCCCGGAAAAGTATGGTGACCCCAACACAGTATGATCCCCTACACAGGCCTCTATGCAGTATAATAGTCCTACATACAATATAATGGCCCCACACCTCTCCACACTATATAATGGCCGACACAGCCCTCCACACAGTATGATGGACCCCACACAAAGCTACACACTGTATAATTTCTTGAATACATTATAAAGGCTCCTACATAGTCCTCTAAATATAAAAACCCCCACATAAACTCCCCTAGGCACCCCATAGTCCTTCATATAATGCACTCCCCATAGTCTTCCATACAGTATAAAGCACCCCCATAGTCGTCCATACAGTATAAGGCCTCTTTCAGACGTCCAGATAATTCCGGTACCGGAGAAATCGGTACCGGAATTATGTGTCCGTGTGCTCACGTAGCACATCAGTGTGGCACACGTGCGGCATCCGTTTGCCGCCCGTGTGCCGCCTAAGGACCACACGGACCGTGCAGGGGAGACAGCGCTACACTAAGCGCTGTCCCCCCTGTGTGGTGCTGAAGCCGCATTCATCTCTTCGCCCCCGCAGGAGAGAAAAAATGAAAGATCTTTTTTTTTTGTTAAAAATAAAGTTCTGCTGATATCCCCCGTGCGCCGCCCGGCCCCTTGGATAGAAATACTCACCTAGCTCCCGCGATGTCTCCTCTGTCCTCTCAGCGGCTGCAGCCTGTGCTGTGAGAGCGGTCACGTGGGACTGCTAATTACAGTGAGGGATATGCGCATATTCCCCCACTGTAATGAGCGGGACCACGTGACCGCTCACACAGCACAGGCTGCAGCCGCTGAGAGGAGACATCGCTGGAGCTTGGAGCTGGGTGAGTATTTCCTGGCCAGCCGGGGGGGCGCACAGGGGATGGGAGGCGGGAGGGGACAAATAAACTTTATTTTTATGGGGAAAGAAAAAAAAAAAAAGATTCATCACTTCGTTCCAGCAAATGCTGCTGGGAAGAAGGAATAAATTCTGGATTCAGCACCGCACGCAGTGGGGACAGCGCATAACTGTAGCGCTGTCTCTCCTGCGGGCGGAACGTGAACATGGAGGAGAGTGCACACTGTTCTCCGTGTGCACGTGTGCGGCACGTATTGCGGTACGTGCTGCCGGCGATAAACGGACATGTCGCCGTGTTTTCAACACGGACACACGGTCTGTGAAAACATGGAGACATGTTCATAGACCCATTCATTTGAATGGGTCTACGTGTGTCAGTGTCTCCGGTACGTGAGAAAACTGTCACTACACGTACCGGAGACACTGACGTGTGAAAAAGGCCTAATACACTTTCCATAGTCCTGCATGCAGTATAATGTATTCCCCATAGTCCTCCATACAGTATTCTGGCCACCACAATGTTCTCACTGATCAAAAAAAAAATACAATACTCCCCTCACCTCCTCCTTCCTCCACTCAGGGCCGACTTTTGGGGCAGGCAGCCCAGGCATACGCCTGGGCACCCACTCACAAAGGGGGCCCCCTGCGTCTGCAGCCCCTTTATAAAGTGCCCCGAGGGGGTACAGCAGTGAGTCCCGGAGCATCTCTCTCAAAACCCCCTCCAGCCGCCCTGACTCTCTCTCTCTTTCTCCCTGACTGCAGTCAGGTTAGAAGTTGCAAGTGATGGGGGAGGGGCCCGATTACAGCACAGCAGACAGAGGTCAGAGCCTGGCCAGGAGGAAGATGTCTGCAGCCCTGTGTGTCTGTGTCCTCTCCCCTTATCATGGCTGCTCCTAGCACTGTCCTGGGAATAGATCTGTACAAGTGATGCCTCAGAACCTGGTAAGCAGGGCTGGACTGGGACTAAAATTCAGCCCTGGCATTTGAAGGTACACAGGTCCACTTGTCACATGGTGACTGTATAATATATTTGTACATTTGTAGGTTAAGAAGTGAGGGGAGTGTAACACGACTATATAAGATATAATCACAGCTGTATCCAGCATTACAGCTCAGTCCTATTTATTGCTTTTAGTTGCAGTACCAAGAAAAGCTGATACTTTACCTACATAATAATAATAATAATTTTATTTATATAGCGCCAACATATTCCGCAGCGCTTTACAAATTATAGAGGGGACTTGTACAGACAATAGACATTACAGCATAACAAAAATCACAGTTCAAAATAGATACCAGGAGGAATGAGGGCCCTGCTCGCAAGCTTACAAACTATGAGGAAGAGGGGAGACACGAGAGGTGGATGGTAACAATTGCTTTAGTTATTCGGACCGGCCATAGTGTAAGGCTCGGGTGTAGTGTAAGGCTCGGGTGTTCATGTAAAGCTGCATGAACCAGTTAACTGCCTAAATATGTAACAGTACAGACACAGAGGGCTATTAACTGCATAAAGTGTATGAGAACATGATACGAGGAATTTTTTTTTTTTTCATGATAGGCCACACTGGGATCATTAGGTTAATGCATTGAGGCGGTAGGCCAATCTGAACAAATGAGTTTTTAGGGCACGCTTAAAACTGTGGGGATTGGGGATTAATCGTATTAACCTAGGTAGTGCATTCCAAAGAATCGGCGCAGCACGTGTAAAGTCTTGGAGACGGGAGTGGGAGGTTCTGATTATTGAGGATGCTAACCTGAGGTCATTAGCGGAGCGGAGGGCACGGGTAGGGTGGTAGACTGAGACCAGAGAGGAGATGTAGGGTGGTGCTGAGCCATGGAGCGCTTTGTGGATGAGGGTAGTAGTTTTGTACTGGATTCTGGAGTGGATGGGTAGCCAGTGTAATGACTGGCACAAGGTAGAGGCATCGGTGTAACGGTTGGTGAGGAATATGATCCTGGCAGCAGCATTCAGGACAGATTGGAAGGGGAGAGTTTGGTAAGAGGGAGACCGATTAGTAGAGAGTTACAATAGCCCAGACGAGAATGAATAAGTGAAACAGTAAGAGTTTTTGCAGAGTCGAAAGTAAGAAAAGGGTGAATTCTAGAAATGTTTTTGAGGTGCAGATAAGAAGAGCGAGCCAGTGATCGGATGTGGGGGGTGAATGACAGCTCGGAATCAAGGATGACCCCAAGACAGCGGGCATGTTGCTTTGGAGTAATGGTGGAACCGCACACGGAGATGGCAATGTCAGGCAAAGGTAGGTTAGTAGAGGGAGAGAACATGAGGAGTTAAGTTTTTGACAGGTTCAGTTTCAGATAGAGGGAGGACATGATGTTAGAGACAGCGGTAAGACAATCACTGGTGTTTTCTAAAAAGGTTGGCGTGATATCAGGAGAAGAGGTGTTTAATTGGGTGTCGTCAACACACATAACTGGATCTCGTAGATAATGAAGGGATGAGATGACCAAAGGCTATGGAACCTCATTCTGATGCTCCATAAACTTTGCCTACAGCCACTTTTGGTTCTGTTGGGCAGTACGAGACCCGGTGACTCTCAAGAGTGGTGACATCAGTAATGTCACCGCTCTTCAGATATTCCGGGTCTTGCGCTGAGCTCGGCGACTGTGAAGAGCGGTATTGTTACTACCGTCACCGCTCTTCAGAGTCGCTGGGTCTCGTCAGGTCTGGGCTAGTAGTGGGGGTGTCTGATAGACACCTCTCCATTACTTACACCAGGGATTGATAGCAGCTGACATCAACCCTAAAAATCATTACACATACCAGATTTAAATGCTCTGGCGGCTGGGAAAAGTAGTAGAGTTAGCGCTATTCCCAGGCGCCGGGTGCTAACTACAACTGTCATCATCCTTGCCTGGTCTCCCTGCTAAGCATTTCTGCTGTATTTACATGCGCTGATCTCAGGCCACTAAAAGAGTGTGATCGACAATACTGAAGTCGTTCGCTTGTTTACCGGCCTCTTTACACCAACTGAGAAAGAATGAAGGGAACAGAACAATCACAATTAGATGAATCTGTCCCCATACAGTATCATGTTATCAGCAGCACATCTACAGTTTACACCGGCGATGTGCTGCTGAGAACAAGGATTTCTGTTCCCACATAAACAATCCAATCACTCGATGAATAGGCAGCATTTTGCTATAGTATGATACACTCCTCAGTTCTCCATATAGTAAAATACAGTCCTCAGTCCTCCATATAGTATAATATACTCCTCAGTCCTCCATATAGTATTATACACTCCACATAGTCCTCCATATAGTATAATACACTCCTCATAGACCTCCATATATTAAAATACACTGCAATTCCTCCATATAGTATAATACATACCTCAATCCTCCAAATAGTATAATACAATCCTCATAGTCCTCCATATAGTATAATGCCCCGCCATTGTCATCCATGTAGTACAATTCACTTCCCATAGTATAATGCACCCCATAGTTCTTCATATAGTATAATGTATTCCCCATAGTTCTCGATACAGTATAATGCAGCCCACACATAGTGTAATGATGCCACCCCAGAGTATAATGCAGCCACCCCACAGAATATATTGTAGCCCCCTGAGTATAATGTAACCCCCCCAGAGAATATAATGCAGCCCCCCCTCATATAGTATAATGCAGCCCCTACATATATAATATATGGTAGCCCCCTCATAGAGCATAATGCAGCCCCTCCATAGAATATAATACAGCACCCCATAGAATGTAATACAACCCTCCCCCATAGAATGTAATGCAGCCAGCCCCCATAGAATGTAATGCAGCCAGCCACCCATAGAATGTAATGCAGCCAGCCCAAATAGAATGTAATGCAGCCAGACACCCATAGAATGTAATGCACCCTTCCCCATAGAATGCCCCATAGAATGTAATGCAGCCAGCCCCCATAGAATGTAATGCAGTCAGCCCCCCATAGAATGTAATGCAGCCAGCCACCCATAGAATGTAATGCAGCCAGCCCCAATAGAATGTAATGCAGCCAGCCACCCATAGAATGTAATGCAGCCAGCCCCCATAGAATGTAATGCAGCCAGCCCTCATAGAATGTAATGCAGCCAGCCCCATAGAATGTAATACAGCACAGCCCCCATAGAATGTAATACACCACAGCCCCCATAGAATGTAATGCAGCCAGCCACCCACAGAATGTAATGCAGCCAACCCCCATAAAATGTAATACAGCACAGCCCCTATAGAATGTAATGCAGCCAGCCACCCACTGAATGTAATGTGTTGTGAATTCTGTTTTCGAACTCCCTCCTGTGGTCATGAATGGTACTTCGGCGAGTTCTGTCCATGGACTCCCTCTGGTGGCTGTGAGTGGAGCTGCTGCTTCTGAGGTTCCTTCCACAGGTGACGTAGTTTATTCATTGGCTTGCTGTTCTATTTAACTCCACTCAGATCGTTACTCCATGCCAGCTGTCAATGTTCTTGTACTGGTTCAGTTCGCTCTTGGATCTTTCTGGTGACCTGTCTACTCCAGCAGAAGCTAAGTCCCTGCTAGTTAATTATTTGTTCATTGTTTCCTTGTCCAGTTGGCTATCATGATTTTGCCTTGCTAGCTGGAAGCTCTGGGATGCAGAGTGGCACCTCCGCACCGTGAGTCGGTGCGGAGGTCTTTTTGCACACTCTGCATGGTCTTTTGTAGTTTTTTGTGCTGACCACAAAGATACCTTTCCTATCCTCAGTCTGTTTAGTAAGTCTGGCCTCCCTTTGCTGAAACCTGTTTCATTTCTGTGTTTGTGACTTTCATCTTAACTCACAGTCAATATATGTGGGGGGCTGTTATGACCTGGTGGTAAGGACAATAATGGACCTAGTGGTTAAGAGCACACGGAATGACCTGATAGTTACTAATAATATAGGACGAGCTCTGAGACGTGGGAACTCTGCTGACCGCAATCCCTAATCCTATCACACACACTAGAAATAGCCGTGGATTGCTCCTAACGCTCCCTATGCAACTCGACACAGCCTAAGAAACTAGCTAGCCCTAGAGATAGAAAAATAAAGCCTACCTTGCCTCAGAGAAATTCCCCAAAGGAAAAGGCAGCCCCCCACATATAATAACTGTGAGTAAAGATGAAAATTACAAACACAGAGATGAAATAGATTTAGCAAAGTGAGGCCCGACTTACTGAACAGACAGAGGATAGGAAAGGTAACTTTGTGGTCAGCACAAAACCTACAAAAAGACCACGCAGAGGGCGCAAAAAGACCCTCCGCACCGACTCACGGTGCGGAGGCGCTCCCTCTGCGTCCCAGAGCTTCCAGCAAGCAAGACAAAAATCAAAATAGCAAGCTGGACAGAAAAATAGCAAACCAGAGAAAAACAAGCAGGAACTTAGCTTCAGCTGGGAAGACAGGTCACAAGAACGATCCAGGAGAGAACTAGACCAATACTGGAACATTGACAGGTGGCATGGAGCAATGATCTAAGTGGAGTTAAATAGAGCAGCCAGCTAACGAATTAACCTCGTCACCTGTAGAAGGAAACTCAGAAGCCGCAGCTCCACTCACAACCACCAAAGGAAGCCCATGGACAGAACCAGCCAAAGTACCATTCATGACCACAGGAGGGAGTTCGAAAACAGAATTCACAACAGTATCCCCCCCCTTGAGGAGGGGTCACCGAACCCTCACCAGAGCCCCCAGGCCGACCAGGACAAGCCAAATGAAAGGCACGAACCAGATCGGCAGCATGAACATCGGAGGCAAAGACCCAGGAACTATCTTCCTGACCATAACCCTTCCACTTGACCAGGTACTGGAGTTTCCGTCTCGAAATACGAGAATCCAAAATCTTCTCCACCACATACTCCAACTCCCCCTCAACCAACACCGGGGCAGGAGGATCAACGGATGGAACCACAGGCGCCACGTATCTCCGCAACAATGACCTATGGAATACATTATGGATGGCAAAAGAAGCTGGAAGGGTCAAACGAAACGACACAGGATTGAGAACCTCAGAAATCTTATACGGACCAATGAAGCGAGGCTTAAACTTAGGAGAGGAAACCTTCATAGGAACATGACGAGACGACAACCAAACCAAATCCCCAACACGAAGTCGGGGACCCACACAGCGCCGGCGGTTAGCGAAACGTTGAGCCTTCTCCTGGGACAATGTCAAATTGTCCACCACATGAGTCCAAATCTGCTGCAACCTATCCACCACAGTATCTACACCAGGACAGTCCGAAGACTCAACCTGCCCTGAAGAGAAACGAGGATGGAAACCAGAATTGCAGAAAAACGGCGAAACCAAAGTAGCCGAGCTGGCCCGATTATTAAGGGCGAACTCAGCCAAAGGCAAAAAGGACACCCAATCATCCTGATCAGCAGAAACAAAGCATCTCAGATATGTTTCCAAAGTCTGATTAGTTTGTTCGGTTTGGCCATTTGTCTGAGGATGGAAAGCCGAGGAAAAAGACAAATCAATGCCCATCCTAGCACAAAAGGCTCGCCAAAACCTCGAAACAAACTGGGAACCTCTGTCCGAAACGTTCTCCGGAATGCCATGTAAACGAACAACATGCTGGAAAAACAATGGCACCAAATCACAGGAGGAAGGCAATTTAGACAAGGGTACCAAATGGACCATCTTAGAGAAGCGATCACAAACCACCCAAATGACCGACATCTTTTGAGAGACAGGGAGATCCGAAATAAAATCCATAGAGATATGCGTCCAGGGCCTCTTCGGGACCGGCAAGGTCAAAAGCAACCCACTGGCACGAGAACAGCAGGGCTTAGCCCGAGCACAAGTCCCACAGGACTGCACAAAAGAACGCACATCCCGCGACAAAGACGGCCACCAAAAGGATCTAGCCACCAAATCTCTGGTACCAAAGATTCCAGGATGACCAGCCAACACCGAACAATGAACCTCAGAGATAACTCTACTAGTCCATTTATCAGGGACAAACAGTTTCTCCGCTGGGCAACGGTCAGGTCTATCAGCCTGAAATTTTTGCAGCACCCGCCGCAAATCAGGGGAGATGGCAGACAAAATTAGCCCCTCTTTGAGAATACCCGCCGGCTCAGGAACACCCGGAGAGTCGGGCACAAAACTCCTTGACAGGGCATCAGCCTTCACATTCTTAGAGCCTGGAAGGTACAAAACCACAAAATCAAAACGGGAGAAAAATAGCGACCAACGAGCCTGTCTAGGATTCAACCGTTTGGCAGACTCGAGATAAGTCAAATTCTTGTGATCCGTCAAGACCACCACGCGATGCTTGGCTCCTTCAAGCCAATGACGCCACTCCTAGAATGCCCACTTCATGGCCAACAATTCTCGATTGCCAACATCATAATTACGCTCAGCAGGCGAAAACTTTCTAGAAAAGAAGGCACATGGTTTCATCACCGAGCCATCAGAACTTCTTTGCGACAAAACAGCCCCTGCTCCAATCTCAGAAGCATCAACCTCGACCTGAAACGGAAGCGAAACATCCGGCTGGCACAACACAGGGGCAGAAGAAAAACGACGCTTCAAATCCTGAAAAGCTTCCACAGCAGCAGAAGACCAATTGACCACATCAGCACCCTTCTTGGTCAAATCAGTCAACGGTTTAGCAACACTAGAAAAATTACTGATGAAGCGACGATAAAAATTAGCAAAGCCCAGGAACTTTTGCAGACTCTTCACAGATGTCGGCTGAGTCCAATCATAAATGGCCTGGACTTTAACAGGGTCCATCTCGATAGTAGAAGGGGAAAAAATGAAACCCAAAAATGAAACCTTCTGAACTCCAAAGAGACACTTTGACCCCTTCACAAACAAAGAATTCGCACGAAGGACCTGGAACACCATTCTGACCTGCTTCACGTGAGACTCCCAATCATCCGAGAAGACCAAAATATTATCCAAATATACAATCAGGAATTTATCCAGGTACTCTCGGAAGATGTCATGCATAAAGGACTGAAATACTGATGGAGCATTGGAAAGCCCGAATGGCATAACCAGGTACTCAAAATGGCCCTCGGGCGTATTAAATGCTGTTTTCCATTCATCGCCCTGTTTAATACGCACAAGATTATACGCACCACGAAGATCTATCTTGGTGAACCAACTAGCCCCCTTAATCCGAGCAAATAAATCCGACAGCAGCGGCAAAGGGTACTGAAATTTGACTGTGATCTTATTAAGAAGGTGGTAATCAATACAAGGTCTCAAAGAACCATCCTTCTTGGCCACAAAAAAGAACCCTGCTCCCAATGGTGACGACGACGGGCGAATATGACCCTTCTCCAAGGATTCCTTTACATAAATCCGCATAGCGGCGTGCTCTGGCACAGATAAATTGAACAGTCGGCCCTTAGGAAACTTACTACCAGGAATCAAATTGATAGTACAATCGCAATCCCTATGAGGAGGTAGGGCACTGGATTTGGGCTCATCAAATACATCCCGGTAATCCGACAAAAACTCCGGGACTTCAGAAGGGGTGGATGACGAAATAGACAAAAATGGAACATCACCATGTACCCCCTGACAACCCCAGCTGGACACAGACATAGATTTCCAATCCAATACTGGATTATGGACCTGTAGCCATGGCAACCCCAAAACGACCACATCATGCAGATTATGCAACACCAAAAAGCGAATATCCTCCTGATGTGCAGGAGCCATGCACATGGTCAATTGGGTCCAGTACTGAGGCTTATTCTTGGCCAAAGGCATAGCATCAATTCCTCTCAATGGAATAGGATACTGCAAGGGCTCCAAGAAAAAACCACAGCGCCTAGCAAACTCCTAGTTCATCAAATTCAGGGCAGTGCCTGAATCCACAAATGCCATAACAGAATAGGATGGCAAAGAGCAAATCAGAGTAACTGACAAAAGAAATTTCGACTGTACCGTACCAATGGAAGCAGACCTAGCGAAACGCTTAGTGCGCTTAGGACAATCGGAGATAGCATGAGTGGAATCACCACAGTAAAAACACAGCCCATTCCGACGTCTGTGTTCTTGCCGTTCAGCTCTGGTCAAAGTCCTATCACATTGCATAGGCTCAGGTCTATGCTCAGATAATACCGCCAAATGGTGCACAGCTTTACGCTCACGCAAGCGTCGATCGTTCTGAATGGCCAAAGACATAGACTCATTCAGACCAGCAGGCATGGGAAATCCCACCATGACATCCTTAAGGGCTTCAGAGAGACCCTTTCTGAAAATTGCTGCCAGGGCACATTCATTCCACTGAGTGAGTACAGACCACTTCCTAAACTTCTGACAATATATTTCTACCTCATCCTGACCCTGACACAGAGCCAGAAAGATTTTCTCTGCCTGATCCACTGAATTAGGTTCATCATAAAGCAATCTGAGCGCCAGAAAAGACGCATCAACATCACGCAATGCCGGATCTCCTGGCGCAAGGGAAAATGCCCAGTCTTGAGGGTCGCCACGTAACAAAGAAATAATGATCTTCACTTGTTGAACAGGGTCACCTGAGGAGTGAGGTTTCAAAGCAAGAAACAATTTACAATTATTTTTGATATTCAGAAACTTAGATCTATCCCCAAAAAAACAAATCAGGAATTGGAATCCTAGGCTCTAACATCGGATTCTGAACCACAAAATCTTGAATGTTTTGTACCCTTGCAGTGAGATTATTCATACAAGAGGACAGACCTTGAATGTCCATATCTACACCTGTATCCTGAACCACCCAGAGGTAAAGGGGAAAAGAGAGACAAAACACACTGCAAAGAAAAAAAAATGATCTCAGAACTTCTCTTATCCCTCTATTGAGATGCATTAATACTTTGGGCCACCTGTACTGTTATGACCTGGTGATAAGGACAATAATGGACCTAGTGGTTAAGAGCACACGGAATGACCTGATAGTTACTAATAATTTAGGACGAGCTCTGAGACGTGGGAACTCTGCTGACCGCAATCCCTAATCCTATCACACACACTAGAAATAGCCGTGGATTGCTCCTAACGCTCCCTATGCAACTCGACACAGCCTAAGAAACTAGCTAGCCCTAGAGATAGAAAAATAAAGCCTACCTTGCCTCAGAGAAATTCCCCAAAGGAAAAGGCAGCCCCCCACATATAATGACTGTGAGTAAAGATGAAAATTACAAACACAGAGATGAAATAGATTTAGCAAAGTGAAGCCCGACTTACTGAACAGACAGAGGATAGGAAAGGTAACTTTGCGGTCAGCACAAAAACCTACAAAAAGACCACGCAGAGGGCGCAAAAAGACCCTCCGCACCGACTCACGGTGCGGAGGCGCTCCCTCTGCATCCCAGAGCTTCCAGCAAGCAAGACAAAAATCAAAATAGCAAGCTGGACAGAAAAATAGCAAACCAGAGAAAAACAAGCAGGAACTTAGCTTCAGCTGTGAAGACAGGTCACAAGAACGATCCAGGAGAGAACTAGACCAATACTGGAACATTGACAGGTGGCATGGAGCAATGATCTAAGTGGAGTTAAATAGAGCAGCCAGCTAACGAATTAACCTCGTCACCTGTAGAAGGAAACTCAGAAGCCGCAGCTCCACTCACAACCACCAGAGGAAGCCCATGGACAGAACCAGCCGAAGTACCATTCATGACCACAGGAGGGAGCTTGACAACAGAATTCACAACAGGGGGCTGCCTTTTCCTTTGCGGAATTTCTCTGAGGCAAGGTAGGCTTTATTTTCTATCTTTAGGGCTAGTTAGCTCTTAGGCTGTGAAGAGTCGTCTAGGTCGTGTTAGGTACGCTCCACGGCTATTTCTAGTTGTGTGATAGGATTAGGGGTTGCGGTCAGCAGAGCTCCCACTTCCCACAGCTTGTCCTGTGTGAGTTTAACCATCAGGTCGTTTCGGGTGCTCCTAACCACAAGGTCCATAACAGTACAGCTGGCCCAAAGTATTAATGCATCTCGATAGAGGGATAAGCGAAGTTCTGAGACCATTTTTTTTTCTCTGCAGTGTTTTTTGTCTTTCTTTTCCCGTTAACCTCTGGGTGGTTCAGGACACAGGTGTAGATATGGACATTCAAGGTCTGTCCTCTTGTGTGGATCATCTCACTGCAAGGGTACAAAACATTTAAGATTTTGTGGTTCAGAATCCGATGTTAGAGCCTAGAATTCCAATTCCTGATTTGTTTTCTGGGGATAGATCTAAATTCCTGAATTTCAAAAATAATTGTAAACTGTTTCTAGCTTTGAAACCCCGCTCCTCTGGTGACCCCGTTCAACAAGTAAAAATCATTATTTCTTTGTTGCATGGTGACCCTCAAGACTGGGCATTTTCCCTTGCGCCAGGAGATCCTGTATTGCGTGATGTAGATGCGTTTTTTCTGGCACTTGGGTTGCTTTATGATGAACCAAATTCAGTGGATCAGGCAGAGAAAATCTTGCTGGCTTTGTGTCAGGGTCAGGATGAAGCGGAGGTGTACTGTCAGAAGTTTAGAAAGTGGTCTGTGCTTACTCAGTGGAATGAGTGTGCCCTGGCGGCAATTTTCAGAAAGGGTCTTTCTGAAGCCCTTAAGGATGTCATGGTGGGATTTCCTACGCCTGCTGGTCTGAATGAGTCTATGTCATTGGCCACTCAGATCGATCGGCGCTTGCGTGAGCGCAAAGCTGTGCACCATTTGGCGGTATTCTCTGAGCATAGGCCTGAGCCTATGCAATGTGATAGGACTTTGACCACAGCTGAACTGCAAGAACACAAACGTCGGAATGGGCTGTGTTTTTACTGTGGTGATTCCACTCATGCTATCTCCGATTGTCCTAAGCGCACTAGGCGGTTCGCTAGGTCTGCCACCATTGGTACGGTACAGTCTAAATTTCTTTTGTCCGTTACTCTGATTTGCTCTCTGTCGTCCTATTCTGTTATGGCATTTGTGGATTCAGGCGCTGCCCTGAATTTGATGGACTTGGAGTTTGCCAGGCGATGTGGTTTTTTCTTGGAGCCCTTGCAGTATCCTATTCCATTGAGAGGAATTGATGCTATGCCTTTGGCCAAGAATAAGCCTCAGTACTGGACTCAATTGACCATGTGCATGGCTCCTGCACATCAGGAGGATATTCGCTTTTTGGTGTTGCATAATCTGCATGATGTGGTCGTTTTGGGGTTGCCATGGCTACAGGTCCATAATCCAGTATTGGATTGGAAATCTATGTCTGTGTCCGGCTAGGGTTCTCAGGGGGTACATGGTGATGTTCCATTGCTGTCAATTTCGCCTTCCACTCCTTCTGAAGTCCCTGAGTTTTTGTCAGATTACCGGGATGTATTTGAAGAGCCCAAATCCGGTGCCTTGCCTCCTCATAGGGATTGCGATTGTGCTATTAATTTGATTCCTGGTAGTAAGTTTCCTAAGGGCCGACTGTTTAATTTATCTGTGCCAGAGCACGCCGCTATGCGGAGTTATATAAAGGAATCCTTGGAGAAAGGTCATATTCGCCCGTCATCATCACCGTTGGGAGCAGGGTTCTTTTTTGTGGCCAAGAAGGATGGCTCTTTGAGACCTTGTATTGATTACCACCTTCTTAATAAGATCACAGTCAAATTTCAGTACCCTTTGCCGCTGCTGTCTGATTTGTTTGCTCGGATTAAGGGGGCTAGTTGGTTCACCAAGATAGATCTTCGAGGGGCGTATAATCTTGTGCGAATTAAACAGGGCGATGAATGGAAAACAGCATTTAATACGCCCGAGGGCCATTTTGAGTACCTGGTTATGTCATTCGGGCTTTCTAATGCTCCATCTGTGTTTCAGTCCTTTATGCATGACATCTTCCGAGAGTACCTGGATAGATTCATGATTGTATATTTGGATGATATTTTGGTCTTTTCGGATGATTGGGAGTCTCATGTGAAGCAGGTCAGAATGGTGTTCCAGGTCCTTCGTGCGAATTCCTTGTTTGTGAAGGGGTCGAAATGTCTCTTTGGGGTTCAGAAGGTTTCATTTTTGGGTTTCATTTTTTCCCCTTCTACTATCGAGATGGACCCTGTTAAAGTTCAGGCCATTTATGATTGGACTCAGCCGACATCTGTGAAGAGCCTGCAGAAGTTCCTGGGCTTTGCTAATTTTTACCGTCGCTTCATCGCTAATTTTTTTAGTGTTGCTAAACCGTTGACTGATTTGACCAAGAAAGGTGCTGATGTGGACAATTGGTCCTCGGCGGCTGTAGAGGCTTTTCAGGAGTTGAAGCGTCGTTTTTCTTCTGCCCCTGTGTTGTGCCAGCCAGATGTTTCGCTCCCGTTTCAGGTTGAGGTTGATGCTTCTGAGATTGGAGCAGGGGCTGTTTTGTCGCAAAGAAGTTCTGATGGCTCGGTGATGAAACCATGTGCCTTCTTTTCTAGACAATTCTCGCCTGCTGAGCGCAATTATGATGTTGGCAATCGAGAGTTGTTGGCCATGAAGTGGGCATTCGAGGAGTGGCGACATTGGCTTGAAGCAGCCAAGCATCGCGTGGTGGTCTTGACGGATCACAAGAATTTGACTTATCTCGACTCTGCCAAACGGTTGAATCCTAGACAGGCTCGATGGTCGCTGTTTTTCTCCCGTTTTGATTTTGTGGTTTCATACCTTCCGGGCTCTAAGAATGTGAAGGCTGATGCCCTGTCAAGGAGTTTTGTGCCTGACTCTCCGGGTGTTCCTGAGCCGGCGGGTATTCTCAAAGAGGGGGTAATTTTGTCTGCCATCTCCCCTGATTTGCGGCATGTGCTGCAGAAGTTTCAGGCTGATAGACCTGACCGTTGTCCAGCGGAGAAACTGTTTGTCCCTGATAGATGGACTAGTAGAGTTATCTCTGAGGTTCATTGTTCGGTGTTGGCGGGTCATCCTGGAATCTTTGGTACCAGAGATTTGGTGGCTAGATCCTTTTGGTGGCCTTCTTTGTCACGGGATGTGCGTTCTTTTGTGCAGTCCTGTGGGACTTGTGCTCGGGCTAAGCCCTGCTGTTCTCGTGCCAGTGGGTTGCTTTTGCCTTTGCCGGTCCCGAAGAGGCCCTGGACCCATATTTCCATGGATTTTATTTCAGATCTCCCTGTCTCTCAAAGGATGTCGGTCATTTGGGTGGTTTGTGATCGCTTCTCTAAGATGGTTCATTTGGTACCCTTGTCTAAATTGCCTTCCTCCTCTGATTTGGTGCCATTGTTTTTCCAGCATGTTGTTCGTTTGCATGGCATTCCAGAGAACATCGTCTCGGACAGAAGTTCCCAGTTTGTTTCGAGGTTTTGGCGGTCCTTTTGTGCTAAGATGGGCATTGATTTGTCTTTTTCTTCGGCTTTCCATCCTCAGACAAATGGCCAAACCGAACGAACTAATCAGACTTTGGAGACATATCTGAGATGCTTTGTTTCTGCTGATCAGGATGATTGGGTGTCCTTCTTGCCTTTGGCTGAGTTCGCCCTTAATAATCGGGCCAGCTTGGCTACTTTGGTTTCGCCTTTTTTCTGTAATTCTGGTTTCCATCCTCGTTTGTCTTCAGGGCAGGTTGAGCCTTCGGACTGTCCTGGTGTGGATACGGTGGTGGACAGGTTGCAGCAGATTTGGACTCATGTGGTGGACAATTTGACATTGTCCCAGGAGAAGGCTCAACGTTTCGCTAACCGCCGGCGCTGTGTTGGTCCCCGACTTCGTGTTGGGGATTTGGTTTGGTTGTCATCTCGTCATGTTCCTATGAAGGTTTCCTCTCCTAAGTTTAAGCCTCGTTTCATTGGTCCGTATAAGATTTCTGAGGTTATCAATCCTGTGTCATTTTGTTTGGCCTTTCCAGCTTCTTTTGCCATCCATAATGTGTTCCATAGGTCGTTATTGCGGAGATACGTGGCGCCTATGGTTCCCTCCGTTGATCCTCCTGCCCCGGTGTTGGTCGAGGGGGAGTTGGAATATGTGGTGGAGAAGATTTTGGATTCTCGTATTTTGAGACGGAAACTCCAGTACCTGGTCAAGTGGAAGGGTTATGGTCAGGAAGATAATTCCTGGGTTTTTGCCTCTGATGTTCATGCTGCCGATCTAGTTCGTGCCTTTCATTTGGCTCATCCTGATCGGCCTGGGGGCTCTGGTGAGGGTTCGGTGACCCCTCCTCAAGGGGGGGGATACTGTTGTGAATTCTGTTTTCGAACTCCCTCCTGTGGTCATGAATGGTACTTCGGCGAGTTCTGTCCATGGACTCCCTCTGGTGGCTGTGAGTGGAGCTGCTGCTTCTGAGGTTCCTTCCACAGGTGACGTAGTTTATTCTTTGGCTGGCTGTTCTATTTAACTCCACTCAGATCGTTACTCCATGCCAGCTGTCAATGTTCTTGTACTGGTTCAGTTCGCTCTTGGATCTTTCTGGTGACCTGTCTACTCCAGCAGAAGCTAAGTCCCTGCTAGTTAATTATTTGTTCATTGTTTCCTTGTCCAGTTGGCTATCATGATTTTGCCTTGCTAGCTGGAAGCTCTGGGATGCAGAGTGGCACCTCCGCACCGTGAGTCGGTGCAGAGGTCTTTTTGCACACTCTGCGTGGTCTTTTGTAGTTTTTTGTGCTGACCACAAAGATACCTTTCCTATCCTCAGTCTGTTTAGTAAGTCTGGCCTCCCTTTGCTGAAACCTGTTTCATTTCTGTGTTTGTGACTTTCATCTTAACTCACAGTCAATATATGTGGGGGGCTGCCTTTTCCTTTGGGGAATTTCTCTGAGGCAAGGTAGGCTTTATTTTCTATCTTTAGGGCTAGTTAGCTCTTAGGCTGTGAAGAGGCGTCTAGGTCGTGTTTGGTACGCTCCACGGCTATTTCTAGTTGTGTGATAGGATTAGGGGTTGCGGTCAGCAGAGCTCCCACTTCCCAGAGCTTGTCCTGTGTGAGTTTAACCATCAGGTCGTTCCGGGTGCTCCTAACCACCAGGTCCATAACAGTAATGCAGCCAGCCCCCATAGAATGTAATGCAGCACAGCCCCCATAGAATGTAATACAGCACAGCCCCCATAGAATGTAGTGCAGCACAGCCCCAATAGAATGTAATGCAGCACAGCCCCCATAGAATGTAATGCAGCACAGCCTCCATAGAATGTAATACAGCACAGCCCCCATAGAATGTAATGCAGCCAGCCCCCATAGAATGTAATGCAGCCAGCCCCCATAGAATGTAATACAGCACAACCCCCATAGAATGCAATACAGCACAGCCCCCATGGAATGTAATGCAGCAAAGCCCCCATAGAATGTAATACAGCACAGCCCGCATAGAATGTAATACAGCACAGCCCCCATTGAATGTAATACAGCACAGCCCCCATAAAATCACTGCAGCACAGCCCCCATAGAATGTAATACAGCACAGCCCCCATAGAATGTAATGCAGCCCTTCCCCCCTAATTTTGCCACAAAAAAACTGGGAAAACTTATTGACTCGAGTATAAGCCTAGGGTGGAAATACAGCATTTACCGGTGAATTTCAAAAATAAAAATAGATCATTATTTCCCCATAGCTGTGCCATATAGTGCTCTGCACTGTTCATTATTTCCCCATAGCTGTGCCATATAGTGCTCTGCACCGTTCATATTTCCCCATAGCTGTGCCATATAGTGCTCTGCACCGTTCATACTGCCCCATAGCTGTGCCATATAGTGCTCTGCACCGTTCATACTGCCCCATAGCTGTGCCATATAGTGCTCTGCACCGTTCTTTATTTCCCCATAGCTGTGCCATATAGTGCTCTGCACCGTTCATATTTCCCCATAGCTGTGCCATATAGTGCTCTGCACCGTTCATACTGCCCCATAGCTGTGCCATATAGTGCTCTGCACCGTACATACTGCCCCATAGCTGTGCCATATAGTGCTCTGCACCGTTCATACTGCCCCATAGCTGTGCCCTATATGCTCTGCACCATTCATATTTCCCCATAGCTGTCCACATAGTGCTCTGCACCGTTCATACTGCCCCATAGCTGTGCCATATAGAGCTCTGCACCGTTCATACTGTCCCATAGCTGTGCCATATAGTGCTCTGCACCGTTCATTATTGCCCCATAGCTGTGCCATATAGTGCTCTGCACCGTTCATATTGCCCCATAGCTGTGCCATATAGTGCTCTGCACCGTTCATACTGCCCCATAGCTGTGCCATATAGTGCTCTGCACCGTTCATATTGTCCCATAGCTGTGCCCCATATAGTGCTCTGCACCGTTCATACTGCCCCATAGCTGTGCCATATAGTGCTCTGCACCGTTCATACTGCCCCATAGCTGTGCCATATTGTGCTCTGCACCGTTCATATTGTCCCATAGCTGTGCCCCATATAGTGCTCTGCACCGTTCATACTGCCCCATAGCTGTGCCATATAGTGCTCTGCACCGTTCATATTTCCCCATAGCTGTGCCCCATATAGTGCTCTGCACCGTTTATACTGCCCCATAGCTGTGCCCCATATAGTGCTCTGCACCGTTTATACTGCCCCATAGCTGTGCCCCATATAGTGCTCTGCACTGTTCATACTGTCCCATAGCTGTGCCATATAGTGCTCTGCACCGTTCATACTGTCCCATAGCTGTGCCCCATATAGTGCTCTGCACCATTCATATTGCCCCATAGCTGTGCCCCATACAATGCTCTGCACCGTTCATATTTGCCCATAGAGCTCCACATACAGTGGGGCAAAAAAGTATTTAGTCAGTCAGCAATAGTGCAAGTTCCACCACTTAAAAAGATGAGAGGCGTCTGTAATTTACATCATAGGTAGACCTCAACTATGGGAGACAAACTGAGAAAAAAAAATCCAGAAAATCACATTGTCTGTTTTTTTAACATTTTATTTGCATATTATGGTGGAAAATAAGTATTTGGTCAGAAACAAACAATCAAGATTTCTGGCTCTTACAGACCTGTAACTTCTTCTTTAAGAGTCTCCTCTTTCCTCCACTCATTACCTGTAGTAATGGCACCTGTTTAAACTTGTTATCAGTATAAAAAGACACCTGTGCACACCCTCAAACAGTCTGACTCCAAACTCCACTATGGTGAAGACCAAAGAGCTGTCAAAAGACACCAGAAACAAAATTGTAGCCCTGCACCAGGCTGGGAAGACTGAATCTGCAATAGCCAACCAGCTTGGAGTGAAGAAATCAACAGTGGGAGCAATAATTAGAAAATGGAAGACATACAAGACCACTGATAATCTCCCTCGGTCTGGGGCTCCACGCAAAATCCCACCCCGTGGGGTCAGAATGATCACAAGAACGGTGAGCAAAAATCCCAGAACCACGCGGGGGGATCTAGTGAATGAACTGCAGAGAGCTGGGACCAATGTAACAAGGCCTACCATAAGTAACACACTACGCCACCATGGACTCAGATCCTGCAGTGCCAGACGTGTCCCACTGCTTAAGCCAGTACATGTCCGGGCCCATCTGAAGTTTGCTAGACAGCATTTGGATGATCCAGAGGAGTTTTGGGAGAATGTCCTATGGTCTGATGAAACCAAACTGGAACTGTTTGGTAGAAACACAACTTGTCGTGTTTGGAGGAAAAAGAATACTGAGTTGCATCCATCAAACACCATACCTACTATAAAGCATGGTGATGGAAACATCATGCTTTGGGGCTGTTTCTCTGCAAAGGGGCCAGGACGACTGATCCGGGTACATGAAAGAATGAATGGGGCCATGTATCGTGAGATTTTGAGTGCAAACCTCCTGCCATCAGCAAGGGCATTGAAGATGAAACGTGGCTGGGTCTTTCAACATGACAATGATCCAAAGCACACCGCCAGGGCAACGAAGTAGTGGCTTCGTAAGAAGCATTTCAAGGTCCTGGAGTGGCCTAGCCAGTCTCCAGATCTCAACCCTATAGAAAACCTTTGGAGGGAGTTGAAAGTCCGTGTTGCCAAGCGAAAAGCCAAAAACATCACTGCTCTAGAGGAGATCTGCATGGAGGAATGGGCCAACATACCAACAACAGTGTGTGGCAACCTTGTGAAGACTTACAGAAAACGTTTGACCTCTGTCATTGCCAACAAAGGATATATTACAAAGTATTGAGATGAAATTTTGTTTCTGACCAAATACTTATTTTCCACCATAATATGCAAATAAAATGTTAAAAAAACAGACAATGTGATTTTCTGGATTTTTTTTTCTCAGTTTGTCTCCCATAGTTGAGGTCTACCTATGATGTAAATTACAGACGCCTCTCATCTTTTTAAGTGGTGGAACTTGCACTATTGCTGACTGACTAAATACTTTTTTGCCCCACTGTATATCTGTGCTGCTGCTGCTGCTGCTGCAATAAAAAAAAAAAAAGCCATACTCACCTCTCTTACTTGCAGCTTCCGGCGTCCGGTCCCGGCGTCTCTCTGCTCTGACTGATCAGGCAGAGGGCGCCGCACACACTATATGCGTCATTGCGCCCTCTGACCTGAACAGTCAGAGCGCAGAGACGCCGGGAAGATGGAGCGGCGCCGGGAAGACGGAGCGGCGCCCGGCGGCTGGAACGGGGACAGGTAAATATGACATACTTACCTGGTCCTGGCGTCCATCTCTTTCTCCCGGACAGCTGTCTTCGGTGCCGCAGCCTCTTCCTCTATCAGCGATCACCGGCACCGCTGATTAGAGAAATGAATATGTGGCTCCACCCCTATGAGAGGTGGAGCCGCCTATTTATTTCTCTAATGAGCGGTCCCACGTGACTGCTGAAGAGGGGAAGAACTGCAGCACCGAAGACCGTGGGACGGCAGGGGGAGCGCCAGGATCGCCAGGACTAGGTGAGTATGCCTCAGCGCCCTCTCCCCCTCACCCGCCGACCCTGCCACCCACCTTGACTCGAGTATAAGCCGAGAGGGGCACTTTCAGCCCAAAAATTTGGGCTGAAAATCTCGGCTTATACTCTAGTATATACGGTATTTAAAAAAAACAAAACACTCACCTCTCCTCATGCCCAGCACTGCTCCTGGCTCCGATCTCAGCAGCTGCAGTCTGCCCGGTCACACAGCAGGTGTGCGATGATATGACGTCATCGTGCACCCGCAGTGTCAGCGCCAGGCAGAGCGGGGAATGATGGGAGAGGGAGCGTCAGCAGACGCTCTCTCCTCCATCATTGCATTCAAGTGTACCGGCGTCATAGACACCGGTATAGTTGAATGCGGCGGCGCTGGCGGGTGGGGGGTGAGGCGGCGGGGGGGTGAGGTGGCGCACGACTGCCAGAACTGCCCGATGGCCAGTCCGGCCCTGCTGGTAAGTATACATGTATATGTGTATGTGTGTGTACATGTGCAGTATACAGTGTGTGTGTGTCTGTATATGTGTATATCGTATGTGTGTACATATATACAGCATCTTATTGCTTACCGGGGGTGGTGGCTGCGGTGAAGCGGGGTCCCAGGGTCACTGCTGGAGCGATGCTGCAGGCTGGGATGAGGGGGTGTTCAGATGTGCGGTGCTGCGGGGGCTCTGCCGACATTTTGTGAAAGGCCAGAACCCCCGCAGTTTATTCATTTATACTCATTTATATAGCGCTATTAATTCCACAGCGCTTAACAGACATCAGTGGCACTGTCCCCAATGGGGCTCACTATCTAAATTCCCTATCTTTGTAATGTAGGAGGAAACCGGAGTACCCGTAGAAAACCCACGCAAACCAAGGGAGAACATACAAAATCCTTGCAGATGTTGTCCTTGGTGGGATTTGAAAAAGTGTCTTCTGGCCGCTGTCCGTGTCTGGCAGAATGCAATGGGAGCAGTAAAGAAAGTGTGAAGAGGCCCTAATGTAAGACACAGTCATTGGACATACCGTATTTTTCAGATTATAAGACGCACTTTTTCCCAAAAAATTTTTTGGGGAAAATGGGGGTGCGTCTTATAATGCAGATATACCTTACCAGCAGCGGTGGAGCAGGGTCCAGGGTCTCGGCAGGCCGCAGGCTGGGATGAAGGAGTGATCGCATGTGCGGTGCGCCGCTGCGGGCGTTAGGTGCTGCGGGGGCTCTGCCGACATTTTGTGAAAGGCCAGAGCCCCCGCAGTTGCATGGTTTCCTATGGGGTGGACTCCGGGAAAATGGGCTGCAGGGGTCTTGTGGCTCCAGGGGTCTCCGCCAGTCTCAGCACTGGGCTGCAGGGGTCTTGTGGCTCTTGGAGTCTCCGCCAGTCTCAGCACTGGGCTGCAGGGGTCTTGTGGCTCCGGGGGTCTCCACCAGTCTCAGCACTGGGCTGCAGGGGTCTTGTGGCTCCGGGGATCTCCGCCAGTCTTAGCACTGGGCTGCAGGGGTCTTGTATCTCCGGGTGTCTCTGCCAGTCTTAGCACTGGGCTGCAGGGGTCTTGTCTTGTGGCTCCGGAGATCTCCGCCAGTCTCAGCACTGGGCTGCAGGGGTCTTGTGGCTCTTGGGGTCTCCGTCAGTCTCAGCACTGGGCTGCAGGGGTCTTGTGTCTCCGGGGGTCTCTGCCTGTCTCAGCACTGGGCTGCAGGGGTCTTGTGGCCCCGGGGGTCTAAGCCAGTCTTAGCACTGGGCTGCAGGGGTCTTGTGGCTCCGGGGGTCTCCGCCAGTCTCAGCACGGGGCTGCATGGGTCTTGTTGTTTCACTTTTATATTACAGCTGCAAAGTGAATGATAACCATCAGGGCCCCCGAACCATCAGTCACAGAGTCAGAGGGGATTTAGCAAAGTAGGTTGGGGGACATGTAGGACTTTTTTTTTAATTGCTTTTTATTCTGCTGTTTGGGAGGTAGGATATAGAAAAAGACGGCAATTCTGCTGTTTTCTATTATGTGACTGTACCCTTCACACAACCTATCATGTTTTTCACAGATGCCACGTGTTCCCTATCTGACCTACGGTGCTGCACTCATGTCCATGTTTACCCAGCAGCACAAATGACAAGGGCCAATACAAGTCTATGGGTCCATGTAAACATGCCGTCCGTGTGCTGTACGTGATTAACATGGAAAGTATGAGAAGCTTGTAATTTCATTTCTATTATCCATACCGGAAAAACATGGACGGCACACTGATTGAAAACACTGGTGACACCGATATCGGTGTAACATGTACGTGTTTTATATGGAAATGGAGTCCCCACTTTGAATTTTGCCTAGGGCCCCAATTTGTCTAAAACCGGCCCTGCCTCCACTGCCCTGGTCTCTGTCGCAAGCGTTCTCAAGCGCCGCATATATCAGGGCAGCAGGCGCCATGCAATGACGTCATCACGCCTGCTGCGCTGAGATGCTAGACGCCAAGCTGACGCTCTCTCTTTCATCATTACTTTACAGTTAGAAGTGGCTATTGGTGGGCCACTCTGAGCGCCGGGCCCAGGGCGACCACACCGTTTATCATCTTCCCGGTAGCCACGCTACTGGATGAGTTTTCAGTCACTCTAGGTGAGTGCAGGCTTCTGAATTCTCACAGTGCAAGCACAGCACACTTTTAGGATTCTCCCTTGCCGGTGGCAAGAGTGGATGGCCATGTGAGTGCAAGTATGCGATTTGTATACTTCTTACCACATTCCAACTAGATGAGTCCGGCCTCATTCAATTGATTTTCATTGACCGAGGCCACGCATGTCTAGTCGGCACCTGATCACATATATGCAAATCGCATACTTGAGGTTTCGTGACTTCCCACTCTCACTGCTGATACCAGAGAATCCTGACAATGTGCAGTTTGTGCTGTGAGAGCTCAGAAGTCTGCAATCACATAGAATGACTGCAGAGTCATCACAAACTTGGACAACTCCTTCATTGCTCCTAACATAAATAAAGCAAAGTAACACTTCTCAGACGGCACAACAGTTTACTATTAGTGATGAGCGAATATACTCGTTACCGTAAAGCACAGCGGTGACATCACCGCTGTGCTCTGCTTTACGGCTGGCCCTCACAGTCAGTGCGGGAAGCTGACGGCGAGGGACGCGACAGACACCGGAAAGTGGGGGGGCTGTAGGAACGCAGTTAAACGAAAGCCCCCCATGACTGCGTTACCAAGGGAACGGAGGGGAGCAATTTTTAAAAATAATGCAGGGAAAGGGGATTGGTTTAAGGGATGGGGAGGAGTAAGGGGTGGTCCGGAGTTATTGGGCGGGTTATAGGAAAAGTGCGGGAAAGGGGGCCATTACCTTTGGATATCCGTGCTGAGAAGACGTGCATGATGTCCTGCTTGGGCAGCTGAGGGAGATGGTACGGTTGCGGCGTGGAGGCTGGCTGGAGGACCAGCTGGCGTCATTGCTGGGCAGTCCGGGAGCCCAGGGGACCAGATCCAGGAGGACCCGTCCCCCGGAGCGCTTGTCCCCAGAGCTTGGAGGGCGCGGCAACCGCCGGCCACGGAGCCCCTCTCGGGACCCTGCGGAGTGTGCGGGCCGGCGGTCACCTACCCTCCCCGGCCCGTCCTCCGGCAGGAATCCACAGGCCGGCGCTGCTGGCACTGGACGACGGCCGAGAGCAGCGGCGGCGCAGGCCCGGAGAGATGCGCAGGCTGCACCGGAAGTGCCTGGTGGAGTTCCCGGTCAAAGCTCCAACATGGCGGCGGTGAGCAGGAGCGGTACCCGGCGAGCAGCGGCGGTGTCTGCGGCGCCGGCGACGTCACCGGCAACGAGGAGCAGATCACAGGGAGCGGCGGTGGGGCAAGTGAGCAGCAGCGGAGTGGCGGCGGGTAACTCGGGGTTTGAATCCCCCCGGGTGCCTGGCAGGGGTGGCGCGGCAAGAGGCAGAGCGACGGGCAGGCGTACCTCAACCCCACAGCCTGGCCCAGCACGGCGGGGGCACAGTTTGGCAGCGGCTGGGGCTCGCGGCAGAGCCCAGCAAGAAGACAGGTCCGGAGTCGGGCTGGCGGCGGCCAGGTCCAGGTCACCCAGAAGGTCCAGGGAGAGTTCCAGTTCGCCTGCTCCGGTCCCCCCTAGTGACGAGGAGGCCAGGGGCGCGGGCCTGGAGCAACACAGCGGCGCAGAGGATTCCGGTTCCAGGAGCGACCCGCGGGAGTTCGGTGATCGCACGGCTGGCGGGGACACAGCACCTGCGCAGCTTAGTGAGTATGAGGATAATTCTGTTGTGGGGTGGGATAGTGGTGCTCGGGCTGGGGATAGTTGGTATGGGGGGGTTGATTTGGCAGGGAGTGGAGGGCCCAGCACCGGGGGGGTCCCGGGGGTCAGGGAGCTTTTGGCGGGCATGTCCCAGATTTTGAGGAGATTGGATGGGGAGGGCCGGGATAGTGTGCGGTCGTCTCCGGTAGGTGCTTGGTTGCCGGCTTCTGGTACTGGTTCGGGAGTGGTAGCTGGGTCCGATAGGGCGAGTGGGGTAGAGCAGGCGTCGACGGCAGGGGTGTCGGTGTCGGTACAGACTGACAAGGATAAAGGGGATAGGATTAAATTGAATGATAGAGCTAAGGGGGAGGTTTATGTGTGTTTCGAAGGGTCGTTGGGGGCTCATTTAAAGAAAGAGGTTAAAGAAAAAATATGGAAAGACGAATATGTAGAGATTTTCTCCCAGTTGCCCCTGGAGAAGTTTAATTTGGACAAGGGTAAGAAGGAGGAGGAGGAAAAGAGGCGTTGGCGATTGATACCGCAGACGTTTGTGAATTGGCAGCAGGCGTTTTTCATTTTGGCAGGTGTTATTGGGGAAAAGTTTCCGGAGAACTGTGCAGGTCTGTTCTGCTACGTGGATGCGATAGGGGAAGCATACAGGGCGTATGGGGGCCAGGCATGGTTACGCTATGATGAGCAGTTTCGGCGAAGGAAGGCGATTAGGCCCGAGATAAAATGGGAGCAGAAGGACATAGGGTTGTGGTTGAAGGTAATGGCTCCGACGCGGTTTGGGCAGTCCTTTCATGGGGGCAGAGGGAGTAGTGGTCAGCAGTCAGGGCAAGGAGGTGGGGGACAGGGGTCACAAGGGGCTACGGACAAAGCAGGGACGTGTTGGCAGTTTAATGACGGCCAATGCAAATACGGCAGTACATGCAAGTTCAAGCATGTCTGTTCCCACTGTGGAGGGGCCTCACATGGAGTGGCCAAGTGTTTCAAGAAAGCAAGGGGCAAACCAGCAGTGGGAGGCGGTCATGGGGGTGACACCAGTGAGGGTTCTAAAGATGGCCCCTTATCTAAGTAGGTATCCGGATAAGAAAAAGGCTAGGTTGTTGTGGGATGGTTTTTCGGAGGGTTTTAGGATTCCTCATCCGGCTCATACTATCCCCTTTTCTAAAAAGAATTTGAGGTCGGCTAACCTTCAGGCGGATGTGGTTACGGCTAAATTGGCGAAGGAGGTTGAGTTAGGGCGCATGGCGGGGCCGTTTAGTGATTTACCTGTGGAGGGGGTGGTTGTTTCGCCTCTGGGGGTTGTCCCTAAGAAAGAGCCTAATAAGTTTCGCCTTATTCAACATCTGTCATATCCAAAGGGCCAGTCAGTTAATGACGGTATAGCAGAGGAGCTTTGCTCTGTGGTTTATACCTCCTTCGATGCCGCAGTGCAATGGGTGCGTAGGTATGGCACAGGTGCATTAATGGCTAAGACAGATGTTGAATCGGCTTTTTGTTTACTTCCGGTTCACCCCGATAGTATCCCGCTGTTAGGATGTTTTTGGAACGGGGGGTTCTATTTGGATAGGTGTTTGCCTATGGGTTGTTCGATTTCCTGCTCGCTGTTTGAAGCCTTTAGTACTTTTTTGGAGTGGGTCATTCGGGATGTTTCTCAGGTTCCGTCTGTTATTCATTACTTAGATGATTTTTTGTTTGTTGGCCCCCCGGATTCTTTGTTGTGCGGTAATCTGTTGGCTACGATAGAATGGGTGGCAGGACAGTTTGGTGTGCCCTTAGCGCGAGATAAAACGGAGGGACCTATCACGGTTCTGAGTTTTTTAGGTATTCTCATAGACTCGGAGAAGATGGAGTGTCGCTTGCCTGAGGAGAAGCTGTTGGCTTTACGGCAAGAGGTGATGAGATGCGAGAAGTTGCGCAAGGTTACGTTGAAAGAGCTACAGTCACTGTTGGGGCGGTTGAACTTTGCGTGCCGTATTATGCCTATGGGCAGGATATTTTGTAGGAGATTGTCAAGGGCTATGGCCGGAGTGCGGTCAGCACATCATTTTGTACGTTTGAACAAAGAGCACAGGGAGGATTTGGCGGTTTGGAGGCGTTTTTTGGACAACTATAACAGTAGGGCCCTGATCCAACAGGAGAATTTGAATGATTTTGATTGCGAAATTTTTACGGATGCGGCTGGTAGTGTCGGATACAGAGCTTATTGTGCTGGAAAATGGAGTGTTGGGGGATGGCCTGATTGGTGGCGCGAAGCTGGTTTTACAAAAAATTTGGCGTTGTTGGAGCTGTTTCCAATTGTGGTTTCGGTGTTCATTTGGGGCAGTACTTTTAAGGATAGGCGGATACGTTTTCATTGTGACAATTCGAGTGTTGTGTCGGTGATCAATAGTCTGTCTTCATCCTCTCCTCCGGTAATCAGATTGGTTCGGGAGTTAGTTTTGCGGTGCCTGGAGTTGAATACATGGATTTCGGCTGTACATGTTCCCGGCGTTCAAAATTCTATAGCGGATGCTCTGTCTCGTTTACAGTGGGAACGTTTCCGGGAGTTGGCTCCAGAAGCGGAAGATGCAGGAACGACATGCCCTTTTCATTTGTGGCAGATTGTTGCGGACGAGGAGGTCGGCTGATACAGTCTTCGGTGTCCTGAAGGACGTGGTCAGGTTATGAGGCGTCATGGCATTTGTGGGAAGGGTGGTTGGAGCAGTTGGATTCAGTTGAATCGGATGGTGACAGGGTGATGGCGATTTTGCTTTTTTAAGCGTACCCTAAAAACTCATTTGTTCAGACTGGCCTACCGCCTCAATGCATTAACCTAACGATCCCTGTGTGGCCTATTTATAAAAAAAAAAAAAAAGGTTCCTCGCATCATGTTCTCATACACTTTATGCAGTATTAGCCCTCTGTGTCTGTACTGCTACATACTTAGGCAGATAACTGGTTCATGCAGCTTTACATGAACACCTGAGCCTTACACTATGGCTGGTCCGAATAACTAAAGCAATTGTTATCATCCACCTCTCGTGTCTCCCCTTTTCCTCATAGTTTGTAAGCTTGCGAGCAGGGCCCTCATTCCTCCTGGTATCTGTATTGAACTATATTTCTGTTATGCTGTAATGTCTATTGTCTGTACAATTCCCGTCTATAATTTGTAAAGCGCTGCGGAATATGTTGGCGCTATATAAATAAAAATTATTATTATTATTATTATATTATTATTTGATTGGATCGGCGGAGGAATGGGGTTGGTCTGTGTCGAAATTGAATAAATTTATAGCTGGTGTTGCTTTTGGTTTTAAGCTCCAGGGTTCCGTGGATGTCACTAAGGATTTCTTGATTCGGCAGGCATTAAAAGGTTTTCGGAAGGGTTTTTGAACTTGCGATACACGAAGGCCCATATCTTTCGAGATGTTGGAGCGTCTGGGGGTAGCGTTGGGGGAAGTTTGTAGTTCTGACTTCGAGGCTGTTCTGTTTCGTTGGCCTTTTTCGGGGTGTTGAGAATAGGGGAGCTGGTTTCCCTAGCAGGTTTACAGCCGGGGGTTTGTTGGCGGAGGATATTGAATTTTGGTCAGGTGGGATTGCCTTTTGGATTCGGCGGTCGAAGACCGATCAGTTTGGAAAAGGAAGACGTGTGGTTTTGGGAAAAGTGGTTGGGGGGGCGATGTGCCCTCATCGGTGTTTGGAAGATTATTGAGGATTGGATCCGGATAGGTCTGGCCCACTTTTACAGCACCGTCAGGGTGAATTTTTATCGCGGTTTCAGTTCATGGCAGTATTGAGACAAGCGTTGACAATTTTAGGCCTGGATCCCTTGTCATTTGGGACAGATTCATTTCGAATTGGGGCAGCATCTGAGGCTGCTGGTTTGGGGCTGGGACCGGAGGTTATTCGTCGTATTGGCAGGTGGTCGTCGAATCGTTATTTATCCTATGTGCGTAATTGATTTTGTTACTTGTTTAGTGGGGGTATTAATTAGCGTTGTATTTTGCAGGTCGGACCCCACTTCTGGCGTGGATTTTCGGACATTCTTTTGTGCATTGGGGGGCGATTCGTGCCGATGTTAGACAAGATGGTAGGCAATTGGGTTTTCAGAGGGATGCGGTGGTGATCCGATGGTTGGGTTTTCGGGGCATGTTGTGGCGCGGGTTATTGACCGAGTTTGCCCGATCTGCTAGTTTGGATCGTTCCCCGGACATTGTAGTTGTACATCTGGGTGGTAACGATTTGGGGTCTAAGCCGGTGAGAGAATTAATTAGGGATATCCGGTATGATTTTTTACGATTATGGGTATCCTTCCCTGGGATGGTTACGGTGTGGTCGGACATAGTGCCCAGGAAAACGAGGAGGGCAGTACGTTCTATGAAGGGTATCAATAGGGCCCGTGTTAAGCTGAACAGGGCTGTGGCAAGTTTTGTTTCTCGTAACGGGGGGGTGGCGGTTCGCCACTTTGAGTTGGAAGCTGGTGTTGGAAACTATTGGAGGAACGATGGCGTTCATTTGAACGATATTGGCTTGGATTTGTGGATGTTGTCAATACAAGAAGGGGTGGAGAGGGCCATGGCGGTGGTGGGGCACTCGCGAGCCTGAGGTGTTCAGTGCTGCTCGTGGTTGGCGGGGGGCGGGGTTCTTGGAGTTGGTTTTATGGCGCTGATCTGGCTTTGGTTTACTGGCTCTGGAAGGGGATTTTACCTCGGGAGCTTTGGGGTTGGTTTGCCCGGTAAACGGGTTACATGGTGCCCTCGAGCTGGTGGTTACGGCTGAGGGTAAAGAAGGGTTTTTTCAAGTTGGTTTGGGCTTTTGCCTATTAGGTGCCAGACTTATTAGCTCCAAGAACCCTCCCCTCAAGTTCTATACAAATGTATAAATGGTTGTTTATGTTTGTTATTAATAAAATGGCCGCTGTGGCCAAATTATCCAAAAGAAATAATTGTCGTGTTTTAATTTAAGGGTAGTAATATTTCTTTGGTATAAGGGTCAAGGGGGAAAGAGAGGCCTGGTATCTCGGAGGTCCCATCTTGGGATACGCAGTCAAGTGGGGGGGCTGTAGGAACGCAGTTAAACGAAAGCCCCCCATGACTGCGTTACCAAGGGAACGGAGGGGAGCAATTTTTAAAAATAATGCAGGGAAAGGGGAATGGTTTAAGGGATGGGGAGGAGTAGGGGGTGGTCCGGAGTTATGGGGCGGGTTATAGGAAAAGTGCGGGAAAGGGGGCCATTACGTTTGGATATCCGTGCTGAGAAGCCCACCCACCCTCCCTTGTTTTAGTTCTTGCTTTGGGTGCTTTATAGGGGTTAATGGGGGAATAGTAAGGGAATTAGGAGCTAAATAAGTCCTTTTGTAGGGGTTTATGTTGTATTGTTGTCACAGTGGCTGGTTGGCGGGGGGCGGGGTTCTTGGAGTTGGTTTTATGGGGCTGATCTGGCTTTGGTTTACTGGCTCTGGACGGGGATTTTACCTCGGGAGCTTTGGGGTTGGTTTGCCCGGTAAACGGGTTACATGGTGCCCTCGAGCTGGTGGTTACGGCTGAGGGTAAAGAAGGGTTTTTTCAAGTTGGTTTGGGCTTTTGCCTATTAGGTGCCAGACTTATTAGCTCCAAGAACCCTCCCCTCAAGTTTTATACAAATGTATAAATGGTTGTTTATGTTTGTTATTAATAAAATGGCCGCTGTGGCCAAATTATCCAAAAGAAATAATTGTTGTGTTTTAATTTAGGGGTAGTAATATTTCTTTGGTATAAGGGTCAAGGGGGAAAGAGAGGCCTGGTATCTCGGAGGTCCCATCTTGGGATACGCAGTCATGTAAGTATGTAGTGTTTTTTTTTTTTTTAGGTAACCAGGGTAAATATCGGGTTACTAAGCGCGGCCCTGCGCTTAGTAACCCGATGTTTACCCTGGTTACCCGGGGACCTCGGCATCGTTGGTCGCTGGAGAGCTGTCTGTGTGACAGCTCTCCAGCGACCACACAGCGATGCTGCAGCGATCGGCATTGTTGTCTATATCGCTGCAGCGTCGCTTAATGTGACAGTACCCTTAGGCTGGTGTCAATGCGAGAAACTCGTGCATCAATTTTTAGCACTGCCGCCGGTGGTTTGGACTGTAGCATTCAGCTGCACAGAAATGCTGCCACACACTTCAAATCCCAAGTGCCGGCGGCAGTGCCATGAATTGATGCTAGAGACTCGCACGAGTTTCTCACATTGCAGTCGCAAGTGTGACACCGGCCTTATGCAATAGCTCTCCACATGATACCCTTAAAAATAAAAAAAAGTATCAATATAATGCTTCTGAAAAAAAAATCTGCCCTATGCTGTGCTCCTGAATAAATAATTGGTCCTCATTGTGTTACCTGTACCATAAGGAGGACAGTGTGTGAGTCATATTTTGTGCAAGTCTTGCACAATGCCCTCGCCTTTCCATACTGTGCCCCATCTTCTGACTGTCCTCTCACACTGTATCTCCCTATACTGCCCAGTCTCTATGCTCCCTCATCCCAATCTCCCTCCTTGGCTTACTGTACCCCCATGTTGCCCCCTCTTCATACTGCCCCCTTACACTACCCTGTCTTTATTCTGTGCACCCTTAAATTTTTCTCATCCCATATTGTCTCCTCACTCTGTTTCCCTCAATAGTCGCCTAGCACATCCCTCTCCTACTCCCTATACTGTTTCCTCACTCCCCATAGTTTGTCCATACCCGTCACGCCTTACACTGTGTCTGCACACATTCCCCCTTCGCTCCTCATACTGTCCACACCCATCCCGTCCCTCACTTTCTCCATATTATGTCCTCAAATTTACCCCCTCACTCTCCATACTGTCCTCAAATTTCCCCCCCTTTGCTCCCCAAACTGCCTGCACTAATCCCGCTTACTCGCTCCCCATACTGTCCTCAAATTTATTCCCCCATGTTTCCTCCTAATACTGTGTCCACAGACACTCCCCCTCGCTCTCCATACTGTGTCGGCACCCATATCCTCTCTCTCCCCATATTGTGTATGAATGCATTCCCCCACCCTCTCTCCATACTGTACTCAATTTGTTTTTCTCCTCCTTCCATTGGAGCACTTACTACACCAAACTTCTGCCACCTATGCAGCGCCGACGTCACCCTAAGGCCTCTTTCACACTTCCGTCTTTTAGCTCCCGTATAAATCTGTCGATTTTTGAAAAAACAGGATCCTGCAAATTTCTCTGCAGGATCCTTTTTTTTCCCGGAGACTTGTATTAGCGATGGATTGTGACGGATGGCCACCCCTTTCATCTGCCATGCACTGGATCCGTCGGACAGAGAAAACGTTCAGAGGAACGTTTTTTTCTGCCCATCGGAAAATCGCTCAGCGACGGGTCCTGTGCTGCCCGTCGTCGGCTATAATGGAAGCCTATGGACGCAGGATCCGTCGCTGACCGTCAAAAACAGGAATCCAGTGATGTATCCCGTTTTTCTATTCTGAGCATGCCTGGAAGGATTTTCTAGTCAGGGGAATCTCTCTCTTTCTCTCTCTCTCGAATTTTCTACATTAAAATTCAGGCAGCACCTAATTCAACGCATCCGTCAAAAAACTGGATGCGTTACATCCGTTTTCCACTATTTTTAAGACATCCGTTGATACGTCGCAGTGACGCATTCTGACGGCCGCCAGTCGACGGAAGTGTGAGACCAGCCTAACCCAGATGTGTCGCTGGTCAGGGCTTCAATTATACTCATGCCTGAAAAACGAGAGAACAGTTGATCAATGGGAGCTGGCGCGCTGCAAGTGCTCTGAGCGGGCTGTCAGCTTGACAGTCGGCTCAGAGAATGGCCAACTTCCAGTACGGGGGAGCAAAGTGCACCCACCGTGGGGGAAACACCTTGAACCACTGGATCAGGTGGCCCTACAGTGCCCCCCCGCCAGCTGCGCCTGGGGAAAATGTGGCACCTGCCCCTCCCTAGACAGTTTCCTATGTTAATAATGGCAATGTTTCCATAAAAATCAAGTGCTATATAGATGGTTGAGTCTTATCCAAAATACAGAAAAAAAAAACTACTACTTTTTATTTTGCACATACATTTGGTACAAGTGACAAAAAGGGTCATCAGAACAGCACAATTAAATGACATTGGTTCGTGCAAGGTCCGTTGTTTCCACGTATAGTACTCGCATCGAAAATCCAGCGTTGTAAGCATACCCTTAATGGGGACAATATTTTTATCTTCTCGCAACAATTATGGCTGGATAAAAAAAACTTTAAGAATTTTTATAAAAGTGTAGTTCATAAGAAAATGGGAAATCCTATTTGAGACCATTTTACATCACATCGAAAAACATCTATGATTTTAGTTCAGATGATTAGACCTGCAGAAATGTGTGAAGTTGGGTTATTTTTTTTTTCTTTTGGTTCCTTGAAAAGCAAAGCTCTTTGGAAACTGGCTGGAGATAAGGATTGTATATCATGGTCTGGGACAGCTGTCTCTGAAGAGCCAGTAAACAAGACAAGCAAATCCTGACAAAAAGTTCTTTCCTCCTGCAGTGTCACCAGTAAAGATCTATGATGTGATCACATTGGTTTCACAGACCAGCTGCCTCCGCTGACCCATAGCCTTCCATGACTGTAAGTGTTACAGGAGACCTGCAAAGATGTCTTTCTCATAGAAATATAATTATTATTATTATTATAACGCCATTTATTCCATGGCGCTTTACATGTGAGGAGGGGTATACATAATAAAAAACAAGTACAATATTCTTAATATAAGTCACGATTGGTACAGACGGAGAGAGGACCCTGCCCCCGAGGGCTCACAATCTATGTATACGGCTGCTAATGTGACAACAGATATACAATGCTGCATGGCTTATGTTACCGGTTTGTAGTATTGAAAAAATTCTATTAATCAGACATCACTAGAGACCTGATAATACATGTTATCAGACCATAATATAAATCTGTAAAACACAAACTTGCATGTGTAAAATAAGCTTTCTGGATGAAAGCCTAAAGACCCCCATACACCTTAAGGTACCGTCACATTAAGCGACGCTGCAGCGATCTAGACAACTATGCCGATCGCTGCAGCGTCGCTGTGTGGTCGCTGGAGAGCTGTCACACAGACCGCTCTCCGGCGACCAACTATGCGAAGTCCCCTGGTGACCAGGGTAAAGATCGGGTTACTAAGCGCAGGGCCGCGCTTAGTAACCCGATGTTTACCCTGGTTACTAGTGTAAATGTAAAAAAAAACAAACACTACATACTTACATTCCGGTGTCTGTCACGTCCCCCGGTGTTCTGCTTCCCTGCACTGTCTAAGCGCCAGCCGTAAAGCACAGTGGTGACGTCACCGCTGTAATCTGCTTTACGGCCGGCCGGCGCTGACAGTGCAGGGAAGCAGAACGCCGAGGGACGCGACAGACACCGGAATGTAAGTATGTAGTGTTTTTTTTTTTTACAGTTACACTGGTAACCAGGGTAAATATCGGGTTTCTAAGCGCGGCCCTGCGCTTAGTAACCCGATGTTTACCCTGGTTACCAGTGAAGACATCGCTGAATCGGCGTCACACACGCCGATTCAGCGATGTCTGCGGGAGATCCAGGGACGAAATAAAGTTCTGGCCTTTCTGCTCCGACCAACGATGTCACAGCAGGATTCAGATCGCTGCTGCGTGTGAAACACAACGATATCACTAGCCAGGACGCTGCAACGTCACGGATCGCTAGCGATATCGTTGTTAAGTCGCTCAGTGTGAAGGTACCTTTAGACGACTGTCTGCCAAATGATGCTTCTGCCGATTGTTTGTCCGATACCCATGTTAGCCGACTCTCCCATACGCAAAAGCGCTCATTCGACGAAGTGGTTTTGTGTTCTCTATGAGAAAGTTGCATGTTGACTTGCCGGCCAGCACCTTATCTGTAGGAGAACAGTGTGATTGGCAGTGCAAAATCGGATATCCCCGATAGATATATCCCATGACCATTAATTGGCTGGTGCTCCATATACACATTACACCGTGGGTAAAACCCATAAATATCGCAAAGTGCAGCCAACATTAATGTGTCTGTGAGCCTTAAGGCCTGATTCAGTCTTTTTTTTTATACAGTATCTTTATTGAAGTTTTCCAACAATTTTACATGTACATATTACCTGCATCGGGTAAACACAGAAAATTAAGAACAACTGGGAAGGGGGGAATGGGGCATGGAAAAGGAAGGACTAAATTAAATTTAAAAACAAAACTTCACATTCTACAAAAAAAGGACAAACATATAGTCATCACCACTGTCTTTACCCTACGAGTTCTATTTGTGGTCTGAAACAATTTTCCATGCTTCATCGGTAAAAATTGCACTGGCAAAAACAGGATCTCAGACAGACAACTATGGGTGAGGCCGGCGTCACACTTGCGAGTTTTACGGACGTAAGGGCGCAGAAACTACGTCCGTAAAACTCGCAAAAAATACGGCACAATTATTCTCTATGCCCCTGCTCCTATCTGCCGTATTTTACTGATCAGTATTAGGGCTCATCTCCACTTGGGTAAGAAAAAAACGGTCCGATCTACGGACCAAAAAAACTGATGTAACGTCTGCGAGTGCCATGCGAGTGCCATGCGATTTATTTATCGCAACATCCGTATGACATCCGTATTGCTGTCCAATTTTTACGCACGGGTCTCCTTTGAAAAGCCGGTAATTCAGCGCAGAGTACAGTAAAATCACAGTGACAGGTTAGATTAGAGTAGATATATACACATAGAATAGGTATATATACATATATATATGTCAGTGAGACACCTATATATATATATTTATATTTAATGCAGCGCTAGACAGCTTTAAAGCTGGTAATTCAATTACCGGCTTTTGCTTTCTCCTTCCTAAACCCGACATGATATGAGACCTGGTTTACATACAGTAAACCATCTCATATCACCATTTTTTTTGCATATTCCACACTACTAATGTCAGTAGTGTGTATATGCAAAATTTGGGCGTTCTAGCTATTATATTTAAGGGTTAAATGGCGGAAAAAATTGGCGTGGGCTCCCGCACAATTTTCTCCGCCAGAGTAGTAAAGCCAGTGACTGAGGGCAGATATTAATAGCCTGGAGAGGGTCCATGGTTATTGGCCCCCCTACACTGGATCCTACCTGTCAGTGGAGGTTGGCACCCTAATTTTCTGCGGTAGGCGCCCCCACTCCGCGTCGACTCTTCAAGGAAAGTTCCCACGATCTATGAACAGCCAGCAGAGGGCGCCTCACCGCAAATGAAGCTAAATATAGCTCATTGATCTATATTTAGCTTCATTCTCCGGGGTTTTGCAGTGAGGAGTAGCATTGCATTAGCAAAACTCCTGGCTGCAAAATATTTTAACCCCTTCAGAAGGATTTACATCGTTGGACTTTACAGATCTGCGGAAGGTAAGTATATTGTTGGTTTATTATGTTTTTTCTTTTACAGAACGAGGGTCTTCAGTGATTGGATTGGGCGTTAAATAAAATATTACAACAACCTTTGTTTTTATTTCATTAAAATAATTTTTAATAATGTGTGTGTGTTTTATTTAACCCTTTAATTCAATTGGATTAATAATGGATAGGTGTCATAATTGACGCCTCTCCATTATTAATTAGGCTTAATGTCACCTTACAATAGCAAGGTGGCATTAACCCTGCATTACCCCATATCCCACCGCTACACGGGAATGGGAAGAGAGTGGCCAAGTGCCAGAATAGGCGCATCTTCCAGATATGCCTTTTCTGGGGTGGCTGGGGGCAGGTGTTTTTAGCCAGGGGGGGCCAATAACCATGGACCCTCTCCAGGCTATTAATATCTGCCCTCAGTCACTGGCTTTACTACTCTGGTGGAGAAAATTGCGCGGGAGCCCACGCCAATTTTTTCCGCCATTTAACTCTTAAATATAATAGCTAGAACGCCCAAATTTTGCATATACACACTACTGACATTAGTAGTGTGGAATATGCAAAAAAAATGGTGATATGAGATGGTTTACTGTATGTAAACCAGGTCTCATATCATGTCAGGTTTAGGAAGGAGAAAGCAAAAGCCGGTAATTGAATTACCAGCTTTAAAGCTGTCTCGCGCTGCATTAAATATAAATATATATATATATATAGGTGTCTCCCTGACATATATATATGTATATATACCTATTCTATGTGTATATATCTACTCTCATCTAACCTGTCAGTGTGATTTTACTGTACTCTGCGCTGAATTGCCGGCTTTTCTAAGGACACGGGTGCGTAAAAATCGGACAGCACTCGCATGGTGCGAGTGCTGTGCGTTTTTTTTCTCGCACCCATTGACTTGCATTGGCGAGTCTCATCCGAGAATCTCAGCAATACGCAGCATGCTGCGATTTTTTTCTCAGCCGACACAGATTTTTCTCAGTCCGTTTTCGGCTGAGAAAAAAATCGCTAATGGAATGTCACCTATTGATTAACATTGGTCCGAGTGCAATCCGATTTTTTATCGGATTGCACTCGTCCGTTTTCCTAGCAAGTGGAGATGAGCCCTTATACAGCTTTCTACGGCCGTACAAAATCGCAGCATGCTGCGTTTGTCACCGTACTGCGCAAGAAATACGCCAATGAAAGTCTATGGAAGCGTGAAAAATACGGATTACACACGGACAAGCAGTGTGACTTGCGAGAAATACGCAGCGCTGTTAGAGAGAAAAGCCGGCAATTCAGTGCGGTGTACAGTAAAATCACACTGACAGCTTACAGTCCAATAGGTAGAATAAATGTGTACACATAGAATAGGTATATATATATATATGTCAGTGAGACACATATATGTATATATATTAATATTTATTCCAGCGCTATACAGCTTGAAAGCCGGTAATTCAATTACCGGCTTTTTCTTTCTCCTTCCTAAACCCGACATGATATGAGACCTGGTTTACATACAGTAAACCATGTCTTCTCTCCATTTTATTTGCAGATTCCACACTACTAATGTCAGTAGTGTGTTTCTGCAAAATTTGGCCGTTCTATCTACTAAATTAAAGGGTTAAATGGCGGAAAAAATTGGCGTGGGCTCCCGCACAATTTTCTCCGCCAGAGTGGTAAAGCCAGTGACTGAGGGCAGATATTAATAGCCTGGAGAGGGTCCATGGTTATTGGCCCCCCCCTGGCTAAAAACACCTGCCCCCAGCCACCCCAGAAAAGGCACATCTGGAAGATGCGCCTATTCTGGCACTTGGCCACTCTCTTCCCATTCCCGTGTAGCGGTGGGATATTGGGTAATGAAGGGTTAATGCCACCTTGCTATTGTAAGGTGACATTAAGCCTAATTAATAATGGAGAGGCGTCAATTATGACACCTATCCATTATTAATCCAATTGAATGAAAGGGTTAAAAAAAAACACACACATTATTAAAAATTATTTTAATGAAATAAAACCAAAGGTTGTTGTAATATTTTATTTAACGCCCAATCCAATCACTGAAGACCCTCGTTCTGTGAAAAAAAAAACATAATAAACCAACAATATACTTACCTTCCGCAGATCTGTAAAGTCCAACGATGTAAATCCTTCTGAAGGGGTTAAAACATTTTGCAGCAAGAAGTTCCGCTAATGCAGGCTGCTCCTTGCTGCAAAACCCCGGGGAATTAAGCTAAATATAGGTCACTGATCTATATTTAGCTTCATTTGCGGTGAGGCGCCCTCTGCTGGCTGTTCATAGATCGTGGGAACTTACCTAGAAAGCCTCCAGGTTTTCTAGGTAAGCTCCCAGGCTTTCTAGGAAAGTTCCCACGATCTATTAACAGCCAGCAGAGGGAGCCTCACCGCAAATGAAGCTAAATATAGATCAGTGACCTATATTTAGCTTAATTCCCCGGGGTTTTGCAGCAAGGAGCAGCCTGCATTAGCGGAACTCCTTGCTGCAAAATGTTTTAACCCCTTCAGAAGGATTTACATCGTTGGACTTTACAGATCTGCGGAAGGTAAGTATATTGTTGGTTTATTATGTTTTTTCTTTCACATAACGAGGGTCTTCAGTGATTGGATTGGGCGTTAAATAAAATATTCCAACAACCTTTGGTTTTATTTCATTAAAATAATTTTTAATAATGTGTGTGTGTTTTTTTTTTAACCCTTTCATTCAATTGGATTAATAATGGATAGGTGTCATAATTGACGCCTCTCCATTATTAATTAGGCTTAATGTCACCTTACAATAGCAAGGTGGCATTAACCCTTCATTGCCCCATATCCCACTGCTACACGGGAATGGGAAGAGAGTGGCCAAGTGCCAGAATAGGCGCATCTTCCAGATCTGCCTTTTCTGGGGTGGCTGGGGGCAGATGTTTTTAGCCAGGGGGGGGCCAATAACCATGGACCCTCTCCAGGCTATTAATATCTGCCCTCAGTCACTGGCTTTACTACTCTGGTGGAGAAAATTGCGCGGGAGCCCACGCCAATTTTTTCCGCCATTTAACCCTTTATTTTAAGAGCTAGAACGGCCAAATTTTGCAGATACACACTACTAACAGTAGTGTGGATTATGCAAAAAAAATGGGGATATGAGATGGTTTACTGTATGTAAACCAGGTCTCATATCATGTCGGGTTTTAGGAAGGAGAAAGCAAAAGCCGGTAATTGAATTACCGGCTTTTTGCTATATCGCGGCTGTATGAAGTAATAATATATATACATATATGTGTCTACTGACATATATATATATATATATATATATGTATATATATATATATATATATATATATAGACAGTATATATGTTTTTATTTTTTTTTAACACATGGATCCCTTGTATAGGCTTATGTCGGTTTGGCAAGCCTGCAATAAAAACACGCAGTACGGCTGCCATACGGATTACATACGGAGGATGCCATGCGCAAAAAACGGTGACACACCCTGCCTACGGAGGAGCTACGGACCACTATTTTCGGGACTTTTCAGCGTATTACGGCCGTAATATACGGACCGTATTTGCATACGCTGTGTGTGACGCCGGCCTGAGGCTGTATGCGGTTTTATTATGTGTATGTGGTTTTGACTGCACAGCTGTAAAAAAAATAAATAAAAATGTAAATGTACCCTATAATGGTAAAATGCCGCTTTGATACAGAATCGCAAACACCCCTGGCCACACCCCAATCCACACCTATTTGCCCTTTTTTTGTGATGGTAGAGGGCAGTGGCAGTGAGAGAAATTCAGCAGATGCCCGAGACTGCAGGTTGTAGACCCAAATCCGCTGCACATTTTAGGCCACATCCCTAATCGTCAGCAACTGTAAATTCTTAGATCCTTAAGAAAAAAAAATGCAAAAGTCCTTTATAACCATATATATTATTATTTGTGCAATTTAGGCCTTAAAAGAGAGTGGACCTGTCAAAGTTAAGGCTATGTTCATATTGTGTATTTTCCACACGTCAGTTGCTCCATCAGGGCTTCTGGCTAAAGACCTGAAAAATAGTCCATGACTGGTCTGTTGACCTTATCGAGGCAGATGGAGTCACTTTGTGCTTTGTCTGACCCAGGGGTGGATTAAGGGTAGCCAGGGCCCCAGGCTGTTCAGACACTGTGGGCCCCCCGGGTCATGTGACGTGGGGTCATGTGACGGGGGTCATGTGACGGGGGTCATGTGATGGGGGTCATGTGACATACCCGAGCCAGATTATTCCAGAAAAATGGCCGGGCCCTACTCTACTGTAACCTATTAAATATTTGTTAAAATCTGCAATACAATTTAGGTATATTTTGACCAATAGTATCACATACAAGGAACAAATACCACCGCACCATGACCAGACCACAAATTACAACCACAGTGATCGAATAATATCACATACAAGGAACAAATACCACCGCACCATGTCAAGACCACATATTACCACTTGGTGACCAAATAGCACATACAAGGGACAAATACCACAACACCATTTCCAGACCACATATTACCACCACATAGTGACTGAATACTACAATACTGATCAGTAATATAAAAAAAAAAAAAAAAACAAACACAATACTATAACTATAAGTGCCAGTATTCACAGGAGATCTGTACTTAGTATGCAGTGTCTGTGTAGAGGTAATACAGAGATCACTGGTGGTATTATACACAGGAGCTCTGTATATAATGTATATGGACTACAGTGATCACTGGTGACATAGTACACAGGAGCTCTGTATATAGTATACAGTGTATAGTGTCAGTGTATAGGTAACACTGACTCACCAGTGACGTCTCTAGGTGAAGTCCTTCATCTTTCATCCAGCAAAGACCGCCATAATTTTTCCAGCCAGGACTCGTTTCTGCAGGAAATAACACAGTTATCTCGAGCTCCGCTTGCAGAACACATTACTTAATTTTTCACAACTTCTACATTACAACACGAAGAAAAAAAGGCGATATAGTGTCACTCTGCACAGTAACAGGACCGCCCCCCCATTTAAAACAGTATACTCAAAAAAATAAAATAAATACATCACTGCAGTAATAATATCCCTTAATTAGCCCCTATGGTAATAATATTCCCCACCCTGGCCCCGTGTGTCTCATTCCTGGCTCCAGCCATATGTTCTCCCATCCTGCACTCATGACTATCCATTCTACACCATATGATTTCCCCATCCTGCCCCATCTGTCTCCATCGTATCCATCCTGCCCCATGATCCAATCCTGCCCCATGTCTTTCATTCTGCCCCGTGTCTCCAATCATGCCACGTGTCTACATTCTGCCCATGCCTCCAGTCCTGCCCCCAGTGTGTCCAGCAATCTGCCCCAGTGTGTCCAGCATATTACCCCCAGTGTGTCCAGCAATCTGCCCCAGTATGTCCAGCATATTGCTCCAGTGTGTCCAGCATTGCCCCCAGACAGTGTGTCCAGCAATCTGTCCCAGTGTCTGACTCCAGCATATTGCCCCCAGTGTGTCCAGCAATCTGTCCCAGTGTCCAGCATTGCCCCCAGACAGTGTGTCCAACAATCTGCCCCAGTATGTCCAGCAATCTGCCCCAGTGTGTCCAGCAATCTGCCCCAGTGTGTCCAGCATATTACCCCCAGTGTGTCCAGCATATTACCCCCCGTGTGTCCAGCTTATTACCCCCAGTGTGTCCAGCAATCTGCCCCAGTGTGTCCAGCATATTACCCCCAGTGTGTCCAGCAATCTGCCCCAGAATGTCCAGCATATTGCCCCAGTGTGTCCAGCATTGCCCCCAGACAGTGTGTCCAGCAATCTGCCACAGTGTCCAGCATTGCCCCCAGACAGTGTGTCCAGCAATCTGCCCCAGTGTGTCCAGCAATCTGCCCCAGTGTGTCCAGCATTGCCCCAGTGTGACCAGCAATCTGTGTTATGTTTGCTAATGACAGGTGTTATGAAGGCAATCCAGAAACACAGTGTGCTTAGCGATCAGAGCGCACACAGTGATCTGACAAATACCCAAAAATACAAGAACGAGCTCTGAGACGTGGAAACTCTGTAGACTGCACACCTGATCCTATCCTAAACACAACTAAAAGCGGCTGTGGATTGCGCCTAACAACTACCTAGGCAACTCGGCACAGCCTAAGAAACTAGCTAGCCTGAAGATAGAAAAATAGGCCTGACTTGCCCCAGAGAAATTCCCCAAAGGAAAAGGCAGCCCCCCACATATAATGACTGTGAGTAAGATGAAAAGACAAAACGTAGGGATGAAATAGATTCAGCAAAGTGGGGCCCGATATTCTAGGACAGAGCGAGGACAGTAAAGCGAACTTTGCAGTCTACAAAAAACCCTAAAGCAAAACCACGCAAAGGGGGCAAAAAAAAAACCCACCGTGCCGAACTAACGGCACGGCGGTACACCCTTTGCGTCTCAGAGCTTCCAGCAAAACAAAAGACAAGCTGGACAGAAAAAAAGCAACAAAAAAGCAAAAAGCACTTAGCTATACAGAGCAGCAGGTCACAGGAACAATCAGGAGAAGCTCAGATCCAACACTGAAACATTGACAAGGAGCAAGGATAGCAGCATCAGGCGGAGTTAAGTAATGAAGCAGTTAACGAGCTCACCAGAACACCTGAGGGAGGAAGCTCAGAAGCTGCAGTACCACTTGTGACCACAGGAGTGAATTCAGCCACAGAATTCACAACAGTACCCCCCCCTTGAGGAGGGGTCACCGAACCCTCACCAGAGCCCCCAGGCCGACCTGGATGAGCCGCATGAAAGGCACGAACAAGATCGGAAGCATGAACATCAGAGGCAAAAACCCAGGAATTATCTTCCTGAGCATAACCCTTCCATTTAACCAGATACTGGAGTTTCCGTCTAGAAACACGAGAATCCAAAATCTTCTCCACAATATACTCCAATTCCCCCTCCACCAAAACCGGGGCAGGAGGCTCAACAGATGGAACCATAGGTGCCACGTATCTCCGCAACAACGACCTATGGAATACATTATGTATGGAAAAGGAGTCTGGGAGGGTCAAACGAAAAGACACAGGATTGAGAACCTCAGAAATCCTATACGGACCAATAAAACGAGGTTTAAATTTAGGAGAGGAAACCTTCATAGGAATATGACGAGAAACAAACCAGATCCCCAACACGAAGTCGGGGACCCACACGGCGTCTGCGATTAGCGAAAAGTTGAGCTTTCTCCTGGGACAAGATCAAATTGTCCACTACCTGAGTCCAGATCTGCTGCAACCTATCCACCACAGAATCCACACCAGGACAGTCCGAAGACTCAACCTGTCCTGAAGAGAAACGAGGATGGAACCCAGAATTGCAAAAAAATGGAGAAACCAAGGTAGCCGAGCTGGCCCGATTATTAAGGGCGAACTCAGCCAACGGCAAAAAGGACACCCAATCATCCTGGTCTGCAGAAACAAAACATCTCAGATATGTTTCCAAGGTCTGATTGGTTCGTTCGGTCTGGCCATTAGTCTGAGGATGGAAAGCCGAGGAAAAGGATAGGTCAATGCCCATCCTACCACAAAAGGCTCGCCAGAACCTTGAAACAAACTGGGTACCTCTGTCAGAAACAATATTCTCAGGAATGCCATGCAACCGAACCACATGCTGAAAGAACAAAGGTACCAAATCAGAGGAGGAAGGCAATTTAGCCAAGGGCACCAGATGGACCATTTTAGAAAAGCGATCACAGACCACCCAAATGACTGACATCTTTTGAGAAACGGGAAGGTCAGAAATGAAATCCATCGAAATATGTGTCCAAGGCCTCTTTGGGACCGGCAAGGGCAAAAGCAACCCACTGGCACGTGAACAGCAGGGCTTAGCCCTAGCACAAATCCCACAGGACTGCACAAAAGTACGTACATCCCGTGACAGAGATGGCCACCAGAAGGATCTAGCCACTAACTCTCTGGTACCAAAGATTCCAGGATGACCAGCCAACACCGAACAATGAAGTTCAGAGATAAGTTTATTAGTCCACCTATCAGGGACGAACAGTTTCTCTGCTGGACAACGATCAGGTTTATTCGCCTGAAATTTTTGCAGCACCCGCCGCAAATCAGGGGAGATGGCAGACACAATGACTCCTTCCTTGAGGATACCCGCTGGCTCAGATAAACCCGGAGAGTCGGGCACAAAACTCCTAGACAGAGCATCCGCCTTCACATTTTTAGAGCCCGGAAGGTACGAAATCACAAAGTCGAAGCGGGCAAAAAATAACGACCAACGGGCCTGTCTAGGATTCAAGCGCTTGGCAGACTCGAGATAAGTCAAGTTCTTATGATCAGTCAATACCACCACGCGATGCTTAGCTCCTTCAAGCCAATGACGCCACTCCTCGAATGCCCACTTCATGGCCAGCAACTCTCGATTGCCCACATCATAATTACGCTCAGCGGGCGAAAACTTCCTGGAAAAGAAAGCACATGGTTTCATCACTGAGCAATCAGAACCTCTCTGTGACAAAACCGCCCCTGCTCCAATCTCAGAAGCATCAACCTCGACCTGGAACGGAAGAGAAACATCTGGCTGACACAACACAGGGGCAGAACAAAAACGACGCTTCAACTCCTGAAAAGCTTCCACAGCAGCAGAAGACCAATTAACCAAATCAGCACCCTTCTTGGTCAAATCGGTCAATGGTTTGGCAATGCTAGAAAAATTACAGATGAAGCGACGATAAAAATTAGCAAAGCCCAGGAACTTTTGCAGACTTTTCAGAGATGTCGGCTGAATCCAATCCTGGATGGCTTGGACCTTAACTGGATCCATCTCGATAGTAGAAGGGGTAAAGATGAACCCCAAAAATGAAACTTTCTGCACACCGAAGAGACACTTTCATCCCTTCACAAACAAAGAGTTAGCACGCAGGACCTGAAAAACCGTTCTGACCTGCTTCACATGAGACTCCCAATCATCTGAGAAGATCAAAATGTCATCCAAGTAAACAATCAGGAATTTATCCAGATACTCACGGAAGATGTCATGCATAAAAGACTGAAACACAGATGGAGCATTGGCAAGTCCGAACGGCATCACTAGATACTCAAAATGACCCTCGGGCGTATTGAATGCAGTTTTCCATTCATCTCCTTGCCTGATTCTCACCAGATTATACGCACCACGAAGATCTATCTTAGTGAACCAACTAGCCCCCTTAATCCGAGCAAACAAGTCAGATAACAATGGCAAGGGATACTGAAATTTAACAGTGATCTTATTAAGAAGGCGGTAATCAATACACGGTCTCAGCGAACCATCCTTCTTGGCTACAAAGAAGAACCCTGCTCCCAGTGGTGATGACGATGGGCGAATATGTCCCTTCTCCAGGGATTCCTTCACATAACTGCGCATAGCGGCGTGTTCGGGCACGGATAAATTAAATAATCGACCTTTAGGGAATTTACTACCAGGAATCAAATTGATAGCACAATCACAATCCCTATGCGGAGGTAGAGCATCGGACTTGGGCTCTTCAAATACATCCTGATAATCAGACAAGAACTCTGGGACCTCAGAAAGGGTGGATGACGAAATCGACAAAAATGGAACCTCACCATGTACCCCCTGACAACCCCAGCTGGATACCGACATGGAATTCCAATCCAATACTGGATTATGGGTTTGTAGCCATGGCAACCCCAACACGACCACATCATGCAGATTATGCAACACCAGAAAGCGAATAACTTCCTGATGTGCAGGAGCCATGCACATGGTCAGCTGGGCCCAGTATTGAGGTTTATTCTTGGCCAAAGGTGTAGCATCAATTCCTCTCAATGGAATAGGACACCGCAAAGGCTCCAAGAAAAACCCACAACGTTTAGCATAATCCAAATCCATCAGATTCAGGGCAGCGCCCGAATCCACAAACGCCATGACAGAAAACGACGACAAAGAGCATATCAAGGTAATGGACAGAAGGAATTTGGACTGTACAGTACCAATGACGGCAGACCTAGCGGACCGCTTAGTGCGCTTAGGACAATCAGAAATAGCATGAGTGGAATCACCACAGTAGAAACACAGACCATTCAGACGTCTGTATTCCTGCCGTTCAACTCTAGTCATAGTCCTATCGCACTGCATAGGCTCAGGTTTAACCTCAGGCAGTACCGCCAAATGGTGCACAGATTTACGCTCGCGCAAGCGTCGACCGATCTGAATGGCCAAAGACAAAGACTCATTCAAACCAGCAGGCATAGGAAATCCCACCATGACATCCTTAAGAGCCTCAGAGAGACCCTTTCTGAACAAAGCTGCCAGCGCAGATTCATTCCACTGAGTGAGTACTGACCATTTCCTAAATTTCTGACAATATACTTCTATATCATCCTGACCCTGGCACAAAGCCAGCAAATTTTTCTCAGCCTGATCCACTGAATTAGGCTCATCGTACAGCAATCCGAGCGCCAGGAAAAACGCATCGACACTACTCAATGCAGGGTCTCCTGGCGCAAGAGAAAATGCCCAGTCTTGAGGGTCGCCGCGCAAAAAAGAAATAATAATCAAAACCTGTTGAATAGGATTACCAGAAGAATGAGGTTTCAAGGCCAGAAATAGCTTACAATTATTTTTGAAACTTAGAAACTTAGTTCTATCTCCAAAAAACAAATCAGGAATAGGAATTCTTGGTTCTAACATAGATTTCTGATCAATAGTATCTTGAATTTTTTGTACATTTATAACGAGATTATCCATTGAAGAGCACAGACCCTGAATATCCATGTCCACACCTGTGTCCAGAATCACCCAAATGTCTAGGGGAAAAAAAAAAGTGAACACAGAGCAGGAAAGAAAAAAAAAAAAAAATGATGTCAGAACTTTTTCTTTCCCTCTATTGAGAATCATTATTTTGGCTCCTTGTACTGTTATGTTTGCTAATGACAGGTGTTATGAAGGCAATCCAGAAACACAGTGTGCTTAGCGATCAGAGCGCACACAGTGATCTGACAAATACCCAAAAATACAAGAACGAGCTCTGAGACGTGGAAACTCTGTAGACTGCACACCTGATCCTATCCTAAACACAACTAAAAGCGGCTGTGGATTGCGCCTAACAACTACCTAGGCAACTCGGCACAGCCTAAGAAACTAGCTAGCCTGAAGATAGAAAAATAGGCCTGACTTGCCCCAGAGAAATTCCCCAAAGGAAAAGGCAGCCCCCCACATATAATGACTGTGAGTAAGATGAAAAGACAAAACGTAGGGATGAAATAGATTCAGCAAAGTGGGGCCCGATATTCTAGGACAGAGCGAGGACAGTAAAGCGAACTTTGCAGTCTACAAAAAACCCTAAAGCAAAACCACGCAAAGGGGGCAAAAAAAACAAACACCGTGCCGAACTAACGGCACGGCGGTACACCCTTTGCGTCTCAGAGCTTCCAGCAAAACAAAAGACAAGCTGGACAGAAAAAAAGCAACAAAAAAGCAAAAAGCACTTAGCTATACAGAGCAGCAGGTCACAGGAACAATCAGGAGAAGCTCAGATCCAACACTGAAACATTGACAAGGAGCAAGGATAGCAGCATCAGGCGGAGTTAAGTAATGAAGCAGTTAACGAGCTCACCAGAACACCTGAGGGAGGAAGCTCAGAAGCTGCAGTACCACTTGTGACCACAGGAGTGAATTCAGCCACAGAATTCACAACAAATCTGTCCCAGTGTCTGACTCCAGCATATTGCCCCCAGTGTGTCCAGCAATGTGCCCCAGTGTCCAGCATTGCCCCCAGACAGTGTGTCCAGCAATCTGCCCCAGTGTGTCCAGCAATCTGCCCCAGTGTGTCCAGCAATCTGCCCCAGTGTGTCCAGCATATTACCCCCAGTGTGTCCAGCAATCTGCCCCAGTGTGTCCAGCATATTACCCCCAGTGTGTCCAGCAATCTGCCCCAGTGTGTCCAGCAATCTGCCACAGTATGTCCAGCATTGCCCCCAGACAGTGTCCAGCAATCTGCCCCAGTGTGTTCAGCATATTACCCCCAGTGTGTCCAGCATATTACCCCCAGTGTGTCCAGCATATTACCCCCAGTGTGTCCAGCATATTACCCCCAGTGTGTCCAGCATATTGCCCCCAGTGTGTCCAGCATATTGCCCCCAGTGTGTCTAGCATATTGCCCCAGTGTGTCCAGCATTGCCCCCAGAAAGTGTGTCCAGCAATCTGCCCCAGTGTCTCCAGCATTGCCCCAGTGTCTCCAGCAATCTGCCCCAGTGTCTCCAGTATTGCCCCCAGTGTGTCCTCCAGCAATCTGCCCCAGTGTCTCCAGAATTGCCCCCAGTGTGTCCTCCAGCAATCTGCCCGAGTGTCTCCAGTATTGCCCCCAGTGTGTCCTCCAGCAATCTGCCCCAGTGTCTCCAGTATTGCCCCCAGTGTGTCCTCCAGCAATCTGCCCCAGTGTCTCCAGTATTTCCCCCAGTGTGTCCTCCAGCATTGCCCCAGTGTGTCCTCCAGCATTGCCCCCCAGTGTGTCCTCCAGCATTGCCCCCCAGTGTGTCCGTTAGCTTATCAAAAAAACAAACAAAAAAAAAAACAGTCTCCTCACCTGTCCGCGCTCCAGGCGGCGAGCTCCTTCCAGCAGCGCACACTCGCCGGCGACTGACAATGACGTCAGACGCCAGAGACGTGTGCGCTGCGGCCGACTTCAGCTGCCAGCCTCCAATTGGCTGGCGGCTGTTGTTGTTAACTATTGATGTGCGGGCGCGCGCCCGCACATCAATAGGAAACCGCCGCAGCGCCGGAAGGGGCCCGGGGAGCAGATGAGAAGGGGCCCAATGCGGGCCCCTCTCTCTGCCCACCGAATCCGGGGGCACATACATGCCGGCCCGGCGGTGGGCATTCACAGACGATTAGTGGAGGGTCAATCTGTGCGGCAGCCCAGGGCCCCCCCAGACCACTGGGCCCTGGGCTACCGCCCATATTGACCCTCTGATAATCCGCCCCTGGTCTGACCCATGGCCGGCTTTTGGGGCAGGCAGACCAGGCATATGCCTGGGGCCCCCATTCACAAAGGGGGCCCCCTGCATCTGCAGCCCCTTTACACAGCAGTGAATAAGCAGTGAGTCCCGGAGCGTCTCTCTCAAAACCCCCTCCAGCCCCCCTGTCTCTCTCTCTCTCTCTCTGACTGCAGTCAGATTAGGCCTCTTTCACACTTCCGTCTTTTTGAAGACGTTGCAATGAGTCGTTCTGTGCAAAAAACGCATCCTGCAAAGTTGCCCGCAGGATGCGTGTTTTGCACATAGACTTGTATTACCGACGCATCGCGACGTATAGACACACGTTCCATACGTCGTGCACTGGATGCGTCGGTAATTGGCGGACCGTCTTCACAAACAAGTTCAATGTAACTTTTTTTTGTGCGTCGCGTCCGCCATTTTCGACCGCGCATGCGCGGCCGAAACTCTGCCCCCTCCTCCCCGGACTGCAGAATGGGCAGCGGATGCGTTGAAAAACTGCATCTGCTGCCAACGTCGTGCAGTTGTTTCACAACGTCCGTCGGTACGTCGGCCCGACGCAATGCGACGGGCCTGTACCGACGGAAATGTGAAAGAGGCCTTAGAAGTTGCAAGTGATGGGGGAGGGGCCCGATTACAGCACAGCAGACAGAGGTCAGAGCCTGGTCAGGAGGAAGATGTCTGCAGCGCTGTGTGTCTGTGTCCTCTCCCCTTATCATGGCTGCTCCTAGCACTGGAATAGATCTGTACAAGTGAAGCCTCAGAACCTGGTAAGTATACATGTATATGTCTATCTGTGTGTGTACATGTGCAGTATACAGTGTGTGTGTCTGTATATGTGTATATCGTATGTGTGTACATATATACAGTATACAGTATGATTGTATATATCTGTGGTGCATGTGAATATATATATATATATATATATATATATATATATATATCCACATGTACATACAGTATATAGTATGTGTATGTATACTATATTTGTATACTGCATGTGTGCAGTATATTGTGTAAATACATAAACTGTATAAGTATCTGAGCAGACTGTATATACTGTATATAAACTGAATGTTTCTGTGTGTATATACTTTATATAGTGTGTGTTTCTATATTTATAAAGTATATATAATGTGTGTACATGTATAGTGTGTATCTGTGTATATGTGCTGCATACAGTATATAGTTCTGTAATTGTAGTGTCGCTATAATAGGAATCAGTAGTTTACCGTATTTTGCGGACTATAAAACACTCCGGATTATAAGGCGCACCCCAAATTTGGAAGAGAAAATTAGGAAAAAAAACTTTTTTTAATAAAATGGTGGTGCTTCTTATAATCCATGCATCTTATTGCTTACCGGGGGTGGTGGCTGCGGTGAAGCGGGGTCCCAGGGTCACTGCTGTAGCATGTTTGGATGTGTTGGTGTTCGGGGCTGCGGGGGCTCTGCTGACATTTTGTGAAAGGCCAGAACCCCCGCAGTTTATTTATTTTTACTCATTTATATAGCGCTATTAATTCCACAGTGCTTAACAGACATTAGTGGCAGTGTCACCAATAGGGCTCACAATCTAAATTCCCTATCTTTGGAATGTAGGAGGAAACCGGAGTACCCGGAGAAAACCCAGGCAAACCCAGGGAGAACATACATAATCCTTGCAGATGTTGTCCTTGGTGGGATTTGAACCCAGGACCCCAGCGCTGCAATGCTAACCACTACGCGGTGGACTCCTGGGAAAATAGCTGCCGGTGGCGGCGCATGTGCAGATGGAGATCTCTGAGATCTCAGCGCTGAAATCTCATCTCCCAAGATCTTGGTGCCGAGATCTCCATCTGCTCATGCACCGCCCTGGCAGCCATTTTCCCGGAGTCCACCCCATAGGAAACCATGCAACTGCGGGGGCTCTGGCCTTTCACAAAATGTCGGCAGTGCCCCCGCAGCACCGAACATCCGCAGCGGCGCACCGCACATGCGATCACTCCTTTATCCGAGCCTGCGGCCTGCTGAGACCCTGGACCCTGCTCCACCGCTGCTGGTAAGATATATCTGCATTATAAGACGCACCCCCATTTTCCCCAAAAAAAATTTTTGGGAAAAAGTGCGTGTTATAATCTGAAAAATACGGTATCCCAATGACTGTGTCTTACATTAGGGCCTCTTCACACTTTCTTTACTGCTCCCGTTGCATTCTGCCAGACACAATCAGCGGCCAGAAGACACTTTTTCTTCTTTTTTTTATAAATCTGTTGCAGTCGTCTTTCAGCGTTTTTTTCCCTATTCAAATGAATGGGACACAAAAATGCAAATGAAAAGGTTGAAAAAACACTGAATATTTCCTGCCAACACTAGATCAATCCACAGCAAAAATGGTGCGTGTGAACCAAATAATTAGCATCAAATGATAAATCCCCTGCAGCTCCAGCACTGATGCTCCGGGGGTCTCTGCCAGTCTCAGCACTGGGCTGCAGGGGTCTTGTGGCTCCAGGGATCTCCGCCAATCTTAGCACTGGGCTGCAGGGGTCTTGTGGCTCCAGGGATCTCCGCCAGTCTCAGCACTGGGCTGCAGGTGTCTTGTGGCTCCAGGGATCTCCGCCAGTCTCAGCACTGGGCTGCAGGGGTCTTGTGGCTCCAGGGATCTCCGCCAGTCTCAGCACTGGGCTGCAGGTGTCTTGTGGCTCCAGGGATCTCCGCCAGTCTCAGCACTGGGCTGCAGGGGTCTTGTGGCTCCAGGGATCTCCGCCAGTCTCAGCACTGGGCTGCAGGGGTCTTGTGGCTCCAGGGATCTCCGCCAGTCTCAGCACTGGGCTGCAGGGGTCTTGTGGCTCCAGGGATCTCCGCCAATCTTAGCACTGGGCTGCAGGGGTCTTGTGGCTCCAGGGATCTCCGCCAGTCTTAGCACTGGGCTGCAGGCGATCTTCCCCATATGCAGAATTCCTAAGTGGAGCTCCACCTCCTTAGTAACAAAAAGATAGGGCCCTTCCATCGACAAATTACACCATCAAAGGACTCTGGAGGTGTTGAATGGGAATCTGGTATCGATCTATCATGGTATGCTGAATGAAGTTGCCAGTAAAACCTGAATCTAGGTAGGACGTCTCAAGGAATCTGGTAACTTCCCATGAAACGGATACAGTTAGGATCAATGATAGAGAGAAATTACTCACACCCAGGTTAACCTCTCCTACAGACCCTAGACTTGGGAGTTTCCCAGCTTCTTGGGGCAAAAGCGAATTCGATGTTCCATGCTACCACAGTAGTAGCAGGGCTGCCACTAGGAATTTTGGCGCCCCCTTGAGATTCCGCCCAGGCTTCACCCCAGCCCTGCCTCCACCCCTCAAACTGTCCGCAGTCCCACCGCTCTCTCTTGGAAAAACTCCACTTCTCACCAATCACACATTAACAATTCCCATCACCAGATCACACATATAGCCAGCAGCTTTTGTTTTGGCCAAAAGATTTTTTAAGCTGCCACCACGACAAGCTAGACTCTTTTGGCCGAGCTCTACTCTAACCTATTAATCATTTGATAAAATATCGAATACAATTTAGGTATATTTGTATTTAGTAACATAGTAACATAGTAACATAGTTAGTAAGGCCGAAAAAAAGACATTTGTCCATCCAGTTCAGCCTATATTCCATCATAATAAATCCCCAGATCTACGTCCTTCTACAGAACCTAATTGTATGATACAATATTGTTCTGCTCCAGGAAGACATCCAGGCCTCTCTTGAACCCCTCGACTGAGTTTGCCATCACCACCTCCTCAGGCAAGCAATTCCAGATTCTCACTGCCCTAACAGTAAAGAATCCTCTTCTATGTTGGTGGAAAAACCTTCTCTCCTCCAGACGCAAAGAATGCCCCCTTGTGCCCGTCACCTTCCTTGGTATAAACAGATCCTCAGCGAGATATTTGTATTGTCCCCTTATATACTTATACATGATTATTAGATCGCCCCTCAGTCGTCTTTTTTCTAGACTAAATAATCCTAATTTCGCTAATCTATCTTGGTATTGTAGTTCCCCCATCCCCTTTATTAATTTTGTTGCCCTCCTTTGTACTCTCTCTAGTTCCATTATATCCTTCCTGAGCACCGGTGCCCAAAACTGGACACAGTACTCCATGTGCGGTCTAACTAGGGATTTGTACAGAGGCAGTATAATGCTCTCATCATGTGTATCCAGACCTCTTTTAATGCACCCCATGATCCTGTTTGCCTTGGCAGCTGCTGCCTGGCACTGGCTGCTCCAGGTAAGTTTATCATTAACTAGGATCCCCAAGTCCTTCTCCCTGTCAGATTTACCCAGTGGTTTCCCATTCAGTGTGTAATGGTGATATTGATTCCTTCTTCCCATGTGTATAACCTTACATTTATCATTGTTAAACCTCATCTGCCACCTTTCAGCCCAAGTTTCCAACTTATCCAGATCCATCTGTAGCAGAATACTATCTTCTCTTGTATTAACTGCTTGACATAGTTTTGTATCATCTGCAAATATCGATATTTTACTGTGTAAACCTTCTACCAGATCATTAATGAATATGTTGAAGAGAACAGGTCCCAATACCGACCCCTGCGGTACCCCACTGGTCACAGCGACCCAGTTAGAGACTATACCATTTATAACCACCCTCTGCTTTCTATCACTAAGCCAGTTACTAACCCATTTACACACATTTTCCCCCAGACCAAGCATTCTCATTTTGTGTACCAACCTCTTGTGCGGCACGGTATCAAACGCTTTGGAAAAATCGAGATATACCACGTCCAATGACTCACCGTGGTCCAGCCTATAGCTTACCTCTTCATAAAAACTGATTAGATTGGTTTGACAGGAGTGATTTCTCATAAACCCATGCTGATATGGAGTTAAACAGTTATTCTCATTGAGATAATCCAGAATAACATCCCTCAGAAACCCTTCAAATATTTTACCAACAATAGAGGTTAAACTTATTGGCCTATAATTTCCAGGTTCACTTTTAGAGCCCTTTTTGAATATTGGCACCACATTTGCTATGCGCCAGTCCTGCGGAACAGACCCCGTCGCTATAGAGTCCCTAAAAATAAGAAATAATGGTTTATCTATTACATTACTTAGTTCTCTTAGTACTCGTGGGTGTATGCCATCCGGACCCGGAGATTTATCTATTTTAATCTTATTTAGCCGGTTTCGCACCTCTTCTTGGGTTAGATTGGTGACCCTTAATATTTTCCAATTTTTAAAATGACCAATCACGTGCAGGTGATAAATATCACCGCACCATGACCAGACACCATATTACCACCACCTTAAACTGACCACAGTCAAAAGATTTTTTTTAAGCCGCCACCAGGACAAGGTAGACTCTTTTTGGCCGGGCCCTACTCTACTCTATCCTATTAATCATTTGTTAAAATATCCAATACAATTTAGGTATACTTTATATACGCGAGTATAAGCCGACCCCCCTAATTTTGCCACAAAAAACTGGGAAATCTTATTGACTCGAGTATAAGCCTAGGGTGGAAAATGCAGCAGCTACTGGTAAATTTCAAAAATAAAAATAGATAGCAATAAAAGTGAAATTAATTGAGACATCAATAGTTTAAGTGTTTTTGAATATCCATATTGAATCAGGAGCCCCATATAATGCTCCATACAGTTCATGATGGCCCCATAAAATGCTCCATACAAAATACACCCCATATAATGCTCCATGCAGTTCATGATGGCCCTATAAGATGCTCCATACAAAATACCCCCCATATAATGCTCCAAACAGTTTATTATAGGCTCCATAAGATGTTCCATATTAAAATATGCCCCATATAATGCTGCACAAATGCTGATTATGGCCCCATAAGATGCTCCATAGACACATTTGCCCCGTATAATGATTCACAAGTGTGGATTATGGCCCCATAAGATGCTCCAGAGATATTTGACTATATAATGCTGCACATAGCCCCATAAAATTCTCCATACAGAAATTTGCCCCATATAATGCTGCACATGGCCCCATACAGATATTTGCCCCATATAACGCTGCACATGGCCTCATAAGATGTTCCATACAGATAATTGCCCCATATAACGCTGCACATGGCCCCATAAGATGCTCCATACAGATATTTGCCCCATATAAAGCTGCACATGGCCCCATAAGATGTTCCATACAGATAATTGCCCCATATAACGCTGCACATGGCCCCATAAGATGCTCCATACAGATATTTGCCCCATATGCTGTTGCTGCGATTAAAAAAATCAAAAAATCACATACTCACCTCTCAGACCCACGGCACTTGCTATATTCACCTGCTCCCCGTTCCACCGCACTGACGCTCAGGCAGAGGGCAGTACGCACACTAATTGCGTCACTGGGCCCTCTGACCTGAGCATCACTGCAGAGGATGCGGAAGACGCAGCGGCACCGATGGTGGAATGGGGAGCAGGTGAATATAGCGCACTGCCTTATACTCACTTGCTCCTGGTGCGGTCCCTGGACGTCTGTTCCCCAGCGCCGGCAGCTTCTTCCTGTAGTGAGCGATCACATGGTACCGCTCATTACAGTAATGAATATGCGGTTCCATCCCTATGGGAGTGGAGTGGGGTCCATATTCATTACTGTAATGAGCGGTACCATGTGACCGCTCACTACAGGAACAAGCTGCCGAGGAAAAGACGTGCAGGGACTGCGCCAGGAGCAGGTGAGTATTATTACACAGCTCCACTCCCCGACGCCTGCGTATGACTCGAGTATAAGCCGAGAGGGTTATTTTCAGCCCAAAAAAGTGGCCTGAAAATCTTGGCTAAAACTCGAGTATATACGGTATTTGTATGTATTTTTCAATTTTTAAAATGACCAATAATATCATATGCAGGGGACTAATACCACCGCACCATGACTAGACACCATATTACCACCACATAGTCACTTATAATACCACAGAAGAAATACCGCCACGCCATGTCCAGACCATATATTACCACTACAGTGACCGAATAATATCACATACAAGGGACACATACCACCGCACCATGTCCAGACCACATATTACCACCACATGGTGATTAGTAATACCACATACAAGGAACAAATACCACCACACCATGACCAGACCACATATTACCACCACATAGTGACCTATAATACCACTTACAAGGAACAAATACTGCCACACCATGACCAGACCACATATAACATATAACCACCACATAGTGACTGAATACTACAATACTGATCTGTAATAAAAAAAACACAATACTAATATCCCCATAAGTGCCATTATACACAGGAGATCTGTACTTAGCATGTAGTGTCTGTGTACAGGTAATACAGTGATCACCAGTGACATTATACACAGGAGCTCTGTATATAGTGTCAGCATACAGGAAAAAACAGTGATCACCGGTGACATTATACACAGGAGCTCTGTATATAGTGTTTAGTGTAAATGTAATACAGTGATCACTGGTGACATTGTACACAGGACCGCTGTATATAGTATACAATGTATAGTGTCAGTGTACAGTTAACACACTGACTCACCAGTGACGTCTCTAGGTGATGTCCTTTATCTTCACTTTTCCTCTTCATCCAGCACAGACCGGCGTCACTTCTTCCAGCCAGAGCTCATCTCTGAAGGAAATAACAGTTATCTAGAGCACCGCTTATTTTTTTCCTAAATTCTAAACTACACCAGATGAAAAAAAAGGGGACAGTGTTGCTCTGCACAATAACAGGACCGTCTCCCCCATTTAAAACAGTATCCTCCAAAAATAAAATAAATACATCACCGCAGTAATAATATCCCTTAATTAGCCCCTATGGTAATTATTAGCGATGAGCGAGTATACTCATTGATTGGGTTTTCCCGAGCACGATCGGGTGGTCTCCGAGTATTTATGACTGCTTGGAGATTTAGTTTTCCTTGCCACAGCTAGATGATTTGCGGCTACTAGACAGCTTGATTACATGTGGGGATTCCCTAGCAACCAGGCAACCCCCACATGTACTCAGCCTGGCTAGTAGCTGTAAATCATTCAGCTGCTGCGATGAAAACTAAATCTCCGAGCAGTCATAAATACTCGGAGACCACCCGAGCGTGCTCTGGAAAACCCGAGCAACGAGTGTACTCGCTCATCACTAGTAATAATGTCCCCCCATCCTGGCCCCAGTGTGTCTCATTAATGGCTCCAGCCATATGTTCTCCCATACTGGCCTGATATGTTCTCCCATCCTGACCCATCTGTCCCATGATCCTGCCCCATCTGTCTCCATTGGATTGGCCCCCATACACCAGTCAGTGCAGTAATGCCCTGATGGCGGCTCTGAGCACCATTCCTTGGCATGACGGTGTACCTGCCTTTGCTCGACCAGGTTAACGTGGTCGACTTGCATAGGTTCAGGGGAGACTGCTGCCACCGAAGACTGAGAAATGAGTGGTCTCTGGTCTGACAGAACCAGCCACATCGGTTTCCTCTCGCTTGTCACTTTTCTGGGGCTCTTGAAACCTGAGATCGATCCGAATAGCTAGGGAAATTACCTAACCTAGGGTAACGAGGATGTTTCGGCCAGCCAGTTCGTCCTTAATCCTTCCAGACAAACCCTCCCAGAAGGTAACTACCAGTGCCTTGTTGTTCCATCCAATTCAGCAGGCAGGGTGGGGAAGAAGATGGTAAATTGTCCTACTGTCAGACCTCCCTGTCGCAGTCTGAGGAGAAAGCATGCGGCAGAGGTGACACAACCCGGCTTGTCGAAGACCTTACAGAACGCCCTCAGGAAGGCATACCGATCTGTGATCACTGGATTCCCTCTTTCCCATACGTGAGTGAGCCATGAAAGGGCCTCTCCACCTAGGTAGGACATTAAAAATGGCACTTTAGCCTGGTCAGAGGGTAACTGGTGGGCCAGCAGTTCATAGTGCAACATGCACTGATTAATAAATGCTTGGGATCTCCATCGAAACGTGATGAAGCGTGTAGACAATGACCACCTAGAGGTGCGTGAATTGCTGACTGAATAGTAATTCCCGAGGCTGGAACAGGTGAAGCAGCTGATGTAAGAGCGTCAAAACGGATATCAACAGAAGGCAGGTAGGTAAGAATTTTTTCCTGCTGGTCAAGCTAGCGGGTCATTTCCTGAAAAAAATTCTGAGAGCGGAGGGGTATTGGAGTCAATGGAGTCCATGACCTGAGCAAACTGTCACATTGGTGGGTTTGAACACACTGTGCCACAGGCCGGGATTACTCTGTAGAGGTGTAGCTAAGTGGCTAACTGGTCTTCACTAGAGCCTCTGATGGTGAGGTTAGACGTGAGCTGCAGGTAGCTGCCAGGTACAACTCCAGGGCAGTGCCCGATACGGCAGCAGCTGACCTCAAACATGCTGTCAGGAGACCTGCATGATGTTTGCAAGCCCTGGAACCTGGAAGCTGTGGCAGAAGCCAGAGCAAGAGATGCAGCCGAGCAGCAGTGGCTGTGAGCATTTCAACTTCCCTGCTGGGAGGAGAGATAGGAACCATGTAGGGACACTGACATTACAGCACCTAGTAGTTCCTTTTGCTATTGTAGAGTTGACAGTGATCGCATCGGGATATATATTTATATTCCAAGCTTTGGAATTGGAGGGGTATAAACCATACGCTCACTGTGAGTTCCCAATAACTGACCTAGTAGTGGTAACAGCTGTGGCCTCATACATGACTCATCAGTTAATTGCGGAATGGTCCTGAAGGAGTTGCGTCACCTGCCAAATTGGTGGCAGCCAGGTGGATTTGCATGATCTCTCCAGTATTCTCCCTGAAATGGTGCCTGCGAGGCTACTTCCTCCCAATACGGTGCCTGCTGTACTACTGCCTAACAAAACTCTCTGCTGTGCTACTGACTCCTAATACGGTGCTTTCAGTGCAACTGCCTCCCAATGCTGTGCTACTGCCTCTCAATACGGTGCCTGCGCGGGTACTGCCTCCCAATATGGTGCCTGCTGTGCTGCTGCCTCCCAATACTCTCTGCTGAGCTACTGCCTCCCAAAACGGTGCCTTTGGTGCAACTGCCTCCCAATGCTGTGCTACTGCCTATCAATACTGTGCCTGCGAGGCTACTACCTCCCAATACAGTGCCTGCTGTGCTACTACCTCCCAATACCGTGCATACTTTGCTATTGCATTCCAATATTGTGCCTGCTTTGCTACTGCCCATGAGATAAGGGGTTCACTTCCACCTCTAAAGCTGGAAGCAGCTCCCATCACAGAAACTTAAAGGGCTAGATTATGGTGCATTGGGGCCCTCCTCTGTTTGTGTCAGCTACTGCTGGTAATACATTGCCTGCTGTGCTAATGCCTCCCAATACGGTATCTGCTGTGCTACTGCCTCCCAATGCGATGTCTGCTGTGCTACTGCCTCCCAATACGATGTCTGCTGTGCTACTGCCTCCCAATACGATGTCTGCTGTGCTACTGCCTCCCAATATGTTCCAGCTGTGCTACTGCCTCCCAATACTCTGCTTTACTACTGCCTCACAATACGGTGCTTGCTGTGCAACTGCCTCCCAATATAACGCCTGCTATACTGCTGTCTTTCAATACGGTGCCTGCTGTGCTGTTGCCTCCCAATACGGTGCCTGCTTTGCTACTGTCTCCAAATCAGGGGGAAAAATGTACCATTGTTGCAACCCCTGCAGCAGCACAGGGTCAGAGAAGATAAGGTTTCCACTTCCACCTCCAAAGCTGCAAGCAACTTATGTCACAGACTAAGGGGCAATCTATTGTTTTTGCATAGAGGCCCTCTATCTGCATCCGCTAGTCCTCCTAGTACGCTGCTTGCTCTTCTACTGCCTTTCAATATGGTGCCTGCGGAACTACTGCCTCCAATTACTGTGCTACTGCCTCCCAGTCTGGTGCCTGCTATGCTACTGCCTACCTAATACAGTTACCTCTCAATACTGCACCTGCTGTGGTGCCCCAAACTATAAGCTGTTATCGAATACGTCATTAGGATAGGCCATCAATATTTGATCATGGGTTCAGGGCCCTCTCACCAGCTAAATGAATGGACCACTTTATTATCTGCAGATCCACAGAGTCCCCTCTATCTATGTGAATGTGCCTAGTAGTGCAGTCCAGCCCTATTCTGCAGTTAATCGGTCAATTACTTGAATCCCGAGGCGGTCAATCCTTCTCACTTCCTGAGGAGTTTGACTGGAATGGCAATTAAACATACACCCTATCGCTCTGTTCTTTGGCATAATTACCAATATTAGTGGTGACTGAAAAGGCCTGACGCTCATGGGAATGTCTTAAACCTGCCCCAGAACACCCACTTTTGGCTGTTGCTTATCAACACCACCAGTTTTAGTCCATAATTTGACCCTTATTACGTTGGTATGAAATCGGCCATCTATATGGTTAGACGTAGGCTGAGGGCTCCTACTGTGTCCCCATTAGTGCTCCAACAAATCGATTCTGGGGTTATATTGGGGCTGAATAAGGCCCAGCCAGAGTCTAATACACTGCATTTTAATTTTACCCTAATTGGTATAATACACTGCAATACTGAGATATTACATAGCATTGTTGAATGCAATAAGCTTACTCTCCCAGTCAGATCCATTTTTAGGCATATTTTCTCTTATTTATCGCGCAGAGCTTCATCATTATCATTATTCACTGTTCACAGCACGGTGGCTCAGTGGTTAGCACTGTTGCTTTCCAGCGCCGTGGTCCTGGGTTCAAATCCCACCAAGGACAACACCAGCAAGGATTTTGATCTGACATTTCCCTCTCCGTGGGTGGCACCATAATAACACCCCGGCAGCAGGCGCGCTGTCTGGGTGTTATGTTTGACTAACCTCTGCACTAATCCGTACCTCCCACTCCCGACTCCAAGACTTCTCCCGTGCTGCGCCAATCCTCTGGAATGCTCTACCCCAAGATATTAGGACGATCCACAATTTGCATAGTTTTAGGCGCTCGCTCAAAACACATTTGTTCAGAGCGGCCTATCACATTCCCTAATCAAAGTCATTTTATGTTTATGTGTGTGTGTAGCCCATTCACTATCTCCATCTATCCCCCACCCCTGAAGATGGCTATGCCATCATTGTAAATACATAATTGTAAATACACACCTGTACTTTGTATCTCCCCCACCTCATTGTAGATTGTAAGCTCTCATGAGCAGGGTCGTCTTATTTCGCTTTAATTATTGTATTGTTAACGTTGTTACTTATGAGTTATGACTGTTGTGTTTGAAACTGTTAAACTGTAAAGCGCTGCGGAATATGTTGGCGCTATATAAATAAAGATTATTATTATTATTTTGTATGTTCTCATTGGGTTTATTCTGCATTCTCTGGACTGATTACCTCCCACACCCCAAAGACATACTGATAGGGAATTTAGCTTGTGAGCCCCAATGGGGACAGCGATGATAATGATTTCTGTTAAAGAGCGGTGGAGTATGATGAAGCTCTATAAGTAAGCATAATAAATAAAAATGGTTCCCTAATCACAGAAATCATACGGGGATCACAGCCCCGGTGATCAATAAGTTAGACACTATCCAGTGGGTAGAGGTTAACTTAACATTCCAAAGACATACCGATAGGGAATTTTAGATTGTGAGCCCCATCGGGGACAGCGATGATAATGTGTGCAAACTGTAAAGCGCTGCGGAATATGTTAGCGCTATATAAAAATATAGATTATTATTATTATTATTAACATGTTGGGAATAAACATTTTAAATACTCTTGAATAAAAAACCCAACAAGTATTATATGGGTGATAGTGAGGGCCCTTCATCAGGCAGGTTCCAGTGACTTCTAACTCAATATACTGTAGACTAGAGATTACCAAATAATTAATGAGACCTAGCTATTCCAAGGTTAAGCTATGCCAGAAATAAATTCTCTAATAAACCTGCCAAAAGTGTGAGCCTAGATAACAGGCAAAAGTTAAATAGATAAGGAAGGTAATAAAACCCCACAAATAGATAGTCATGCCTGGAAGACAGCAATTAGGATACATCAAGCCCTTGTCTAATCTAGATACAGTCCTGGACAAAAGTCAACAAGCTTCTCAGCTGGAATTTAGGACCGCTCTTTCATGGCAAACTGCTCCAGGTCTCTCATATTTAAAGGTGCCTTCTCCCAACAGCAATTTTAGAGGGAACCTGTCAGGTCGCCGGTGCCCCCAGAAACCAAAGCAGTTGCCTCTGCATATGTAGACACCCTGCCTAAGGCTAAGTGCACTCGCTGCGGATTCCATTGTGGAATTTTCCGCAGTGGATTTGCTAAATCCGCAGTGAAAAACCGCTGCGTTTTTTACTGCGGATTTACCGCGGTTTTCCTCTGCGGGTTTTCACCTGCAGATTTCTATTGGAGCAGGGGCAAACCCGCAGCGGAATCCGCAGAAAGAATTGACATGCTGCGGAAAATAAACCGCTGCGTTTCCGCGCGTTTTTTTCCGCAGCATGTGCACTGCGGATTTCATTTCCCATTGCTTTACATGGTACTGTAAATGCATGGGAAACTGCTGCGGATCCGCAGCAAAATCCACAGCGTGTGCACATACCCTAACAGTCCCTGTGTTATATTGCATAAATAAGCAGATCTTTATAAAAAAAAAAATTATAAGCGGACTTTAGAAAATGTAAATGGTGGCTCTGACTAATCGATGAGGCGTTGGTGTCCCCAGACTAGTCGGCCCACTAAGCATGTTATCACACTCACAGGGATAATAACTATCTCAGACTGTAAGGCTATGTGTACACGTCAGGTTTTCTTGCAGAAATTTTCCTGACAAAAACCGGACATTTCTGCCAGAAATCCGCATGCGTTTTTTTCGCTTTTTTCATGCGTTTTTGACGAGTTTTTTGTACGTTTTTTTCCAAATGCATAGAATAGTGGGAAAAACGCAGAAAATCTGCAAAATTAATGAACATGCTTTTTTTATCGCGGAAAAAACGCATCATGTGCACAAAACATACAGAATGCATTCTAAATGATAGGATGCATAATGTATGCGTTTTTAATGAGTTTTTTATAGCGAAAAAAACACAAAAACCCGAACGTGTGCACATACCCTAAACCTAAGATGCTTCATTAAATAGGCGACTATGTGATCAAGGCTATTAACTGGCCGAAACGTCATTTTGCCTGTCGCTTCAGCAATCACTTTTAATACATCCTCACTTGAAGCATAATTTTCAACTCGTACGTGTGCAGTGATATATTTTTTTTAACTATTCTTTATGAGACCACTAGATGGTGGCCCGATTCTAACGCAACGGGTATTCTAGAATATGTATGTATATAGCAGCCACATAGTATATAGCACAGGCAACGTACCACACAGTATAAAACACAGCCCACGCAGTATATAACATTGCCCACGTAGTATATAGCAGCCACGTAGTATATAACATTGCCCACGTAGTATATAGCACAGCCCACGCAGTATATAACACTATCCACGCAGTATATAACACTGCTCACGTAGTATATAGCAGCCACGTAATATATAACACTGCCCACGTAGTATATAGCACAGCCCACGCAGTATATAACACTGTCCACGCAGTATATAACACTGCTCACGTAATATATAGCACAGCCCACATAGTATATAACACAGCCGATGCAGTATCTAACACAGCCCACGTAGTATTTAGCAGTGAGGGCACCATATCCCTGCTAACAAAAAAATGAAAATAAAAAATAGTTATATACTCACCCTCCGTCGTCCAGTGAAGCTGTGTCGATGAGCGCGCGGCTGCCGCCAGCTCCCGCTCCCAGGATGCATTGCGAAATTACCCAGATGACGTAGCGGTCTCGCTAACATTTGATCTTTTTACTATTGATGCTGCATTGGCAGCATTAATAGTAAAAAGTTGGTCACATGAGGTTAATAGCAGCGTTAACGAAGTGCGTTACCCGCGGCATAACGCGGTCCGTTAATGCTGTCATTAACCCTGTGTGAGCGCTGACTGGAGGGGATAATGGAGCGGGCGCCAGGCACTGACTGGACGGGAGTAGGGAGGGACTAATTCTCGGCTGGACTGTGCCCATCGCTGATTGGTCGCGGCAGCCAGGACAGGCAGCTGGCGAGACCAATTAGCGACGCGGGATTTCCGAGACAGACAGAAGTGACCCTTGAACAATTATATATATATATATATATATATATATATATAATATATAATATATAACGCTGGGAGCGTCACTCTGTCCGAAGCCTTTATAGACTGCGCAAGCGCAAACGCCGGCGCAGTCTGGCCCCCACAGAGTGACACTCCCAGGAGATCGCGGTATGCGTAAAAACACTGAACGCACACCGCGATCTCCACCGGAGAGTCAGGGACCGCCAGGAGGGTAAGTATATTCACCTGTCCCCCGTTCCAGCGCTGCGTGCGGCTCCGTCTCCCGGTCCTCTGCTGTGACGTTCACAGTTCAGAGGGCGCGATGACGCGCTTAATGCGCGCAGCGGTGGAACGGGACAGACAGGTGAGTATAGCAAGTGCTGGGGGCCTGAGCTAGCGGTGATACCGGCACCTGACCCCCACAGCGCGCCAGTGTCCCCGCCTGCTCAGGCCCCCAGCACTCGGCGCCCAGCGACCATAGGTGAGTATGGCATTTTTTTTTATATATATATGGCAGCAGCATATGGGGCATACACTATGGAGCATCTTATGGGGGGCATATAATACAATGGAGCATCTTATGGGGGCATATAATACAATAGAGCATCTCATGGGGGCATATAATACAATGGAGCATCTTATGGGGGGCATATAATACAATGGAGCATCTTATGGGGCCATCAACCATAATGGAGCAGTGTACGGGGGCATATATTATGGAGCATCTTATGGGGGCCATAAACCTTTATGGAGTAGTGTATGGGGGCATACACACTGGAGCGTCTTATGGGGGCCATAAACCTTTATGGAGCAGTGTACGGGGGCATACACACTGGAGCGTCTTATGGGGGCCATAAACCTTTATGGAGCAGTGTACGGGGGCATACACACTGGATCGTCTTATGGGGGCCATAAACCTTTATGGAGCAGTGTACGGAGGCATACACTATGGAGCATCTTATGGGGGCCATAAACCTTTATGGAGCAGTGTACGGGGGGGGGGGGGGCATATACTATGGAGCATCTTATGGGGCCATAAACCATAATGGAGCAGTGTACGGGGCATATACTATGGAGCATCTTATGGGGGCCATCAACCATAATGGAGCAGCTTATGGGGCATATGGATGGGAGAAGCAAATTAAAGAATGGTGGCGCAGGATGGGAGCAGCACATGACAGAACGGGGGCGCAGGATGGGAGCAGCACATGACAGAATAGGGCAGCACATGACAGAATAGGGGTGCAGGATGGAAGCAGCACATGACAGAACGGGCGCAGGATGGGAGCAGCACATGACAGAACGGGGGCACAGGATGGGAGCAGCACATGACAGGATGGGGGCGCAGGATGGGAGCAGCAAATGACAGAATGGAGGCGCAGGATGGGTGCAGAACATTTCAGAATGGAGGCGCAGGATGGGTGCAGCACATGTCAGAATGGGGGCGCAGGATGGGAGCAGCACATGTCAGAATGGGGGCGCAGGATGGGAGCAGCACATGACAGAATGGGGGCGCAGGATGGGTGCAACACATGACAGAATGGGGGCGCAAGATGGTGCAACACATGGCAGGATGGGGGAGCAGGATGGGTGCAGCACATGACAGGATGGGGACGCAGGATGGAGCAGCACATGTCAGAATGGGGGTGCAGGATGGGTGCAGCACATGACAGGATGGGGACGCAGGATGGAGCAGCTCATGACAGGATGGGGACGCAGGATGGAGCAGCACATACCAGGATGGAGACCATATACCAATATAGATGCTCGCCATCCGGGCATAGAACGGGTTCAATAGCTAGTATATATATATATATATATATATATATATATATATATATATATTGGCCCCTTTCACTAGCACCGTCATTCTATTCTTTAAGTTGAGTGCTAGCCATCATATCCTTTTAGTCTGGGGACACTAACACCCTCTTGACTAGTCAATGCCCTCATTTACATACAGTTGTGTGAAAAAGTGTTTGACCCCTTCCTGATTTTCTATTCTTTTGCATGTTTGAAACACTTAAATGTTTCAGATCTCTAAACAAATTTTTAATAATAGACAAAGATAACACCAGTAATCACAAATCGCAATTTTTAAAGGTCTGTATTATTAAGAGAAAACTAAATCCAAACCTTCAACAACAATCAAGTGTTTGCAATAACTGGCAATGAGTCTTTTATAATGCTGAGAATTTTGGCCCACTTATCTTTACAAAAATGTTGTAATGCATTGGAGGGTTTCCGAGCATGAACTGCCTTTTTAAAGGTCATACCACAACATCTCAATTGGATGAAGCTCAGGACTTTGTCTAGGCCACTCCAAAGTCTTAAGTTTCTTTTTCTTAAGCTATTTAGAGGTGGACTTGCTGGTGTGCTTTAAATCATTGTCCTGCTGCATAACCCAAGCGCGCTTCAGTTTGCGGTCACGAACAGATGGCCGGATTATTTGTCAGACAGCAGAATTCATGGTTCTATTTACCACGCAAGTCTTCTAAGTCCTGAAGAAAATTGGTAAACCCAGCACTCAACTTAACTATATATTGCAGCCAGGTTTATTGTAGTATGAACAATAAAACGTTTTGGTCCATGATGACCTTCATCAGTTACTACATAGATAAATCAAAATATAGATTACAAACACAAATATAATGTATACAAAAGTACAACCAAAAGTGGGTATATTAAACAAAAAGTGGACATATTAAACAACTAAGGTATATACAATAGAATGGCACGAAGTCGTGGTGCATAGTAAATATGCAGACGCAGAGCTAAATATCCTGCACAACCCTAAATCCAAACTGGTGAAGTGGAGTATATAAGAGGAGAGTGAACGGAAGTAGGTAAAAGACATACCATAATGTTCAATAGCAGAAGTAGACCGTAGATAAGTAGTGCCGTTTGTATAAGGCCTATATGAAAATAGGATTAAAATAGTGGACACTAAATAGGATCAAAGTTATTCACTGCTGGGGGAGTAGGAGAATAACTTACAAGTCTGGGGCTTCAAGGGCAATGCAGATCGCTATAGGAGAGAGTGAATGTTATTAGTAGAGAATTAGCCGGGGATTGCCCGGTGTTGTGGGTATAGGGTGGCCAGCTGTGTGCTACCTTACCTGGAGCAAACGTGCTCCCTGACGCGGAGTCCACCGCTCGTCTGACGGCAGTGTGGCAGCGCGAGTTGCTTAAAAGAAAAAGGGGCGGTACTAGGAGGAGGCACGGCCAATAGGAGGAGAGGGGGCATGTCGGAGGCGGAACAAGATGGATGTGAGTTCCACCCACCGCTGTGAGTGCCTTCCAGCAGTAAAAAACAACGTGGAGAGTTAGAAATAACTCCCAGTACTAAGGAAGTTATTGTAAGGCGCTAAGATAGGGTGGGAAAGATAAATGGGAAAATAATGCGCGAGGTTGAGCTGAGAATGGAGCCGGAGGAGTGTCTATATGAGTAGTGGGCAGGGTTAGGGATGAGGAGCGGAGGAGCCGTGGAAAAAGATGTGAGTGAGGAAAAAAAAAAGGGTATCAACAATTATTAGGCTGAGTAGGTGCAGAAGCCAGTGCGAGGCAGGTGAGAAAGGATCCTCTCGTAGTATCGAGATATCCGTGAGGAAGGAGGTGGTGATAGGCATTCCGTCTATACGTGTCTATGTAGTCGGGTCCGCATATATTAGTATAATCGACTCTAAAAGCAGAGAGAAAAGTGAATTACAATGTGATAAATCACAAAAATAAACAATATGAATGGATCACTTATAAAGTAATATAACACTTAATATAATTATGCAGCGACTAATATTCTAAAGATCATGGATAGGGAGATATGGCATATAACAGGGGTTTTAAAGGAAAGCTGATAGCTCATACTCGTGATTGAGGCCCTTGGGGCTCATGGTGTCCGGAGTGTGTATCCAATATGCCTCTCGTTTTTTGAGGTGAAGAAACCTGTTACCACCACGCCGGTCTACCCACTTTTGGTTGTACTTTTGTATACATTATATTTGTGTTTGTAATCTATATTTTGATTTATCTATGTAGTAACTGATGAAGGTCGCCACGGACCGAAATGTTTTATTGTTCATACTACAATAAAATATACAGTGGGGCAAAAAAGTATTTAGTCAGTCAGCAATAGTGCAAGTTCCACCACTTAAAAAGATGAGAGGCGTCTGTAATTTACATCATAGGTAGACCTCAACTATGGGAGACAAACTGAGAAAAAAAAATCCAGAAAATCACATTGTCTGTTTTTTTAACATTTTAATTGCATATTATGGTGGAAAATAAGTATTTGGTCAGAAACAAAATTTAATCTCAATACTTTGCAATATATCCTTTGTTGGCAATGACAGAGGTCAAACGTTTTCTGTAAGTCTTCACAAGGTTGCCACACACTGTTGTTGGTATGTTGGCCCATTCCTCCATGCAGATCTCCTCTAGAGCAGTGATGTTTTTGGCTTTTCGCTTGGCAACACGGACTTTCAACTCCCTCCAAAGGTTTTCTATAGGGTTGAGATCTGGAGACTGGCTAGGCCACTCCAGGACCTTGAAATGCTTCTTACAAAGCCACTCCTTCGTTGCCCTGGCGGTGTGCTTTGGATCATTGTCATGTTGAAAGACCCAGCCACGTTTCATCTTCAATGCCCTTGCTGATGGAAGGAGGTTTGCACTCAAAATCTCACGATACATGGCCCCATTTATTCTTTCATGTACCCGGATCAGTCGTCCTGGCCCCTTTGCAGAGAAACAGCCCCAAAGCATGATGTTTCCACCACCATGCTTTACAGTAGGTATGGTGTTTGATGGATGCAACTCAGTATTCTTTTTCCTCCAAACACGACAAGTTGTGTTTCTACCAAACAGTTCCAGTTTGGTTTCATCAGACCATAGGACATTCTCCCAAAACTCCTCTGGATCATCCAAATGCTCTCTAGCAAACTTCAGACGGGCCCGGACATGTACTGTTGTGAATTCTGTTGTCGGGCTCCCTCCTGTGGTCATGAATGGTACTTCGGCTGGTTCTGTCCATGGACTTCCTCTGGTGGGTGTTTCTGAGTTTCCTTCCTCAGGTGACGAGGTTAATTCGTTAGCAGGCTGCTCTATTTAACTCCACTTAGATCTTTGCTCCATGCCACCTGTCAATGTTCCAGTATTGGTCTAGTTCACTCCTGGATCGTTCTTGTGACCTGTCTTCCCAGCAGAAGCTAAGTTCCAGCTTGTATTTCTTTGGTTTGCTATTTTTCTGTCCAGCTTGCTATTTTTATTGTTGTTCTTGCTTGCTGGAAGCTCTGGGACGCAGAGGGAGCGCCTCCGCACCGTGAGTCGGTGCGGAGGGTCTTTTTGTGCCCTCTGCTTGGTCTTTTTGTAGGTTTTTGTGCTGACCGCAAAGTAACCTTTCCTATCCTCGGTCTGTTCAGTAAGTCGGGCCTCACTTTGCTAAATCTATTTCATCTCTGTGTTTGTATTTTCATCTTTACTCACAGTCATTATATGTGGGGGGCTGCCTTTTCCTTTGGGAAATTTCTCTGAGGCAAGTTAGGCTTTATTTTTCTTTCTTCAGGGCTAGCTAGTTCCTTAGGCTGTGCCGAGTTGCATAGGGAGCGTTAGGCGCAATCCACGGCTATTTCTAGTGTGTTTGATAGAATTAGGGATTGCGGTCAGCAGAGTTCCCACGTCCCAGAGCTCGTCCTTTATTATCAGTAACTATCAGGTCATTCCGTGTGCTCTTAACCACCAGGTCCATTATTGTCCTGACCACCAGGTCATAACAGTACAGGTGGCCCAAAGTACTAATGCATCTCAATAGAGGGATAAGAGAAGTTCTGAGACCATTTTTTTTTCTTTGCACTGTGTTTTGTCTCTCTTTTCCCCTTTACCTCTGGGTGGTTCAGGACACAGGTGTAAACATGGACATTCAAGGTCTGTCCTCTTGGATGGATAATCTCACTACAAGGGTACAAAACATTCAAGATTTAGTGGTTCAGAATCCGATGTCAGAGCCTAGGATTCCAATTCCTGATTTGTTTTTTGGTGATAGATCTAAGTTCTTGAATTTCAAAAATAATTGTAAATTGTTTCTTGCCTTGAAACCTCGCTCCTCAGGTGACCCTGTTCAACAAGTAAAGATCATTATTTCCTTGTTACGAGATCCGGCATTGCGTGATGTTGATGCGTTTTTTCTGGCGCTTGGATTGCTTTATGACGAACCTAATTCAGTGGATCAGGCAGACAAGGACCTTCCATGACGTCACGGTCATGTGACCGCGACGTCATCACAGGTCCTGCGCGAGAAGGACCTTCCATGACGTCACGGTCATGTGACCGTGACGTCATCACAGGTCCTGCACGCCTGCGCGAGAAGGACCTTCCATGACGTCACGGTCATGTAACCGCAACGTCATCACAGGTCCTGCACGCCTGCGCGAGAAGGACTTGCCATGACGTCACGGCCATGTGACCGCGACGTCATCACAGGTCATCACAGGTCCTGCGCGAGAAGGACCTGCCATGATGTCACGGTCATGTGACCGCGACGTCATCACACCCTGGGACCGGAAGCTGGCGAACAGGCAACAGAACTACAAGGGGCCTTGCATCAGAAGGTGAGTATGTTTATTTTTGAACCTGTGACATACGTGGCTGGGCAATATACTACGTAGCTGGGCAGTATTCTACGTGGCTCTGTGCTGTATACTGCGTCGCTGTGCAATATACTACGTGGCTCTGTGCTGTATACTACGTCACTGGGCAATATACTACATAACTGGCCAATATACTACGTGGCTGGGCAATATACTACGTCACTGGGCAATATACTACGTCACTGGGCAATATGCTCTTTGCTGTATACTACGTCGCTGGGCAATATACTACGTGGCTGGGCAATATACTACGTGGCTCTGTGCTGTATACTACGTCACTGGGCAATATACTACGTGGCTGGGCAATATACTACATGGCTCTGTGCTGTACGTCACTGGGCAATATACTATGTAACTGGGCAATATACTACGTGGCTGGGCAATATGCTCTGTGCTGTATATTACGTGGCTGGGCAATATACTACGTGGCTGGGCAATATACTACAAGACTGGGCAATATACTACGTGGGCTGTACAATATACTACATGAGTGGGCAATATACTATGTGGGCTGTGCAATATACTACGTGGCTGGGCAATATACTACGTAGCTGGGCAATATACTACGTGGCTCTGCTGTATACCATGTCAGTGGGCAATATACTATGTGACTGGGCAATATACTATGTGGCTCTGTGCTGTACGTCACTGGGCAATATACTACGTAACTGGGGCAATATACTACGTGGCTGGGCAATATACTACATGAGTGGGCAATATACTACGTGGGCTGTGCAATATACTACATGAGTGGGCGATATATATTATGTGGGCTGTGCAATATACTACGTGGCTGGGCAATATACTACGTAGCTGGGCAATATACTACGTGGCTCTGTGCTGTATATTACGTCACTGGGCAATATACTACATGGCTGGGCAATATACTACGTGGCTGGGCAATATACTACATGGCTCTGTGCTGTACGTCACTGGGGAATATACTATGTAACTGGGCAATATACTACGTGGCTGGGCAATATGCTCTGTGCTGTATACTACGTCGCTGGGCAATATACTACGTGACTGGGCAATATAGTACGTGGGCTGTGCAATATACTACGTGATTGGACAATATACTATGTGGGCTGTGCAATATACTACGTGACTGGGCAATATACTACGTGACTGGGCAATATACTACGTAGCTGGGCAATATACTACGTGGCTCTGTGCTGTATATTACGTCACTGGGCAATATACTACATGGCTGGGCAATATACTACGTGGCTGGGCAATATACTACGTGGTTCTGTGCTGTATACTACGTCAGTGGGCAATATACTATGTGACTGGGGAATATACTACGTCACTGGGCAATATACTACGTCACTGGGCAATATGCTCTTTGCTGTATACTACATCGCTGGCAATATACTACGTGGCTGGGCAATATACTACTTGGCTCTGTGCTGTATACTACGTCACTGGGCAATATACTACGTGGCTGGGCAATATACTACATGGCTCTGTGCTGTACGTCACTGGGCAATATACTATGTAACTGGGCAATATACTACGTGGCTGGGCAATATTCTCTGTGCTGTATACTACGTCGCTGGGCAATATACTACGTGACTGGGCAATATAGTACGTGGGCTGTGCAATATACTACGTGATTGGGCAATATACTATGTGGGCTGTGCAATATACTACGTGACTGGGCAATATACTACGTGACTGTGCAATATACTACGTAGCTGGGCAATATACTACGTGGCTCTGTGCTGTATATTACGTCGCTGGGCAATATACTACATGGCTGGGCAATATACTACGTGGCTGGGCAATATACTACATGGCTCTGTGCTGTACGTCACTGGGCAATATACTACGTAACTGGGCAATATACTACGTAGCTGGGCAATATGCTCTGTGCTGTATATTACGTGGCTGGGCAATATACTACGTGGCTGGGCAATATACTACAAGACTGGGCAATATACTACGTGGGCTGTGCAATATACTACATGAGTGGGCAATATACTATGTGGGCTGTGCAATATACTACGTGGCTGGGCAATATACTACGTAGCTGAGCAATATACTACGTGGCTCTGTGCTGTATACCACGTCAGTGGGCAATATACTATGTGACTGGGCAATATACTATGTGGCTCTGTGTTGTACGTCACTGGGCAATATACTACGTAACTGGGGCAATATACTACATGAGTGGGCAATATACTACGTGGGCTGTGCAATATACTACATGAGTGGGCGATATATATTATGTGGGCTGTGCAATATACTAGGTGGCTGGGCAATATACTACGTAGCTGGGCAATATACTACGTGGCTGGGCAATATACTACGTGGCTCTGTGCTGTATACTACGTCAGTGGGCAATATACTATGTGACTGGGCAATATACTACGTGGCTCTGTGCTGTACGTCACTGGGCAATATACTATCTAACTGGGCAATATACTACGTGGCTGGGCAATATGCTCTGTGCTGTATATTACGTGGCTGGGCAATATACTACGTGGCTGGGAAATATACTACGTGACTGGGCAACATACTACGTGGGCTGTGCAATATACTACATGAGTGGGCAATATACTATGTGGGCTGTGCAATATACTACGTGGCTGGGCAATATACTACGTGGCTCTGTGCTGTATACCACGTCGCTGGGCAATATACTAAATGGCTGAGCAATATACTACGTGACTGGGCAATATACTACGTGGCTCTGTGCTGTATACTACGTGGCTGGGCAATATACTACATAGCTGGGCAATATACTACGTGACTGGGCAATATACTATGTGGCTCTGTGCTGTATACTACGTGGCTGGGCAATATACTACGTGGCTGGGCAATATGCTACGTGGACATGCATATTCTAGAATACCCAATGCATTAGAATCGGGCCACCATCTAGTGTTTCTTATAAGAATTTTACCTATCAAGATGAAACATGGCCTTGATTGCATCATACATCAGACTATTGTTTACTATCGCACATTGGTAGGGCATTGTTTACTGACACATATTGGTAGGGCATTGAGTTGGTGGGGCATTGTTTACTATCACACATTGGTAGGGCATTGAGTTGGTGGGGCATTGTTTATTGTCACACATTGGTAGGGCATTAAGTTGGTAGGTTATTGTTTACTGTCCCACATTGGTAGGGCATTGTGTACCATCACACATTGGTAGGGCATTGTTTACTATCACACATTGGTAGGGCGTTGTTTACTGTCACACATTGGTAGGGCATTGTTTAAAGTCACACATTGGTAGGGCATTGTGTACCATCACACATTGGTAGGGCATTGTTTACTTTCACACATTGGTAGGGGATTGTTTACTGTCATACATTGGTAGGGCATTGTTTACTGCTACACATTGGTAGGGCATTGTGTACCATCACACTTTGGTAGGGCATTGTTTACTATCACACATTGGTAGGGCATTGAGTTGGTAGGGCATTGTTTACTGTCACACATTGGTAGGGGATTGTTTACTGTCACACATTGGTATGGCATTGAGTTGGTAGGGCATTGTTTACTGTCACATATTGGTAGGGCATTGAGTTGGTAGGGCATTGTTTACCTTCACACATTGGTTGGGCATTGAGTTGGTAAGGCATTGTCTACTATCACACATTGGTAGGGCATTGAGTTGGAAGGGCATTGTTTACTGTCACACATTGGTAGGGCATTGAGTTGGTAGGGCATTGTTTACTATCACACATTGGTAGGGCATTGAGTTGGTAGGGCATTGTTTACTGTCACACATTGGTGCCTTTAGTGTGAATGTACAATTTTCATAGTAATGAAAATACAGAAAAATCTTTAAATGAGAAAGTGTGTCCAAACTTTTGGTCTGTACTGTATATATGTATATATGCAGCTCACCCCCATAAGTGTGTCATGACCACATTTTTTGCTTCAATTTTTCTTTCCATTTTCCTCCTCTGAAACCTAGGTGCACCTTATTGTCCGGTGCATCTTATAGTCCAAAAAATATGGTACATGCTGTTTTAATAATTTGTTCAAACATCTTTCCTGGTATAGAAGTAAGGCTCACTGGCCTGTAATTTCCTGGCTCCATCTTCTTTCCTTTTTTGAAGATAGGGACAACATTTGCCCTTCTCCAATCTTCTGGGATTTCTGTTCTCCACTAATTTGCAAAGATTTTGACTAGTGGTTCTGCAATTTGCGCTCATAACTAAGGGTGGTTTCACACTTGCGTTTTTGTCTGCAGCGTTTTTTGCACAAAAAAACGCATGCGTTTTTTTCCCTATATTTAACATTGAAAACGCATGCGTTTTTTTGTGAACGCGTTTGGTCGCGTTTTCAATCGCATGCGTTTTTTTACCGCATGCGTTTATTTTCAAAAATGCATTTTCAAAAAAACGCATGTGTTTTCATGTGGTTTTTTTGGGTCAAAAAACACATTGGAGTCAATAGGAACGCATGCGTTTTTTGTGCATGCGTTTGCATGCGTTAAAAACGCATGCGTTTTTAAAAAAAATAAATAAAAACACACTGATAAACCACCCCACACCATAAAATTGATAAAGGGATCCTACCCCTACCCCTAACCCTACCCCTAACCCTAACCCTACCCTAACCCTAACCCAAACCCTACCTCTAACCCTACCCCTAACCCTACCCCTAACCCTAATCCCTTTAAGGGTAGGGTTAGGGTTAGGGGTAGGGTTAGGGGTAGGGTTAGGGTTAGGATCCCTTTAGGGTTATGGTTAGGGTTAGGATCCCTTTAGGGTTAGGGTTAGGATCCCTACCCCTAACCCTATCCCTAGCTCTTTCTGTTTATAGTGCGTTTTTTACTTTATTTTGATGATTGGCAGCTGTCACACATTTATCTGCATGCGTTTAAAAAACGCAAACGCATGAAAAAACGCATTTAAACGCGTCAAAACGCCGCGTTTTTTTCACCACATGCAAAAACGCATGCGTTAAAAAAACGCAGCGTTTGCACGCGTTTACATGCGTTTTTTCACCATGCTTTTTTTTTAAACGCATGCGTTTTGAAACGCAAGTGTGAAACCAGCCTTAGTACGCTAGGAAGTAATTCATCTGGACCAGGAGATTTAAATTAATTTAAAGTAGCTAAGTCTTCCCTCACCATGTCTCTGTTTATAGACTGTGTGGATTATTTTATTCCTGGTCTCTAAATGCTTCCAATTCTCCCTTCTTTTAGGAATTGTTACTGTTTGTGCAGTGAGAATTTAATTTAGCAAAATCTCAAATCCTTCTTTGACATTTCTGTCCTTTAGAACTTCCAGCCGTTGAACCTTTACTACCCTCTTTCTGAGTCCATTACAAACTACCTTTCTGAAGTCCCATCTTTAAAGTCGAAGTCCTCGCTGGTCATCTTCCTCTACTAATCCAAAATTCAATGATTGCATGATTGCTGCCTCCTAAATTCCCAGCCACCTTTCCTTCCTCAACCATTTCCTCCCTGTTGGTAAGAATTAGGTCCAAGATGGCAAATCCTCTTGTTCTCTCGTCTACCGTTTTGAAAGATAAAGTTGTCAGCGAGAGAAGATAATCATTTTCTGGACCCAGTAATTTTGCGTGAGAGAGAATACTTTTGCCCGAGACAGTTTTCAGTCATTCAAACAGGAGGCAGACTGAGGGGCCAGAACAAGAAGAATAGACTACCCATAATCCCACCCTATAGATCCGCCCCGATGCACGAAGACATGGTTGCAACAAAACTTTAAATACTAAATACACAAGAACCACAAAACTGATTTCTTCACCTGAGGTACCATTTTAATTAGTATTTCAGCACTAGTATGGCCCTGGCTGTAGTTTATATAGCAAAATCCTGCTGACAGGTTCTCTTTAAAGCCCTAATACATACAAGAAGAGAAAGAGCTTCCAAATGATATTTCATCAGTCAAATGCACGATTGACAATAAGCCACTACTGAGAAAGGACTTTCCATTGATAATTTCCGCCCTGAAATGAGCTTGATTTATATCTTGACACCATGGCCACTGGAGTTATTTTTCTACCGCACAACATTTAATAGACTTCATAGGATTAACTGCAACCGGCTTAATCTTCCATGAACAATACACAATAATTCAGAGGAGCTCTCACAACCGGCGCACCTGTGGCAAAACTGGATTTGACAACGGATAGTAAATCAACTTCTACATTTGGCCTGTGTGAGGTTACATCACTGCACCCGGTGATGGACCATCTGCTCGCTATTAAAGTCGTACGTTATTTTCTGCATGGAGATCCCAGCGTACACACAGCACAAGGAATTGATCCTGACAGGAGTGCAATTACATCCTATATGTCAGGATATCTGGAGATGCTCAGACTCAGGCCTGCGTGCAGCAAGTAATGTGAAAGCATCCTATAAAACATGATGAAAGTCACCAGGTGCGCGATGAAACATCAGTTACCGTATTGCTTCCCATGGAGAAACTTCAAGTAATGAATGTTCCTAAATTATACACTACAATGCCGTGTACATAAAGTCATAGACAACCAAAACTCGGTCCTGCAGGGTAATGTTAGTAACAATGTTCCTGGAAACAGCGCTCTTCTATATTTCACGTACTGTGTAGCTGTAAAAAAGACATTGGATTTCGATGCTGCAGGTTCTGCACTGGCTTGCCCAAGAGAAAATAGTTTGCGAGGATTATTTTAGTTTGTAGGCAACCACAATGCCTTGTATATGATGACTCAACAATCATAATCAAAACCCCCTGAAATTTGGAACCGTTTCAGTGGGTAAAGAATTCTTTGATCTCGTTTCTCAGAGGTTGGTTCTGTGAATGTAGAAGGTATTCAGCGCTAGATGATTGGCTGCTTATCAGAGATGACCGAACCCCAACAGTAAAGTTTGGGGTCTGTACCGGACACCCAGTGTCAGTGCAAAAAACCCAAACATGGGCTTCTCACTGAAGTCTGTGTTAGGGTATGTGTCCATGGAGACGGAGCGTCGGTGCAAGGTAAAAAGACGCGCCGCATGTCCGGAAACCCAGGGCCGCTGGATGCGTATTCGCACGCATAGTGGAGACGGAATTTCATAAAATCCCCTCCACTATGCTGTAACATCTGGACGCTGCGGATGTACGCAGCCTTCAATCCGCAGCTAATCCGGATGTAATCCTGACCATGGACTTGATGTCAGCAGACATTACATAGCTGATGTCAACCCCAAATCCATTGCCCTGCTTACCAACACACAAGGGCAAATGGGAAAAGCCAAGGCTAAGTGCCAGAATTGACGCATCTAATTGATGCGCCATTTCTGGGGCAGCTGAGGGCTGGTGTTATTAGTCTGGGTGGAGTCCAATTTTCATGGCCCCTGGCCAGCCTATTGATATCAGCCCACAGCTGTCTGCTTAGCCTTTGCTAGTCATTAAAATAGGGAGCATCCCCAAAAAATGATGTGGGTCCCCTCTCTTTAATAACCAGTGAAGACTACGCAGACAGCTGTGAGCTGATATTAATAGCGTGGGAAGCTCCATGTTTATTGCCCTTTTTCCAGAATAACAACACCAGCTCCCAGCTGTCTGTTTTCCCTTAGCTGGGTATTAAAAAATAAGGGGGACCCCATGCCATTTTTTTCATTTATTTATTAGGTGAATACATGTACAGTAAGCTACACACGCACTGCACTAATCTCAATGACATTTCTTACTGTGTACACGCGCCAGCTGGTGAATATTCTCATCCGTGTTGCCTGCTCTCGCTGCCATCAGCAAGACTAGGCACACGATGATGAGAGCAGTAGTCATCAGCCGATACCTGACCGGCACTAACCTTTTCACTGCTAGTCAAAGCCACTGCAAACTGCCATGCTGTCACACAGAGGACAGCGTGAGAACCTGCAATGGTCAGAAATACCCAGTGGTGACTTCAGCCAGGTTACCACCGGTCAAAGCCGGTGTTTCCCACGCTGTCACACAGAGGACAGTGTGGGAACACTGGATGTTTGGGTCACCACCCCATTCACTTGAATGAGGTCTGGGTGCAGGATCAAGTTTGGGTACCGTTCTGGCACCCGAACCAAACTTTTTATAAAGTTCAGCAGAATCAGACGGACCCGAACATCCACGGGTCCGCCCATCGCTGCTAATAGCATACAGTACAGCCATCTTTAACAGCAAATCCAGCCATGTGGAGCAACATTTCCTCCAGGCCTCAACACACAATGTCTTAACTACTACCACTGTCAGGATAGTGCATGTGACACCACATGGAAGTGAACAGGATCTGGAATCAGAGTAAGGCTGGTAGCTCTTGTTAAGAAGCCCAGTAATAATACTATATCTGCGGAAGGTGAGAACGGTCCATATTTCATAGATCTGTGAAACCGACTTTAATTCTTCACTACATGGTGATTTTCCTTTTTTTCCCCCCTTTTTTTTTTCAAGAGCCATAACTCTTTCATATTTCCATCAATATTGCCATTGTTTTTCTGTGGTACGAATTGTACTTTTGAATGACATATTGATTTTACCATATAGTGAACTGGAAAACGGGGAAAAAAAAATTCCAAGTGTAGTGAAATTACAAAAAATAAGTGCAATTCCACAATTGTTTTTCTGGGTCTTTTTATTTACCATGTTCACTATATGGTAAAACTGATTGGGCAAAATGATTTCCCAGGTCAGTATGAGTACGGGGATGCCAAACATGTATAGATTATTTAAGTGGTGAAATTTTTAAAAAAAAAATTTGTATGAAAAAGTTTTTGCATTAGTTGGCATTTCCTGAGATCCATAGTGTTTCCAATTTTCGGGATTTAGGGCTGGGTGATGCCTTTTTTTGTGACCTGAGCTGACGTTTTTATTGATACCATTTTGGGGTAGATATGATATTTTCATTACCTCTTATTGCAATTTTGCAGTGGCCAAACAAACGTAATTCATGAGTTTCGATTTATTAATCTCGTTACGCCATATACCGATCAGATACCAATGCAGCGATACCAAATATGTGTTTTTCATTGTTTTATTTTCAAGCGGGGGAAAAGGGGGGCAGATTCTTGTGTTTTTTTTGTTGTTTTTTTCATATCTGTAGAAACTTTTTTTTTACCTACTTCAGTAGTCCTCTTGGGAGACTTGAAGCTGCAATCATCCAGTTGCTTGTGCTACAGATAGCAGTGCTTCAATTGTTTTAAGTAATTTCTATTGACTGCGTCCATACATGATATTTGGTCGGAATCTACTGTTTGGGCACACGACACAGAAGGAGGGTGCGCTATTTGACCATTGGAGCGCAATTTTGGCTGGAATTGATTGTGGACACCCTGTAGGGAGCCCACATAGCAGAAAACCCCCAAAGTGACCCCATTTTGGAAATTACACCTCTTAAGAAATTCATCTAAGGCTAGTTTCACACTAGCGTTGTTTTCAATACGTCGCAATGCATCGTTTAGGGGAAAAAACGCATCCTGCAAAGTTGTTTGCAGGATGCGTTTTTGCCCCATAGAGTAACATTACCGACGCATTGCGACGTATTGACACACGTCGCAAACCGTCGTGCGACGGTTGCGCCGTGTTTTGGCGGACTGCCGGGAGCAAAAAACGTTAAATGTAACGTTCTTTGCTGCCGACGGACCGCTTTTTCCGACCACGCATGCGCGGCCGGAACTCCGCCCCCACCTCCTCGCACCTCACAATGGGGCAGCGGATGCGTCGGAGAAATGCATCCGCTGCCTCCGTTGTGCAGCGCATCAAACGCTAGCGTCGGAATCTCGGCCCGACGCATTGCGACAGGCCGAATCCGATGCTAGCGTGAAAGTAGCCTAAGGTTGTAACCTTTTTGGACCCACAGATGCTTCTGAAAATGTCGTAGAGGTTACATCAGAGCAGTGTCCAGTCAGGCATCCTGAAACTGCATTCCTCTGTTCGGTCAACCTGACAGGACTCTAAGTGGTAAGGCACAAAAGGAGAAGATAAACATCCATCTTTAGCTGATGGAGAATGAATATCCATTGCTGTCAGCCTGACAGTTTTAGTGCGCCTGTCTTATGCTTCATACAGCCCCTTCATCCCCAAGCCTGTTTTCACTTTAATTACTGAAGCTAAATTTTATAACTCTGATCAGTGTCACTTTATGAGGTAATAACTCTGGAATGCTTCAATGGATCCCAGTGATTCTGAGAACATTTTTTCAAGACAGATTGTACTTCATGCTAGTGGTAAAATTTGTTCGATAAGACTTGCTTTTATTTGTGAAAATATCGAAAATTTGGCAAAAATTTGGCAGTTTTTAAACTTTAAATTTTTCTGCCCTTACACGAGAGTTATGTCACAGAAAATACTTAACAAATAATATTTTCCATATGTCTAATTTATATCTGCAACATTTTTTAAACCTAATTATTTTCTTAGGAAGTTGAAAAGTTGATCAGCAATTTCTAATTTTTCCAGCAAAGTTTTTCTTTTAGGGACCACATCACATTTAAAGTGAATTTGGGGGGCCTATATGACAGGAAATACCCCAAAGTGACACCATTCTAAAAACTGCACCCCTCAAACCACATCCAAGAAATGTATTAATCCTTTTGGTGCTTCACATGAATTAATCCAATGTGGAAGAAAAAAAAAATGAACATTTTTCTTTTTTTTTTTTAAATGTTACCTTAGCCCCACAAAGGTAACAGTAGAAAATGGACTCCAAAATTTGTTGTGCAATTTATCCCAAGTACGCTGATAATCCATATGTGGGAGAAAACTACTGTTTGGGTGCATGACTCTGAAGGGAAGGAGCACCTTTTGACTTTTTGCACACAAAAATGTCTGGAATCGAGAGCGGACGCCATGTTGCGTTTGGAGAGGCCCGGTGTCTAAACAGTAGAAACCCCCCACAAGTGACTCCATTTTGGAAACTAGACCCCAGAAGGAATTTATCAAGATGTTTAGTGAGTACCTTGAATCCCCAGGTGCTTCACCGAAGTTTATAATGTAGAACCATGAAAGAAAAAAAAAATCACATTTTTTACACAAAATTTTGTTATTTCAGACCCAAATGTTTTACTTTCACAAGGGTTACAGAAAAAAGTGGACCACAAACTTGTTGCACATTTTTTCCTGAGTAAGCTGATACCCAAAGGTGGGGGGAAACTACTGTTTGGCCAAATGGCAGGGCTTGGAAAAGGAGTACCATTAGAATTTTTGAACAAAAAAATGTCTGGAATCGAGAGCGAATACCATGTTGCATTTACAGTGGAAACCCCCCACAAGTGACCCCATTTTGGAAACCAGACCCCTCAAGGAACTTTTTTAGATGAGTGGTGAGCACCATGAACCTACAGGTGACTCACATATTTTTACAATGTCAAAATGCGGAAAAAAAATATTTTTCACTCAAAAATGTTGCTTTAGCCCCAAACTTTTAAATTTTTTTCAAGGATAGGAAAAAATGCAGAACAAATTTTGGGATCCATTTTCTTCTAAGAACACTGATATTCTATATGTGGTCAAAAACTACTTTTGAGGCATATTGCTAAGCTCAGAAGGGAAGAAACGCCATATTGGAGATCAGATTTTGCTGGAATGGTTTGAGGGTGCTATGTCTCTTTGGCAGAGTCCCTGAGGTGCCAGAAGGGCAGAACCTCTCATAAGTGACCCCATTTTACAAATTACACCTCAATTAATTTATCTAGAGGTGCAGTCAACACATTGATACCACAGGTGTGTCACAGAATTTTATACCATTGGGCAGTGAAGAAAAGAATAAATACATTTTTACCACAAAAAAAGTTTGGTTTAGCCCCAGATTTTACATTTTCCCATGGGGAAATGGGTAATAGCACAAAATTGTCAATTTCTGCTGAACATAGAAATACCTCATATGTCTCATATGTATTGTCAATTTCTGCTGAACATAGAAATACCTCATATGTGGCTGTACAGTACGGCTTAGCTACACGGCTAAACCCGGGAGGGACGAAGAGAAAAGGCCGGAGCGAGCCGTACCCCTCCCCCATGGCGTAGGCGGAGGCCTACATGACAATGGGTGGGAGAGGGGTAGTAACTATGCTAATTAGGAGGGGGGAAGGATGTTAGCTGGAGGATATATGTTGGGATTTGGGGGAAGGATCTAGCACTTCCCGCTCTTCAGGATCGTGAGCAGACTGTCATGTCTGGCGTTGACACGATCCTTGAGGGCCTCAGGGCGGCGGCAGCTTTACATCCCCCCGGATGGCTGGAAGCGCAGGTGGCCCACATCATGTCTGCAGGAGCAGGGCCGTCTGTCGCTGCAGCTCCGCTGGAGCGGCGGTCTCGGAGGACGCAGCCCCCCGAGTGCCTGTCACCGGACTCCGGTCCTCGAGCCCCCCGCAGGCGCAGGAGCCCCTCCCGGGACCCTCCAGGCCGGGTGCCGGTAAGATCAGCGGTTAGTCGGCCCCGGCCTGGGAGGAATCCAACTGCCAGACAGGGCTCAGCGGCGGACGCGAGGCCTACACCTCGCAGTGCAGCGGGGTTGGAGCCTCGGTGCGCCGGTCAGCGCCTGGGGCCTGTGGGAGCGAGAGGCCGCAGCGGTGAGGCTCCTGCCATGCGGCCTGCCTCGGTCGCATCTGTGGGCGCGGTGACTGCGGCAGGCGATGTTGAGGCGGGCGGCCCGAGGCTGGACGGAGCGGGGCTGGCCCTACCTTCTGCGGCAGGGAGCTCTCCTGCATCAGGTCGGCAGGACGGTGCGATTCCATCGGCGGCTGGTGCTGGGGCAGACGTGAGCTGGTGCGCTGTAGGCCCATCCACGCAGGCACCGTTCTCCTCGGGGATGCAGAGTCCAGGACCCCTACCTTCCATGCCTGTGACATTACAGGGCACGCAGGCCTACTTCCTGGGGCTCCATCAGCGGCTGGATTCGGGCACATCTGTCGAGGACGCTGCGAGTCAGGGACGTCTGGATGCCAGCACTTCGGCTGGAGGGACCACAGATCCCTTGCAGCCCAGTGAGTATATGTCCATGTCAGGTCTTTGTACTCCAAATTTGTCATCACCTGCTTTTATGGGTAGTCAGGGGGTTGGTAGTGTTGAGAGGGTGGCGGGTGATGCGGGTTCAGTGGGGGTCCGTGAGCTTTTAGGTAATGTGCAGGATTTGTTATCCAGGCTGGAGCAGGGTATGTCTGCTCAGAGACATTTAGGTGCTTGGTTGAGCCCGTAGCTGGGGCCTATTGGTTCTGTGGTTGCGCCATAGGTAGCGCCTGCACCGATATCGGTCTCGGTGAAAACGGAGAAAGAGAAAGAGTGTAGGGTGCATTTGGATGATAGGGCTCATGGTGAGGTTTATGTGTGTTTTGAAGGTCCTTTAGGGGCGCATCTTAAAAAGGAAGTTAGGGAAAAGATTGCGAAGGACGAATATGTTGAAATTTTTTCGCTGCTCCTGTTGGAGAAATTTAATCTGGATAAGAAGAAGAAGGAGGAGGGAAAAATGGAGGATGAGGAAAAGCGGCGGTGGCGCTTGATTCCTCAGACGTTTGCTAACTGGCTGTAGGCTTTTGCCATTCTGGCCAGTGTGATTGGAGAGAAGACGCCCGAGAACTGCTCGGGTTTATTCTGTTACATGGATTCCATTAGTGAGGCTCACAGGATTTATGGTGGTCAGGCGTGGCTCAGGTATGATGAGCAGTTCAGGCAGAGGAAAGCGGTTAGGCCGGCCATTAGATGGGATCAAAAAGACATTGGTCTATGGTTGCGGGTGATGGCGCAGTACAAGTTCGGCCATCCCTTTCACGGAGGGACCGGGGGTTCCGGCCAGGGTTTTCAGTCCGGTACCGAAGGGTCCTCTAGTTTCACTGGTCAAGCAGGGGGACAAAAATTGGGTGTCTGTTGGCAGTTTAATGAAGGTCAGTGTAGATTCGGAATCAAATGCAAGTTTAAGCATTTGTGTTCCCATTGTAGCGGCTCCACCCATGGAGCGGCAAAATGCTTTAAAAAGGGTAGAGCGAAGCCAGGAAGCGGTAATACCCATGGGGGTGACACCGGTGAAGTGGGAAAAGATGGTCCCTTATCTAAGTAGATATCCAGATAGGGATAAAGCGGCTTTGCTGTTGTCTGGTTTTCAAGAGGGTTTTGTAATCCCGGCCCCTTCGTTTGCTGTTCCTTGTGTTAGGAAGAATTTGCAGTCGGCTTTGTTACATGCCGACGTGGTTTCCGAAAAGTTACGGAAGGAGGTTGCGTTGGGTCGGATGGAGGGCCCGTTTGAGTCCCCTCCTTTTGAGGATTTGGTGGTTTCCCCTTTGGGGATTGTGCCTAAGAAAGAGGAAGGGAAATTTCGTTTGATTCAGCATCTGTCTTATCCTAGAGGTATGTCTGTTAACAATGGTATTGACCCTGGGCTTTACTCGGTAGTTTATGCATCTTTTGACACAGCGGTGGAATGGGTTCAAAAATCCGGAAAAGGGGCTCTACTAGCTAAGACAGATATAGAATCGGCTTTTCGTTTGTTGCCAGTTCATCCAGATAGCGTTCGGCTGCTGGGTTGTTTTTGGGAGGATCGTTTCTTTGTTGATAGGTGTTTGCCCATGGGGTGTTCGCTATCTTGCACGTTGTTTGAGGCGTTTAGTTCCTTTTTGGAGTGGGTGGTTCGAGATGTTTCGAGTTGCGATTCTGTCATTCATTATCTGGATGACTTTTTGTGCGTCGGCCCGGCTGGGTCTGACCGTTGTAAAACGATTCTGAGAGCAATTGAATTGGTGGCGGATCGTTTTGGAGTCCCTTTGGCTCCGGGCAAAATGGAGGGCCCGAGCACGTGTTTATGTTTCCTCGGTATCGTAATTGATACCATTCAGTGGGAATTTAGGTTGCCCATCGAGAAAGTGGTGGGTTTGCGGGCTTGTCGTTTGAGGAAGTTGTCATTAAGGGAGTTGCAATCGCTCCTTGGAAAACTTAATTTTGCTTGTCGAGTTATGCCCATGGGCAGAGTTTTTTCTAGGAGATTGGCCATGGCTACGGCGGGAATTCGTGCTCCTTATAACTTTGTACGGTTGTCAGCGGACCATAAAGAGGATTTGGCGGTGTGGAGTAGGTTCTTACAGAGTTATAATGGCCGGTCGTTGTTCCTTGAGGGAGTGGTTGATAACGAGTCGTTGGATTTGTTTACGGACGCAGCCGGGGGGTCAGGTTTCGGTGCGTATTTTCGAGGGCAATGGTGCGCAGCAACGTGGCCTGCATCTTGGATTTCTTCTGGCCTGGTTCGGAATATCGCACTCTTGGAAATTTTTCCCATTTTGGTGGCGGTGCATTTGTGGCAGCAGGTTTTTCGGAACAGGCGGTTTCGGTTTTACTGCGACAACATGGGGGTGGTTTGTGCAATAAACAATCTGTTGGCTTCGTCGCCCCCGGTTGTGCGGGTGCTGAGACAGCTGGTCTTATCGTGTTTGAAGTTGAACGCGCAAGTAACTGCGACGCATGTTCCTGGTGCACATAATTCCATTGCTGACTCTCTCTCTCGTTCACAGTTTGATCGTTTTCGGTTACTGGCTCCGGATGCGGAGGTCGTTGGGTTGGAATGCCCTGCAGAACTTTGGCTTGTGGTGTCCGAGACGCAGAGGTGTTGATCAAGTCGTCATTGGCTCCCAGAACGTGGGAGGCTTACCAGGCTACTTGGCTGGATTGGGTGGAATTGTTTCGGGCTGCTGGGTGTGGGTCGAGCGAGTGCAGTGCTCCAGAGTCCTGGTCGTTGCAGTAATGTCGCTCTGCCACTAAGGGGGGTGATGTTATGTCTGATTGCACTAAAGAAGCTCACCTGACCAGGTATCACAGTCACACATTACACTTCACACTCCGGCCACCAGGGGGAGCAAAAGGCTCTATGTATTAGGCCACTCCTCACACTTTGGTAAAACTGGGGTAGGACAGGAAGTTAGGCAGAGCGCGGCCTGTGGGAGATCCAGGGAGGACCTGTCGGGGTGGGAATCTGGCAGGTACCTAGCAAAAAAGACAGATTGTAACAGAGCCGCGCCTGCACTGCCTTGCGGCAGTGTCTTAGGGAAGGACACGAAAGCGAAGGATATTGTGGAGAAGTGAGAAGTGGGATCATAGTACGAGGGAGATAGAACCAGAAGGAGTCGTGCCCCGAGATTGGCAACATCCTTCTGAGGCGCGTAGCCGGTGGCCGGAGCACCGAGGAAGTAACAGACTCCACGCATTACTTCAAAGAGCGGCAGGACTGTTAACTACAGGTCGGCTGTCTGACTTTAATCACCTAAACAGACAAAGGAGGCATTCGTGGGAGAGGGGCATCTCTAGGGTCCCAGAATAACTCCAGGCCTACCTGTCATATAGGTGTGTCCTATCCATATGATCTGGGGGACGGAGAGAGAGAGAGAGAGAACAGATACGACAGTTGTGGGGACTATCCCGTGGTGCTCAGCAGGGAAGGACTACAACACACAGGCGCTAGAAGGTAGACACTGATTACCACCTGCAAAGGGAGCTCTGGAGGTGCCTTCGGACCGGCCGGACTCAGCCAGCCCTGTTAGCAGTGCTCTGGATTGCGGACCCCGAAGCCTTCAGTAAAAAGGTAAAAAGAGACTGCAACCCTGTGTCCTCGTTATTCCTCGCACCCTGCACCCCGCACCATCACCTTTCTTTGGACGCCCCTTAGCAGGGTCACGGACCGGGTCTATCCACCGTGACAACCCCGGATCGAGTATCCCGTGGCCCTGTGTCTGGGGGCACTCCACGAGCAAGAGCAGGCTGGGGTGTTGTTGTCTTGGTTGAGTCGGGGAGCTTCAGCAGGTTGGTCTTCCGCCAAAGTGTCACGAGTCATGTCAGCCTTGGCTTTCGGCTTTAAATTGTGTGGTGAAATGGATTTAACTAAGATCTTTCTGGTGAAGCAAGCGGTAAAGGGTTTTTGGCGGCAGCCACGGCGCATGGATGCTAGACGTCCTGTGTCTTTCAGCTTGTTGGAAAGGTTGGGCGGGGTTTTGCCTTCAGTGTGTGTGTCAGTTTTTGAATTGTGTTTATTTCGTTTAGCTTTTTCTTTAGCCTTTTTTGGGGCATTGCGGATTGGTGAGTTGGTTTCACCTAGCAAAAAAGTTATGGGGGGGTTTGTTGGCTCGCGATGTGTTTTTATCGGCGGGCAGGGTTGAGTTGTGGTTGCGGCGTTCAAAGTCTGATCAAGAAGGTAGGGGTAGCAGGATCATGTTGGGTTTGGTTCCGGGGTCGGTTATGTGGCCGGTTACCTGTTTGGCAAATTTTGGGGAGTTTCGGCCTAGTCGGGACCGGTCGTTACTATGCCATATGGATGGTTCCTTGTTGTCCCGGTATCAATTTACGGTGATTTTCAAAAAGGCAATCGGGCTGCTGGGTCTGGACGAGGCTTGTTTAGCTCCTCACTCTTTTAGGATTGGGGCAGCGACGGAAGCAGTGTTGGGGGGACTGGGGGTCCCGGCAATTCAGCGCATTCGTAGGTGGCGGTCAGAGATATCGGAGCTATGTGCACCCATAAAGTGGGGGGGCTCGTGGTGTTGTTTTGGCAGGTGGGGGGCTGTAAGGCCGCTACTTCGGTTGTGTTGATTTTGAGTTTCTGCTTTGTGTTTTTTCCGGTCCCCTGCCTTTGTTGGTGTGGATTTTTGGCCATTCGTATGTCCATTGGGGAGCGCAGCGTGCCGACGTGCGGAACGAGGAGAGACAATTGGGTTTTGATCGCGAGGTGGCGGTAATTCGTTGGTTGGGTTTTAGGGGGATGGTATGGCATAAAGTTCTAAAGGAGATTAATAACAGTGTCCAGTTGGACAGGGTTCCCAATATTTTAGTTTTGCACGTCGGGGGTAATGACTTGGGGGCCCGACCCTTTAGGGACTTGATAAAAGACATCAAGCAGGATTGTCTGCGTTTATGGGTCCTGTACCCCGGATTGACCATTGTTTGGTCAGAAATTGTGCCGCTAAAAAACGATGGAGGAACATGAGGTCATTGGATCAGTTGAATAAAGCCCGGATAAAGGTTAATCGGGCGGTGTCCGGGTTTGTGGCCAGGAATGGAGGTGTTGCGGTGCGACATTTTGAGCTGGAAAAAGGGGCCTTTTGGTTGGCTGATGGAGTTCATTTGAACGCGGTGGGAATGGATTTTTGGGCCCTCGGTATTCAGGAGGGCATTGAACGGGCCATATTTTTTCGGTGTGGTGGGGTTTCGGGCCTATGAGGGGTTCAAAGGCCTCTCGTTGTGGCGGCTGGGGGGAGTCCTGGGAGTTGGTGGAAATTGGTTTTGGGTATCCATTTTGTCATATGGCTCCTCTGTTTTTGGTGTTAATATATTTTGAATCTGGTGAATGGTGGTTTGGGAGTTCCGGCAGGGGTGGTCGGATCTCCTGGAATTTTTACCGTGAACAGTGAATCCTCTTTTGGGTTTTTGGTGCTCTCGAGCCAGGGTTTTGAACGGCTGGGAGTAAAACTGGTGTTATGTACGTTCACGTTATGGGTTGTCAATCACCAGATTCTTGGGGCTCCAAGGACTCCTTCTAGCCTTTAAAATGCTATTGTTTTTGTTATCAATGTATTTATTGTTATATGTTTAATAAAAAGGCTACTGTGGCCTATTTCATTCCAAAGAATTAAATCTGGTCGTGTTTTTATTGGGTATAGGGGTGATAGTTGGTGGGTTTTTACCGCCAGAAAAACTACACTTTCGACAATACCAGGTTCATGCTCTTTGCCTCCTGTTAAACAACTTAAGAAGTCTGTAGGAAATCTCGGAGAAATGCAATCAGCAGTCTGTAGAGCACAGTCTATACTTGAGAATGCTGGAAACAAATAAGTCCGTGTCTAGTCCATGCACGGATAAGCAAGTCCAAACAAAGTGTTAAATTTTCCAGGAAGGCCTGGGTAGAAGTCTTAGGCCGGCGTCACACTCAGCGTATAAAAATACGGTCCGTATTTTACGTCCGTAATACGCCAGAAAAGTTAAAAAATGGTGATCCGTAAGTACTCCGTAGGCAGGGTGTGTCAGCATATTTTGCGCATGGCATCCTCCGTATGTAATCCATATGGCATCCGTACTGCGAGATTTTCTCGCAGGCTTGCAAAACCGACATACGGACATACAATGGATCCATGTGCTAAAAAAAATCATAATAACCATATATACTGTCTATGTCAGTAAGATATATATATATATATATTTCATACAGCACAAGATAGCTTAAAAGCCGGTAATTCAATTGCCGGCGTTTGCTTTCTCCTTCCTAAACCCGACATGATATGAGACATGGTTTACATACAGTAAACCATCTCATATCCTTTTTTTAGCATATTCCACACTACTAATGTTAGTAGTGTGTATGTGCAAAATGTGGGCATTGTAGCTATTAATTTAAAGGGTTAAATCGCGGAAAATATTGGCGTGGGCTCCACGCCCATTTGGGCGCTCTAGCAATTTTCTCCGCCAGAATGGTAAAGCCAGTGACTGAGGGCAGATATTAATAGCCTGGAGAGGGTCCATGATTATTGGTCCCCCCTGGCTAAAAACATCTGCCCCCAGCCACCCCAGAAATGGCACATCTGGAAGATGCGCCTATTCTGGCAATTGGCCACTCTCTTCTCATTCCCGTGTAGTGGTGGGACATGGGGTAATGAAGGGTTAATGTCACCTTGCTAATGTAAGGTGACATTAAGCCAGATTAATAATGGAGAGGCGTCAATTATGACACCTATCCATTATTAATCCAATTGTATGAAATGGTTAAAACACACACACACATTATTACAAAGTCTTTTAATGAAATAAATAGATAGGTTGTTGGAATATTTTATTATTCTGGTAATCCACCTGAAGACCCTCGTCCTGGGAACTTTTCAGAATATTTTCCCACGCTCGAGTTCATATGAGGACATCCAGCAGAGGGCGCCTCCCCGCAACTGAAGGTAACTACAGGTCATTGACCTACTTTCCATTCATTCGCTGGGGTTTTACAGACAGAAGCACAGCTGCATTAGCAGAGCTTCTGCTTGTAAAAAAAAGTTAACCCCTTCAGATGGATTTACATCGTGGGACGTAAGGCTACTTTCACACTAGCGTCGGATTCGGCCCGTCGCAGTGCGTCGGGCCGAGATTCCGACGCTAGCGGTGAATGCGCCGCACAACGGAGGCACGCGGATGCATTTTTCCGGTGCATCCGCTGCCCTATTGTGAGGTGCCGGGAGGTGGGGGCGGAGTTCCAGCCGCACATGCGCGGTCGGAAAAAGCGGTCCGTCGGCAGCAAAAGATGTTACATGTAACGTTTTTTGCTCCTGGCGGTCCACCACAACACAGCGCAACCGTCGCACGATGGTTGCGACGTGTGTCAATACGTCGCAATGCGTCGGTAATGTTACTCTATGGGGCAAAAACGCATCCTGCAAACAACTTTGCAGGATGCGTTTTCCCTTAAACGACGCATTGCGACGTATTAAAAAAAACGCTAGTGTGAAAGTAGCCTTACAGAACGATGGAAGGTATGGTATATTGTTGTTTTAATTTTTCTCCCTTCCACATTTCTTTAGTATTTCGTTGGAGGGAAAAAAAATTGGCTGCAGCAAAATGGCAGTGGCGCTTGCACAGTAGCATCTATCTACAAGCATGCACCACTGCCATTTTGCTGAAGTAATTTTTTTTTTCTAAACCAACATTATATGCATTATGTAAAATGGGATCCAGGTCACTGGCGGATCACTTTTGGGTATTTTTGTAAGCAGAGCAGAACACCACAAAAAGCCCCACCCACAGGTTGCCTGAAAGCACGAGAATCTCAATAACAGAAAATCGTAAATTAAACAAGAACCATATAAGTAATTTCATCACCAGGTATCATTTTAATCAGTATAACAGCGCCATTCTGACAGTGTCTGTAGTTTACTTAGCAAAATCCTGCTGACAGGTTCGCTTTAAGGTCAAAATCGACTTGGTGACAAAGGGGTTAAATGTGTATTTTTTATTTTTTTGCATTTCTTGGAGAACCCCATTAATACAGTTCATGAGGCCTCCCGAATAGATCATATGGTATGTTTCCTGGGAAATAGTCCATAAAGCACTGAAGAGGGCCCTAGGTTGCTCCTGGGAACAGATTCTGAGGTAATTTTACAGGGCATCCAACAGTGTTAACAGTCACTGCCAGAAGAGGCCAAGGTTCCAGAAGAGGAAAACCTGGAGCCAATGGAGGATGTGAGTTCCTTGAATGAAGAAAGCAGGGGAAAAACCAACTAGTGGTACGAATAGAGGATAATTGGAAGAAATGTGGCTCAAGATGACAGCCAAAAGCACGGACTCATAAATGGCGACAGTGGTGCTGAAAACGAGGAGAAGAAAGCCTATCATGGGCGTGGATGGCTCCCGACAGCACAAAAATGTGTCCAGTCCCCATGAATTGTAGCCTGAAGAAGGATGAGCCCAGCAGTCAGAGTTCAGCCCGGAATGGGGGGTATGTTCCTAGAGGAGACCGCGGCGAAGTATGAGGTGTGACCTATTGAGTGGAAGATGGCAATGGAAGAAGGCATGGCTGAAGGTGCAGCCACCAAGATTGAAGTGTGACATGGCGGTCAAGTCAGAAGTTTGGCTCGGGAAGAGGTGGAGCTGGACATGCAGGAGGTGCGTCACAGGGAAGTGTCAGGAGCCATTTTCCCTGATGTATGCGAGGTATTGTAGAGGAGAGCCTCCAGCAAGAATGGTGCATAGCAAATAGGACTGCCTCATGAATGTCAGCGACGAAGGAGAGATACCCAAAATCATTACTCCTGGGGCCACAGCAGGATGTCACCGGCCGCTGCTCATGGACCGGCATCCCTGCCATCGATGATGGTCCAGCGGACAATGACACCACAGCCAGACATGGGTCTCCTAGTGCATGAGCTTGAGGTACTGTGCTGGAGTCGGATGCCAGAGGCTGTGACTCCCTCGGCTGAGGAAGAGAAGACCCCAGAAGGTGCTGGTGCAGAAACAATGCCCCCAAAGAAGGAGGACGAGTGCATCGTAATGTGGCTGGTCTCAGTTCAGCGTTAAAGATGGGAATACCTGAGGAGGAGATGAGTGCGGTCGTGCCTGAAGCCAGCAGAGTGGAGGTAAGGCTGAGTAAAAGCAAGGCCCCTTACATTACCTGGCAGGGTATAGTGTGGGACATCATGAACACACCACCAACGGACAGCCCCGCTGACTACCGTCTGCGGTGCTTGACTGAACATCCACTCAAGATGGAACTGCTGGCCAGTAGAAAATGGACCGATTAGTATATGAAGGGGTGGATAGAGGGCTCCAACAGTGCCCGGTGGAACGCCATAGAAACTGCCCAGACTCGGGGGCGGGCGATCAAATTCAATATTGACAAAGAACACGGATTCCTAAAGGAAGAGTAGACCGTGACGAGATCTATGTGAGCCACAACGCAGTTGGATCGCCCCCTACGTAAGGGCAATGGGGTACTCAGTACCGGGTCCATTAGTTCCTTCAGCGAGGATGTGACGGTGGCCCCACCCGCACCGTGGCCCTATGAGGGGCGCCCAATAAAAGGGTAGAGTTTGTAGATAACGGTAGTGTTCGTGACGCTACCTGTGGTATTCGGTCAGGGTGACCGACGCTGCTTAGGGGTCCGCAGGGGTGATGGAATGGCAGCTAGATGGTATACCTTCCCACAGGTGAAGTATATCCCCAGGGCTTCCCAGAAGTGTAGATGGCGATGGTGGATGGTGCAAGGCGCAGCAAATAACGAGGACACAATGGGTGCAGTCTCTTTACCTTTACTGAAGGCTTCAGCATCCACAGTCCAGGGTGCCGGATGACAGGGTAGGCCGAGTCCGGCCCGTCTGATGGCAATTCCAGAGTCCCCTTATCCAGGTGGAAATCAGTAGCCTTCCCCTTGTGCACAGTAACGTAGTGGGTCCCTACTTGCATTAGCTACCATAAGGTCCTCACTCTTGTTACTTCTCTCTCTGTCCCCCAGATGGATAGGACATAACGCGTATGACGGTGGTGGCCTGAGGCTATTTTATAGGGACCCTAGCGTCGCCCCTCCTCCGCGTTGCCACCTTGTCTGCTTAGGCTTTTAGGTCGGAGAGCCAATTTGGAATCGACTGCCCTGCCGGTCTCTGAAGTAAAGCGTAGAGTCTATTACTCCCTCGGTGTTTCGGCCACCGGATCTGTGCTCAGATGGAGGCAGCCTGCTTCTAGCTGGTCTCCCGCTGTTGTTTTACTCCTGTTGCTATGACTTCTGTGCTCACTCACTACGGCACACTTCCTTTCTTGTCCTTTCTTAGGAGGCTGCCGCATGGGTTGCAGGCGCAGCTCCGTGTCCTTCTTTCCTTTTCCTGGGCCGAGCCCAGTCTGCTCCTCTCCTCTCCTCCTCCTGGCTCCAACTCCTTTCTCTTTCTGCCCTAACTTCCTAACCAACCCCCAGTTTTACCCAAGTGTGAGGAGTGGCCTAATAGATAGAATCTTTTGCTCCCCCTGGTGGCCGGCGTGTGAAGTGTGTGTGTGGCTGTGATACCTGGCAGGGTGAACTCCTTTGGTGCCATCAGACGTAACATCGCTCCCCCTGGTGGAAGAACAACATTACTGCAACGACCAGGACTCTGGGGCGCTGCACTGTGAAATGGAAATATATGCCCTCCCGAATCCACAGTTTGCATCCAGGTGAAATTGAGGAGTTTGTGAAATGTGAGTGTCAACATGGTTGGTAAGTAGCGCTGTAATGCACCCTTATACGTGGGAGGACATCCTAGAAAGAGACCAGAATGTCTTTGAGCAGAGGGCTCGGTGCGAGACCAAGCATAGTTGGGCTGAGGAGGCTCTCAAGGGCTTCCTGAAAACACAGAGGATGGTGATTCCTGGAAGGAAACGTTGACTCCTTTAGAGTCACCGGCAGTGTTCAAGGAGGCATGTCAAAATCTCCTGGGAGATGTGGGCCAGTTAAATCTCCTAGTAAGGCGCACGCAGTCAGCTAGCCGGATATGCGAGCTGGAGATTTGGGCTTCACAAAGTCAGGGCCCATGGTAGATAACAGGGCCACAGCAGGCCAGGTGGTCCAAACGTTCAAAATCACCAGCTATGGTCCTACCTAAGTGGGCTGCAGAAGCGTCACTTCTAGAGAAGAGGACCCTGGACCAAGCATGTTTCTGGACCAGCCCTGGAAATGGAAGAGGTCACTGCCTGGACTGCCTTCATGAAGGAGAGGCAGTATGGACTGAAGAAAGTCTTTAAAGAAGAGGTGACCAGGCACTCAATGTGCTCTGTTACCAAAATTTAAAGTTCTATAGGAAGCTTCCTCAGATTCAGACAGGTTAGGTGAATCATTTGCAAAAGCAATATCCCTATTGGAGACAACCCACCCCGCTATAATAGAAGGACTGTTTCCTGAAGTTTTCAAAGTTTATATTGTTTATTGAAGAAGTGTAATGCAAATGCAAGGCAGTTGCATGTAACCTCCACCAGAGGGCGCAGGTAAGGGGAAAAAGGTAGCACTCACCGTGTAGAACCACAGTGCAAAGCAAGGGGTACTTCCTGGAGGTGGCAGAGTAGTCAGACAGGCTGGTCAGCAACAAACAGGATGACGAAGTACCAGAGGTCACAGCAATGCACGAAATCAGAGACAAGCCAAAAATCGGAACCAGACGGGAGCATGGGATCCAAAACGTGAGACAAAAGAAGTAGTCAGAATATGAGCCAGAGAGTCAAAGCCAGATGGTAAACGTAGTAACAGAGACGAAAAGCGGGAGGCAGGGTTCAAGATACAAGCCAAGTCATACACTGTAGAAAACCACCAAACACACACTAAGTCAGGGACAGGGAACGGGTCAGACACAAATACAGGTAATCAGAGGCAGAAGGATCACTAGGGTATACGGGTCAGCTGCTCAAGCCAAGGACTGGAACGATCACTGACAAATGCTACCAGCAGTGGCGCTAATAAATAGCCACCCACAAACCAAAGAGAGGCAGAAAAGGTTAACCCCACCATAACCAGGCCAGGAAGGAAAAGCAAGAAGCAGACCCCGACCTGAATCATGACAGTGCCCTCCACTCAAAGGGGGGCCACCGGATCCCCAAGTTTCGCAGGATACCAAGCATGAAAGGCCGGATCCAACCGATACGCATGGATAAATCGCGCCGGAACCCAGGACCGATCCTCAGGACTGTAACCCTTCCAGTGGACCAGATATTGGAGTGAGCGACGGACCATGAGAAATTCCACAATCCGCTCTACCTCATACTCACTCTGACCATCTACCGAAATAGGCAGCGGTGGAGATGGGGACACCCTTGAGGAAGACCCCAACAGTTTCAAAAGAGTTTAATGGAACACATTGGGTTTCCGTAGTGACGGGGGAAGGCACAAACGGAAGGCCACAGGATTGACCACTTCCATAATAAATGGTTCAGATGGGTCTGGTTGAATCAAAAAACAGACATAAAAGAAATCACAATTCTGATATTGTTTTTAGGACTTGTTTTTACGGTGTACATTTTGTGGTAAAAATGACCATGCAGTATGATTCTCCTCATTAATATGATTATGGCAATGCCGAACATGTCCATTTTTTTTTTTTTTTTTTAGTGGTGAAAAAAAACAAGTTAGCAACAAAAAAAAATTTTTGCAGTTGTCTCTCCATTTTTCAAGACCCGCCAAATTTTTATCTTTTGTCTGATGGATCTATGTGATGTCTTATTCTTTGCGGGGTGAGACATTTTATTAGCGCACATAGTAAATAGCAATGTGGGCACCATATCCCTGTTAAAAAAAAAAAAAGAATTAAAATAAAAAAGTTATATACTCACCTTCCGTCGGCCCTCGGATCCAGCCCAGGCGTTTACCGATGCTTCTCGCGACGCTCCGGTCCCAAGAATGCATTGCGCGGCGTCGCGAGGAGCAGCGGGAAAGGCGACGGAAGGTGAGTATATAATGATTTTTTATTTTGTTTATTATTTTAAACATTAGATCTTTTTACTATTGATGCTGCATAGGCAGCATCAATAGTAAAAAGTTGGTCACACAGGGTTAATAGCAGCGTCAACGGACTGCGTTACACCACGGCATAATGCGGTGTAACGCAGCCATTCACCCTGTGTGAGCGCTGACTGTAGGGGTCACTGACACAGTAGGAAGGGGCGAATTCGCGGCCGTACTGTGCCCATCGATGATTGGTCGCGGCCTGGCAGCCGCGACCAATCAACGACGCGGGATTTCCGTGACAGACAGACAGACAAACAGACAGAAGTGACCCTTAGATGATTATATATATAGATGTGCGCAGTGCTGCAAAGCAGGATGTCTGTCAAGGGGCGGGGGAATGATTATGCATGCTCACCGATGGCATAACTAGAATCTGATTGGCTCTGGTGCAAGATTTGGACCCCACCCTCTATGTTGGTCAGATGTATGGGCCTAATCCTATAAGGACATACAAATTGCACCTCCTCACCCATTATGTAGTAATGTTCCCCATCTTGGGCTCCATCCTGGTACAACCCCCCAGGTAACCGTTTGTTACAGTGGCATTGCTTTCCTCACGGGGAGAGTGATGTCACGCTTGGAATCGAGGAAGGATCCCTTTAACAGGTATTCAACACATGCAACACTGTTCTGACTCCAGGCCAGGAGGGGGAGCTGCAATTCTGTGTCCTCTAATTATTTCTGGCATCACACCATCTTTGCCAAATCCACTGGGAGCACCGGGGACCCAGCTTCAGCTGTGGGAAGCCATACCATTCCTGCTGCCATAACATCACCCCAGTGGACCGCTTTTAAGCAGCATCAGTCACCCCTGACCGAATACCACAGGTGGCGTCACAAACTTTTATTATTTTATCATCCTCTTTAAAGACCGTCCCTTTTACTTGTGCACCCAGAGCCATGGACCGGGTCACCACCGCGGTGACACATCACTTTAAGTACTGGACCCGGTACCAAGTACCCCACGGCCCTGGCAGGCATTCTATATATATATCCCCCATCCTCTGGAATTCCATGCCTCAACACATCCGTTTATCCACCACCCTCAGATCCTTCTGACGCAACCTGAAAACCCATTTCTTCAGGAAAGCCTACAGCCTGCAATAACCATTCTGCCGCCTCACCACCACCAGAGCTGCCGCCTCACCACCACCCAAGCTGTCGCCTCACCACCACCATGGCTGCCGCTTCACCACCACCAGAGATGCCACACCCCAGACCTTCTGTCTCTTCCCCATTACCCTGTAAAATGTAAGTCCGCAAGGACAGGGTCCTCTCCCCTCTGTACCAGTCTGTCATTGTAAATTTGTTTACTGTAAATGATATCTATAACTCTGTATGTAAACCCTTTTCACATGTACAGCACCATGGAATGAATGGTACTATATAAATAAATAATAATAATAAAATAATAATAATAATTATATATATATTCCCCAACCTGGCATAGCCACCATTCTGCTGCTGTTCTTTAATACATGGAGAAAATAATTGATTTTACTCCCCTTCCCTCCGCTCCCCCAACAGGCAACGTCCTATTCTAAAGTCTGCAACTGACTTCAGTGTAGTAGTTTTGCTGCTTTGCCGGGTGATGACGTCGGTCACTTATGTATCACACAGAGCGAATGTATTGTTCCATTGTCACCCTCTGTCCCAATTTGGTGTGATGTAATTTTAATGGTTTGTTAATAAAGTTTATACTGATTTTTTGAAAATTTGACCATTTGATCATCTTTTTTCGGTTGTATTCATGCTGTTGCGAGATAATGCTCTTTAACCGGCATAGGAAGGCATCAGTCTTTCGACCTCTTTTGCTGCTCACACTTGCAGTCATACTTGGTGCTACATCTTACTGTACCCTGTCTACACCTGCATTTCTGGAGAAAGTACTGTATTACCAGTTATCAGCTGTATGTCCAGATTTCCAAATAAACAAGTCTGGATTGCACAGTCCTTGGTGTGCATGATCTCTTCGGACGCTGAGTAGCATCAGTCCTGTCTGCCCTATAGCGAGGAAAACACTGAAGGTACGATTCTCTCTCACAATGCTTATTAATCAACCACACCTCCATTCGCCTCATGTGGGGACAGAACAGGAGCCTAAAATACAGTAAGGCCAGTCTCACACGTCCAGATAATTCCGGTACCGGAAAAATCAGTACCGGAATTATCTGTGTCCGTGTGTTGGTGCGTTTTGTGTGGCACATCAGTGTGGCACACGTGTGCCGACTGGGTGCCACACGGAGCGTGCAGGAGACAGCGCTAGTGATAAGCGCTGTCCCTCCCATGTGGTGCTGCAGCCGCCATTCATATCTTCCCTCCAGCAGCGTTTGCTTGAGAGAAGATATGAAAAATCCTTGTTTTTTGTTTTTCCGTGTTTAAAATAAAGATTCCTGTCCCCACCCCCTCCCACCCCCTGTGCGCCCCCCCCCCCCCCCCCGCTGTTAATACAATACTCACCCACTCTCTCGCAGCGTCCTGTCCTCGCCGCACCTTCTCCTGTATGAGCGGTCACGTGGGGCCGCCCATTACAGTCATGAATATGCGGCTCCACCCCTATGGGAGGTGGAGCCGCATATTCATGACTGTAATCGGCGGCCCCACGTGACCGCTCATACAGGAGAAGGTGCGGCGAGGACAGGACGCTGCGAGGGAGTGGGTGAGTATTTTATTAACAGCGGGGGGGAAGGGGGAGGCCGCACAAGGGGTGGGGACAGGGATCTTTATTTTAAACATGGAAAAACAAAAAAAAAAGGATTTTTCATATCTTCTCTCAAGCAAACGCTGCTGGAAAGAAGATATGAATGGTGCTTCAGCACCACGTGGGGAGGACAGCGCTTACTGTAGCACTGTCTCCTGCACGGCACACGGACTGCACACGGACAGCGTCCGTGTGCGGTACGTGTTTTACACGGACCCATTGACTTTAATGGGTCCGTGTAATCCGTGCGCTCCCACGAACACTGACATGTCTCCGTGTTTTGCACACGGACACACGGTCCATGAAAACACGCTGACATGTGCAGAGACACATTGATTTCAATGTGTCTACATGAGTCAGTGTCTCTGGTACGTGAGGAAACTGTCACCTCACGTACCGGAGCCACTGACGTGTGAAACCGGCCTAAGGCTGTGTGCACACATTGCAGATTTGGGTGCAGAATTTTCTGCACAAAATCTGCATCTCCTGGCAGAAAACGCAGCTGCATTTTTTGTGCGGTTTTGATGCGGTTTTTAATGCGTTTTTGTATGCGTTTTTGAAAGCTAAATAAAGATGTATTATTGAACAAAAAAAAAATTGTGATGTCATTATTGTCCAACCTCCTCTTTTACATTTGTCCAACCCACACTCAATTACACACACAGATAGATGATAGATAGATGATAGATAGATAGATAGATAGATAGATAGATAGATAGATAGATAGATAGATAGATAGATAGATAGATAGATCGATCTATGGATAGATAGAAGGAATGAGATGGATAGATAGATAGATCTACAGTCATGGGCAAAAGTATTCACACCCCTGCAATTTTGTCAGATAATACTCAGTTTCTTCCTGAAAATGATTGCAAACACAAATTATTTGGTATTATCTTCTTCATTTAATTTGTCTTAAATGAAAAAAACACAAAAAGAATTGTCCTAAAGCCAAATTGGATATAATTCCACACCAAACATTAAAAACGGGGTGGACAAAAGTATTAGCACTGTTCGAAAAATCATGTGATGCTTCTCTAATTAGTGTAATTAACAGCACCTGTAACTTACCTGTGGCACCTAACAGGTGTTGGCAATAACTAAATTACACTTGCAGCCAGTTGACATGGATTAAGGTTGACTCAACCTCTGTCCTGTGTCCTTGTGTGTACCACATTGAGCATGGAGAAAAGAAAGAAGACCAAAGAACTGTCTGAGGACTTGAGAAACCAAATTGTGAGGAAGCATGAGCAATCTCAAGGCTACAAGTCCATCTCCAAAGACCTCAATGTTCCTGTGTCTACCGTGCGCAGTGTCATCAAGAAATGTAAAGCCCATGGCTTTGTGGCTAACCTCCCTAGATGTGGACGGAAAAGAAAAATTGACAAGAGATTTCAACACAAGATTGTGCGGATGTTGGATAAAGAACCTCGACTAACATCCAAACAAGAACCAAACCAAAGAATGGTAGCCGTGCGGCACTAGAACCACAACTTTTCACAGGTGTGTGGATGAGCGGCGGCAGCGGCGGCTGCAACACTATCCAGAGAAAACAGCTCAGGGTGGTGCTCACAGAACAATCCACAAAGGACCAAAGGCTTCACTGACGGTATATCAGAAGAAAAAATATGGCACTCACCCCTAGAAATGCTGTGATGAAGTCCTTTATTTGCTACAAACAGCAATCAGGTACACATGGAGAGGCGGCAGGACGTGAACAGGAGAGGGTGCGGGGAACCGGTAAGGACTACGGCCGTTTCGCGCAAAGCGCTTCAACGGGTCCAGGAGAAGCGCTTTGCGCGAAACGGCCGTAGTCCTGTACCTGATTGCTGTTTGTAGCAAATAAAGGACTTCATCACAGCATTTCTAGGGGTGAGTGCCATATTTTTTCTTCTGATATAACATCCAAACAAGTTCAAGCTGCCCTGCAGTTCGAGGGTACAAAGTGTCAACCCGTACTATCCGTCGGCATCTGAATGAAAAGGGACTGTATGGTAGGAGACCCAGGAAGACCCCACTTCTTACCCCGAGACATAAAAAAGCCAGGCTGGAGTTTGCCAAAACTTACCTGAAAAAGCCTAAAACATTTTGGAAGAATGTTCTCTGGTCAGATGAGACAAAAGTAGAGCTTTTTGGGCAAAGGCATCAACATAGAGTTTACAAGAGAAAAAAAGAGGCATTCAAAGAAAAGAACACGGTCCCTACAGCCAAACATGGCAGAGGTTCCCTGATGTTTTGGGGTTGCTTTGCTGCCTCTGGCACTGGACTGCTTGACCGTGTGCATGGCATTATGAAGTCTGAAGACTACCAACAAATTTTGCAGCATAATGTAGGGCCCAGTGTGAGAAAGCTGGGTCTCCCTCAGAGGTCATGGGTCTTCCAGCAGGACAATGACTCAAAACACACTTCAAAAAGCACTAGAAAATGGTTTGAGAGAAAGCACTGGAGACTGCTAAGGTGGCCAGCAATGAGTCCAGACCTGAATCCCATAGAACACCTGTGGAGAGATCTAAAAATGGCAGTTTGGAGAAGGCACCCTTCAAATATCAGGGACCTGGAGCAGTTTGCCAGAGAAGAATGGTCTAAAATTCCAGCAGAGCATTGTAAGAAACTCATTGATGGTTACCGGAAGCGGTTGGTCGCAGTTATTTTGGCTAAAGGTTGTGCAACCAAGTATTAGGCTGAGGGTGCCAATACTTTTGTCTGGCCCATTTTTGGAGTTTTGTGTAAAATGATCAATGTTTTGCTTTTTGCTTCATTCTCTTTTGTGTTTTTTCATTTAAGACAAATTAAATGAAGAAAATAATAACAAAGAATTTGTGTTTGCAATCATTTTCAGGAAGAAACTGAGTATTATCTGACAGAATTGCAGGGGTGTCAATACTTTTGGCCATGACTGTACATATAGATAGATCTATAGATGCATACATCTATCTATTCATATATCTATCTATAGATATATCTATGGATAGATATATCTATTGATAGATGTATGGATAGTGTAGGGTATGTGTCCACGTTCAGGATTGCATCCGGATTAGCTGCGGATTGGATGCTGCGTACGACCGCATTGTTCAACCCGCAGTGTCCAGATGTTACAGCATAGTGGAGGGGATTTTATGAAATCCCGTCTCCACTATGCGCGCGAACATGCATCCGGCGGCCCTGCGTATACGGACACGCAGCGTCTCTTTGCAGAACGCAGCATGTCTGTTTACCTTGCGGGAACGTTCCGTCACCGCAAAGTAAATCACAGGGTCTTATGTATGGGGTGCGGAGATTCCGGATGTGTGCAATGAACACACCCGGAATCATTGGACGTACAGAAGGGGGCGGCGCTTTGGGTGGAGCAAGTTTTCCACTCCATCCAAAGCACCGGCAATCCGGCCTGTGGACACATACCCTATAGATATATGGATAGATCTATAAATATATCTATAGATAATTTTTTAATTTAAAAAAAAAATGGCGTGGGCTTCCGCGCAATTTTCTGCGCCAGAGGGGGAAAGCCGACGGCTGGGGGCCAATATTTGTAGCCTGGGAAGGGGGTAATACCCATGGCCCCTCCCAGGCTATGAATATCAGCCCGCAGCTGTCTGCGTAGCCTTTACTATTAAAATAGGGGGACCCCCCCAAAAAATGACGTGGGGTCCCCCTATGTTTTAATGCCAGAAAGGCTACCCAGACAGCTGCGGGCTGATATTCATAGCCTAGAGAGGGGCCATGGATATTGACCCCCCTTCCTGGCTACAAATATCAGCCCGCAGCCGCACCAGAAATGGCGCATCTGTAAGATGCACCAATTCCGGCACTTAGCCCCTCTCTTCCCACTCCCGAGTAGCGGTGGGATATGGGATAATAAGGGGTTAATGTCACCTTGCTATTGTAAGGTGACATTAAGCCCGGTTAATAATGGAGAGGCGTCAATAAGATGCCTATCCATTATTAATCCTATTGTAGTGAAAATGTTAAAAAATAAAGACACAGCCAGAAAAAAAAGTATTTTATTATTCTTAATTTAACCATACTTACCATACTCGATCACCTGCAAAAAATGTAAAATAATAAACCGTATACTCCCTGTTCGACGTAGTCCAATTAATAGCGAGTGTCCCACAGCGATCTCCCCTATAGAACAGTGACATCGGGTGATGTCACTGCTCTATAGACCTCCAGTGACACACTGACAGGAGACAATGGCTCCTGCAGTGTATCACTGAGGTTACCTGAGTTCAGGGTCTCACTTTATGGCATTGCTGCGTGGGAATTTTCCCACACAGCAGTGGCACAAGTGAGACTAGGGACTATTTTTTACAGTGGCGGAAGAATACAGTGCGGAAGCATATCTTCCATCATTGTATTCCTGGAGCCCCTGGAGAGCGGTCGTATCAGCTGATGCTGCTGCTCTCCATGGGAGATCGTCGTGGGACACTCGTGGATTTCTGCGGATCAGGGAGTATGTTGCGTGTTGTATGTTGTGTGTTGTATGTTGCGTGTTGTATGTACTGTACATGTGTTTTTTTTTTATTTTCACATGCAACACATTAGCCGGATGATGGGTCTACTACTGTCCCATCATTGGGTAATGTGTCACTTACTGTCATTGTAGCAGGCATAGCCCGATGGGACTTGTAGTCCCATTGGAATATGCCTGCACACCCCCCCAAAGACCCCCTGGACAGCCCCGCACAGACCACCACACACCCGGACAGCCCCGCACAATCTCGTGCACACCCGGACAGCCCCGCGCACACCCGCACAGTCCAGCACACACCCACACAGTCCCGCACACACCCACACAGTCCTGCACAGCGCCGCACACACCCGGACAGCCCACAGACCCTGCCCACACACAGTCACCTCCCTCACTCTTCCCTCCTCCCGAACTTCAGCGTTTCTCGGACCCACATAGGCAGCAAAACCGCAGATCTTTTTTACATCTGCAGTTTTGCTGTGGATGTGCCCGACTCAATGCAAGTCTATGGGTGCAGAAACGCTGCAGTTCCGCACAAAAGAAGTGGCATGCTTCGGAAAAAAAAAGCTGTGTTTCGGTGCGGCTTTTTCTGCAGCATGTGCACATCAAGTCTGCAGCTCCCATAGACTTACATTGGTTGTGCACCACACTGCGGATTTCATGCAATTCCATGCGGCAAAAAACGCTGCGGAACTGCAATCAAATCGGCAACGTGTGCACACAGCCTTATGGTAAGATCACACAGGGCGATTTTTTAGTGTTTTTTTCTGCAGCAAAACCTGATCTCTTGGCAGGAAAGAAGCTGCAGAAAAAAAAGCAGGTTTTCCTTGGTTTTTCGTGGCATTTTGTATCCGTTTTTTTTTTTTGCGGCGGTTTTTTTTTTTTTTTTAACCAATCAATGTTTATTGAAAATTTTACATGTTAAACAACACATCAGAAAACTTCGGGGCGAAGAGGGAGAGGGAGGGTGAAAGGGGAAGTTGGGGGGGAGGGAGGGGGATAAGGGGAAAAGTCCAATGCATAACATATTAAAGAGCACAATGTAATCAGTACAAAATACACAAATACAGTGTCAGATGAAGCAAAAAAAGACAGAATTAGAGAAGCATACGAATTAAATAAGGGAGAGAGCAGACTGGGATATATATGCCGAGGACATCCAGGGATCCCACCACGAGAGGACCCTAGTTCTCCTCGATAGACCCTGGGCCATGATAACCTCATAGCAGAAGTGTAAGTCGATCCTGGAGATCAGCTCTGCTCTGGAAGGAAGATCCGAGGATTTCCAGTGCTTCGCGATGCATTGTCTAGCGGCAACTAGGATATTAGAAACTATAGGCCGAAGGGGGGAAGGGAGATCAATGAGGGAGATGCCTAGAACAGCGAGCTGACCACTCAGCACAAGGGGGAGAAGGGTCAGATCAACAATCAAAGCCTCCACTTCGCGCCAGAAGACCTGAATCTGTGGGCACAACCACCAGACATGAGAGGAGGACCCTAAGGCGCCACACTTCCTCCAGCAGAGAGGGGAGGAAGCTGGGAAAACCTTCGCCAGGTGGACGGGGGTGAGGAACCAGTGGAGCTGAATTTTTTTCACCTGCTCCAAGTGGCCAAGACAAGACGAGAACCTGGAGGGGTGCACCATAGCAAATTGCCAATCCTCCAGGGAGGCCTCAAAACCCAGCGAGGACTCCCAGGAAGACATGAAAGGAAGCTTGTCAGTAGAACCATAGGATATGAGGGCTTTATAGATTATGGAGATGCCATGTGGCAATATAGTGGCCGGTCTGAAGAATCTATGGGCCGGGTCCTCTGTCAAAGGCGGGGGTGCCCCGAACGACCGACATGACCTGAGAAAGCTGCGGATCTGCAGGTATTGAAAGAAGTCAGACTTAGTAAGGGAGAATCTCCCTGAGAGGTCCCCAAACGACAAAAAGCCGTCCGAGCCGAAAAGGTCCGCCACCCGGAGCACCCCGCGCCTCTTCCAAGAGGACAGAGAAATGTGGCCGATGGCATACTACAGAGCCTGCAAAGAAACATAGTCAAACATAAACATTAGATGGGAAGTACTAAGCAGCGCCCATAGTTTAGAAGCGTTCCTAATAGAACGGAGACAGGGGCCCACAAGAGGAACCTGAAGCAGTTGAAGCTCCAAGAGCAATCTAAGCGAGTTTTTAGGGGCAAAATGAGATTCAATCAGAAACCAGGGCAAACATGAGTTCCCCTCCCACCATATCTTAAGGGGCTCAAGGATCGCCGCCCTATAGTAAGACTGCACCGCAGGAGCTCCCAACCCCCCCACAGAATACGGTAGGGACATAATCCGACGCTTGACCCTATGGGGCTTCTTATTCCAAATGAACCGATCTATAAGAGATTGAAAAGCTGAAATAAACTTCGAGGGGATAAAAAGGGGGAGGCACCGAAAAAGGTACATTATTTTGGGTAGGAATAGCATTTTCGCCGTTTGTATGCGGGCCATCCAAGAGAGCGACGTACTTGATAATTGATCCATGCCCTTCCTGACCTCCGTAAGAGTTTCTTCACAATTTGCACGAACTATGTTGTCTAGTCTAGTTATCCTGATGCCTAGGTACGTAAAGCCCAAGGGAGCCCAAATAAACGCATATTGAGATTGAATTTGAATCTGAAGGGGGGCCGGGAGGAAAAGGGGGAAAATTGTGGATTTGGTCAGATTAAGCTTATAATATGAAACCGCCGAAAACTCAGTTAGGATGGAGGTGATCGCATTCAGTGAAGTTAAAGGTGAGGTGCAGGTCAGGACCACGTCGTCGGCATAGAGACCAATTTTGTGCTCAGATCCCCCCACCCCGATTCCCTTTATGTCCGCACTCTGCCTGACCATGGCAGTCAAAGGCTCCATGACCAGAGCAAAGATGATAGGGGAGAGGGGGCAGCCCTGATGAGTACCGTTCCGAATAGGGAATGTCCGAGACTTGAATCCCGCCGATCGAACCGACGCGCAGGGATTGGAATATAATGCCATAACCGCTTTGCCAATCGGCCCAGTGAGCCCAAATTTCTCCAGTGTGAGTTCAATATAACCCCAGTGCACCCTGTCGAACGCCTTTTCGGCATCAAGCGACAGAAATACACTGGGGAGGCCCCCCCTGTCCACCACATCCAAGAGATCTATCAGGCGCCTGGTGCCATCCCTGGTCTGTCTGCCAGGGACAAACCCAACTTGGTCAGGGTGGATGAGACTAGGAAGAACCGAGAACAATCTATTGGCCCAGACTTTTGCATAAATCTTAACGTCGCAGTTTAAAAGTGCTATTGGGCGGAAGTTCCCTGGAGATGTTGGGGGTTTCCCTTGTTTGGGGAGGGTCGCAATGGAAGCCTCTAACCCCTCAGCCCTAATACTGCCCACCGACAACCAATTATTAAAAAGGCGCAAAAGATAGGGGGAAAGGACAGAGAAGAACTGAGCATAGTAAAGGAAAGGAAAGCCATCAGGCCCCGGGGAGGAACCCTTATTGGCCTCTCTGACAATCTGCGAGAGTTCAGACTCGACAATGGGAGCGTTTAGGAAAGAGAGCTGCTCCTGGGTGACCGAGGGGAGATTAGCCCTCTCCAAGAACGCCAAAATTGACTCCCGCGAAGGCTGGGGAATCCCTAGGTCGGACCCGAGGTCATAGAGAGAGGAATAATAAGATGCAAACTCCTCAGCAATCTGAATCGGGTTGCGAACCTGGGAGCCGTCAGGCCTGAGCAAGAATGGGATCTTGGATTGAGCCTCTCTCTTCCTAACACGTCTGGCCAGAACAGCACCCGCTCGATCCCCCATTGTGTAAAATTTGGCTCTAGTTTTCCTCAGGGCCTTCTCAGCTTTATGGAGGAGTAGATTGCGAACATGCATGCGGGCTTTAGACAGGTCAGAGAGAAGCGCTGGAGTAGGAGATAGTTTGTGAGCAGACTCCAGACGAGATAATTCGTCTAGGGCTGAATGGAGGGCCGCATTGTACCTCCTCTTGGCCTTTGCCGCTAGCTTAATGAAATGACCCCTAATTACCGCCTTGTGGGCAAACCAGAGGGTGTCGTCACCTATGTCAGGAGTATCATTGGAGGCAAAAAATTCCCCCAAGGCCTCCTCTATACTTTGGGAGTTGGATTGGTCAGCAAGGAGATGGGCGTTGAGACGCCAATGCGCAGGGGGTCTGATGGCCAAGGGGTCTTTCAGGGTAAGGGACACCGGGGCATGGTCCGACCAGGTGATACTGCCTATATCTGCTGAGATGCAGTGAGGAAGAGCCACGTCATTCACCAGCACAAAATCAATCCTGCTATAGGAACCGTGTCTGGGAGACAAAAATGTGTAATCTCTCTCACCGCAATGCAGATATCTCCAGACATCATGCAAGTTGAAAGAGTTAGTTAGAGGCCCGACCTCGCATCTAGTCAGGGAAGAGGCAGAGCAGTCAAGAACTCTAGACATTGGGGCATTGAAATCACCAGCAATCAGTTTGTGACCGTGTTGGATATCGTGTAAAGTTTTGAAAACCCCCTCCAGAAACTTAAGCTGCCCTACATTAGGGGCGTAGATCGAGGCAATGGTATAGGGGGCGTTGTTAATAAGGCATAGAACCACAATGAACCTACCCAGCGGATCCGCTATAGAGCGAACCAGCTGAAAGGAGTTGGACTTGCTGAAAAAAATAGCTACTCCCACCTTTTTTGATGGGCCATTGGCAAAAAACTGATGCGGGTATAAACCTGATTGCATTCTGGGATTATCACATTCCAGCAAGTGTGTTTCCTGAAGACACAAAATATCATGGCGGGATTTGCCCAACTGCCGCCACACCACAGATCTCTTGCCCGGCGAGTTGAGGCCATTAACGTTAATTGAATACAGCGAGATACTCATTGAAAAAGCATAAAAACAGTTTTACAATCCTCTCGACACCGATAACCTGGGCAAAGGCGTAGAAAACATGTGGCCAATAGGCTAGAGCATAAGTAAGGGCAGACCGGGAACAGGGAAGAGAAAAAAGGGAAACAAACAAGACATACGACAAATAAACCAGTGGACCGAGGTCCATTCAGGGATACCCTGAGTCCAGAAGGTGAGAATCAGAAAAACAGTTCACCTATGGGGCAGACAAATGCTGCGGGAACTCTCAAGAGAGGAACCGACGCAGCTTAAAAAAGAAAAAAGAAAAACCAAGTGTATCCGTGCGGGAAAATAGCCAGGAACCATAGATGCAGTGGGCTCAGGCCACCTCCCAGTCCGGTGTAATGCGGGCCCTGAGACCTCCGCCAGCTCCAGGCTTCGGAAGGTTCACGGAGATCGAAGAGTCTGGAGTTGAGAGTCCCCATTTAGAGAGAGTAGAAGCTGCGTGGGACGGAGTTAGGCAGGTGGTGATTGATCCGTCTTTGCGGATGAGCATCTTGGTAGGGAACCCCCAGCGGTACAGGATGCCCTTCTCTCTGAGAATGGTAGTATAAGGGGGAAAGGCCCTCCGCAGGGCCAAAGTACCCGGGGAGAGATCCGGAAAGACTGAGATGCTTGCAAATCTTTCAGGGAGAGCTGGGTTCCTCCTCAGGGCCTGTAGAAAATCCTCCTTTATTTTGAAAAAGTGTATGCGTGCCAGCACATCTCTGGGGATGGAGGGTCCCAGGCCAGAGGGTTTAGGGATCCTGTGCACACGGTCAATTATGAAGTCCTTTGGCGCGAACTGCGGTAGAGCTGCCGCCATAAAGTCCTGCAGAAATAGCTTCAAATCCCCTGCCAGGACAGATTCCTCAATGCCTCTAAGTTTGACGTTATTTCTCCTGGACCTATCTTCCAGGTCCAGGGCTTTAGAGTGAATTTTGGCGGCCAGGGTTTGCAGGGTCTCATGAGCGTCCCAGAGCTCGTTATGAGAAGAGACCAGCTCTGCCATCTTGCGTTCCAAGCGGTCAGTGCGATTACCCAGCTCCGCCACCTCCCCTCTTAATTCAGCCAGCATAGTGGGCATATCCTCTTGGATGGAGGTTCTGAGGTCTCCAAGCAGACCCTTGAGGAGAGAGGCGGTCACCGGACCGTCGGCCGATTTAGACGCCGTACCGCCCGAATTCAACACCGCTCCGCCTGAATGCGACGCTGCTCCGCCTGGATGCGACGCCGCAGCGCCCGACTGCGACGCTGGAGCGTTGCGTTGTGAAGAGCGGGAAGGTCTGGGGGAGGGCGGCGCCATCTTGGATTCCGGCGGTGGCTGCGGGGTGGCCGCAAAGAAGTCAGGAATTCTCCTGGTGGGGTCACGGGCGCCAGCTCTGGATTTCCCCATACACTCACCGCCACACCGGGGACCAGTACCGATGTCGTGGAGGCAAACGGGGACGCCAGAGAGGTAGAAATGTGCCGCTTTAAGGTTCCTGGCTGAGGAGCTCCCGCTCTGTGCGACCTACTCCATCGGCAGACAGGCCACGCCCCTCTTTTGCGGCGGTTTTCACATGCTAGATTTGTTACTTGTGCATGCTGATAAAGTTTAAAAAAAGTTTTATTCCATAGAATCAGGTTTTGGCACAAAAAAAACCGCTGCAAAACCTGATATCTGTATTGTTTCACCACACATTCAAGTCAATGGGTGAAAAATGCTGAAAGAACTGACATGCTCCACTGTGCAAAAAAACAAACAAAAAAAAACACGCAAAGCACAAAATACTAATGACAAAAAAAAAACAATGTGTGCATGAGATTTGTGACATCAAAAGACTTTTCTGGTAGTGTGAAAAACAGCTGAAAAGTAGCTTAAAAAACAAAAAAGCAGCAAAAACACGAAAACAAAAAAAGTCATAAAAAGGAAGTTTCATATATATAAAAAAATAAATAGAATTAATTCTGCCCCATTTTTGCTATACAATAAGATAGGTAAAAATAAATCTGTGCTGTATCATCACGTCGGTAATAATCCAGTCTATCAAAATATGAAGTTATTAAACCCATGAGGTAAACTCCTAAGGGGAAAAGAAAGCTGAGATCCCAGAATTGGCCTTTTTTCCCCAACATTGCACCTTGATCAAAAATTCAACAAAATAAAAATCGTTGTCTGTATCCATAAAAAAAAGGGCAAAAAAGTCAGGTCGCCGAGCAAAAAAAAACCTCAATCAACTGCAAAATAAAAAAGTTACATCTCCAGAAATGGAGGCTCGCGACAATTTTTCTTTTTTTTATTTTTTCAAACTTTAGATTTTTTTTTGCAGCCACTAAAAGAAATGTTAAAAAAAAACCATCTTTAAAGGGAACTTGTCACCTGAATTTGGCGGGACCGGTTTTTGGTCATATGGGCGGAGTTTTTGGGTGTTTGATTCACCCTTTCCTTACCTGCTGGCTGCATGCTGGCCGCAATATTGGATTGAAGTTCATTCTATGTCCTCCGTAGTACACGCCTGCACAAGGCAATCTTGCGCAGGCGTGTACTACGGAGGACAGAGAATGAACTTCAATCCAATATTGCGGCCAGCATGCAGCCAGCGGGTAAGGAAAGGGTGAATCAAACACCCAAAAACTCCGCCCATATGACCAAAAACCGTTTCCCGCCAAATTCAGGTGACAGGTTCCCTTTAATATGGAGGTAATCATACTAAGAGAATTGGGCTGCCAGACTTTTTATTTTATTTTTTTAACTGCACAAATAAAACACCGTAAAACAAAACAGAAAAAAAAATAAAGGTGGAATTGTTCTGTCGTTTTCCCAATTTCGCCTCACTTGGCATTATCTTCACATTTCCAGTACATTATATAAGATGAACCTGTCACTCAAAACTACAACTCATCCCTTACCCAAAAAAATAAAAGTAAAAGTCCTCGTTCTGTGGATGGGAGAACAGTCCTGTCTGCTGGAGCGCTGCAGCACTGTGCCCACGGCAAGCACGACGCTTAGTCCCCGCCCACTCTTGGTTTGGTCTCCGCCCACTTTCATTCAGCTCTCCGCCCTCTCTAAACCGAAAGGACGCGGCGCGCAGGGGGCGTGGCCTGGAGTTGATTGACGGGCTGAGGGATTTGCGTTGTGTGCATACATACAGCAGAGCGGTCGTTGCCCCCGGTCTGAGAGTCACGTGAGTGTTTCCTATTATTAACCACTTGCCTGCCGCGCTATCTCCTGCGTCACCGAAGACACTCGGCAGTGTGAACGTGGTAGTGGTGGGCGGCACAGAGATGTATGGGGCTCTCGGGGCTGCAGCTCCCTGTGTGACACATGACAGTTGGAGATTTTGCACTGGTGACAGGAAAATGCTTATTTTTCTGCAATGATAATGATGCACATGTGGCTATGTGCCGAGTCCCACCCGCATGTGATGCCATCTGCAGGGGGTGAGGGGTCGGGGAGATCTGAGGGGTCGGGGAGATCTGCAAGGGGTGAGGGGTCGGGGAGATCTGCAAGGGGTGAGGGGTCGGGGAGATCTGCAGGGGGTGAGGGGTCGGGGAGATCTGCAGGGGGTGAGGGGTCGGGGAGATCTGCAAGGGGTGAGGGGTCGGGGAGATCTGCAAGGGGTGAGGGGTCGGGGAGATCTGCAGGGGGTGAGGGGTCGGGGAGATCTGCAAGGGGTGAGGGGTCGGGGAGATCTGAGGGGTCGGGGAGATCTGCAAGGGGTGAGGGGTCGGGGAGATCTGTGAGGGGTCGGGGAGATCTGAAGGGTCGGGGAGATCGGTGAGGGGTCGGGGAGATCTGCAGGGGGTGAGGGGTCGGGGAGATCTGCAAGGGGTGAGGGGTCGGGGAGATCTGTGAGGGGTCGGGGAGATCTGTGAGGGGTCGGGGAGATCTGTGAGGGGTCAGGGAGATCTGCAGGGGGTGAGGGGTCGAGATCTGCAAAGGGTGAGGGGTCGGGGAGATCTGAGGGGTCGGGGAGATCTGCAAGGGCTGAGGGGTCGGGGAGATCTGCAAGGGGTGAGGGGTCGGGGAGATCTGAGGGGTCGGGGAGATCTGCAGGGGGTGAGGGATCGGGGAGATCTGCAGGGGGTGAGGGGTCGGGGAGATCTGTGAGGGGTCGGGGAGATCTGCAAGGGGTGAGGGGTCGGGGAGATCTGCAAGGGGTGAGGGGTCGGGGAGATCTGCAAGGGGTGAGGGGTCGGGGAGATCTGAGGGGTCGGGGAGATCTGCAGAGGGTGAGGGGTCGGGGAGATCTGAGGGGTCGGGGAGATCGGTGAGGGGTCGGGGAGATCTGCAAGGGGTGAGGGGTCGGGGAGATCTGAGGGGTCGGGGAGATCTGCAAGGGGTGAGGGGTCGGGGAGATCTGCAGAGGGTGAGGGGTCGGGGAGATCTGAGGGGTCGGGGAGATCTGCAAGGGGTGAGGGGTCGGGGAGATCTGTGAGGGGTCGGGGAGATCTGAAGGGTCGGGGAGATCGGTGAGGGGTCGGGGAGATCTGCAGGGGGTGAGGGGTCGGGGAGATCTGTGAGGGGTGAGGGGTCGGGGAGATCTGTGAGGGGTCGGGGAGATCTGTGAGGGGTCAGGGAGATCTGCAGGGTGTGAGGGGTCGGGGAGATCTGCAAGGGGTGAGGGGTCGAGATCTGCAAAGGGTGAGGGGTCGGGGAGATCTGAGGGGTCGGGGAGATCTGCAAGGGCTGAGGGGTCGGGGAGATCTGCAAGGGGTGAGGGGTCGGGGAGATCTGCAAGCGGTGAGGGGTCGGGGAGATCTGAGGGGTCGGGGAGATCTGCAAGGGGTGAGGGGTCGGGGAGATCTGCAAGGGGTGAGGGGTCGGGGAGATCTGCAGGGGGTGAGGGGTCGGGGAGATCTGCAGGGGGTGAGGGGTCGGGGAGATCTGCAAGGGGTGAGGGGTCGGGGAGATCTGCAAGGGGTGAGGGGTCGGGGAGATCTGCAGGGGGTGAGGGGTCGGGGAGATCTGCAAGGGGTGAGGGGTCGGGGAGATCTGAGGGGTCGGGGAGATCTGCAAGGGGTGAGGGGTCGGGGAGATCTGTGAGGGGTCGGGGAGATCTGAAGGGTCGGGGAGATCGGTGAGGGGTCGGGGAGATCTGCAGGGGGTGAGGGGTCGGGGAGATCTGCAAGGGGTGAGGGGTCGGGGAGATCTGTGAGGGGTCGGGGAGATCTGTGAGGGGTCGGGGAGATCTGTGAGGGGTCAGGGAGATCTGCAGGGGGTGAGGGGTCGAGATCTGCAAAGGGTGAGGGGTCGGGGAGATCTGAGGGGTCGGGGAGATCTGCAAGGGCTGAGGGGTCGGGGAGATCTGCAAGGGGTGAGGGGTCGGGGAGATCTGAGGGGTCGGGGAGATCTGCAGGGGGTGAGGGATCGGGGAGATCTGCAGGGGGTGAGGGGTCGGGGAGATCTGTGAGGGGTCGGGGAGATCTGCAAGGGGTGAGGGGTCGGGGAGATCTGCAAGGGGTGAGGGGTCGGGGAGATCTGCAAGGGGTGAGGGGTCGGGGAGATCTGAGGGGTCGGGGAGATCTGCAGAGGGTGAGGGGTCGGGGAGATCTGAGGGGTCGGGGAGATCGGTGAGGGGTCGGGGAGATCTGCAAGGGGTGAGGGGTCGGGGAGATCTGAGGGGTCGGGGAGATCTGCAAGGGGTGAGGGGTCGGGGAGATCTGCAGAGGGTGAGGGGTCGGGGAGATCTGAGGGGTCGGGGAGATCTGCAAGGGGTGAGGGGTCGGGGAGATCTGTGAGGGGTCGGGGAGATCTGAAGGGTCGGGGAGATCGGTGAGGGGTCGGGGAGATCTGCAGGGGGTGAGGGGTCGGGGAGATCTGTGAGGGGTGAGGGGTCGGGGAGATCTGTGAGGGGTCGGGGAGATCTGTGAGGGGTCAGGGAGATCTGCAGGGTGTGAGGGGTCGGGGAGATCTGCAAGGGGTGAGGGGTCGAGATCTGCAAAGGGTGAGGGGTCGGGGAGATCTGAGGGGTCGGGGAGATCTGCAAGGGCTGAGGGGTCGGGGAGATCTGCAAGGGGTGAGGGGTCGGGGAGATCTGCAAGCGGTGAGGGGTCGGGGAGATCTGAGGGGTCGGGGAGATCTGCAGGGGGTGAGGGGTCGGGGAGATCTGCAGGGGGTGAGGGGTCGGGGAGATCTGTGAGGGGTGAGGGGTCGAGATCTGCAAAGGGTGAGGGGTCGGGGAGATCTGAGGGGTCGGGGAGATCTGCAAGGGCTGAGGGGTCGGGGAGATCTGCAAGGGGTGAGGGGTCGGGGAGATCTGAGGGGTCGGGGAGATCTGCAGGGGGTCAGGGGTCGGGGAGATCTGCAGGGGGTGAGGGGTCGGGGAGATCTGCAAGGGGTGAGGGGTCGGGGAGATCTGCAAGGGGTGAGGGGTCGGGGAGATCTGCAAGGGGTGAGGGGTCGGGGAGATCTGAGGGGTCGGGGAGATCTGCAGAGGGTGAGGGGTCGGGGAGATCTGAGGGGTCGGGGAGATCGGTGAGGGGTCGGGGAGATCTGCAAGGGGTGAGGGGTCGGGGAGATCTGAGGGGTCGGGGAGATCTGCAAGGGGTGAGGGGTCGGGGAGATCTGCAGAGGGTGAGGGGTCGGGGAGATCTGAGGGGTCGGGGAGATCTGCAAGGGGTGAGGGGTCGGGGAGATCTGTGAGGGGTCGGGGAGATCTGAAGGGTCGGGGAGATCGGTGAGGGGTCGGGGAGATCTGCAGGGGGTGAGGGGTCGGGGAGATCTGTGAGGGGTGAGGGGTCGGGGAGATCTGTGAGGGGTCGGGGAGATCTGTGAGGGGTCAGGGAGATCTGCAGGGTGTGAGGGGTCGGGGAGATCTGCAAGGGGTGAGGGGTCGAGATCTGCAAAGGGTGAGGGGTCGGGGAGATCTGAGGGGTCGGGGAGATCTGCAAGGGCTGAGGGGTCGGGGAGATCTGCAAGGGGTGAGGGTCGGGGAGATCTGCAAGGGGTGAGGGGTCGGGGAGATCTGCAAGGGGTGAGGGGTCGGGGAGATCTGAGGGGTCGGGGAGATCTGCAAGGGGTGAGGGGTCGGGGAGATCTGTGAGGGGTCGGGGAGATCTGAAGGGTCGGGGAGATCGGTGAGGGGTCGGGGAGATCTGCAGGGGGTGAGGGGTCGGGGAGATCTGTGAGGGGTCGGGGAGATCTGTGAGGGGTCGGGGAGATCTGTGAGGGGTCGGGGAGATCTGTGAGGGGTCAGGGAGATCTGCAGGGTGTGAGGGGTCGGGGAGATCTGCAAGGGGTGAGGGGTCGAGATCTGCAAAGGGTGAGGGGTCGGGGAGATCTGAGGGGTCGGGGAGATCTGCAAGGGCTGAGGGGTCGGGGAGATCTGCAAGGGGTGAGGGGTCGGGGAGATCTGAGGGGTCGGGGAGATCTGCAGGGGGTGAGGGGTCGGGGAGATCTGCAGGGGGTGAGGGGTCGGGGAGATCTGTGAGGGGTCGGGGAGATCTGCAAGGGGTGAGGGGTCGGGGAGATCTGCAAGGGGTGAGGGGTCGGGGAGATCTGCAAGGGGTGAGGGGTCGGGGAGATCTGCAGAGGGTGAGGGGTCGGGGAGATCTGAGGGGTCGGGGAGATCGGTGAGGGGTCGGGGAGATCTGCAAGGGGTGAGGGGTCGGGGAGATCTGAGGGGTCGGGGAGATCTGCAAGGGGTGAGGGGTCGGGGAGATCTGCAGAGAGTGAGGGGTCGGGGAGATCTGAGGGGTCGGGGAGATCTGCAAGGGGTGAGGGGTCGGGGAGATCTGTGAGGGGTCGGGGAGATCTGAAGGGTCGGGGAGATCGGTGAGGGGTCGGGGAGATCTGCAGGGGGTGAGGGGTCGGGGAGATCTGTGAGGGGTGAGGGGTCGGGGAGATCTGTGAGGGGTCGGGGAGATCTGTGAGGGGTCAGGGAGATCTGCAGGGTGTGAGGGGTCGGGGAGATCTGCAAGGGGTGAGGGGTCGAGATCTGCAAAGGGTGAGGGGTCGGGGAGATCTGAGGGGTCGGGGAGATCTGCAAGGGCTGAGGGGTCGGGGAGATCTGCAAGGGGTGAGGGGTCGGGGAGATCTGCAAGCGGTGAGGGGTCGGGGAGATCTGAGGGGTCGGGGAGATCTGCAGGGGGTGAGGGGTCGGGGAGATCTGCAGGGGGTGAGGGGTCGGGGAGATCTGTGAGGGGTCGGGGAGATCTGCAAGGGGTGAGGGGTCGGGGAGATCTGCAAGGGGTGAGGGGTCGGGGAGATCTGCAAGGGGTGAGGGGTCGGGGAGATCTGAGGGGTCGGGGAGATCTGCAGAGGGTGAGGGGTCGGGGAGATCGGTGAGGGGTCGGGGAGATCTGCAAGGGCTGAGGGGTCGGGGAGATCTGCAAGGGGTGAGGGGTCGGGGAGATCTGAGGGGTCGGGGAGATCTGCAGAGGGTGAGGGGTCGGGGAGATCTGAGGGGTCGGGGAGATCTGCAGAGGGTGAGGGGTCGGGGAGATCTGAGGGGTCGGGGAGATCGGTGAGGGGTCGGGGAGATCTGCAAGGGGTGAGGGGTCGGGGAGATCTGCAAGGGGTGAGGGGTCGGGGAGATCTGCAGAGGGTGAGGGGTCGGGGAGATCTGAGGGGTCGGGGAGATCTGCAAGGGGTGAGGGGTCGGGGAGATCTGAAGGGTCGGGGAGATCGGTGAGGGGTCGGGGAGATCTGCAGGGGGTGAGGGGTCGGGGAGATCTGCAAGGGGTGAGGGGTCGGGGAGATCTGTGAGGGGTCGGGGAGATCTGTGAGGGGTCGGGGAGATCTGTGAGGGGTCAGGGAGATCTGCAGGGTGTGAGGGGTCGGGGAGATCTACAAGGGGTGAGGGGTCGAGATCTGCAAAGGGTGAGGGGTCGGGGAGATCTGAGGGGTCGGGGAGATCTGCAAGGGCTGAGGGGTCGGGGAGATCTGCAAGGGGTGAGGGGTCGGGGAGATCTGCAAGCGGTGAGGGGTCGGGGAGATCTGAGGGGTCGGGGAGATCTGCAGGGGGTGAGGGGTCGGGGAGATCTGCAGGGGGTGAGGGGTCGGGGAGATCTGTGAGGGGTCGGGGAGATCTGCAAGGGGTGAGGGGTCGGGGAGATCTGCAAGGGGTGAGGGGTCGGGGAGATCTGCAAGGGGTGAGGGGTCGGGGAGATCTGCAAGGGGTGAGGGGTCGGGGAGATCTGAGGGGTCGGGGAGATCTGCAGAGGGTGAGGGGTCGGGGAGATCTGAGGGGTCGGGGAGATCGGTGAGGGGTCGGGGAGATCTGCAAGGGGTGAGGGGTCGGGGAGATCTGAGGGGTCGGGGAGATCTGTGAGGGGTCAGGGAGATCTGCAGGGTGTGAGGGGTCGGGGAGATCTGCAAGGGGTGAGGGGTCGAAATCTGCAAAGGGTGAGGGGTCGGGGAGATCTGAGGGGTCGGGGAGATCTGCAAGGGGTGAGGGGTCGGGGAGATCTGCAAGGGGTGAGGGGTCGGGGAGATCTGAGGGGTCGGGGAGATCTGCAGGGGGTGAGGGGTCGGGGAGATCTGCAGGGGGTGAGGGGTCGGGGAGATCTGTGAGGGGTCGGGGAGATCTGCAAGGGGTGAGGGGTCGGGGAGATCTGCAAGGGGTGAGGGGTCGGGGAGATCTGCAAGGGGTGAGGGGTCGGGGAGATCTGAGGGGTCGGGGAGATCTGCAGAGGGTGAGGGGTCGGGGAGATCTGAGGCGTCGGGGAGATCGGTGAGGGGTCGGGGAGATCTGCAAGGGGTGAGGGGTCGGGGAGATCTGAGGGGTCGGGTAGATCTGCAAGGGGTGAGGGGTCGGGGAGATCTGAGGGGTCGGGGAGATCTGCAGAGGGTGAGGGGTCGGGGAGATCTGAGGGGTCGGGGAGATCTGCAAGGGGTGAGGGGTCGGGGAGATCTGTGAGGGGTCGGGGAGATCTGTGAGGGGTCGGGGAGATCTGCAAGGGGTGAGGGGTCGGGGAGATCTGCAGGGGGTGAGGGGTCGGGGAGATCTGCAAGGGGTGAGGGGTCGGGGAGATCTGTGAGGGGTGAGGGGTCGGGGAGATCTGTGAGGGGTCGGGGAGATCTGTGAGGGGTCAGGGAGATCTGCAGGGTGTGAGGGGTCGGGGAGATCTGCAAGGGGTGAGGGGTCGAGATCTGCAAAGGGTGAGGGGTCGGGGAGATCTGAGGGGTCGGGGAGATCTGCAAGGGCTGAGGGTTCGGGGAGATCTGCAAGGGGTGAGGGGTCGGGGAGATCTGCAAGCGGTGAGGGGTCGGGGAGATCTGAGGGGTCGGGGAGATCTGCAGGGGGTGAGGGGTCGGGGAGATCTGCAGGGGGTGAGGGGTCGGGGAGATCTGTGAGGGGTCGGGGAGATCTGCAAGGGGTGAGGGGTCGGGGAGATCTGCAAGGGGTGAGGGGTCGGGGAGATCTGCAGGGGGTGAGGGGTCGGGGAGATCTGCAAGGGGTGAGGGGTCGGGGAGATCTGTGAGGGGTGAGGGGTCGGGGAGATCTGTGAGGGGTCGGGGAGATCTGTGAGGGGTCAGGGAGATCTGCAGGGTGTGAGGGGTCGGGGAGATCTGCAAGGGGTGAGGGGTCGAGATCTGCAAAGGGTGAGGGGTCGGGGAGATCTGCAGGGGGTGAGGGGTCGGGGAGATCTGCAAGGGGTGAGGGGTCGAGATCTGCAAAGGGTGAGGGGTCGGGGAGATCTGCAAAGGGTGAGGGGTCGGGGAGATCTGAGGGGTCGGGGAGATCTGCAAGGGCTGAGGGGTCGGGGAGATCTGCAAGGGGTGTGGGGTCGGGGAGATCTGCAGGGGGTGAGGGGTCGGGGAGATCTGCAGGGGGTGAGGGGTCGGGGAGATCTGTGAGGGGTCGGGGAGATCTGCAAGGGGTGAGGGGTCGGGGAGATCTGCAAGGGGTGAGGGGTCGGGGAGATCTGCAAGGGGTGAGGGGTCGGGGAGATCTGAGGGGTCGGGGAGATCTGCAGAGGGTGAGGGGTCGGGGAGATCTGAGGGGTCGGGGAGATCGGTAAGGGGTCGGGGAGATCTGCAAGGGGTGAGGGGTCGGGGAGATCTGAGGGGTCGGGGAGATCTGCAAGGGGTGAGGGTCGGGGAGATCTGCAGAGGGTGAGGGGTCGGGGAGATCTGAGGGGTCGGGGAGATCTGCAAGGGGTGAGGGGTCGGGGAGATCTGAGGGGTCGGGGAGATCTGTAAGGGGTGAGGGGTCAGGGAGATCTGTGAGGGGTCGGGGAGATCTGAAGGGTCGGGGAGATCGGTGAGGGGTCGGGGAGATCTGCAGGGGGTGAGGGGTCGGGGAGATCTGTGAGGGGTGAGGGGTCGGGGAGATCTGTGAGGGGTCGGGGAGATCTGTGAGGGGTCAGGGAGATCTGCAGGGTGTGAGGGGTCGGGAAGATCTGCAAGGGGTGAGGGGTCGAGATCTGCAAAGGGTGAGGGGTGGGGGAGATCTGAGGGGTCGGGGAGATCTGCAAGGGCTGAGGGGTCGGGGAGATCTGCAAGGGGTGAGGGGTCGGGGAGATCTGCAAGCGGTGAGGGGTCGGGGAGATCTGAGGGGTCGGGGAGATCTGCAGGGGGTGAGGGGTCGGGGAGATCTGCAGGGGGTGAGGGGTCGGGGAGATCTGTGAGGGGTCGGGGAGATCTGCAAGGGGTGAGGGGTCGGGGAGATCTGCAAGGGGTGAGGGGTCGGGGAGATCTGCAAGGGGTGAGGGGTCGGGGAGATCTGCAAGGGGTGAGGGGTCGGGGAGATCTGAGGGGTCGGGGAGATCTGCAGAGGGTGAGGGGTCGGGGAGATCTGAGGGGTCGGGGAGATCGGTGAGGGTCGGGGAGATCTGCAAGGGGTGAGGGGTCGGGGAGATCTGAGGGGTCGGGGAGATCTGCAAGGGGTGAGGGGTCGGGGAGATCTGAGGGGTCGGGGAGATCTGCAGAGGGTGAGGGGTCGGGGAGATCTGAGGGGTCGGGGAGATCTGCAGAGGGTGAGGGGTCGGGGAGATCTGAGGGGTCGGGGAGATCGGTGAGGGGTCGGGGAGATCTGCAAGGGGTGAGGGGTCGGGGAGATCTGCAAGGGGTGAGGGGTCGGGGAGATCTGCAGAGGGTGAGGGGTCGGGGAGATCTGAGGGGTCGGGGAGATCTGCAAGGGGTGAGGGGTCGGGGAGATCTGAAGGGTCGGGGAGATCGGTGAGGGGTCGGGGAGATCTGCAGGGGGTGAGGGGTCGGGGAGATCTGCAAGGGGTGAGGGGTCGGGGAGATCTGTGAGGGGTGAGGGGTCAGGTCGATCTGTGAGGGGTCGGGGAGATCTGTGAGGGGTCAGGGAGATCTGCAGGGTGTGAGGGGTCGGGGAGATCTGCAAGGGGTGAGGGGTCGAGATCTGCAAAGGGTGAGGGGTGGGGGAGATCTCAGGGGTCGGGGAGATCTGCAAGGGCTGAGGGGTCGGGGAGATCTGCAAGGGGTGAGGGGTCGGGGAGATCTGCAAGCGGTGAGGGGTCGGGGAGATCTGAGGGGTCGGGGAGATCTGCAGGGGGTGAGGGGTCGGGGAGATCTGCAGGGGGTGAGGGGTCGGGGAGATCTGTGAGGGGTCGGGGAGATCTGCAAGGGGTGAGGGGTCGGGGAGATCTGCAAGGGGTGAGGGGTCGGGGAGATCTGCAAGGGGTGAGGGGTCGGGGAGATCTGAGGGGTCGGGGAGATCTGCAGAGGGTGAGGGGTCGGGGAGATCTGAGGGGTCGGGGAGATCTGCAAGGGGTGAGGGGTCGGGGAGATCTGAGGGGTCGGGGAGATCTGTGAGGGGTCAGGGAGATCTGCAGGGTGTGAGGGGTCGGGGAGATCTGCAAGGGGTGAGGGGTCGAGATCTGCAAAAGGTGAGGGGTCGGGGAGATCTGAGGGGTCGGGGAGATCTGCAAGGGCTGAGGGGTCGGGGAGATCTGCAAGGGGTGAGGGGTCGGGGAGATCTGCAAGGGGTGAGGGGTCGGGGAGATCTGAGGGGCCGGGGAGATCTGCAGGGGGTGAGGGGTCGGGGAGATCTGCAGGGGGTGAGGGGTCGGGGAGATCTGTGAGGGGTCGGGGAGATCTGCAAGGGGTGAGGGGTCGGGGAGATCTGCAAGGGGTGAGGGGTCGGGGAGATCTGCAAGGGGTGAGGGGTCGGGGAGATCTGAGGGGTCGGGGAGATCTGCAGAGGGTGAGGGGTCGGGGAGATCTGAGGGGTCGGGGAGATCGGTAAGGGGTCGGGGAGATCTGCAAGGGGTGAGGGGTCGGGGAGATCTGAGGGGTCGGGGAGATCTGCAAGGGGTGAGGGTCGGGGAGATCTGCAGAGGGTGAGGGGTCGGGGAGATCTGAGGGGTCGGGGAGATCTGCAAGGGGTGAGGGGTCGGGGAGATCTGAGGGGTCGGGGAGATCTGTAAGGGGTGAGGGGTCAGGGAGATCTGTGAGGGGTCGGGGAGATCTGAAGGGTCGGGGAGATCGGTGAGGGGTCGGGGAGATCTGCAGGGGGTGAGGGGTCGGGGAGATCTGTGAGGGGTGAGGGGTCGGGGAGATCTGTGAGGGGTCGGGGAGATCTGTGAGGGGTCAGGGAGATCTGCAGGGTGTGAGGGGTCGGGAAGATCTGCAAGGGGTGAGGGGTCGAGATCTGCAAAGGGTGAGGGGTGGGGGAGATCTGAGGGGTCGGGGAGATCTGCAAGGGCTGAGGGGTCGGGGAGATCTGCAAGGGGTGAGGGGTCGGGGAGATCTGCAAGCGGTGAGGGGTCGGGGAGATCTGAGGGGTCGGGGAGATCTGCAGGGGGTGAGGGGTCGGGGAGATCTGCAGGGGGTGAGGGGTCGGGGAGATCTGTGAGGGGTCGGGGAGATCTGCAAGGGGTGAGGGGTCGGGGAGATCTGCAAGGGGTGAGGGGTCGGGGAGATCTGCAAGGGGTGAGGGGTCGGGGAGATCTGCAAGGGGTGAGGGGTCGGGGAGATCTGAGGGGTCGGGGAGATCTGCAGAGGGTGAGGGGTCGGGGAGATCTGAGGGGTCGGGGAGATCGGTGAGGGTCGGGGAGATCTGCAAGGGGTGAGGGGTCGGGGAGATCTGAGGGGTCGGGGAGATCTGCAAGGGGTGAGGGGTCGGGGAGATCTGAGGGGTCGGGGAGATCTGCAGAGGGTGAGGGGTCGGGGAGATCTGAGGGGTCGGGGAGATCTGCAGAGGGTGAGGGGTCGGGGAGATCTGAGGGGTCGGGGAGATCGGTGAGGGGTCGGGGAGATCTGCAAGGGGTGAGGGGTCGGGGAGATCTGCAAGGGGTGAGGGGTCGGGGAGATCTGCAGAGGGTGAGGGGTCGGGGAGATCTGAGGGGTCGGGGAGATCTGCAAGGGGTGAGGGGTCGGGGAGATCTGAAGGGTCGGGGAGATCGGTGAGGGGTCGGGGAGATCTGCAGGGGGTGAGGGGTCGGGGAGATCTGCAAGGGGTGAGGGGTCGGGGAGATCTGTGAGGGGTGAGGGGTCAGGTCGATCTGTGAGGGGTCGGGGAGATCTGTGAGGGGTCAGGGAGATCTGCAGGGTGTGAGGGGTCGGGGAGATCTGCAAGGGGTGAGGGGTCGAGATCTGCAAAGGGTGAGGGGTGGGGGAGATCTGAGGGGTCGGGGAGATCTGCAAGGGCTGAGGGGTCGGGGAGATCTGCAAGGGGTGAGGGGTCGGGGAGATCTGCAAGCGGTGAGGGGTCGGGGAGATCTGAGGGGTCGGGGAGATCTGCAGGGGGTGAGGGGTCGGGGAGATCTGCAGGGGGTGAGGGGTCGGGGAGATCTGTGAGGGGTCGGGGAGATCTGCAAGGGGTGAGGGGTCGGGGAGATCTGCAAGGGGTGAGGGGTCGGGGAGATCTGCAAGGGGTGAGGGGTCGGGGAGATCTGAGGGGTCGGGGAGATCTGCAGAGGGTGAGGGGTCGGGGAGATCTGAGGGGTCGGGGAGATCTGCAAGGGGTGAGGGGTCGGGGAGATCTGAGGGGTCGGGGAGATCTGTGAGGGGTCAGGGAGATCTGCAGGGTGTGAGGGGTCGGGGAGATCTGCAAGGGGTGAGGGGTCGAGATCTGCAAAAGGTGAGGGGTCGGGGAGATCTGAGGGGTCGGGGAGATCTGCAAGGGCTGAGGGGTCGGGGAGATCTGCAAGGGGTGAGGGGTCGGGGAGATCTGAGGGGCCGGGGAGATCTGCAGGGGGTGAGGGGTCGGGGAGATCTGCAGGGGGTGAGGGGTCGGGGAGATCTGTGAGGGGTCGGGGAGATCTGCAAGGGGTGAGGGGTCGGGGAGATCTGCAAGGGGTGAGGGGTCGGGGAGATCTGCAAGGGGTGAGGGGTCGGGGAGATCTGAGGGGTCGGGGAGATCTGCAGAGGGTGAGGGGTCGGGGAGATCTGAGGGGTCGGGGAGATCGGTGAGGGGTCGGGGAGATCTGCAAGGGGTGAGGGGTCGGGGAGATCTGAGGGGTCGGGGAGATCTGCAAGGGGTGAGGGGTCGGGGAGATCTGAGGGGTCGGGGAGATCTGCAGAGGGTGAGGGGTCGGGGAGATCTGAGGGGTCGGGGAGATCTGCAAGGGGTGAGGGGTCGGGGAGATCTGTGAGGGGTCGGGGAGATCTGAAGGGTCGGGGAGATCTGTGAGGGGTCGGGGAGATCTGCAAGGGGTGAGGGGTCGGGGAGATCTGCAGGGGGTGAGGGGTCGGGGAGATCTGCAAGGGGTGAGGGGTCGGGGAGATCTGTGAGGGGTCGGGGAGATCTGTGAGGGGTCGGGGAGATCTGTGAGGGGTCAGGGAGATCTGCAGGGTGTGAGGGGTCGGGGAGATCTGCAAGGGGTGAGGGGTCGAGATCTGCAAAGGGTGAGGGGTCGGGGAGATCTGCAGGGGGTGAGGGGTCGGGGAGATCTGCAAGGGGTGAGGGGTCGAGATCTGCAAAGGGTGAGGGGTCGGGGAGATCTGCAAGGGGTGAGGGGTCGGGGAGATCTGCAAGGGGTGAGGGGTCGGGGAGATGTGAGGGGTCAGGGAGATCTGCAGGGTGTGAGGGGTCGGGGAGATCTGCACGGGGTGAGGGTTCGGGGAGATCTGTGAGGGGTCGGGGAGATCTGCAAGGGGTGAGGGGTCGGGGAGATCTGAGGGTCGGCGAGATCTGCAGGGTGTGAGGGGTCGGGGAGATCTGCAAGGGGTGAGGGGTCGGGGAGATCTGCAGGGGGTGAGGGGTCGGGGAGATCTGTGAGGAGTAGGGTGAGATCTGCAGGGGGTGAGGGGTCGGGGAGATCTGTGAGGGGTCGGGGAGATCTGCAGGGGGTGAGGGGTTGGGGAGATCTGTGAGGGGTCGGGGAGATCTGCAGGGTGTGAGGGGTCGGGAGATCTGCAAGGGGTGAGGGGTCGGGGAGATCTGCAAGGGGTGAGGGGTCGGGGAGATCTGCAAGGGGTGAGGGGTCGGGGAGATCTGCAGGGGGTGAGGGTTCGGGGAGATCTGCAAGGGGTGAGGGGTCGGGGAGATCTGCAAGGGGTGAGGGGTCGGGGAGATCTGCAGGGGGTGAGGGTTCGGGGAGATCTGCAAGGGGTGAGGGTCGGGGAGATCTGCAAGGGGTGAGGGGTCGGGGAGATCTGAGGGGTCGGGGAGATCTGAGGGGTCGGGGAGATCTGCAGAGGGTGAGGGGTCGGGGAGATCTGAGGGGTCGGGGAGATCGGTGAGGGGTCGGGGAGATCTGCAAGGGGTGAGGGGTCGGGGAGATCTGAGGGGTCGGGGAGATCTGTGAGGGGTCAGGGAGATCTGCAGGGTGTGAGGGGTCGGGGAGATCTGCAAGGGGTGAGGGGTCGAAATCTGCAAAGGGTGAGGGGTCGGGGAGATCTGAGGGGTCGGGGAGATCTGCAAGGGGTGAGGGGTCGGGGAGATCTGCAAGGGGTGAGGGGTCGGGGAGATCTGCAAGGGGTGAGGGGTCGGGGAGATCTGCAAGGGGTGAGGGGTCGGGGAGATCTGTGAGGGGTCAGGGAGATCTGCAGGGTGTGAGGGGTCGGGGAGATCTGCAAGGGGTGAGGGGTCGAGATCTGCAAAAGGTGAGGGGTCGGGGAGATCTGAGGGGTCGGGGAGATCTGCAAGGGCTGAGGGGTCGGGGAGATCTGCAAGGGGTGAGGGGTCGGGGAGATCTGCAAGGGGTGAGGGGTCGGGGAGATCTGAGGGGCCGGGGAGATCTGCAGGGGGTGAGGGGTCGGGGAGATCTGCAGGGGGTGAGGGGTCGGGGAGATCTGTGAGGGGTCGGGGAGATCTGCAAGGGGTGAGGGGTCGGGGAGATCTGCAAGGGGTGAGGGGTCGGGGAGATCTGCAGGGGGTGAGGGGTCGGGGAGATCTGAGGGGTCGGGGAGATCTGCAGAGGGTGAGGGGTCGGGGAGATCTGAGGGGTCGGGGAGATCGGTGAGGGGTCGGGGAGATCTGCAAGGGGTGAGGGGTCGGGGAGATCTGAGGGTCGGGGAGATCTGCAAGGGGTGAGGGGTCGGGGAGATCTGAGGGGTCGGGGAGATCTGCAGAGGGTGAGGGGTCGGGGAGATCTGAGGGGTCGGGGAGATCTGCAAGGGGTGAGGGGTCGGGGAGATCTGTGAGGGGTCGGGGAGATCTGAAGGGTCGGGGAGATCTGTGAGGGGTCGGGGAGATCTGCAAGGGGTGAGGGGTCGGGGAGATCTGCAGGGGGTGAGGGGTCGGGGAGATCTGCAAGGGGTGAGGGGTCGGGGAGATCTGTGAGGGGTCGGGGAGATCTGTGAGGGGTCGGGGAGATCTGTGAGGGGTCAGGGAGATCTGCAGGGTGTGAGGGGTCGGGGAGATCTGCAAGGGGTGAGGGGTCGAGATCTGCAAAGGGTGAGGGGTCGGGGAGATCTGCAGGGGGTGAGGGGTCGGGGAGATCTGCAAGGGGTGAGGGGTCGAGATCTGCAAAGGGTGAGGGGTCGGGGAGATCTGCAAGGGGTGAGGGGTCGGGGAGATCTGCAAGGGGTGAGGGGTCGGGGAGATGTGAGGGGTCAGGGAGATCTGCAGGGTGTGAGGGGTCGGGGAGATCTGCACGGGGTGAGGGTTCGGGGAGATCTGTGAGGGGTCGGGGAGATCTGTGAGGGGTCGGGGAGATCTGCAAGGGGTGAGGGGTCGGGGAGATCTGAGGGTCGGGGAGATCTGCAGGGTGTGAGGGGTCGGGGAGATCTGCAAGGGGTGAGGGGTCGGGGAGATCTGCAGGGGGTGAGGGGTCGGGGAGATCTGTGAGGAGTAGGGTGAGATCTGCAGGGGGTGAGGGGTCGGGGAGATCTGTGAGGGGTCGGGGAGATCTGCAGGGGGTGAGGGGTTGGGGAGATCTGTGAGGGGTCGGGGAGATCTGCAGGGTGTGAGGGGTCGGGAGATCTGCAAGGGGTGAGGGGTCGGGGAGATCTGCAAGGGGTGAGGGGTCGGGGAGATCTGCAAGGGGTGAGGGGTCGGGGAGATCTGCAGGGGGTGAGGGTTCGGGGAGATCTGCAAGGGGTGAGGGGTCGGGGAGATCTGCAAGGGGTGAGGGGTCGGGGAGATCTGCAGGGGGTGAGGGTTCGGGGAGATCTGCAAGGGGTGAGGGTCGGGGAGATCTGCAAGGGGTGAGGGGTCGGGGACATCTGCAAGGGGTGAGGGGTCGGGGAGATCTACAGGGGGTGAGGGTGAGGGGAGATCTGCAAGGGTTGAGGGGTCGGGGAGATCTGCAGGGTGTGAGGGGTCGGGGAGATCTGCAGGGGGTGAGGGGTCGGGGTGATCTGTGAGGGGTCGGGAGATCTGCAGGGTGTGAGGGGTCGGGGAGATCTGCAGGGGGTGAGGGGTCGGGGAGATCTGTGAGGGGTCGGGGAGATCTGCAGGGGGTGAGGGGTCGGGGAGATCTGCAAGGGGTGAGGGGTCGGGGAGATCGGTGAGGGGTCGGGGAGATCTGCAGGGGGTGAGGGGTCGGGGAGATCTGTGAGGGGTCGGGGAGATTTGCAGGGGGTGAGGGGTCGGGGAGATCTGCAAGGGGTGAGGGGTCGGGGAGATCGGTGAGGGGTCGGGGAGATCTGCACGGGGTGAGGGTTCGGGGAGATCTGTGAGGGGTCGGGGAGATCTGCAAGGGGTGAGGGGTCGGGGAGATCTGCAAGGGGTGAGGGGTCGGGGAGATCTGAGGGTCGGGGAGATCTGCAGGGTGTGAGGGGTCGGGGAGATCTGCAAGGGGTGAGGGGTCGGGGAGATCTGCAGGGGGTGAGGGGTCGGGGAGATCTGTGAGGGGTAGGGGAGATCTGCAGGGGGTGAGGGGTCGGGGAGATCTGTGAGGGGTCGGGGAGATCTGCAGGGGGTGAGGGGTTGGGGAGATCTGTGAGGGGTCGGGGAGATCTGCAGGGTGTGAGGGGTCGGGGAGATCTGCAAGGGGTGAGGGGTCGGGGAGATCTGCAAGGGGTGAGGGGTCGGGGAGATCTGCAAGGGGTGAGGGTTCGGGGAGATCTGCAGGGGGTGAGGGTTCGGGCAGATCTGCATGGGGTGAGGGTCGGGGAGATCTGCAAGGGGTGAGGGGTCGGGGAGATCTACAGGGGGTGAGGGTTCGGGGAGATCTGAGGGGTCGGGGAGATCTGCAAGGGGTGAGGGGTCGGGGAGATCTGTGAGGGGTCGGGGAGATCTGAGGGGTCGGGGAGATCTGCGAGGGGTCGGGGAGATCTGTGAGGGGTCGGGGAGATCTGCAGGGGGTGAGGGGTCGGGGAGATCTGCAAGGGGTGAGGGGTCGGGGAGATTTGCAAGGGGTGAGGGGTCGGGGAGATCTGTGAGGGGTCGGGGAGATCTGTGAGGGGTCAGGGAGATCTGCAGGGTGTGAGGGGTCGGGGAGATCTGCAAGGGGTGAGGGGTCGAGATCTGCAAAGGGTGAGGGGTCGGGGAGATCTGCAGGGGGTGAGGGGTCGGGGAGATCTGCAAGGGGTGAGGGGTCGAGATCTGCAAAGGGTGAGGGGTCGGGGAGATCTGCAGGGGGTGAGGGGTCGGGGAGATCTGCAAGGGGTGAGGGGTCGGGGTGATCTGCAAGGGGTGAGGGGTCGGGGAGATCTGCAAGGGGTGAGGGGTCGGGGTGATCTGCAAGGGGTGAGGGGTCGGGGAGATCTGAGGGTCGGGGAGATCTGCAAGGGGTGAGGGGTCGGGGAGATCTGCAGGGGGTGAGGGGTCTGGGAGATCTGTGAGGGGTAGGGGAGATCTGCAGGGGGTGAGGGGTCGGGGAGATCTGTGAGGGGTCGGGGAGATCTGCAGGGGTTGAGGGGTTGGGGAGATCTGTGAGGGGTCGGGGAGATCTGCAGGGTGTGAGGGGTCGGGGAGATCTGCAAGGGGTGAGGGGTCGGGGAGATCTGCAAGGGGTGAGGGGTCCGGGAGATCTGCAAGGGGTGAGGGGTCGGGGAGATCTGCAGGGGGTGAGGGTTCGGGGAGATCTGCAAGGGGTGAGTGGTCGGGGAGATCTGCAAGGGGTGAGGGGTCGGGGAGATCTGCAGGGGGTGAGGGTTCCGGGAGATCTGCAAGGGGTGAGGGTCGGGGAGATCTGCAAGGGGTGAGGGGTCGGGGAGATCTGCAAGGGGTGAGGGGTCGGGGAGATCTACAGGGGGTGAGGGTTCGGGGAGATCTGCAAGAGTTGAGGGGTCGGGAGGGTCTGCAGGGTGTGAGGGGTCGGGGAGATCTGCAGGGGGTGAGGGGTCGGGGAGATCTGTGAGGGGTCGGGAGATCTGCAGGGTGTGAGGGGTCGGGGAGATCTGCAGGGGTTGAGGGGTCGGGGAGATCTGTGAAGGGTCGGGGAGATCTGCAGGGGGTGAGGGGTCGGGGAGATCTGCAAGGGGTGAGGGGTCGGGGAGATGTGAGGGGTCAGGGAGATCTGCAGGGTGTGAGGGGTCGGGGAGATAGGTGAGGGGTCGGGGAGATCTGTGAGGGGTGAGGGTTCGGGGATATCTGTGAGGGGTCGGGGAGATCTGTGAGGGGTCGGGGAGATCTGCAAGGGGTGAGGGGTCGGGGAGATCTGAGGGTCGGGGAGATCTGCAGGGTGTGAGGGGTCGGGGAGATCTGCAGGGGGTGAGGGTCGGGGAGATCTGTGAGGGGTAGGGGAGATCTGCAAGGGTTGAGGGGTCGGGGAGATCTGTGAGGGGTCGGGGAGATCTGCAGGGGGTGAGGGGTTGGGGAGATGTGTGAGGGGTCGGGGAGATCTGCAGGGTGTGAGGGGTTGGGGAGATCTGCAAGGGGTGAGGGGTCGGGGAGATCTGCAAGGGGTGAGGGGTCGGGGAGATCTGCAGGGGGTGAGGGTTCGGGGAGATCTGCAAGGGTTGAGGGGTCGGGGAGATCTGCAAGGGGTGAGGGGTCGGGGAGATCTGCAGGGGGTGAGGGTTCGGGGAGATCTGCAAGGGGTGAGGGTCGGGGAGATCTGCAAGGGGTGAGGGGTCGGGGAGATCTACAGGGGGTGAGGGTTCGGGGAGATCTGCAAGGGTTGAGGGGTCGGGGAGATCTGCAGGGTGTGAGGGGTCGGGGAGATCTGCAGGGGGTGAGGGGTCGGGGAGATCTGTGAGGGGTCAGGAGATCTGCAGGGTGTGAGGGGTCGGGGAGATCTGCAGGTTGTGAGGGGCCGGGGAGATCTGACATGGCATGGGACCCCATTATTGATCAGGGCTGATTCGGGGGCACTTATCTCCATGAGAAAAATCGCACCCAGCGCTATTCCCAACTGGCTATAGGAGCACAAAAAATGACGGCTGCTGTATGGATGGACACAGTCTGTTTTTTTCTGCATGAAAATTGAGTGGTTTTTCATTCGCTCGTCTGAACTCGGCCTGACTCCGATCACAACGGTGCATAAACTTCTATTTTTATTTAAAGGTATTTTCTGAGCAAAAATAAATGTCTTGGACGTGTAAAGCTTTTTTTTATTATTATTTGTTTAATTTGACGCGCTTGCTCAAGTCACCTGACCGCTGCACTCAATCACAGGCTGCAGCAGTTCAACTACTGGTGGAATGGTGTCACCATAGAACCCTAGACAGTCTGCAGCCTATCTAATGGCTAGGAGTAGCGGCACAGTGTTGGGCAAGACAGTTCTGTGGGGGTGTAAACATTCAGGAGGGCCAGTAGCAACCACAACTTCTTGCAGCCGGCGACCTTAAAGAAATAAAGCAGCACAAAATCGGTGTTTTGGTCTCTGCCGTCAGTTCCTATACAGAACACAGCGGCCGGGGTGATTTTGTAATTGGCTGCTGTGCTCTGCATAGGCAGCAGCTGAAATGGCAGAGGTGAGCTGTACTGTGCCCATCTCTTAGACCAGTTTCATATATCCGCAAATCAGAGCTCAAGTACTGAGTGCGATGTACAAATCTGCCGCGGGTCTCTTGTCCTGAATACGACAGCCTATGACTGCTTTTTCTGAAGCGGCTTTCTGAGCAAAAATTCTTGGACCTGGTATCTTAAATGCACCATGTGTCCATTAGTGTGGAGCAGAAAATCTCCAAATCTGCCTCCATTTTTCTATGTACACACAAAGTGAAAAGAGCACCAAAAATCTGTTGGAAAAAACAATATCAATGTCAAAACGACATTCCTTCCAGATTTTCCGTTTCCTCAATGTGTAGATGAGATTTGTTGAAATCTTTTATCTATTTAGCTAGCACTGTATTATGCTGGAGATTCTCCCCACGGACAGTGGTGCAGAAAATATCCAGGGTGCTGTTTTTGAGGCTTTTTGGTGCAGAAACCGACCAACACTCCCAATTTGTGACGAGCTCTTTGCGTAGAATTTGGGGAGTTTCTGCTCCTTTCCAATAAAAAAATGTCAAAAACTCAACTGTGAAGCAATATTGGGTCATATTCACACGTTTTTAGATTTTCTAGGCAGAAAATTCCCAGCATATTACAAAATCAGCATTGTGCTTGAAGCGCTATCAAATCTCATTAACATGCTTGAGGGAAAAAAGCGTAAATTGCAGTTCTAATATCCATAGTATTTCAATGTATGCTGCTGATTGTCTCCATGTGTCCCTCCCTTTGGGGTAAAATCAGCAGCATTTTTGCTGTGAAATCCACAAGATGATGTGCACTATTTGGTGTGGATTTTTCTCCTGTGGATTTTGCTGCTGAAATTTTTTTATGAAGATCCACGGTAAGTCCATAAAACTGAGGTATTCTTTTTCTTGGCAGATTTGGCTACAAAAGATAAATTCACTGGATAATTTGGACGGTGCATTCGTTGGGCGCAGTTGCTTATTATTTATTGATCACTATTTAGCTTGTTTTTTACTATTATTTGGACCAAAGTGACCTTAGAGTAGTGTTTAGCTTTGTGCACACGGTGTGTTTTTCAGCTTGAAAAAGTGTTGCAGTAAGCGCCACCTCGCAGTATAGAGTGAAAGACGCCAGCGGCGGAGCGGCCGCAAGCACGACGGCAAAACTGCCACTTCCCTGGAGAGCTTTGCGTCGCGAAACAGCTTCCGGAAAACATTATTATTATTATTATTATTATTATTTATTATTATAGCGCCATTTATTCCATGGCGCGTCGTGAAACCGCTATAGGAAAACATCCGTTAGCTCTTTCCTGGAGAGCTCGTCGTCACGAAACCGCTATAGGAAAACATCCATTAGCGCATTCCTAGAGAACTGGGCGTCGTGAAACCGCTTCTGGAAAACATCCATTAGCGTTTTCCTGCAGAGCTCGGCGTCGTGAAACCGCTTCTGGAAAACATCCGTTAGCTCTTTCCTGGAGAGCTTGGCGTCACGAAACCGCTATAGGAAAACATCCGCTAGCGTATTCCTGGAGAGCTCGGCGTCGTGATACCGCTATAGGAAAACATCCGCTAGCGCTTTCCTGGAGAGCTCGGCGTCACAAAACAGCTTCTGGAAAACATCCGTTAGCGCTTTCCTAGAGAGCTGGGCGTCGTGAAACCGCTTCTGGAAAACATCCGTTAGCGCTTTCCCGGAGAGCTCGGCATCACGAAACCGCTATAGGAAAACATCCGTTAGCTCTTTCCTGGTGAGCTCGGTGCCTAAAACATACCTCGTGCACACAGCCTTCCATGGGTTTTTGTGGGCGCTTCATTGCAGTCTTGCGAGGTCATTTTAGTCCTTGCAAAAGTGGCAATTTTTTAGGGAAGCTTTTTTAGTAAAATATGCTGTATGACGGAACATCTTTATTTTTCAGCATCAACCGAAGGTAATTTAACTAATGGTTTCTCTTGTGTTGATTTTTTTTTTCTGGTAAACTGCGGCCTGAAACATTATTCAAAGAAAGTTTTTAAGTCTCCTTATAAACAATGAAATTGTAAACTGTCAATGCGACTTCACGTATCATGTTGTAGAACTTCTCACAAAATAGAAGCACATCATTAAAAACTAGTAACTTGGATGTATACCGTGTATCGTCATTAGGGAAAGCTACGGTATAAGGAAAGCAAAAATAAGATGAAAAGAAATACCTACAGTACAAAAACTAATTGCCGGAGAGGTTCTGTCCCATCGAGCTGTACACTGTGTGCAGAATTATTAGGCAAGTTGTATTTTGATCACATGATACTTTTTATACATGTTGTCCTACTCCAAGCTGTTCAGGCTTGAGAGCCAACTACCAATTAAGTAAATCAGGTGATGTGCATCTCTGTAATGAGGAGGGGTGTTGTCTAATGACATCAAAACCCTATAGAAGGTGTGCTTAATTATTAGGCAACTTCCGTTCCTTTGGAAAAATGGGTCAGAAGAGAGATTTGACGGGCTCTGAAAAGTCCAAAATTGTGAGATGTCTTGCAGAGGGATGCAGCAGTCTTGAAATTGCCAAACTTTTGAAGCGTGATCACCGAACAATCAAGCGTTTCATGGCAAATAGCCAACCGGGTCGCAAGAAGCGTGTTGGGCAAAAAAGGCGCAAAATAACTGCCCATGAATTGAGGAAAATCAAGCGTGAAGCTGCCAAGATGCCATTTGCCACCAGTTTTGCCATATTTCAGATCTGCAACGTTACTGGAGTAACAAAAAGCACAAGGTGTGCGATACTCACGGACATGGCCAAGGTAAGGAAGGCTGAAAATCGACCACCTTTGAACAAGAAACATAAGATAAAACGTCAAGACTGGGCCAAGAAATATCTTAAGACTGACTTTTCAAAGGTTTTATGGACTGATGAAATGAGAGTGACTCTTGATGGGCCAGATGGATGGGCCAGAGGCTGGATCAGTAAAGGGCAGAGAACTCCACTCCGACTCAGACGCCAGCAAGGTGGAGGTGGGGTACTGGTATGGGCTGGTATGATCAAAGATGAACTTGTGGGACCTTTTCGGGTTGAGGATGGAATGAAGCTCAACTCCCAAACCTACTGCCAGTTTCTGGAAGACAACTTCTTCAAGCAGTGGTACAGGGAGAAGTCGGTATCGTTCAAGAAAAACATGATTTTCATGCAGGACAATGCTCCATCACATGCCTCCAATTACTCCACAGCGTGGCTGGCCAGTAAAGGTCTCAAAGAAGAAAAAATAATGACATGTTGTTCACCTGAGCTGAGCCCCATAGAGAACCTGTGGTCCCTAATAAAATGTGAGATCTACAGGGAGGGAAAACAGTCCACCTCTCGGAACAGTGTCTGGAGGCTGTGGTGGCTGCTGCACGCAATGTTGGTCGTAAACAGATCAAGCAACTGACAGAATCTATGGATGGAGGCTGCTGAGTGTCATCATAAAGAAAGGGGGCTATATTGGTCACTAATTTTGGGGGTTTTGTTTTTGCATGTCAGAAATGTTTATTTCTAAATTTTATGCAGTTATATTGGTTTACCTGGTGAAAATAAACAAGTGAGATGGGAATATATTTGGTTTTTATTAAGTTGCCTAATAATTCTGCACAGTAATAGTTACCTGCACAAACAGATATCCTCCTAAGATAGCCAAATTTAAAAAATAACCCACTCCAACTTCCAAAAATATTAAGCTTTGATATTTGAGTCTTTTGGGTTGATTGAGAACATAGTTGTTGATCAATAATAAAAATAATCCTCTAAAATACAACTTGCCTAATAATTCTGCACACAGTGTATACCTCCAGAACTAAAAGGATTACGTAAGAAAAAAAAAACACCTTGGGTAATTTATATAATAAATAGGGGACAATAATCCAGATTGGCGTTACTTATGGACACAAACCTGCTGAAGTAAGGTGCCCCAAATGTATGACCAGGTGCGCGCCTTGTAATATATTCAGAGGATCTTTGGGCTGTCTGAGCTCTAGAAAATCAGAAGTTTATTTCAGCTACAATGTAATCCTGTTTTCCGGTGGGTTATTATTAATGGCCTTCAGCTCAATCCTGAGCAAAGGGTACTTGACCGATGAACGGTCTGTAGGAAGATCCAACTTGTGCAAGCCTAGATAGGTCCACCAGGGTCTTCTCTGCTGTTATCTTTATAGTATCCTCTTTATCTCATAACTGTTGCGCGTCCTTCATCTTTTCCTCCTTGTCCTACTCCATTTGTTCCGCCTGTGAGAGGACAGATCGAAACTTAGAGATATTGTTAACCGTTCCACATCCTCCTCTGCTTCCTCCTCTTCCACTGGGACCACCACCTCTTGAAAGTGTGTGGGTTGTACATCTTCCTCTTTGCTTTGTTCCTTCTATTCTTCCGACCGTCATGGTATTCCGCCTTCTAGAATATTTCCATTGGGTATCATGGCACATTTGTCCTGTTTTGGTTGTTCCCACCCATTTTTGCAACAACCTGCTTTTTAGAAAAGTGTGTACAACTTTGTGAAACGCTTATTGATGCCAGAAAGCTAGTTTATTGTGATCATAAAATCTTCCCGATATTTTTTGGGGCAGTGGAGGAAATAAGGCCCAAAACTGACACCACTGGAGTAGAATAAACTCAGATTCCTCAAAGTCCTCCACCTTACACTCTGAGGACAGCTTTACACCTCCTTGGGATTCTCTGCCCTCAGATTAGGAGACAAAAACCTGGTGACAAATTCTCTTTAACACATATCCTGGTTTGTCTCATGTGTTTTTACTCGTTGTTTTTATATGTGTTTCTTTGCGGTTTTGCTGCCGTAAGTCTGCATCTACATAGTGCACGTCCTGATAAGTGCAAGGAAAATCATTGCATGAGCAGCTGTGTCCAAATTTTTGACTGGTACTGTACTTCATCTCCCTTGAAGGGTTCCCCCAAAATTACAATTTCTTCATCCGTGGTGGAATAGGGGATAACTTGCTGATCACTGGGAGGGGTACGACCACCATAACCCACAGCGATCCCAAAACAGAATGCAGAGGAAGTGACCATGCTTGGCCTCCGCTCCATTCACACTCAATAGGACTGCTGAAATAGGCAAACGTTGTCTTTTGTTGAAGTGCCATAAGCAATAAACTGTGTTGAGGCCGAGCATGCGCACCTCTTCTCTCCCATTCAAGATGTGGTGGAACACGGCCCTGATCTTGGGGTTTCTATGCCCCATTCTCTTTATTGCTGGGGTTCCCAGCTGTCAGACCTACAGCGATCAGCAAGATTCATTCTATCCTATGATAGAGATTTTGGAAAGACTAATGGAATCTGTCTGTAGGTTTTTGCTCCGTAATCTGAGAGCAGCATGATGTTAGGGGCTGAGACCCCGATTCCAGCAATGTGTCACATGCCGGTCTGTATGGTGTCATTTTGATGAAAACACAGTTTTCTCTGCTGCCGAGCTGTGAATGCTTGGTCCCACCTACAACACTGGCAGGTTTCTGTGTACACTGTATATTGACAGAAAGCTTGTAATCATTGGTGGTGGTATGGTTGGACTAGGAGACAAAAGACTCAGTTCTGTAGTGATAATCTCCTGCTGATAAAACACTGATTTTCTTGAAACAGCAACAGCCAGTAAGTGACACATCTCTGGAATCAGGGCCTCAGCACCTACATCATGTGGTCTCAGATTACATAGCAAAACCTGACGACGGATTCCCTTTAAAGTGCCTATTAGAAACTTCTATCATGCGTACAATTGAACTGCCTGTCATCATCACTCATAGTCGTCTCAGTGTGTCAGCAGTCGTACACGACCACATTAGACGGTCGACAACAGTATACTTTATACAGAACTTTAGAAAGAGAAATAATCTTACTTTTTTATGCCTTAAGGCTACATTTTCTAGTAAAAAAATAATAATTTTCCTTTTCTTTGGCCAGTGTTCTAAAATCGTCAAGGTCCTCCTAGAAGCATGGAAAATGTCTCCATGACCTATAACACGAGGCAGAAGAGAAAGTCAGTGGAGTCAACCCTGAAATCTCGAGTGGATTGGAAGCGAACCAAGCGAGACGACATCTGTCAAATCCTGGACTCTGACGAGTCGTTTACATCAGAGGAGGAAGAACTGGAGGAATCGGATGAAGAAAGTGAAGACAGCAGCACCGACCTATCGGAAGATCCAGCTGATAAAGCCACACTTCCAGAAGAAGATGGAGACGAAGGCCACATCCGAAAACCCAGACTCAAGAGCAAATCTGCCACGATAGAGAGTGAGAGCAGCTCTGAGAGTGATGGACCCGGAGAAAAAGTAAATCTCAGACGAAGCTGTGTTATTAAGGAGGATGACAGTGACGAAGATGTCGCCAAAGAGTCATCTGATAAGGAGACCAAGGCTCAAGTCAAGAAACGAAAGAGACAGGAGGCACTAAAGCAGCTTGCTGCGAAACAGAAGTCCCGAAAACGGACCACCAGTCACGAGGCCACTGAGGTAACAGTATGTCTTTCAATTTTTTTTTTCTACAATGGCCTTAGTGATATCTTCATTTATACAAGAGGTTCAAGATCCATAAAGGAGTTGTCCAGCCTAAGAAGAAACGTCTGCAGTCACTCCCTGACTGCAGACTACTGAATCGTGACAGAGAGTGATTTGCACACCGTCAATTTTCCCCTGTATTCCTCGTGCGGGTGGGCGACCAGATATTAGCGATATGCTTACTTGTCACGTGCCGAGTAGACTCGCCTCCGATATTATGTCGAGAAGCAAAGTTGAGTGTAATAGACACGTGACCACAAGTATGAAAATCACATACACGTGGTCACATAACTACCCACCCCCACGGGGGAAATGGGGGAATCGCGAAAGTGTGCACAATGCTCACTGTCACGATTCGGCAGTCACATAGAGTGACTGCAGACTTCTCTTCTTGGAGTAGACCATCCCTTTAATTTGAATAGATTCACGTGACAATAGTTTCTCCTTTTTCCTCTTTAGTTCAAACCCCGGTCCAGGTTCCTCCAATGCTCTGGTGAAAATTATGACTTTCTCCTTTCTTTGGTGGACACAGATATGTCCGGAGAAAATTTGAGACTGTTTCCCCCCAAAAAAGATGCAATTTAAATCTCCCCTGCAAAGAACAAAATCCTTACAACATGACTAGGGGTACGCACACATTGTATCCCTAGATATGTTGCCAGGCTCTTTAAAGGGTCAGACTAACGTATAGTGTAGTTACCTCCATTGGGTGGCATTTCTGAGATATTTTCCATTCTGAAGAAAATTATGTGCATGGCTTTCCTATAAAGCAGGGAAGGGGAACCTTAGGGCCTAGGGCCATTTCATGCCCGCGATTATCTTTTCTCCAGCCCCCTGGGAGATTGTCGGGGACCATAGTGCTTGTCCAGCAGCTATATTTTGATTGCCCCCAACCCTTTATTTTATTTTTGCATTGTGGGCATGTGCTCCATGAGCTACAGAACACTGAGGCACGGGCAATTAAACATGTCCTGACACCAGTACCAGCGTCAGGACGTACCTTGAGGGCACAGAGTGCGGTTTGTATGGCGCCCAAAGGATGGGTGGCCAGCCGATCAGCTGGACCTTTACTATTGATGCATTCTTTTGAAAAATGTAGTTTTAACATGTGTCTCCATATATGTGGGATAGCTAACATGAGGGATAGAAACCCTAGAGAAAACAGAGAAAAAATTCAGAAGGATCTAGATAAGCTTGAACAGTGGGCAGTGACTAATAGAATTGTATTTAATAAGGATAAATGGAAGATTCTACATCTGGGTAAGAAAAACAAAAATTACATCTACTGAATGGGAGAAATAGATCTAAGCAACAGCACGTGTGAAAATGTCTTGGGTATACTAATAGATCACAGACTGCACATGAGTCAACAGTGTGATGCTGCAGCAAAAAAGCCAATCAGTTCTGGGATGTATTAAGAGAAGCATAGAGTCTAGATATCACATGAAGTAATTATCCTCCTCTACTCCTCCATGGTCAGGTCTCATTTGGAATATTGTCTCTAGTACACCACATTTTAAAGGGAACCTGTCACCTCGCCCCCCCTTCCCAAGGCGTTTGTAACTAAAAGAGCCACCTTGTGTCCTGGGAGGAAAAACATGCCCCCCTGACAAACTACAGGCATGGAGGACAAATTATAAAAACGATTCTTTCAGCGATGGAAGGGACCCCAAATAAAAGAGCCAGCTTGACAGAATGCAGCATTAGTGCTGCACAAGGTGGCTCTTTTAGTTACAAACACCTGGGGGGGTGACAGGTTCCCTTTAAATAAGACATTGAAAAACTGGAGCAAGTTCAGAAAAGAGTTACAAGAATGGTGAGCGAACTGCAAACTATGTCCTACGAGGAATGATTCAAGGATCTGGGAATGTTTGGCTTGCAAACAAGAAGACTAAGAGGAGACTTAATAGCTGTCTACAAATATCTGAAGGGCTGTCACAGTGTAGAGGGATCATCATTATTCTCATTTGCACATGGAAACACGAGAAGCAATGGAATGAAACTGAAAGGGAGAAGATACAGATTAAGATAGTAGGAAAAACTATTTGACAGTGAGGGTGATCAATGAGTGGAACATGCTGCCACGAGAGGTGGTGAGTTCTCCTTCAATGGAAGTCTTCAACCAGAGGCTGGACAGACATCTGTGTGAGATGGTTTAGTGAATCCTGCATTGAGCAGGGGTTGGACGCGATGACCCTGGAGGTCCCTTCCAACGCTAAAGGTACCGTCACATTTAGCGACGCTGCAGCGATATAGACAACGATGCCGATCGCTGCAGCGTCGCTGTTTAGGTCGTCGTGTGGTCGCTGGAGAGCTGTCACACAGACAGCTCTCCAGCGACCAACGATGCCGAAATCCCCGGGTAACCAGGGTAAACATCGGGTTACTAAGCGCAGGGCTGCGCTTAGTAACCCGATGTTTACCCTGGTTACCAGTACTAATGTAAAAAAAAACAAACACTACATACGTACATTCTGGTGTCTGTCCCCCGGCCTCAGCTTCCCTGCATTGTGTCAGCGCCGGCCGGCTGTAAAGCAGAGCACAGCGGTGACGTCACCGCTGTGCTTTACGGCCGGCGCTGACACAGTGCAGGGAAGCTGATGCCGGGGGGACAGACACCGAAATGTAAGTATGTACTGTTTGTTTTTTTTAACTTTTACAATGGTAACCAGGGTAAACATCGGGTTACTAAGCGCGGCCCTGCTCTTAGTAACCCGATGTTTACCCTGGTTACCAGTGAAGACATCGCTGGATCGGCGTCACACACGCCAATTCAGCGATGACAGCGGGGTGATCAGCGACCAAAAAAAAGGTCCTGATCATTCCCAGCGACCAACGATCTCCCAGCAGGGTCCTGATCGTTGGTCGCTGTCACGCATAACGATTTCGTTAACTATATCGTTGCTACGTCACAAAAAGCAACGATATCGTTAACGAAATCGTTATGTGTGAAGGTACCTTAACATTCTATGATTCTATGTAAGTAAGCCAGGCTAGTCCATTGGGGCATTTCCTTTCCCAGAATTGTCTTTCTTCGGGCATGCAGCAGTGCTGTAGAATAAAACACAGGATGCAGTACAGCCTATTACTACACCTTATATACTTTTAATTTGAACATACATATTTTTCTGTTTTGTTGTGGCCTCCATTTTTGGTCACTGGAAGTGTAATCATATGATCTTTTCAGAAATTGATAGATAGATTAGATGGTCAGCTGATGCTCGGCGGTGCTGTCAGCAAGTTCAACAAAGTCACACTAAGTTTCAGTCAGCGATTTTCTTTCTGTCTTTCATTTTCAGTCCCCATGATATGCTGTTTGCAGCCTAATCCAAGTGGGATAGTCTTTCTCAGTAATACAGGCTGGATGTGAGCTCGCTATGTATCCAGGGTGCTGAGGTTTTAAGTAGTTCATTCATCATAACAGCTTCTTTTCTATGTCTTTCTTGCGTTAATTTGCTCTTCATGTGCTTTTCTCTTTATCTAAAACCTGTTTTGTCTGCATACCCTGAGACAGTACACGCTCTCTTTCCTCTCCACACTGTGGAAATCTGTGTACTAACCTTCCCCTTTCCTGCTGCTATCTCTAACACTGATAGAGCCAGGAGAAGGGAATCTGACAGCTGTGTAACATTTCCTTAGATCACTCACTTCAGTAAAAAGACTTACAGACACTCTGCAGCAGCAACATGGTAGAAATGTTGAAATGAAGGTACATATAGCCTTTAATGTGTTTGGTGGCCTTAATTAGTCCCTATAGCTGACCTTTAATATGTGATTTGCAGGAAACTCCGGGTGATGCATTTGCACCTTTGACCCCAGAATCACTTGGCGATCACGATGACAGCGATGACATGTCAGACTTCATAGTACAGGATGAAGAGGAAAGTAATGGTGCAGAAAATCCGACCTCAAGCTATAAGGAACTGTTCAGGAAACATCACATTTCTCTGAGTAAGCGCCACTGTGTTATAGCACTGAAGGATACAGCATCTTGGTGCACTATGTGTGGTTACACAAGGTACATTTTAATCAATAGATCTTGGAATAGTAATAAGTTCCACAATTGGATGTGTAAAAAAGAAAAAAAAACAGTTCCTGTGCTGAGATAATCTTATAAATGTGTCTTACTTGCTGTGTCCAACCACGTAGAGCTGCTCCAGTTCATGGCCGGCACATAGCACATCTCTTGGCCAGGGCAGGAAACATAAGTGAGTATACAGACAGGACAGCAGGTTCTTGCAGCTGCTGCTTTCTGAGGTGACATATTTTCCTGCCTGTTTTATCACAGGAGCGAGTGTGTTTCCATCCCTCTAATTTCATTGTAAATCATGATGCATTTTATTAAAATACACGTCTGTGTTTTCCTATCCAGCTGCCGACCACGACTTGTCCTTCCATCTTCAGAAAGTGATTAAGGCGTTCCTAATTAACATCACCGATGAGAATTTTTTGGCAACACTGTACAGTAAGTAGAGGAAAGGCTAAAGGGGTATTTTCATCCCAAGAGGTGATGGCGTTTTGCTAGGTTTTGTCATCTTTGCCTCTGGGACCCCAACCAATCCTGAGAATGAGGCTAATGCAGTTCTGGGGTTACACTGCGTCCACTAATTCCTGCTTTTTTTTGTTTGTTTGTTTTTTACAGTTTATATTGTTTTTTTAATTCTGTAGAGGGTGAAAGAAAAAAGAGATACGCCAAAGATATGCTGAAATCGCTGAATCATTTGGACGAACGTATCATAACACCACGTCTAGAGAAACTCACCGCAAGCTGTCGATGGTCTAAGAGATATAAGGTAGTCCACAAAGGAGAACGTTACGTAGTCATCACTTTATACATAGAATCTGTAATGGCAAGTTATCAGAAAATTACCTATTTTTGCCTTACATGTATTCTTAACAGTCTTTAAAAAAAATAGTAATCTTGTTATTTTCGTCATTTTCACATTGACCACTGGGCTTTTTTTTTACACTGCTACTTCCTTTTTTTTTTTTTTTTTTTTTTTCACGAACGGTTTTCAGCAGGCTCATTATCATCAGAGACAGGTCACAATGACCGATAACTCTATACACTTCTGATACACATTATCCACCAATCACAAATTTCGATGTGACAGCTGACCCCTTCACAGTGTCCTTTGCGCACCCTCAATAGAAGCTTGAATAGAAAAGATAGGGTCCGAATCTGCTCATTTATTCTAGTATAGATTTGGATTTCCTGAAACAGAAAGTTAGAATATATAAAAAAAAAAATACAGTCACCGGTGTGAGAATTGCAAAATCGTTAATAAATACTGTGATATGAAAAAAATCAACATTGCCCACATTTAAAAAAATTTGATTTAATCAATCAATAGGTCATTATCTGATGATAGTTTCCCTTTAAGCAATTTTCCAGGATTAGGACGCCCTCATAGAGATCTTTGAAAAGAAAGGAACATGATGTGAGTGCTTTATGACAGATGCAAAGAATTGGCATTAATGGTAGTGACTTAAAAAAGTATTCAGACCCGTGAACTTTCACACTTTTTTTTTTTTTTACAAACTTTATTGGCAGATTTATATTTTTAAAATATTTAGAAAACCTTTTATCATTTGCCCTACGCTTGAGAAATACTTTGTGTTGGTATATCACATAAAATACAATTACGTTTGTGCTATCACTGAGGTTATTATTGGTCGTCTGAGGAAGGTTCTGCCGCGCTGAATGCACTTGGGCAAATCATCAAGATGCGCTGCTGGCAGCTCCTTTGTAATCACTGACCAATGATATCCCAGATGTGCTCAATGGGAGACCAGTCCAGACGCAGTGCCAGTCAGGCTGCTCACAGACAGTCGGCTCCCTCGTGCAGGTTCATGGCATTGCCCACGTGGTCTCCAGACCTATATCTGGCTATCTTTTGCTTGTCCAAGACAAAAGCAGGACTCATTGCTGAAGATGGTAGATTTTCATTCCAGCTTCCTCTGCACCATGATAGCCTTTGAGACCGATAGTGAGGTTAGTGGACACCAGTACCTGGACGTCTGTCTCGTAGCCAAATGTTCTGATGGTACTGACATCTTAATCTTGGTACGTAACGTCTAATTTCACCGTCAGTACAGAATGGATCACTAGGCGCCATTCTTCCAATCCGACAAGTACACACCATTGGAGATCAGCATGATTTTTAGTTTTTACAAAATGAAAAGTTAGGGGTTTTTTTTTAGCTAAAGTACAAAGAAAGAAAAAAGCCAGCTCACCGATATGTGCAAGGAGCACGGAACTTCGTCCTGACTCGACGTAGTGCAGATCCAAGTAAAAGAGAAAAATGTTCCAGCTTCTTGATAAAATGTAAAACTTGAATCCATCATATAAAATAGTAGAAGACACACTCCTGGGACAATGCCATGTCACAAGTGAAGAAAGCTTTCTTCACTTGTGACATGGCATTGTCCCAGGAGTGTGTCTTCTACTATTTTATATGATGGATTAAAGTTTTACATTTTATCAAGAAGCTGGAACATTTTTCTCTTTTACTTTTTTTTTAGCTCCATCTCCTCTTTTGTCATTGGTGGAGCTGGCAGTGTTGGCGGGAGAGTAGAGCTGCTGATTGGCCGGAGCAGCTCTATCCTGAGCGGGATCGGAGTACGGAGAGCGGCAGGAGACGTTCTGGAGAAAAGTAGAAGGAGCTGAGCGGTGCGGGTCTGCGCTGTAATTAGCGGCACTCTAACTACCTCCATTAACAACCAGAGCACAGCTCAGAGGACAGTTTCAGTATAGTGATAGCAATAATAATAATAATAATAATAATAATCTTTATATAGCGCCAACATATTCCGCAGCGCTTTACAGTTTAACAGTTTCAAACACAACAGACATAAGTAACAACGTTAACAATACAATAATTAAAGCAAAATAAGCCGACCCTGCTCGTGAGAGCTTACAATCTACAATGAGGTGGGGAGATACAAAGTACAGGTGTGTATTTACAATGATGTATTTACAATCATGGTCCAGCCATCTTCAGGGGGTGGGGGATAGATGGAGATAGTGAATGGGCTACACACACAAACATAAAATGACTTTGATTAGTGAACGTGATAGGCCGCTCTGAACAAATGTGTTTTGAGCGAGCGCCTAAAACTATGCAAATTATGGATGGTCCTAATATCTTGGGGTAGAGCATTCCAGAAGATTGGAGCAGCACGGGAGAAGTCTTGGAGTCAGGAGTGGGAGGTAGCAATAAATAGGTTGTTGTGTCTCCTCACAATCTTTTCTGCACTCGTCCTCCTCCTCTATTCCTCAATGCTCTGTGTCATCAGAAGCTCCTGTTTTCCTGTATGTCAAAGGGGTATTCCCATCTCCAAGATCCTACCCCAATATGTAGTAGGTGTAATAATAATATCAGCAAATCCCTCCAATTAGAAATGTCTGACAAGGAGTAGCGTTCCACGCGGCTGCTAGCAGAGATCTCCCAATATTGAGGTAATATGCATCTTACTGATTTGTTTAGCGCTGTTAGGTTGTAGGCATCTGTTGCCGGTTATATTTGGCTCCATTGAAGGGTTACCTGTTAGATCATATGCAAGCTAGAGATCTGTGGGCATGTGTATACGTGAGCAGCAGGTGAATTTGGTATGTGCTGCACGGTAACTTAGCCCCGTCTATGTATAAAGGATCTGTGCTTTGTATCCCTCATAGATTTAGTGTCTTTTGCTATAATATTAGACTTATCTAGTAATCACCTATTGTTACTTATACACCGGAGCCGGTTATTGATCACAATTGCTGTACAGCAGACTAGCTCATTTCTTATATATAGAAGCACTATGGCTATGACATTAGGGTTACCAAATATTTATTTACTTACTTACAGCAGGTGACATGTTTGCATAACAAAAAAATCCAATTTTGGTCTTTGTATATAGACATTATTCTATTTAAAATCGGTTGTTCTAGTTACGGGTTATCTGTTTAGCAATATTTGTTCAATACGTCTACCTGTCAGCTATTCTGTTTAGGGTATGTTCACACGTTCAGGATTTCCATCCTTTTTTTTTCAGGACTGTTTTTTTAAAAAACTGCAGCTCTTGGCAGAAAACGCAGGTCCTTTTTTGTCCTTTTTTGATGCGTTTTTTGATGCGTTTTTTGATCCTTTTTTTTTTATGCAGTTTTCTAACCCTAACCCTACCCCTAACCCTAACCCTACCCCTACCCCTATTCTAACCTTAGTGAAAAAAAAAAAAAAAATTCTTAATTTTTTTATTGTCCCTACCAATGGGGGTGACAAAGTGGGGGGGGGGTGTCATTTACTATTTTTTTATTTTGATCACTGAGATAGGTTATATCTCAGTGATCAAAATGCACTTTGGAGCGAATCTGCCGGCCGGCAGATTCGGCGGGCGCACTGCGCATGCGCCCGCCATTTTGCAAGATGGCGGCGCCCAGGGAGAAGACGGCCGGACGGACACCGGGACGCCGGGTAAGTATAAGGGGGGGAGATTAGGGCACGGGGGGGGGCATCGGAGCACTGGGGGGGGGCATCGGAGCACGGGGGGGGGGGCATCGGAGCACGGGGGGCGGGATCGGAGCACGGGGGGGCAGCCACACTCCGCCCACGCACTTCCGCCCGCTCCCCCGCACTTCCTGCTGCAGCGGTTCTGCACATCAAATCGCAGTAAAACCCGCAGATATATTTTTGATCTGCGGGTTTTACTGCGGTTTTGACCTCACAATGGAGGTCTATGGGTGCAGAACCGCTGCGGTTCAGGAAAAAGAAGTGACATGCTCCTTCTTTTTTCCCGCAGCTATTCTGCGCGGCTTTTTAAACGAAATTCCGGATCATGTGCACAGCAGTGACTGTTTTCCATAGGGTTACATTGTTATGTACCCTGCATGGAAAACAGCTGCGGAACCGCAGCGGCAAAACCGCTGCGGTTCCGCAGTAAAAAACGCACTGTGTGAACATGGCCTTATTGTGGTTCAGAGGTATTGTTTTAATCATTTTTTTATGTGTAATATGTCTTTCAATAAAGTTGTAACTTTTTATATAAAATAAGTACAAGACACTTTTTTGACTCAGCATTCGGTTTAATTTACCGGCTTAGTTGGGTAGTATGTTGATACAGTGTCACTTTATGTAGTAATAATTCTGGAATTGTTCAACAAATCCCAGTGATTTTGAGATTGTTTTTTCGTGACCCATTATACTTTATGATAATGGAAAATTTAGGTCAATATGTTTTGTGTTTATTTATAACAAATATCAAAAATTTGACAAAAATGTAAAAAAAAAATAGCAGTTTTCAAACTTTGAATGATTATCCCTTTAATCCAGATAGTCACACCACAGAAAAACATTAATAAATAACATTTCCCTCATGTCTGCTTTACATCAGCACCATTTGTATTATGTACTTTTATTTTGTTAGCCTTTTTAGGAGGTTTAAAATTGTAGCAGCAATTTTTAATTTTTTTCAAGGAAATGTACAAAATTATTTTTTTAGGGACCTATCCAGGTTTGAAGTGACTTTGAGGGTCCTATATATTGGAAAACCCCCCAAAGTGACAACATTTTAAAATCCACACCCCCTGACATAATGAAAACTGCTGTCAGGTAGTTTATTAACCCTTCAGTTGATTTTCAGGAATTAATGTAAGGTGGCATAACAGAAACGGAAAAGTGTATTTTTACAAACTAAATGTCGCTAACTTTTGAACAGACTGCTACTTGGCTGTGAATTGCCATGGCAAACATCAGGACCACACAATCATGATCTCAGGGTCCGTTTATTTATTTATTTTTTTAAATCAGTGAGTACATTGTGAGACCCATCATACTGTATAGAGGACTATGGAGAGTCCATTATGCTATATGAAGGGCTATGGGGAGTGCATTTTATTATATAGAGGGCTATGGGGAGTGCATTTAATTATATAGAGGGCTGTGAGGAGTTTGCTTTTCAACCATGCTTCCACGGAATTAAAAAACGTAAATAAAACTCACGAAATAGGCCTGGACAGAATTGATGGTACCCCTGAAAATAATGCAGGAGGAAAATTGTTGACAAATCAAAGAGACAGACAATACAAATGGTAACAAAAGAGCTCAGAAAAACATCTAAATAGATTAAAGGTGTACTATAAGCGCAAGGAACTTCAGTGTCAGATTGCATCATCCGACGTTGTCTGAGCCAAAGTGGACTTCATTTGAGATGGCCAAGGAGGACACTATTGTAGAAAAAAAAAAAAAAAAAAAGCCAGACTGGAATGACAAGCCACAAAGCTTCTGGGAGAATGTCCTATGGACAGATGAGACATAAATGGAACTTTTTGGCAAGGCACATCAGCTCTATGTTCACAGATGGAAAAATGAAGCATATCAAGAAAAGAACACTGTTCCTACCGTGAAACATGGAGGAGGCTCTGTTATGTTATGGGGCTGCTTTGCTGCATTTGGCACAGGGTGTCTAGAATCTGCAGGGTACAATGAAATCTCAAGACTGTTATGAACTGGTGATTCAGAAACAATGGACCTGGTGGTTAAGAGCACACAAAGTGACCTGATAGTTACTAATAACATAGGACGAGCTCTGAGACGTGGGAACTCTGCTGACCGCAATCCCTAATCCTATCACACCACACTAGAGGTAGCCGTGGAGCGCTCCTGACCAGACCTAGGCGCCTCGGGCACAGCCTGAGAAACTAGCTAGCCCTGAAGATAGAAAAATAAGCCTACCTTGTCTCAGAGAAATTCCCCAAAGGAAAAGGCAGCCCCCCACATATAATGACTGTGAGTAAAGATGAAACTACAAACACAGAGATGAAATAGGTTTTAGCAAAGTGAGGCCCGACTTACTGAATAGACCGAGGATAGTAAAGATAGCTTTGCGGTCAGCACAAAAACCTACAAACAACCACGCAGAGGGGGCAAAAAGACCCTCCGTACCGACTAACGGCACGGAGGTGCTCCCTCTGCGTCCCAGAGCTTCCAGCAAGCAAGAAAAACCAATATAGCAAGCTGGACAGAAAAAATAGCAAACAAAAGTAACACAAGCAGAACTTAGCTTATGCAGGGCAGACAGGCCACAAGACGATCCAGGAGAGAGCAAGACCAATACTGGAACATTGACTGGAGGCCTGGAACAAAGAACTAGGTGGAGTTAAATAGAGCAGCACCTAACGACTTAACCTCGTCACCTGAGGAAGGGAACTCAGAAGCCGCAGCCCCACTCACATCCACCAGAGGAAGCTCATAGACAGAACCAGCCGAAGTACCACTCATGACCACAGGTGGGAGCTTGACCACAGAATTCACAACACAAGACTATCAAGAGAAATGAGATGCCCAGTGTCAGAAAGTTTGGTCTCAGTCGCAGGTCATTGGTCTTGCAACAGGATAATGCCCAGAACACACAGCTAAAAACATACAAGAATGGCTAAGAGGAAAACAAAGGACTATTCTGAAGTGGCCTTCTATGAGCCCTGACCTAAATCCTATTGAGCATCTTTGGAAAGAGCTGAAACATGCCGTCTGGAAAAGGCAACCTTCAAACACGAGACAACTGGAGCAGTTTGCTCTTGAGGAGTGGCCAAAATACCTGTAGAGAGGTGCAGAAGTCTCATTGACAGTTACAGGAATCATTTGATTGCAGTGATTGCCTCAAAACGTTGTGCAACAAAATATTAAGTTAAGGGTACCATAATTTCTGTTCAGGCGTATTTCATGAGTTTAATTTCTTTTTAACTCTGGAAGAATGGTTGAAAAGCAATGTCTGACTTTCAATTGTTCTTTTTCATAGATTTTGAATTTATTATTACTTTTGGCAGATTTAAGTTATTTCTGTGACCATTGTGGGTTTTTCTGTCATTAAACGAGGGGTACCAACAATTTTGACCACGTGTGTATGTAGGAATATGGGGTGCTTTATAGTATATGGAGGGCTATGGGGTGCACTATACTTTATGGAGGACTATAGGAAGTGTATTGTACTATATGGAGGACTATTGGATGCATTATACTATATGGAGGACTATTGGATGCATTATACTATATGGAGGACTATGGGGTGCATTATACTATATGGAGGGCTATGTGGGGTCCACAATAATAATAATAATTTTATTTATATAGCGCCAACATATTCCGTAGCACTTTACATTTTAGAGGGGTCTTGTACAGACAATAGACATTACAGCATAACAATAAACCCATAGATCAACAGATACGAAGAGGAATGAGGGCCATGCTCACAAGCTTACAATCTATGAGGAAATAGTGGAGGCATGAAAGGTGGATGATCACATTTGCTTTCGTTGTTAGAACCAGCCATATTGTAGGAAATCGAGTGTTCAAGTAATGCTGCATGAACCGGTTATCAGCCAGAATACGTAACAGTACAGATACAGAGGGCTATTAAATGCATAAAGCGTATGAGAACATGATACGAGGAACCTGGTTATGGTAAAAATTTTGAATGGGCAACACAGGGATAGTTAGATTAACCCCTTTCTGCCATTAGACGTACTATTCCGTCCATGTGGGGTGGGCCCTACTTCCCAAGGACGGAATAGTACGTCATAGGCGATCGGCCGCGCTCACGGGGGGAGCGCGGCCGATCGCGGCCGGGTGTCAGCTGCTTATCGCAGCTGACATCAGGCACTATGTGCCAGGAGCGGTCACGGACCGCCCCCGGCACATTAACCCTCGGCACACCGCGATCAAACATGATCGCGATGTGCCGGTGGTGCAGGGAAGCATCGCGCAGGGAGGGGGCTCCCTGCGGGCTTCCCTGAGACACTTGGTAATGCTGCAGCACTCTGAGACAGATCGGCGATCTGTCAGAGTGCTGTGCAAACTGACAGATCACCGATCTGTATTGTCCCCCCCTGGGGCAAAGTAAAAAAGTTAAAAATTTTTTTTTACAAGTGTGTAAAAAAAAAAAATTAAAAAAAAAAAATCCTAAATAATGAAAAAAAAATATATATATTATTCCCATAAATACATTTCTTTATCTAAATAAAAAAAAACAAACAATAAAAGTACACATATTTAGTATCGCCGCGTCCGTAACGACCCGACCTATAAAACTGTCCCACTAGTTAACCCCTTCAGTAAACACCGTAAGAAAAAAAAAAAAACGAGACAAAAAACAACGCTTTATTATCATACCGCCAAACAAAAAGTGGAATAACACGCGATCAAAAAGACAGATATAAATAACCATTGTACCGCTGAAAGCGTCATCTTGTCCCGCAAAAAACGAGCCACCATACAGCAACATCAGCAAAAAAATAAAAAAGTTATAGTCCTCAGAATAAAGCGGTGCAAAAATAATTATTTTTTCTATAAAATAGTTTTTATCGTATAAAAGCGCCAAAACATAAAAAAAAATGATATAAATGAGGTGTCGCTGTAATCGTACTGACCCGCAGAATAAAACTGCTTTAATCAATTTTACCAAACGCGGAACGGTATAAACGCCTCCCCCAAAAGAAATTCATGAATAGCTGGTTTTTGGTAATTCTGCCTCACAAAAATCGGAATAAAAAGCGATCAAAAAATGTCATGTGCCCGAAAATGTTACCAATAAAAACGTCAACTCGTCCCGCAAAAAACAAGACCTCACATGACTCTGTGGACTCAAATATGGAAAAATTATAGCTCTCAAAATGTGGTAACGCAAAAAATATTTTTTGCAATAAAAAGCGTCTTTCAGTGTGTGACGGCTGCCAATCATAAAAATCCGCTAAAAAACCCGCTATAAAAGTAAATCAAACCCCCCTTCATCACCCCCTTAGTTAGGGAAAAATAAAAAATTTAAAAAAATGTATTTATTTCCATTTTCCCATTAGGGTTAGGGCTAGGGTTAGGGCTAGGGTTAGGGCTAGGGCTAGAGTTATGGTTAGGGCTAGGGTTAGGGCTAGGGTTAGGGTTAAGGCTACAGTTAGGGTTAAGGCTACAGTTAGGGTTGGGGCTAAAGTTAGGGTTAGGGTTTGGATTACATTTGCGGTTGGGAATAGGGTTGGGATTAGGGTTAGGGGTGTGTCAGGGTTAGAGGTGTGGTTAGGGTTACCGTTGGAATTAGGGTTAGGGATGTGTTTAGATTAGGGTTTCAGTTATAATTGGGGGGTTTCCACTGTTTAGACACATCAGGGGCTCTCCAAACGCGACATGGCGTCCGATCTCAATTCCAGCCAATTCTGCGTTGAAAAAGTAAAACAGTGCTCCTTCCCTTCCGAGCTCTCCCGTGTGTCCAAACAGAAGTTTACCCCAACATATGGGGTATCGGCGTACTCAGGACAAATTGGACAACAACTTTTGGGGTCCAATTTCTCCTGTTACCCTTGGGAAAATACAAAACTGGGGGCTAAAAAATAATTTTTGTGGGAAAAAAAAAGATTTTTTATTTTCACGGCTCTGCGTTATAAACTGTAGTGAAACACTTGGGGGCTCAAAGTTCTCACAACACATCTAGATAAGTTCGTGGGGGGGTCTAGTTTCCAATATGGGGTCACTTGTGGGGGGTTTCTACTGTTTAGGTATATTAGGGGCTCTGCAAACGCAATGTGACGCCTGCAGACCATTCCATCTAAGTCTGCATTCCAAATGGTGCTCCTTCCCTTCCGAGCCCTCCCATGCGCCCAAACGGTGGTTCCCCCCACATATGGGGCATCAGCGCACTCAGGACAAATTGGACAACAACTTTTGGGGTCCAATTTCTCCTGTTACCCTCGAGAAAATACAAAACTGGGGGCTAAAAAATAATTTTTGTGGGAAAAAATTTTTGTTTCATTTTTACGGCTCTGCATTATAAACTTCTGTGAAGCTCTTGGTGGGTCAAAGTGCTCACCACACATCTAGATAAGTTCCATAGGGGGTCTACTTTCCAAAATGGTGTCACTTGTGGGGGGTTTCAATGTTTAGGCACATCAGTGGCTCTCCAAACGCAACATGGCGTCTCATCTCAATTCCTCTGAATTTAGCATTGAAAAGTCAAACGGCGCTACTTCCCTTCCGAGCTCTCCCATGCGCCCAAACAGTGGTTTACCCCCACATATGGGGTATCAGCGTACTCAGGACAAATTGTACAACAACATTTTGGTTCCAATTTCTTCTCTTACCATTGGGAAAATAAAAAATTGGGGGCGAAAAGATAATTTTTGTGAAAAAAAAATTATTTTTTATTTTTACGGTTCTGCATTATAAACTTCTGTGAAGCACTTGGTGGGTCAAAGTGCTCACCACTCCTCTAGATAAGTTCCTTAGGGGGTCTACTTTCCAAAATGGTGTCACTTGTGGGGGGTTTCAATGTTTAGGCACATCAGTGGCTCTCCAAACGCAACATGGCGTCCCATCTCAATTCCAGTCAGTTTTGCATTAAAAAGTCATATGGCGCTCCTTCCCTTCCGAGCTCTGCCATGCGCCCAAACAGTGGTTTACCTCCACTTATGGGGTATCGGCGTACTCAGAACAAATTGTACAACAAGGTTTGGGGTCCATTTTCTCCTGTAACCCTTGGTAAAATAAAACAAATTGGAGCTGAAGTAAATTTTTTGTGAAAAAAAGTTAAATGTTAATTTTTATTTAAACATTCCAAAAATTCCTGTGAATCTCCGTAAGGGTTAATAAACTTCTTGAATGTGGTTTTGAGCACCTTGAGGGGTGCAGTTTTTAGAATGGTGTCACACTTGGGTATTTTCTATCATATAGACCCCTCAAAATGACTTCAAATGAGATGTGGTCCCTAAAATAAAATGGTGTTGTAAAAATGAGAAATTGCTGGTCAACTTTTAACCCTTATAACTCCCTAACAAAAACAAATTTTGGTTCCAAAATTGTGCTGATGTAAAGTAGACATGTGGGAAATGTTACTTATTAAGTATTTTGTGTGACATATCTCTGTGATTTAATTGCATAAAAATTCAAAGTTGGAAAATTGTGAAATTTTCAAAATTTTCGCCATATTTCCGTTTTTTTCACAAATAAACGCAGGTAATATCAAAGAAATTTTACCACTATCATGAAGTACAATATGTCACGAGAAAACAATGTCAGAATCACCGGGATCCGTTGAAGCGTTCCAGAGTTATAACCTCATAAAGGGACAGTGGTCAGAATTGTAAAAATTGGCCCGGTCCATAACGTGCAAACCACCCTTGGGGGTAAAGGGGTTAATGTGTGAAGGCGGTAGGCCAGTCTAAAGAAATGCATTTTTAGTGCACGCTTAAAACTGTGGGTTAATCGAATTAACCTGGGTAGTGCATTCCAAAAAATTGGCGCAGCACGTAAAAAGTCTTGGAGACAGGAGTGAGAGGTTCTGATTATTGAGAATGTTAACTTCAGGTCATTAGCAGAACAGAGGGCATGGGTAGGGTGGTAGATTGAAGCGAGGGAGGAGATGTAGGGTGGTGCTGAGCCATGGAGTGCTTTGTGGTGAGGGTAATAAGTTTATACTGAATTCTGTAGTGGATGGGTAGCCAGTGTAGTGACTGGCACAAGGTAGAGGCATCGGTGTAACGATTGGTGAGGAATATGATCCTGGCTGCAGCATTCAGGACACATTGGAGCGGGGAGAGTTTGGTAAGAGGGAGGCCGATTAGTAGAGAGTTACAATAGTCCAGACGAAAAATGAATAAGTGAAACAGTAAGAGTTTTTTGGATGTAAGAAAGGTTCGAATTCTAGAAATGTTTTTGAGGCACAGATGACAAGAGCGAGCAAGTGATTGGATGCTGGAGTGATGAAAGCTCTGAATCAAATATGACCCCAAGGCAGCAGGCATGTTGCTTTCGAGTAATGGTGGAACCGCACGCGGAGATGGCAGCGTCAGGCAAAGGTAGTTTAGTAGAGGGAGGAAACACGAGGAGTTCAGTTTTTGACAGGTTCAGTTTCAGATAAAGGGAGGACATGATGTTAGAGACAGCGGTAAGACAATCACTGGTGTTTTCTAAAAAGGCAGGCGTGAGATAAGGAGAAGAAGTGTATAATTGGGTGTCGTCAGCATAGAGATGGTACTGGAAACCAAATCTACTGATTGTTTGTCCAATAGGGGCGGTATACAAAGAGAAGAGGAGGGGGCCTAGGACTGATCCTTGAGGAACCCCAACAGTAAGGGGAAGGTGAGAGGAGGAGGAACCAGCAAAAGAAAAGTTTCCTGTTGGATATGATCAATTTTTTTCTTTGAAGTAATTGGCCAGATCGTCAGAGCAGAGATCCGTGCTTGGGGCTTGCACTCTTGGATTCAGTAGGGAATGAAAATTGTCAAAGAGACATTTAGGGTAATTGGATAGTGATGTGATAAGGGTGTTGAAATAGGTTTGTTTGGAGAGGTGAAGGGCAGTGTTTTATGTTTTAAGCATAAACTTATAATGGATGAAATCTTTGGGTAGATTAGATTTTCTCCACAGACATTCGGCGCACCTGGAGCAACACTGTAGGAAACGTGTTTGCAGCGTGTGCCACGGTTGTCGCCGTCTGTGCCGAGTTGTCCTATGTATAGGAGGTGCAGCTTCATCCAGGGCACTTTGCAGGGTTTCATTATAATGTTTCAGTGCAGAATCCGGACATCAGAGGGAGGAGATAGGGGCCAATGAGGACTGCAAGTCCTTCATAAGTTTCTGGGTGTTAATGGGGGTGACCTGAGCGGGATGGCAGTTCTTGATAGAGAATGAAAGATGGTTGTGGTCAGAGAGCGGGAGAGGGGAGTTTGTAAAATCATCCACTGAGCAAAGCCGGGAGAAGACCAAGTTGAGAGAGTTTCTGTCTTCATGCGTTGGAGAGTTAGTATGCTGCGAAAGGCCGAAGGAGGAAGTTAGAGATAAAAGGTTAGTAGAAGATGGGGAGAGGGGAAAAGAAATGGGGATGTTTAAGTCTCCCAGGATGAGGGTGGGGATGTCACAGGAGAGATAATGTGGGAGCCAGGTGGCAAAGTGATCCAGGAACTGATGGGAGGGGCCGGGAGAACGATACACCACCGCCACTCGCATGGAGAAGGGGATGTAGAGTCTGAGAGCATGGACCTCAAAAGAAGGGAAGACAAGTAAGGGTACTTGAGGTACGTTTGGTTGATAGAAGCAGACCAACGCCTCCACCTGCTCTGTTGTCCGATCTTGGGGTATGAGAGAAGTGTAGTCCACCATATGAATGAGCAGCAGCAGCGGTGGTGTCTGACTGCTGGATCCAGGTTTCAGTAAGCAGTAAGAGCCAGAGGGTTAAGAAACTCAGAAAGGAAGAAGTCATGGATGAAGGAGAGTTTATTAAAGACTATATATGGAGGGCTATGTGGTGGCCATTATACTTTAGGGAGGGCTATGTGGGGGCCGTTTTACTGTATTCAAGCAATTATATAGTTTGTATGATGTCCAATAATACTTTGTGGGGACTATTACTCTTGTGTGGAGAAGTGTGGGTCCATTTTACTATATAGAGACACTAAAGAACATACGGAGTCTAAGTCCCATTAATCCAAAATATAAGTACAAATCTTTATTAGTAAAACCGTAAATTACATAACAAAATACATGAAGACATAAATAAATTGTAAATTGTAACAGACATAATATTCGAACAAGGAACCAAAAAGTAGCACTGAAAAGAGTCCCTGCTAGGCGGCAACCCCTATAAATCCCTGTCAATTGTAAATTCATAAAGTGCCAGTAGTGCATCAAGTCAGGGTGAAAGACACCACATGAACCCATAAGACTATTACTCCATCCGTTAGCCTCCCCTCATGGGAACCTACGTGCCAGGTGCGGCAATTGTCATCTTGAGTCAGGCTCAGTGTCTCTTACCCATGGGACAGGAGTATACGGGTCACCGCCGCGGCCCCAACCTAGGGGTTGCCGCCTAGCAGGGACTCTTTTCAGTGCTACTTTTTGGTTCCTTGTTCGAATATTATATGTCTGTTACAATTTACAATTTATTTATGTCTTCATGTATTTTGTTATGTAATTTACGGTTTTACTAATAAAGATTTGTACTTATATTTTGGATTAATGGGACTTAGACTCCATATGTTCTTTAGTGTCTCTATGTAGTTTTGGAGTGTCCTATATTATATGCTTATCTTGGTCTTGTTGCTTTAACACAGTACTAATAGGATGTGTATAAGACCAAGTACTCTGCTGGCCATTGTGGGATGGTTTTATTACCATTTTACTATATGTAGGTCCATTATACTGCATGGAGGGCTGTGTGGGGGTCACATTTGGGAATCATTCTGTGTTGGGGTCACCATACTTTGCCGGAGGAGTTGAAGTGGGGGGAGGGTACAGCAGGGCTGTCATACTGTGCATGTGGAGGGTATTGTGGAGGAATTCACTGAGAGGGTATCATACAGTGTTTGCGGGGGCACTTTGGTTTGCATCATACTTTATGGGTGCAATGAAATGGGAATCTAGGGGTCTTCTGTGACTCCGCCAACTTTTTTCTTTTGGTGGGGATGGGGGGGGCGCAATTAGAACTTTTGCTATTGGGCTCCATGATTTCTATGTACACCCCTGGTGTGAGTTCATCAGCTCCAGTGTCGCCCGATCTGCCCAAATATTCAATCTCCTGCCTTAAATCATTCTGTACCTCAGATAGGGCGGCCGCAGACTGTACAGAATCCTGTACTGGACTGTAGAACCCTGATCCCAATTACTGGACAAATCACACTGTAGAAATAGATTATATGTCATGTCCTGGAGGTTCAGGTTCCTGATCACTCCAGTGTGTGCGTGTATATATGTGTATATGTGTATATATATATATATATATATATATATATATATATATATATATATATATATATATATATATTATGCCTGTGCACATACTACCCCATATCCAGTATACAGGATAACATATGATTGGATGATATATTGTGATACAGACATCAGATGTTATAGATTATCATTGACACAGAACAGTGCCGTAATAAGACAAGTGACGTGAAGCAGAACTATCAATGTGGGAAGGGGAGAACCAGGACCTTTGACACATTCAGAGCAGGAATGAATATGTCGCATAGATTTATGTGTTTTTACATCAGATAAGGAGCGTGCTCCTCAGACCATTTAGAGGCCATCACAGCCTTGGACCAGACCAGGATTAGAGGACAATAAAACTTTCACAGTCCTTATCTCTTAACTTATCCAATATTTACTGCCACAACAGATTTCTTCCTGTCCTATTGATGAAGAGACTGGAGGAGTCAGGAAAGCTGCTATTTGTTACTATCTCTTCAGTTAGCTATTCACCACTGAGGACTCTCAAATTGTAATATTTTATTATTATTATCATTTATTTATAAAGCAGCATTAATTTCATGGTGCTGTACATGAGAAGGGGTTACATACAGAGTTATATATTTTACTAGTTTTCGGTCCAAAGATATATCACTGGAGAAGGACATCATGGTCGGAAGAATAGAAGAAACAAGGCGAAGAGGAAGATGAGCAACCCGATGGCTTGATACAATCAAGATAACGGCGGAGATGACCACAATATTGATCTTCCCACAGATCGTTCATCCATCATCTTTCCATGGCTCAAGATCGAGCTGCAAGCCAATAACAATAATTCTATGTATACAGACATCAGAGATACTATGTGACTGATGATTGTAGTCATGGTGTAATGTATACCATCACATAGTATCCTGAATATACCCTCCGATCTCAATAGTCAGTATATCACCTACCGGTCATGTATTCTCCTCCACGTGCCACAGGCCTCCCCTTAGCTTGGTTGACAATGCTCTACAATTCTGCACGTCCGCACTGACACTGCAGGGATCCAGCAAGAGCGTACACACAATGTCAGTAAAGACGCGCTCTCAACCATATTTACCGTCTGGCCCGCAACTGTGCCATCCTGTATGCACCAAAGGGGCACATAAGGATATGCCAATACTCACGGGCCCTGACGTGTGTTTGCCCTCCCGATGCTAAGATTTGCCAGCCAGCCCCCCCCCCCCCCCCCCCGTGAATCAATTTTTGTGATTTTCATAACTCTGTGGCTTTTCTTCATGACTGTGTATGTAACATTAAAAAAAATACGTAAAAATGTGTTTAATAAATACAAAATTCCATCCTACGTCCTTGTGAATAAATAAAACTCTGTGAATTGCTGCAGGAGAGGATAAACAGCTATCCCAAACTTCATGTGAGGAAGATAACGGCGGAGGAGATGAGCTGTGAAGCCTGTGACTTGCACCGATATTGCGGTCACCTGGTGACCTTATCAGGACAAGCCTACGACAACCAGACGCTAGAATCTGACGACTTCCTGCAGAACGACTGGCAGGTAAAAGTACAATGCAAAATATTCTAGATCCCATGGAAGCGACAGACAGCGTGGGCGTCCGGGAACATTATCCAGTTACGGCCATTTTTGCAGTTTTAGTTTTTCCTCCGCTTCTTCCAGGAGGCATGACATTTTTATTTTTGCGTCTACACTGCCTTTTTTTTTATATGCAGGATAAGTTGCAGTTTTAAATTCCACAAATCACTTTACCATATAATATACTTAAAAATGCGGGGTGAATTGATGAAGAAAAAATGTTTTCTTCAGTAGTGTGCACCTTTTTAGTGACTTTAGTATTTGCATCTTATTCTCTATATGTTTTGCTGCACTTTTTAAGTTGTCGTTCTTTTTAAGTTTATTTTTTTCCTTATTTTTTCTCCATGTTTTAGACAGATTCATGAATTGAAAATTTTCCAAATATCGAATTTTTATTTTTTGGGCAAATTTTGCTTCAGTGTTTCCCCGGAGTATGATTTGTGGAGGAGTATTCATTTTAAGTTTGCTGCTTTTTTAATGGATTTGTGACTTCTCGGTCTGTAAAGTAGCAAAAATTGGTCAAAGAAAACTAAAAGCAATTTTGATTTTGCGTCAAATTCATGAACCCATGTACACAGTTTTTCCAAATATTGCAAAAAAAAAAATCAGCAAATGCCAAGAGACACAGAAAAATAAACGTGACTTCAGTAAATTGCAAATGATGCATCTTGCTGCGCCTTCTTCAAAAGTGTCAAGAGGCAGCGCCGTATCTATCCAACTGTTGCGCCACCCTGATGGTTTTGGTGTATCTGCTGACCACCTCGTCTACGTTTTTGCTGTAGATGGCTTTCGTAAAACTTTGTACACCGAAAAATAAATATTCTCTTCTCCTTTTAGAAACTGGTGATTGGTAAAGTCTGTGCCAATCGTACTGAAGCTTATCACCAGCTCCGACATTACAAATATTTCCTGTACCGGCGCTGTATTCCCTTTATTGAAGAAACTAAGGAAGAGTCCGCAAATGAAATTGTAGAGTTGGCTTTATCAAAGATGGAAGCCAAGAACTTTCTGGGAACCGTAAGTGACTAAAAACCCATCCTGATATTTTGGAACAGACCAACACAGGTGCATGGCTCATTGTTATGTCTCACCTGACGAGGTGGATCCTCAAAGCATTTGGTCCAGAAGAACCGTTTCTGAGCAGCACATAGAGATGGGGCTGGTGGAGCAGAATGGAGGAGTTGGGCTGTAGATATGATGCCAAGCTGATGTAGCAAAGCTGGACCAGTGTTGACTGATATGAACCTTTTATTCAGTGTTAATTTTGATGGTCTTTAAAAAGGGGTGTAGCTAAAGGGATCCTCTGGGGCGTGTCTTTAGGTTGCTCTCTATTATTACTCTATGATCAGCACCCCCTTAGTAAAGACCATAAAAATTAGTTGCAAATGAAAGAGCTTATATCTCTGGAACCATATGATGGATTTCAGAAAAAAATAAAGCTACGAGAATAAAATAAGAGCAAAATATGCCATTTTTGACTGGGTGATTAGTTCTCTTGTGAAGTATGACAGTTATTTATTAAGCTCCTCATGGCAGCTATCACTTCTAACGGTCATCAGCACCCTAGGCAACATTTGCTTATATGAAATCTGTCTGCCATAAAAAATGTCTAAAAAAATATATATATATATATCTATAATATAATGCTGGGAGCGTCACTCTGTCCGAAGCCTTTATAGACTGCGCAGGCACAAGCGCCGGCGCAGTCTGGGCCTCACAGAGTGAGGCTCCCGGGAGATCGCGGTGTGCGTTCACACTGAACGCACACCGCGATCTCCAACAGAGAAGCAGGGACCGCCAGGAGGGTGAGTATCGGCCATATTCACCTGTCCTGCGTTCCACCGCTGAGCGCCGCCATCTTCCCGGTCTTCGGCCTGTGACCTTCAGTTCAGAGGGCGCGATGACGCGCTTCATGCGCGCAGGCACCGCCCTCTGACTGAACAGTCACAGCCAGGAGACCGGGAAGATGGCGGCGCTCAGCGGTGGAACGGGACAGACAGGTGAGTATAGTAAGTGCTGGGAGGCCTGAGCTGGCGGCGATACCGGCACCTGACCCCCACAGCGCGCCGGTGTCCCCGCCTGCTCAGGCCCCCCAGCACTCGGCACCGAGCGGGTCAGAGGCAGTATGGGGACGCAGGATGGAGCAGCACATAAGGATGGGGACGCAGGATGGAGCAGCACATAAGGATGGGGACGCAGGATGGAGCAGCACATAAGGATGGGGACGCAGGATGGAGCAGCACATAAGGATGGGGACGCAGGATGGAGCAGCACATAACAGGATGGGGACGCAGGATGGAGCAGCACATAAGGATGGGGACGCAGGATGGAGCAGCACATAAGGATGGGGACGCAGGATGGAGCAGCACATAAGGATGGGGACGCAGGATGGGAGCAGCGCATGACAGGATGGGGACACAGGAGGGGAGCAGCGCATGACAGGATGGGGACGCAGGATGGCAGCAGCACATGACAGGATGGGGACGCAGGATGGAGCAGCACATGACAGGATGGGGACGCAGGATGGAGCAGCACATAAGGATGGGGACGCAGGATGGAGCAGCACATAAGGATGGGGACGCAGGATGGGAGCAGCGCATGACAGGATGGGGACACAGGAGGGGAGCAGCGCATGACAGGATGGGGACGCAGGATGGCAGCAGCACATGACAGGATGGGGACGCAGGATGGAGCAGCACATGACAGGATGGGGACGCAGGATGGAGCAGCACATGACAGGATGGGGACGCAGGATGGAGCAGCACATGACAGGATGGGGACGCAGGATGGAGCAGCACATGACAGGATGGGGACGCAGGATGGAGCAGCACATGACAGGATGGGGACGCAGGATGGAGCAGCACATGACAGGATGGGGACGCAGGATGGAGCAGCACATGACAGGATGGGGACGCAGGATGGGAGCAGCGCATGACAGGATGGGAGCAGCGCATCACAGGATGGGGACGCAGGATGGGAGCAGCGCATCACAGGATGGGAGCAGCGCATCACAGGATGGGGACGCAGGATGGAGCAGCACATGACAGGATGGGGACGCAGGATGGAGCAGCACATGACAGGATGGGGACGCAGGATGGGAGCAGCGCATCACAGGATGGGAGCAGCGCATGACAGGATGGGGACGCAGGATGGGAGCAGCGCATGACAGGATGGGGACGCAGGATGGGAGCAGCGCATGACAGGATGGGGACGCAGGATGGGAGCAGTGCATGACAGGATGGGGACGCAGGATGGAGCAGCACATGACAGGATGGGGACGCAGGATGGAGCAGCGCATGACAGGATGGGGACGCAGGATGGGAGCAGCACATACCAGGATGGAGACCATATACCAATATAAATGCTCGCCACCCGGGCGTAGAACGGGTTCAATAGCTAGTATATATATATATATATATATTTATATATATATATATATATATATATATATATACATACAGTTGAAACCAGAATTTTCCATACACTGTATAAAAAGACACATCTGCATGTTTTTCTCAATATCTGACATGAAATCAGAATAAACCTGTCTCATTTTATGTCAATTAGGATTACCATAATTATTAATATTTGCCAAATGCCAGAATAATGAGAGAGAGAGAGAATGATTTAAGGCATTTTTATTACTTACTGCAAAGTCAAAACTTTCCATACATTTCATTAGTATTTGGTACCATTGCCCTTGGGTCAAACGTTTGGGATCTCCTTCCACATGCTTCTCACACTAGTTGGTTGGAATTTGGGCCCATTCCTCCTGACAAACCTGGTGCAACTGATCCATGTTTGTAGGTCGATTTGCTCACATCGGCCTTTTCAGCTTTGCCCATAAATTTTCAATAAGATTGAGATCAGGGCTTTGTGTTGGCCGCTCCAAAATATTGACTTTGTTATCCTTAACCCAACTCCTTTACCATTTTGGCAGTGTGCTTCAGGTCATTTTCCATGTGGAAGACCCATTTCCGGCCAAGCTTTAACTTCCTGGCTGATGTCTTGAGATGTTGCTTCAGTATTGCCACATAATCTTCTTTTCTCATGATGCCATCTATTTTGTGAGTACACCAATCACTTTTGCATCAAAACAGCCTGACAACATGATGCTGCCACCCCCATGTTTCACAGTTGGGATGGTGTTCTTAAGCTTCCAAGCTTCTCCCTTTTTCCTATAAACGTAACGATGGACATTATGCCCAAAAAGTTCAATTTTACTTTCATCAGACCACAGGACATGTCTCCAAAAATTAAGGTCTTTGTTCCTGTGTGCATTTGCAGACATTAAGCTGGCTTTTTTGTGTTTCTTTTGGAGTAATAGGAAAAGATATCGCGCTCTTAAGAAGCGCAGAGGCAAAATGGGAAAAGGCAATTAAAAATTAAAAAGCACAGACCTTTATTAAAACACTCCACAACACGTTTCAATAGCGGCACGCTATCTTCATCAGGTGGTATCTGTCATGTCGGACGCTGTTCACACTAGGGCGTCCGACAGACAGCGGTAATTCCACATTTGTCCACTATACGCTCAGTGGCGCCGGCTAGATTTTATCCAGGTTTTCCAGGGTTAATCTGGCTGGTAATCTGGTTGGAGGCTGGGTCACGCCCGTGGCCTTTAAATAGTCATTCTGGACTTTGGGCGTCGCCGATTATAGCTTGTGTCTTGTGCCTGGTGATCTCGGTCTGGAGTGGTGGTCTAGGAGTTGAAGTATCGTATCTGGTGGTGTATTATCCTTTGTCATATTTCTCCTTCCTATATTTGTGTTTACTTTTGCCCTGTGCACATTATAGTGTTTTCCTGTGTGTCTGCGGCGTGGTGCGTTTTTAGTTTCCCCTGTCTGTACTTTCTGTGTAGGTTGGTGTGTGGTCTTATCACTGGGTGGCAGGTGGAGGTTTCAGCATAGGGCTGAAACAGGAGTCAGGGTCAGGCCTGGCGGCCCAGACAAGCACACCATCAGTGTAAATTCTGGGAGAGGGACAGACAGGGTTTTCCCTAGTCTGAGGGATATCGCAGGGGCCCGGGTAATCAGCTTTAGTCTACCCAATACCCCCGTGACAGTATCACGTCTGTCAGTGGTCACGTGGTGTACCTCTGGGACTGCAACAGGAACAGCCGCTACACACGGGGAATCATTTCCGTCACGTCTCTCTCTTCACCAGGCTTATGCAGGGGTGCATAACCCCAGGAGGTTAGTGGCCCCTTGGCTGTCCTTTGTTTGCCTAATTCCTATTCATAACAGGTCCTTCTCATGTGCGCTCCTTGTTTCTCTTTTTTTTTTTTTTTTGCATCTTTTGTAGTAATAGCTTCTTCTTGGCAGAGTGGCTTTTCAGCCCATGTTGATTCAGTACTAGTTTCACTGTGGATATTGACACAATATTACCAGCTTCCGCCATCATCTTCACAATGTCTTTTGCTTTTGTCCTTGGGTTGATATGCACGTCGGACTAAAGCATGTTCATCACTGGGACACAGAACCCTTCTACTTCCTGAGCGGTATGATAGCTGGACATTCCAATCTTTTTTGTACTTGAGTATAATTGTTTGTACAGATGAAAAAGGCACCTTCAGGTATCTTGAAATTGTACCCAAAGATGAGCCAGATTTGCGCAAGTCCACAATTCTCTTCCTGATATCTTGGCTGATTTCTTGAGACTTTCCCATGATTCTACACAAAGAAGCAATGTGTTTCAGGTGTGCATTAAAATACATCCACAGGTGTGTGTCTAATTAACTCAGTTGTTGCCAAAAAAAACTAGAAGCTTCCAAACACATGACCTCATCAAATGGGAAGTCCAGAATTGTTTAAAGGCATAGTAATCTTAGTGCATGTAAACGTTTGACTTTGCAGTAAGTAATTAAAATGCCTTAAAACATTCTTTCTCTCTCATTATTCTGTCATTTGGCAAATATTAATAATTATGGTAATCCTAACTGACCAAAAACGGGAAAGGTTTAGTCTGATTTCATGTCGGATATTTAGAAAAACATGCAGATGTGTCTGTCTATATACTGTATGTAAACTTCTGGTTTCAACTGTATATATGTGTGTGTGTATTTTTAAATAAATATATAGAGATAAAATAATGAAATGTTAAAATACATTTAAAAAAATAAAATACCGTATATACTCGTGTATAAGCTGAGTTTTTCAGCACATTTGTTTGTGCTGAAAACGCCCCCCTCGGCTTATGCACGAGTCAATTGTCCTAGAAAGACGACGGGGGTGCGGCAGAGCAGTGGGTCACAGAGACAGGAGCCGGCGGCTGTGGCTAAAGCCTGTGCCGCTGCTAAAGAGAAATTGATATTCATTACTCTTACAGCGTGCACAGTTGCAGCCACCGGCTTTCCAGCAGCTGTTAAAAAAAAACAAACAAAAAAAAACTTACCTTTGTGCGCAACCTCACAGCATCTTGTTCATTCCGGCGCCAGCAGCACTTCCTGCAGAGCGATCACATGGCCCCGCTCATTAACGTAATGAATATTCACGCCTCTCCACTCCCATAGGCGTGGAATGAATATTCATTACCTTAATGAGCGGGGCCATGTGATCGCTCGGCTAGAAGAGCTGCTGGCGCCAGAACGAGAAGCAGCGAGGGCACGCAGGAAAGGTAAGTAGGATTTTTGTTTTTTTTTAATGGGAACCATGCATACAAGGATAGGGGATAAGCAGCCATACATACAAGGACAGAAAGGGGGGACCCATGCATACAAGGACAGGGGATAAGCAGCCATACATACAACGACAGTAAGGGGGGAGCCATGCATACAAGGACAGGGGATAAGCCGCCATACATACAAGGATAGGAAGGGGGGAGCCATGCATACAAGGACAGAAAGGGGAGCCATGCATACAAGGACAGGAAGGGGGGAGCCATGCATACAAAGACAGTAAGGGGGGAGCCAGGCATACAAGGATAGGGGATAAGCAGCCATACATACAAGGACAGGAAGGGGGGAGCCATGCATACAAGGATAGGGGATAAGCAGCCATACATACAAGGACAGGAAGGGGGGAGCCATGCATACAAGGATAGGGTATAAGGAGCCATATATACAAGGATAGGGAGGGGGGAGCCATGCAGACAAGGATAGGGGATAAGCAGCCATACATACAAGGACAGGGAGGGGGGAGCCATGCAGACAAGGATAGGGGATAAGCAGCCATACATACAAGGACAGGAAGGGGGAGCCATGCAGACAAGGATAGGGGATAAGCAGCCATGCATACAAGGACAGGGAGGGGGAGCCATGCAGACAAGGATAGGGGATAAGCAGCCATACATACAAGGACAGGAAGGGGGAGCCATGCATACAAGGATAGGGGATAAGCAGCCATGCATACAAGGATAGGGAGGGGGGAGCCATACATACAAGGATAGGGGATAAGCAGCCATACATACAAGGACAGGGAGGGGGGAGCCATGCAGACAAGGATAGGGGATAAGCAGCCATGCATACAAGGATAGGGAGGGAGGAGCCATGCATTCAAGGATAGGGAAGGGGGAGCCATACATACAAGGATAGGGAGGGGGGAGCCATGCATACAAGGATAGGGAAGGGGGAGCCATACATACAAGGATAAGGAGGGGGGAGCCATGCATACAAGGATAGGGAGGGGGGAGCCATACATACAAGGATAAGGAGGGGGGAGCCATGCAGACAAGGATAGGGGATAAGCAGCCATGCATACAAGGACAGGGAGGGGGAGCCATGCAGACAAGGATAGGGGATAAGCAGCCATACATACAAGGACAGGAAGGGGGAGCCATGCATACAAGGATAGGGGATAAGCAGCCATGCATACAAGGATAGGGAGGGGGGAGCCATACATACAAGGATAGGGGATAAGCAGCCATACATACAAGGACAGGGAGGGGGGAGCCATGCAGACAAGGATAGGGGATAAGCAGCCATGCATACAAGGATAGGGAGGGAGGAGCCATGCATTCAAGGATAGGGAGGGGGGAGCCATGCATTCAAGGACAGGGAGGGGGGAGCCATGCATACAAGGATAGGGAAGGGGGAGCCATACATACAAGGATAAGGAGGGGGGAGCCATGCATACAAGGATAGGGAGGGGGGAGCCATACATACAAGGATAGGGGATAAGCAGCCATACATACAAGGACAGGGAGGGGGGAGCCATGCAGACAAGGATAGGGGATAAGCAGCCATACATACAAGGACAGGAAGGGGGGAGCCATGCAGACAAGGATAGGGGATAAGCAGCCATGCATACAAGGTCAGGGAGGGGGAGCCATGCAGACAAGGATAGGGGATAAGCAGCCATACATACAAGGACAGGAAGGGGGAGCCATGCATACAAGGATAGGGGATAAGCAGCCATGCATACAAGGATAGGGAGGGGGGAGCCATACATACAAGGATAGGGGATAAGCAGCCATACATACAAGGACAGGGAGGGGGGAGCCATGCAGACAAGGATAGGGGATAAGCAGCCATGCATACAAGGATAGGGAGGGAGGAGCCATGCATTCAAGGATAGGGAAGGGGGAGCCATACATACAAGGATAGGGAGGGGGGAGCCATGCATACAAGGATAAGGAGGGGGGAGCCATGCAGACAAGGATAGGGGATAAGCAGCCATGCATACAAGGACAGGGAGGGGGGAGCCATGCAGACAAGCACAGGGAGGGGGGAGCCATGCATTCAAGGATAGGGAGGGGGGAGCCATGCATTCAAGGACAGGGATGAGGTCACAATGTATACCCGGCTTATACTCGAGTCAATAAGTTTTCCCAGTTTTTCGTGGCAAAATTAGGTGCCTCGGCTTATACTCGGGTCAGCTTATACTCGAGTATATACGGTACTTGGTTTTGCCAAAATTGTCAAAGGTAATAAAATATTTATTCCATACAATGATAAAAGTGGAAAAAAAATCCAAACGATAGATTGACTTTTTTTTTGTGGCAGAAATTTCTACAAGAGTGGTATCAATAAAAATGTCAGGAGGGAAAAAAGAAAATTGGCCACGACAGGAGGGGGTTAAATTATGAAATCTCTTTAAATGTGTATTTTTTAGATCAATATAGTTTTACTTTACTGAAAATCAAGCTTTTTATTTTTTTTTTGCTGTGATCTTTCTAATTTCTGCTCATCACATTTCTTTATATTTTCTTCCAGGAAGTTTCATATCTTGAAAGTTACTTGAATGAAGCAGATTATTTCCAGGAGGAAAATAAGGACTGGCTATTAAGTTAAATTAGATGTCTGAAAATCAGTAAAGATGTAATCCGTGCCTGCTCCAGCTGTTCTGGATATAGACGGTGAACACTTGTGTATTTTGCATCGGCGGCTGGGTGTTTTAATCCGTCACTGATTTTTACTTCATAGGATTAATTGTTTTAATGAAGAAACGTTTCCTTCCTGACGAGCAGTTACTTTCCTGCGCAGAAATATTTTACGCTTCAAATGCATATTTTTAAAGGGATCATGAGTCTTCTTTCTCTCCCAGAAACAATGCCACTCCTAACCTTCGGCATGTATGGTGATCCAGCGTATCCTCACTCAAGTAAATCAGTTGTAATATCCAACCAGTGGAATAGTGGCGCTGTTTCTAGGATAAAAAAAATAAATACACTTAATTTTTATTTTTTTAACTTAAACTTGTAGCTTAAAGTATTATACATTATAATGTATAATATTACTGATCTTAAAAGGAAGCTATTATCAAAAAGTGATATTTTTTGTGTTACATGCATTTTTAATTAGGGAAGGAGATCTTGTGAGGATCGGAGATTGCGTGTAGGTAAATACCGGGAGACGAGGTCACAGATGTATGGAGGAGACAGGTTGTGGATGGCTTTGTATGCCATGGTTAGGCTTTTGTACTGGAGTCTCTGGGTAATGGGGAGCCAGTGAAGGGATTGACAGAGGGGAGAGGCCGGGGAATAGCGGGGGGACAGGTGGATTAGTTGGGCAGCAGAGTTTAGAATAGATTGGAGGGGTGCGAGAGTGTTCGAGGGGAGGCCACAGAGCAGGAGGTTGCAGTAGTTGAGGTGGGAGATGATGAGGGCATGGACTAGAGTTTTTGCAGATTCTTGGTTTAGGAATGTACGGATCCGTGAAATATTTTTGAGTTGAAGGCGGCAGGAAGTGGAAAGGGCTTGGATATGTGGTTTGAAGGAGAGATCAGTGTCAAGGATTACCCCGAGACAGCGAGCTTGTGGGACTGGGGAGAGTGGGCAGCCATTTACTGTAATGGATAGGTCGTTTGGGGGGGGGGGTCGCGTGAGATGGGGGAAAAACAATGAATTCTGTTTTGTCCAAGTAAAGTTTCAGAAACCTAGCGGAGAAGAAGGATGAAATAACAGACAGACATTGAGGGATTCTGGTTTAGTAGGGAGGTGATATCTGGTCCAGAGATGTAGATCTGTGTGTCATCAGCATAGAGATGATACTGAAAACCAATGAGATTCTATGAGCTGTCCCAGGCCAAAAGTGTAAATGGAGAAGAGCAGGGGCCCTAGAACTGAACCTTGCGGGACTCCGACAGATAGGGGGCGAGGTGAGGAGGTGGTGTGTGAATGGGAGACGCTGAATGTTCGGTCAGTTAGGTATGATGAGATCCAGGATAGGGCCAAGTCTGTGATGCCAAGGGATGAGAGGGTCTGTAGTAATAGGGAATGGTCCACTGTGTCAAAAGCAGTCGACAGGTCGAGGAGGAGGAGGACAGAGTAGTGTTGCTTGCTCTTGGCGGTTAAGAGGTCATTGGTGACCTTAGTTAGGGCAGTTTCAGTGGAGTGGTGTGACCGGAAGCCTGATTGTAAGCGGTCGAAGAGGGAGCAGGAAGATAGATGGGAGGACAGTTCAAGATGGACGTGTTGTTCCAGTAGTTTTGAGGCATAGGGGAGAAGTGATATAAGGCGATAGCTAGATACAGAGGATGGGTCAAGAGAGGGCTTTTTGAGGATAGGTGTGATGGAGGCATGTTTAAAGCTTGAGGGGAAAACACCAGTTGTTAGTGATAAGTTGAAGAGATGGGTTAGGGTTGGGATGAAGACTGTGGCGAGGTTTGGGATGAAGTGGGAAGGGATCAGGTCAAGAGCACAGGTGGTGAGATGCGATCTTGAGAGTAGAGTGGAGAGTCGATCTTCTGTAATAGTGAAGTTGATTTTGGAGGGCTGGGTAGTTGGGAGGAAGGGCTCTGCAGGTTGTCGACTAAAACTGTCTCTGATGTTCTCAATCTTCTGCTTGAAAAATGAGGCAAAGTCTTCAGCGGAGATGAGTGGGGAGGGAGGAGGGGCTGGGGGACGGAGGAGAGAGTTGAAGGTGTTGAAAAACTGTTTAGGTTTGTGAGACAGGGAGGATATGAGAGATGAGAAATAGGTTTGTTTAGCTGTGGCGAGTGTGGTCTTGAAAGTAGTGAGGGACTGTTTGAATGCGATAAAGTGCTCTTTGGAGTGGGATCTTTTCCATCACCGCTCTGCAGCCCTGGAAGCTCACCTCAGTTCTTTGGTCAGGCTGGTGTGCCAGCGCTGTCTGTTGATTTTGCGAGCTTTGGTATGCGTGAGAGGGGCAAGAGATTCCAAAGCTGCAGCTATTGTGGTGTTATATAGAGCAGCAGCGTCATCCGCATTGTGTAGGGAACTTATGTCTGTGACAGGGAGGAGGGATTCAGAAAGTGAATGTAGATCAAGGTGTTTAAGATTTCTGCGAGGGTGTGCAAGTTTGTGGGGTGGGGATTGTAGACAAGGAGTGGAGAGGGAAGAGAATGTGAGTAGATTGTGGTCAGAAAGAAGAAGAGGTGAGTTAGAGAGGTTAGATAGGGAGCAGAGGCGGGTGAAGATGAGGTCCAATGTGTGACCATCTTTGTGAGTGGCTGCAGAAGACCATGAGTGAGGCCGAATGAGGAAGTGAGAGATAGAAGTTTAGTGGCAGCTGAGAGGGAAGTGTCAATGGGGATGTTGAAGTCGCCCATGATGATAGTAGGGATGTCCGCGGAAAGGAAATGAAGTAGCCAGGTGGTGAAGTGGTCAAAGAAGGTGGTGGCTGGCCCTGGGGGGTGGTAAATGACAGCCAGATGGAGGTTGGTGGGGGCATAGATGCGCACAGAGTGCACCTCAAAGGAAGGGAGGGTAACAGAGGGTGGCAGTGGGATTGGGGTGAAGGAGCAGTTATCTGACAGGAGAAAACCAACTCTTCCACCATGCTTGCTGCTGGGGCGGGGTGTATGAGAAAGGTGGAAGCCACCATAGAAAAGTGCAGCAGGAGAGGCTGTGTCAGAAGGGGTGAGCCAGGTTTCGGTGATGGCGAGGAAGGAAAGTTTGGTAGTAACAAAAAGATCGTGGATGTAGGAAAGCTTGCTGCAGACAGAGCGAGCGTTCCACAGAGCTCCTGCTAGTGGGTCTGGGGAAGTGGGGGCTGGGCGAATGGGTATAAGGTTAGAGAGGTTATGGAAATTTGTGATAGAGCGTGGATGGGAGGTAGAACTGACTGTGGGGATGTGGTGAGGAGGACCAGGATTTGGAGAGATATCACCAGCAGTGAGAAGGAGCAGAGAAAGTGTTAGCAGGTAGGAGCAGGAGAGGGCATGAGGGAGCTGTCTGTGCTTGGAGACAGAGGATTGTATGTTAAGGAACAGTTCTGAGGAGGAGGTGAGCTGGATGGGGAGGATTGAAGAGATGAACAGTTCTTTACTAGGAGTAGGGGAGTTTGCAGAAAGTGAAGAATTATAGGTCTGAAAGTGAAAACTAACAGAAACATTGTTTACAGTGACTGTGTCCAGTTACCTTCAGTTCCCTTCTGGTTAAATTCTGGTTTTAATTCTAAATTAATCGTCACACTTCTAGGACACACTTATAGGAATCACACAGCAGACTAAAGTCATTGCAGACTTGCACTATGCAATATATGTACAACTACCGTAAGTGCATTCAGGTGTGAAGCAGAGAGGAGTGATCTCTGCTCATCTTGGTCAGAGAATTAAGGGTGGACCAGATGCATACAATCAAGCCTGAGTAAACAACGTCACAAATAACACGGGTGGGGTAAAGCTGGGGTTAGCTGAAAGGCATACCATGTGAATGCTAGGAGCAGAGGAAAGTCTGTGTGGAAAGTTGGGTGATGTGCTATATGCACTTCATAGACAGACAAGGCTGGAGAGCTGTGTGCCTGAACATACCATTTTTTTTTCTGTGCTATGTTGTGCATAAATATGTGATTCTTCAGAATTTATTTTAGTTTTTGCCTGATGAAGAGACCTGTGTAGTCTCGAAAGCTTGCAATTTGTTACTATCTTTTCAGTTAGCCATTAAAAGGTATCAACCACTGAGGACTCTCAATTCTAAATATTTTTCTGAACATACCATGAGAATGCTAGGAGCAGAGGAAAGTCGGTGTGGAAACTTGGGTGATGTGCTATATGCACTTCATAGACAGACAAGGCAGGAGAGCAGGGTGCATGAACATACCTGTAGGAAGAATAGACATGCTGGTTAGAGTGCGATGGTGGCAGATAGCAGGGCACAGTCTGTATACATCCTTCTCTCCTAAATTCTCTCCTCTCCAATCCATCCTCAGCCAAGATTATATTTCTGTCCAATCACTACACCGATGCCTCCACTCTGTGCCAGTTATTGCACTGGTTACCCATCCACTACAGCATATAATATAAACTTATTACTCTCACACAGAAAGCTTTTCACTGCCCTACATCTCATCCCTGTCTACCAACACTACCTGTGCTCTCCTTTCTGCTAATAATCTGACATCCTCCATAATCCGAGCCTCACGCATGTGTTTCCAGGACTTCTCTTGTGCTGGACCAATTCTCTGGAATTTACTACCCCAGACAATCTGGTTAAATCCCAGCATCCACAGTTTCAACTGTGCCACAAAAACACATCTCTTAAGAGAAGCCTATCACATCACCTCTAAAATCTAATTTATATCTGTTCTCCCTTCCTAAATCTTACTAAAGGTACCATCACACTCAGCGACGCTGCAGTGATATAGACAACGAGCCGACCTAAACTAGATCGCTGCAGCGTCGCTGTTTAGGTCGCTGTAGAGACGTCAAACACAGCAACTCCAGAACGATGCAGGAGCGATCCAGTGACGTAACGGTGACTCACTTCTCGATCTCGCTGGTTGTTAGCTCCATGTAAAACGTTGCTGGCGTCGTTGCTTTTGATGTCAAACATGACGATACACGCCGACCTGACGACGAAATAAAGTTCTGGACTTCTAGCTCCGACCAGCGATGGTACAGCGGGATCCAGATCGCTGCTGCGTGTCAAACACAACGAGATCCCTATCCAGGACGCTGCAACGTCACGGATCGTTGTCGTTCTCTTTGCAAAGTTGCTGAGTGTGACGCTACCTTTAGAATCTGAACATGTATATCATTTGTTCCCCTCGCCCTCCATTCACTCAGTAGCACTTTGTATCTGGACACATACAGATACCGGATGGTGACCGGTTCATGTAGCTTATGTAAATCCCCCTATTTATTATAATCATGGCGGGACCGTACACAACAGGCACTTTATACTTTTCATGTCCCCCTTATAGATTGTAAACTTGCGAGCAGGGCTCTCACTCCTCTTGTTAACTGTTGAATTATGTATTACTTTGTAATGTCTGATATTGGTTGTACTTGTACCCTCTGAATTTTAAAGTGTTGCTGGATATGTTGAGGCTATTGGAATAAAATTATCTTTATTATCCTTCCTGTTCTTTCAAGGAGAGTTTTCAACAGTCTCATTATCGGCAGAGGCAGGATGAGAATGGCAGGTAACACCTCTATAGACAGCTTGTAACACAGGATCCACATTTCACAGCTCACCTCCTCCCCCTCCTATCACAATGAGCTTTGCACACGCTCATTAGTTGTTTAAAAATAAACGATAGAGCCAGAGTATGTTTATTGCTCCTAATGTACATGTGTTTTTTTTTCCTGGGACAGGAAGTTAGCTTCTAAAAAACCCCAGTGGCCATAGTGAAATGGAAGTTTGTTTTTTTTTAATACAGATTGTGATATGAATAATAAAAAAATTGCCAATAAAAAGTAGTGTATTTTTCGGACCATAAGACTCACTTTTTTCCTCAAATTTTGGAGGCAAATGGGGGGAGCATCTTATACTCTGGATGGTACCTGTTGTGGCTTGGCGAGTTGGTGATCGGCAGCGGTGAATGAGTGGGTCACAGGAGTCAGGAGCCGGCGGCTGACACCTATGCCCGCTGTTAAGGCTACTTTCACACTAGCGTTTTTTTTAATACATCGCAATGCGTCGTTTAGGGGAAAAAACGCATCCTGCAAAGTTGTTTGCAGGATGCGTTTTTGCCCCATAGAGCAACATTACTGACGCATTGCGACGTATTGTCACACGTTGCAACCGCCGGGAGCAAAAAACGTTAAATGTAACGTTTTTTGCTGCCGACGGACCGCTTTTTCCGACCGCGCATGCGCGGCTGGAACTCCGCCCCGACCTCCCCACACCTCACAATGGGGCAGCGGATGCGCCGGAGAAATGCATCCGCTGCACCCGTTGTGCGGCGCATCAAACGCTAGCGTCGGAATCTCGGCCCGACGCACGGCGACGGGCCGAATCCGACGCTAGTGTGAAAGTAGCCTTAAAGAAAATTTATATTTACTGCTTCCAACTCTCATAGTCCCTCCAACCTGTATGCTCTGAAGCTGGTGCCGAGAGGTGGGCTCAACTATGGGCATGTGGAGCAGTGAATATTCATCTTCTTTAACCCCTTTCCGACATCGGGCGTACATTTACACCAATGTCGGACACCCTCCCTTTTTGATGTGAGGCCTGGCGGTGAGCCCACATCTTTCCCGACACATGTCAGCTCCTCCTCACTATGCTCCGCTCCATCGACCTCAAGGACACCATTCTCTCCTGGTTCTCCTCCCAATTCTTTGACAGCTCTTTCACTTTATCTTTTGCTGTTTCCTCCTCCTCTCACCTTCCCCTTACTGTTGGGGTTCCTCAAGGATCAGTCCTAGGCCCCCTCCTCTTCTCTTTGTATACTGCCCCTATTGGACAAACAATCAGTAGATTTGGTTTCCAGTACCATCTCTATGCTGATGACACCCAATTATACACTTCTTCTCCTGATATCACACCGACCTTTTTAGAAAACACCAGTGATTGTTTGTGATCTTACCGCTGTCTCTAACATCATGTCCTCCCTTTATCTGAAACTGAACCTGTCAAAAACTGAACTCCCTCTACTAACCTACCTTTGCCTGACATTGCAATCTCCGGGTGTGGTTCCACCATTACAGCCGTTGCCTTGGGGTCATACTTGATTTCAAGCTTTCACTCACTCCCCACATCCGATCACTGGCTCACTCTTCTTATCTGCACCTCAAAAACATTTCTAGAATTCGCCCTTTTCTTACTTTCGACTCTGCAAAAACTCTGTTTCACTCATTCATTCTCGTCTGGACTATTGTAACTCTCTACTAATCGGCCTCCCTCTTACCAAACTCTCCCCTCTCCAATCTGTCCTGAATGCTGCTGCCAGGATCATATTCCTCACCAATCGTTACACCGATGCCTCTACCCTGTGCCAGTCACTACACTGGTTACCCATCCACTCCAGAATCCAGTACAAAACTACTACCCTCATCCACAAAGCACCCCATGGCTCAGAACCACCCTACATCTCCTCCCTGGTCTCATTTTTTCTTAAAGTATTTTAAAAATAAAACCAAAACACTCATATGCGGGTAGTCTGCAGTGGTATAGTCTATTTAAATAAAATCTAGTAAGTACAATGTGTGGTTTTCTATGCTGTGTGTACAACTTGCCATTGTATAATCTTCCATTCGATTATTTTCTTATGATTTTTTTTCCTTCTTCATCAATGCACTCTTGTCTATTGTCTTTTAAAGGTGAGAAAGAACACTCATTCTCCTGTTGTAACAACTAACTTTGCATAAATCCATAGTGCAATTAATAAAAGAAACTTTATAATATATGTTATGAACGATATGTGTTTCTCCAATTATGAGCCTTTTCTTTCCCTCACTTAGGCTATGTGCACACGTTCAGGTTTTTTCGCGGTAAAAACGCTCTAAAAACTCATTAAAAACACATACATTATGCATTCTATCATTTAGAATGCATTCTGCATGTTATGTGCACATGGATGCGTTTTTTTCACGGAAAAAAACGCATCGCGGTTAAAAAATGAGCATGTTCATTATTTTTGCGGATTTTCTGCGTTTTTCCCGCAATTCTATGCATTTGGGAAAAAACACACCAAAAACGCGTCAAAATCGCGGTAAAATCGTGGTAAAAATGCATGCGGATTTCTGGCAGAAATGTCCGGTTTTTGTCAGGAAAATTTCTGCAAGAAATCCTGACGTGTGCACATACCCTTAACCTCCTGATCTTTTCATTTACTCTGAAAAATAGCTAGAAAATAGTTTTGGTCAAAGCGGGATGGACTTCCATATTACTGAGAGATCAGATTACAGCTGCCTATGGAATTCTAAGGCAGTGAGAAAGTTGGCAGAGCAGATTGAAAGAAACACAGACTACACAGAGAAACACAGGCTGAAACCACGAGAAAACAAGTGGAGAGAAGTGAGAAGCTTACCAGCTTGTGGATCTTACCTGGCAGTAAAATCCCGGCAGGAGGCACAACACGTGAGATGCAGGAAAAATCACAAACTCTTCCTCTAGCAGAATTAATAGATGACACGGAGACATCAGATATGTGGAGCATGGAATCGCCTAATGAATGAGAATTCACACACTTCTCTTACCCACGTCAAATTTGATCCAGAATTGATTATCAGTGAGTAGAGAATTATTGGATAGATGTAAAGAGGCAAAAATAGAGAAAATAGTGATTTCCGACCATGCACCGATATTGCTAAATTTATAGGAGCAATATCCAAAAGGAATAGATTATATATGGAGTTTCCGGGCCTTTCTTAGAGACCAACATTTTGAAGTGGTATTGTAGCAACGGTCGGAAGAATACTCGTTTCACAATTCTTTAGATAATTTAAAGACGCAAACATATTGGGAGGCAGGAAAGGAAGTTTTGACAATGAAATTAATAGCATATTTGCATACACTGCAGAAAAAAACGACCATCGAATATGAAGAGTTTAGCAATAAGCTAAGGGACAAATAAGTAGTCTTCCAACAACAAAAACCTGAAAAAAGCAAGAGAAAACTGGAAGGAGGTAAAACAAATTTTGACAAATAGGCAGAGATAAGAGAAATGTTTAGGAAGACACAGAAGGACATAGAGTTGAGGGGATAAAGCGGGAAGGCTACTAGCAAATATGGCAAGATGTACAAAGGGGAAAAAATATATTTAAGCTTAATAATAAAGAGGGTCAAGTAGTGGATAATCCAAAAGAAATCGGCTCAATCGTGAGGGATTTTTATACAAACTTATACTTAGAAGAGTCACAGGGGATGGACAGAGGCGGAGATTTCTTGAGTAAACTTACAATGCCTCAAGTCAATGTCTTTCCAGAATTCTTGTACTTTAGGGCAACTCCACAACCCATGTAGTAAGTCTGAATCTTTAAGTTTGTATTTTGGACAATGTGTCAGATGATTTCTCAACATTGGTATATTAAAGGCCAAGATTGCTCTATGCATGATCCTAAACTGTGTGTCCCTCCAAACCTCACTCAAAATGTTCTTCCGTACTACCTTCCACCCTACTAGGATTTTTTTTCCCCAATTTGCCTCTCCCTCTATTTTCCTATCCCATGACCTAAATACCTGTATGGTTTCCAATTTCCCCAGAATTTCTTTGAAACCTCTGTATAGCGTAAATACACTGTGTTTGACTGATCGGTCTAATAATAGAGTATCCACTGCATTTCTTTTCTTGCCTCACATTTAACAGATGCGCCATAATCATTCTGAATTTACTTAATTTAAATTTTGATACAATGTCTTCTCTCGTCAACCACCTACCTCTGCCTCGTGCAATAAATTAGCTATTTTGAGTACCCACTTCAGCCTCCAATCCTGGAATACTTTGCTCTGCTCTAATTGTCTTAACACTGGATTCCCCCACAATGGCAAATCCCTTGAAAATCTCCACGATAACTTTAGTCTTTTTCTCATTTCTTTTCATGTTGCTATCGAGTCCCAGAATGCTTTTGAGATTTTAATTGATAGGCATTAGATTTTGCTGTGACGCCCATCCCTCCCTGCATTTCCCCTGGCTCACTTTAAACATTTGATCCCATCACAGAAGAAGAAGTCTCCAGACTCATCTCTTCTTCTCATTCAACTACATGCACTACTGACCCCATTCCCTCTCATCTCCTCCAGTCTCTCTCTCCAGTAGTCACAACTCACCTAACTACAATCTTTCTCTCCCTCTCCTTGGGCATCTTCCCATCCTCCTTCAAACACTATCGTTACTCCATTACTAAAGAAACCCGCTCTCGATCCATCCTGCATAAATAACTACAGACCAGTCTACAATCTCCCCATCATCTCTACACTATTTTAGCACCTGGTCTACTCCCGCCTTACGAGTTACCTTTCCACTCCCTCCTAGACCCTTCACAGTCCGGCTTCCGCCCCCCACATTCGACAGAAACTGCACTCATCAAAGTTACCAATGACCTTCCGACAGCAAAATGTAACGGTGACCACTCTCTGCTCATTCTTCTCAACCTTTCTGCAACTTTTGACACTGTTGACCACCCTCTCCTGCTCTCTAGGCTCCAGTCACTAGGCATTAAGGACACTGCTCTCTCCTGGTTCTCTTCCTATCTCTTTGACTGCTCCTTCAGTGTTTTGTTCGCTGGCTCCACTTCATCTCTTCCTCTCTCTGTCGGGGTACCTCAGGGCTCGGTGCTTGGCCCCCTTCTCTTCTCCCTCTACACGGCCCCATTTGCACAGACCATCAGCAGATTTGGCTTTCAGTACCATCTTTATGCCGATGACACACATCATCCCCTGACCTTACCCCCGCTGTACTACAGAACGCCAGTGACTGTTTGTCTGCAGTCTCCAACATCATGTCCGCTCTCTATCTGAAACTCAACCTCTCAAAAACTGAACTTCTGCTCCCACTGTCTACTAACCTCCCTAAACCTGACATTTCCCTCTCCGTGGGTGGCACCATAATAACATCCCGACAGCAGGCGCCCTGTCTGGGTGTTATGTTTGACACCGATCTCTCCTTCACCTCCCACATACAATCTCTTGCCCCATCCTAAAGAACATCTCTAGAATTCGCCCTCTTCTCACTATGGAGACAACAAAACTCCTCACTGTCGCCTTGATCCACTCCCGCCTGGACTACTGCAATGCTCTATTAATTGGCCTCCCCCTTACTCGACTTTCCCCTGTCCAGTCCATCCTTAATAGTAGAACGTAAAATCACTGCACTCGTACGATGAAGAGATTCAATTCATGTGGATGCTTTTATTAAGTAAATGTTCAGGTGAGGCGATAAGTACAAAACGTTTCGGCCAGCCCGTGGCCTTGATCACTAAATCGCGTAAGGTAGTGGATTCTTCCCTTGTAAGCGCAGATGTTGCTGCTGGGGTGTTCAGCCAAGAGGAAAAAAAGGGGGTTAACAACCTTAGTATTAATAATGTTGTGGTTGCCGTGATGAAGGGCAGACTGGTAAATTTCAACGGCTCTGTGCTTTAAGGGACCAGCCTGAGTACAAGTAGGATACCTGTGCGCTATAGGAGACCAACCAGAGCAACGCTCGAATATCTTAGAGGAGTTCACCCAGTATTGTGGGAAGATTTGTGTAACTGCTGGGTTGTGGAGCCAGTCAAAGCCAGTGTATAATGTACTAAGCCACCGGAGTAGGGGACCCAATGTCAATCCGTCCTCGGGAGTCCGTGGAGACAGGTAGCCAGGACCAGCGTTGGTGGTCAAGTGAGAAGAGCAGACACTAACCGTGTCACTGCATGGGGTAGCGCTACCCCATGCAGTGACACGGTTAGTGTCTGCTCTTCTCACTTGACCACCAACGCTGGTCCTGGCTACCTGTCTCCACGGACTCCCGAGGACGGATTGACATTGGGTCCCCTACTCCGGTGGCTTAGTACATTATACACTGGCTTTGACTGGCTCCACAACCCAGCAGTTACACAAATCTTCCCACAATACTGGGTGAACTCCTCTAAGATATTCGAGCGTTGCTCTGGTTGGTCTCCTATAGCGCACAGGTATCCTACTTGTACTCAGGCTGGTCCCTCAAAGCACAGAGCCGTTGAAATTTACCAGTCTGCCCTTCATCACGGCAACCACAACATTATTAATACTAAGGTTGTTAACCCCCTTTTTTTCCTCTTGGCTGAACACCCCAGCAGCAACATCTGCGCTTACAAGGGAAGAATCCACTACCTTAGGCGATTTAGTGATCAAGGCCACGGGCTGGCCGAAACGTTTTGTACTTATCGCCTCACCTGAACATTTACTTAATAAAAGCATCCACATGAATTGAATCTCTTCATCGTACGAGTGCAGTGATTTTACGTTCTATGATTGAGAGGACCACGGGTTCCGTTCATTTGCACCGTCACCTTCAGAACTGTCGAGTGCTAGCCTTCTGTAATTCTCTTCTCCAGTCCATCCTTAATGCAGCAGCCAGGGTTGTCCATCTGGCTAATCGGTACTCGGACACGCCGCTCTTCGCCAGTCATTACACTGGCTGCCCATTCATTACAGGATACAATTCAAAGTACTTGTTCTCACCCACAAAGCTCTCCACAGTGCGGCACCCCCTTACATCTCCTCCCTCATTTCTGTCTATCGGCCTTACCGATCGCTGTGCTCTGCAAATGACTTTCGACCAACCTCTGCACTAATCCGTACCTTCCACTCCCGACTCCCAAGACTTCTCCCGTGCTGCGCCAATCCTCTGGAATGCTCTACCCCAAGATATTAGGACGATCCACAATTTGCATAGTTTTAGGTGCTACCTCAAAACGCATTTGTTCAGAGCGGCCTACCACGTTCACTAATCTGTCATTTTATGTGTAAGTGTGTGTGTGTAGCCCATTCACTATCTCCATCTATCCCCTACTCCCTGAAGATGTCTGGACCATCAGTGTAAATACATCATTGTAAATACACACCTGTGCTTTGTATCTCCCCCACCTCATTGTAGATTGTAAGCTCTCACGAGCAGGGGCGGCTTATTGTGCTTTAATTATTGTATTGTTAACATTGTTAATTATGACTTGTGTTTTGAAATTGTTAAACTGTAAAGCGCTGCGGAATATGTTGGCGCTATATAAATAAAGACTATTATTATTATTTTGTGGTTTGTGTAATACTGCAACTAGATTACATTGATCTGCAGAAGAATATTCCAGTGCCGTGTCAGAGAATTTATTAGTATCTTGCAACCAGACTATTATGTGCCGGGAGATACACGCCAGGTTGCATCTTATGTCTTTTGTTGCCATCAGCATTTTTTATTTTATACAGGGCCTCCGACCCTTCTGTATGAATTTCCCGATAGCTGAATTTATCCTTTCCACATCTACATGTTTTAGGAGAACCGATATTATCTGTAGTGGATACAGGAGTTTTGAAATACTCACCATTTGTAAAAAATGCATCCTTTCCAATAAGCTCAAAGGCAGATTTTGCCATCTTTCCAGTTCTTGTTGGATTTTAGATATAACGGCGGTTACATAATTATAGACTGATTCTGGTTTTCTACCTAACTTGCGTAATACCACATATTTAATTTTTCCTGTATCATTTCTGTCTTTGACAATTGTAGAATTTTGCATTTTTATTTAAGGTGAAGCCTAAAAATCTACCAAAAACGTCTAAGATATCTAATACTTCTGGCAAATCTCTCTCCACATCTGCCATGAAAGTATTATGTCATCCACAAAATATGAGGCTTTGATCCTCATGCCCCCTACTCTTCTCCCTTCAAAAGCCTCATGTTGTTCCAAGTAGCGTGCCAAGGGTTCAAGTGGTAAATCAAATTATAAGCGGTGACAAAGGACACTCCTGGCACGTGCATTTCCCAAGCCGGAAGGTTAATGAGAGATGTCCAGGAGTTTGAATTTTTGCAGTGGGATTTGTGTACAAGACTTTTACAAAGTTTCTGAAATGACCCATCATCCCTACTTTGCCTAGTACCTGTGTTAAGGTACCTTCACACATAACGATATTGTTAACGATATCGTTGCTTTTTGTGACGTAGCAACGATATCGTTAATGAAATCGTTATGTGTGACAGCGACCAACGATCAGGCCCCTGCTGGGAGATCGTTGGTCGCTGAAGAAAGTCCAGAACTTTATTTCGTCGCTGGATCTCCCGCTGACATCGCTGGATCGGCGTGTGTGACACCGATCCAGCGATGTCTTCACTGGTAACCAGGGTAAACATCGGGTAACTAAGCGCAGGGCCGCGCTTAGTAACCCGATGTTTACCCTGGTTACCATCCTAAAAGTAAAAAAAAACAAACACTACATACTTACCTACAGCTGTCTGTCCTCCAGCGCTGTGCTCTGCACTCCTCCTGCACTGGCTGTGAGCGCCGGTCAGCCGGAAAGCAGAGCGGTGACGTCACCGCTCTGCTTTCCGGCCGCTGTGCTCACACAGACAGTACAGGAGGAGTGCAGAGCACAGCGCTGGAGGACAGACGGCTGTAGGTAAGTATGTAGTGTTTATTTTTTTTTACTTTTAGGATGGTAACCAGGGTAAACATCGGGTTACTAAGCGCGGCCCTGCGCTTAGTTACCCGATGTTTACCCTGGTTACCGGCATCGTTGGTCGCTGGAGAGCGGTCTGTGTGACAGCTCTCCAGCGACCAAACAGCGACGCTGCAGCGATCCGGATCGTTGTCGGTATCGCTGCAGCGTCGCTTAATGTGAAGGGGCCTTTACCAGTTCCACTTTACCTTATCACACGCCTTTTCTAATGTAAATAATGCCGGTCTATGACTCCTATTCTCTCCACTTTTTATTGCATTCCCGGAAGAAGCGACTGCGAAACGTGCGTTGGGGTGAGGGGGAAGCGCCAGCCATCTCACCGAGTGTCCCTGCTTTAAAGGGACACTGTCACCTGAATTTGGAGGGAACAATCTTCAGCCATGGAGGCGGGGTTTGGGGTTTTTTGATTCACCCTTTCCTTACCCGCTGGCTGCAATATTGGATTGAAGTTCATTCTCTGTCCTCCATAGTACACACCTGCGCAAGGCGAGATTGCCTTGTGCAGGCATGTACTACGGAGGACAGAGAATGAACTTCAATCCAATATTGCAGCCAGCATGCAGCCAGCGGGTAAGGAAAGGGTTAATCAAAAACCCCAAAACCCCACCTCCATGGCTGAAGATTGTTCCCTCCAAATTCAGGTGACAGTGTCCCTTTAACTTTAGGTATTGTATTTGGCAACTTCATTTGCACTTGTATTTTTCACCTGATATAGGCGTACATACATTCTGGTCTTTATTTGCCTGGGATATTTTCTGCAATTTTTTTGCAGACTTACTGGTGGGCCATATGGCAAATTTACCATTACATATTGTTTATTACTTTGACTAGCCATATTGACCTCATGATATTTTTGCAATTTTGACATATCCCATATGCTGTGTTAGTTGATAACTTATATAATCTGTTATTGCTTGATTTATATTAATACAGATTTTATCACTTACCATATTTTGCAGAGTATAAGACGCATCGGATTATAAGACGCACCCCAAATTTTGAGGAGAAAAATAGGAAGAAATTTTTTTTTAATAAAATGGTGGTGCTTCTTATAATCTATGCGTCTTATTGCTTACCAGAGGTGGTGGCTGTGGTGAAACGGGGTCCCAGGGTCACCGCTGGAGGAGGCAAGAGTGGAGTGTTGCTGCAGGCTGGGATGAAGGGGTGTTTGCATGTGCGGTGCGGCGCGCCACTGCGGGTGTTCGGTGTTGCGAGTGTCCGGTGCTGCGGGGCTCTTCCGGGAAAATAGCTGCCGGCCGGGGGCAGCGCATGCGCAGATGGAGATCTCGGCACCAAGGTCTCGGTAGATGAGATCTCAGCGCTGAGATCTCATCTCCCGAGATCTCCATCTGCGCATACCGCCACCCCCGACAGGCAGCCAATTTCCTGGAGACCAATCCACTACATAGGAAACCATGTCACTGCGGGGGTTCTGGGCTTTCACAAGATGTCGGCAGAGCCCCCGCAGCATCGGACACCCGCAGCACCGGACACCCACAGCGGCGCGCCACACAGCACATCCAAACTCCCCCTCATCCCAGCCTGCAGCCAGTAAGGTATATCCGCATTACTGTATAAGACGCACCCCTATTTTCGCCCCAAATTTACAAACGGAGTGATCTATTTCAAGTGTTTATTTCTGTTAATGTTGATGATTATGGCTTACAGCCAATGAAAACCCAAAAGGCATTATCTCAGTAAATTAGAAAAATTAACAAAAAAGACTTCCTAAGCATTTAAAAAGGTCTCTTAGTCTGTTTCCATAGGCTCCACAATCATGGGGAAGACAGCTGACTAGACAGATGTCCAGAAGGCAGATATTGGCACACTCCACAAGGAAAGTAAATTTTGCATTTCATTTGGAAATCAAGTTCCAAGAGTCTGGAGGAAGAGTGGAGAGGCCACAATCCAAGCTGCTGGAGGTCTAGTGTGAAGTTTCCACAATCAGTGATGGCTTGGGGAGCCATGTCATCTGCTGGTGTAGGTCCACTGTGGTTTATCAAGACCAAAGTCAGAGCAGCTGTCTACCAGGAGATTTTAGAGCACTTCATGCTTCCCACTGCCGACAAACTTTTTGGCGATGGAAATGTCATTCTCCAGCAGGACTTGGCACCTGTCCACACTGCCAAAAGTACCAATACCTGGTTTACAAACAACAGTATCACTGTGCTTGATTGGCAGCAAACTCACCTGACCTTAACCCCATAGAGAATCTATCAGGTATTATCAAGAGGAAGATGAGAGACACCAGACCCAACAATGCAGACAAGCTGAAGGCTGCTATCAAAGCAACCTGGGCTTCCATAACCCCTCAGCAGTGCACAGGCTGATCGCCTCCATGCCACACCGCATTGATGCAGTAATTGATGCAAAGGAGCCTCGAATCAAGTATTGAGTGCATTTACTGAACATACATTTCAGGAGGCCAACATTTCGTATTTTAAAATAATTTTTCAAGCTGGTGTTATAAAGTATTCTAATTTACTGAGATAATGACTTTTGGGTTTTCATTGGCTGTAAGCCATAATCATCAACATTAACAGAAAAAAAACACTTTAAAATAGATCACTGTATTTGTAATGACTCTATATAATATATGAGTTTCACTTTTTGTATTGAAGAACTGAAATAAATTAACTTTTTGATGATATCCTAATTTTGTGAGAAGCACCTGTATGTTCGGAAGTCTGTCTTGTGGCTGTTCGACAGCCACAAAATATGCAGGGATTGGCTAACAAGCAGGCATTCTATGCATGTCTTGCAGCTGTTGAACAGCCACGAGACATGCTGCTGTGGGGACTCAAAATTATTTTTCGATCATGCCGAAGACATTCGGTTTGCACCCAAGCATGGCAGATAACACCTTATCCCAGCACATTCACTCAACACTAAAGACTAGGCAGGGCCAGCGTTAGGGGCAGGCAGACTAGGCAGCCCCCTCCATTAAACTGTATCGGCATCAAGTGACGCTTCATTCTCCCATCATCCTCTGATGCAGCCAGGTAATGTGCCGGGCTGGCTGCATTACATTCTATGGGCACTGCATTAGATTCTATGGGGGCTGGCTGCATTACATTCTATGGGGATCAATTACATTCTGTGGGGGCTGTTGCATTACATTCTATGGGGCTGGCTGCATTACATTCTATGGGGATGAATTCTAAGGGGGCTTACATTTTATCGAGACTAAGTACATTCTATGGGGGCTAGCTGCATTACTTTCTATGGGGGCTGCATTACATTCTATGGGTGCTGGCTGCGTTACATTTTATGACGGCTGGCTGCATTACTTTCTATGGGGGCCGCATTACATTCTGTGGGGGCTGGCTGCATTACATTCTATAGGGATGCATTACTTTCTATGGGGGCTGCATTACATTCTGCGAGGCTACATTGTACTATATGGAAGACTATGGGGTTTGTAATATACTGTATGTAGGACTATGGGTAGTGTATTATACTATGTGGAGCACTCTGGGATGTGTATTATACTGTATGGAGGACTATGGGTTGTGTATTATACTATGTGGTGGACTATGGGGTGTGTATTATACTGTATGGAGGACTATGGGTTGTGTATTATACGTATGGAGGACTATGGTGTCCTGATTCACGCCGGAGTTTTATTTTGTCTTTCCTGGTCTGGTCATGTCAGGGGTTAACTTTCACAGCCGTGTTCCCGTGTCCGGTCTGCTATATATCTGTGCTGCTACCTGTATTCCGTGCCAGTTATATTGCTTGTCTTCGGCATGCTAGCTGGCTCTGGTGAGTTCCTGATCTGTCCTGCTGCATTCAGTTAACCCGACCTGTGTTTGTTTATCTCCCACCTACCTGTCTCAGCCCCTTATTTCCCTGTTTGTTTGTTTTTTTTTTAAATTCGTTTATTGATTTCAGGAAAGATCATACACATTTTGCTCGTATTCATCATTTTCCATTAATTACAGGAAATTACCATACATAGCCATGTATAAGATATTATAAAAATAATAAATTGTGCATGTTGATCATTAATGCCTTATTTTAAACTTTAACTGTAACTACATTAACTTCTAATAAAGTCTTTAATACAAACGTAGTGCCGCTTACAAAGAATATTTCTAAATACATCCCGCTCTGTTGGTAAATAATGTCTAGAGAGTCATACACCCTTTTCTTATGCGTATACTGAGTCCTTTTAACTTATACAGTGTGATAGGATGAATTCCATCTTCCCCATATCTTCTCAAATTTAGTTGGACAACCCCTATTCTGATAAAGCGTCCGCTCATACGGAATAATTGAATTTATTAAGTCAACCCATGCTCTAAGAGATGGACCAGAGCCTCCCATCCAACGCAGCGCCAACACCTTTCGTGCCATGAACAGTGACTCCCTCAGGAATATTCCTGTGTGGTGATCCCAAGCCTCCGCCTCCCATACTCCAAACAAACATACCAGTGGCTCAAGTGGAACAGGGATCGACACCAAAGATGTCAATAGTGCTGTCACTTCTCTCCAATATTGAAAAATAACAGGACACTTCCATATCATATGGATAAAATCTGCGTCACTAGAGTGACATCTCAAGCAGTCTGATGAATGAAGACGGCCCATTTTAAAAAGACGAGTCGGGGTCAAATAAGATTGATAGATTATATATAATTGGATCATCTTATTATTGATTGATGGGGAGACCTTTTTCCCTGTTTGTTTTGATTTCCCGGTACCTGACTTTGGCTTAACTCTGACCTGATTCTCTCCTCTGGTATTTCTGCTACTGACCGAAACTGACCCTTGCTCTCCTCAGACTCTGCGCCTTGGTTTTTCCCCTTTTGTACTGCATTTTCCTCTGGTATTGACTCGGCTCCCTGACCACTCTGCTGCCACCTAATGGTGGCTTCGCTGTACTGCATCAACATCAACTACTCCGTAAACTAACTTTGTCCTGTTCCCTCCTTCCAAATATCTGCGTGTGAATCTGCACCCTACTATTCATCTGTCTCCACACCCTCCATGCACACGATAACTGCACTTGATACTGGACTATTGCACTTAAACACACGGGCTGATGACCGGATCATGCAACTTTATATGAAAATCCCTATTTATTATAATTGCCAGACCTGAAATAACCAGCACTTTTCACCTATTGTGTCCCCCCATTTCCTTGTAGATTGTTAGCTTGCGAGCAGGGACCTCACCCCTAATGTCACTGTTTAAATTGTCTTAACTTGTACTGAATTTATTGTCTGTACATGTCCCCGATTAATTGTAAAGTGCTGCGGAATATGTTGGCGCTATATAAATAAAAATTATTATTATTACTGCTGTGGGACTGCTTCTTAGCAGGATGTTCAGCTCACTCTCCACTCTGTTGCCATCTAGTGGAGCTTGCGTTACTCTGCATTAACCCTCAGTAGTACAGCTTGACATTATAACTGGACATACATTTTTTTTCTTTCTCCATGGATCCACTTCGTACTCTTGCGAATCAGATGTCAAATCTGAGCCAAATGATGCAGGATTTGTCAATGGAACATAGAGCCCTTGTGACTTCCCATAACCAACTCCAGGGAGAGCTAACTGAAGTGGTTAAATCTTTTCAGGGTTACATGACACAATCAGTCATTAGGCAATCCGACCCCATTGATATTTCTTTACACTCTCCTGAACCTGTGGTCAGGCTCCCAGATACTTTCTCCAGAGAAAAGGAGAAGTTTCATACATTCAGAGAGAGTTGTAAGCTACTTTTTTTTCCTTAGACCCAGGTCCTCTAGTAATGAGAGCCAACAAGTGGGGATAATTATATCTCTACTCTGGGAGGGTCCTCAAACTTGGGCTTTTTCTTTACCTGCTACTGCCCCTGAACGTGTGTCTGGATAGGTTCTTTGAGGCTTTAGGACTGATTCATGACGAACCAGACTGGGTCAGGGTGGCCGAGGACACGATCATGGGTCTCTTCCCATTTAAACTCACTGCTGAATGTTATTGTTCCGAGTTTAGATGGTGGTCCACCAAGGTGTTTTAGAACGACTCTGCATTAAGATGCCAGTCTAGGAGAGGACTTTCTGATCATCTCAAGGATGCTCTGGCTCTCCATCCACCACCCAGTTCTTTGGAGGAGGCCATAACTAATACCGTTCGCATGAATCAGATATTACGGGAGAGAGGAGTAATTCAGCAAGAGGTTCCAGTATATCCTGCTAAGTCCAAGGTGATGCCAAATACGGAACCTATGGAGGTTGGGGTCACTAACCTCAAGGAGATAGAGAGGAAGCGGCAACGTGAAGGGAGATTATTCTTCTATTGTGGAAGTCTGGAACATTGGAAGAAGGACTGCCCCTATTGCCCACCGACTAACAAGTTGCCAGGAAAGGCTTAAGTCTGGTTGATTGTCGAGGAGGTCACTCAGACTTCCAGGTACCATTTTCCTCATTTCAAAAGATTCTGTTAGAGGTGAATTTTGTTGTGGACATGGTTATACACCCACTTCAGCTTTTGTGGACTGTGGGTCATCCATGAACTTTATTGACTCTAGTCTGGTGTCCAAGAGTAAGTTAGGGACAGATTAAAGACTCCCATCCATATCATTGCCATTGATAAGACACCGTTGGCTCAAAATGTGGTCAAGTTTGTCTCTGAGGAGTTTCTCCTCAAGGTGGGATCCTTGCACCAGGAACAAATTTCATGTTATAAAATAGAATGATACCGCGCTAAGGGGATATATATATACTACTGATCATGTACATAAATCAGTGGAAAGTACAAACAAAATAGCCACCACTCCTAATTGCCCAGATAGAATGCCTGTTGCGTGTACTAAAGGAAATGAGAATGGAGTGCATTAAGTATAACATTGAGCTAACATGCCGCAGGTAAGGACAATGCGAGTCAGACTCACCGAGGTCCCGTGATGGATGTGGTGCCGGGGATGCCAGGAATATGAAGTGCGTAGTTGATCAGTCCGGCTCGTGGGACGCTGATCCTGAGAAACAGGTGCTGAACGAGGAGGCCAACAAAAGGTGGCCGCAGCCAGACGGGAAGACGGTGAGTCGGCGTGGAAACCAGGAACGCCCCGGCTGGTGGCGACCCTGGAAACAGTGAAGGAGCAGAAAAATGGCCGACGGGAGCGCTAGCTGTGTGACGTCACAAAAAGAATGGGGCAGCGCTGGGACCAAGAAGGAAACCATCGTGTTTCGAAGGAGCGCAGTCCTTCTTCATCAGGGTTACCGCCTGCTTGGGAAGCCCAGTTAAATAGCCTTGAATGTACCACCCCTCACTCCTAACACCGCCCCTAAGGCTGCTAATACGATCTGATGCAAACCACCACTGCTGGCATGTAGCCTAAGGTGGAGAACGTGGCGCACAGAGCTAATAACATAGTCCATGCAGGGCTGAACATGGGGAAAAGTAACATGTACCCCTGACACGGGTTCAAATCCTATGGGTGAGAGCTCAAAATATAAAATCTGTGTATGTGTCTCATTTTTTCCCTCTATGCCTACAGAGTTATGATTAAATCGGTTAAAAAGTGCGTAATGCTTTATTAATTGAATAAAATACGAGTAAAAAATACAATACTGCTACTATTAAATACATGTGAGAAAAGGAGTACAAAAGGAGCGTATAGGTAATCCAAAGAATAACAATACTTTATTAAATTACAGATATTAATTTACAAGTGTAAATAGTACCATATAAAAAGATCAAACATGATAATGTGCAAGGATGATAAAAACCATACATGAGTGGATGTCCCCCCGGTGCGCACTGACTATGGGGCTTGACAAAGCTACGTGACTTGTGGTCGAAACGCGCGTCGGGGGTCGCGTTCGTGGATCGCAACCGGTGCGCCTGGCCCTGGGACTTTATACTGGTAAGCGCTGCTAAGCACAAGTCAATTATTCTAATGCCACTGGGCTTTGTTGATCTACTGATTTATATCTTATATTTATAGCAGCATGCCTCTATCATCTAGCTGGTGTATTGGCCCCATAGTCAGTGCGCACCGGGGGGACATCCACTCATGTATGGTTTTTATCATCCTTGCACATTATCATGTTTGATCTTTTTATATGGTACTATTTACACTTGTAAATTAATATCTGTAATTTAATAAAGTATTGTTATTCTTTGGATTACCTATACGCTCCTTTTGTACTCCTTTTCTCATAAGCTTCATGGAGTTGGTTCTGGTGTTTGGTGAGGGGTCTTTTGGCGCTATTTAGCGCCTTTTTCTCCTCTCATGTTTATATGATGTTGCCTGGTTCTGTTACTACTATTAAATACATGTAATAAAAAATATATAAAATATATATATCTGCCGAATATAGGTGAAGATTAAAAGGAGGGTATGTGCCCTATATATATGAATATAGGTCTATTTACTCAAATTTCCCCCATGCAACTTGCAATTATAAAATCAATGGGGATGGTACAGAGTGACTTCTCTCGTTCCTTTACTCCTCTGCTAGTGTCTTAACACAGGCTTTTTATTGCTTTTTTAATATAATAATTTCTTAAAGATATTATATATTCATATATATAGGGCACATACCCTCCTTTTAATCTTCAACTATATTGGTCGGATATATATATTTTATATATTTTTTGTTACATGTATTTAATAGTAGCAGTATTGCATTTTTCACTCGTATTTTATTCAATTAATAAAGCATTACGCACTTTTTAACCGATTTAGTCATAACTCTGTAGGCATAGAGGGAAAAAAACGAGACACATACACAGATTTTATATTTTGAGATCTCACCCATAGGATTTGAACCCGTGTCAGGGGTACATGTTACTTTTCCCCATGTTCAGCCCTGCATGGACTATGTTATTAGCTCTGTGCGCCACGTTCTCCACCTTAGGCTACATGCCAGCAGTGGTGGTTTGCATCAGATCGTATTGGTCCCAGCGCTGCTCCATACTTTTTGTGACGTCACACAGCAAGCGCTCCCGTCGGCCATTTTTCTGCTCCTTCACTGTTTCCGGGGTCGCCACCGGCCGAGGCGTTCCTGGTTTCCACGCCGACTCACCGCCTTCCCGTCTGGCTGCGGCCACCTTTTGTTGGCCTCCTCGTCCAGCACCTGTTTCTCAGGATCAGCGTCCTACGAGCCGGACTGATCAACTACGCACTTCATATTCCTGGCATCCCCAGCACCACATCCTGTTGTGAATTCTGTGGCTGAGTTCACTTCTGTGGTCACAAGTGGTATTGCAGTCTCTGGGCTTCCTCAGGTGTTTTGGTGAGCTCGTTGGCTGCCTTGCTATTTAGCTCCACCTGAGTCTGTCTTCCTTGCTCCTTGTCAATGTTCCAGTGTTGGATCTGAGCTACTGCATCTTTCCTTGGGCCTGCTGCTCTGCTAGATAAGTGCTTCTAGTTTGTTTTCTGTTTTTTTTCTGTCCAGCTTGCTATTGTCTTTTGCTGGAAGCTCTGAGAAGCAGAGGGGTGCACCGCCGTGCTGTTAGTTCGGCACGGTGGGTCTTTTTGCCCCTTTGCGTGGTTTTCGTTTTAGGGTTTTTTGTAGACTGCATAGTTCTCTTTGCTATCCTCGCTCTGTCTAGAATATCGGGCCTCACTTTGCTGAATCTATTTCATTCCTACGTTTGTCTTTTCATCTTGCTAACAGTCATTATATGTGGGGGGCTGCCTATTCCTTTGGGGTATTTCTCTGAGGTAAGTCAGGCTTGTATTTCTATCTTCAGGCTAGTCAGCTCCTCAGGCAGTGCCGAGTTGCATAGGTAGTTGTTAGGCGCAATCCACTGCTGCTTATAGTTGTGTGAGGATAGATCAGGTACTGCAGTCTACAGAGATTCCACGTCTCAGAGCTCGTCCTATTGTTTTTGGTTATTGCCAGATCTCTGTATGTGCGCTGATTACTGCACGCTGTGTTGCCTGATTGCCAGCCATAACAGTACAAGGAGCCACACCAATGATTCCCAATAGAGGGAAAAAAAATCCTGACATCATTTTTTTTTCTTAGCTCTGTCTTCAGTCTTTTTTTTCCCCTAGACATTAGAGTGCTTCAGGACACAGTTGTGGACATGGATATTCAGGCTCTGTGCTCCTCAATGGATAATCTCGTTGTAAATGTACAAAAGATTCAAGATACTATTGATCAGAAATCGATGCTAGAACCAAGAATTCCGATTCCTGATTTGTTTTTTGGTGATAGAACTAAGTTCCTGAGCTTCAGAAATAATTGTAAGCTATTTTTGGCCTTGAAACCTCATTCTTCTGGTAATCCTATTCAACAGGTTTTGATTATTATTTCTTTTTTGCGCGGCGACCCACAGGACTGGGCGTTTTCTCTTGCACCAGGAGATTCTGCATTGAGTAATGTTGATGCATTTTTCCTGGCGCTCGGATTGCTTTACGATGAGCCTAATTCAGTGGATCAGGCTGAGAAAAATCTGCTGGCTTTATGCCAGGGTCAGGATGATGTAGAAGTATATTGTCAGAAATTTAGGAAATGGTCAGTACTCACTCTGTGGAATGAATCTGCACTAGCGGCTTTGTTCAGAAAGGGTCTCTCTGAAGCTCTTAAGGATGTAATGGTGGGATTTCCTATGCCTGCTGGTTTGAATGAGTCTATGTCCTTGGCCATTCAGATCGGTCGTCGCTTGCGCGAGCGTAAATCTGTGCACCATCTGGCGGTACTGCCTGAGAGTAAACCTGAGCCTATGCAGTGCGACAGGACTATGACTAAAGTAGAACGGCAAGAACACAGACGTCTGAACAGACTGTGTTTCTATTGTGGTGATTCTACTCATGCTATTTCTAATTGTCCTAAACGCACTAGGCGGTTCGATAGCTCTGCCGTTATTGGTACTGTACAGTCCAAATTCCTTTTGTCCATTACCTTAATGTGCTCTTTGTCATCGTATTCTGTCATGGCGTTTGTGGATTCAGGCGCTGCCCTGAATCTGATGGATTTGGATTATGCTAAACGTTGTGGATTTTTCTTGGAGCCTTTGCGGTGTCCTATTCCGTTGAGAGGAATTGATGCTACACCTTTGGCCAAGAATAAGCCTCAGTACTGGGCCCAGCTGACCATGTGCATGGCTCCTGCACATCAGGAAGTTATTCGCTTTCTGGTACTGCATAATTTGCAAGATGTGGTCGTGTTGGGGTTGCCATGGCTACAAACCCATAATCCAGTATTGGATTGGAACTCTATGTCGGTAACCAGCTGGGGTTGTCAGGGAGTACATGGTGATGTTCCATTTTTGTCTATTTCGTCATCCATTCCTTCTGACATCCCAGAGTTCTTGTCGGACTTTCAGGATGTATTTGAAGAGTCCAAGTCTGATGCCCTACCTCCGCATAGGAATTGTGATTGTGCTATCGATTTGATTCCTGGTAGTAAATTCCCTAAGGGTCGTTTATTTAATTTGTCCGTACCTGAACACACCGCTATGCGCAGTTATGTGAAGGAGTCCCTGGAGAAGGGACATATTCGCCCATCGTCGTCACCATTGGGAGCAGGGTTCTTTTTTGTAGCCAAGAAGGATGGTTCGCTAAGACCGTGTATTGATTACCGCCTTCTTAATAAGATCACTGTTAAGTTTCAGTATCCCTTGCCATTGATTTCTGACTTGTTTGCTCGGATTAAGGGGGCTAGTTGGTTTACTAAGATTGATCTTCGTGGTGCGTATAATCTGGTGAGAATCAGGCAGGGAGATGAATGGAAAACGGCATTTAATACGCCCGAGGGTCATTTTGAGTATCTGGTGATGCCGTTCGGACTTGCCAATGCTCCATCTGTTTTTCAGTCTTTTATGCATGACATTTTCCGTGAGTATCTGGATAAATTCTTGATTGTTTACTTGGATGACATTTTGATCTTCTCAGATGATTGGGAGTCTCATGTGAAGCAAGTCAGAATGGTTTTCCAGGTACTGCGTGCTAATTCCTTGTTCGTGAAGGGATCAAAGTGTCTCTTCGGTGTGCAGAAAGTTTCATTTTTGGGGTTCATCTTTTCCCCTTCTACTATCGAGATGGATCCGGTTAAGGTTCAGGCCATCCAGGATTGGACTCAGCCGACATCTCTAAAAAGTCTGCAGAAATTCCTGGGCTTTGCTAATTTTTATCGTCGCTTCATCTGTAATTTTTCTAGCATTGCCAGACCATTGACCGATTTGACCAAGAAGGGTGCTGATTTGGTTAATTGGTCTTCTGCTGCCGTGGAAGCTTTTCAGGAGTTGAAGCGTCGTTTTTGCTGTGCCCCTGTGTTGTGTCAACCTGATGTTTCTCTTCCGTTCCAGGTCGAGGTTGATGCTTCTGAGATTGGTGCAGGGGCGGTTTTGTCACAGAGAGGTTCTGGTTGCTCAGTGTTCAAACCATGTGCTTTCTTTTCCAGGAAATTTTCTGCTGCTGAGCGTAATTATGATGTGGGCAACCGAGAGTTGCTGGCCATGAAGTGGGCATTCGAGGAGTGGCGTCATTGGCTTGAGGGTGCTAAGCATCGCGTGGTGGTATTGACTGATCATAAGAACTTGACTTATCTCGAGTCTGCCAAGCGCTTGAATCCTAGACAGGCCCGTTGGTCGTTATTTTTTGCTCGTTTTGATTTTGTGATTTCATACCTTCCGGGCTCTAAAAATGTGAAGGCGGATGCTCTGTCTAGGAGTTTTGTGCCCGACTCTCCGGGGTTATCTGAGCCGGCGAGTATCCTCAAGGAAGGAGTCATTGTGTCTGCCATCTCCCCTGATTTGCGGAGAGTGTTGCAGAAATTTCAGGCTAATAAACCTGATCGTTGTCCGGCCGAGAAACTGTTCGTCCCTGATAGGTGGACTAGTAAAGTTATCTCTGAACTTCATTGTTCGGTGCTGGCCGGTCATCCAGGAATCTTTGGTACCAGGGAGTTGGTTGCTAGATCCTTCTGGTGGCCATCTCTGTCACGGGATGTGCGTGCTTTTGTGCAGTCCTGTGGAATTTGTGCTAGGGCTAAGCCCTGCTGTTCACGTGCCAGTGGGTTGCTTTTGCCCTTGCCGGTCCCGAAGAGGCCTTGGACACATATTTCGATGGATTTCATTTCTGACCTTCCCGTTTCTCAAAAAATGTCGGTCATTTGGGTGGTCTGTGATCGCTTTTCTAAAATGGTCCATCTGGTGCCCTTGGTTAAATTGCCTTCCTCCTCTGATTTGGTGCCTTTGTTCTTCCAGCATGTGGTTCGTTTACATAGCATTCCTGAGAATATTGTTTCTGACAGAGGTTCCCAGTTTGTCTCGAGGTTCTGGCGAGCCTTTTGTGGTAGGATGGGCATTGACCTATCTTTCTCCTCGGCCTTCCATCCTCAGACTAATGGCCAGACCGAACGAACCAATCAGACCTTGGAAACATATCTGAGATGTTTTGTTTCCGCTGACCAGGATGATTGGGTGTCATTTTTGCCGTTGGCTGAGTTCGCCCTTAATAATCGGGCCAGCTCGGCTACCTTGGTCTCTCCATTTTTCTGCAATTCTGGGTTCCATCCTCGTTTCTCTTCAGGACAGGTTGAGTCTTCGGACTGTCCTGGTGTGGATTCTGTGGTGGACAGGTTGCAGCAGATCTGGACTCAGGTAGTGGACAATTTGACCTTGTCCCAGGAGAAGGCTCAGCTTTTCGCTAATCGCAGACGCCGTGTGGGACCCCGACTTCGTGTTGGGGATTTGGTTTGGTTATCTTCTCGTCATATTCCTATGAAGGTTTCCTCTCCTAAATTTAAACCTCGTTTTATTGGTCCGTATAGGATTTCTGAGATTCTCAATCCGGTGTCTTTTCGCCTGACCCTCCCAGACTCCTTTTCCATACATAATGTATTCCATAGGTCGTTGTTGAGGAGATACGTGGCACCTATGGTTCCATCTGTGGAGCCTCCTGCCCCTGTTTTGGTGGAGGGGGAATTGGAGTATATTGTGGAGAAGATTTTGGATTCTCGTGTCTCTAGACGGAAACTCCAGTATCTGGTCAAATGGAAGGGTTATGCTCAGGAAGATAATTCCTGGGTTTTTGCCTCTGATGTCCATGCCCCAGATCTTGTTCGTGCCTTTCATGTGGCTCATCCTGGTCGGCCTGGGGGTTCTGGTGAGGGTTCGGTGACCCCTCCTCAAGGGGGGGGTACTGTTGTGAATTCTGTGGCTGAGTTCACTTCTGTGGTCACAAGTGGTATTGCAGTCTCTGGGCTTCCTCCCTCAGGTGTTTTGGTGAGCTCGTTGGCTGCCTTGCTATTTAGCTCCACCTGAGTCTGTCTTCCTTGCTCCTTGTCAATGTTCCAGTGTTGGATCTGAGCTACTGCATCTTTCCTTGGGCCTGCTGCTCTGCTAGATAAGTGCTTCTAGTTTGTTTTCTGTTTTTTTTCTGTCCAGCTTGCTATTGTCTTTTGCTGGAAGCTCTGAGAAGCAGAGGGGTGCACCGCCGTGCTGTTAGTTCGGCACGGTGGGTCTTTTTGCCCCTTTGCGTGGTTTTCGTTTTAGGGTTTTTTGTAGACTGCATAGTTCTCTTTGCTATCCTCGCTCTGTCTAGAATATCGGGCCTCACTTTGCTGAATCTATTTCATTCCTACGTTTGTCTTTTCATCTTGCTAACAGTCATTATATGTGGGGGGCTGCCTATTCCTTTGGGGTATTTCTCTGAGGTAAGTCAGGCTTGTATTTCTATCTTCAGGCTAGTCAGCTCCTCAGGCAGTGCCGAGTTGCATAGGTAGTTGTTAGGCGCAATCCACTGCTGCTTATAGTTGTGTGAGGATAGATCAGGTACTGCAGTCTACAGAGATTCCACGTCTCAGAGCTCGTCCTATTGTTTTTGGTTATTGCCAGATCTCTGTATGTGCGCTGATTACTGCACGCTGTGTTGCCTGATTGCCAGCCATAACAACATCCATCACGGGACCTCGGTGAGTCTGACTCGCATTGTCCATACCTGCAGCATGTTAGCTCAATGTTATACTTAGTGCACTCCATTCTCATTTCCTTTAGTACACGCAGCAGGCATTCTATCTGGGCAATTAGGAGTGGTGGCTATTTTGTTTGTACTTTCTACTGATTTATGTACATGATCAGTAGTATATATATATATATATTCCCTTAGTGCGGTATCATTCTATTTTATTTTTATTGGCACATGCACTGACGACCTCGGCACTTGGTTGCTTTGATACCAGCAGTAAAGCGCATCTTCTGTTTTCTGGCAGCGCTGGTGTTTCTTTGTTATAAATTTCGTGTTATGTTCTGGATAACCTTCCTGCGGGACTGGTGTTGGGATTCCTCTGGTTACAGTTGCATAATCCTGTTATTGACTGGGAATCCTGAGATATTGTTAAATGGGGACCTAATTGTTCTAATGGTTGATGGTTGTCTTTCTGCTGTTCTGGTGTCTCCCGTTAATCTGGAGGTATTCCGGAGTACCTGAAGGATTTTGGAGACGTGTTTTCCGTAAAAGAGGCTGAGATCTTACCACCACATCGCCCTTATGATTGCACTATTAATCTGGTTCTGGGTGCTAAATTGCCCAAGGCCCGTTTGTACAATCTTTCTGGCCCGGCATGTACCACTATGAAAAATTATATCTCAGAAAGTTTACGCAAAGGTCACATCCGTCCCTCTGTTTCACCGGTGGCTGCTGGATTCTTTTTTGTTAAAAAGAAAGATGGTGGTTTACGTCCTTGCCTCGATTTTTGTGAACTAAATAAGATTACGGTGAGAAATACCTACCCCCTCCTGCTCATTCCTGATCTTTACAACCAATTATTTGGGGCTAAGTAGTTCTCTAATTTGGATCTCAGGGGCGTGTATAACCTTATTCGCATTCAGGAAGCGGACGAATGGAAAACGGCATTTCTCACCTCTGAGGGTTTGTTTGAAAATGTAGTCATGCCCTTTGGTCTCACAAACGCGCCTGCGGTGTTTCAAAACTTCATTAATGATGTATTTTCTGATTTCATTGGGCGCTTTATGGTTGTATATCTGGATGACATTCTTATTTTTTCACCTGACAAAGAATCTCATATAGGCCATTTACGTGCAGTTCTGCAGAGGTTACGGGAGAACTTTCTGTTCACTAAACCTGAGAAGTGTTTATTTTGTGTCCAAGAGCTTTCCTTTCTGGGGTTTATTCTCACTGCCAATGGGTTTCGTATGGACCCTGGAAAAGTACAGGCCATTGTTGATTGGGTACAACCCAGAGACCTCAAGGGTCTTCAGCGTTTTTTGGGCTTTGGCAATTATTACCATAAATTTATCAAGGGGTTTTCTTAGGTGGTCAAGTCACTCACCGATCTCACACGTAAGGGGGCAGATCTTAAAATCTGGTCATCTCAGGCAGTTGAAGCATTTTCAGCATTGAAGAAGTGTTTTATTTTCCCTCCGGTGTTCAGCCTGATCTGTCAGAACCGTTCATTGCAGAAGTGGACGCATCGGAGGTGGGAGTGGGGGCGGTACTGTCTCAGGGACCCATCACTTTGAGTAATTTAAAACCTTGTGCCTTTTTCTCCAGGAAATTTTCTCCTGCTGAGAGAAATTGCGATGTCGGTAATCGTGAGTTGTTGGCCATAAAATTGGCTTTTAAAAAATGGAGGCACTTTTTGGAGGGGGCAGTTCATCGGATCACGGTGATTACGGACCACAAGAACCTGTCTTACATTGAGTCTGCCAAACGTTTAACTCCTAGACTGGCCAGGTGGTCGCTTTTTTCACACTTTCATTTTTCCATCAACTTTCGGCCCGGTTCCAAGAATGTGAAGGCTGATGCCTTATCTCGCAGCTTGGATCCGATATCACCTCCCGAATCTCCTTCCTCCATTCTTCAGCATGGGGTGGTCGTTGCTGGGGTGTCCTGCGAATTGCAGCTTGAGATTTGTGTGGCTCAGTCCCTTGCTCCTCCGTCATTGCCTGATAACAAGCTTTTCGTCCCAGCTTAGTATCGGTTGAGGGTGCTCCGGGAGTTCCACGACTCTGCTCTCAGTGGGCAACCTGGAACCTCAGCCACCCAGAGAGCTGTTTCTAGACTGTTTTAGTGGCCCTCCATGTCTTCTGATATCGCCATGTTTGTGTCTGCTTGAGATACTTGTGCTTGTGCTAAAGTCTCCCATAACCGGCCGGCCGGGGAATTGGTGCCATTGCCAATTCCGGATAGACCCTGGACTCATTTGTCCATGGATTTTATCACTGATCTCCCTCTTTCCAATGGCAAGACAGTTGTCTGGGTAGTGAGTGACAGGGTTAGCAAATAAGCGCACTTTGTTCCCTTGGCAGGACTGCTGAAACACTATCTAAATTATTTATTGAGCACATTGTACAGTTGCATGGTGTGCCTTTGAATGTGGTGTCTGACAGGGGTGCAATTCGTGTCTAAGTTTTGGAGGGAGTTTTGTAAAAGATTGGGTATTAGCTTGACTTTTTCCTCAGCCTACCATCCCGAGACCAACGGTCAGACGGAGAGGACCAATTAGTCTCTGGAACAGATTTTACTGTGTTTTGCCATGTCTCAGCAGGATGATTGGTGTTCCTCGTTGACCGTGGCTGAGTTCGCATGCAATAATCATGTTAATCAGTCCACTGGTACTCCTCCGTTTTTCTGAAATTTCGGTTTTCACCCCCATTTTGGTGAATTTTCTAGGCTGGATTCGGGGTGTCCAGGGGCTGATTCGGCGGTGCAACGGTTGGGGAATATTTGGAGGGAGGTTCAGAAGAACTTTGGGGTGGCTCAGGCCGGCAAACATTTTGCTCATAAACGACGATCTGTAGGACCTAAGTTTCTAGTAGGAGATAAAGTGTGTCTCGCGAGACTTCACAATTCTCGCGAGACATCTTCAATGGAGCACGTTGACCCGCTCCACTGCACAGGCTCCAGATTTCCAGCCCCGCAGTGTGAATACATCATAACACACTGTGGGGCGGGATCTGGGGCCTCCGCTACACACAAGTGTGATATCCTTACATCACCTGATGTAAGTTCCCGGGCAGCGCGCACAGCACATGCCCCTTTAAGTACAAAATTGGCTCTGTCACTAAGGGGTCAAAGCTGATTGAAAAGATTGCGTGACTTTTGCTAAAAGCAATAAAAACGTGAGCTAGAAAAAAATGCATCTTTGAGTTTGCACTAAATCATTGAATATCGTGAGCCCATGTTATAAATTTTGCACCAAGTCAGGCAGCGCCAAAAGAAAGTCAAAACTCAACGCAAACTAAAAAATAAAGACTTAAAAAAGTGAACGATAAATCGTCTCACTTTGACCTTTTTATTCTATTCCCTGAAAGATTCACCTTGTTGGATTTATCCCCAGATTTGCAGTAGAAACTATATACAGCGTTAGTGGATAGATCTCTTAGACCTGAGGAGGCCAGTGTACTTCCCTCATAAAGCTATGTCAAAATGGGTACAAACTAGTTACAGGGGGTTTTCCTGAGTTTGGAAGTTCTCCTCTCTCCATATTCTATTTCCTGTGGTCTCATGAATAATGAATGGAGCGGAGGTGCGAATGATCGACTGCTGCTCCACTTACAAGGAAGAGCTCTGGTTCTCTGGATCAGTGGGGGTCTCCATTGTCGGACCCTTTTTGATTGGGATGTTATTCCCTTTCCAAACTTTAAAAAAAACCTTTAATTGATCAAACAATTGATAGGGGGAACGAAGAGATAAAAGAAAGGTGTATTTATGTGTATATATATACATATATATATATATATATATATATGTATATATATATATACACACAGTATATATATATAATTTTTTTTTCTAATTTATTTATTTAGGGTTTTTTTCACAATCAAATCTAATTTTACCTGTTAATAAAATATTTTGAAAAACAATCGGTATCACAGTGTTCAGAAAATTATGAATGAAATCTAAAATTATTTAAACCAATCAAAACGCTAGAATTCCTATTTAAAGGGCAATATACAGCTCTTCAAAAATGAAAATAATAGTGATTAAAACGTCGCATGTACACAAAAATGTTACCATGAAAAACGTCACAGCGCACCACCAAAAAGAACAATCTGATACAGCTCCATTGATTAAAAAATAAAATAAATAAAAGGTAATAGTTTTCAGAAAATGGGGACACAAACCAAAAACTGTTTTATTTACAAATTTCAGATTTTTTTTTTCACGTAGACTCCTGTTCCCAGGTCACTTTTACCGCACGATGAATGCCATGGAAACAAAACCTTGGTGAAATTTAGGCTTATTAAAACTAATTAGGATTTTTCCCCCCATTTTCCTGTACATTATATAACAAAACAAATAGTGTCCTTCCAAACTACAAATTATATTGCAAAAAAACAAGACCCCAAGCCTGCATATGGTTTTTTGTCGATGGAAAATGAAAAAAGTTTATGACTCTTGGAAGAAGTGGAGGAGAAAAGCGAAAACACATCAGAAATAACCAATTGAAGGGAGATAAACACATCCAGAAACAAAAACAACAACAACAAAAAACAGGCCCCATACACCTATATTGCCCCCCCCCCCCCAAAAAAAAAAAAAGTTGACAGTAGAAATGATGAGGGAAAAAAAATATATCATTCTGGTCCCCGAGGCATTAAATAAAGATACATTTCAATACATTTGCTATGATGGAATATGCACCTTTTATCCTTAAATGGATTTAATTATCAAAGCAACATTATTTTATTATTAAATGTATTAATATAATAATGTTTGCATATATTATTAATAATTCATGGGAGAATAATATTAAGTAATCGTTTTTATTATGTATACCCCTTTTCACATATAAAGCTCCATAGAATAAATGAGCTATAATAATATTAATAATACATAATATTAATAATTACAAAATATATATTTATTTTGCTGTTTATTGAATTCATACTGCATTCTCACTAACATCCACCAGATGGCGCTATTGTGCATTACTGATTTCAGTTCCTTCTCGCAGAAGATGCAATTACAAAGTTTGTCCGCCAGATGCCGCCATAGAGAATGTGTGTCCATAGCAAGCTTCCCCAGTCTCGCACACAATGAAAGTCTCTGTACTGGGGAAAGTGCAGGGCACCGTGAGTATGAGCGGACGGTGCTGACAACGAGCAGCCAGAAAAGTGACAAAATCACAAGTTCCAGTCCCAGGTTCATGCTGGTGCCTATGGGAGGTCACTGTGCACATATAGCAGAGCTGGGGAAGCTTCGCCTGGAACTTGGAGAAAGTTGGAAGAAGAGAACATTGTGAAGAACAAGAGCCTGGGAAAGTCTCTGACTGAAGAATGCAGGTTTCCTCCCATCGCAGGGTGCAGGCTGGAGTCTCATGAGGTAAGGCTGCACAGATGGAGCAGAGCTCAGCCATTAGTTTAGTCTTTAGCGCATTGATTTCACACAGCAGATCTGACCTGCAGTCCCATGTAAAAACATTGAGGGATATCATCAGTTGTGTCAAATGACCAACTCGGCTCTGCTACATCTATGTCTTTTTATTACAAAGATGTCTCGGCTTCTCAGTAATTGTAGAACTACAAATCTCAGCATGGCCTGAGGAACCCGGTTTCTATAGGACTGCTTGGTGTGAGTAAACCCCCCTATCTACTCCTGGGAAAGCTGGGTGACGACGATCATTATGGCTGCCAGTGGTCTTGGGGCACGTTCACACACACAGATTATCTCCCTGCGGATATCGCAGTGGACGAGGCGGAAAAGTGAATCACTTATTGCCCTCTCCTGGTTTTGTGCAGTGTCCCCCCCACTTTTTCCCTGGTCCCCTTTTTTTGACTAGAGCAAGAAAAAGTTTTCCAACAGTTGACAACCCCTTTAAGAAAAGTAGTCTGACAACCAACGTTCTGCTATTCCAGGACACAGTCACCAGATCTGACAAGGTCCCAAGTTACAAATAGGAAAGTGTAAGAATTCACAATGATCTGGATGGTACCGGACGGCCATTTATCACTGTGATGTCACCGCATAGAGATGTACTGTCTGTAATGCACACAGTGATGCCACAGTACAGGGATAATACACACAGTGATGACACACTACAGGGATAATACACACAGTGATGCCACAGTACAGGGATAATACACACAGTGATGTCACAGTACAGGGATAATACACACAGTGATGTCACAGTACAGGGATAATACACACAGTGATGTCACAGTACAGGGATAATACACAAGATGACAGTACAGGGATAATACACACAGTGAAGACACACTACAGGGATAATACACACAGTGATGCCACAGTACAGGGATAATACACACAGTGATGTCACAGTACAGGGATAATACACACAGTGATGCCACAGTACAGGGATAATACACACAGTGATGTCACAGTACAGGGATAATACACACAGTGATGACACACTACAGGGATAATACACAGTGATGTCACAGTACAGGGATAATACACACAGTGATGTCACAGTACAGGGATAATACACACAGTGAAGACACACTACAGGGATAATACACACAGTGATGTCACAGTACAGGGATAATACACACGGTGATGTCACAGCACAGGGATAATACACACAGTGATGCTACAGTACAGGGATAATACACACAGTGATGTCACAGTACAGAGATAATACACACAGTGATGACACAGTACAGAGATAATGCACACAGTGATGTTACAGTACAGGAATAATACACACAGTGATGTCACAGCACAGGGATAATACACACAGTGATGTCACAGCACAGGGATAATACACACAGTGATGCCACAGCACAGGGATAATACACACAGTGATGTCAGAGTACAGGGATAATACACACAGTGATGACACAGTACAGGGATAATACACACAGTGATGTCACAGTACAGGGATAATACACACAGTGATGTCACAGTACAGGGATAATACACAGCGATGTCACAGTACAGGGATAATACACACAGTGATGTCACAGTACAGGGATAATACACACAGTGATGTCACAGTACAGAGATAATACACACAGTGATGACACAGTACAGGGATAATACACACAGTGATGTCACAGTACAGGGATAATACACAGTGATGTCACAGTTCAGAGGTAATAAACACAGTGATGTCAAAAAACAGAGATAATACCCACAGTGATGTCACAGTACAGGGATAATACACACAGTGATGCCACAGTACAAGGATAATACACACAGTGATGTCAGAGTACAGGGATAATACACACAGTGATGCCACAGTACAGGGATAATACACACAGTGATGTCAGAGTACAGGGATAATACACAGTGATGTTACAGTACAGGGATAATACACACAGTGATGTCACAGTACAGGGATAATACACACAGTGATGTCACAGTACAGGGATAATACACACAGTGATGTCACAGTACAGGGATAATACACACAGTGATGTCACAGTACAGGGATAATACACACAGTGATGTCAGAGTACAGGGATAATACACACAGTGATGTCAAAGTACAGGGATAATACATACAGTGATGTCACAGTACAGGGATAATACACAGTGATGTTACAGTACAGGGATAATACACACAGTGATGTCGCAGTACAGGGATAATACACACAGTGATGTCACAGTACAGGGATAATACACACAGTGATGTCACAGTACAGAGATAATAAACAGTGATGTCACAGTACAGGGATAATGCACACAGTGATGTTACAGTACAGGGATAATACACACAGTGATGTCGCAGTACAGGGATAATACACACAGTGATGTCACAGTACAGGGATAATAAACACAGTGATGTCACAGTACAGAGATAATAAACAGTGATGTCACAGCACAGGGATAATACACACAGTGATGTCACAGTACAGGGATAATACACATAGTGATGTCACAGTACAGGGATAATACACACAGTGATGTCACAGCACAGGGATAATACACACAGTGATGTCACAGTACAGGGATAATACACACAGTGATGTCACAGTACAGGGATAATACACACAGTGATGTCAGAGTACAGGGATAATACACACAGTGATGTCAAAGTACAGGGATAATACACACAGTGATGTCACAGTACAGGGATAATACACACAGCGATGTCACAGTACAGGGATAATACACACAGTGATGTCACAGTACAGGGATAATACACACAGTGATGCCACTGTACAGAGATAATACACAATGGTAGCGTGGTGTATAGAGATGATGCACGCAGTGGTGTATAGAGATGATGCACGCAGTGGTGTATAGAGATGATGCACGCAGTGGTGTATAGCGATGATGCACGCAGTGGTATGTAGAGATGATGCACGCAGTAGTGTGTAGAGATGATGCCCGTAGTGGTGTATAGAGATGATGCACGCAGTGGTGTATAGAGATGATGCCCGTAGTGGTGTATAGAGATGATGCACGCAGTGGTGTATAGAGATGATGCACGCAGTGGTGTGTAGAGATAATGCACGCAGTGGTGTATAGAGATGCTGCACGCAGTGGTGTTTAGAGATGATGCACGCAGTGGTGTGTAGAGATGATGCACGCGGTGGTGTATAGAGATGATGCACGCGGTGGTGTAAAGAGATGATGCACGCAGTGGTGTATAGAGATGATGCACGCAGTGGTGTGTAGAGATGATGCACGCGGTGGTGTATAGAGATGATGCACGCGGTGGTGTATAGAGATGATGCACGCGGTGGTGTATAGAGATGATGCACGCAGTGGTGTATAGAGATGATGCACGCAGTGGTGTATAGAGATGATGCACGCAGTGGTGTATAGAGATGATGCACGCAGTGGTGTATAGAGATGATGCACGCAGTGGTGTATAGAGATGATGCACACAGTGGTATGTAGAGATGATGCCCGTAGTGGTGTGTAGAGATGATGCACGCAGTGGTATGTAGAGATAATGCACGCAGTGGTGTATAGAGATGATGCACGCAGTGGTGAATAGAGATGATGCACGCAGTGGTGTATAGAGATGATGCACACAGTGGTATGTAGAGATGATGCCCGTAGTGGTGTGTAGAGATGATGCACGCAGTGGTATGTAGAGATGATGCACGCAGTGGTGTATAGAGATGATGCACGCAGTGGTGTATAGAGATGATGCACGCAGTGGTGTATAGAGATGATGCACGCAGTGGTGTATAGAGATGATGCACGCAGTGGTGTATAGAGATGATGCACGCAGTGGTGTATAGAGATGATGCACTCAGTGGTGTATAGAGATGATGCACGTAGTGGTGTATAGAGATGATGCACTCAGTGGTGTATAGAGATGATGCACGTAGTGGTGTATAGAGATGATGCACGCAGTGGTGTATAGAGATGATGCACTCAGTGGTGTATAGAGATGATGCACGCAGTGGTGTATAGAGATGATGCACGCAGTGGTGTATAGAGATGATGCACGCAGTGGTGTATAGAGATGATGCACGCAGTGGTGTATAGAGATGATGCACGCAGTGGTGTATAGAGATGATGCACGTAGTGGTGTATAGAGATGATGCACGCAGTGGTGTATAGAGATGATGCACGCAGTGGTGTATAGAGATGATGCACGCAGTGGTGTATAGAGATGATGCACGCAGTGGTGTATAGAGATGATGCACGCAGTGGTGTATAGAGATGATGCACGCAGTGGTGTATAGAGATGATGCACGTAGTGGTGTATAGAGATGATGCACGCAGTGGTGTATAGAGATGATGCACGTAGTGGTGTATAGAGATGATGCACGCAGTGGTGTATAGAGATGATGCACGCAGTGGTGTATAGAGATGATGCACGCAGTGGTGTATAGAGATGATGCACTCAGTGGTGTGTAGAGATGATGCACGCAGTGGTGTATAGAGATGATGCACGCAGTGGTGTATAGAGATGATGCACGCAGTGGTGTATAGAGATGATGCACGCAGTGGTGTATAGAGATGATGCACTCAGTGGTGTATAGAGATGATGCACGCAGTGGTGTATAGAGATGATGCACGTAGTGGTGTGTAGAGATGATGCACGCAGTGGTATGTAGAGATGATGCACGCAGTGGTGTATAGAGATGATGCACGCAGTGGTGTATAGAGATGATGCACGCAGTGGTGTATAGAGATGATGCACGCAGTGGTGTATAGAGATGATGCACGCAGTGGTGTATAGAGATGATGCACGCAGTGGTGTATAGAGATGATGCACTCAGTGGTGTATAGAGATGATGCACGTAGTGGTGTATAGAGATGATGCACTCAGTGGTGTATAGAGATGATGCACGCAGTGGTGTATAGAGATGATGCACTCAGTGGTGTATAGAGATGATGCACGTAGTGGTGTATAGAGATGATGCACGCAGTGGTGTATAGAGATGATGCACGTAGTGGTGTATAGAGATGATGCACTCAGTGGTGTATAGAGATGATGCACGTAGTGGTGTATAGAGATGATGCACGCAGTGGTGTATAGAGATGATGCACTCAGTGGTGTATAGAGATGATGCACGCAGTGGTGTATAGAGATGATGCACGCAGTGGTGTATAGAGATGATGCACGCAGTGGTGTATAGAGATGATGCACGCAGTGGTGTATAGAGATGATGCACTCAGTGGTGTATAGAGATGATGCACGCAGTGGTGTATAGAGATGATGCACACAGTGGTATGTAGAGATGATGCCCACAGTAGTATTACACTAACGTCACCATTGTAGGATAATGTCGCCGTGATCTTCGTACACCACAGTATGGTAGCGCACACCCTGGTAGTGTTGCCGTGGTGATCTGTTCTCCATTTTGGTTGTCACCCAGGTTCCCCAGACCCAGATATAAGAGGTGGGTAGGATCAGAGAACATTGGGGTTTAGTGTCCGTGTCCTGCTCACGTGGCTGTTTTTCCTCTCGTGTGATGGACTGTGTCTGTTTTCCCCTTTAGGATCTCATCCCTTTGGGATAAATCTGCGGTGCCGATTCCTGGACCATCTCTTGGTGTCTTCTCCTCCATTTATGTTGCTGTAAGGAGACATCTTTGCCCGTAACTGAATTTAGGAAATTGCGCCTCCAGAATAATGGGGGAGACAGCCCCTCCTCAGGCCCCGGCGGGGACCCTTACCATTGGAGGAGTATCTAATGTAGGTCTTCTCGGAGGAGGAACGGTGGCTCCCCGGCTGCACAACGCCATAGTGGAGCGGCTCCGAGCTCGAATAGCAGTTTGCCGCCAACATCAGATTAACTGCGAGGGTCGCTATGAACGCAGCAGGGCGGAAAGTATTGATCGAGAACGGGAGAACACCCTGCAGCTGCTGACCCTTGTCCAGCATGGCCAGGGCAGCAGAAAGAGCAGCAAACATAGCAAGAGCTCCTGTGCTGCACCCCCGGACTACCGGCACCATCACCCACAGCATCCACAGCTACTCAATGACGAGGGCAGTGACATTAATGGAGGCCAGCAAGCTTCTAATGGACTGGGCCAACGGAACTCGGCTCTAATCGCTGTAAGTAACATGTCCCGTCTTACATGCTATCATACGATAAACCTCTGCTCTTTCTGGGATTTGCGGGCGATCCTATTGGTGACTGACAGCTACTTCTGTGTTCACACTTATACAAAAAAAAATTGTCAGTCACTGATCGGACCGCCCACTGGACCAAAAATCCCAGGAAGAGGGTTAAACGATGAGAAAACAGGTTATACTGAATATTTTCACACAAGCAGCTAGCAATCTCCTCAGCTGCTCCTCCTGCTCTATTTCATGGTGACTGCAGATTGGACTGTATTATCATGCTGACAAGTTCCTTGCAGCAAGACTTGGGATATAAACCTAAATCGGAATATTCTCGAAAAGGAAATAACTCTATTTGGAGACACCTGTCTCGGGGGGGTTTGCATCTCATTAGTTCAAAATAGGCAAATCGTTAGCCATGCGAGTGATTTTAAGAGGTAGGGGTTTTTTTTTTTAGAAGAGATATTCTCAAGTTGTTTCTTGAGTAGCTCAAAGCTCTTCAGTCTGGTTTCTGGCAAGGCAAGGTCTCCTCTGTCAGTGACAAGTTTGATGGACAGCAGAGTTGTAATATTAGTAAAACTATAAAGCTCAGCACAAGGTCTGCTGTTACACATTCAGATATCAGTGGTTTGTTCTGAATTAACTGTAGTATCTGTGTATTTACACATGGAGAAAACAATGTATTTGAACTAGAAATTATTGGGCTGGATGAGGTGGCTGGTATGTCAGGAGTTAACCCATCTTTTGGAATGTAACTACTGCTCACTCTCGGACAGTTTCTAGGCAGGCCCTGATAGCTGACCTTCATAGAAACTTGCTGTACACCATGTAAGATAACAGTTATCATTGCAAGAGAATGAACCCAGATAGAAAAATCAAGTTAGTTGCAAACTTGCTTATCTTTATGCTTTCTAGCAGGAACAATTTAATCATTTTAAAATACTCCTATAAGGAGTGCACCAAGCTGGTGTATGGAGACTTATGTGCCATGCAGTGTTTCCTGGCAATGGGGTTGGATGTTATACACCAAGGGTAAGGGGGTGAAGGTTATACATCAAGGGTGAGGGGCCAATGGTTATAGACCAGGGGTGAGGGGCCGATGGTTATAGACCAGGGGTGAGGGGCCAATGGTTATACACCAGGGGTGAGGGGCTGAAGGTTATACACCAGGGGTGAGGGGCCAATGGTTATACACCAGGGGTAAGGGGCCGAAGGTTATACACCAGGGATGAGGGGCCGATGGTTATACACCAGGGGTGAGGGGCTGAAGGTTATACAACCAAGGGTGAGGGTCCGATGGTTATAGACCGGGGTGAGGGGCCAATGGTTATATACACCAGGGGTGAGGGGCTGAAGGTTATACACCAGCGGTGAGGGGCCGATAGTTATACACCAGCGGTGAGGGGCCGATAGTTATACACCAGGGGTAAGGGGCCGATGGTTATAGAACAGGGATGAGGGGCCGATGGTTATACACCAGGGGTGACGGGCTGAAGGTTATACACCAAGGGTGAGGGGCCGATGGTTATAGACCGGGGTGAGGGGCCAATGGTTATACACCAGAGGTGAGGGGCTGAAGGGTATACACCAGGGGTGAGGGGCCGATGGTTATAGACCGGGGTGAGGGGCCAATGGTTATACACCAGAGGTGAGGGGCTGAAGGTTGTACACCAAGGGTGAGGGGCCGATGGTTATAGACCGGGGTGAGGGGCCAATGGTTATACACCAGAGGTGAGGGGCTGAAGGGTATACACCAGGGGTGAGGGGCCGATGGTTATAGACCAGGGGTGAGGAGCCAATGGTTATACACCAGGGGTGAGGTGTATATGACCTGCTATGAAGGACATTCAATGATTAGGACAGGATTCCCAATGCTTTTCTCCATGTAGTGTGTTTTATACCAGAGGTACATTATCCATTTCTGGACGTTATAGCCAGTGTTCAAGGATGGAGTTAATGTACATTTTGGGTCCATTGGCTCATAAATAAGATAAGGCTCAAGTATGTCATTGTTCGGCTGATATCTCTTGTATAGTATATTGATAAATCCTATAGGATGCCTTGGCCAGAGTGTATAACATGGGAGTAATACTCCACGGGGCCATAAGGATATCCGGTAAATGATGGGATAGGACACAACAGTCATTAGGATTTTCCTTAGGGCTAATTGCCATTGTGTGATTTTATTTATAATTTTTCATCTAAAAAAAATTCTTATCTCTTTTGGTATTACATTATTACTTGGGAATTAAATTGGAGTCTTATGTGGCAGATGTATGAGGAGTGGCAGACATTCTCTTGCTATGATAGAGCTGTTATCTTACATGGTGTACAGCTAGTGGCAGAACTAGAGCCCGAGTGGCCCCATGGACAATTTGGACCTGCCTATTACCCCATGTTGGTCAGATATACGGTCCCCTGTAGTGTTCTAAATCCTGTACCCTCGATCATTACTCTCCTGCGTATTGTGGTATCATGCGGACTCTGTGCCATATTACTTGAGCACTATAAGGGGGTGATATGACAGCTGTATATTGCACTATTGTTTTAGCACTATATAGCGATATTATGTAACTTGAAATTACGAAAGAAAAAAGCGTACAAATAACTTGTGGATGATTCCACATTTGCTTGTGGCCCAAGGGTTCATTTTCTGTTAAACCTGTTGCAGCCAAAGGGTGCAGTATTTTAGAAATTGGTGTTGGTGAAATAAACTTCTGTTCTTAAAGGGCAAGTTCCATCAGAAAATGTTTTTTTTTTTTTTTTAAAGCGGGTTTTCATATTCATCTTTTATTCTTTTTTGCTTTAATTTTCTAGATCACTAATTTAAGCCTATTGCGTCCTGTTGGGAACATGGATATTAGCAACAATAGACTGACTCAGACCCAATTTTGTATAGAAGTGTTATCTGAGCATGCTCTGTTCTTGGGAAATTAAATTTTGAAAGGAGGAGGTGAGCTGTGACATCACGTATTGTGAATGAATGGTGGATCCTGTGTTATCTACTGTATATAGAGGTGTTATCAGTCATTGTACAGGAGGAGGAGGAGGTGAGCTGTGCCATCACCTATTGTGAACGGTGGATCCGGTATTTACTTTATATAGAGGTGTTATCAGTCATTGTACAGGAGGAGGAGGAGGTGAGCTGTGACATCACCTATTGTGAATGGTGGATCCTGTGTTATCTCCTGTATATAGAGGTGTTATCAGTCATTGTACAGGAGGAGGAGGTGAGCTGTGATTCCACCTATTGTGAATGGTGGATCCTTTATCTACTGTATATAGAGGTGTTATCAGTCATTGTATAAGAGGAGGAAGTGAGCTGTGATATCACCTATTGTGAATGGTGGATCCTTTGTTATCTACTGTATATAGAGGTTTTATCAGTCATTGTACAGGATGAGGAGGAGGTGAGCTGTGACATCACCTATTGTGAATGGTGGATCCTGTATTATCTACTGTATATAGAGGTGTTATCAGTCATTGTACAGGAGGAGGAGGTGAGATGTGACATCACCTATTGTGAATGGTGGATCCTTTATCTACTGTATATAGAAGTGTTATCAGTCATTGTTATTTTGCCTGTAATGACAACAAGACTGGTGAAAAGACACATGGCTTATGCTCTTTCAAATTTATCCTGAAAGATCAAATTGAATCATAAGAGGGTCTGTTGTGTATTTGTTAGGATTCCTATGCTTTGTACAAGTACAGTGGCATGTAAAAGTTTGGGCTCCCCTGGTGAAAATGACTGTTATTGTGACCAGTTTTCAAGTTGAAATTTAAATGATCTCTAAAAAGGCTAAAGTTAAAGATGACACATTTCCCTTGCATTTTAGGATAGATAAATGCAAAAGTTTGGGCACCCTTGCAGATTTCTGTGCTCAGATACCTTTCACCAAGGTTTCAGACCTTAATTACCCTGTTAGGGTTATGACTTGTTCACTATCATTGTTAGGAAAGGTCAGGTGATGCATATTTCCCAGCTTTATAAAAACCCAGCCTCCTCTAACCTTGTGCTAAAAAACAGCAGCCGTAGGTTCTTCTAAGCATCTGCCTAGGCGGAGTCCTACAAAGCAGGAGAAGGCTATAAGACGATAGAAAAGCGTTTTCAAGTTGTCTTTTCCTCAGTTTAAAATGTAATTAAGAAATGGCAGCTAACAGGAACAGTGGAGGTCAAGATAAGGTCTGGAAGACCAAGCAAAATTTCAGTGAGAGCTGCTCCTATGATTGTTAGAGAGGCAAATCAGAACCCCCGCTTTACTGCAAAAGACCTTCAGAAAGATTTAGCAGAATCTGGAGTTGTGGTGCATTCTTCTACTGTTCAGAGATACCTGCACAAATATGGCCTTCGTGGAAGAGTCATCAGAAGAAAACCTCTCCTGCATCCTCACCATAAAATTCAGCATCAGACGTATGCAAAAGAGCATCTAAACATGCCTGATGCATGTTGGGAATAAATACTGAGGATCAATGAGGGTAAAATAGAAATCTTTGGCCACAATGATCAAAGAGATATGTGGGGAGAAAAAAGGGATCAGAAATTCAGGAAAATAAAATCTCACCAACCATTAAAGGGACACTGTCATCTGAATTTGGAGGGAACAATCTTCAGCCATGGAGGCGGGGTTTTTGGGTTTTTGATTCACCCTTTCCTTACCCGCTGGCTGCATGCTGGCTGCAATATTGGATTGAAGTTCATTCTCTGTCCTCCGTAGTACATGTCTGCACAAGGTAATCTTGCCTACCCAAAAACCCCGCCTCCATGGCTGAAGATTGTTCCCTCCAAATTCAGGTGACAGTGTCCCTTTAAGCATGGGGGTGGATCAATCATGCTTTGGAGTCATGTCGCAGCCAATGGTATGGGGAACATTTCACGGGTAGAGTGAAGAATGGATTCAATGAAATTTCAACACATTTTTGATGCAAACATAACACCATCTGTAAGAAAGCTGAAGTTGAAAAGAGGATGGCTTCTACAAATGATAATGATCCTAAACACAAAATCCACAATAGACGATCTCATGGTACTAACCATGCAGGGTGCCCAAACTTTTGCATTAGCTCATTTTCCTTTTTGTAATATTTAAGATGAAAAAAAATATATATATATATAAAATACAAAGGAAAAGTGTCATATTTAAAGGGGTATTCCTATCTCCAAGATCCTGTCTCAATATAGTAGTAGGTGTAGTAATAATAATAGTTGCAAACACCTCTAATTATAAATGTAGTATGGTTCTTCTTGATGTAGTAGGTGTAATAATAATAATAGCAAATACCTGCAATTAGAAATGTAGTATAGTTCTTCTGATTTGCTATGTCAGTTACCTAATGTAGGGCATTGCAGTAGCTTAGGTATCCATGGTTACGGCCACTTAGAGCTGTCTATCTGTTAATATATAAGTGGTCATAACCATGGATACCTAAGCAACTGTAATGCCCTACATTAGGTAAGTGACATAGCTAATCAGAAGAACTATACTACATTTCTAATTGGAGGTATTTGCTAATTTTATTATTAGACCTACTACATATTGGGATAGGATCTTGGAGTTGGGAATACCTCTGTAACTTTAGTCCTTTTAGAGATCATCTTCAGCTTGCTTAACTGTTCACAATAACAGTAAATGTGACCGAGGGTGCCCAGCTTTTACATGCGGCTGTATAGTGCTGCAGAGGACACTATTGCTGTCAAAAACACCAAAATCCAGGTCAGGTATTTGCAGTCTATTTAAGTGACTGCGGCTGAGTTGCACTGCCAGACATTTCCCAAGGACATTAGTGGCGCTGTTTCTAAAAGAAAGTTGGCTTTTTTTTTTCTAATCCTGTAAAAAAAATTCTAATATTGAAAATAAATTTTCTCTATAATTTAGCCCCTTTGTTTTTCTCTGTTTTGGTACACATGGCATGTTTGGATAAAATCTCATCAGTGTTACCGTGTGATTCATTCGGGCTGTTTTTGTGTTCATGATGTAAAAGCGGAATAATGTAAAGTGATGTAGTGATGACTGATTCTCGGCATCGGTTTCCCTATGAGCTCACGCGGGGACGGAGCCATCGTGTCCATGATAGACATAGGCACAGTCAGCCTTGTAAGCACAGAGACGATCTCCACATATATATTCATGAACTGACTCATCATTTGCCTGGAAATTTGTTTGTATGAAATCATTATTTTTTTGTTTTTTTTTAAGTCCTTTTTGTAGTATTACAAGCCTTCACCAGACAAACACACCTCTGTTCAGCACCTGCGGAGTTCACCCAGCTGCTGTTATTAGGCCTGCAAGCCCCGGGGTGGATTATGTGAATGATGTTTTTCCACCCAGATACTTTTGGTTTTTCCTAAATCCTGGACTCAAAATCCAATCAAATTAACCTTCTCAGTAACCTAATGTAACTGGTACAGATTTTTCATTTGGCAAACCACCTCAGTGGCACATATCTGCCACCCAGGACCTTACCTCCTGCTTTCTCACACTGGACATAGAGATACATTGTGTATAGCAGTGTATTTCTATGTACCAGGCTAGCTTTAGCTGCTGCCTGCAATGATAGAGGTTGTAGGTTCGATTCCTGGGTAGATCAAATCAAAAGAAAATAATTGTTTGTTTAATATATATATTTTTTAAGAGAACCTATCACCAGGTGAAAAGTGTACAGTTATTTGTACTGTTTTTCTCTTGCTTCTGTCCTGAGTATTTTGCTTTTAGATTTATTTTTTAAATCCGCCATAGGGATCTAGAGACATGGGTGTATTCATTTAGCGCTAATTCTTATGGTCTTTACCAAGGGTCCATATCTCGAACCGTATGGCAGATTTAAAAAAGAAAAAGCAGACAATTCAGTGAGGAGGACAAAATAATGTCCATTTTTCACCTGGTGACAGGTTCTCTTTTAAAAGCAGACCTATTGACCTGTCTGTCCTGCTTTACTAAATTATTATTTTATTATATTTATTATTATTATAGCATAATTTGTTTAATGGCGCTTTGCATGTGAAATGCTAATATTCCACAAGAAATAAGAATTTTGGAGCATCTTTTCTACTTCTGTATTTTGCAATTGCTCCATTGTTCCTCCTAGAAATCTATGAATAAATTGACAACTAGATGTTACCATTTACCTTATCAATAGGTTGTGTCCTTCTTTACACTGCTTGATACTAGCATCACTGATTGGAAAGTGTCAGAGTGTACAGGAGATGAACTTCATCTGGTAACACCCAGTTGTCAATTTATCTATTACATTTCTTGGAGAAATATCAGGAGAACATTATGTCTCACCTGCTTAGCAGTTCTTGACCAGCGCAGATAGGTGACGCTGAGTAGTTGGATGGAGAATGGGCTGCAGTGGAGACTAGAAGGGCCGGAACTGTGAAGACTAGGAGGGCCGGAACTGTGAAGACTAGGAGGGCCGGAACTGTGAAGACTAGCAGGGCCGGAACTGTGAAGACTAGAAGGGCTGGAACTTTGAAGACTAGGAGGGCCGGAACTGTGAAGACTAGGAGGGCCGGAACTGTGAAGACTAGGAGGGCCGGAACTGTGAAGACTAGGAGGGCCGGAACTGTGAAGACTAGGAGGGCCGGAACTGTGAAGACTAGGAGGGCCGGAACTGTGAAGACTAGGAGGGCCGGAACTGTGAAGACTAGCAGGGCCGGAACTGTGAAGACTAGAAGGGCCGGAACTGTGAAGACTAGGAGGGCCGGAACTGTGAAGACTACCAGAGCTGGAACTGTGAAGACTAGCAGGGCCGGAACTGTGAAGACTAGGAGGGCCGGAACTGTGAAGACTAGGAGGGCCGGAACTGTGAAGACTAGGAGGGCCAAAACTGTGAAGACTAGAAGGGCCGGAACTGTGAAGACAAGCAGGGCCGGAACTGTGAAGACTAGCAGGGCCGGAACTGTGAAGACTAGCAGGGCCGGAACTGTGAAGACTAGCAGGGCCGAAACTGTGAAGACTAGGAGGGCCGGAACTGTGAAGACTAGGAGGGCCGGAACTGTGAAGACTAGGAGGGCCGGAACTGTGAAGACTAGGAGGGCCGAAACTGTGAAGACTAGAAGGGCCGGAACTGTGAAGACTAGCAGGGCCGGAACTGTGAAGACTAGCAGGGCCGAAACTGTGAAGACTAGGAGGGCCGGAACTGTGAAGACTAGGAGGGCCGGAACTGTGAAGACTAGGAGGGCCGGAACTGTGAAGACTAGGAGGGCCGAAACTGTGAAGACTAGAAGGGCCGGAACTGTGAAGACTAGCAGGGCCGGAACTGTGAAGACTAGCAGGGCCGGAACTGTGAAGACTAGCAGGGCTGAAACTGTGAAGATTAGGAGGGCCGGAACTGTGAAGACTAGGAGGGCTGGAACTGTGAAGACTAGCAGGACCGAAACTGTGAAGACTAGGAGGGCCGGAACTGTGAAGACTAGGAGGGCTGGAACTGTGAAGACTAGGAGGGCTGGAACTGTGAAGACTAGGAGGGCTGGAACTGTGAAGACTAGGAGGGCTGGAACTGTGAAGACTAGGAGGGCTGGAACTGTGAAGACTAGCATGTAACTGGATTCTTATCACAATGTAAAACAGTTGACCAAGCGATACAACAGTGTGAAGACAATGCAGCAGTCTTCACTTCACTGAGATTGATGTAGCTGTGTGTAGCAGATCTGGCAAAGCAATGTAGCAGAGTTCAATTTGCATGGTGGTGCAGTGTAGCTGAGCTAACAAGGCGATGCAGTAGAGCTAAGTTATAGCAGAATTACAAATACCTGAATACTCGGGCAGCCTGGGAGAGTTAAATTACAAACAAATTGCTGCGTCATTGCAATGCAGACATATTCACATTTCTTGCTTTTGAAACGCAGTATGTGAAATTTCTGCGTGTGGCGCAATGGGGTGTTTCTTCACAGTCTTGAAATCCCAGGAGTATAAGTCGCTGCTGAGTTGCGATTGACAGCATCTGGGAGGGAGAAGTGCAAGTACACATCCCTAAAGAAGTTTGTGAAGAAACGCCCAGTTGAACTATAATCAAAGATTTCACATACTGAGATCCAATAGCAGCAAATGTGAAAATCTATCAAAAGAAGTGATGCAGCTTAACCCAGAAAAATGAAGGGACGTCGGGGATTTTTATAAGGTATTGAACTCCGTGTTATTAGCATGTGACATTTCCTCTTGAATTACATAAATGCCACTGTCAATCTCTGAAATCATTGCTGGTGTGCGGTCACCGGCTCCCATCAGCCCCCTCGTGATGGCAGGGCTTTGATGAGTTAGCATGACATCTCAGGGCCTTATAAAGGCCCGTTAAGGTACCTTCACACTGAGCAACTTTAGAACGATAACGATAACGATCCGTGACGTTGCAGCGTCCTGGATAGCGATCTCGTTGTGTTTGACTCGCAGCAGCAATCAGGATCCTGCTGTGACATCGCTGGTCGGAGCTGAAAGTCTGGAACTTTATTTCGTCGCTGGACCTCCCGCAGACATCGCTGAATCGGCGTGTGTTCACTTGTAACCAGGGTAAACATCGGGTTACTAAGCGCAGGGCCGCGCTTAGTAACCCGATGTTTACCCTGGTTACCATTGTAAATGTAAAAAAAAAAAAACACTACATACTTACATTCCGGTGTCTGTCGCGTCCCCTGGCGTCAGCTTCCCTGCACTGTCAGCGCCGGCTGGCCGTAAAGCAGAGCACAGCGGTGACGTCACCGCTCTGCTTTACGGCCGGCGCTTACACAGTACAGGGAAGCTGACGCCGGGGGACCGACACCGGAATGTAAGTATGTACTGTTTTTTTTTTTTACATTTACAATGGTAACCAGGGTAAACATCGGGTTACTAAGCGCGGCCCTGCTCTTAGTAACCCGATGTTTACCCTGGTTACCCGGGGACTTCGGCATCGTTGGTCGCTGGAGAGCTGTCTGTGTGACAGCTCTCCAGCGACCACACAACGACCTAAACAGCAACGCTGCAGCGATCGGCATCGTTGTCTATATCGCTGCAGCGTCGCTAAATGTGACGGTACCTTAACAGCCATCTTGGTCATCATTGAAGCTCAGCCTCAGGCTTGACTTCATGAGTGACAGTGATTTACACCACATACGGTGACCTTGCATTATGCAGCATAAGTGACTGAACGATCACAGATTCAAGTGGGGACCACAAAATAAAGAAAAAAATAATAATAATAATTTGATATCATTGTGACCAGAAACATTGCTCTTAAAAAAATTTAGTTATTCAAACCGTATGTTAAACGCTGTAAAAAAACAACTAAAAATCTAGACAAGTTTGGTTTTTCCATAATCGACCTGCAGAATGTACTCTGCAAAAACGAAACTAAAAAAAAAAACAGTGGTGAATTTTTTTTTTCACAATTTCACCGTACTTGAATGGTAAAATGCATAATGTCTAAGTTAATAAATAAATTAGTAGCAGCATGGTGGCTCAGTGGTTAGCACGGTGGCTCAGTGGTTAGCACGGTGGCTCAGTGGTTAGCTCGGTGGCTCAGTGGTTAGCAATGTTGCTTTACAGCGCTGGGGTCCTGGGTTCAAATCCTATCAAGGACAACATCTTCAAGGAGTCTGTGTTTGTGGGGGTTTCCTCCCTCGCTCCAAAGACACAGTGATAGGGAATTTAGGCTATGAGCCCCAATGGGGACAGTGATGATAATGTCTGTAAAGCGCTGTGGGATAGGATGGCGCTATATAAGCAAAGCACAATAAAAAAAAATTAAAACTATAAGTAGGCCCTCAAAAAAACAAGCCCTAATCCGAACTGTCAATCTTCAGGAATGCACATCCCCAGGAGGCAGGGGAGCAGTGCGCTCCTGATGATCAGTCATTAGATCAACCCTTCAAGTGGAGCTTGTCGTCCAATATTTGGAGTGCCTACCTCTGCTCTATGTCATGACCGATGGCCCCTCGTTCCTCATTTAGAAGGTGGAGACTTTATCCTGACACTTTCCTGGTGAGGAGATGAAAGGAGCGCCAAGTGTGACTCACTACCTCCGACATGTCGCCTGAACTTGAGAACCACTTACTTAATACTAATTAATTTTGTTTAAACAGTGTTGAGAAAAGTAACGGAGACCTCGTCCAGGATCGCCCCTCATATTTGTAGAACACCTCCTGCAGCAATTAGCAGAGGTGTGAGGTGTGACCCACCCATATTCACCAGCACCTGCAGCCCCCCCATCATCCTGTATATCCAGACGCGTCACATTTCCTGTTTTGCCTACTTTTAATAATAAATTGCAACTAAAATGGACGCACCACCAATCTGCCAGATATTCCGATATCAGGTCCTGCCCAACTAATGACAAACTCCTGTAGGAAACTATGAGGTGCGCCACTCCCTATTTAATCTTCAGAGATTTCTTTTTTTTCCTCTTAATTTTGCCGTCAGACACAGATGTTTATATCAGAATGACCTTTCGACTTCTGATTTATGGTAGATGATCATCACCTAATATTACCCATGTCTTCGAATCCCCTCCCAAATATATCCTTGGATGTAGTATGTATAGGAACTACTAGTCTCAGCATGAGGATAGATAGTATTTCATTATACCAATTTTTTTTTCATTTGCATGCTCTCCACTTCTGTTTTGTGAACGGTTCTGTGTCCAGATTTTGCACGAGGCAGCTCTTTCTCAAGCGTCAATCCCAACAGCAGAACGACAGCACATCCAGCCATTCGGCTACAGCATGAGGGCAACTACCGGGGTAGATCCAGCCATTCAGCCACAGCATGAGGGCAACTACCGGGGTAGATCCAGCCATTCAGCCACAGCATGAGGGCAACTACCGGGGTGGATCCAGCCATTCCGCCACAGCATGAGGGCAACTACCGGGGTAGATCCAGCCATTCAGCCACAGCATGAGGGCAACTACCAGGGTAGATCCAGCCATTCAGCCACAGCATGAGGGCAACTACCGGGGTGGATCCAGCCATTCAGCCACAGCATGAGGGCAACTACCGGGGTGGATCCAGCCATTCCGCCACAGCATGAGGGCAACTACCGGGGTAGATCCAGCCATTCGACTACAGCATGAGGGCAACTACCGGGGTAGATCCAGCCATTCAGCCACAGCATGAGGGCAACTACCAGGGTAGATCCAGCCATTCAGCCACAGCATGAGGGCAACTACCGGGGTAGATCCAGCCATTCAGCCACAGCATGAGGGCAACTACCAGGGTAGATCCAGCCATTCAGCCACAGCATGAGGGCAACTACCGGGGTAGATCCAGCCATTCGACTACAGCATGAGGGCAACTACCGGGGTAGATCCAGCCATTCGACTACAGCATGAGGGCAACTACCGGGGTAGATCCAGCCATTCGACTACAGCATGAGGGCAACTACCGGGGTAGATCCAGCCATTCGACTACAGCATGAGGGCAACTACCGGGGTAGATCCAGCCATTCAGCCACAGCATGAGGGCAACTATCGGGGTGGATCCAGCCATTCGACTACAGCATGAGGGCAACTACCGGGGTAGATCCAGCCATTCCACCACAGCATGAGGGCAACTACCGGGGTAGATCCAGCCATTCAGCCACAGCATGAGGGCAACTACCGCAGTAGATCCAGTCATTCAGCCACAGCATGAGGGCAACTACCGGGGTAGATCCAGCCATTCAGCCACAGCATGAGGGCAACTACCAGGGTAGATCCAGCCATTCAGCCACAGCATGAGGGCAACTACCGGGGTAGATCCAGCCATTCGACTACAGCATGAGGGCAACTACCGGGGTAGATCCAGCCATTCGACTACAGCATGAGGGCAACTACCGGGGTAGATCCAGCCATTCGACTACAGCATGAGGGCAACTACCGGGGTAGATCCAGCCATTCAGCCACAGCATGAGGGCAACTATCGGGGTGGATCCAGCCATTCGACTACAGCATGAGGGCAACTACCGGGGTAGATCCAGCCATTCCACCACAGCATGAGGGCAACTACCGGGGTAGATCCAGCCATTCAGCCACAGCATGAGGGCAACTACCGCAGTAGATCCAGTCATTCGACTACAGCATGAGGGCAACTACCGGGGTGGATCCAGCCATTCCGCTACAGCATGAGGGCAACTACCGGGCTAGATCCAGCCATTCAGCCACAGCATGAGGGCAACTACCGAGGTGGATCCAGCCATTCAGCCACAGCATGAGGGCAACTACCGGGGTGGATCCAGCCATTCCGCCACAGCATGAGGGCAACTACCGGGGTAGATCCAGCCATTCGACTACAGCATGAGGGCAACTGCCGGGGTGGATCCAGCCATTCGACTACAGCATGAGGGCAACTACCGGGGTAGATGCAGCCATTCCGCCACAGCATGAGGGCAACTACCGGGGTAGATCCAGCCATTCCGCCACAGCATGAGGGCAACTACCGGGGTAGATCCAGCCATTCGACTACAGCATGAGGGCAACTACCGGGGTAGATCCAGCCATTCAGCCACAGCATGAGGGCAACTACCGGGGTAGATCCAGCCATTCAGCCACAGCATGAGGGCAACTACCGGGGTAGATCCAGCCATTCAGCCACAGCATGAGGGCAACTACCAGGGTAGATCCAGCCATTCAGCCACAGCATGAGGGCAACTACCGGGGTAGATCCAGCCATTCAGCCACAGCATGAGGGCAACTACCAGGGTAGATCCAGCCATTCGACTACAGCATGAGGGCAACTACCGGGGTAGATCCAGCCATTCAGCCACAGCATGAGGGCAACTACCAGGGTAGATCCAGCCATTCAGCCACAGCATGAGGGCAACTACCGGGGTAGATCCAGCCATTCAGCCACAGCATGAGGGCAACTACCAGGGTAGATCCAGCCATTCGACTACAGCATGAGGGCAACTACCGGGGTAGATCCAGCCATTCAGCCACAGCATGAGGGCAACTACCAGGGTAGATCCAGCCATTCAGCCACAGCATGAGGGCAACTACCGGGGTAGATCCAGCCATTCAGCCACAGCATGAGGGCAACTACCAGGGTAGATCCAGCCATTCAGCCACAGCATGAGGGCAACTACCAGGGTAGATCCAGCCATTCGACTACAGCATGAGGGCAACTACCGGGGTAGATCCAGCCATTCAGCCACAGCATGAGGGCAACTACCAGGGTAGATCCAGCCATTCGACTACAGCATGAGGGCAACTACCGGGGTAGATCCAGCCATTCAGCCACAGCATGAGGGCAACTACCGGGGTAGATCCAACCATTCAGCCACAGCATGAGGGCAACTACCGGGGTAGATCCAGCCATTCGACTACAGCATGAGGGCAACTTCCGGGGTAGATCTAGCCATTCGACTACAGCATGAGGGCAACTACCGGGGTATATCCAGCCATTCAGCCACAGCATGAGGGCGACTATCGGGGTGGATCCAGCCATTCGACTACAGCATGAGGGCAACTACCGGGGTAGATCCAGCCATTCAGCCACAGCATGAGGGCAACTATCGGGATGGATCCAGCCATTCGACTACAACATGAGGGCAACTACCGGGGTAGATCCAGCCATTCCGCCACAGCATGAGGGCAACTACCGGGGTAGATCCAGCCATTCAGCCACAGCATGAGGGCAACTACCGGGGTAGATCCAGCCATTCAGCCACAGCATGAGGGCAACTACCGGGGTAGATCCAGCCATTCGACTACAGCATGAGGGCAACTACCGGGGTAGATCCAGCCATTCAGCCACAGCATGAGGGCAACTACCAGGGTAGATCCAGCCATTCAGCCACAGCATGAGGGCAACTACCGGGGTAGATCCAGCCATTCAGCCACAGCATGAGGGCAACTACCAGGGTAGATCCAGCCATTCAGCCACAGCATGAGGGCAACTACCGGGGTAGATCCAGCCATTCGACTACAGCATGAGGGCAACTACCGGGGTAGATCCAGCCATTCGACTACAGCATGAGGGCAACTACCGGGGTAGATCCAGCCATTCGACTACAGCATGAGGGCAACTACCGGGGTAGATCCAGCCATTCAGCCACAGCATGAGGGCAACTATCGGGGTGGATCCAGCCATTCGACTACAGCATGAGGGCAACTACCGGGGTAGATCCAGCCATTCAGCCACAGCATGAGGGCAACTACCAGGGTAGATCCAGCCATTCAGCCACAGCATGAGGGCAACTACCGGGGTAGATCCAGCCATTCAGCCACAGCATGAGGGCAACTACCAGGGTAGATCCAGCCATTCAGCCACAGCATGAGGGCAACTACCAGGGTAGATCCAGCCATTCAGCCACAGCATGAGGGCAACTACCAGGGTAGATCCAGCCATTCGACTACAGCATGAGGGCAACTACCGGGGTAGATCCAGCCATTCAGCCACAGCATGAGGGCAACTACCAGGGTAGATCCAGCCATTCGACTACAGCATGAGGGCAACTACCGGGGTAGATCCAGCCATTCAGCCACAGCATGAGGGCAACTACCGGGGTAGATCCAGCCATTCAGCCACAGCATGAGGGCAACTACCGGGGTAGATCCAGCCATTCGACTACAGCATGAGGGCAACTACCGGGGTAGATCTAGCCATTCGACTACAGCATGAGGGCAACTACCGGGGTATATCCAGCCATTCAGCCACAGCATGAGGGCGACTATCGGGGTGGATCCAGCCATTTGACTACAGCATGAGGGCAACTACCGGGGTAGATCCAGCCATTCAGCCACAGCATGAGGGCAACTATCGGGGTGGATCCAGCCATTCGACTACAACATGAGGGCAACTACCGGGGTAGATCCAGCCATTCCGCCACAGCATGAGGGCAACTACCGGGGTAGATCCAGCCATTCAGCCACAGCATGAGGGCAACTACCGGGGTAGATCCAGCCATTCAGCCACAGCATGAGGGCAACTACCGGGGTAGATCCAGCCATTCGACTACAGCATGAGGGCAACTACCGGGGTAGATCCAGCCATTCGACTACAGCATGAGGGCAACTACCGGGGTAGATCCAACCATTCGACTACAGCATGAGGGCAACTACCGGGGTAGATCCAGCCATTCAGCCACAGCATGAGGGCAACTACCGGGGTAGATCTAGCCATTCAGCCACAGCATGAGGGCAACTCCCGGGGTAGATCCAGCCATTCGACTACAGCATGAGGGCAACTACCGGGGTAGATCCAGCCATTCGACTACAGCATGAGGGCAACTACCGGGGTAGATCCAGCCATTCAGCCACAGCATGAGGGCAACTATCGGGGTGGATCCAGCCATTCGACTACAGCATGAGGGCAACTACCGGGGTAGATCCAGCCATTCAGCCACAGCATGAGGGCAACTATCGGGGTGGATCCAGCCATTCGACTACAACATGAGGGCAACTACCGGGGTAGATCCAGCCATTCCGCCACAGCATGAGGGCAACTACCGGGGTAGATCCAGCCATTCAGCCACAGCATGAGGGCAACTACCGGGGTAGATCCAGCCATTCGACTACAGCATGAGGGCAACTACCGGGGTAGATCCAGCCATTCGACTACAGCATGAGGGCAACTACCGGGGTAGATCCAGCCATTCAGCCACAGCATGAGGGCAACTACCGGGGTAGATCTAGCCATTCGACTACAGCATGAGGGCAACTACCGGGGTAGATCCAGCCATTCAGCCACAGCATGAGGGCAACTATCGGGATGGATCCAGCCATTCGACTACAGCATGAGGGCAACTACCGGGGTAGATCCAGCCATTCAGCCACAGCATGAGGGCAACTACCGGGGTGGATCCAGCCATTCAGCCACAGCATGAGGGCAACTACCGGGGTAGATATCACGGGGCCCAGGAACTTTTTTTCTCTATTTTGCGCTATGACATCATGTCTTTATTATAGGTGGCTGGTGACATCTCCTTGACTTTTCTCCCCTGTAACACTGCACATATTCACCTTCTTTATGTAAGTTAGGTTATCATACTTGCTCTTTTCCTATACACTGATATCGCTGATAATTCCTAATATTATCATGGGTGATATCCCTTTACTGTGTCATAACTGTGTGATGTGACAATTCTCAGTGTGTATTCCCTCTGTACTGTGACATCACTGTGTGCATTATCCCTGTACTGTGACATCACTGTGTGTATTATCCCTGTACTGTGACATCACTGTGTGCATTATCCCTGTACTGTGACATCACTGTGTGCATTATCCCTGTACTGTGACATCACTGTGTGTATTATCCCTGTACTGTGACATCACTCTGTGCATTATCCCTGTACTGTGACATCACTGTGTGTATTATCCCTGTACTGTGACATCACTGTGTGTATTATCCCTATACTGTGAGATCGTAGTGTATATTATCCCTGTACTGTGACATCACTGTGTGTATTATCCCTGTACTGTGACATCACTGTGTGTATTATCCCTATACTGTGAGATCGTAGTGTATATTATCCCTGTACTGTGACATCACTGTGTATTATCCCTGTACTGTGACATCACTGTGTGTATTATCCCTGTACTGTGACATCACTGTGTGTATTATCCCTGTACTGTGACATCACTGTGTGTATTATCCCTGTACTGTGACATCACTGTGTGTATTATCCCTATAATGTGAGATCGTAGTGTTTATTATCCTTGTACTGTGACATCACTGTGTGTATTAACCCTGTACTGTGACATCACTGTGTGTATTAACCCTGTACTGTGACATCACTGTGTGTATTATCCCTTTACTGTATCATAACAATTATCCCTGTACTGTGGCATCGCTGTGTTTATTATCCCTGTACTGTGACATCACTGTGTGTATTAACCCTATACTGTGACATCACCGTGTGTATTAACCCTGTACTGTGACATCACTGTACGTATTATCCCTGTACTCTGACATCACTGTGTGTATTAACCCTGTACTGTGACATCACTGTGTGTATTATCCCTGTACTGTGACATCACTGTGTGTATTATCCCTGTACTGTGACATCACTGTGTGTATTATCCCTATACTGTGAGATCGTAGTGTATACCGGGGTAGATCCAGCCATTCGACTACAGCATGAGGGCAACTACCGGGGTAGATCCAGCCATTCAGCCACAGCATTAGGGCAACTACCAGGGTAGATCCAGCCATTCAGCCACAGCATCAGGGCAACTAACGGGGTAGATCCAGCCATTCGACTACAGCATGAGGGCAACTACCGGGGTAGATCCAGCCATTCAGCCACAGCATGAGGGCAACTACCAGGGTAGATCCAGCCATTCGACTACAGCATGAGGGCAACTACCGGGGTAGATCCAGCCATTCAGCCACAGCATGAGGGCAACTACCGGGGTAGATCCAGCCATTCAGCCACAGCATGAGGGCAACTACCGGGGTAGATCCAGCCATTCGACTACAGCATGAGGGCAACTACCGGGGTAGATCCAGCCATTCGACTACAGCATGAGGGCAACTACCGGGGTAGATCCAGCCATTCAGCCACAGCATGAGGGCAACTACCAGGGTAGATCCAGCCATTCAGCCACAGCATGAGGGCAACTACCGGGGTAGATCCAGCCATTCGACTACAGCATGAGGGCAACTACCGGGGTAGATCCAGCCATTCAGCCACAGCATGAGGGCAACTACCAGGGTAGATCCAGCCATTCGACTACAGCATGAGGGCAACTACCGGGGTAGATCCAGCCATTCAGCCACAGCATGAGGGCAACTACCGGGGTAGATCCAGCCATTCAGCCACAGCATGAGGGCAACTACCGGGGTAGATCCAGCCATTCGACTACAGCATGAGGGCAACTACCGGGGTAGATCCAGCCATTCGACTACAGCATGAGGGCAACTACCGGGGTAGATCCAGCCATTCGACTACAGCATGAGGGCAACTACCGGGGTAGATCCAGCCATTCAGCCACAGCATGAGGGCGACTATCGGGGTGGATCCAGCCATTCGACTACAGCATGAGGGTAACTACCGGGGTAGATCCAGCCATTCAGCCACAGCATGAGAGCAACTATCGGGGTGGATCCAGCCATTCGACTACAACATGAGGGCAACTACCGGGGTAGATCCAGCCATTCCGCCACAGCATGAGGGCAACTACCGGGGTAGATCCAGCCATTCAGCCACAGCATGAGGGCAACTACCGGGGTAGATCCAGCCATTCAGCCACAGCATGAGGGCAACTACCGGGGTAGATCCAGCCATTCGACTACAGCATGAGGGCAACTACCGGGGTAGATCCAGCCATTCGACTACAGCATGAGGGCAACTACCGGGGTAGATCCAACCAGTCGACTACAGCATGAGGGCAACTACCGGGGTAGATCCAGCCATTCAGCCACAGCATGAGGGCAACTACCGGGGTAGATCTAGCCATTCAGCCACAGCATGAGGGCAACTCCCGGGGTAGATCCAGCCATTCAGCCACAGCATGAGGGCAACTATCGGGATGGATCCAGCCATTCGACTACAGCATGAGGGCAACTACCGGGGTAGATCCAGCCATTCAGCCACAGCATGAGGGCAACTACCGGGGTGGATCCAGCCATTCAGCCACAGCATGAGGGCAACTACCGGGGTAGATATCACGGGGCCCAGGAACTTTTTTTCTCTATTTTGCGCTATGACATCATGTCTTTATTATAGGTGGCTGGTGACATCTCCTTGACTTTTCTCCCCTGTAACACTGCACATATTCACCTTCTTTATGTAAGTTAGGTTATCATACTTGCTCTTTTCCTATACACTGATATCGCTGATAATTCCTAATATTATCTTGGGTGATATCCCTTTACTGTGTCATAACTGTGTGATGTGACAATTCTCAGTGTGTATTCCCTCTGTACTGTGACATCACTGTGTGCATTATCCCTGTACTGTGACATCACTGTGTGTATTATCCCTGTACTGTGACATCACTGTGTGTATTATCCCTGTACTGTGACATCACTGTGTGTATTATCCCTGTACTGTGACATCACTGTGTGTATTATCCCTATAATGTGAGATCGTAGTGTTTATTATCGTTGTACTGTGACATCACTGTGTGTATTAACCCTGTACTGTGACATCACTGTGTGTATTAACCCTGTACTGTGACATCACTGTGTGTATTATCCCTTTACTGTATCATAACAATTATCCCTGTACTGTGGCATCGCTGTGTTTATTATCCCTGTACTGTGACATCACTGTGTGTATTAACCCTATACTGTGACATCACCGTGTGTATTAACCCTGTACTGTGACATCACTGTACGTATTATCCCTGTACTCTGACATCACTGTGTGTATTATCCCTGTACTGTGACATCACTGTGTGTATTATCCCTGTACTCTGACATCACTGTGTGTATTAACCCTGTACTGTGACATCACTGTGTGTATTATCCCTGTACTGTGACATCACTGTGTGTATTATCCCTGTACTGTGACATCACTGTGTGTATTATCCCTATACTGTGAGATCGTAGTGTATACCGGGGTAGATCCAGCCATTCGACTACAGCATGAGGGCAACTACCGGGGTAGATCCAGCCATTCAGCCACAGCATTAGGGCAACTACCAGGGTAGATCCAGCCATTCAGCCACAGCATGAGGGCAACTAACGGGGTAGATCCAGCCATTCGACTACAGCATGAGGGCAACTACCGGGGTAGATCCAGCCATTCAGCCACAGCATGAGGGCAACTACCAGGGTAGATCCAGCCATTCGACTACAGCATGAGGGCAACTACCGGGGTAGATCCAGCCATTCAGCCACAGCATGAGGGCAACTACCGGGGTAGATCCAGCCATTCAGCCACAGCATGAGGGCAACTACCGGGGTAGATCCAGCCATTCGACTACAGCATGAGGGGCAACTACCGGGGTAGATCCAGCCATTCGACTACAGCATGAGGGCAACTACCGGGGTAGATCCAGCCATTCAGCCACAGCATGAGGGCAACTACCAGGGTAGATCCAGCCATTCAGCCACAGCATGAGGGCAACTACCGGGGTAGATCCAGCCATTCGACTACAGCATGAGGGCAACTACCGGGGTAGATCCAGCCATTCAGCCACAGCATGAGGGCAACTACCAGGGTAGATCCAGCCATTCGACTACAGCATGAGGGCAACTACCGGGGTAGATCCAGCCATTCAGCCACAGCATGAGGGCAACTACCGGGGTAGATCCAGCCATTCAGCCACAGCATGAGGGCAACTACCGGGGTAGATCCAGCCATTCGACTACAGCATGAGGGCAACTACCGGGGTAGATCCAGCCATTCGACTACAGCATGAGGGCAACTACCGGGGTAGATCCAGCCATTCGACTACAGCATGAGGGCAACTACCGGGGTAGATCCAGCCATTCAGCCACAGCATGAGGGCGACTATCGGGGTGGATCCAGCCATTCGACTACAGCATGAGGGCAACTACCGGGGTAGATCCAGCCATTCAGCCACAGCATGAGAGCAACTATCGGGGTGGATCCAGCCATTCGACTACAACATGAGGGCAACTACCGGGGTAGATCCAGCCATTCCGCCACAGCATGAGGGCAACTACCGGGGTAGATCCAGCCATTCAGCCACAGCATGAGGGCAACTACCGGGGTAGATCCAGCCATTCAGCCACAGCATGAGGGCAACTACCGGGGTAGATCCAGCCATTCGACTACAGCATGAGGGCAACTACCGGGGTAGATCCAGCCATTCGACTACAGCATGAGGGCAACTACCGGGGTAGATCCAACCAGTCGACTACAGCATGAGGGCAACTACCGGGGTAGATCCAGCCATTCAGCCACAGCATGAGGGCAACTACCGGGGTAGATCTAGCCATTCAGCCACAGCATGAGGGCAACTCCCGGGGTAGATCCAGCCATTCAGCCACAGCATGAGGGCAACTATCGGGATGGATCCAGCCATTCGACTACAGCATGAGGGCAACTACCGGGGTGGATCCAGCCATTCAGCCACAGCATGAGGGCAACTACCGGGGTAGATATCACGGGGCCCAGGAACTTTTTTTCTCTATTTTGCGCTATGACATCATGTCTTTATTATAGGTGGCTGGTGACATCTCCTTGACTTTTCTCCCCTGTAACACTGCACATATTCACCTTCTTTATGTAAGTTAGGTTATCATACTTGCTCTTTTCCTATACACTGATATCGCTGATAATTCCTAATATTATCTTGGGTGATATCCCTTTACTGTGTCATAACTGTGTGATGTGACAATTCTCAGTGTGTATTCCCTCTGTACTGTGACATCACTGTGTGCATTATCCCTGTACTGTGACATCACTGTGTGTATTATCCCTGTACTGTGACATCACTGTGTGTATTATCCCTGTACTGTGACATCACTGTGTGCATTATCCCTATACTGTGACATCACTGTGTGTATTATCCCTGTACTGTGACATCACTCTGTGCATTATCCCTGTACTGTGACATCACTGTGTGTATTATCCCTGTACTGTGACATCACTGTGTGTATTATCCCTATACTGTGAGATCACTGTGTGTATTATCCCTGTACTGTGACATCACTGTGTGTATTATCCCTGTACTGTGACATCACTGTGTGTATTATCCCTATACTGTGAGATCGTAGTGTATATTATCCCTGTGCTGTGACATCACTTTTTATTATCCCTGTACTGTGACATCACTGTGTGTATTAACCCTGTACTGTGACATCACTGTGTGTATTAACCCTGTACTGTGACATCACTGTGTGTATTATCCCTTTACTGTATCATAACAATTATCCCTGTGCTGTGACATCACTGTTTATTATCCCTGTACTGTGACATCACTGTGTGTATTAACCCTATACTGTGACATCACCGTGTGTATTAACCCTGTACTGTGACATCACTGTACGTATTATCCCTGTACTCTGACATCACTGTGTGTATTATCCCTGTACTGTGACATCACTGTGTGTATTATCCCTGTACTCTGACATCACTGTGTGTATTAACCCTGTACTGTGACATCACTGTGTGTATTATCCCTGTACTGTGACATCACTGTGTGTATTATCCCTGTACTGTGACATCACTGTGTGTATTATCCCTATACTGTGAGATCGTAGTGTATATTATCTGTTGTGAATTCCGCTCTTGGGCTCCCTCCGGTGGTTGTAAGTGGCACTTTTGTGAGTTCTGCTCTTGGGCTCCCTCTTGTGGTTTCTAGTGGTATGGCTGCTCCTTGGAGTTAGCTGTCATCAGCTGCCTCCACTTATCGTCTCTTCTGCTCTGCTATTTAGGCCTGGCTCTTTCTTCAGCCAGTGCCACTTGTAAATGGTTCCTGGTTGGATTCACTTCTCTTTGGAGTTCCCTGTTATCCTGACCAGTTCAGCTAAGCTAAGTTTTTGCTTGCTCTTTTCTGTCCATAGATTGTGGACTTATCCATTCTGTGCTTTCTATGTTTGTCCAGCTTATCAGTGTGAATTATTCTGTCTTGCTGGAAGCTCTGGGAGCCAGATTTGCCCTCCACACCTTTAGTCAGGTGTGGAGATTTTTTTGCGTGGATTTTTGTAGTGTTTTATACTGACCGCACAGTATTCCATCCTGTCCTATCTATTTAGCTAGACTGGCCTCCTGTGCTCATCCTGGTTTCATTCTGTGTATGTCTTTTCCCTCTCCACTCACAGTCATTATTTGTGGGGGGCTAATCTATCCTTTGGGGATTTTCTCTGAGGCAAGATAGTTTTCCTGCTTCTTTCTTTAGGGGTAGTTAGCTCTTAGGCTGTGACGAGATGCCTAGGGAGAGTTAGGAGCATTCCACGGATACTTCTAGTGTTGTGTTGAGCTTAGGGACTGTGGTCAGTACAGTTACCACTTCCTTCAGAGCTCGTTCCATGTTGCTCCTAGACCACCGTATCATAACAATTATCCCTGTGCTGTGACATCACTGTTTATTATCCCTGTACTGTGACATCACTGTGTGTATTAACCCTATACTGTGACATCACCGTGTGTATTAACCCTGTACTGTGACATCACTGTACGTATTATCCCTGTACTCTGACATCACTGTGTGTATTATCCCTGTACTGTGACATCACTGTGTGTATTATCCCTGTACTGTGACATCACTGTGTGTATTAACCCTGTACTGTGATATCACTGTGTGTATTATCCCTGTACTGTGACATCACTGTGTGTATTAACCCTGTACTGTGACATCACTGTGTGTATTATCCCTGTACTGTGACATCACTGTGTGTATTATCCCTGTACTGTGACATCACTGTGTGTATTATCCCTGTACTGTGACATCACTGTGTGTATTAACCCTGTACTGTGACATCACTGTGTGTATTATCCCTGTACTGTGACATCACTGTGTGTATTATCCCTGTACTGTGACATCACTGTGTGTATTAACCCTGTACTGTGACATCACTGTGTGTATTATCCCTGTACTGTGACATCACTGTACGTATTATCCCTGTACTGTGACATCACTGTGTGTATTAACCCTGTACTGTGACATCACTGTGTGTATTATCCCTGTACTGTGACATCACTGTGTGTATTATCCCTGTACTGTGATGTCACTGTGTGCATTATCCCTCTGCGATGACATTAAGAGTTTAGCCCACTTGAGACATATAAATGTCTTAATAATGGAGGCCCATCAGACAGGTTGTTCCATACTGTACATGTTATTGAAAGGGAGTTACGGAATCAGCGGTGCGTGCTTATAGATGTTTACGTATCTCCCATGCTCGCTAATAAAAAATAGGCGACAACTTTCTTTTAGAAATGGGGGACTGGCGCCCCAGTTCTCAGACATCATCCAATCAATAGGAAATCCTCTTTTTTTATGATATACTAATCTGTTCCTATCCCACAATGATAAGTTGGAAACTTGGGCTGAAAGGTGGCAGATGAGGTTTAACAATGATAAATGTAAGGTTATACACATGGGAAGAGGGAATCAATATTACCATTACACACTGAACGGGAAACCACTGGGTAAATCTGACAGGGAGAAGGACTTGGGGATCCTAGTTAATGATAAACTTACCTGGAGCAGCCAGTGCCAGGCAGCAGCTGCCAAGGCAAACAGGATCATGGGGTGCATTAAAAGAGGTCTGGATACACATGATGAGAGCATTATACTGCCTCTGTACAAATCCCTAGTTAGACCGCACATGGAGTACTGTGTCCAGTTTTGGGCACCGGTGCTTAGGAAGGATATAATGGAACTAGAGAGAGTACAAAGGAGGGCAACAAAATTAATAAAGGGGATGGGAGAACTACAATACCCAGATAGATTAGCGAAATTAGGATTATTTAGTCTAGAAAAAAGACGACTGAGGGGCGATCTAATAACCATGTATAAGTATATAAGGGGACAATACAAATATCTCGCTGAGGATCTGTTTATACCAAGGAAGGTGACGGGCACAAGGGGGCATTCTTTGCGTCTGGAGGAGAGAAGGTTTTTCCACCAACATAGAAGAGGATTCTTTACTGTTAGGGCAGTGAGAATCTGGAATTGCTTGCCTGAGGAGGTGGTGATGGCGAACTCAGTCGAGGGGTTCAAGAGAGGCCTGGATGTCTTCCTGGAGCAGAACAATATTGTATCATACAATTATTAGGTTCTGTAGAAGGACGTAGATCTGGGTATTTATTATGATGGAATATAGGCTGAACTGGATGGACAAATGTCTTTTTTCGGCCTTACTAACTATGTTACTATGTTACTATGTTACTATGTAATGAGATTTTTAAAAACATTCAGGCTAAAGGTGGTGAAAATATGGAAGTAGCAGAAAACCTGATGTACATATGAACAGTTCGCCTCTTCCTTTTCGCTTTCCCCTGGCTACCTTGTGGTTATTGTAGCGATAGAATTGTGTGGGAAAATGCATTTCCTAAACGGCGGCGTGCCTCGGATTCCTGAAACGTGTTCTTACATCTGCATTCCATTTCATTGCCTGCTTGTTAACTCACGAAGTGCCAGGGTGCCCACACATCCCCATTATATAGAAAGATAGAAAAATGGATAAATATGTAGATTAATAGATATGAGATAGGTGAAGTACTGTAGACAAATATATTTAGGTAGGTTATAATTATGAGTGATTAAAAGGTGTGAATAATAATAATAAATTGGATGATCTTCTTGGAAAGAAACCCAGAATATAACAGTCTATGAAAAGTCAAATTCTGTAAGGAGACATGTTACCAAATTCCTCCATAAACTGCCTGATTTGTGTTTTCCCACAATCTACACTTGTGAGAATGGTAACTTGATTGCAGAGGCGTAGCTAGGGGTTCAGCACAGGGTGGTCAAAACATCTGGTTTGCCACTAAGACAGGTAAACAAGTACAGTGGGTGTAGGAGAACCTCAGCAGATGACTGAAAAGAAAATCACTATACGGCCGAGTCTCGCAGGTTAAAAACAAGCTCTGGCACCGGCACTCCGGTGCGGAGCGTGCGGACGCATAGCAATACATGGAGCTGCACACTCTGCTCCGGAGTGCTGGTGCCAGAGCTTGTTTTTAACCTGCGAGACTCTGCCGTATCTCGCTGTGTGTGATCCTGGCCTACCAAGACAGATATTACTGCTTATACAGTGACCACGTAGTGGTAGCTATCAGGTCTGCAGAACATTTAACCCCTTTATGACCTATAGCTCGCATCTTTCCAGGCTCCTGACAGCTGATTTGATCTGCCATCAAGTGCCCCTAACAGCCGCTGGTGGAATCGCTATCCACCTGCGGCTAATAACATGTTAAATAATTCTGTCAATCTTTGACAGTGGCATTTAACATGTGCGAGACGGAATCGCATCACAAACCCCGCCCATCAACGCCACTGTCACATGATTTCGGGGCGCTGATGGTTTGGCATGACAACCCAGGGTCTGCAGGACCCATTGCCAGGCTGCTACGTGTAGCACAAGCGATCAGGAGATCACAGTTTCAAGTCTCCTAAGGAGATTATTAAAGCACTAGATGGTAACCTGATTCTAACGCATCTGGTATTCTAGAATATTTATGTAGTTTATTTAGGAAGATTTTAGAATAATACATTGAATACACAGGATTCGGCCGGCCGTGACCAATTAGCGAAGCGTGGTTCAAATCCCGCACCAATTCGTGGCCGGACTGCGCCTGTCGTGATTGTTCGCGGCCGGCCACGTAGTATATAACAGCCCACGTAGTAAATAGCACAGCCACGTAGTACATAGCACAGCCACGTAGTATATTGCACAGCCACGTAGTATATAGCACAGCCCATGGAGTATATAGCATAGCCCACGGAGTATATAGCACAGCCACATAGTATATAATACAGCCCACGGAGTATATAGCACAGCCCACGGAGTGTATAACAGCCCACATAGCATATAACAGCCCACACATGCAGTATATAACACAGCCCACGTAGTGTATAACACAGCCCACGTAGTGTATAACACAGCCCACGTAGTATATAACACAGCCCACGTATATAGCACAGCCCACGTATATAGCACAGCCCACGTAGTATATTGCACAGCCACGTAGTATATTGCACAGCCCACGTAGTATATTGCACAACCCACAAAGTATATTGCACAACCCACGTAGTATATTGCACAGCCCACGTAGTATATTGCACAGCCCACATAGTATATAGCAATGTGAGCATCATATCCCTGTTAAAAAAAAATAAGAATTAAAATAAAAAATAGTGATATACTCACCTTCCGTCAGCCCCTCGGATCCAGAACAGGCCTTTCCCGCTCCTCGTGACGCCCCGGTGACCGCTCCATGCATTGCGGTCTCGCGAGATGATGACGTAGCCCCTTTACTTCCTTGGAAAATCCCAAGGAAGTAAAGGGGTTAACAAATTACAGTACAGTTACAGATGGTGACTGACTGCTGTCTGATGGATTTCTTCACTTTTCCCATTTTTTTAATCCCAGACCGACACGAGAACATATGCCAGAATCCCCCAGTAGAATTTACAACAAAGACGCGTTTCACGTCTCACACTTCCAGTACTGTCACCCATGTATTCTAATAGTGATCTATTTCCGTTAATGTCGATGATTATGGCTTACTTTGGCTTACGGTCACCCATCTATCTTATTTTGTGGCAATTTCTACAATTCATCCTTAGAAGCAGCGCTACTCTTGACAATGTTTTATATCAAGTATATCACTGCACTGCTTGTGGTTTATTTATCTGTTTGGAATAAAATTGTGATAACAAGAGTGTGCGGTGAATTTCTACTACTACTCTTGACAATTGGCCGTATGTGGTATTGCAGGGGGCTGTCACTTGCCATAAATATGGAATTTTAAACCTGGTGTAAATGCCGCTGTTCTTCTGAATCTTCAGTTTTTATTCTGTTCCTTTGCGCCTTTCCGTTCCTGAGATATGTCCCCCTCTCCCCTTTATGTAAATCTAGTCTTTTAGCCAAGTGGGCGTGGTCATAAACCCGTTTTCCTCGACGCGTTTGGTGATGACCACGCCCTGTTGGCTGACAATAGGTTTGTACTTAAGAAAGAGGATGGTCATGTCTCAGAAACCGAGAGCAGAAGGCACAAAATAAAAGCGGTGGCATACACACATACAAATCTAGTCTTATTAGTCAAGGGGGTGTGGTCCTCATCAAGACACCCATGAGAAGATGTTAGGATTATGCCCACTTCGCTAAGAAAAAATAAAAAAAAAGATTGCACCTCTCTGTTCCTGAGTTATGGCTCTCTCTTCCCTGTATATAAATCTAGTAATTTTAATCAAATGGGTGTGGTCCTCATTTTTTTTTCTTGATGGGTAACTTCTTGGGGATCACGCCCAGTTGGCTAAAAAGAAAAGATTACATCTACATACAGGGAATAAAGGGCCATATCTCAGGAACGGAGAGGCGCAGGAACAAAAGAAAAACAGCGCCAGATTCAGGAGAACAGCGGTGCTTACACCAGATAGCAAAACAAATCCATATATTTATTTATGGCAAGTGACCACAGGTCTTCTTTTGGTCTGAGCTGCAATGCTACATGTTCAAAAGTGGCGCTATTTCTTAAAGCAAATATTAACCCTTTTAATTGACATCAAACTTTTTTAAAGCAAATATTGATCCACACGAGCCGCGGTTTGCTCTCAGAATAAGGTTGCCGTCACACTATCAGTATTTGTTCAGTATTTTACTTCAGTATTTGTAAGCCAAAACCAGGAGTGGGTGATAAATGCAGAAGTGGTGATATGTTTCTATTATACTTTTCCTCCGATTGTTCCACTCCTGGTTGTGGCTTACAAATACTGAGGTAAAATACTGACCAAATACTGCTATGGTGTGACGGCGGCTATGTTCACACATTGCGGTTTTTACCACGGAACCGCGGCGATTTTGCACCTGCAGGTCCGCAGCAGTTTCCATAGCGTTTACAGTAACATGTAAACCCTATGGAAACCGCAAACCGCTGTGCACATGCTGTGGGAAAAACCGCGCGGGAACGCAGTGGTTTACAACCCGCAGCATGTCACTTCTTTGTGCAGAATCGCAGCGATTCTGCACCCATAGAAATGCATTGATCCGCTTACTTCCCGCATGGGGCTGTGCCCACCTTGCGGGAAGTAAGCGGATAATGTGCGGGTTATACCCGGGGTGGAGGAGAGGAGACTCTCCTCCAGGCCCCGGGAACCATATTTGAGTAAAAAAAAAAAAGAATTAAAATAAAAAATAATGATATACTCACCTCCCAGCGCTGCACGCGGCCGTCCGGTCTCAGGTTTGCTATGCGACCAGGACCTGCGGTGACGTCGGGGTCACATGACCGTGACGTCACGAAGGTCCTGGTCGCACAGCATCTTTGGAACCGGACCGCCGTCTGCAGCGCCGAGAAGATCGGGACGTCAGAGGGTGAGTATATCATGATTTTATTATTTTTAACATTACTATTGATGCTGCATATTGCTGCATATGCAGCCTCAATAGTAGGGGTAAAATCCCGCAGCGGAACCCGCAGGACTAACCGCGATAAATCTGCAGGGATAACCGTTTTGCCCTGCAGATTTATCAAATCCGCTGCGGGAGAACCCGCAGGGACAGGACGCAACGTGTGAACATAGCCTAAAGGTACCGTCACACTCAGCAACTTTGCAAAGAGAACGACAACAATCCGTGACGTTGCAGCGTCCTGGATAGCGATCTCGTTGTGTTTGACATGCAGCAGTGATCTGGATCCCGCTGTGCCATCGCTGGTCGGAGCTAGAAGTCCAGAACTTAAAGGTACCGTCACACTCAGCGACGCTGCAGCGATATAGACAACGAGCCGACCTAAATCGCTAGATCGCTGGAGCGTCGCTGTTTAGGTCGCTGTAGAGACGTCAAACACAGCAACTCCAGAACGATGCAGGAGCGATCCTGTGACGTAACGGCGACTCACTTCTCGTTCTCGCTGGTTGTTAGCTCCATGTCAAACAGCCGGAGTGTACTGATCCGACACACATCTAGGGGCCCAATGCTCGTTGCTGGCGTCGTTGCTTTTGATGTCAAACACGACGATACACGCCGACCTGGCGACGAAATAAAGTTCTGGACTTCTAGCTCCGACCAGCGATGGCACAGCGGGATCCAGATCACTGCTGCTTGTCAAACACAACGAGATCGCTATCCAGGACGCTGCAACGTCACGGATCGTTGTCGTTCTCGTTGTAAAGTTGCTGAGTGTGACGGTACCTTTATTTCGTCGCCAGGTCGGCGTGTATCGTCATGTTTGACATCAAAAGCAACGACGCCAGCAACGAGCATAGGGCCCCTAGATGTGTGTCGGATCGGTACACTCCGGCTGTTTGACATGGAGCTAACAACCAGCGAGAACGATAAGTGAGTCGCCGTTACGTCACAGGATCGCTCTTGCAGCGTTCTGGAGTTGGTGTGTTTGACGTCTTTACAGCGACCTGAACAGCGACGCTCCAGCGATTTAGTTTAGGTCGGATCGTTGTCTATATCGCTGAGTGTGACGGTACCTTAATACTATGATGAGGCCTAGCGATCCTTAGCAATGGATGGCTTATGGGATATCGCCGGCGTCTCTGCACATTATGTGAACGCCGTCAGGTCTTGTCTTTTAATCTCCAAATACCCTGAGCCATTTACCACTTAAAGTATAGCTAAAAGCCCCCATTATGGCCGCACGCCTTTCATCTCACGTAAGTAAACGGTAATGTGATCTAACGTTATTCCTTCCCTCTCACTGGCGGAGATCAGCTACAATAATATCTATAGCTGTCCTTAGGAGCCCAATGGATTGGAACAATTGTTGTCTGTGCTGATGAGTTCAGAGTTGTCATGGAGAAGCCCAAGACGGGAGGGGAGTTTATGTTTTGTTTGGCGGGGGCCCAAGCAGCAGAGACGAGAGCTCGGCAGAACTGTGCGCCCTTTTACTAAAGCCAGAGGAGGAAAGTTACTCTACTTCATAAAAGTTCCCTACAGTACTTTGGGGTCACTTTTGTAAAAAAGAATGGGGGGGCTTAATTGTATAATAGCGTTGACCCTTCACTGAGGTAATTCTCTCCCCTCACTAAAACACATGGTGTCTAACATCACTAATTCACTGTTTGAGCATTTGAGAATTTTTTTTAATGCCATTAACTTACAGAGTAACTAAATTTAACATTTTCATAGAGACAGCAATGCCAAATATGTTTATTTTAAAAAATTTCTATATTTCGCTTATTTTTTAGAAATTAGACTTTATTTTTCTGTCTCTCTCTCTCTGATGCTTTCTCTCTGTGTTTCTTTTTTTCTTTCTTTCTCTTTCCTCTCTATCTCTTTTACATATTTTTTTTTCTTTTTCTCTGTTTCTCTTTCTTTTTTTCTCTCTGCTTCTTTCTCTTTCTTTTTTTCTCTGTTTCTTTCTCTCTTTCTTTCTCTTTCTTCTCCCTTTATCTGTTTTACATATTTTTTCTCTCTCTATTTTCTTTTTCTCTCTCTTTTTCTCTCTTTATCTCTTTCGCTCTCTTTATCTCTCACATATTTTCTTTATTTGTTTCTCTTTTTTTCTCTTTATCTCTCTCACATATTTTTTCTTTCTTTTTCTCTCTTTCTCTCTTTATCCCTTTCTCTCTCTTTATCTCTCACATATTTTTTCTTTCTTTTTCTCTCTCTTGTTCTCTCTTTCTGTTTCTCTTTTTATCGCTTTCTCTTTTTCTCTCTTTATCTTTCTTTTTTTCCTCTTTTTCTTTCCTCTCTATCTATTTCTCACATAGTTGTTTTATTTTTCTCTCTCTTTGTTTCTCTCTATCTCTGTTTCTCTTTCTCGCTCACATTTTTTTTTTGTTCTTTCTCTTTCTCTCTCTTTCTCTTTCTCACTCTCTCTCATTAATTGCAACTTCAAGAGGTATCATTCTAAAAAACTTAAATTTTCATGTGAAACTATCTACTATATAATTGTCTAAGGGGTACTTCCGTCTGTCTTTCTGTCACGGATATTCATTGGTCGCGGCCTCTGTCTGTCATGGAATCCAAGTCGCTGATTGGTCTCGCCAGTTGCCTGTCATGGCTGCCGCGACCAATCAGCGACGGCCACAGTCCAGTTAGTCCCTCCCTACTCCCCTGCAGTCAGTGCCCGGCGCCCGCATACTCCTCTCTGGTCATACACACACACACCCCCTGCAGTGTGCGCTGGCCCTAGCACTGCATGCCCTGTGCACCACGGTCTCCCCCCGCAGACCCTGGCAGTGCCAGTCTCCTGCCCACACACAGCTCAGGTGGTGGGCTCCACCCTCCCACCAGCCTGGCACACCGCCCTCAGCCTCCCAGGCCCGTCCCCTGCTTACCGTCACCCCGTACTTGAGAGCGATGCCCTGCAGGGTGTCCCCGGGGCAGACCAGGTGCTCTATGTACCTCTCGGCCCAGGGCGCCGTCACGCTGGCCGCAGCTGTAGCACCGGGCACAGTCCCACCATCTTCTGCGGAGGAATACACGCTCCATTAACGGTAAGAGCACTACATGTGCTGAACTGGAGCCTCCACTGCCAGCAGCCGCCGGCAGGGGGCGCTCCTCTCATCCAGCACGGGGAAGCGCGGCCGTGTTATCCCGGGACCCCCGGTGTGGAGCACGTGTCCGGGAACGCTCCGCCCCTGGCGGCATCTCCAGGCTGCACGGTGTGCACGGCGGACATGCTGCGACCTCAGGACACAGTAGCATTCATCTTATTTACTCTATTAGTGCTGTTAGTATTTTATGGGCAGTGTAGTACGTAACTGGGCAGTATACTACGTGATTGGGCAATATACTACGTGGCTGGACAATATTCTACGTGGCTGGGCAATATACTATGTGGCTGGGCAATATTCTACGTGGCTGGGCAATATACTATGTGGCTGGGCAATATACTATGTGGCTGGGCAATATACTACGTGGCTGGGCAATATACTACGTGATTGGGCAATACACTACGTGGCTGGGCAATATAGTACGTAACTGGGCAGTATACTACGTGTCTGTGCTGTATACTACGTGATTGGGCAATATACTACGTGGTTGGCCAATATACTACGTGGCTGGGCAATATATACAATATACTACGTGGCTGGGCAATATACTACGTGGCTGGGTAATATACTACGTGGTTGGCCAATATACTACGTGGCTGGGCAATATACTACGTGGCTGGGTAATATACTACGTAGCTGGGCAATATACTACGTGGCTGGGCAATATACTACGTGTGCTGTACAATATACTACGTGGACATGCATATTCTGGAATACCCGATGCGTTAGAATCGGGCCACCATCTAGTATATTATAATATATAAAGGATACTAAGAAAGTAAGTGTTTCCCGGTTGCCAGGTTGAGCCATCAACAACTATCTGTCCCCACTGGAAGCAAACTGTAGGTTTTAATAGGGGAAAGCACAATAATATTTGCTCAGTAAGTACTGTGGAAGCTTTTCTACCCATCTGGATGAGACCACCCATAAGTTATAGACCTCTAGATGTGTCCTTCCTTTTTTATTGGTTCAACATATCCCAAGAACCGGCACAAAATGACCACCAGTCAACATTATTTCATGTTCTTCTGTCGGGAGAGGTTTATGCTATAGGTCAGATTTCAGTAGTTGCGGAGCTGATTGCGACCTGTCTATGGTTTTCCTAGCACGTTCTGATAATGTATTGAATTTGTATCTTGTGTTGTCCGGTGAAAACAAGTTCTCACCCATCCACAGGAACCTGAAACACAAGTTTTATAAGCCGGATTTTTTGTTTTTGGTGCAAGATGTGCCAGAATTCTGGCTTATATAGAATAGTAGACCTCTATTAAAATTGTGACTTTTATCTTACCATATCAGCTATATTTTGTAGTACCAGCTGGCTCAGTGGTTAGCAGCATTTCCTTGCAACACTAGGCTCCTGAATTCATATTTCTCCAAAGGTAACAACTGTATGGAGTTTTGCTTGTTCACCTAGAGTTTGGTTTCTTATAAATAGTGTGTGTATGTCTACATTATGTGAATTTCTGTACGGTGCTGTGGAATATTATGGCGCTTTATAAACTATAAAAACTAGATAAACAGTGCAGGATACTTTTAGGATTATTTCCATTACCTGCAGTACCTCCTTTCACCACTATTAGCAGCAATCTATATCATAGACACCAATGCAACAGCGCCCCCCGTGACTGATCTACAGTTGGAAAAAGCAGCAATTTTTATACTAATATACAGTATATACTGTTCTATATCAACATTAAACTCCACTTTATATCATAGTTTACCCAAAGCTAGCAGCACACTTTATAAACTTTCCAGCAGGCCACTGACGTATAAACTCTTTATAGTTTTGCTGCAGGAGTTCCTGGCCATATAAGAAGCCTATAGACCGCAGGGTTAGCGTGCCGCCATGCCAACATAATCACGCTTTGGCAGAACATGCTTCTTGATGTGTCGCCGCTGACTGTACTTTTATAATGTATACCGCAAAGTCAGAAACTTTTTTTTATATGTCAATTTAGAAAAGTCTGCTCATGAGTCATGGACGAGAGTTTCCCTTAAAAATGTGATAAAATCCTAGTCCCCGCCATACAGAAGGGTCTAATCGAAAAGGGTTTGGTGTCATTCATTTTTATTCCTTTTGGAAAAATTGGGTATATATATATATATACAGTGGGGCAAAAAAGTATTTAGTCAGTCAGCAATAGTGCAAGTTCCACCACTTAAAAAGATGAGAGGTGTCTGTAATTTACATCATAGGTAGACCTCAACTATGGGAGACAAACTGAGATAAAAAAATCCAGAAAATCACATTGTCTGTTTTTTTAACATTTTATTTGCATATTATGGTGGAAAATAAGTATTTGGTCAGAAACAAACAATCAAGATTTCTGGCTCTCACAGACCTGTAACTTCTTCTTTAAGAGTCTCCTCTTTCCTCCACTCATTACCTGTAGTAATGGCACCTGTTTAAACTTGTTATCAGTATAAAAAGACACCTGTGCACACCCTCAAACATTCTGACTCCAAACTCCACTATGGTGAAGACCAAAGAGCTGTCAAAGGACACCAGAAACAAAATTGTAGCCCTGCACCAGGCTGGGAAGACTGAATCTGCAATAGCCAACCAGCTTGGAGTGAAGAAATCAACAGTGGGAGCAATAATTAGAAAATGGAAGACATACAAGACCACTGATAATCTCCCTTGATCTGGGGCTCCACGCAAAATCCCACCCCATGGGGTCGGAATGATCACAAGAACGGTGAGCAAAAATCCCAGAACCACGCGGGGGGACCTAGTGAATGAACTGCAGAGAGCTGGGACCAATGTAACAAGGCCTACCATAAGTAACACACTACGCCACCTTGGACTCAGATCCTGCAGTGCCAGACGTGTCCCACTGCTTAAGCCAGTACGTGTCCGGGCCCGTCTGAAGTTTGATAGAGAGCATTTGGATGATCCAGAGGAGTTTTGGGAGAATGTCCTATGGTCTGATGAAACCAAACTGGAACTCTTTGGTAGAAACACAACTTGTCGTGTTTGGAGGAAAAAGAATACTGAGTTGCATCCATCAAACACCATACCTACTGTAAAGCATGGTGGTGGAAACATCATGCTTTGGGGCTGTTTCTCTGCAAAGGGGCCAGGACGACTGATCCGGGTACATGAAAGAATGAATGGGGCCATGTATCGTGAGATTTTGAGTGCAAACCTCCTTCCATCATCAAGGGAATTGAAGATGAAACGTGGCTGGGTCTTTCAACATGACAATGATCCAAAGCACACCGCCAGGGCAACGAAGGAGTGGCTTCGTAAGAAGCATTTCAAGGTCCTGGAGTGGCCTAGCCAGTCTCCAGATCTCAACCCTATAGAAAACCTTTGGAGGGAGTTGAAAGTCCGTGTTGCCAAGCGAAAAGCCAAAAACATCACTGCTCTAGAGGAGATCTGCATGGAGGAATGGGCCAACATACCAACAACAGTGTGTGGCAACCTTGTGAAGACTTACAGAAAACGTTTGACCTCTGTCATTGCCAACAAAGGATATATTACAAAGTATTGAGATGAAATTTTGTTTCTGACCAAATACTTATTTTCCACCATAATATGCAAATAAAATGTTAAAAAACCAGACAATGTGATTTTCTGGATTTTTTTTTCTCAGTTTGTCTCCCATAGTTGAGGTCTACCTATGATGTAAATTACAGATGCCTCTCATCTTTTTAAGTGGTGGAACTTGCACTATTGCTGACTGACTAAATACTTTTTTGCCCCACTGTATATATATATATATATATATATATTTTTTTTTTTTTAACTTGAATATTTTTATAGTGCTGACATTTTGCATAGTGTTGTATATGAATTGCCCAGAGACCTCAAAAATTAATTCCCTCCCGAAGACTGGCGAGGATTTAGAAACCACATGTAGGTCCCAGAGAATGAACTTTTATTTCTTTTTTTTATTTTTTCTATTCTTACCAACATCATGTCCATTGGTAAAATAAAAGATGTGCAAGCTGAAAGGTTCCTTGGCATGAATGCCCCCAAACAGGACAGGAATGGACAGCTTACAGTATATGTAAACACCGCCCCCTTCAGTTCAAGACACTGTCACAGGGTTACCACGACAGTGTGGAGCCAGAAGACCACAGCGTCTGATTGCTCCTTCTCCGGTGCTGAAAAGAAGCACTTCTTCATTTTAATGGTGTTTATTTCTTTTGGCAGAACAGGGGTTAATCAGCCATGTTGTAAATCTCTGTTCTCGCAGCTGAGATCAATTAGCCACTCCTTTCCCCTTTATAAAATCTGGGCTCTGTTGCAAATCCTTGTCAGAGCTAGCATTTGCTGCATGGCTTCCGGAGGGCAAGGAGTTAAAATGATAAGAGTGTTGGTGGAGTTATTAGTGACTGTTGCTTGGTTTGAATGTGTGGTAATTCCCTATCCTTCTCAACTTTGGTTTATTCCCCTACCTCCACACCCCGTTGCATTCCTCTGATATATGTGAGTGAATATTTTGTATGCCTGGAGTTTTCTGTTAACCTCTTGTCTGTGTCGCCTTGTTTGTCGGGTTGGTGTAATACGGTGCACAGTAGCGCCTCTCTTCCCTGGGTGGGGGAAGAGAACAGACGGAGGGTTGACTCAGGAGATAAGGCAAGGGTGGAGGCCCCTGCATCTTCACCTTCAGAAGTATCCCAGGGAATTGGTCGAGCTAGAGCACCCTCTAGTCTTAGAGACAGGAAAGGAGGTTACCCGACAGCTGTGCCGTGAAAGCCATATTCACATTTGTTTGAATTGTTTCTTAACGAGGACTTGTCATTTGCTCAAAGTAATAGAGTTAAATGCCTTGAAAAAATCCCTGAGCTCTCCTGATTCTGATACTGTTTTCCTTTTTGTGTTGCTTTACTCCATTGCAGAGATATTCACATTTGTTTCTTCTGGAGTGCAGTATGTGAAATCTCTACGTTTGTAATACAACTGGGCATTTCTTCAGAGTCTTCTCTGGGGTCGTGCACATTCATCCCTCACAAATGCTGATAATCACAGCCTATCCGTCTCAGATGCTGCTAAGCTGTGAGTGGCAGTATCTAGGAGGGAAGAGTGAAAGCACCCCCTTCCCCCGGAGAAGACTAAAGAAATGCCCAGTTGCACTGCAAAGCAGAGATTTCACATACTGCGCTCCAGAATGAACAAATGTGAATATCTCTGTAATAGAGTGACGTGGCTCAAAATGGAAAAGAGCGACAGAATAAGGGGAGCTTGGGGATTTTTACTGGGTGTTTATCTCCATTGTTTGAGCAAGTGACAGATACTCTTTAAAACTTGAGGCAGGTAAATTTGGGATTGTTTGCAACCATGTCGTTTTTACCGTAGATGTAACTGTATTTGCTTGTACGACTTTAATGCATGTGCTTTCGAAAAAGATTGCAATTCTTATTTCGGGTTATCCTTTTATGATGAGTATCAATGGGTGCAGAACATGTTATTGATGTCTGTTATTTTGGAGAGCTGTTGCATTTGCTCCTGTATCTTTCCATTCCTGAGTTATAGCCTCCTCTTTCCTGTATATACAGTACAGAGCAAAAGTTTGGACACACCTTCTCATTTAAAGATTTTTCTGTATTTTCATGACTATGAAAATTGTACATTCACACTGAAGGCATCAAAACTATGAATTAACACATGTGGAATTATATACTTAACAAAAAAGTGTGAAACAACTGATAATATGTCTTATATTCTAGGTTCTTCAAAGTAGCCACCTTTTGCTTTGATGACTGCTTTGCACACTCTTGGCATTCTCTTGATGAGCTTCAGGAGGTAGTCACAGGAAATGGTCTTCCAACAATCTTGAAGGAGTTCCCATAGATGCTTAGCACTTGTTGGCCCTTTTGCCTTCACTCTGCGGTCCAGCTCACCCCAAACCATCTCGATTGGGTTCAGGTCTGGTGACTGTGGAGGCCAGGTCATCTGGCGTATACCCCATCACTCTCCTTCTTGGTCAAATAGCCCTTACACAGCCTTGAGGTGTGTTTGGGGTCATTGTCCTGTTGAAAAATAAATGATGGTCCAACTAAACGCAAACCGGATGGACTAGCATGCCTCTGCAAGATGCTGTGGTAGCCATGCTGGTTCAGTATGCCTTCAATTTTGAATAAATCCCCAACAGTGTCATCAACAAAGCACCCCCACGCCATCACACCTCCTCCTCCATGCTTCTCGGTGGGAACCAGGCATGTAGAGTCCATCCGTTCACCTTTTCTGCGTCGCACAAAGACACAGTGGTTGGAACCAAAGATCTCAAATTTGGACTCATCAGACCAAAGCACAGATTTCCACTGGTCTAATGTCCATTCCTTGTGTTCTTTAGCCCAAACAAGTCTCTCCTGCTTGTTGCCTGTCCTTAGCAGTGGTTTCCTAGCAGCTATATTACCATGAAGGCCTGCTGCACAAAGTCTCCTCTTAATAGTTGTTGTAGAGATGTGTCTGCTGCTAGAACTCTGTGTGGCATTGACCTGGTCTCTAATCTGAGCTGCTGTTAACCTGCGATTTCTGAGGCTGGTGACTCGGATAAACTTATCCTCAGAAGCAGAGGTGACTCTTGGTCTTCCTTTCCTGGGGCGGTCCTCATGTGAGCTAGGTTCTTTGTAGCGCTTGATGGTTTTTGCCACTGCACTTGGGGACACTTTCAAAGTTTTCCTAATATTTCGGACTCACTGACCTTAATTTCTTAAAGTAATGATGGGCACTCGTTTTTCTTTACTTAGCTGCTTTTTTCTTGCCATAATACAAATTCTAACAGTCTATTCAGTAGGACTATCAGCTGTGTATCCACCAGACTTTTGCTCAACACAACTCATGGTCCCAACCCCATTTATAAGGCAAGAAATCCCACTTATTAAACCTGACAGGGCACACCTGTGAAGTGGAAACCATTCCCGGCGACTACCTCTTGAAGTTCATCAAAAGAATGCCAAGAGTGTGCAAAGCAGTCATCAAAGCAAAAGGTGGCTACTTTGAAGAACCTAGAATATAAGACATCATTTCAGTTGTTTCACACTTTTTTGTTAAGTATATAATTACACATGTGTTAATTCATAGTTTTGATGCCTTCAGTGTGAATGTACAATTTTCATAGTCATGAAAATACAGAAAAATCTTTAAATGAGAAGGTGTGTCAAACTTTTGCTCTGTACTGTATGTGTAGTCTTTTTAGCCACCTAGGCATGATCCTTGGCTAACAAGACTAGGGAAAGAAGGGGCCATATCTCAGGAATGGAAAGGCGCAGGAACAAAAGAAAGACAATGCCAGATTCAGGGGAACAGTGGCATTTTCAGCAGGTAAAAAATACATATCTATTTCAAGTGATGACTCTTCTTTAAACTGCATATTAAAATGCAATATTATTAGAGGCTAATAACTGCTGTATGTAGTCTCTTACGATTTGAGTAAAACATTGCAGTACCCTGTTCTGTCCATTTTACTTTCTTCTTTTCTCAGAGAGCAACATACGGTAACAAAAATTTGCTGCCAAAAAAAAATGTATGCAGTAAACTTAATCATCCAGACGCTGAGTGTAACCTGAGGATATAAGACAAGAGATGCAAGATAAAGAAAAATGTATTACTATGTGATTATATCAAGTGTTGTGGGAAACTGTGCGCACAGAAAAACTCAACAGCTCACAGTATAAAAAAAAAAATCACCCTCTGTTTTTAACAACCTCTCTAAAGACAAAAGGGGGCTCCGGGGTGATCTGAAACCAGACGCCATTGTCTCCAGTGTGAAACCCTCCTACACTACGGCTGGAAGCAAGGTCATGTCCTGGGGACCAGTGTATGATTCCTATACCCAGAGGGGATAAATCCCAGAAAGTTGCTTTTTCTCCAAATCTCGTAGTTTCAGAAGTTTTAAAGTCGCTGCAGACAGTAAAAATATGACCACAAATGTAATAAAAATGCGTCCTGTACGGCTCTATTATATCAGAGACTGGACTGATTGTTATGCGGAGGAGACCATGGTGGCATTGGGGTTAGTACTGTACCTTGCTTTAGGCCTCGTTCCCCCTGTTACTAAAATGACATTATTTCACTGTTAGCGTGACTGACACAGTTCATGCATTTCTAATATAGCATAAAATGTAAAAAAAAATAATAATAATTGTACCATTTTTTACGCTGTTGGGCTCTTTTCTCCTATCCATGTACCTTATAAATGTCCTCGCTGCTGTCATACCACTCAAGAAGTTAACATTTCTTTTGGGCTTCTGTTAGTCTACTAGGTCCATCTTCTGGAGCTTGCCATACATTCCTTTTTTTTTTTAAATGGGTGGTTCTTCTTTTATCAACATTCTATCAGTACTATAGGTGCTGGAATTTCTTTTCTCTCACTTCCCAGCATGCATTGCACACGCCATGGTGTAATGGTTTACTAAAATCTTCCTGTTATGCCTGGAAGAAGTTTGACAGACAGGAGAGCAAGAGCTGAAAGTAGGAAGGGAGCAGCAAATGTTTGAAATGAGGTTCACTAGTTTTTTCCAACGAGATAGACAGTGAGCCATGGCCACCATATATGTAGCCAATGAAGTCACGACTCCTAAGGCCGCGTTCACATATTCAGTATTTGGTCAGGATTTTACCTCAGTATTTGTAGCCAAAACCAGGAGTGGGTGATAAATACAGAAGTGGTGACGGGTTTCTTTTCGTCTGATTTGTTCCACTCCTTGGCTTACTAACACGGATGTAAAATACTGACCAAATACTGAGCGTGTGAACATGGCCTAACATGATATGATAGAAAAAATAATTTTGGTGAAGTTTCCGAGGCATCAGATGAGTCCTATGAAGGAATTCATGAGACTTGGTGACGTCCCGTTGAGCTGCAGTATTGCCATCTGGAACTGTGTAATGCTTCATTTTCAAAGCAGGGGGAAATAGGTAACTTTTTATGACAGAGGACTGATCCGACAAATCATCAGTTTCTTATAAATACTATACCAGACTGTATTTTTATTTTTTCCTTCATCCCTTTTCCTTTCTGGTTGCACATTCCATGGATAGTTTTGTGCTTGTAATTCCACTTTAACCTTTCGATTAAGATTGCCAAGGAATGGTTTCCTAGACTATAATCACTGCTTGTTATAGAAACCAAATGTAATCTTCTAATACGCTGGATTTTTATGAAAGGGGATTGTTCGACAGTAAAATATTTTTTTTTTAAATTAAAACCATTAAAAAAAATAATAAACTGAGGCATGCTCGCCCTTCAGCACCAGCACGGACCCAGTGCAGGCACGTCTGCGCTGGCTCCGGAGGACGTGTAAGGCCCATTTAGAAATTGCAATGACTGTGCCCTTCTAGTCACCAATTACAGGCTGCAAGCGGTGCTCTGACTTCTGAACGGGGCAGACAGTCAACGCTGGACCTGTAGGGGATCAGGTAGGCGAGTATAGTTCCATTTATTACTTTTAATCAGTACCTGACTTTAAAAAAATATTTTGCTTTTGAACAACCCCTTTAATAATAATATTACATGACCGCTTAGGAAAAAAAATCCAAAACATTAATTTAATTAGTTTAGTCTATTTTTCTGCATTTCTTAACTCTTAGGGCTTGTTCACATGTAGAGTTTTTGATGCAGGTTTTACAGTAACGGCACAGTGAATGAGATTTCTAAAATATAATTCCAAATGTGCATTTTTTTCCCTTCCAGTTTTTACCTATGGTTCATTTTTAAATAATGAAGCACGTCCTTTTTTTTTAGTTTTGTACTGCATTTTTATCCAATGAGATCAATTTTTTAACATACGGTAAATGAACTACTACAATATGCATCAAACCGTACCATGTGAACATACCCTAAGGCCATTCTCATACAGAGTGTTTTGAACATTTTTTTTTTTTTAGTAGATCAGCTCTAAAATCCTGCATGCCAAAAGCATAAAAATTAGTGATGAGCGAATATACTCGTTAGTCGAGATTTCTTGATCATGCTCAGGGGTCCTCCGAGTATTTTTTAGCGCTCGGAGATTTAGTTTTTCTTGCCGCAGCTGAATGATTTACATGTTAGCCAGCATAAGTACATGTGGGGATTCCCTAGGAATAAGGCAACCCCCACATGTACTTATGCTGGCTAACAGATGTAAATCATTCAGCTGCGGCAAGAAAAACTAAATCTCCGAGCATTAAAAAATCCTCGGAGGACACCCAAGCGTGCTGGGAAATCTCGAGTAACGAGTATATTCGCTCATCACTAATAAAAATGCTTGGAAAACTCTTTATTTCTACAGGAAATCCATTTTTGCTGTTTGTTTGAAGAGTTTTCTTGAGCTTTTTTTTTTTTTCACTTATGGGTTTTAAAAACCAGGCCAGGTGGAAGATGAAAAAAGGAAGGCACTGTCCAATTAAAAGTCTGCAAAACAGCTTCAGGAAAAGTCTGCAAAACTGTTGCAGAAAAGATAACTGCTGCAAAAATCCCCCCCCCTAAAAAAAAAAACCACATAAAAACGTCGTTCCGGAAGGAGTGGTTCAGTAGTGGACAACCCCTTTAATACCTCATCGACCAAACACTTTTTAAATTCACCATAGAATTTCATAATCTCGCTGCGCTTACATAGAAAATCCCTTCTATTAAAATATAGATCGATAACATACACTTTTAAGGGGAGGGCGTGCATCTTGGTGAGAATTAGGCCTTATTTGTCAGAGTTTTCTTTGTTGCCTATAGCCACCAATCAGAGCTCAGCTTTAATTTTTTAAACCGCTCTGGGAAAATGAAAGCCGAGTTCTAATAGGTTGTTAAGGGCAACAAAGTCAGCTTTGTCATTTGATATTCATTTTTACATGATCATCTACATGTTGCCGTCATTGGGAGTGTTACTTGAACACCAACGTAAAAAATCTCTTTACAAGGGAAGAGAGAAGGATCTGTAGTGCTGCCTATAGGAGGTAGGTTGAGAAAGGCTCAGTGAGAGCCGAAACGTCGCACAGAGATTTGGGTTTGAATAAACTACACACTTCTTCACCTTGAAAGGATTTGGAGTGCTGCCTTTTTTTTTCCATTTCGAATACAATCTGGGTAGATGTGAGGACTACTCTACCCAGGAGGCTAGGCATCCACCGGTGAGCATTGTGCTGTTCCAATTTTTTCAATATATATATATATATATATATACACACACACACACGCACACACACATATATATTATACGTGTCCCTCATCCTTGTATATGTCCATCATCTTGGTAATCTTGGTATATGTTCCCCATCCTGGTCTATATGTCCCCCATCCTGGTCTATATGTTCCCCATCCTGGTCTATATGTCCCCCATCCTGGTCTATATGTCCCCCATCCTGGTCTATATGTTCCCCATCCTGGTCTATATGTACCCCATCCTGGTTTATATGTCCCTAATGCTGGTCTATATGTCCCCCATCCTGGTCTATATGTCCCCCATCCTGGTCTATATGTACCCCATCCTGGTCTATATGTCCCCCATCCTGGTCTATATGTACCCCATCCTGGTCTATATGTCCCCCATCCTGGTCTATATGTACCCCATCCTGGTCTATATGTCCCCCATCCTGGTCTATATGTACCCCATCCTGGTCTATATGTCCCCCATCCTGGTCTATATGTTCCCCATCCTGGTCTATATGTTCCCCATCCTGGTCTATATGTCCCCCATCCTGGTCTATATGTACCCCATCCTGGTCTATATGTCCCCCATCCTGGTCTATATGTACCCCATCCTGGTCTATATGTACCCCATCCTGGTCTATATGTTCCCCATCCTGGTCTATATGTTCCCCATCCTGGTCTATATGTCCCCCATCCTGGTCTATATGTTCCCCATCCTGGTTATAGGTCCCCCATCCTGGTCTATATGTCCCCCATCCTGGTCTATATGTCCCCCATCCTGGTCTATATGTCCCCCATCCTGGTCTATATGTCCCTCATCCTGGTCTATATGTCCCTCATCCTGGTTTATATGTCCCTAATGCTGGTCTGTATGTCCCCCATCATGGTCTATATGTCCCCCATCCTGGTCTATATGTCCCCCATCCTGGTCTATATGTCCCTCATCCTGGTTTATATGTCCCCCATCCTGGTCTATATGTCCCCCATCATGGTCTATCTGTCCCCCATCCTGGTCTATATGTCCCTCATTCTGGAATATGCCTCTTATCCTAGTATGTGTTCCCCATCCTGATCTCTATGCCCCTCATCCTGGTTTATATGTCCCCCATCCTGGCATATGTCAATCATCCTGGCCCCATCCTGTTATATATATATATATATATATATATATATACGTTTGACCTCTGTCATTGCCAACAAAGGATATATTACAAAGTATTGAGATGAAATTTTGTTTCTGACCAAATACTTATTTTCCACCATAATATGCAAAAAAAATGATAAAAAAACAGACAATGTGATTTTCTGGATTTTTTTTTCTCAGTTTGTCTCCCATAGTTGAGGTCTACCTATGATGTAAATTACAGACGCCTCTCATCTTTTTAAGTGGTGGAACTTGCACTATTGCTGACTGACTAAATACTTTTTTGCCCCACTGTATATATTGCCCTTTCTGGTATATGTCCCCTGTTCTCCCGCTGTTCATTAATTATAGAAAAAAAATAAACCATTATACTCACCCGGGGCCTACAGTGATGGGCGTCTCTGGTCTTGGTCCAGCACTTTTCCTCTTCTTGTGATGCCGTCTTTCTTCTGTGCTTAGTATGGATGGCGTGTCCTACGTCATCCACACAGTGTCCTCGGCATCGCGCTCCTGCACAGGCTTGCCTCTCTGCCCTGTTTAGAGCAGAGTAAATTACTGCAGTGCACATGCGCAGGAAAAAGCTAAAGAGCCCAGCGCATCCGCACTGCAGTACTTTACTTTATGAAACAAAGTCCTGCTCACCATAGTTGACATCCTGTGGATCATGATTAAGGGTGCTTGTTCACCACAAACGCGTTGATATCGCATTTTAATCCATGTTGTTGCTGATGTTTTATCCTCCACTGAATATGATTTGAAGTGAATAAAGGAAGGTTTTTTTTTTCACTACCTCGTTGAGCTGGATTCCTCATCATTTCCTTAGTACTTTACTTTACCCTGGTCGGGGCAGAGAAGTATGCCTGCATATGAGCATGATGCCAGGGAGACTGCGTGGATGACGTAGGACGCGTCCTCCACAATAAACATAGAAAGAAGATGGCACCAGACCAAGACCGGACCGCCCTTGTAGGTGAGTATCTTTTTCTTTTCATACAGGCTGGATTGCAGGCATGTATACAGCATATTAGAATGCTGTATATCAGGGTTGAAAGGTACTGGCCTTACCTCATATGGGACAAACCTGGTTAAAAAGCTTTGCTACATGGGGATATAAAGCCAAACCCAAATTTCCAGTTGCAGACAGCTGTTCTTGATTCTTGCCCCCTATCAGTGCATAGTAGGGCACCGATTTGCTGGGTGAGTGGCCTTCGACGTGGGGGTCTAAGGGTGAAAAGTTTCTTCTTAAAGAGGACATTTTGCTAGGTTTTTAAATACTGTATAATCTGAGCACCTTGTCCAATTGCCATTACTCCATTAATGGATTCTGGAACAGTTTTTCTTTTTCTTCTGTGCCCCTCTGTTCCAAAGTTATGCCTCCCACTACCCTGATATAAATATGCAAATTTTCCCTTCAACCAACTGGGCGTATACCACAGAATTATAGGTACGGCCATGTTTTGATTGGCTGAGGAGAAATATCAAATGCCCACAAAGTTTTATGGCACGTGCCTTGTTGAAGGGGAATATTTGCACCTCTAATTCAAGGTGGCGTAGTTTTGGACGGGAGGGGCACAGGCGAAAAAGAAAAACTGTTCCAGAATCAGTGGAGAGGAGTTAATGAGTATAAATTTAAAAATTAATTGAAACATCCTCTTTAAAGAGACTAAGAAACTGGTCTAAGTGCCAACTGTCCCCAACAGAGTGCTAGTGTCTTATGTGTCAGATAGACTTTTAGGCCTCCACCTGTACCAGGACCTGAATATCCGCCACATCTGTACCCTCCTAGAGTAAATGCCAAGTCGCCCTATTTTTTAGACCGATTTGGTGTGTTTCTCACTGCTTCCTTCCTACAGGCACATATTCATGGAGGGAAGGCTGTGATTCCACATGTTTGAACCCAGGGTTATACATCTCTGCTGTGAACTCCAAGTTTACATATAGAGGAAAATGTCACATTCCATTCACACTCCGAGCTCCTTCCACTTCCTTCCGATCGCTTATTTTAGAGTCCTGTGAGTTTTTCTCACGTCCTGAGGAGAAAGATGTTTTCTCTGCAGCCGATAAGTTCAGCATTACTTCCAGCGTTAGATTCACTCATGGTGGGTTCTTGCACCATGGATTTGTCCACAATGAATCTGCTGCAAATCTGTGCGTGTTACGTGTGGATTTACAGCGGTACAGCTGAGGAGTGAACGTTTCCCTTTGTAGTTTGCTCCCAATTTGGCATTCAATAATAAGAATTGTTAAAGTTTTACTTTTTTACAGCGATATTATTTAGGAAAATGATTGGTGAGGTGCCCATATGTGTTTTTGTTGTTTTTTTGGGGAGGGGTAAAGGAACCCTTGTGAATAGAAAAGTTTAGAGGTTTGTGTTTCTGTAGAAAGGTTATAATGCTATACCATAATTAGATAACGCTTTTTTTTATTTTTATATTGCATATGATAGGTATAATAACATTTTTAGAGTAATGTGTGTCAGTATTATTAATATAGCATGGCTTATTATTTGAGTAATTTGTGCAATTATCTTGGCATGGTATTATGCTATTACAGTATATGAGCACTCTATGGTGGTATTACTTGGCATATAATCTAAGCAGTGCATAGTTGTTGTCACAACACAGCTGTGGGGTGACCCGGAACCAGGGGCTCCTTCCCTGTCCCTGACACTAGGGGACATCCTAGCTCGCCCTATTAGCCAGAATAGTTCTGAATGTGAAGATGCCGGAGCTTCCGCCCTTGCCTTATCTCCTGAGTTAGCCCTCCGTCTGTTCGCTTCCCCACCCAGAGAAGAGGGGCTCTACCGTGCACCGCAGTAGACCAACCTGACAAACAAGGCAATACAAAATAAAAGCATACAAAATATTCACTCATATATACCAGAGGAATGCATCTGGGAGTGGAGGAAGGGGAATAAACCAAAGTAGAGGAGGGAAGGGAATGACCACACTTACAAACCACGCGCAACAATCACAGATAACTCCTCCAGAACTCCTTCTCATATGAACTCCTCTACTCCTCAGCCATGCAGCAAATGCTAGCTCTGACATGGATTTGAATCAGGAGCCAGACTATAAAGGGAACGGGAGTGGCTAACTGAGCTCAGCTGAGAGGTCAGGGTTTTCCAACAAGGCCGATTAACCCCTGCTCTGCTAAAAGGAATAAACACCATTAAAATGAAGGAGAAGTACTTTTTCTGCGCGCAGGAGTAGGAGCAATCAGATGCCACTGTCTTCTGGCTCCTCTTTGTTGCGGAAACCCCGTGACAGTTGTATTTTTTTTATTGTATTAATTGACAATGGTATGATGGTATTACAGTGACATGTAAAAGTTTGGGCACCCCTGGTCAAAATTATTGTTATAGTGAACAGATAAGCATGTTGAAGATGAAATGATCTCTAAAAGGCCTAAAGATAAAGTTGACACATTTCCTTTTTATTATCACCCCCCCAAAAAAAAAAAAAATATATATATTGTCATTTATTTAGTTTATTTTTCATTTTAAAAATTCCAAAAAGGATAATGGGCCGATGCAAATGTTTGGACACCAGTGGAGATTTGTGCGCTCAGATAACTTTGACCAAAGTTTCAGACCTTAATTAGCCGGATAGGGTTATGGCTTGTTCACCATCATCGTTAGTTATGGCTTGTTCACCATCATCGCTAGGAAAGACCAGGTGATGCAAATTTTCCAGCTTTATAGAAACCCAGCCTCCTCTAACCTTGTGCCAAAAAACAACAGCTTCTAAGCAGTTGCCTAGCACTCTGAAAATGATGGAGGCCTACAAATTATGAGAAGGCTATAAGAACACAGCAAAGCATTTTCAAAGTGCCCTTTCCTCAGTTTGAAATGTAATTAAGAAATAGCAGTTAACAGGAATAATGAAGGGCAAGATAAGGTCTGGAAGACCAAGCACATTTCAGTGAGCTGCTCATAGGATTGCTAGAGAGGCAAATCAGAACGCCCGCTTGACTGCAAAAGACCTTCAGAAAGATTTAGCAGACTCTGGACTTGTGGTGCATTGTTCTACTGTTCAGAGATACCTGCAAAAATATGGCCTTCATGTAAGAGTCATCAGAAGAAAACCTCTCCTGTGTCCTCACCTCAAAATGCACAAGCTAAAAGTTTTACAATGGCCCTCACAGTCCCCTGATCTCAACATCATTGAAAATCTGCGGCTACACCTCAAAAAAGCAGTGCATGTAATACGACCCAGGAATCTCACAGAACTGGAAGAATTGTCCAAGGAAGAATGGATGAAAATCCCTCAAGTATTGAAAGACTCTTGTCTGGCTACAAAAGTGTTTACAAGCTGTGATACTCTCAAAATCCCATGTTACCAGGTACTAAACATGCATGGTGCCCAAACCTTTTCATTGGCCCATTTTCCTAATGTTATATAAGCAATGTATGGATAAAATATTTGGGTATGTAAGGGAAGTATTATTTGGGCATGGTATCATAGCATAAAATATGTTTGATATTTTTGGTGTATATTATGATAGAATTATTTGAACAGTGAATGGTATTAGTAATATTACCATTTTATTGGCATGGTTTTATTTATCATTTAGGTATATTATGACGGTAGAATTTGACCAGTAAATGTTTTTTTTTAATAGGATTCTTTGGGAATGCTATATTGGTCTTATACACAAGTAATATAACCATATATTGCAGTAATATTATGGCAGTTTTATTTGAGCTGTGAACAGTAATATTATAGCATCATTTGAAGATGGTATTATATGAGCAGTGTATTGCAGCATTATTTAAGAACATTCTGACAGTATTATTTGTGCAGTAGGTGGTGGTATTTTTTTAGCATTATACATGGCATTTAGTATAAAATCAAACACATTTTTTTAAGCAATTGCACAGTTCTGTTATGCAAATAGTGTGCTATGTCCAAGAACACAGCGAAATACTTCCGGGACATAGTGCGCCGGCGCATGCGCACTAATGCTTTTCGGCTTTGTCCGCAATTGGGCAAAGCATACTGCGCATGCGCAAGGCGAGATTGCATTGCGCACGCGTGTACTACGGAGGAAACCTACGGTAATTAAATTCAAGACAATATTGCGTCCAGCGGGAAAGGAAGGGGTGCATGACAGAACCGAAAACACCGCCCATCGGACCGAAAACAGAGCCCGCCAAATTCAGGTGACAGAGTCCCTTTAACTAAGGTTGTCCCTATTCCTTTGGAATTGGCCTTATGTTTGGGAAAGGGAAATGGCTGAGTCCAGCGATTAATATCAGTGATGCTAGCAGGGCTGTGGAGTCGGTAAGCCAAACCTCCGACTCCTCAATTTCAGACACCGACTTTGACTCCACCAAAATGGGCTCCGACTCCCCGACTCCCACTCCACAGCCCTGGATGCCAGTCCATGTTCAGCATTCCAGAATAGTTTACAGCTTTCTGTATTCTGGGAAATAAGGTCTTGACCTGAAACAACTTTTTTTTTTCACACATCTCAGAATTTTTGGGCTAGTCTAGGTAAATCTTCACAGCATTAAATTTGATATTTGCACCACTTATTACAAATTGGAGACATTTTATTGCTGCACCAATTTGGCGGAGACATCCTTCGTCTACACTAAGCCGTTACAGTAAGCACAAAACCACCCTTGATATGCGACTAAATATAGTCTCATCGAAAAACATTTCATTTGCATAAAAACATTTTAAGCAAACACGAGGTGTTTATTTGGCTGTAACCACGGAGCCCATAGACCTAGAGGTGTTCATAGTCAATGCCTTGTGTCATTTCTAATTAGTAAGAACTGCTACTGTTCACTGCAGGGAGATCTCTAACATTTCCCTTTCACCGTTAAATATAGCCGATGTGTTAAAAGTATGATATTCCTGATTTAGAGGCTCAATAAATTTCTATACCTTATTAGCACTTACAAATATTATGTCCCTTTCTTCGGGAAAAAAGAAAAATGCAATTATTACTTTTTATAGTTTTTATGTGAAATTCAGGAAAACAATCTTGAAAAGTTTTCACACTGAAGAACACCAGAGCTGTGGAGTTGAAGTCAGAGTCGTGGAGTCGGAGTTGGAGTCAGTGTGAGAGTCAGAGTCGGAGGCTTGGCTTACCAACTCCACAACCCTGGAGAACACACCATAGGCATAGGTTCCGGAACCCCATTCCCAAAATCACTGAGGGTTCCGAAGCCATCCCAAGCCATTAGCAAATGATCCATTTTCATATGGATAGGAGTTAACTTGTGACTTCCGGAAAATCCTTTTAACCCCTTTCTGCCATCTGACGTACTATTGCGTCCATGTGGGGTGGGCCCTACTTCCCAAGGACGCAATAGTACGTCATGCCCTTTAATGCGACACTGCGACTTAAGTCGCAGTGATCGCATTAAAATTCCGACGCCATCTTACCTGCAGGAAGATGGTGTCGGCATCCTAGGGCCTGTCGCCGCCCCCCCGGCCTCCCGATCGCTGTGATTGGCTGCTCAATTCTGAGCAGCCAATCGCAGCCTTTCTCATTGTTTCAGCCAATCAATTTGGCTGAAACAGTGAGGTCCCAGCCTAGGATCGAGTACCGATGTACTCGATCCTAGACCAGTGCCTGGCAATGCCAGGCATGTGCCCAAACCCCCCCGGGATTGGCGCGATCGCGATAGATCGATCGCGCCAATCGCAGGGCACAGCGGCGGTGTTACCGCTCTGTGCCCTGCCCCTATCTGCGCACTCTGCAGCCCCGGGCCATGGCTCCGGATCTCCTGCCATGGCTCCGGAGCATTCAACTCTGATTGGCGCGATCGACGATCACATCGATCGCGCCAATCGCAGGACACAGCGACGGTGTTACCGCCGCTGCTGTGTCCTGCCTACCTGCGCGCTCTGCAGCCCCGTGTTCCCAGTCTGATTGGCGCGATCGATGTGATCGTCGATCGCGCCAATCACAGGGCACAGCAGCGGTGTGACCGCGCTGTGCCCTGCCGGTGACCTGCCGGTCACCTGCCTGTCACCTGCCTGTCACCTGCTGGTGACCTGCCGGTGACCTGCCTATGATCGGAGCTGTGAGCTCCGATCATAGGCTGGTGCATAGCAACACCAGCGTCACCAGGGCCTTCTTTGATTGGTGGGATCGATGTGATCATCGATCCCACCAATCACAGGTCACAGCAGCGGTGTGACCGCTCTGTGACCTGTCTCACCTGCCCCTGACCTGTGTAACTGCTCTGAAGGAATCCTCACACTTGGTGAGGATTCCTTCAGAGCGGTCACGCTTTGAGATCCCCTCCTGTGCTGAGACTTGTGGTGCCACAGTAGCCTGTGACACCACAATTCTAGCTAAAGAAAGAAGAGAGAAGAAAGAAGAGAGACTACAAACCGTAAGTGTTGATACCCCGATCCCGGCCCGATCTCTATTCATCCCCCCTTCTCCCGTCCCCCCTTCTTCCATCCCCCCTTCTTCCATCCCCCCTTCTCCCATCCCCCCTTCTCCAATCCCCCCTCCTTGCGCCGTATCCGTGCCCAAATTTAGCAGCCGCCGAGCGTTGATTGGTGACGCAGTTCACCTATCAACACTCGTGCTCGCTTTTTTTTTCCCCATCCCCGTGCGCTCCCCCAGCCGCCGCGTCTAATCTGTGCCTTCCCTTTTCTTTTTTTTTTTCTTTCCCCATCTCCGTGCGCTCCTCCAGCCGCTGCGTCTAATCCGTGCCTTTTCTTTTTTTTTTCCCCCATCCCCTTGCGCTCCCCCAGCTGCCGCGTCTAATCTGTGCCTTCCCTTTTCTTTTTTTTTTCTTTCCCCATCTCCGTGCGCTCCTCCAGCCGCTGCGTCTAATCCGTGCCTTTTCTTTTTTTTTTCCCCCATCCCCTTGCGCTCCCCCAGCCGCCGCGTCTAATCTGTGCCTTCCCTTTTCTTTTTTTTTTCTTTCCCCATCTCCGTGCGCTCCTCCAGCCTCTGCGTCTAATCCGTGCCTTTACTTTTTTTTTTCCCCCATCCCCTTGCGCTCCCCCAGCCGCCGCATCTAATCTGTGCCTTCCCTTTTCTTTTTTTCTCTTTCCCCATCTCCGTGCGCTCCTCCAGCCGCTGCGTCTAATCCGTGCCTTTTCTTTCTTTTTTTTCCCCCATCCCCTTGCGCTCCCCCAGCCGCCGCATCTAATCTGTGCCTTCCCTTTTCTTTTTTTTTCTTTCCCCATCTCCGTGCGCTCCTCCAGCCGCTGCGTCTAATCCGTGCCTTTTCTTTTTTTTTCCCCCATCCCCTTGCGCTCCCCCAGCCGCCGCATCTAATCTGTGCCTTCCCTTTTCTTTTTTTTTTCTTTCCCCATCTCCGTGCGCTCCTCCAGCCGCTGCGTCTAATCCGTGCCTTTTCTTTTTTTTTTCCCCCATCCCCTTGCGCTCCCCCAGCCGCCGCGTCTAATCTGTGCCTTCCCTTTTCTTTTTTTTTTCTTTCCCCATCTCCGTGCGCTCCTCCAGCCTCTGCGTCTAATCCGTGCCTTTTCTTTTTTTTTTCCCCCATCCCCTTGCGCTCCCCCAGCCGCCGCATCTAATCTGTGCCTTCCCTTTTCTTTTTTTCTCTTTCCCCATCTCCGTGCGCTCCTCCAGCCGCTGCGTCTAATCCGTGCCTTTTCTTTCTTTTTTTTCCCCCATCCCCTTGCGCTCCCCCAGCCGCCGCATCTAATCTGTGCCTTCCCTTTTCTTTTTTTTTCTTTCCCCATCTCCGTGCGCTCCTCCAGCCGCTGCGTCTAATCCGTGCCTTTTCTTTTTTTTTCCCCCATCCCCTTGCGCTCCCCCAGCCGCCGCATCTAATCTGTGCCTTCCCTTTTCTTTTTTTTTCTTTCCCCATCTCCGTGCGCTCCTCCAGCCGCTGCGTCTAATCCGTGCTTTTTCTTTTTTTTTTTCCCCCATCCCTTTGCGCTCCCCCAGCCGCCGCGTCTAATCTGTGCCTTCCCTTTTCACATCCCCGTTCGCACACCCAGCAGCCACCGAACTCTGATAAGTGAACCGTGTCACTTAGAGCTCTCGTGCCTGGCGTTTTTTCCACATCCCCGTTCGTACACCCAGCAGGCGCCGAAATTTGACGCGGTTCACTTATCAGAGCTAGGGCCTGCTGTTTTAGACTTTTCCTTTCACAGGTATTTTTTTCTCCCCTTTACTTTTTCTTTCCCTTTAGCTTTTTCTTTTAAGAATAGTTTGCACCAAACACTATCCCCCCACACGTACACATAGTTCCCAATAAATTACACCCAAGCACCATACTCATAAAAAAAATGTCCCGCTCGTCCCGTTCGTCCCAACAGCGCTATTCAGCGGAGGAGGCATATGCTTTCCTTGCCTCCGACACTGATAGCGAGGGAGAGGATCCCACTTTTCATTATTTTTCTGATTCTTCCTCATCCTCTTCCTCCTCCTCATCTTCCTCCTCCGGCCCTGCGGAACCGCCACGCAGACGCCGCAGGACAGAAGTGCCCATCATTCATGAAGATGAAGATGAGGCAGGGCCCACTCCTGAAGATGAACCAGCGCGCCCCTCTTCGGACCCCGTATGGACCTCGCCCCCCGAAAATTACGAGCCACTGATTCCTGATTTTGTGGCAGAATCAGGAATCAGTTTTGACACCACCGGCCTCACAGAAATAGACTTTTTCAAAGTCTTTTTCTCTGAGGATTTTGTTAACCTCATGGTGGAGCAAACTAATTTGTATGCTCGTCAATTTTTGGAGCAAAACACCAGTTCATCATATTCTAACTGGTCTCCTGTAGACGCAGTTGAAATGATGCAGTTTTGGGGCCTGATGCTTCATATGGGGCTCCTGAAGAAGCCAGAAGTTCGGCAATATTGGAGTGTTGATATTTTATTCAACACTCCAGTGTTCCGAATGGTCATGGTCCGAACGCGTTTTGAGGCCATCCATAAATTCCTGCATTATTCCGATAATGCACAGTGTCCCGCACGAGATGACCCCAACTTTGACCGTCTGTTCAAAGTTCGGCCTGTCATCGAACACTTCAACAAAAAGTTCGGTGAAGTGTACGTGCCCAAAAGGGACATCTGCGTGGATGAGTCCTTGGTTCATTTTAAGGGGCGGCTCAGATTCCGTCAATACCTGCCCAGCAAGAGGGCCAGGTACGGAATCAAACTCTACAAGCTGTGTGAGAGTACCTCAGGGTACACCTACAGCTTTAGAGTCTACGAGGGGAAGGACAGCAGGATTGAACCGCCTGAGTGTCCCCCTGTCCTGGGAGTGAGTGGGAAAATAGTGTGGGATTTGGTGCACCCACTGCTGGATAAAGGTTATCACCTCTATACTGATAACTTTTATACCAGCATCCCACTCTACAAATCCCTCTCTGCGCGAGGTACCGCAGCCTGCGGTACTGTCCGCAAAAATCAGAGAGGCCTCCCAAAGACGCTACTTGGGCAGATGCTCAGAAAAGGTGAGAGCAGAGCCCAATGTAGCGACCACCTGCTGGTGGTCAAGTACAAGGACAAGAGGGATGTCCTTCTCTTGACCACCATACACGGTGATGGCAGTGCCCTCAGCACTGTACGGGGTACCTCTACACAGGTCTGCAAACCGGACTGTGTACTGGGGTACAACAAAAGCATGGGGGGCGTTGATCTCTCCGATCAGCTCCTCCAACCGTACAGTGCTTTGAGGAAGGCCAAGGTGTGGTACAAAAAGCTGTCCGTGTACATCGTACAAATGGCAATGCTCAACGCTTTCCTGCTGTCACAATGTGCACGCCACAGCGATACGTCGTACCTTCAGTTCCAGGAGGTAGTGGTTAAGGCCCTGTTATTTGGCACGAGGGAAGGAGCGGGCCCCAGTACTTCCGGAACTGAAGGTGCTCGTATCGTACCAGGTCAGCATTTCCCGGGGGAGGTCCCGCAAACTGCAAAAAGAGGTAGGTCGCAAAAAAGGTGCCGAGTGTGTTACAAAAGGGGAATACGCAAGGACACCACTTATCAATGCGACACCTGCCCCGAAAAACCTGGCCTGTGTATGAAGGATTGCTTCAGATTGTACCACACCTCCATGCACTACTAATTTACTTTACAGGAAACAGTAGATTAGTTCCAAAAAGGGGGCACATCTATGTAAGTTCATTGGGGGTCTAGTTTACAAAATGTCACTTGTGGTTTTTTTTTTTACTGTTTGGGCACATCAGGGGCTGTGCAAACGGAACATGATGTCCGCGTACCATTCCATCAAAGTCTGCTTTTCAAAGCGTCATTACTTCCCTTCCGAGCCCCGAAGTGTACCCAAACAGTAGTTTTCTCCCACATGTGGGGTATCAGCATACTCAGGACAAATTGGACAACAACTTTTGGGGTCCAATTTCTCCTGTTACACTTGGGAAAATTAAAAATTGGGGACTAAATGATCATTTTTGTAGGAAAAAATAGGATATTTTATTTTCACGCCCGGGCGTTATAAATTTAAGTGAAACACTTGGGGGTTCAAAATTCTCACCACACACCTAGATAAGTTCCCAGTTAGGTCTAGTTTCCAAAATGGGGTCACTTGTGGGGGATTTCTACTGTTCAGGCACATCAGGGGCTCTGCAAACGGAACATGATGTCCGCGTACCATTCCATCAAAGTCTGCTTTTCAAAGCGTCACTACTTCCCTTCCGAACCCCGAAGTGTACCCAAACAGTAGTTTTCTCCCACATGTGGGGTATCAGCGTACTCAGGACAAATTGGACAACAACTTTTGGGGTCCAATTTCTCCTGTTACACTTGGGAAAATTAAAAATTGGGGACTAAATGATCATTTTTGTAGGAAAAAATAGGATATTTTATTTTCACGCCCGGGCGTTATAAATTTAAGTGAAACACTTGGGGGTTCAAAATTCTCACCACACACCTAGATAAGTTCCCAGTTAGGTCTAGTTTCCAAAATGGGGTCACTTGTGGGGGATTTCTACTGTTCAGGCACATCAGGGGCTCTGCAAACGGAACATGATGTCCGCGTACCATTCCATCAAAGTCTGCTTTTCAAAGCGTCACTACTTCCCTTCCGAACCCCGAAGTGTACCCAAACAGTAGTTTTCTCCCACATGTGGGGTATCAGCGTACTCAGGACAAATTGGACAACAATATTTGGGGTCCAACTTCTCCTGTTACACTTGGGAAAATTAAAAATTGGGGACTAAATGATCATTTTTGTGGGAAAAAATAGGGTTGTTTTTTTTCACGCCCAGGCGTTATAAACTTTCGTGAAGCACTTGGGGGATAAAAGTGCTCACGACACATCTAGATAAGTTCCTTAGGGGGTCTAGTTTCCAAAATGGGGTCACTTGTGGGGGTTTTCCACTGTTTAGGCACATCAGGGGCTCGCCAAACGTGACATGGCGTCCGATCTCAATTCCAGCCAATTTTAGATTGAAAATGTCAAACGGTACTCCTTTCCTTCTGAGCCCTGCCATGCGCCCAAACAGTGGTTCCCCCCCAAATATGGGGTATCAGCGTACTCAGGACAAATTGGACAACAACTTTTGGGGTCCAATTTCTCCTTTTACCCTTGAGAAAATAAAAAATTGGGGACTAAACGATCATGTTTGTGGAAAAAATAGGATTTTTTATTTTCACGCCCAGGCATTATAAACTTTCGTGAAGCACTTGGGGGATAAAAGTGCTCACGACATATCTAGATAAGTTCCTTAGGGGGTCTAGTTTCCAAAATGGGGTCACTTGTGGGGGTTTTCCACTGTTTAGGCACATCAGGGGCTCGCCAAACGTGACATGGCGTCCGATCTCAATTCCAGCCAATTTTAGATTGAAAATGTCAAACGGTACTCCTTTCCTTCTGAGCCCTGCCATGCGCCCAAACAGTGGTTCCCCCCCAAATATGGGGTATCAGCGTACTCAGGACAAATTGGACAACAACTTTTGGGGTCCAATTTCTCCTTTTACCCTTGAGAAAATAAAAAATTGGGGACTAAACGATCATGTTTGTGGAAAAAATAGGATTTTTTATTTTCACGCCCAGGCATTATAAACTTTCGTGAAGCACTTGGGGGATAAAAGTGCTCACGACATATCTAGATAAGTTCCTTAGGGGGTCTAGTTTCCAAAATGGGGTCACTTGTGGGGGTTTTCCACTGTTTAGGCACATCAGGGGCTCGCCAAACGTGACATGGCGTCCGATCTCAATTCCAGCCAATTTTAGATTGAAAATGTCAAACGGCGCTCCTTTCCTTCTGAGCCCTGCCATGCGCCCAAACAGTGGTTCCCCCCCACATATGGGGTATCAGCGTACTCAGGACAAATTGGACATCAACTTTTGGGGTCCAATTTCTCCTTTTACCCTTGAGAAAATAAAAAATTGGGGACTAAACGATCACATTTGTGGAAAAAATAGGATTTTTTATTTTCACGCCCAGGCATTATAAACTTTCGTGAAGCACTTGGGGGATAAAAGTGCTCACGACACATCTAGATAAGTTCCTTAGGGGGTCTAGTTTCCAAAATGGGGTCACTTGTGGGGGTTTTCCACTGTTTAGGCACATCAGGGGCTCGCCAAACGTGACATGGCGTCCGATCTCAATTCCAGCCAATTTTAGATTGAAAATGTCAAACGGCGCTCCTTTCCTTCTGAGCCCTGCCATGCGCCCAAACAGTGGTTCCCCCCCACATATGGAGTATCAGCGTACTCAGGACAAATTGGACAACAACTTTTGGGGTCCAATTTCTCCTTTTACCCTTGAGAAAATAAAAAATTGGGGACTAAACGATCACGTTTGTGGAAAAAATAGGATTTTTTATTTTCATGCCCAGGCATTATAAACTTTCGTGAAGCACTTGGGGGATAAAAGTGCTCACGACACATCTAGATAAGTTCCTTAGGGGGTCTAGTTTCCAAAATGGGGTCACTTGTGGGGGTTTTCCACTGTTTAGGCACATCAGGGGCTCACCAAACGTGACATGGCGTCCGATCTCAATTCCAGCCAATTTTAGATTGAAAATGTCAAACGGCGCTCCTTTCCTTCTGAGCCCTGCCATGCGCCCAAACAGTGGTTCCCCCCCACATATGGGGTATCAGCGTACTCAGGACAAATTGGACAACAACTTTTGGTGTCCAATTTCTCCTTTTACCCTTGAGAAAATAAAAAATTGGGGACTAAACGATCACGTTTGTGGAAAAAAATAGGATTTTTTATTTTCACGCCCAGGCATTATAAACTTTCGTGAAGCACTTGGGGGATAAAAGTGCTCACGACACATCTAGATAAGTTCCTTAGGGGGTCTAGTTTCCAAAATGGGGTCACTTGTGGGGGTTTTCCACTGTTTAGGCACATCAGGGGCTCGCCAAACGTGACATGGCGTCCGATCTCAATTCCAGCCAATTTTAGATTGAAAATGTCAAACGGTACTCCTTTCCTTCTGAGCCCTGCCATGCGCCCAAACAGTGGTTCCCCCCCACATATGGGGTATCAGCGTACTCAGGACAAATTGGACAACAACTTTTGGGGTCCAATTTCTCCTTTTACCCTTGAGAAAATAAAAAATTGGGGACTAAACGATCATGTTTGTGGAAAAAATTGGATTTTTTATTTTCACGCCCGAGCATTATAAACTTTCGTGAAGCACTTGGGGGATAAAAGTGCTCATGACACATCTAGATAAGTTCCTTAGGGGGTCTAGTTTCCAAAATGGGGTCACTTGTGGGGGTTTTCCACTGTTTAGGCACATCAGGGGCTCGCCAAACGTGACATGGCGTCCGATCTCAATTCCAGCCAATTTTAGATTGAAAATGTCAAACGGCGCTCCTTTCCTTCTGAGCCCTGCCATGCGCCCAAACAGTGGTTCCCCCCCAAATATGGGGTATCAGCGTACTCAGGACAAATTGGACAACAACTTTTGGGGTCCAATTTCTCCTGTTACCCTTGAGAAAATAAAAAATTGGGGACTAAACGATCATGTTTGTGGAAAAAATAGGATTTTTTATTTTCATGCCCAGGCATTATAAACTTTCGTGAAGCACTTGGGGGATAAAAGTGCTCATGACACATCTAGATAAGTTCCTTAGGGGGTCTAGTTTCCAAAATGGGGTCACTTGTGGGGGGTTTCCACTGTTTAGGCACATCAGGGGCTCGCCAAACGCGACATGGCGTCCGATCTCAATTCCAGCCAATTTTAGATTGAAAATGTCAAACGGCGCTCCTTTTCTTCTGAGCCCTGCCGTGCGCCCAAAAAGTGGTTCCCCCTCACATGTGGGGTATCAGCGTACTCATGACAAATTGGACAACAACTTTTGAGGTCCATTTCATCTTTTTACCCTTGGGAAATTAAAAAAATTATTGCTGAAAGATCATTTTTGTGACTAAAAAGTAAAATGTTAATTTTTTCCTTCCATGTTGCTTCTGCTGCTGTGAAACACCTGAAGGGTTAATCAACTTCTTGAATTTGGTTTTGCGCACCTTGAGGGGTGCAGTTTTTAGAATGGTGTCACTTTTGGGTATTTTCTGCCATATAGACCCCTCAAAATGACTTCAAATGTGAGGTGGTCCCTAAAAAAAATGGTTTTCTAAATTTTGTTGTAAAAATGAGAAATTGCTGGTCAAATTTTAACCCTTATAACTTTGTAGAAAAAAAAAATGTTGTCTCCAAAATTGTGCTGATGTAAAGTAGACATGTGGGAAATGTTATTCATTAACTATATTGTGTCACATATCTCTCTGGCTTAACAGAATAAAAATTCAAAGTTGGAAAATTGCGAAATTTTCAAAATTTTCGCCAAATTTCCATTTTTTTCACAAATAAACGCAAGTTATATCGAAGAAATTTTACCACTATCATGAAGTACAATATGTTACAAGAAAACAATGTCAGAATCACCGGGATCCGTTGAAGCGTTCCAGAGTTATAACCTCATAAAGGGACAGTGGTCAGAATTGTAAAAATTGGCCCGGTCCATAACGTGCAAACCACCCTTGGGGGTAAAGGGGTTAAAGATTGGGTCTGGGGCCCATAACTTTCTAGCTAGGACGCTTGCTTTACTGTATAGCTTGAGTCAGCTTAAAGGATTGTTCCACTACTTACAGTTAAGTCCATATATATTTGGACAGAGATAACATTTTTCTAATTTTGGTTATAGACATTACCACAATGAATTTTAAACAAAACAATTCAGATGCAGTTGAAGTTCAGACTTTCAGCTTTCATTTGAGGGTCTCCACATTAAAATTGGATGAAGGGTTTAGGAGTTTCAGCTCCTTAACATGTGCCACCCCGGTTTTTAAAGGGACCAAAAGTAATTGGACAATTGACTCCAAGGCTATTTCATGGACAGGTGTGGGCAATCCCTTCGTTATGTCATTCTCAATTAAGCAGATAAAAGGCCTGGAGTTGATTTGAGGTGCGGTGCTTGCATTTGGAAGGTTTTGCTGTGAAGTAAACATGCGGTCGTTGGAGCTTTCCATGCAGGTGAAACAAGCCATCCTTAAGCTGCGAAAACAGAAAAAACCCATCCGAGAAATTGCTACAATATTAGGAGTGGCAAAATCTACAGTTTGGTACATTCTGAGAAAGAAAGAAAGCACTGGTGAACTCATCAATGCAAAAAGACCTGGGCGCCCACGGAAGACAACAGTGGTGGATGATCGCAGAATAATCTCCATGGTGAAGAGAAACCCCTTCACAACAGCCAACCAAGTGAACAACACTCTCCAGGAGGTCGGCGTATCAATATCCAAATCTACCATAAAGAGAAGACTGCATGAAAGTAAATACAGAGGGTTCACTGCACGGTGCAGCCACTCATAAGTATCAAGAATAAAAAGGCTAGACTGGACTTTGCTAAAAAAACATCTAAAAAAGCCAGCACAGTTCTGGAAGAACATTCTTTGGACAGATGAAACCAAGATCAACCTCTACCAGAATAATGGAAAGAGAAAAGTATGGCGAAGGTGTGGTACAGCTCATGATCCAAAGCATACCACCTCATCTGTAAAACACGGCGGAGGCAGTGTGATGGCTTGGGCATGCATGGCTGCGAGTGGCACTGGGTCACTAGTGTTTATTGATGGTGTGACAAGTGGATGACATATGTAGCTCTTCACAGACATGAACATTTCACTACTATCATACAGTCCCTGTATGGTCAGACAACATCAGGTGGCTCAGGATGAACAAATCCCATCCTCTCTGACCTTCTTAGCAATGTATACTTATGTATCGAGGCAGTTTGTGTTGTATCCAAGGATAGAAACGACACACTGACAATACAAATAAGAATCAGGAAAGAACAGGAGGAAGCCTGAAATAACAGCGTGTACAGTGCAGTGACTGGACTTACTAGTATCCTGGAGGATACGGTGAAAATGTTTAATACTTTCCTAAACGGCGCTGTGATGGGGAGCGACAGATGTTGGAGACAGGCAGGAAGTGGCTATGACAAAATATAAAGGATATAAGCTTGAAATCATGAGCCTTATTTCCTGCCAGGAATTCTCACAACAGAATGCAAGCTGCCATCAGCTACTAATACAGCTCTACTGCTAATAAAGCTCTGTTACTAATAAAGCTCCGCTATGAATACAGTTCTGCTGCTAATAAAGAGCCTATGTTAATACAGCTGTGCTACTAATACAGCTCTGCTACTATACAGCTCCTCTACTATTACAGCTCTGCTGCTAATACAGCTCCTTTAATAGAGCTCTGCTACTAATACAGCTCCTCTACCAATACAGCTCTGCTACTAATACAGCTCCTCTACTAATACAGCTGTGCTACTAATACAGCTCCTCTACTAATACAGCTGTGCCACTAATACAGCTGTGCTACTAATACAGCTCCTCTACTAATACAGCTGTGCTACTAATACAGCCCCTCTACTTATACAGCTCTGCTACTAATACAGCTCCTCTAATAGAGCTCTGCTACTAATACAGCTCCTCTACCAACACAGCTCTGCTGCTAATACAGCTCCTCTACTAATACAGATGTGCTACTAATACAGCTCCTCTACCAATACAGCTGTGCTACTAATACAGCTGTGCTACTTATACAGCTCCTCTACTAATACAGCTGTGCTACTAATACAGCTCCTCTACTAATACAGCTGTGCTGCTAATACAGCTCCTCTACTAATACAGCTGTGCTACTAATACAGCTCCTCTACTAATACAGCTGTGCCACTAATACAGCTGTGCTACTAATACAGCCCCTCTACTTATACAGCTCTGCTACTAATACAGCTCCTCTAATAGAGCTCTGCTACTAATACAGCTCCTCTACCAATACAGCTCTGCTGCTAATACAGCTCCTCTACTAATACAGCTGTGCTGCTAATACAGCTCCTCTACTAATACAGATATGCTACTAATACAGCTCTGCTGCTTATACAGCTCCTCTACCAATACAGCTGTGCTACTAATACAGCTCCTCTACTAATACAGCTGTGCTACTAATACAGCTGTGCTACTAATACAGCCCCTCTACTTATACAGCTCTGCTACTATTACAGCTCCTCTAATAGAGCTCTGCTACTAATACAGCTCCTCTACCAATACAGCTCTGCTGCTAATACAGCTGTGCTACTTATACAGCTCCTCTACTAATACAGCTGTGCTACTAATGCAGCTCCTCTACTAATACAGCTGTGCTGCTAATACAGCTCTTCTACTAATACAGCTGTGCTACTAATACAGCTGTGCTACTTATACAGCTCCTCTACTAATACAGCTCCGCTACTAATACAGCTCCTCTACTAATACAGCTGGGCTGCTAATACAGCTCCTCTACTAATACAGCTGTGCTACTAATACAGCTCCTCTACTAATACAGCTGTGCTGCTAATACAGCTCCTCTACTAATACAGCTGTGCTACTTATACAGCTCCTCTAATAGAGCTCTGCTACTTATACAGCTCCTCTACCATACAGCTCTGCTGCTAATACAGCTCCTCTACCAATACAGCTTTGCTGCTAATACAGCTCCTCTACTAATACAGCTGTGCTACTAATACAGCTGTGATACTTATACAGCTCCTCTACTAATACAGCTGTGCTACTAATACAGCTCCTCTACTAATACAGCTCCTCTACTAATACAGCTCCTCTACTAATACAGCTGTGCTACTAATACAGCTCCTCTACTAATACAGCTCCGCTACTAATACAGCTCCTCTACTAATACAGCTCTGCTGCTAATACAACTTTTCTACTAATACAGCTCTGCTGCTAATACAGCTCCTCTACTAATACAGCTGTGCCACTAATACAGCTGTGCTACTAATACAGCCCCTCTGCTTATACAGCTCTGCTACTAATACAGCTCCTCTAATAGAGCTCTGCTACTAATACAGCTCCTCTACCAATACAGCTCTGCTGCTAATACAGCTCCTCTACTAGTACAGCTATGCTGCTAATACAGCTCCTCTACTAATACAGCTCTGCTACTAATACAGCTCTGCTACTAATACAGCTCCGCTACTAATACAGCTCTGACTGCTACTAATACAGCTCCTCTACTAATACAGCTGTGCTACTAATACAGCCCCTCTACTTATACAGCTCTGCTACTAATACAGCTCCTCTACTAATACAGTTCCTCTACTAATACAGCTCTGCTACTAATAAAGCTCCTCTACTAATACAGCTCCTCTACTAATACAGCTCTGCTACTAATACAGCTCTGCTACTTTTACAGCTTCTCTACTAATACAGCTTCTCTACTAATACAGCTCCTCTACTAATACAGCTCTGCTACTAATACAGCTTCTCTACTAATACAGCTCTGCTGCTAATACAGCTCCTCTATTAATACAGCTGTGCCACTAATACAGCCCCGCTACTAATACAGCTGTGCTACTAATACAGCTTCTCTACTAATACAGCTCCGCTACTAATACAGCTCCTCTACTAATACAGCTCTGCTGCTAATACAGCTCCTCTATTAATACAGCTGTGCCACTAATACAGCTGTGCTACTAATACAGCCCCGCTACTAATACAGCTGTGCTACTAATACAGCTTCTCTACTAATACAGCTCTGCTACTAATACAGCTCCTCTACTAATACAGCTGTGCTACTAATACAGCTGTGCTACTTATACAGCTCCTCTACTAATACAGCTCCTCTACTAATACATCTGTGCTACTAATACAGCTGTGCTACTAATACAGCTGTGCTACTAATACAGCCCCGCTACTAATACAGCTGTGCTACTAACACAGCTTCTCTACTAATACAGCTCCGCTACTAATACAGCTCCGCTGCTAATACATCTCCGCTACTAATACAGCTCTGCTATTAATACAGCTTCTCTACTAATACAGCTGTGCCACTAATACAGCTCCTCTACTAATACAGCTCTGCTACTAATAAGGCTCCTCTACTAATAAAGCGCCTCTGCTAATACAGCTCTGCTACTAATACAGCTCCGCTACTAATACAGCTCTGCTATTAATACAGCTCTGCTATTAATACAGCTTCGCTACTAATACAGCTCCTCTACTAATACAGCTCTGCAATACAGCTCCGCTACTAATACAGCTCCTCTACTGATACAGCTCTGCTACTAATACAGCTCCTCTACTGATACAGCTCTGCTACTAACACAGCTCTGCTACTAATACAGCTGTACTACTAATACAGCTCCTCTACTGATACAGCTCTGCTACTAATACAGCTCCTCTACTAATACAGCTCTGCTACTAACACAGCTCTGCTACTAATACAGCTGTACTACTAATACAGCTCCCGCTACTCCATCTCAAGGTCAGGTTAGATCCTCTCTACAACGAGGCCAGAGGTTAGATGTAGAAGAGGATGGTGGATGAGAGGCGTATACAGGACCCAACATAGTACACAACGATATTTTGGCAAGCGGAGCAGAAATTTCCTTTTTTTCTAATCTTTTCAACCATATTCATGTTTTGTTTTATTTGTTTGGTTTTAAAAAAACAAACAAACATCAATACGGTCCGAAATATGCATATGTGAATGAGCACTTGGAGACGCCAGCTAATGTTACTTATTGCTCAAATACAAGGCAAATTTGCTGTTCAGGACTCTAGAAAAGTGAAATCTGTAGAAGTTGTGATAAAGCTAATGTTGATGTTTAGTTACCATTCCAGAAGTCAGTTTTGCGTCTTATATATTTATTATTGCTTCAGATTTTATATATTTTCATTGTGGGAAGGTTTTAGAATGCGGAACATGTAAATATTAAAGTTAAAAAAACAGTAAACAGTAATCAGAACAGTAATATTAATCCTAGTTATAAAATAATATGGATACAATCGGAGGGGTAGCTAGGGGTTCAGCTCAGAGGGGAGGTGAAAATTCTGGGTGGACCCCTAACCAGTTAACCATGTTTACAACTACAGTGGCATGCACTAATAGTGGGTTTAGGGGAACCTCGGCAGTTGATCTTGCTGTTACTGAAAATTATTTACTATACAAAGACTAATAATGATTTTACTGCCATATTGTGACCATATAGTGGTAAATGCCCACACAGCTCTCTATACACAGTATAAAGGGCCCACAGCTTCTTTCTAGACAGTACCATGTCCACATAGCTCCCTTCTACACATTATGATGTCTCTACATCTTCCCTCTACACAGTATGATGTCTCCACAGCTCCTTGTTACACAGTATGATGTTCTAACAGCTACCATCTACACAGTATGATGTCCACACAGCTCCCCTCTACACAGTATGCTGTTCCAATAGCTCCCCTGTACACAGTATGATGTTCCAACAGCTTCCCTGTACACAGTATGATGTTCCAACAGCTTCCCTGTACACAGTATGATGTTCTAACAGCTCCCTCCACACAGTATGATGTTCTAACAGCTCCCTCCACACAGTATGATGTTCCAACAGCTCCCCTCTACACAGAATGATGTCCCTCAGCTCCCCTCTACACAGTATGCTGTTCCAATAGCTCCCCTGTACACAGTATGATGTTCCAACAGCTTCCCTGTACACAGTATGATGTTCTAACAGCTCCCTCCACACAGTATGATGTTCTAACAGCTCCCTCCACACAGTATGATGTTCCAACAGCTCCCCTGTACACAGTATGATGTTCCAACAGCTCCCCTGTACACAGTATGATGTTCCAACAGCTCCCCTGTACACAGTATGATGTTCTAACAGCTTCCCTGTACACAGTATGATGTTCTAACAGCTCCCTCCACACAGTATGATGTTCTAACAGCTCCCTCCACACAGTATGATGTTCTAACAGCTCCCTCCACACAGTATGATGTTCCAACAGCTCCCCTCTACACAGTATGCTGTTCCAATAGCTCCCCTCTACACAGTATGCTGTTCCAATAGCTCCCCTCTACACAGTATGCTGTTCCAACAGTTCCCCTCTACACGGTATGATGTTCCAACAGCTCCCTTCTACGCAGTATGATGTTCCAACATCTCCCTTCTACACAGCATGATGTTCCAACAGCTCCCCTCTACACGGTATGATGTTCCATCAGCTCCCCTCTACACAGTATGATGTTCCACCAGCTCCCTTTTACGCAGTATGATGTTCCAACAGCTCTCTTCTACACAGTATGATGTTCCTACAGCTCTTCATTGCACAGTACGATGTTCCATCAGCTCCCTTCTACACAGTACGATGTTCCACCAGCTCCCCTCTACACAGTATGATGTTCCTACAGCTCCTCATTACACAGTATGATGTTCCACCAGCTCCCCTTTACACAGTATATGATGTTCCAACATGATTAAGACCTCGTGGTCGAAACGTGTTAGTCGCTAGCCACCCTGGGTTTCCAAGTGTATTCACTACATGTCCTTTTAGGGTATGTGCACACGATGCAGATTTAGTGCAGAATTGGTGCAGATTTTTCTGCTGCAGAAACAATGCAGAACTGCACTGTGATTTACAGTACAATGTAAATCAATGTGAAAAGAAAAAAACTGTGCACATGGTGCAGAAAAATCTGCGCAGAAACGCTGCAGATTTCAAAGAAGTGCACGTCGCTTCTTTTGTGCAGTTCTGCAGCGTTTCTGCGCAGATTTTTCTGCACCATGTGCACAGTTTTTTTCTTTTCACATTGATTTACATTGTACTGCACAGAAACTGCATAGAAACTGCACAGAAAAAAATAATAGTAGTAACAGAGTAACAGTAGTTTTAATTATAGAAATTAATGCAATCATTAGTATAGTAATATTAATAATATAGTAGTAATAATAATAATTACAAATATAATAAAACCTATAATAAAAATGTTTATTATGAAATAGTCGCAGTTAGCTATAATAGCTTTATTAGTGACTAAGAATTGTTTCTCCATGGTCCTGGATTTAGTCCGTTTTTAATCCCAGACCAGAAGAACGTCCTTATTCATCTCTTCTGGTCCCAAAAATCTACAGAATCAGTATAATTGCCATACAACACAGACTACATGAAACCATTCTGTATAGTATTCCGGGGTCCCATCTCCTCCACCTTGCTAGATGTGCACAGACACATTTCTCACATATTTGAGAAGGTATTTAATGTTGCAGCCTGTGTGGCACTAGACGTCGCGGTTCCTAATAGCCCAATAATATAGAATACAGAATACAGATGAAGCATTTACATGGAGCCAGTGTGTCCGGGGTATGTATGGAGGATCTGTGTGAGGTGTAGACGCTTGGTAGCAGCACACCAGAGGTCTTCTTATAGGAAGTCCAGAGGTTTACACCAGCGCAGACAGGCCATAAACACTGAGGGGGCTACTGGATACTGAGATATTGGAATGGCATGTTCAGACTTGGCATCTGTATACCATTTCTTGTTTGAATATTTTGCATGAAAAGGTATAAGAAACCTGTGGACAGCTTGGGACTAGTTAAAGGAGAAAGAAAAATAAATATTACATGTATAATCCTGCTTTGATTCGTTAAAGAGATCATCCAGGATTTTGACATTGATGACCTACCCTCAGAATAAGGGTTCAACACTCGTCTGCGTAAATAAAATCGCTCAGATGTTGTTCCTGAAAAGTAGGACGAGTGTCGTGTGAGTGTAATGCAATTTTTCTCACCTAGCATTCCTATTACATCCGTGCATGCAGTAACATCAGATTTTACATAAAGCTAGTTTTCTAAGTAATAAAGCAATCTTAAGTACAGATATGGATAGAATAAATAAGATAGATGTCCTGTAGATATTTAAAGTCACAAGCCTCCTACATATAATAAACTAGCACCCTTTAGAGCCTTTCGTGTGACACTAATGGGTGTATGGCCTTTTAAACCTATTAAATAATTAAAAAAAAAGGCGTTGGATCCCCCCCATATTTTTAAATTTTTAATAACCAGCTGTGGGAAAGGAGACAGCTGAAAGCGCTGCTTTCGGGGTGCTGCAGCAGCCCTGCTGAGCGGTCACATACGGTAACTGATGTCACCGCTCAGCACAGCCTACGGATGTAGCAGAGTCAGAGATAATCGGACCCAGTCGCGCACACCCCTCCTGTACCTGGAGTTTCATCACGCGTCACAGCCCAGTATCCAGCACGTGCTTTCGCCTAATGAAAGCAGATGAGAGAAGGAAAGTGCACGCTGGATACTAGGCTGTGACGTGCAGTGAAACTCCGCCCACAGCCCAGTCAATCAGGAGGGGTGTGCGCGACTTGGTCACGCCCGTGTGATGCAAGGGGTTCTGGAACTTGACATGACATCAGCCGATGTCAGTAGTGGCTGTGGCTGGGGTCACTTGATGCCGAGTGAGTGGTCAGCGATTCCGACGCTCACAGTCACAGATGGCAACAAAAGGTATTTACAAAAATACTTCTTTACTAGGTTTAACTCGGTGAAGAAATTATACAATGTACTGGACAACCTCTTTAAGGCTCTCAGCTGTTTATTGTTGGCCAGTCCCCTCTACTTTATAAACTGTACTTTGGCTAGTAGCCATTGCCAGAGTTGGCTTCATTGCTGCATGGTTCAGGAGTTGGTGGTGTGTTGTTTGAGGAGGCGTTTGGTGGATTTATCTAAGACTGTTGTTAGGTGTTGGTTGTTTGCAAATCCTCTCCTCCTACTTTTGGTTTTACCCATCTTCCACTCCCCAGTGGCTCCCTCTGTTGTTTTTTAGTACATTTTTATGATTCTATTTTCCTTTATCCCAGTTTGTATTACCTTATTAGTCTGGTTGGTGTATAGCCATATACTACTACTCCTCTCTTTGGGTGGGAGGAGTGAACAGACTGAGGGAGTCTAAATTATCTCAGCAAGGTATGTGGTCCTGGTGTCTTCACCATTAGAAGTAATTCGGGGAACAAGGATAGCTAAGTCACCCCAAGTGTTAGGGACAGGGAAGGAGCCCCTGGCCCCGGGATACCTGACTACAAAGTTGTGACATTATCAGTGGGAAGAATATGGGGATATAATTTCTTGCCAATCAACTATCTTATCCGTTTCAAGATTGCAGTCCTGTTACAAAGTGTGAAGCTGAGACAGTAAACCATTCTCAGTAGGTAGCCAAGCTAAATTCACGCCTCCAGCAGATAGCTGGGACCAAGCTATTCCTGTCAGGATGGATTCCTATTGAGAGTGTAAAGCTAATTAACTAACAAAAGAATTCCCGCAGCCTGATGAGAGCCATAATTTCATAAGGAGTTATGGACTTATCGTACTTCTTACCTGTTTACAGGTTACATTTTTGAGATCTCTGGAAGGGACTGAATGTCCCGCCGGGGTCTTTACCCGTTCTAGCTCCCAGGGATAGAGAGTTATGTAGAACAGCAAGTAGAAGCCAGGTAGCGAAGCCGTGTTTTGTCTTCAAGTGTAACGGAGGCCATTGTGTATATTGTGTATTGTCTGAGTGTCTTAATGTGCCCTTAAGGCGATTTAATATATAATTTAACCTTGGGCTGCTTTTTTTATCTCGATCCCCGAATCTACACATCTGTATTCCCTGTTTTAACATCTCATGCTACCAGGGATGGTTTCTGGCCCACTATAATTCTGTTAACGTATTGGGATTATATCTAGCGAGGAACGGGTGGCAGTCCTACTGGACTGGCAGAGCTCTGTTTCACTGATGCTAGTGAGAGGGGCCTCTCAGTATTTCAGGGTTGTGAGCAATTGTGCTGCCATGTCAGCGCTGCATGGGCCATCTTCTCTCACTCCCCGTACCTCCCTGGGCCTATGTGGACAGGGGCTGTTTGTGTAAAACTGTGCCAAGCTGATCTTACATATCCCTAGGGTGTTACGGAACGTCACATTGGTGCAAGTGAAGAGACCATACCGGGTGATCTCTCCAACGCAATAGTGACATCAGGTGGGGTGGCGAGGTGCGGGTTAATCACATATGGTGGCAGCTCGGTAGGATCAAGATAATAGTGTGTGGGACCCATACTCCCAGACACTAAAGACTACCAGTAGTAGCCTTCTTGCCGCTGGGGTTTTAAGATTAGGTCAGCACTAGACAGTCCAAGTGCAAATACTATAAGGTGTGTGAGTACATCAGGTTGCAGCTCTGTGTCAGTGACCAAATATTTCAAAGATGACCGGTGGCACCAGAGGCAATGCTAGGGAGATGACCAGGAACATCACGGTGGTTCTAGTGAGGAGACCGTACCGCTTGATCCCTCCAACGTAATAGTGACGCCAGGCGAGGTATGGGTTCATCACAATCAGATTAGATGATACTGCAAAATATCCTAATTTTCATCCTCCTAATTCCTGCATCCCTGGATAACTAACAAAGAATCTCTTAACACATCACCATGCCTAAGGCGGTGGTACTGTAGATAAAATTATATGGTTGTGTAAGAAATGGGCTGGCGCTCTGGTGTAGAAACAAAATGCCACAAGCAGAAATCAGCGTTTAAACAAAAGTCCTTAATGATTACAATCCATATGGGGGAAACACTTGGTGGTCAAACTCATGGAGACACGTTCTTTAGCCTTACTTATTCACACGGCAGTGATTTATTTTTTTCACATATTTTTCATTAGTGTGCTGGTCTGTTTTTTTCATGCATTTTTGGTTCATGTAACCAGTTTTCTTGTATGGAGGGTTTTCAGTCCATCAGCCAATCATTGAAGATTGGTTTATAAACTGTGTTTGGAGTCCAAGCACCTTCTTTAGAACTGTTGGGTCCTCCTCTGTCATACCTTTACCGATTCGGCATAAACAACATATGCCTTCAAAAAGGTTGGTGGATAATGGTAACTGGTTCCTTATGTCTCTTCCTCAGTCTTGTGTCTGCAACTCTCTGCTTCTTCATTGTTCTGACCAGTCTGGACTCCATCCAATAAGTAGGCATCCTCTGACTTTGTCCCAGCCACCTTATCAACTTCTTGTAGAGTAGCTACAGTCCTTCCTCCAAACTCCAAAGTGGCCTTGCAAAGAGGTCATCACTCACGGTAATGGTTCCTGAAAAAGTGTGAAAAACCCTAATTTGTCACCCATGCCTTGGTCAAATCAAATAACTTTCCATGACATAACATTTTGGACAACATGCTTATCACGTACAAATAGTCCAATATTCATATATTATGAGCATACCTAATGATAAATTGTCATCCTTAAATATTCCTCTTGACCCACTCTGTCATTTGGGTGCCAGGGCTAAATACTGATCTTGACTGTTTAGGCTGTGTTTCATACTGTTTAGGCTGTGTTTGTGTCTCCATTTATTTAAGAATACCACTATTTTGACAGCCGCAATATATATATGTATATATATATACCTCTATCTAGATCTAGTCTGATAACTGCTGGTCATCTACAGAAGAAGCAGCAGTACGTAGACTGACTGCGTACCATGTAAGATCTCTACCGGGGCAATGTGAGGATATTCCCAGCCCTTTGCATATAATCAGCAGCTGGATGTAAGAAACTCTCTGAAACTCTTCCAGCCCTGGTCTTGATTTATTTTAATGAATCAAGGTTGTCGGCCTTCATATCCTCTCTAGCATCAGCACATGTTAACAAAAAAGCAAAAAAAAAAAAAAGTATTAAAAATGACTAATGATTTTTTTTTCTTTGATTTGCACTAAGATGCGGTTGAAAGTTTCCAAAATAGCGACGAGATTGCTGATGTGGCAAACCTTAGCTGAACATTCCCACATTCCCCCTTTCTTTTTTATTTTTTTTAGCCAAAAGTGGATACAGCCACCCCCCCACACCCCCACACCCTCCGCCTCCCATAGCGGGCCAGCTACTTCTGTGAGATGACTAATGAGAACCAATAAACCTAAGACTTGGTGCCCCTTGGAGTAGTGACAAGTCGTCCTTCTCAAGGGATGAGCAAAAATCAGTGTGTTCCCAGGAAGATTAACTGGTAGAAGCAAGGGGGCTATAACTTTTTGGTGTATGTTACTTTGTGAGCAATAATATACATTTTATTAGGCTTTTTTTTTTGGTTCTGTGTTACTCAATGCAGACATAAAGATTTTAAAATCTCTCGTAAAAGAGTGTCTTCTTACTGAGACGCCTTAGCTGTAAGTGCTTGATTTTTTCTGCAGCGCTACCACAGGGGAAATGAAACATTACACAATGCCCATTAAAATCAATAGGTTGCTATTGGAGTGCAGGACAAGATGGGTCCTCCAGGGTGAGAGACGCCTGATGTGACCAAAGATGGTAAACAGAGGACCCCTGTACCCTCTATCAACTCAGAATTCACTTACTTATGGGGTATGTGAAAATGGGTATATTAAACTGGACAAGAGAAGTAGAATTTCCTCATATGCTACTATGTGTTACTTAATTATTTTACTCACTAATGTAACACAATTAATCATCACTTTCCCCATCTGGGCTCATAATCTAAATTCCCTATCAGTATGTCTTTGGAATGTGGGAGGAAACCGGAGAACTCGTGGGAAACCCACACAAAAACGGGGAGACCATACAGGTCCTTCTCAAAAAATTAGCATATAGTGTTAAATTTCATTATTTACCATAATGTAGTGATTACAATTAAACTTTCATATATTATAGATTCATTATCCACCAACTGAAATTTGTCAGGTCTTTTATTGTTTTAATACTGATGATTTTGGCATACAACTCCTGATAACCCAAAAAACCTGTCTCAATAAATTAGCATATTTCACCCATCCAATCAAATAAAAGTGTTTTTTAATAACAAACAAAAAAACCATCAAATAATAATGTTCAGTTATGCACTCAATACTTGGTCGGGAATCCTTTGGCAGAAATGACTGCTTCAATGCGGCGTGGCATGGAGGCAATCAGCCTGTGACACTGCTGAGATGTTATGGAGGCCCAGGATGCTTCAATAGCGGCCTTAAGCTCATCCAGAGTGTTGGGTCTTGCGTCTCTCAACTTTCTCTTCACAATATCCCACAGATTCTCTATGGGGTTCAGGTCAGGAGAGTTGGCAGGCCAATTGAGCACAGTAATACCATGGTCAGTAAACCATTTACCAGTGGTTTTGGCACTGTGAGCAGGTGCCAGGTCGTGCTGAAAAATGAAATCTTCATCTCCATAAAGCATTTCAGCCGATGGAAGCATGAAGTGCTCCAAAATCTCCTGATAGCTAGCTGCATTGACCCTGCCCTTGATGAAACACAGTGGACCAACACCAGCAGCTGACATGGCACCCCACACCATCACTGACTGTGGGTACTTGACACTGGACTTCAGGCATTTTGGCATTTCCTTCTCCCCAGTCTTCCTCCAGACTCTGGCGCCTTGATTTCCGAATGACATGCAAAATTTGCTTTCATCAGAAAAAAGTACTTGGGACCACTTAGCAACAGTCCAGTGCTGCTTCTCTGTAGCTCAAAAGTGGCTTTACCTGGGGAATGCGGCACCTGTAGCCCATTTCCTTCACACGCCTGTGCACGGTGGCTCTGGATGTTTCCACACCAGACTCAGTCCACTGCTTCCTCAGGTTCCCCAAGGTCTGGAATCGGTCCTTCTCCACAATCTTCCTCAGGGTCCGGTCTTCTCTTCTCGTTGTACAGCGTTTTCTGCCACATTGTTTCCTTCCAACAGACTTACCATTGAGGTGCCTTGATACAGCACTCTGGGAACAGGCTATTTGTTGAGAAATTTCTTTCTGGGTCTTACCCTCTTGCTTGAGGGTGTCAATGATGGCCTTCTTGACATCTGTCAGGTCGCTAGTCTTACCCATGATGGGGGTTTTGAGTAATGAACCAGGCAGGGAGTTTATAAAAGCCTCAGGTATCTTTTGCATGTGTTTAGAGTTAATTAGTTGATTCAGAAGATTAGGGTAATAGGTCGTTTAGACAACCTTTTCTTGATATGCTAATTTATTGAGACAGGTTTTTTGGGTTATCAGGAGTTGTATGCCAAAATCATCAGTATTAAAACAATAAAAGACCTGACAAATTTCAGTTGGTGGATAATGAATCTATAATATATGAAAGTTTAATTGTAATCATTACATTATGGTAAATAATGAAATTTAACACTATATGCTAATTTTTTGAGAAGGACCTGTACAAACTCCTTGCAGATGTTGTTCTTAGTGGGATTTGAACCCAGGATCCCAACGCTGCAAATATTATAATAATAATATAATAATCTTTATTTTTATATAGCGTTAACATATTCCGCAGCTCTTTACAGTTTGCACACATTATCATCACTGTCCCCGATGGGGCTCACAATCTAGAATCCCTAGCAGTATGTCTTTGGAATGTGGGAGGAAACCGGAGTGCCCGGAGGAAACCCACGCAAACACAGAGAGAGCATACAAACTCTTTGCAGATGTTGTCCTGGGTGGGATTAGAACCCAGGACCCCAGCGCTGCAAGGCTGGAGTGCTAACCACTGCGCCACCGTGCTGCCCATATTGATCAAGAGTGGGACTAAAAAGAATCTAAAAAGAAAAAGTTTCCCAAAATATTAAAAAATATAAAAAATGGGAAAAAAGAAGCCCAAAACTTTTTTTTTTTTATATTAACAATTCTTTATGTTGAAAAATAAAGTATTGGTATAGTCGTACCCATATAGTCCCAAATCCCAAATTATACAATATTACAAACTATAGAGTGAAAATAATGGGCAAAAATTTTAATTGTATTATTTATTTTTCATTTTGTATACTGCCTCTTGAAATAAAAAGTCAGATATATTTGAAAATTGTACCAACTAAAAGGTCAATTCATCCAACAACAAAAAAGGTTCTGGAGTTGTGGTTCTTCTATGATGGCCACCCAAAATCCATTTTTTTGTCTGTTTGTTTATATTTATTATTTTTTATTCGGCAAAAGTAGAAAAACTTCACTGTAATACTACTGCCCCAAAAAATAAATAAAGTTAACATGTCAATTAACCTGCATTGTGAACGCCATGAAAACAAAACCTAAATAATAAAATAAAGTATGTATACATATAGAAAAAATAGCATTTCAATGACGATTTTGACAAAACCAAACAAAAGTTATGGCTCTTGGAATACAGAGTAGAAGAAATGGTTGGTCTTAAAAGTCCAAAATGGTCCTTAGGCAGTTAAAAACTTATATAAGATAATAACAAAACATGGCAGGCTGTAGGTTGGTATTGCAGCTTGGTCCTATTCACTTGAAAGGTGTTAAGTGCCTATTGACCAAAGGTACAAGTCAGTGATCCATCTGGCACAGGCTTTGTAAGGCCAAGGGTAGGCAATCTCATGATTAGTAGGATTGCTTCATATTCTTTGATACCCCCATATACTTTAGATCCTTTCTCCCGAGTGCTCCTGTGATCTCTGAGAGAGATGCTGTCACATATCTCTGGTGGTGGCTTTTCTTTTAGCGTTCAAAGGATCAGCAATCTGCAATCGGACTTATCTCCACCAACATCATCTGTCTAGGGCCTCCACACACTTAAGACTTTTTGGCAAATCCATAGACATTGGTGAGTTCGGCTGATGTTAGTATGGGGGGCCTTAAGTGTAATCTGCATAATTTTCGAGGTCTTCTGACCATATTACATCTCTCAGACAGTAGATAGCGCCACCAAGATGGAGATCCACTATGGAAATAAATAGCAGACAGCCATCAAAGCCAACGCCGTGTAAGCCGCGAAATCCCACTCTTGTCATGAAAACAGGAAGGCAACTTCCCTTTGTCTGACACAGTATTTCCTGTCGAGGAAACCTATTTTTTTTTTCTCTTATGCTTTAAACCACTGAAAGAGTCTTTTATTGAAGGCCATAAAAACCCAAAGACGGGAAGGCAGATTATGAAGAGTGATGACAGTGACGCCCGCTGATGGGCTACGGAAATAGTTGTTGTTACTCAGAATCAATATTTTTCAGCTTTTTGTAAAAATGTGTTGTAATCTTTGGAAATGTTAAGAGAAAGTGTCACCCTAGGCCCTGAATGTGCCTACACCCGAATGTGGGACTGAACACCATCCCACCAATGTGGTGAGTGGCACCACATTGACTACTACTTGAAGGACTCATCAAGAATTCTGAGTAATCTTCTCGAGTGAGCATTTCATGGAAGCCAGAGAGGTAAAAGGGAATGTCAGACAGGTTAACAAAAAAGGTAAAAATGTTACATATCCATTCCTTTGTTTTCCATGTGCACTCAAGGTAAGAAATGCATCGAGGAACCAATTAGCTCTGTATCCTTAGAAGATGCAAGCAGTAATCTATTATGAACAGAGATTGGATAAAACCAGATCCAAGATCTTATCAAAGCACCATTTGGGCATGGCTGTGCAATGGAGGTCAACAAAGAAAACATGCTTGAAAGATAGATGGCTTTGAGCTGTTGTTTGACCAATGTTAAAGGGGTTTTCCACTCTCAGGAAAAAAGACACCCTCAAATGCTCTAAAGTAAGATTACTCTTTCTGGTTTAGGTGCCAGCTCTCTGCCATTGCTCAGGTCTCAGTGTTATGGTTGCAGTGGTGACGTCAAGTCAACAGCACTCATCTCTGCTGTAGCTAATCGCCTACCTCAGCACAGATCCTGACCTTAGTGATTGGCTGCAGCAGTCATGTGAGCAGTGAAAACTCCTTTAGTTCCTTCCCCCTGAAGCGTATGTTTGGACCAGGCTTGCCTAATTTTGGTGATGCTTGTCCAGGAGGGCTTTGACTCCTAAAGCCAAAAGCTGAAATATCTTTCAATGACTTCACTACTTCTCCTACCACACTCCTACGTGCCCTGTTTTCTTCCTGTTTCTTCTTCTCTGCAAGAGCTGTTTTGTTTTTTTGGAAGTTTTAGAAAGTTTTGGCGCCAGTTGTTTTATGAACTCTTCCGGTTAGCCTCCTGGACATTTTAGGAGAGTTGTCAAATATGGGTTGGCAGCTCATGTGCGATGTGTGAGCACCTCTTCCTCTGTTAAACCACCTGGGCATTGCGGGTGTTGACTTTGGAATCTAAGAGGAGAAACAACCAGGATTGGAGGCATTGTTCCCACACCCTTGAGGAATAGGACAGTATCTACTCCGCTCGCTCTACTATTTTGGCACAGTATTGTAACGGGTGAAAAAAAAAGTCACAATCACATCAACATTGTGACTGTCTCATGTTGTTTTTCTTGGGTCTGCATGACGTCTTCCCCGCTGCATTAATTTGACAGCTCCACTTAAAGTTGATTTCTAGTAGCTACTCGGTGCTTAATCCTTTACCATATAATATGATCGATGGCCGCAGCAAACCCTGACATTTAATGCCGATTTCTCAGCTTGGGGATTTCAACAGATGCAAGTTAAAATAAACACATCCAACCCCATCCACCCGCCAGAATTGTGCATTTTGAGCCTCATTGCCTGGCACTAAATCTTCCTGGTACATTTATAATGTATACAGAGCTGAAAGATTCCCACACTTTTTTTTTTCTTTTTACATTTTTGTTATTCAAACCAGCTGAATCAATTCATAGGAAGTTTTAAGAGGACAGGCAGAATTCATCCTCACCCCACACATTTCCTGGGAATATAACTACACTAAGCATGCACAATCTTCCAGCTCCATCCCACAATTTGTCATCTTTTGCCTAGTTTGGCTTATCCGTTTATCAGCTTCTAAACAAAAAGTTTTGTGACAACCAATAACGTCACCGTTACTTCTGTACATTTCATTTTCTTACAACAGGATTTAGGCGCCGATGGCAAATGGAGAAACTGTTAAAGGAGTTATATAATCACTTTTAGAAAACTCCCTTGTGAATATCCTGATCTAAACGTATGTAACACCCCAGAACTCCGATTGTTAAAGTGGTGTTATAATCTAGTACATAGGGGGCAGTATTATAGTAGTTATATTCTTGTACATAGGAGGCAGTATCATAGTAGTTATATTCTTGTACATAGGGAATAGTATTATAGTAGTTCTAATCTAGTACATAGGGGGCAGTATTATAGTAGCTATATTCTTCTACATAGGAGCAGTATAGTCCGTCACGACTCATATACATCAGCCCATATACAGTATACTTCCCTCTTCCATGTACAGCTCCCATGCACTTCTCACCTTCCTGAAAAACCTCAGTCCGTCTTGCCCAAACCACTGCACAAAAAATCTACGTACAATTTCAAAAACTTCTTGCTTTTTATCTTCCTACTCCTAATGATTTCGGGGGACATCTCCCCCAACCCCGGTCCACCATCCCCCAACCTAAACTGCTATCCTACCTCATATCAAAACCATACTAACCTTATTAATATTACTTGCACTCCCTCATCTCTCTCTTTCATTTGTGCCCTTTGGAATCCACGGTCTGTATGTAACAAGCTTCCTTTCCTGCACAACTACTTTCTGAACAACTCTCTAAATCTGTTGGCCCTCACTGAAACCTGGATCCAGGTCTCTGACACTGTGTCCCCTGCTGCCATTTCTCATGGTGGCTTACAATTCTCACATTCCCAGAGACCCACAAACAGACTTGGTGGTGGAGTCGGCATACTCCTGTCCCCACAATGCACTTTCCAGGTCATCCCCCCCAGTTCCGTCACTCTCATTCCCTTCTTTTGAGGTCCACACCATCAGGCTATTTCGTCCCCTCTCCCTCAGAGTAGTGGTCATATATCGGCCCCCAGGCTCACCCACACACTTCCTGGACCATTTCTCAGCCTGGTTGCCGCACTTTGTGTCCTCAGAACTTCCAACCCTTATCCTGGGAGACTTCAACATCCCTATCAACAGCCCCACTTCCACATCTGCATCCTAGCTTCTATCACTAACCACTTCGCTCGGCCTCTCATGGCTCTCAACCTCTGAGACACACAAGGACGGTAACACCCTTGACTTGGTCTTTGTCCGGCTCTGTTCAATCTCCTACCTAAATAACTCACCACTTCCCCTCTCTGACCACAACATTCTCTCCTTCACGCTCACAAATCCTCGGCAACCTCAACACAATCCTACCTACCATTCAGTCAGAAATCTACACGCCATTTACACTCATACACTTTCAGACTCCCTACACACACTCCTCACTGTCCCCAATCTCCTCTTTTTCCTGTCCTGATCTGGCTGTACATCACTACAATGACACTCTCCGAAGCACCCTGGACCAAGTAGCTCCCCTCACCCTCAGAACCTCCAAACAGAGTGAAACCGCCCTGCATTTCCCCTGGCTCACTCTCCATATTCGATCCTATCACAGAAGAAGTCTCCAGGCTCCTTTCTTCTTCTCGTCCGACTACATGCACTACTGACCCTATTCCCTCTCATCTCCTCCCGTCTCTCTCTCCAGTCATCACAACTCACCTAACTACAATCTTTAATCTCTCCCTCTCCTCAGGTATTTTCCCATCCTCCTTCAAACACTCTATCGTTACTCCATTACTAAAGAAACCCGCCCTCGACCCATCCTGCACAAACAACTACAAACCAGGCTCCAATCTCCCCTTCATCTCTAAACTCGTGGAGCGCCTGGTCTACACCCGCCTTATCCGTTACCTCTCTACTCACTCACTCAGCATGGGTTTACTAGGGACCATTACTGTCAGACTAATCTGATCAGTTTCTATGAAGAGGTAAGTTCCGGACTGGACCAAGGGAACGCAGTGGACGTATTGTACATGGACTTTTCAAAAGCTTTTGATATGGTGCCACACAAAAGGTTGATACATAAAATGAGAATAATGGGGATAGGGGAAAATATGTGTAAGTGGGTTAAGAGCTGGCTCAGGGATAGGAAACAAAGGGTGGCTATTAATGGAGCACACTTGGACTGGGTCGCGGTTAGCAGTGGGGTACCACAGGGGTCAGTATTGGGCCCTCTTCTTTTTAACATATTTATTAATAACCTTGTAGGGGGCATACAGAGCAGAATTTTAATATTTGCAGATGACACTAAACTCTGCAGGGTAATCAATACAGAGGAGGACAATTTTATATTACCGGATGATTTATGTAAACTAGAAGCTTGGGCTGATAAATGGCAAATGAGCTTTAATGGGGATAAATGTAAGGTCATGCACTTGGGAAGAAGTAATAAGATGTATAACTATGTGCTTAATTGTAAAACACTGGGCAAAACCGTCAATGAAAAGACCTGGATGTATGGGTGGATGACAAACTCACATTTAGTGGCCAGTGTCAGGCAGCTGCTACAAAGGCAAATAAAATAATGGGATGCATAAAAAGAGGCATAAATGCACATGAGGAGAACATAATTTTACCTCTATACAAGTCACTAGTTCGACCACACTTAGAATACTGTGCACAGTTCTGGTCTCCGGTGTATAAGAAAGACATAGCTGAACTAGAGCGGTTGCAGAGAAGAGCGACCAAGGTTATTAGAGGACTGGGGGGTCTGCAATACCAAGAGAGGTTATTACACTTGGGGCTATTTAGTTTAGAAAAACGAAGACTAAGGGGTGATCGTATCTTAATGTATAAGTATATGACTAAAATTTAAGAGGGGACTGGATGCCTTTCTTGAAAAGTATAATGTTGCAGGGTATATATACTAGATTCCTTGATAGGGCGTTGATCCAGGGAACTAGTCTGATTGCTGTATGTGGAGTCGGGAAGGAATTCGTTTCCCCAGTGTGGAGCTTACTCTTTGCCACATAGGTTTTTTTTGCCTTCCTCTGGATCAACATGTTAGGGCATGTTAGGTTAGGCTATGGGTTGAACTAGAAGGACTTAAAGTCTTCCTTCAACCTTAATAACTATGTTATTATGTTACTCCAGTCTGGTTTCCTCCCCCTACATTCAACAAAAACTGCACTCCTCAAAGTGACCAATGACCTTCTGACAGCAAAATGTAACGGTGACCACTCTCTGCTCATTCTTTTCAACATCTCTGCAGCTTTCGACACTGTTGACCACCCTCTCCTCTCTAGGCCCCAGTCACTTGGCATTAAGGACACTGCTCTCTCCTGGTTCTCTTCCTATCTTTCTGATCGCTCCTTCAGTGTTCTGTTCTCTGGCTCCACTTCATCTCCTCTTCCTCTCACTGTCGGGGTACCTCAGGGCTCAGTCCTTGGCCCCCTTCTCTTCTCTCTCTACACGGCCCCAATTGGACAGACCATCAGCAGATTTGGCTTTCAGTACCATCTTTACTCTGATGACACACAACTATACACGTCATCCCTTGACCTTATCCCCGCTGTACTACAGGACGCCATCGACTGTCTGTCCGCAGTCTCCAACATAATGTCCGCTCTCTATCTCAACCTCTCCAAAACTGAACTTCTTCTGTTCCCGCCATCTACTAACCTCCCTAAATCTGACATTTCCCTCTCCGTGGGTGACACCATAATAACACCCCGGCAGCAGCAGCAGGCGCCCTGTCCGAGTGTTATGTTTGACTCTGATCTCTCCTTCACATCCCATATACAATCTCTTGTGCGCTCGTGCCGCTTACACCTAAAGAACTATAGATTGTAAGCTTGTGAGCAGGGCCCTCACTCCTCTTGGTATCTATTTTGAACTGTGTTTTTGTTACGCTGTAATGTCTATTGTCTGTACAAATCCCCTCTATAATTTGTAAAGCACTGCGGAATATGTTGGCGCTATACTATTGTTGGCGCTATAATACTATATTATTATTATTATTTATTAAAGAACATCTCTAGAATCCGCCCTTTTCTCACCATGGAAACAACAATAACCCTCACTGTCGCCCTGATCCACTCCCGCCTGGATTACTGTAACGCTCTATTAATTGGCCTCCCCCTCACTCGACTTTCCCCTCTCCAGTCCATCCTTAATGCAGCAGCCAGGGTTGTCCCTCTGGCTAATCAGTACTCAGACGCGTCCATTCTTCGCCAGTCGCTACACTGGCTGCCCATTCATTACAGGATACAATTCAAAGTACTTGTTCTCACCCACAAAGCTCTCCACAGTGCGGCACCCCCTTACATCTCCTCCCTCATTTCTGTCTATCGGCCGCCGCCTAACCGACCGCTGCGCTCTGCAAACGACTTCCGACTAACCTCTGCACTAATCCGTACCTCCCACTCCCGACTCCAAGACTTCTCCCGTGCTGCGCCAATCCTCTGGAATGCTCTACCCCAAGATATTAGGACCATCCGCAATTTGTATAGTTTTAGGCGCTCCTTCAAAACACATCTGTTCAGAGCGGCCTATAACATTCCCTAATCAAAGTCATTTCATGTTTGTGTGTAGCCCATTCACTATCTCCATCTATCCGCCACCCCCTGAAGATGGCTGGACCATCATTGTAAATACATCATTGTAAATACACACCTGTACTTTGTATCTCCCCCACCTCATTGTAGATTGTAAGCTCTCACGAGCAGGGTCGTCTTGTGTATCTTTAATTATTGTATTGTTAACTGTTGTGAATTCAGCTTTTGGGCTCCCTCCGGTGGTTGTGGAGGGTAATGCAGTTGTGCCTGGACTGCAGGATTGGACAGTTGTATCTACTAATTGCAAAACTGACTGGGGTATATAGCTTTGCAGGACTCTTTGATCCCTGCCAGTTGTCCATTGTTTTTGGAGGATTTACTTCCCTGCTGGTCTCTCAAGTTTGCTGTGCTTTTCTACAAAGATAAGTCCTGGCTTTGTTTTTGCTGTCCACCTGCTGTGGACCTTATAGTTCTGTGCATTTTCATGTTTGTCTTGTCCAGCTTTGTCTGTGAAGGATTTTTTTTGCAGCCAAGCTGTGTCTCTGGAGATGCAGATATACCCTCCATGTCTTTTGTTGTGAATTCTGTGTCCAGGCTCCCTCCTGTGGTCGTGAGTGGTACTTCGGCTGGTTCTGTCTATGAGCTTCCTTTGGTGGATGAGAGTGGTACTGCGGCTTCTGAGTTTCCTTCCTCAGGTGATGAGGTTAAGTCGTTAGGTGCTGCTCTATTTGACTCCACCTGGTGCTTTGATCCTGGCCTCCAGTCAATGTTCTAGTATTGGTCTTGCTTCCTCCTGGATCGTTCCTGTGGCCTGTCTTCCTGCATAAGCTAAGTTTTGCTTGTGTTATTTTTGTTTGCTATTTTTTCTGTCCAGCTTGCTATATTGGTTTTTCTTGCTTGCTGGAAGCTCTGGGACGCAGAGGGAGCACCTCCGTACCGTTAGTCGGTGCGAGGGTCTTTTTGCCCCCTCTGCGTGGTTGTTTGTAGGGTTTTTTGTTGACCGCAAAGCAATCTTTCCTTTCTTCGGTCTGTTCAGTAAGTTGGGCCTCACTTTGCTAAATCTATTTCATCTCTGCGTTTGTATTTTCATCTCAACTCACAGTCATTATATGTGGGGGGCTTGTTGTGAATTCTGTGGCTGAGTTCACTTCTGTGGTCACAAGTGGTATTGCAGTCTCTGGGCTTCCTCCCTCAGGTGTTTTGGTGAGCTCGTTGGCTGCCTTGCTATTTAGCTCCACCTGAGTCTGTCTTCCTTGCTCCTTGTCAATGTTCCAGTGTTGGATCTGAGCTACTGCATCTTTCCTTGGGCCTGCTGCTCTGCTAGATAAGTGCTTCTAGATTGTTTTCTGTTTTTTCTGTCCAGCTTGCTATTAACTTTTGCTGGAAGCTCTGAGAAGCAAAGGGGTGCACCGCCGTGCTGTTAGTTCGGCACGGTGGGTCTTTTTGCCCCTTTGCGTGGTTTTCGTTTTAGGGTTTTTTGTAGACTGCATAGTTCTCTTTGCTATCCTCGCTCTGTCTAGAATATCGGGCCTCACTTTGCTGAATCTATTTCATTCCTACGTTTGTCTTTTCATCTTGCTAACAGTCATTATATGTGGGGGGCTGCCTATTCCTTTGGGGTATTTCTCTGAGGTAAGTCAGGCTTGTATTTCTATCTTCAGGCTAGTCAGCTCCTCAGGCAGTGCCGAGTTGCATAGGTAGTGATAGGCGCAATCCACTGCTGCTTATAGTTGTGTGAGGATAGATCAGGTACTGCAGTCTACAGAGATTCCACGTCTCAGAGCTCGTCCTATTGTTTTTGGTTATTGCCAGATCTCTGTATGTGCGCTGATTACTGCACACTGTGTTGCCTGATTGCCGGCCATAACAGGGGCTGCCTTTTCCTTTGGGGTATTTCTCTGAGGCAAGCTAGGCTTATTTTTCTTTCTTAGGGCTAGCTAGTTTCTCAGGCTGTGCTCGAGGCGCATAGGACTGGTCAGGAGCGCTCCACGGCTACCTCTAGTGTGGTTGGATAGGATTAGGGATTGCGGTCAGCAGAGTTCCCACGTCTCAGAGCTCGTGCTATGTTTTTGGTAATTGTCAGGTCACTTTGTGTGCTCTGAACTTCAAGGTCCATTGTGGTTCTGAATTACCTGTTCATAACAGTCTTTAGTCAGATGTGGTGATTTGTATTTTCTGTGGTGGATATTTTCTAGTGTTTTTTACTGACCGCATAGTACTCTGTTCCATTCTTTCTTTTTAGCTAGTATGGCCTCCTATGCTAAATTCTGATTTCATGTCTGCGTATGTTATTTCCCTCTCCTCTCACCGTCAATATTTGTGGGGGGCTATCTATCCTTTGGGGATTTTCTCTGAGGCAAGATAGGTTTCCTGTTTCTGTCTTTAGGGGAAGTTAGTTCTGAGGCTGTGCCGAGGGGTCTAGGGAGTGTTAGGTACCCCCCACGGCTACTTCTAGTTGCGCTGCTAGGTTCAGGGTTTGCGGTCAGTACAGGGACCACCTTCTCCAGAGTCCGTCTCATGCTGCTCCTAGGCCACCAGATCATAACAGTTAACGTTGTTACGTATGACTGTTGTGTTTGAAACTGTTAAACTGTAAAGCGCTGCGGAATATGTTGGCGCTATATAAATAAAGATTATTATTACCGTATCTACTATATAATTGTCTAAGGGTCACTTCCGTCTGTCCTTCTGTCTTTCTTTCTGTCACGGATATTCATTGGTCGCGGCCTCTGTCTGTCATGGAATCCAAGTCGCTGATTGGTCGTGGCAAATTGCCCACAACCATTGCCATGACCAATCAGCGACGGGCACAGTCCGGCGTCAACATGGCCGCTCCTTCCTCCCTGTAGTCAGTGCCCGCTCCGTACTCCTCTCCAGTCATCGCTCACACAGGGTTAATGGCAGCGCTAATGGACCGCGTTATGCCGCGGTGTAACGCACTCCATTAACGCTGCTATTAACCCTGTGTGAGCAACTTTTTTACTATTGATGCTGCCTATGCAGCCTCAATAGTAAAAAGATCTAATGTTAAAAATAATAAAAAAATAAAAAATCATCATATACTCACATTCCTGCGCCTTTCCCGCTCTTCGCGACGCTCCGGTAACCGCTCCATGCAAGTGGCAGGTTCCAGTGGCAAGAATGGTATGCGACAAGGGCCTGCCATGACGTCACGGTCATGTGACCGCGACGTCATCACAGGACCTGCGCCCATACCAATCCTGGGACCGGAAGCTGCCGTGTGCACAGCACAAAGGGCCAGGACTTGAACGGAGGGTGAGTATATGTTTATTTTTTATTTTAAGTCTGTATACTACATGGCTCTGTGCTGTATACTCCATCGCTGTGTAATATACTACGTGGCTGGGCAATATATACGAGGCTGGGCAATATACTACGTGGCTGGGCAATATACTGCGTGGCTAGGCAATATACTTCGTGGCTGGGCAATATACTACGTGGACATGCATATTCTAGAATACCCGATGCGTTAGAATCGGGCCACCATCTAGTTAGTTATATTCTTGTACATAGGAGCAGTATTATAGCAGTTATATTCTTGTATATAGGGGCAGTATTATAGTTATATTCTTGTATATAGGGGCAGTATTATAGTAGTTATATTCTTGTACATAGGAGCAGTATTCTAGTAGTTATATTCTTGTACATAGGAGCAGTATTATTGCAGTCATATTGTATATAGGGGCAGTATTATAGTAGTTATATTCTTGTACATAGGGGGCAGCATTATAGTAGTTATATTCTTGTACATAGGGGGCAGTATTATAGTAGTTATATTCTTGAACATAGGAGCAGTATTCTAGTAGTTATATTCTTGTACATAGGAGCAGTATTATAGTACTTATATTCTTGTATATAGGGGCAGTATTATAGTAGTTATATTCTTGGCCATAGGGGGCAGTATTATAGTAGTTATATTCTTGTACGTAGGGGGCAGCATTATAGTAGTTATATTCTTGTATATAGGGGCAGTATTATAGTAGTTATATTCTTGTACATAGGAGCAGTATTATAGTAGTTATATTCTTGTACATAGGGGCAGTATTATAGTAGTTATATTCTTGTACATAGGAGCAATATTATAGTAGTTATATTCGTGTACATAGGGGGCAGTATTATAGTAGTAATATTCTTGTATATAGGGGGCAGTATTATAGTAATTATATTCTTGTACATAGGAGGCAGTATTATATTAATTATACTCCTGTACATGGGAGGCGGTATTATAGTAGATATATTCTTGTACGTAGGGGCAGTATTGTAGTAGATATATTCTTGTACATAGGGGGCAATATTGTAGTTATATTCTTGTACATAGAGAGCAGTATTATAGTAGATATATTCTTGTACATAGAGGGCAGTATTATAGTGGTTATATTCTTGTACATAGGGTGCAGTATTATAATAGTTATATTCTTGTATATAAGGGCAGTATTATAGTAGATATATTCTTGTACATGGGAGCAGTATTATAGCAGTTATATTCTTGTACATAGGAGCAGTATTATAGTAGATATATTCTTGTATATAGGAGCAATATTTTATAGTAGATATATTCTTGTACATAGGGGCAGTATTTTAGTAGATATATTCTTGTACATAGGGGCAGTATTATAGTAGTTACATTCCTGTACATAGAGGCAGTATTGTAGTAGATATATTCTTGTACATAGGAGCAGTATTATAGCAGTTATATTTTTGTACATAGGATCAGTATTATAGCAGTTATATTCTTGTACATAGGAGCGGTATTATAGTAGTTATATTCTTATACATAGAAGCAGTATTATAGCAGTTATATTCTTGTACATAGGGGCAGTATTATAGTAGTTATATTCTTGTACATAGGAGCAGTATTATAGTAGGTATATTCTTGTACATAGGAGCAGTATTATAGTAGGTATATTCCTGTACTTAAGGGGCTGTAGTATAGTAGTTATATTCTTGTACATTGGAGGAAGCATTATAGCAGTTATATAATTGTACATAAAGAGAAATATTAATAATAATTAATTTTGTTGCCAGTAAGTGCAGTATTGTCCATTGTTTGGACCTCCTCCGATCAGATATTAATGGAAATCTGTGTGAAATTCCATAAGTTTATGATGGAAAAACAGAAATTCCTCACATCTTGTTTTTTTTTATTTTTAAATCAGATCCTGGAATTATAATCCTGTTGCTATTGGAAAAGTTCACTTAGTCGCCAATCAAGATATAAAGGAAGTGGATTCTAAAAACATTTTTGTGCTTAGTTATATCATTCATTTTCTCTTTATAATATTCTTAAACCCCCCAATTGCTTGTGTGGAAAAACCTCTTGCCAGAAGCCTTGCAGCTAACATTAGCTACAAGGTGTTAAATTGTCATAGCAAATATTTTTCCTTTTCAGCATTAACCAATTCTGTGTCCTTGTTTATGGGGTAACAGTGGTGTGGCTAAGAAATAGTTTTGCATTTTGTTCAATTGGGATGTTTTGGTTTTATATAAACACTCATAAATGGAAATAAATGTTAAAAAAAAATATGGTTATTCAATTAGCAATATGTCCTGTACTCTTAGATTTTATCATTCTGTTAAACGGGTTGTCCTAAACTAGCAGTGAATTTCATACTGAATGTCTAATTAATTTAATAATCCCACCACTTTTCTAATGTACTTCGGCTAAAATTTCCCTGCTCTTCCCTCTTTAGGGTATGTTCACACGTTCAGGATTTCCATCCTTTTTTTTTCAGGACAGTTTTTTTAAAAAACTGCAGCTCTTGGCAGAAAACGCAGGTCCTTTTTTTGTCCTTTTTTGATGCGTTTTTGATGCGTTTTTTGATGCGTTTTTTGATGCGTTTTTTTATCCTTTTTTTACTGTGTGTTTCCTAGGAAGCTTTTTAGGGCTAAAATGGCTGAAAATACCTAACCCTACCCCTAACCCTACCCCTAACCCTACCCCTAACCCTACCCCTAACCCTACCCCTAACCCTAACCCTACCCCTAACCCTACCCCTAACCCTACCCCTAACCCTACCCCTAACCCTAACCCTACCCCTAACCCTACCCCTAACCCTACCCCTAACCCTAACCCTACCCCTAACCCTACCCCTAACCCTAACCCTATTCTAACCTTAGTGAAAAAAAAAAAAAAATTCTTAATTTTTTTTATTGTCCCTACCAATGGGGGTGACAAAGTGGGGGGGGTGTCATTTACTATTTTTTTATTTTGATCACTGAGATAGGTTATATCTCAGTGATCAAAATGCACTTTGGAGCGAATCTGCCGGCCGGCAGATTCGGCGGGCGCACTGCGCATGCGCCCGCCATTTTGCAGGATGGCGGCGCCCAGGGAGAAGACGGCCGGACGGACACCGGGACGCCGGGTAAGTATAAGGGGGGGAGATTAGGGCACGGGGGGGGCATCGGAGCACTGGGGGGGGCATCGGAGCACGGGGGGGGGGGGCATCGGAGCACGGGGGGGCGGGATCGGAGCACGGGGGGGCAGCCACACTCCGCCCACGCACTTCCGCCCGCTCCCCCGCACTTCCTGCTGCAGCGGTTCTGCACATCAAATCGCAGTAAAACCCGCAGATATATTTTTGATCTGCGGGTTTTACTGCGATTTTGACCTCACAATGGAGGTCTATGGGTGCAGAACCGCTGCGGTTCAGGAAGAAGAATTGACATGCTCCTTCTTTTTTCCGGGAGCTATTCAGCGCGTCTTTTTTTTTTACAATTTCCGGACCATGTGCACAGTGTGTCCTGTTTTCCATAGGGTACAGTGTACTGTACCCTGCATGGAAAACAGCTGCGGAACCGCAGCCGCAAAACCGCCGCGGTTCCGCGGTAAAAAACGCACTGTGTGAACATGGCCTTACTCTCTGTGCTTTTTTTTTCACTTCCGATGACTATTGGTTTGAGTCTCTCCCTCCGGTAAGTATTCTAGGATTGTCATTAGGGGACCGGGGCTGCTGTCACTCCTATGCCTTCCTTTTCTGTCCTGAAATAAAGCATCATCGAGGACAGCCCTTCCTTCACTTGCCACAGCTTCTCTCACCACCGTCCCCTGCGCGATGTCCTGTTTTAGTAGCAGTGATTGAGAAGTGACTGCAGCTTCTATCATGCCGCCCTGCATCATCCATCCACGCTTCTGTCCCCGCCACTGCGCATCTTCAGCCCACACTTCTTCAATCCATATTACTGCTGTCCCCACTGCCCTGCATCTTCAGTCCTCAGTCCAGACTTCTTCTGTCTCCACCGTACAAAATATTCAGTCCACACTGCTTGTGTCCCCACCACCCTGGGTCTTCAGTCCACACTTCTTCTGTCTCCACCTCCCCACATCTTCTGTCCACACTTCTGTCTCGGCCATCCAAAATCTTCAGACCACACTGCTTATGTCCCCCCCACTTAGGGTCTTCAGTCCACACTGCTTGTGTCCCCACCACCCCGGGTCTTCAGTCCACACTTCTTCTGTCTCCACCTCCCCACATATTCTGTCCACACTTCTGTCTCTGCCATCCAAAATCTTCAGACTACACTGCTTATGTCCCCACCACTTAGGGTCTTCAGACCACACAGCTTCTGTCCCCACCACCCCAGGTCTTCAGTCCACGCTTCTTCTGTCTCCACCTCCCCACATCTTCTGTCCAAACTTCTGTCTCGGCTGTCCAAAGTCTTCAGACCACACAGCTTCTGTCCCTTCTACTTCGGGTCTTCAGTCCACACTTCTTCTGTCTCAAAAACCCCACATCTTCTGTCCACATTTCTGCCTCGGCCATCCAAAATATTCAGTCCACACTTTTTCTGTCCCCAAGACCCCGTATCGGCAGTCCACCCTTCTTCTGTCTTTGCCACCCCACGTCTTCAGTTCACACTTCTTCTGTCCCCGCTGTCCTGCATCTTCATTCCACACTTTTTCTGTTCCCTCTACCCTGCATCTTTAGTCCGCACTACATCTGTCCCTGCCGCACTCATCTTTAGGCCACGTTCACACGTTCAGTGTTTGGTCAATATTTTACATCAGTATTTGCAAGCCAAAACCAGGAGTGGGTGAAAAATGCAGAAGTGGTGACGTGTTTCTATTATACTTTTCCTCTGATTGTTCCTCTCATGATTTTGACTTACTTTTACTGATGTAAAATCCTGAGTAAATACTGAATGTGTGAACGTGGCCTAAAGATGAGTGCGTAAAGGACAGATGTAGTGTGGACTAAAAATGCAGTGTAAAGGGAACAGAAAAAGTTCACACTTCTGTCCCTGCCACCCACCATCTTCAGTCCACACTCAATGTCCCCGCTGCCCGCATCATCAGTCCACACTTCTGTCTTAGCGTCCGCATCTTTAGTCCACACTGCTTCTGCTTCTTCGGCGATAGAAGCAGGGTGAGTGACAGCCTTATTACGTCTAGTACAACATATATTGACAGAAATAATGTTTTCAAATCTCCAACAAATTTACAGGAACTTTGATGTGTTTAAGTAGAATTTCCTTCCCTTTAGGAGAAAGGCGTGTACTGCCGAGTGTTGTATAAGGTGTGGCTTGGCATGCAATATTTATCCGTAGGTGAAAAACTCTATAGAGGTTCAGCCCGGCTAAACCACAAAGGACAGAGGGATTGTTGATGGAAAAGATTAGACGATCGTGAGAATAGGAGGAGTGTGAGGTTCTGTTTATATGAAATAATATAATATAAGTGCAATTACATTCAGCTATGAAAGCTCCACTAGAAGCTAAATACTAATCTGTTGTTTCTTGTCATTATAATCTGTTCCACATGCCAAAAATGTTTTTTTAAAAACTAGAAGTTCTTTAAATTGTCTTCTTCTGTTGTTTAAAATTAATTTATACATTTAAAAAAAGTACAAAATAAATACATACAACACGACTCCTAAATAAAGATGTAGGCCCCAAAGCAGACCTTTCCCACGTCTGCAATTCATGGTTCTTACAGGTCACAGGTCTCCTGCCTATGAGGCGGTTGAGATTGGGGCAGCAGACCCTACTTGGACCGTGAATGTTGCACGTGTGAAAACCAGCCGACCATATATATATACAGTGCCTACAAGTAGTATTCAACCCCCTGCAGATTTAGCAGGTTTACACATTTGGAATTAACTTGGCATTGTGACATTTGGACTGTAGATCAGCCTGGAAGTGTGAAATGCACTGCAGCAAAAAAGAATGTTATTTCTTTGTTTATTTTTTTTTTTTAAATTGTGAAAAGTCTTTTCAGAGGGTCATTTATTATTCAACCCCTCAACCCACCAGAATTCTGTTTGGTTCCCCTAAAGTATTAAGAAGTAGTTCAGGCACAAAGAACAATGAGCTTCACATGTTTGGATTAATTATCTCTTTTTCCAGCCTTTTCTGACTATTTAAGACCCTCCCCAAACTTGTGAACAGCACTCATACATGGTCAACATGGGAAAGACAAAGGAGCATTCCAAGGCCATCAGAGACAAGATCGTGGAGGGTCACAAGGCTGGCAAGGGGTACAAAACCCTTTCCAAGGAGTTGGGCCTACCTGTCTCCACTGTTGGGAGCATCATCCGGAAGTGGAAGGCTTATGGAACTACTGTTTCCTCCCGTGCCGAGGCCAGGCTTGTCCGAAGAGTCAAGGCTAACCCAAGGACAACAAGGAAGGAGCTCCAGGAAGATCTCATGGCAGTGGGGACATTGGTTTCAGTCAATACCATAAGTAACGTACTCCACCGCAATGGTCTCCATTCCAGACAAGCTCGTAAGGTACCTTTACTTTCAAAGCGTCATGCCAAGGCTCATCTACAGTTTGCTCATGATCACTTGGAGGACTCTGAGACTGACTGGTTCAAGGTTCTCTGGTCTGATGAGACCAAGATCGAGATCTTTGGTGCCAACCACACACGTGACGTTTGGAGACTGGATGGCACTGCATACGACCCCAAGAATACCATCCCTACAGTCAAGCATGGTGGTGGCAGCATCATGCTGTGGGGCTGTTTCTCAGCCAAGGGGCCTGGCCATCTGGTCCGCATCCATGGGAAGATGGATAGCACGGCCTACCTGGAGATTTTGGCCAAGAACCTCCGCTCCTCCATCAAGGATCTTAAGATGGGTCGTCATTTCATCTTCCAACAAGACAATGACCCAAAGCACACAGCCAAGAAAACCAAGGCCTGGTTCAAGAGGCAAAAAATCAAGGTGTTGCAGTGGCCTAGTCAGTCTCCTGACCTTAACCCAATTGAAAACTTGTGGAAGGAGCTCAAGATTAAAGTCCACATGAGACACCCAAAGAACCTAGATAACTTTGAGAAGATCTGCATGGAGGAGTGGGCCAAGATAACTCCAGAGACCTGTGCCGGCCTGATCAGGTCTTATAAAAGACGATTGTTAGCTGTAATTGCAAACAAAGGTTATTCCACAAAATATTAAACCTAGGGGTTGAATAATAATTGACCCACACTTTTATGTTTAAAATTTATAAAAATTGAAGTGAGCAACAAAACTTTTTGGTTTGTAAGATTTATGCATCTGTTAATAAATCCTGATCATGTTTGAAGTTTGAAGGCTCTAACTTATTTGCATCTTATTAAACCTGCTAAATCTGCAGGGGGTTGAATACTACTTGTAGGCATTGTGTGTATATATATATATATATATATATATATATATATATATATATTTATATATATACAGATCAGACTTTTCGTGCATACTGACCCCCATCTTCACACAACCCCAAATCCAGACTGATACGGTGAAGGCATTTAACTTCCTTCCTAAAAAAAATTCCCTTGTTGAATTCTAACCCATGACCCCAGCAAGCGAGGCAGCAACTATAACTGACAACCACGTGGAAGGCAATAAAAAAAAATGGTGATCACCAAGTTGTCAGTACCGTAAGTTACTGTAGCACCTGTAATACTTTTCTGCGCTAAAAGCATAAATAAATGCAACTACTAACAAATTACAACCAACACTTTACAACACATACTTCCATTTGCCAACTTTCAGGCAAACTCTACCATAAGTTGACTGTATGATCAAAAAAATTTGGCCCATAGACGAGACATGATACTTTTTCTCAAGTCACTTCTGCCGCAAACCACTTCCATGCCCCATCTACATCAATTTTTCATCTTCTCCATACCTCCTAAGTTATTAGGTTCTGTAGAAGGACGTAGATCTGAGGATTTATTATGATGGAATATAGGCTGAACTATGTTACTATGTTACTATGGAAGAAATCTTCCAAAATATCAGGGTTTTTTGGGAAGATTTGGCAGCACCTCATAATTGCCAACTCTTACGGGAGTTAGGGAAGTCTACCATTAGTAATCACTTTGGTTATGGACTTTGGTTACCAGAAATAATTTTGGTAAATATTCTTTTTATCCTGCATTGAGCGACACAGTGGTCCCCAGACGAGTAGGTACACGATGTGAACTTCAGAGCTCCTATGGAAGCTTTTAATATAAAAATTACAATGTGTATTGTACTGTGAGTGTGAGCTCTACTATGTGGTCTGGAACGATGGGGACAACTTTGAAACTTTTACATATGGGCATTAGTAGGAGACTGGTCTTAAGGCTTTTTTATTGGCATTACTACTAGGCTGCCACTATGGGCACTGCTATGAGCATGAACGCCGTGAGGTTGATCCAACGGGTACTACTATGAAGCTTCTTTTATACACATTACTGTGCGTCTAGAACTCGAAATAAATCAATTTTGCTTCAAATTTTCCAAAAAAAAGGCGGAATTCCCAATTCTAAACATTTTGGATTTGATTCGCTCTAACCCAGGAAAATTTTGATTGATTAATTAAAATATGAATTATACTCATCTTGTCAGATCCGTTTTTATGCCACGTGCTCCCTTGTCCTCCTTATTGGCCTTCTAGTCTTCCGTTCTTCTGGTATCCCCCTTCCATTCTTCCTAAGTTTCAGCAGGCAGTCATTCTGAGACCTGTGATTGGTCTCAAACGGCCAAGTCGAGTGGAGGAAAACATCTAGACCCCCATTTGACAGCTTGAGGCCCCCCAGGCGGCCATGGGTGGCCAATCATAGGTCTCAGATTGACCTTATGTGCAAGAATGGAAGTCTGTAGAGGAGGACCAAGAAACTAGATGGACAGAGGGAACATAAGAGAAGGGGCGAGTTAAAAGTTGGGTTTTTTTAGTAATTTTTTCACCCTTTCATCACAGCAATTGGGATAGTTTTGATTTAGCACTGAATGGAATCTGTTGTTTGAATATGAGCGAATCTGTCCAATTCAAATTTCAGGAGATTGCCTCATATGAATGGGGATTACTTGGACACTGGAGTTATATGAATCATTACGAAGCTTCTATAATAGTCATTTAACATGTGGCTTGTACTAAGGCCGCAATTATGAATCTAGACCCGAGGGACATCTATGAAGCTTTTATTATGACCATTAATAGGAGGCGGACTCTGGCAGCTACTACTATGAAGCTTTTGATATAGGCATTAGTGTGAGACTTCTACTATGAGTATGATCCATCGGTGATAATTCTGAAACTTTTATTATGGGCATTGCTAGGTTCTATAGGCACTGCTATGAGTCTGGAATCATGAGGACACCTATGAGGTTGTCCTATGGGTACTACTGCGAAATTTAAATTAAGAGAGTCATACATTCTAGATCACGTGAAGTAATTATTCCCCTCTACTCCGCCTTGGTCAGACCTCTTCTGGAATACTGAGTCCAATTCTGGGCGACACTTTAAAAAAAAAAAAAAAAGACATCGAAAAACTGTAGCAAGTTCAGAGAAGAGCTACCAGGATGGTGAGCGAACTGCTAACTATGTCCTACGAGGAACGGTTAAAGGATCTGGGAATGTTTAGCTTGCCAAAAAAGAAGGCTGAGAGGAGACTTAATAGCTGTCTACAAATATCTGAAGGGCTGTCACATTGTAGAAGGATCATCCTTATTCTCATTTGCACATGGAAACACAAGAATCAATGGAATGAAACTGAAAGGGAAAAGATACAGATTAGATATTAGAAAAAAAAACTTTTTGACAGTGAAGGGAGATCAATGAGTGGAACAGGCTGCCACAAGAGGTGGTGAGTTCTCTTTCAATGGAAGTCTTCAAAGGCTGGATAGACATCTGTCTGAGATGGTTTAGTGAATCCTGCATTGAGCAGGTGGTTGGTCACCATGACCCTGGAGGTCTCTATGGCCAATGTTGTGAGTATTGTCCTGGGCGTATAATCGTAAGTGGGTTAGAAGGTGTTAACAGAATATTCAGGGGTGGGTCCAACATCAGAAAGCACTCCCCTTTTGTCTTTTCAATTTTACTTGATGCAGGAACTACATTTTTCTTTCCAACTTTTTCAACAATAAAAGACAGAAATTGGATCACCCGAAAATAAACAAGATGAAAAGCTTTTTTATTCCTCAGTCCTAAATTGCAAATGACCCCCATAGAAAGCCTATTATTTTACCCCTTCTCTCTGTCTCCGTGAACGTTGAATCATGCCTATAAAAATTTTCCTTGCATACTGATTAACACCAGTGCGTATCTGGCGGAGGGAACTGATCTCTCTGCTATTATTTTATTACACAGTGAAACCTCTTCAATGACTGCTCCAAATCCCACTTCCTCAATCATTCATTGATGTGAATAAAACAGATCTGGCAGGCAGAGGCCTCGTATATGCCTCATGCACAGCCCTCCTCCTCCTCCTCCTCCTCCTCGGCTGAAGACAGTCAATAAAACTTGTAGAAAGACAAAGCAAAACTGGTGCAAAGGCCATCTGTGGTGAGTGAGACCTACCTGAACTTCACCCTTCAGAACTGGGAACAGGATAGACCACCAGGCAAGAAAAACGTTTTGAATGTGTTTAACGTGGCTAAAAAAATAAATAAAATAAATGTATAAACTTTTTTTGACATCTATTTAAAACAGGGAATTCACCATTCAAGATGTGAAATATTTTGCTTAAATTATGTATCATGTTATACTCCACTCACAATCAAAGCTGCATACAAACTTGTATGGTTCATCTCCAAGCACACCTCTGCTAGTTAGACCTGCCTCCAAAGTTTGGATCCCCATTTGCAGGACATAGGGTATGAAACAAGGATCTTCCCACCCAGGAACCCTCCCCCAAAGAATACAATGGGACAAATTTGCCCCAATTGAGGTCTGATTGGTGGATTTGAAGCTTTGTGTCAGGGGAAAACAACGCTCTGGTCAGTGGAAAGATTTATTAAAAAGTTAATGGTAGAGAATTTTAGAATTTAAAAACGACATGAGGGTTTAACCCTTTAGGAACATTACCTATTTCACACAACAATGGGGCATTCCAAGAGCCATAGTCTTTTTTATTATTTTTTAAATTTTTCTGTTGATTTCTTTCTTTTTCTTTCTTTCTTTCTTTCTTTCTTTCTTTCTTTCTTTCTTTCTTTCTTTCTTTCTTTCTTTCTTTCTTTTATTTTTCTTTTTCCTTTTCATTTCCTTTCCTTCCTTTTCTTTTCTGTTTTCTTTCTCTTTATTTCTTTCTGTCTTTCCTTTTCTTTTTTTATTTTTCTATTTTCCTCTCCTTTCAATTTCTTTCCTTTTCTTTTTATGTTCCCTTTTCGTTGTATTTTTCCTTTTCTTTTCCTTTCCTTCCTTTTCTCTTTCTTTCTTTCTTTTTTTCTCTTTCTTTCTTTCTTTCTTTCTTTCTTTCTTTCTTTCTTTCCTTTTCTTTTTATGTTCCCTTTTCTTTGTATTTTTCCTTTTCTTTTCCTTTCCTTTTTGTTTTTTTTTTTTTTACTTTTCTTTTCCTTTTCCTTTCTTTATTTTCTTTCTTTCAAAAGTTTGGTGTTGTTTTTTTTGTTTAAATAAACTACAGTTTGGTTAACAAGGGTTTTCTGAAACTGAAAGACCCCGTTAAACTTTATTAACACAACCTTACCTTTCTTTTATCCTCCTAGGGGACTTGAACAAGTGATCTCTTGATCGCTTACATAATTCTTCCTAATGCATGGTCCATTGAGCAGAAGCCGATGGTCGATCTGGACTAATTGGTACACAGAGATGGCTTCCTCTTAATGTCACAGCATCTAAGGGGTTAAGCAGCTGGGATCTACTGTGTTTTTCTAATCCTAATGCATAGAGCGGGACCCCCACTGTCATTCTCCACTGGGCCGACAGGCGCAGTGACTGTGGTTTACCTAGAGGCGATCTATGATCTACATGTTAGTTATAGTCCGTCAAGGGGTCAAAGGGGAACATCCACTTTTAGGTAAACTGTACTAACTCAGGCTAGCTATTGCGCATGATTTCTAGTAAGCTGATATACTCCAGGGGTTTTTATGTTGCTCCATTAAATTAAATATTTAGCGGTATTAAAAAGTGGTTTTTCTCCCACGAGACAATATGCAGCTAATAGGATAAATGTGCCTCCACACATGGTGTCTTCTCATACTGGAAGTTACTGTGACCTTGTCTGTGTTCTTGTAGTAGAGATGACTATTTTGAAAAGTATTAATAATGATTTTGTTTACAAGAAGGATTTTAGTCATTATCACTATTTCATCTGTGCTTTAATGTGAAAATGGACAGAAATTAGCAGCAGAAGAGGAGTATGTTGACCTTGCACTAGGCAGTGACCTGATCAGTCATGTGGTTAAAGGAGTTTTCTGACAAAAGATAGCTGAAAAATATCTAATTGCTGGGGCTGCCACCGATCATGAAAATAGGGGTTCCGATCTCCCATTTCTTTCTGTGGTCGGAATTAAATAAAGCACCATACTCGTGGATGGCAGCTGCTTATACATACAGTGACACTGGGTTTGTAGTAAGTTACCTCGGTAAGTCCTATAGACACAGAATGGAGCTGCAGCTATCCCATGGTGCTGCATTTATTTCCAACCACGGAAAGTCGGAATTGGGGATCAGGACGTGAGACATTTAATAAACCCCTTTAATAAAGGGCGGAGCTTTGTGTGCACCAGTGTCATTAAATAGATGGGATTAGAACGCTGTATAACCAATCAGATCATGGGGACGATGTCCACAACAGGACAGGAGTGTGATGGGCTTTTTTTTGTGGGAAGAAACTATTTCTTAATTTGTATGATTTAGCGAGGACAGGGCTGCATATGTCAGTTTTCAGTGTTGTCATGTGGGTGAATTTACCATCAGATCAGGGTACTGGTGACAGCAGCAGAACAAGAGTGTGATGATCTTCTAGGAGAAAGTGACCTGCCCACACATATAAATATGTTAATGAGGACAGGACAAATGTCCGAGTCAGTGGCATCATGTGTTTTGAGTTAAAACCTTTCTGTATCAGTTCATAAGTACTTCTTCAGCTGAGGAAGAGTGTGATAAACTTAAAGAGAACACTTCAATGGATTTTTTTAATTTAAACTGAATACCTCCCCCAATTGCCATTACTCCACTGATTCTGGAACAGTTTTTCTTTTTCTTCTATGCCTCTCCATTCCAAAGTTATACCCCAAGTAACAATGGTGCAAATTTTCCTTTCCACAAATTAGGCGTGTACCACAGACCTTCCCTGTGGGCGTGGCCATGTTTTGATTGGCCAGTAGAAAAAGCAAACGCCCACTGGGACGCTCTGTGTCATACACCCAGTGAGTTTATGGTACAAATTACACCATTTTTACAGGGGACATAACTTTGGAACCGAGGGGCTCAGAAGAAAAAGAAAAACTGCTTCAGAATCAATGGAGCAGTGGAATTGGGGAGAGGTTCTAAGTTTTAATTTTTAAAAATCCAGTGAAAAGTCCTTTTAAGGAAGGTAGTGACCTACGTGATCTTATGATAATGAGGTAAATATAGGACAGAGCTGGGTCCACAGTGTAATATTAAAGAAACAGTTCATTGATTCCTAAGGGCAATTTTTAACCCAGCTGTATGGAGATATCAGTAAATTGTAGGGGGTCCTAGAGTCGTCTTATCATTTGGGGGAATCTTTTTGACAAAAAGTTTTTTAATGTACGTGCATCAAACACTTTCTTGTTTGCCCATTCACAGCTATTGAGTAATCCACACTTTTGGGGACTTTTCTAGAGCCGTCTGCTCCATCTCTGAACAGTCACATATTATTCTCTCCTAAGTAAAATTGATAGAGGGTGAAGGAAACAGGCAAAAATTCCAAAGTGATGAGACGACGATAATAAATAGACGTAACCTTCAAAAACAATTATTAGGGCTATTAAAACAATGCGAAGAGTAAGAGTGACCTAAAAGAGAGCATTGTTTCCCTGCGCACACCATCACATCCACAAGCCCAGTGGGGTGTATGTTTCCCGTGCTGGAACGATGACCGGCTCCTCTGTGTTTGCCAACAAGTCTTTATTCGGGAAAGAATAAAAATGCTGACACGTGCACTTATTTTGTCTTGGACAGCGCTATGGTACAACACAAAATCCCAAATTACTTAAACACATGGGACCACTTTGTATTGTGAGAATGTGGATGTTAGCGGGCTGGAAAGCATGCCACCGTCACACATACTGACCCGTATACACTTATGGTTATGTTATATCCCAAATCTAAGCTCCCAACATGATTTTGACTAGTTGTCCAATTTGATATTTATATCGAGGTCACCTTCACTGTTTACAAGCACAGCGCCACACATTTTGCAATGGCTGTACTTGGTATTGCAGTGAAGGCTCATTCACTTTCATGGGGCGGAGCTGCAGTACCAGGGACGGCCACCATGGAATATGGCGCTATGTCTGTGATATGGATTACTTATTTCGGCATCTATATGGAAGTGCCATTATGGATAAAGTCTTATACTGCATTCCAGTAATAACTGGGCACTGTATTGCATTATTATTTGTGGATTATATGGCGCACCAACTATCGACTTATAAAAAGCCTCTGATGTACAGTACAGAGCAAAAGTTTGGACACACCTTCTCATTTAAAGATTTTTCTGTATTTTCATGACTATGAAAATTGTACATTCACACTGAAGGCATCAAAACTATGAATTAACACATGTGGAATTATATACTTAACAAAAAAGTGTGAAACAATTGAAATTATGTCTTATATTCTAGGTTCTTCAAAGTAGCCACCTTTTGCTTTGATGACAGCTTTCCACAGTCTTGGCATTGTCTTGATTAGCTTCAAGAGGTAGTCACTGGGAATGGTCTTCCAATAATCTTGAAGGAGTTCCCAGAGATGGTTAGCACTTGTTGGCCTTTTGCCTTCACTCTGCGGTCCAGCTCACCCCAAACCATCTCGATTGGGTTCAGGTCTGGTGACTGTGGAGGTCAGGTCATCTGGCGTAGCACCCCATCACTCTTTCTTGGTCAAATAGCCCTTACACAGCCTGGAGGCGTGTTTGGTGTCATTGTCCTGTTGAAAAATAAATTATGGTCCAACAAAACGCAAACCGGATGGAATACTATGCCGCTGCAAGATGCTGTGGTAGCCATGCTGGTTCAGTATGCCTTCAATTTTGAATAAATCCCCAACAGTGTCACCAGCAAAGCACCCCCACACCATCTCACCTCCTCCTCCATGCTTCACGGTGGGAATCAGACATGTAAAGTCCATTCGTTCACCTTTTCTGCGTCGCACAAAGACAGGGTGGTTGGAACCAAAGATCTCAAATTTGGACTCATTGGACCAAAGCACAGATTTCCACTGGTCTAATGTCCATTCCTTGTGTTCTTTAGCCCAAACAAGTCTCTTCTGCTTGTTGCCTGTCCTTAGCAGTGGTTTCCTAGCAGCTATTTTACCATGAAGGCCTGCTGCACAAAGTCTCCTCTTAACAGTTGTTGTAGAGATTTGTCTGCTGCTAGAACTGTGTGGCATTGACCTGGTCTCTAATCTGAGTTGCTGTTAACCTGCGATTTCTGAGGCTGGTGACTCGGATAAATTTATCCTCAGAAGCAGAGGTGACTCTTGGTCTTCCTTTCCTGGGGCGGTCCTCATGTGAGCCAGTTTCTTTGTAGCGCTTGATGGTTTTTGCCACTGCACTTGGGGACACTTTCAAAGTTTTCCCAATTTTTCGGATTGATTGACCTTAATTTCTTAAAGTAATGATGGCCACTTGTTTAGCTGCTTTTTTCTTGCCATAATACAAATTCTAACAGTCTATTCAGTAGGACTATCAGCTGTGTATCCACCAGACTTCTGCACAACACAACTGATGGTCCCACCCTCATTTATAAGGCAAGAAATCCCACTTATTAAACCTGACCGGGCACACCTGTGAAGTGGAAACCATTCCCGGTGACTACCTCTTGAAGTTCATCAAAAGAATGCCAAGAGTGTGCAAAGCAGTCATCAAAGCAAAAGGTGGCTACTTTGAAGAAACTAGAATATAAGACATAATTTCAGTTGTTTCACACTTTTTTGTTAAGTATATAATTCCACATGTGTTAATTCATAGTTTTGATACCTTCAGTGTGAACGTACAATTTTCATAGTCATGAAAATACAGAAAAATCTTTAAATGAGAAGGTGTGTCCAAACTTTTGGTCTGTACTGTACATATATTTCACTCAATTTTTTTCTCTTGTATCAATACCTTTTATTTAGTGAATACCAATAAATTAATTACCTTATGTTTCTGAAATCATCATATAGATGCCTTTGAGAAGTCTATCTTAGTGACAGATAACTATCATTGTGACTCTTAAAGGGGCATTCTCAAGTTTGGAAGTTATGTAAACTTCCCGATTGTTGGGAACCCCTACTTTTCCAGATATTATCATCACTGTCTCCACAGGGACTCACTATCTAAATTCCCTATTAGTATGTCCTCGGAGGGTGAGAAGAAACCCATGGAAACATGGTAGAACATGCAAATTCATTGCAGATTTTGGCCTTGGGGGTCCATCGCACCCCCCCCCCCCCCGCCCCCTTCCTTCTTATGGAAGTGCCAAAGACAAGCTGAACATAGTGCTCGGCTAGCTCCGGCAGTCCTACTAAGAATGACCACCTCTCCATTCACACAGATCCCCAGGTCTTTGGATTGTTGAAGGTCCCATCAGCCGGACCCCAGAGATCGCGAAGTTATCCCATATAAAATGGCTATGCTTACTGACAGATTCCTTTTAATTTGTGTAGAGGAATGGAGAGTTGGAGAACCAACATTGGATGAAGCATCACTGAGACCTTCCTTTTCTACATGTCCATGGATGCCAGAGAGAGGTCCCCTCCTCAATAGTTTCAGAAGCTGAAAAATACAGTCTGTAACGTTGTCCTGTCAATCACTATTATTATTTAATGGCCTTCAGCTCGATTTCGACCCATGGTGACTTGATGGATGAACTCTCTATAGGAAGATCCATCTTGTGCAAACCTAGATAGGTCCACCAGGGTCTTCTCCACCGTTATCGTGACTGTATCAAGCCATCGGGTTTCTCCTTCATGGTAGCCACATTACTGTGCGGCAGAAAGACCTGGCAATCTACTATCGGATTATGCCAAGAAAACTGGATGGAGAGAACTAAATGAATTTTATATAGTGCGGGAAGATCCACACCTGTCAGTCACTAACTGATCATAAACCAATCAAGAAATCCATGCTCCCGAATTAATGAAAAAATCCACCCAAATCTACATTAAGGTCTTTTTTTTTCTTTTGGACCCATGTTGACTATTGCAACATCATGCGAAATAAAAAAAATATCCCAGAAGCTGTTAATCATGAACCTGATTTAATGATTCCTCCCAGTGCCAAGATTGAAATGTGCTTTTAGTCGCTCCACCCCACCAGATGTCCAGTAAAATATACAACTGGCTGCGAGCCATGCTAAGCCAAGAACCGGACTGACATGCAGCTAAACGCATTCTCCTGTGATTGATCTGGGAAAGGTGGCAAATTGTATAATTAATTAGGATAGGCGGTGCCAACATATGGATCGTTTATCAATGATCCCACCAATATGCCAGGAATTTTCGACTGTACCAGATACTCGTAGTGATAACATGTGCCGTGTGTAAAGGCGTCTTCACCATTCTATTACCCTGCAAAATGTGATTGAATTTCTGTTGGCAAGAACATTTTAATCGGTTGTACTCAGAAACGAAATTCGCATTTCCACTTGAAAAGATATCAAAGTATGAGATGTATTCGGAGGTATATACCCTTTTTTATACTAGTGTTGTTTTATATGGCAGAGACTACTTGGAGACTCCTTAGACAACAGGAGTAAAAATCAGGTTTTGTCTTTCCTAGGAGAATGTGCGCAGAATTCTTGGGCAACTATTAGTGTGCAAAATTATTGTATAACTACCGTAAATGAAAAATGTAAATTAATCCATCTCAGTTGTTTATTTTCATCTGTCATAGTGAGAATAAGAACCAAACTACTCAAAATGTACAAAAATAGGTTTCTGAATTAAAAAAAAAAAAATCTCAGTGACCAATATAGTAATATGGACACCTTTATATTTAATGCCAGCCATAAGCTCCATCCATTAAGTTTATTCTTCTGTTGACTATCAGCTTTTTGGGCAGCTCCAACCACGGCCTCAGACACTAATCAGAGAGGCCACTGTTTTTCCTTCACCATAAATCTCCCATATAAGAAGGGCCACAAGTTCTCAGGAGGGTTTATGCCAGGTGAGGACGGGGCTGGGTCATTATTCTCTCATCTTTAAGGCCTTTCCTGGCAGCCAAGCAGTGGTGACATTGATGCTGAGATGGAGCATTGTTCTGCATAAGGATCATGGTTTTCTTGAAAATTGCTGACATTTTCCTTTACTACCGCTGGAAGAAAGTGTCTTCTGAAAACTGTCATTTGAGAGTAGATTTTGACTCCATCTTCAACCCAAAAAGGTTCAACACTCCCATCTTTAGTAATATCAGCCCATAGCAGTGCCCAGCCTCCATCTTGCTGAGTTCTGAGTGGAAGTTTGTGCCTATCAGTGATCCAGGCACGGCCCATCCATCTGGTCCTACAAGAGTCACTTTCATCTCATCAGTCCATAAAATCTTTGAAAAATCTGTCATCAGATATTTCTTGGCCCAGCCTTGACATTTCCACTTCTATGTCTTGCTCAGCAGTGGTCGGATTTAAGCCTTTTTCACCTTGGCCATGTCTCTAGGCACTGAACACTTTGTACTGCTGTGTCTTGCGCAGTGATGGTCAGGCTCAGCCTCCTCTCCTCAGCCATGTCTGAGTACTGAGCACCTTGTACTTCTGTATCTTGCGCAGTGATGGTCAGGCTCAGCCTCCTCTCCTCAGCCATGTCTGAGTACTGAGCACCTTGTACTTCTGTATCTTGCTCACTGGTGGTCGGGTTTCAGCCTCCCTTACCTCGGCCGTGTTTCTGAGCACAGAACACCTTGTACTGCTTTGTCTTAGTCGGTGGTGGTTAGTTTCAGCCCTCCTTACCTCGGTCATGTCTCTGAGCACCTTGTACTTCTGTGTCTTGCCCAGTGCTGGTTGGCTTTCATCATCCTCACCTCGGCCATGTCTCTGAGCACTGAACACCTTGTACTTCCGGCCTCCAGGTAGGTTGCAGTTCTGGAATATGGCATCACTGGAGGATATTGGGTTCCTGGTCGATTCACCTTTCATTCCTCTCACATATTTGACAATTAATGGGCGTCTCTTTTTTTTCTCAACAAGTTTTTACGACCCTGATGACCATTTGTAACAAAACTTTTGATGGTTTTGTGATCGTCTAAATACCTTAGTAATTTCAGGAGCTGCATCCCTTTGTAAGAACAATGACAATTTTTGACTTTTCAGATCAGTTAAATATCTTTTTCGGCCCATTTTGCCTGAGGAGAACAAACTGCCTAATAATTCTGCACACCTTCATAATGGTGGTTAATATATGTAGGCCTCATCCTCCCTTGTTAGACAAATACACATCACATGATTATAAAGCACGGAGTTCGAAAATCTACATAAAACTTATGATACGCTCAAAATACTCACGTGCCCACAGTGTAAAGGGAAGCTGGCAATAGTATAGGTGCCTTTTTACGACACACCGTATGGTGCTATTTTAGCCCACCTCATGGCACTGTTAGTTGGGAACTGTATGGAGCAGTTATTTGGGCAATCTATGTTGGCTATAGTTTGGTAGTTTATGACGTGGTTATTTGTAAGCCCTATGATTGTATCTTTTATAGTAAACCATATAGATGGCGGATCAATAGAAAAGAATATCCATGGCACAATCCAACCTAAATGCCCGCTTGCATATTAAAGAAATGTCATACATGCTTACTGAATTTATTGGCATCGGCTGACCATTTAAAGTGTACCGGGGCCTTCAAACTTGTCCCCCTGACAGATGATGGTGAGCAGAAGAAGAATTGGACATGTTGACTTTGATCGCCCAATGCATCTAGTGGCGTAAGTGACTTACTCTACCTTCCCTATTGAAAGCACATGTATGCTCGGCCCAACCAAGTGTGCATTTGTCAGTCAGCAGTTATTTAATGGGAACCTTTAGGCCATCTTTCATTATGAGATCATACACATGACCTCATAACAATACATTTTGTGGTGTGTTTTTTCCTGTATCATACTTAATTTTTTTTTTTACCTTTTTAATTCTTTTTAGGCAGTATCTTTAGTTGAAGTTTTATACTGAACAGCATCTGCCCGGTGTCCATTGTCCCTTGTTAAATATGTTTTCACACATATTATTATTGTAAATTTCCAGTATATTTACTCTGCTGTGTAGAAAATGAGAACCCATACAAATATACTGCCTTAACCGTATTTAATTTCTCCAATTCCCTCTTCATTATGACGGCATTCATGAGCATTTTCCATCTCCCAGAGCTGATATCGTATTACATTCGTTAACTTTCATAGAACTTTAAGCTGCCAGCGCTTGCATTGATCATATTAAAAGACGGCTGCTGTTTTCCTGCCTGGAGAACATTTTAGAAAGTGGAAGTGGAAAGGTCTAAAGTTTATTTTTGCAATAATTGAGCAAAGCGTTTGAACAGATAGTAGAACCCTAAAGTTTATCGATAGGGTAAAGCGCAATGAAATCTTTTCAATTAAAGTCTTAGTTTCCTTCATTGCTGTGTCTTCCATTCAGAACAAAAAAAAACCCTCAACATTTAAAAAAATAAAATTTCCCCCTTGGTCGTCTCTAACCATGATCCAGACTTGCTTGTAAGAATGGGGATGTCAAGGTCAAAAATCAAATGTCGAATGACCATCTGGATTTATGCAATTGACTCGTAAAAAAAAAAAATTGTATACATTTCCTAAATGTTTCTTTTGTCTTCTTTTTTTTCTTTTAGCTCCAAGGATCTTTGAAGAGAAGACTAGTGGTGAACGTATCCCCAGCAAACAGTAAGAGGTCGAACGGTGTATCAGATAATACCTTCCTCAATTTCAAGAAAATTAAAAGCAACGAATGTGTTTCAATGGGGCAAAACATGTACCATGCAGTTGATGCAGGGAACCAGTCAATCAATGGGGCAATGACAATGGAGCAGACGATGCATAGGAAGAACGGCAATATAGCAAACAATGACATGTTTAATACAACTCTAAAAGACATCAAAAAGGAACCTGGAGAGAACCTATCATGCAGCAAACATCTTGATTCCCGACTTTCTCATGAAAACGTCTTTAGATATGGAGATGACAGTGGTGATCAGCTAATGGACCCAGAACTCCAAGAGCTGTTTAATGAGTTTACTTATATTTCGGTGCCACCAATGAGCGATCTTGAATTGCAAAATATGATCAATATAACAATTAAGCAAGATGAACCTTTCAACATAGACATAGGACAACAAAACCAAAGAAACACATCGTCATCTTTACCTATGGACAAGGTAGTCATTAAAAGTGAGTATTCTCCATGTTTAAACCCTACGAGGGTTGGTTCACCACAGATGAGACCTTCTTCAACAGGGCCAACGTTTTCCATGTCTAGTTCACCATTGGCTTCTTCGCCAAGCACTACAGTGGCCCAAAACCAGGGCCAATCCCAGGTGTCTTCTTGTGTGAACCGGATGAGTAATTGGCAAGAACTTTCTCATGCTCAACAACTCAAACAAATGGCTGCCAATAGACAACATAACTTAATTCAGCAACATCAGCCTAATACATCTTCTACTTGGTCAAATGTTCCTCCAACGACGCAGCCATCAAGGCAGTATGGACTGGAGAAGGTTCCAAGTCCTTTTCGACAACAACAGTTAAGTCCTCATGGTGCTTCTGTGAGTACCTCTCCTGGAAGTGGAAGCCAACAAAGAGCAATGGGTAACTACCTATACAAAAGTAGTTCCCCGAACACCTCAGCTGAGATGATGAAGCCTCAGGAGACCAATAAGAACACCATGACTTCCAGTCATTTACCTGCAGATCATCATCTGGGCATGTCTAAGCCTCTATTTCATTATGGCTCTGACCAACCAAATCAACAAGTGTCTTCAGTCTTGGGTACACAACCCAAACCTGGTTTACAGTTCCAACCACAACAACCTCAGAGTTCTTCAACATCTCAACATGATGCAACACAATCGGTTAATACAGTCTCCAACCAGTCACTGCCACGGTCGTCAAATTTTCAGCAGAAGATTATTCAGAAAATAGCAAATCAGTCAATGCTAGGACTTCAGTATCCACCAGTACATCAACAACAGGTAAAGTGACCTTTTTTTTTTATAAATTATGTGTTCAGAACCATATTTTTCCTTAAAGGTGGTGTTTAGTACTTACATTTTGATGACCTATCCTTAGGGAGCAGTTAAAAAGCCGTATAAAGCAAGATCAGGACGCAATGCATGGACTGGCCAATGACTCTCTCGCTCGTGTGACAGCTTCACATATTTCCCTGCAGCTATCACGCTTTGTTCTGGAGGGCCACCAGCCAGTATGTGCATTTCTTTCCAATCTCGCTCCAATTTATAAGGCCAATTCACTGCGCCTTTAGGAAAGGTCATCAATATTAGATGGATGGGGATGTGATACCTGGCATCCCCGCCGATCAGCTGTTCATAGTGTTGGAGGTGCTCAGTTGTTGGGTAGAACATCATTCGATAAGGGACGTATGTGTAGTACCCAGCCTCGGCCAATATACAGTTGACGGATCTATGACATTCTGCTTCAGCAACAGACCACATCCAGCTGCCACCGGGAACAACTGATTGGCGGGGGTACCGGATGTCACACCCCCACCAATCTTATATTGATATCTTATCTTAAGGATATCAGTATAAAAGTACCAGACAATCTCTTTAAAAATAACCTATGACTTGGAAGTTGGTGTCTAATCTAAGGGCTAAAGCAGAAGGAGCTGAACAGATTGATATATTGAGTGGGTAGTATAGAGAATTAGGACTAAGTAGGACCTCCCACTGGACTCCTCATAATAAAAAGGACCGAAATCTGCATGAATAGAATACAACTGATACAGAATCTTGTTCTCAAAAAACGAAATACCAATCTGTTCTGCTCCTCCTATTCTATAACATGCTGCTCATGTATAGGACTGGATGTACTATGTGGCAGGCTAATTATATAGGGACAACCAATGTGGCTTCTATGGGATTCTTGAAGAGGGGGTGACCTATTTGCTTTTTGACCTGCCATTAAGGTGAATTATTTATTACTATGTATATAGAATTAAAGTGCAAAAATAGTCTTGTAAAGTATATGGCATTACTTAATTGATTTACAGAATTTATTATATCGCAGAGCAGTATTTTTCAATTTTGGCGGCTCCAGAGCTGAATTCTCCCTGTATTCCTGGCTGATTGAGTGTCTAAATGTCTAAACACAACTTGCTCTGCTCATTTGTATGTTTGCTATTTTTACACCAGGATCTCTACTGCCATCTGATATAGGACTACCTAATTCCCCTGTAACTGGGGCTCTTATTAATGCCCCAGTTATAGTGGGAAAGAACGGGCAATTATTGAAAAAAATCATCCCCAAAATATCTTCTATGTTCTTTTGGTGGGCAAATTATGTTAAAAAAACATATAAAACATCTGACAAAAAAAAAATATATGGTCCCCTCAACAAGAAATACTAAAGATTTTATTTTTATAAAATACATTTCATTACATAAATACAGGTCCTTCTCAAAAAATTAGCATATAGTGTTAAATTTCATTATTTACCATAATGTAATGATTACAATTAAACTTTCATATATTATAGATTCATTATCCACCAACTGAAATTTGTCAGGTCTTTTATTGTTTTAATACTGATGATTTTGGCATACAACTCCTGATAACCCAAAAAACCTGTCTCAATAAATTAGCATATTTCACCCATCCAATCAAATAAAAGTGTTTTTTAATAACAAACAAAAAAACCATCAAATAATAATGTTCAGTTATGCACTCAATACTTGGTCGGGAATCCTTTGGCAGAAATGACTGCTTCAATGCGGCGTGGCATGGAGGCAATCAGCCTGTGACACTGCTGAGATGTTATGGAGGCCCAGGATGCTTCAATAGCGGCCTCAAGCTCATCCAGAGTGTTGGGTCTTGCGTCTCTCAACTTTCTCTTCACAATATCCCACAGATTCTCTATGGGGTTCAGGTCAGGAGAGTTGGCAGGCCAATTGAGCACAGTAATACCATGGTCAGTAAACCATTTACCAGTGGTTTTGGCACTGTGAGCAGGTGCCAGGTCGTGCTGAAAAATGAAATCTTCATCTCCATAAAGCATTTCAGCCGATGGAAGCATGAAGTGCTCCAAAATCTCCTGATAGCTAGCTGCATTGACCCTGCCCTTGATGAAACACAGTGGACCAACACCAGCAGCTGACATGGCACCCCACACCATCACTGACTGTGGGTACTTGACACTGGACTTCAGGCATTTTGGCATTTCCTTCTCCCCAGTCTTCCTCCAGACTCTGGCACCTTGATTTCCGAATGACATGCAAAATTTGCTTTCATCAGAAAAAAGTACTTGGGACCACTTAGCAACAGTCCAGTGCTGCTTCTCTGTAGCCCAGGTCAGGCGCCTCTGCCGCTGTTTATGGTTCAAAAGTGGCTTTACCTGGGGAATGCGGCACCTGTAGCCCATTTCCTGCACACGCCTGTGCACGGTGGCTCTGGATGTTTCCACACCAGACTCAGTCCACTGCTTCCTCAGGTTCCCCAAGGTCTGGAATCGGTCCTTCTCCACAATCTTCCTCAGGGTCCGGTCTCCTCTTCTCGTTGTACAGCGTTTTCTGCCACATTGTTTCCTTCCAACAGACTTACCATTGAGGTGCCTTGATACAGCACTCTGGGAACAGCCTATTTGTTGAGAAATTTCTTTCTGGGTCTTACCCTCTTGCTTGAGGGTGTCAATGATGGCCTTCTTGACATCTGTCAGGTCGCTAGTCTTACCCGTGATGGGGGTTTTGAGTAATGAACCCGGCAGGGAGTTTATATAAGCCTCAGGTATCTTTTGCATGTGTTTAGAGTTAATTAGTTGATTCAGGAGATTAGGGTAATAGGTCGTTTAGAGAACCTTTTCTTGATATGCTAATTTATTGAGACAGGTTTTTTGGGTTATCAGGAGTTGTATGCCAAAATCATCAGTATTAAAACAATAAAAGACCTGACAAATTTCAGTTGGTGGATAATGAATCTATAATATATGAAAGTTTAATTGTAATCATTACATTATGGTAAATAATGAAATTTAACACTATATGCTAATTTTTTGAGAAGGACCTGTATGACAAGAAAAAAATGTACATTTGCACGATCATAATAACTCAGAGAATTAATTCATCTTGTTTATTTGATGTTAGATGTGAACTGTAAAAAATATATATATTAAAGAAACTAAACTAAAAATGATCTTTTTTATATTCGAAGGACAAATATATAAATTCTATAAATTACGCAGCAATTTATAGGGACTTCAGAAAGTGGTTAAAAAATAAATATATTACAATTTTTTCTGCGTAAAATAATACCTGCCATCTTAATTAATTAAAAAAAATTATGGCGAATCAAAAAAAAAAAAAGCCAATCATTAAAGCGTTAATGTAGGGCTCATTCCACCGCTGAATGTATATGTCTTCACCCCCATATATCTTCACGTCGGCTCCCATGGTAAGGCGTATATGTTATATTTAGCCATAAATAGTCATTTTTTTGGATTCAGGAGAAATCATCCAGCCCTTGACATAGTGCCACGGATCGGTACCACGGCATGTTCTCCTTCTGTCAGCTTCCTATAATAGACTCCTCAGACGGGTATCCTCGCGCGCTCCGCCAAGGTCACCCACACAATTATTTAAGTAAATAAAAAAAAAATTCCTCATTTTTTCCCTTTTGTTTGTATTTTTCCATATCATAACATCAGTCATGTCGGACGGCTGGAAAAGTTAGGTTGCCGGCAGGTCACGGTCATACTAATTTACATTGGCAGTGGTATGTGGGAAAGCTTTTACACAGAGCTCGCCTGTCTTGTATTTTGCTTCAGATTTAACGTTTCTGAGACCAACATTCTGCAGATCCATATAAAAAATGAGAGTGCGGGAGCCAGAGAGAACACACACATCTGTGGAAACCTTATTAATGCAGCGTAGTATTGCCCCGGTCCCTGCCTCATTACAGGCAAGACGCATTTATTCCAGTCATCCATATTTAAATGTGAAGTCCAGGACGTTTAGAAGAAGGTTTCATGTTCCATCCGTCTCGTATATCCAAGATCTAACACACCATTAGCATAGCCATGATGTCTACGTGATGTGGTGGAGGTCCCCCCTCCATATTACACCTCCAGGAGCTTTTTTGACCTCACATTCCACATCTGTAGACCTTACTATGGCTTTCGACAAGATTTTGGAGGTGTCTGTGGGATTTCCTGCTCCATTTGTGAGGTGAGATCCTGATGTTGGCGAGAGGGCCAGACTCACAATGTATGATTTACGGTAGTTTTTGGATGGAGCTGAGGTCCGGTCTCCATGTGCGGCCGGTCATGTTCTTCCACCCAGCTCCCTCATTTATGTCTGTATGGACCTTGTGCAGTGGGCACAGTCATGAGGAACAGAAGAGGACCTTTCCTAAACTGTCCAGCACAAACCATTTTGGACAACTTTGTAGGAAGTATTAGGATTTCCATTCACTGGAACTAAGGGGCCAACCCCTGAAAAATAATCTCATACTTCTTAAGCCCTCGACCACCAAACTTTAGAGCGGGCACAATGCAGTCAGGAAGGTAATATTTTCCTGGCATGTGCCACACCAGGCTCGTCCATCAGACACCAGATAGAGAAAGGGTGATCCATCACTGCACAGAACACGTTTCCTCCAGAGTCCAGTGGTGCTGGCTTTACACCACTCCATCCGATGCTCGGCATTGTGCTTGGTGATGTACAACTGCATGCAGCTGCTCGACCGTGGAAACATTTCTATTCCATTTTAGATGTTTACGGTGTATGCTCAGGATATGCCATACACAGATACATGCTGATCCCACCATTAGGAGCTCAGTATATGCACAATCATAGGAACCTCCATTCACGGTAGATTTGGTCCTGAGAACCCCAGTTGTAGAGGCAGTTGACTCTTCCACCATTAGGTCCAGTTTCTCTCAGGCATTTATAGCCTATCCTGTGGATTTGCCAAAAATTTAAATACCCTTTTAAAGGGATTTCCTTGGGGCAGAACTTCAGTACTATTCTAGGCCACACATAATGTATAGAGCTGTCCAGTGTCCTTGTTCTGTGGTCGCTTCAATTAGTTGATCCATGGGGTGCTGGGAGTCTGAATTGAACCAATCTGACATTGCTGACCTATCCTAAGGATACAACAAAACTGCGAAAAAGGTCTTGAGGATCCCACAAGTGATCTCACCTGTCTAAAATGATTATTTAGAACTTTCTTTTCAGAAAAAATGTGGGTATAATCTTCAATAGTCATAAAAAACGAGTATCACTTACGCTTCCCAGGTCCAGGGCTGAGTCTCTGCCACTGCCTCGGTCTTTGTTGTTTGTCTGCAGCACTGACATCATGTCGACCTACCTGCAGCTAATCACAGAGCTCAGCAGCTCACTGATTGGCTGCATCGCTGTTGACATCATGTCATCACTGGAGACAAACACAGAGACTGGGCCAGTCATGGGGAGCCGGCTGTTGTGAATTCTGTGGCAGAGCTCCCTCCTGTGGTCACAAGTGGTACTTCGGCTGATTCTGTCTATGAGCTTCCGTTGGTGGAGGTGAGTGGTACTGCGACTTCTGAGTTTCCTTCCTCAGGTGATGTGGTGAAGTCGTTAGGTGCTGCTCTATTTAACTCCACCTAGTGCTTTGCTCCTGGCCTCCAGTCAATGTTCTAGTATTGGTCTTGCTTCCTCCTGGATCGTTCCTGTGGCCTGTCTGCTCTGCATAAGCTAAGTTTTGCTTGTGTTATTTTTGTTTGCTATTTTTTCAGTCCAGCTTGCTTTATTGGTTTTTCTGGCTTGCTGGAAGCTCTGGGACGCAGAGGGAGCACCTCCGTACCGTTAGTCGGTGCGGAGGGTCTTTTTGCCCCCTCTGCGTGGTTGTTTGTAGGGTTTTGTGTTGACCGCAAAGTTATCTTTCCTATCTTCGGTCTGTTCAGTAAGTTGGGCCTCACTTTGCTAAATCTATTTCATCTCTGCGTTTGTATTTTCATCTCTACTCACAGTCATTATATGTGGGGGGCTGCCTTTTCCTTTGGGGTATTTCTCTGAGGCAAGGTAGGCTTATTTTTCTATCTTAGGCTTAGCTAGTTTCTCTGGCTGTGCCGAGTTGCATAGGGAGCGTTAGGCGCAATCCACGGCTGCCTCTAGTGTAGTTGGATAGGATTAGGGATTGCGGTCAGCAGAGTTCCCACGTCTCAGAGCTCGTCCTATGTCTTTTGGTTATTGTCAGGTCACTTTGTGTGCTCTGAACTTCAAGGTCCATTGTGGTTCTGAATTACCTAATCATAACAGTACTGGAGGCCCAAAGTACTAATGCTTCTCAATAGAGGGAAAAAAGAAGTTCTGAGACCATTTTTTTTTCTTTGCACTGTGTTTTGCCTTTTTTTTCCCCTAGACATTTGGGTGGTTCAGGACACAGGTGTAGTGATAGACATTAAAGGTCTGTCTTCATGTGTGGATCATCTCACTGCAAGAGTACAAAATATTCAAGACTTTGTGGTTCAGAATTCTATGTTAGAACCAAGAATTCCTATTCCTGATTTGTTTTCTGGAGATAGAGCTAAATTTCTGAGTTTCAAAAATAATTGTAAACTGTTTCTGGCTTTGAAACCTCGCTCCTCTGGTGACGCAGTTCAACAAGTTAGGATCATTATTTCTTTATTCCGTGGCGACCCTCAAGACTGGGCATTTTCCCTTGCGCCAGGAGATCCTGCATTATGTAATATTGATGCGTTTTTCCTGGCGCTCGGATTGCTATACGATGAACCTAATTCGGTGGATCAGGCAGAGAAAAATTTGCTGGCTCTGTGTCAGGGTCATGATGAGATAGAGATTTATTGTCAGAAGTTTAGAAAGTGGTCCGTGCTCACTCAATGGAATGAAGGTGCGCTGGCAGCTATTTTCAGAAAAGGTCTCTCTGAAGCCCTTAAGAATGTCATGGTGGGATTTCCCATGCCTGCTGGTCTGAATGAGTCTATGTCTTTGGCCATTCAGATCGGTCGACGCTTGCGTGAGCGTAAATCTGTGCACCATTTGGTGGTATTATCCGAGCATAAACCTGAGCCTATGCAGTGCGATAGGACTTTGACCAGAGTTGAACGGCAAGAACACAGACGTCAGAATGGGCTGTGTTTCTACTGTGGTGATTCCACTCATGCTATCTCCGATTGTCCTAAGCACACTTAGGCTAGGTTCACATTGCGTCAAGTACATGGCGTCAAACGGATGCGTTAAACGCATGTACAGAAACGGAGCAAAAATATGTGAAATTCGTCGTCACGGTAACGCTAGCGTTAACGCATGTGATCGCGTTTTTTCATTTTGATGTCCGTTTACGAAGTATCCGTTTGTCTGCGTTTGTCACTGTCAATAAAGTTGTTCTTTTTTTTTTGTTGGTAAATATTGGATAGAATATTTCTATTTTATATTTACCACTGGCAGTTGTGGCGACGACAGACGGCTAGGGACCTTTTTTCTTTTTTTGTCCTCCTTGTGCCACAACCTATTGTGTATGTAAAATGTAAAAAAAAATATTTTAACATTAAATAATGTTAACATTCATTCTACGGCAAAACACTCTGTCACGTGCAGGAGACTTTGTGTGAGTGGGATATTTTAATGGCCGAAGTCACATTTCCTGTCACATGACCACATGTGACCACCTTCAAAAGCTATTAAAACGTGTGGTTCTATTTGGAAATTTTTCATGATTTGCGTCTGACTGCGTTTGCCATAGCCTTCTATGGCAGAATGAACGCTTCCGTTAGTAGTGCGTTAGCTTGGCCGGACCCGAAAACGCTGCAAGCCGCGTTGAAGGTCCGTCAGAAAAAAAACGTTATGTGACAAACGCATACCAATTTAGGGATGCGTCACGATGCGTCAGACAATGCAAGTCTATGGGCGCGTTAGTATGTGCGTTACATTGCGTTTTTACTACTTAAAAACGAGTCCGTTAGACGGACACACCTAGCGCAATGTGAACCCAGCCTAAGCGGTTCGCTAGGTCTGCCACCATTGGTACGGTACAGTCTAAATTTCTTTTGTCCGTTACTTTGATCTGCTCTTTGTCATCTTTTTCTGTCATGGCATTTGCGGATTCAGGCACTGCCCTGAATTTGATGGACTTGGAGTATGCTAGGCGTTGTGGGTTTTTCTTAGAGCCCTTGCAGTGTCCTATTCCATTGAGAGGAATTGATGCTACACCTTTGGCCAAGAATAAGCCTCAGTACTGGACCCAGCTGACCATGTGCATGGCTCCTGCACATCAGGAGGATATTCGCTTTCTGGTGTTGCATAATCTGCATGATGTGGTCGTGTTGGGGTTGCCATGGCTACAAGTCCATAACCCAGTATTAGATTGGAAATTAATGTCTGTGTCCAGCTGGGGTTGTCAGGGGGTACATGGTGATGTTGCATTTCTGTCTATTTCGTCATCCACCCCTTCTGAGGTCCCAGAGTTCTTGTCTGATTACCGGGATGTATTTGATGAGCCCAAGTCCAATGCCCTACCTCCGCATAGGGATTGTGATTGTGCTATCGATTTGATTCCTTGTAGTAAGTTTCCTAAAGGTCGACTGTTTAATTTATCTGTACCTGAGCACGCCGCTATGCGGAGTTACGTGAAGGAGTCCTTGGAGAAAGGTCATATTCGCCCGTCATCGTCGCCATTGGGAGCGGGGTTCTTTTTTGTGGCCAAGAAGGATGGTTCGCTGAGACCTTGTATAGATTACCGCCTTCTAAATAAAATCACGGTCAAATTTCAGTACCCCTTGCCGCTGCTATCTGATTTGTTTGCTCGGATCAAGGGGGCTAGTTGGTGCACCAAGATAGATCTTCGTGGTGCGTATAATCTTGTGCGTATTAAGCGGAGCGATGAATGGAAAACTGCATTTAATACGCCCGAGGGCCATTTTGAGTACCTAGTTATGCCTTTCGGACTTGCCAATGCTCCATCGGTGTTTCAGTCCTTTATGCATGACATCTTCCGAGAGTACCTGGATAAATTCCTGATTGTATACTTGGATGATATTTTGGTCTTCTCGGATGATTGGGAGTCTCATGTGAAGCAGGTCAGAATGGTGTTCCAGGTACTGCGTGCTAATTCTTTGTTTGTGAAGGGATCAAAGTGTCTCTTTGGTGTTCAGAAGGTTTCATTTTTGGGGTTCATTTTTTCCTCTTCTACTATCGAGATGGACCCTGTTAAGGTCCAGGCCATCTATGATTGGACTCAGCCGACATCTCTGAAGAGTCTGCAAAAGTTCCTGGGCTTTGCTAATTTTTATCGTCGCTTCATCTGTAATTTTTCTAGTATTGCTAAACCATTGACCGATTTGACCAAGAAGGATGCTGATGTGGTCAATTGGTCTTCTGCTGCTGTGAAAGCGTTTCAAGAGTTAAAGCGTCGTTTTTCGTCTGCCCCTGTGTTGTGTCAACCAGATGTTTCGCTTCCGTTCCAGGTCGAGGTCGATGCTTCTGAAATTGGAGCGGGGGCTGTTTTGTCGCAGAGACGTTCTGATTGCTCGGTGATGAAACCATGCGCCTTCTTTTCCAGGAAGTTTTCGCCTGCTGAGCGAAATTATGATGTTGGCAATCGAGAGTTGCTGGCCATGAAGTGGGCATTCGAGGAGTGGCGTCATTGGCTTGAAGGAGCTAAGCATCGCGTGGTGGTCTTGACTGATCACAAGAACTTGACTTATCTCGAGTCTGCCAAACGGTTGAATGCTAGACAGGCTCGTTGGTCGCTGTTTTTCTCCCGTTTTGACTTTGTGGTTTCGTACCTTCCGGGCTCTAAAAATGTGAAGGCGGATGCCCTGTCTAGGAGTTTTGTGCCCGACTCTCCGGGTTTGTCTGAGCCGGCGGGTATTCTCAAAGAGGGAGTAATTCTGCCTGCCATCTCCCCTGATTTGCGGCGGGTGCTGCAAAAATTTCAGGCTAATAAACCTGATCGTTGCCCAGCGGAGAAACTGTTTGTCCCTGTTAGGTGGACGAATAAAGTTATCTCTGAGGTTCATTGTTCGGTGTTGGCTGGTCATCCTGGAATCTTTGGTACCAGAGATTTAGTGGCTAGATCCTTTTGGTGGCCGTCTCTGTCGCGGGATGTGCGTTCTTTTGTGCAGTCCTGTGGGATTTGTGCTCGGGCTAAGCCCTGCTGTTCTCGTGCCAGTGGGTTGCTTTTGCCCTTGCCGGTCCCGAAGAGGCCTTGGACACATATCTCTATGGATTTCATTTCGGATCTCCCCGTCTCTCAAAAAATGTCGGTCATTTGGGTGGTTTGTGATCGCTTCTCTAAGATGATCCATTTGGTACCCTTGTCTAAATTACCTTCCTCCTCTGATTTGGTGCCATTGTTCTTCCAGCATGTGGTTCGTTTACATGGCATTCCAGAGAACATCGTTTCTGACAGAGGTTCCCAGTTTGTTTCGAGGTTTTGGCGAGCTTTTTGTGCTAGGATGGGCATTGATTTGTCTTTTTCCTCGGCTTTCCATCCTCAGACTAATGGCCAGACCGAACGAACCAATCAGACCTTGGAAACATATCTGAGATGCTTTGTTTCTGCTGATCAGGATGATTGGGTGTCCTTCTTGCCTTTGGCTGAGTTCGCCCTTAATAATCGGGCCAGCTCGGCTACCTTGGTTTCGCCGTTTTTCTGCAACTCTGGGTTCCATCCTCGTTTCTCTTCAGGGCAGGTTGAGTCTTCCTGGTGTGGATACGGTGGTGGACAGGTTACAGCAGATTTGGACTCATGTAGTGGACAATTTGACCTTGTCCCAGGAGAAGGCTCAACGTTTCGCTAATCGCAGACGCTGTGTGGGTCCCCGACTTCGTGTTGGGGATTTGGTTTGGTTGTCATCTCGTCATATTCCTATGAAGGTTTCCTCTCCTAAGTTTAAGCCTCGTTTCATTGGTCCGTATAGGATTTCTGAGGTTCTTAATCCTGTGTCTTTTCGTTTGACCCTTCCAGATTCTTTTTCCATCCATAACGTATTCCATAGGTCATTGTTGCGGAGATACGTGGCACCTATGGTTCCATCTGTTGATCCTCCTGCCCCGGTTTTGGTGGAGGGGGAGTTGGAGTATATTGTGGAGAAGATTTTGGATTCTCGTGTTTCGAGACGGAAACTCCAGTATCTGGTTAAGTGGAAGGGTTATGGTCAGGAAGATAATTCCTGGGTCTTTGCCTCTGATGTCCATGCTGCCGATCTTGTTCATGCCTTTCATATGGCTCATCCTGGTCGGCCTGGGGGCTCTGGTGAGGGTTCAGTGACCCCTCCTCAAGGGGGGGTACTGTTGTGAATTCTGTGGCAGAGCTCCCTCCTGTGGTCACAAGTGGTACTTCCGCTGATTCTGTCTATGAACTTCCGTTGGTGGAGGTGAGTGGTACTGCGGTTTCTGAGTTTCCTTCCTCAGGTGATGTGGTGAAGTCGTTAGGTGCTGCTCTATTTAACTCCACCTAGTGCTTTGCTCCTGGCCTCCAGTCAATGTTCTAGTATTGGTCTTGCTTCCTACTGGATCGTTCCTGTGGCCTGTCTGCTCTGCATAAGCTAAGTTTTGCTTGTGTTATTTTTGTTTGCTATTTTTTCTGTCCAGCTTGCTTTATTGGTTTTTCTGGCTTGCTGGAAGCTCTGGGACGCAGAGGGAGCACCTCCGTACCGTTAGTCGGTGCGGAGGGTCTTTTTGCCCCCTCTGCGTGGTTGTTTGTAGGGTTTTGTGTTGACCGCAAAGTTATCTTTCCTATCTTCGGTTTGTTCAGTAAATTGGGCCTCACTTTGCTAAATCTATTTCATCTCTGCGTTTGTATTTTCATCTCTACTCACAGTCATTATATGTGGGGGGCTGCCTTTTTCTTTGGGGTATTTCTCTGAGGCAAGGTAGGCTTATTTTTCTATCTTAGGCTTAGCTAGTTTCTCTGGCTGTGCCGAGTTGCATAGGGAGCGTTAGGCGCAATCCACGGCTGCCTCTAGTGTGGTTGGATAGGATTAGGGATTGCGGTCAGCAGAGTTCCCACGTCTCAGAGCTCGTCCTATGTCTTTTGGTTATTGTCAGGTCACTTTGTGTGCTCTGAACTTCAAGGTCCATTGTGGTTCTGAATTACCTAATCATAACAGCCGGCACCGGACCTGGGAAGGGTAAGTGATACCCAGTCTACCAGCTATAATATGGCAAATATTGCACCGTTTGGCTAATGGGGATTATCAAGAATGCAGCGGTCCCTTTTGGGTATTGGATTGTCTGGAAGGAGCGCCCCCCGCCTCTCTGACCTGTGACTACAATTACATAGCCGCCTCTTGGTCTGTGAGAGGAGGATGCGGTGAAGAAGTTGGGAACTATGCTCTTAATGTCAACTGTGGGTATATTATTATAAGGAAATAATTAACTTTATGTTTTTATTGATTTTATGAAAATGAACCAAACTCTTAAAAGCAAATCTGTCACCAGATTTCACAATACAAATCGCATACATTAGTAAATATCTTAGACTTAATGAGGCTGGTGTACTTACATTAAGAATATGGTTGTACAATCTTTTTGAAAGTTTAACCTGATTGACAGCTCCTCAGTGTCCTTCCTCCCTGCTGTTGCTACTGAGATCTCATACTGCTCAGCACAAGCCGCAGGTGTAAGTCTGGCTGAGTGGGCAGAGACTGAACACGCATGGACACTTTGTTTAGCTGGATTCTATAATATTCAACTTAATATCAGCCATTCTGATATGGATTCTTAAAGTAAATACACCAGCCTCATCAGGTATTAGAGATCGATTTGATATGTTTGCAGATTGTATTGATCTGGTAACAAATCTCCTTTACTCAGTAATGTTTTCTAATAATATGGATCACAATGTCTTCTCTACAGAGAACCAGTGTCTGGTGGCTCGCCTGGTCTTGTAGTATGGTAGATTCAGGTCATATGCAGAGAATGTTGTGAAATGCAATGTGGTCTCTAGAGAGGATGCAGCAGGAGAGGCAGCCGTCAAGCAGTCCTCCAGCAACACTTTACACTCTGTGCAAAGACAGCTGCATCTTCCTACTATAGATGGCATGGTACCACGATCATTGCATGGGCGAGACGATTACTGTTAAGCGTGTCATATGGAACTTCTGTTTACGTGAAAGTGAGAAGGTAAGATAATACTGTAACTGGTACTAGTGGTGATACTGTAACTGGGGGCTCATGGTGGCACTGTAACTAGGACTCCTGGCGATACTGTAACTAGGACTCCTGGCGATACAGTAACTAGGACTTGTGGCGATACTGTAACTGGGAATCATGGTGGCACTGTAACTGGGAATCATGGTGGCACTGTAACTAGGACTCCTGGCGATACTGTAACTGGGAATCATGGTGGCACTGTAACTAGGACTCCTGGCGATACTTAACTAGGACTCGTGGCAATACTGTAACTGGGACTCGTGGTGATACTGTAACTGGGAATCATGACGATACTGTAACTGGGAATCATGACTGTACTGTAACTAGGACTCCTGGCGATACTGTAACAGGGACTCGTGGTGATACTGTAACTGGGAATCATGACGATACTGTAACTAGGACTCCTGGCGATACTGTAACTAGGACTCCTGGCGATACTGTAACTGGGACTTGTGGTGATACTGTAACTGGGAATCATGACGATACTGTAACTAGGACTCCTGGCGATACTGTAACTAGGACTCCTGGCGATACTGTAACTGGAGCTCATGGTGGCACTGTAACTAGGACTCCTGGCGATACTGTAACTAGGACTCCTGGCGATACTGTAACTAGGACTCCTGGCGATACTGTAACTGGGACTCGTGGTGATACTGTAACTGGGAATCATGACGATACTGTAACTAGGACTCCTGGCGATACTGTAACTAGGACTCCTGGCGATACTGTAACTGGGACTTGTGGTGATACTGTAACTGGGAATCATGACGATACTGTAACTAGGACTCCTGGCGATACTGTAACTAGGACTCCTGGCGATACTGTAACTGGGGCTCATGGTGGCACTGTAACTAGGACTCCTGGCGATACTGTAACTGGGGCTCATGGTGGCACTGTAACTAGGACTCCTGGCGATACTGTAACTGGGAATCATGACGATACTGTAACTAGGACTCCTGGCGATACTGTAACTAGGACTCCTGGCGATACTGTAACTGGGGCTCATGGTGGCACTGTAACTAGGACTCCTGGCGATACTGTAACTAGGACTCCTGGCGATACTGTAACTAGGACTCCTGGCGATACTGTAACTAGGACTCGTGGTGATACTGTAACTGGGACTCGTGGTGATACTGTAACTGGGAATCATGACGATACTGTAACTGGGAATCATGACTGTACTGTAACTAGGACTCCTGGCAATACTGTAACTAGGACTCCTGGCGATACTGTAACTGGTACTAGTGGTGATACTGTAACTGGGGCTCATGGTGGCACTGTAACTAGGACTCCTGGCGATACTGTAACTAGGACTCCTGGCGATACTGTAACTGGGAATCATGACGGTACTGTAACTAGGACTTGTGGCAATACTGTAACTGGGAATCATGGTGGCACTGTAACAGGGACTGCCTTATCCTCACATGGAGGACGCCGCTGAATGAGGTTATGTCTGCCACTGCAGAATACCTCCATTAACCTGGACATTTAACCTGGACATTTTATTCCCCTGATGAACCCCCGTAACGGGGAGGGAAACGCGTTGGGAAAAGAAAGAGGACACATTATCCAGGGTGGTTATACTAACTAAAGGGCTTCACTAAGTAGGCTCAAACTTGGGGACTGCCCTTGTCAGGGCGGGAGTCTTATACACGGGGCACGACAGGGAAGATAGCTTCAAACCCTCCCCCCCTACCTATTTTTGCTCCCCCCCATTGGAAAAGGTCTATTGGTCTCCGTCCCACGCCGTGCTCTCAACAAGCACAAGAATCTATAACAAGAAGAGAGACAGCAATTGGGTGAGATCATACCATTTTTCTTGTCTAGTGCACGGTTAAACATGAGCACCAAATTGTTTTTAAAGCACACATAATTTAAGAGGTATACATATTAAATGTTAAGTTTTAGAGTCTAGTGGCTGGCTAAGCTGGGTTGTTGGCACTGTAACTGGGAATCATGGTGGCACTGTAACTAGGACTCCTGGCGATACTGTAACTAGGACTCCTGGCGATACTGTAACTGGGGCTCATGGTGGCACTGTAACTAGGACTCCTGGCGATACTGTAACTAGGACTCATGGCAATACTATAACTAGGACTCCTGGCGATACTGTAACTAGGACTCCTGGCGATACTGTAACTGGGAATCATGACGGTACTGTAACTGGTACTTGTGGCGATACTGTAACTGGGACTCATGGTGGCACTGTAACTAGGATTCCTGGCGATACTGTAACTATTACTCCTGGCGATACTGTAACTGGGAATCATGACGGTACTGTAACTGGGAATCATGACAATACTGTTACTGGGAATCATGACGATACTGTAACTGGGACTTGTGGTGATACTGTAACTGGGAATCATGACGATACTGTAACTAGGACTCCTGGCGATACTGTAACTAGGACTCCTGGCGATACTGTAACTGGGGCTCATGGTGGCACTGTAACTAGGACTCCTGGCGATACTGTAACTGGGGCTCATGGTGGCACTGTAACTAGGACTCCTGGCGATACTGTAACTGGGAATCATGACGATACTGTAACTAGGACTCCTGGCGATACTGTAACTAGGACTCCTGGCGATACTGTAACTGGGGCTCATGGTGGCACTGTAACTAGGACTCCTGGCGATACTGTAACTAGGACTCCTGGCGATACTGTAACTAGGACTCCTGGCGATACTGTAACTAGGACTCGTGGTGATACTGTAACTGGGACTCGTGGTGATACTGTAACTGGGAATCATGACGATACTGTAACTGGGAATCATGACTGTACTGTAACTAGGACTCCTGGCAATACTGTAACTAGGACTCCTGGCGATACTGTAACTGGTACTAGTGGTGATACTGTAACTGGGGCTCATGGTGGCACTGTAACTAGGACTCCTGGCGATACTGTAACTAGGACTCCTGGCGATACTGTAACTGGGAATCATGACGGTACTGTAACTAGGACTTGTGGCAATACTGTAACTGGGAATCATGGTGGCACTGTAACAGGGACTGCCTTATCCTCACATGGAGGACGCCGCTGAATGAGGTTATGTCTGCCACTGCAGAATACCTCCATTAACCTGGACATTTAACCTGGACATTTTATTCCCCTGATGAACCCCCGTAACGGGGAGGGAAACGCGTTGGGAAAAGAAAGAGGACACATTATCCAGGGTGGTTATACTAACTAAAGGGCTTCACTAAGTAGGCTCAAACTTGGGGACTGCCCTTGTCAGGGCGGGAGTCTTATACACGGGGCACGACAGGGAAGATAGCTTCAAACCCTCCCCCCCTACCTATTTTTGCTCCCCCCCATTGGAAAAGGTCTATTGGTCTCCGTCCCACGCCGTGCTCTCAACAAGCACAAGAATCTATAACAAGAAGAGAGACAGCAATTGGGTGAGATCATACCATTTTTCTTGTCTAGTGCACGGTTAAACATGAGCACCAAATTGTTTTTAAAGCACACATAATTTAAGAGGTATACATATTAAATGTTAAGTTTTAGAGTCTAGTGGCTGGCTAAGCTGGGTTGTTGGCACTGTAACTGGGAATCATGGTGGCACTGTAACTAGGACTCCTGGCGATACTGTAACTGGGAATCATGGTGGCACTGTAACTAGGACTCCTGGCGATACTGTAACTAGGACTCATGGCAATACTATAACTAGGACTCCTGGCGATACTGTAACTAGGACTCCTGGCGATACTGTAACTGGGAATCATGACGGTACTGTAACTGGTACTTGTGGCGATACTGTAACTGGGACTCATGGTGGCACTGTAACTAGGATTCCTGGCGATACTGTAACTATTACTCCTGGCGATACTGTAACTGGGAATCATGACGGTACTGTAACTGGGAATCATGACAATACTGTTACTGGGAATCATGACGATACTGTAACTGGGAATCATGACGGTACTGTAACTGGTACTCGTGGCAATACTGTAACTGGGAATCATGACTGTACTGTAACTGGGAATCATGACGGTACTATAACTGGTACTCATTACTGTACTGTAACTGGGACTCATGACGGTATTGTAACTGTTAGATACAAAAACCGTGTGCACTACTGGAGAAGAATGGTGCTAGGTTAGGTTCCCACACCTTCATAGACTATAAAGAAAAAGAACCCAGCACTCAACTGATGCTTTAGTGCAATTTTAATCGTAGTAGTACCCAATAAACGTTTCGGTCCTTGAATGGACCTTCGTCAGTAACTACATGTGAAAACCAAAAACAAGTGTAAACAAAAATTACAGAAAATAAAGTTGCATACAAAATAAAGTATATACAAGGTATTTTGGAAAAGGACAATAGCATCGATACAAAACTCTGGTCAATCTATACATAGAGTATATGCTGGGGAGAAAATAACCCGAATATCTAGGCTGAATTATGTTCCACTCAGGATGAAATAAGGAAAGATACACCAGAAAGATAATAGTGGGAGAGGAGGTACATACCGTACTGTAGAATAATAGAATAGACCGTATGGTCATAGGGTACAAAAAAGCAGCGTCTGTAAGTGTAAGAAAGTCCCATAAAATTCCCATGGACCGGTAAGCACATGGTGTCAGGGGATATAAGGTAAAACATACCTTATGTGTGAGTCAGATAGGAGCGGTACTGTGGGTGGATAATGAAAAAGAAATTACATACCGAAAAAAAAAAAAAATAAAATAAAAATAAATTACATACCGCAAAAACCGGCCGATCAGAGAAACGCTCTAGTGCAGGGGATTTACCTGAGGAGACCGAGCTGGATGGTAGTGCTGTCAGACGCGGTGTCCACCGCTAGTCTGATCAGAAGTAAGTGCGGCCGCCATCTTATAAGAAAGGGGCGGGACAAGCCAGCTCCAACAGCCAATCAGCGGCTGGGTGGCAGACAGGAAGTGACGGCGCGCTGTGAGGACTACCTCAGTGTGCAGCTCAATGAGAGTTCCTGTGTATGGTGACCGGAAGTGACATCACGTTGTCATAGGGATAGGGCAATACAATGGGAAAAAAAAAAAAAAAAAACCACGAGCGCTACGGAAAGCGCGGCAAGGAGAAAGTAGAAAAGGAATGAAAATACAGGCAACATAGGACAAGTGATATGGAGCTGAAGTGCCTATACGGAGATGATATGCTGGGTGAACAATCTCCATGGTGATAGGTGCTCCTATGGTCTATAGGTCTGATTAGTGATATGATCAGCTAGGTGAGGATAACCAGCTTGGTCCAGTGAGGTGTGCGGGTAGACCGAAGTGATCAGTACAGACGACTCTAGAGGTAAAAGAAAGGAAGAATTAGACCATGGTAAAAATTGCATCAATGACTTACAATGGTAAAAATAACAAAACCAGTAAGATAGAAGAAGTCCGTAATGACCTGTGGGAAAATAACATGATACCACATTGCAGGGCAAATCACCCGATAGTACCATACAGTCTCAGAGAAAAGAGGCTAAATCATAGTCTCTATTGAGTCCCAGTGGGTGGAGGGTCTCCAATGTGTGGATCCAAAACGCTTCCCTCCGCTTTAGGCGAGCAACCCGATCACCACCCCGCCGGATGGGGGGGATATGTTCTATTACCTGGAACTGTAGCTGTGAGATATTATGACCCAAATTATGGAAGTGGAGGGGGATGGGTAACAACAGGTTCTTACAGCGGACCGTGGATTTATGTTTGGAAATCCGATCGCGAATAGGTTGCGTTGTTTCACCTATGTATAGAAGTCCACAGGGACATTTGATTAAGTATATAACCCATGATGAAGCGCATGTGAAATACTCCGGGATTCGGAATGACTTTCCAGAGCGAGGATGATGGAAGCGGGGTCCTTTAAGGACATTATGACATTGGGAGCAGTTCAGGCATGGGAAGGTCCCGGTACGTGGACTCTGTAAGAACCGTTGGCGGGGGGATGGAATACCTGATCCCAAATCTGCCCTGACCAACGAGTCCTTTAAGTTGGGTGGACGTTTGAAACAGGGAAGAAAAGGGTTCTGAAACTCAGTAACGTTGGGGTAACCCTTGGACAGCAGGTGCCAATTCCGGCGTATTGACCTATGTAGAATGTACGCAAACGGGTGATATGAATGAACAAACGGGATCCGATTAGAGGCTCTATTGGGTCGTGGGGTAGGGGGGGCAGCGGCTTTTTCCAGTATTGCTGGCGGGTAACCCCGTTGAGTGAACTTAGAAGCCATTTCCTGGAGGCGGATCGATCTAAGCTCTGTGTCAGACACAATCTTAGAGACCCGATAAAATTGGGACTTAGGTACTGAATTTTTTGTGGCCGGAGGGTGGAAACTCGTAAAATGTAACAAACTGTTACGGTCAGTGCTTTTAGTGTAGAGGTCGGTAGTGAAAGAGCCATCAGGTTGTAGAATGACTAAGGTGTCTAGGAAATTGATCTGTGTAGTACTGTGAGACATGGTGAAAGAGATACCTGGCCAGGCCGTGTTCAGCCAATCGAAGAAGAACGCGAGGGCTTCCAACGAGCCCCCCCATATGCAAAAGACGTCGTCGATGTAACGTTTCCATACAAGGACGTGGTCACGAAATAGTGGGTGAGGGTATATCTGACTCTCCTCAAAATCGGCCATGTAGCAATTAGCATACGGGGGTGCTACGTTGGAGCCCATCGCGGTACCACGGATTTGTAGATAAAAGTCATCCTGGAACAAAAAATAATTACGGGTAAGAATGATGGTTAGTAGGTCAATACACAAGTTGATCTGGTTGGGTAGCAAGCCGGACTGGGTCAGGAGTTTATGGACCGAATTGATGCCTTCTATATGGGGGATAGATGTATACAAGTCTTTTACATCCATTGTTACCAGAATTGAGTGTGGAGGAATGGGACTTATGTCTTTCAGGATGTTAAGGAAGGATCCTGTGTCCAGGATAAAGGATTTTGATGTCCTAATCAATGGGGTGAGAATTTTTTCTAGGTAAATGGCCAGTGGGGAGAGGATAGAGTCGGTAGAGGCGACTATGGGCCTCCCTGGGGGTTTCTCTAAGTTTTTGTGGATTTTGGGAATGGTATAAAATACTGGGGTGATAGGGTGTAGTTTGGTGAGGAAGTCCCGTGTCTTAGGGTCTAGGACCCCTAACTCAATATATTTCAAAAGAGTGTCCGAGATGATTTGACGAGTCACGGATAGGGGGTCGTGTGGTAATTTAACATAGATCGTGGGATTACCTAGTTGGCGTTTGATTTCAAGAAGGTAGTCCGATCTATTCATAATCACAAGGGCGCCCCCTTTATCTGCAGGTTTGAAAATGAGGTTGTTGTCGTTTTGTAGGCCCCGTATGGCTTGTCGTTCCATGGGAGAGAGATTGGGGGGAAAAAACAATTTACCCTTTCTGATATCCTCACATAGTAATTTAAATGATTCTTTCACAAAACCTATGAAAGATTCCATGGCGTGTGAGCCTTGGGGAGGTCTGAAATGACTTTTGGTGTAGAGCCCTAGGCTCCGTGAAGAGAGAGGACCGTCAGATGAGCCCGTGGAGGGTAGGGTAGAAGAAGATTCGGGAGATGTGGAGAAAAAGGCCTTAAGTCTAAGTGATCGAAAGAATCTCTGAAGATCCATTTCAAGATCAAATGTATGACATTGGTATGATGGACAAAAAGACAAACCCTTCTGCAGGACTTTGTATTCCGCTACACCAAGTAATCTATCAGAGATGTTAATTACCAATGGATTGGTACCTGAGATCTCGTTATCCTCCCTTGGGCCGAGTCTCCTCCTATGTCCGTGGCCGCGCCTCGTGGTCTTCTTCTCGGGAAGCGTTGTCGTTGGCCTAAAAAACGGGGTGGAAGTGTGGCAGGGGTACCCAACTCCTGTTCTGAGCCTGATGTTGAGTAGTCGAGGGAGGTACGCTGGGCCTGGCGAGATGGGTTTCGACGTCCGGCATAATTGTCCTGCCATCTGTATACCTGTTGGCGCTCGTAGTCCTCCGTGTCCCTATTGAATTTGCTACGTTTTCTGTCCTCTGTCTCCCGTCGGTGCTTCTCGATGTTTCTGGATATTTGGTCCTTGAGGGTAATCAGTTCCTCGGGGGTCCCGAGAAGAAGACCACGAGGCGCGGCCACGGACATAGGAGGAGACTCGGCCCAAGGGAGGATAACGAGATCTCAGGTACCAATCCATTGGTAATTAACATCTCTGATAGATTACTTGGTGTAGCGGAATACAAAGTCCTGCAGAAGGGTTTGTCTTTTTGTCCATCATACCAATGTCATACATTTGATCTTGAAATGGATCTTCAGAGATTCTTTCGATCACTTAGACTTAAGGCCTTTTTCTCCACATCTCCCGAATCTTCTTCTACCCTACCCTCCACGGGCTCATCTGACGGTCCTCTCTCTTCACGGAGCCTAGGGCTCTACACCAAAAGTCATTTCAGACCTCCCCAAGGCTCACACGCCATGGAATCTTTCATAGGTTTTGTGAAAGAATCATTTAAATTACTATGTGAGGATATCAGAAAGGGTAAATTGTTTTTTCCCCCCAATCTCTCTCCCATGGAACGACAAGCCATACGGGGCCTACAAAACGACAACAACCTCATTTTCAAACCTGCAGATAAAGGGGGCGCCCTTGTGATTATGAATAGATCGGACTACCTTCTTGAAATCAAACGCCAACTAGGTAATCCCACGATCTATGTTAAATTACCACACGACCCCCTATCCGTGACTCGTCAAATCATCTCGGACACTCTTTTGAAATATATTGAGTTAGGGGTCCTAGACCCTAAGACACGGGACTTCCTCACCAAACTACACCCTATCACCCCAGTATTTTATACCATTCCCAAAATCCACAAAAACTTAGAGAAACCCCCAGGGAGGCCCATAGTCGCCTCTACCGACTCTATCCTCTCCCCACTGGCCATTTACCTAGAAAAAATTCTCACCCCATTGATTAGGACATCAAAATCCTTTATCCTGGACACAGGATCCTTCCTTAACATCCTGAAAGACATAAGTCCCATTCCTCCACACTCAATTCTGGTAACAATGGATGTAAAAGACTTGTATACATCTATCCCCCATATAGAAGGCATCAATTCGGTCCATAAACTCCTGACCCAGTCCGGCTTGCTACCCAACCAGATCAACTTGTGTATTGACCTACTAACCATCATTCTTACCCGTAATTATTTTTTGTTCCAGGATGACTTTTATCTACAAATCCGTGGTACCGCGATGGGCTCCAACGTAGCACCCCCGTATGCTAATTGCTACATGGCCGATTTTGAGGAGAGTCAGATATACCCTCACCCACTATTTCGTGACCACGTCCTTGTATGGAAACGTTACATCGACGACGTCTTTTGCATATGGGGGGGCTCGTTGGAAGCCCTCGCGTTCTTCTTCGATTGGCTGAACACGGCCTGGCCAGGTATCTCTTTCACCATGTCTCACAGTACTACACAGATCAATTTCCTAGACACCTTAGTCATTCTACAACCTGATGGCTCTTTCACTACCGACCTCTACACTAAAAGCACTGACCGTAACAGTTTGTTACATTTTACGAGTTTCCACCCTCCGGCCACAAAAAATTCAGTACCTAAGTCCCAATTTTATCGGGTCTCTAAGATTGTGTCTGACACAGAGCTTAGATCGATCCGCCTCCAGGAAATGGCTTCTAAGTTCACTCAACGGGGTTACCCGCCAGCAATACTGGAAAAAGCCGCTGCCCCCCCTACCCCACGACCCAATAGAGCCTCTAATCGGATCCCGTTTGTTCATTCATATCACCCGTTTGCGTACATTCTACATAGGTCAATACGCCGGAATTGGCACCTGCTGTCCAAGGGTTACCCCAACGTTACTGAGTTTCAGAACCCTTTTCTTCCCTGTTTCAAACGTCCACCCAACTTAAAGGACTCGTTGGTCAGGGCAGATTTGGGATCAGGTATTCCATCCCCCCGCCAACGGTTCTTACAGAGTCCACGTACCGGGACCTTCCCATGCCTGAACTGCTCCCAATGTCATAATGTCCTTAAAGGACCCCGCTTCCATCATCCTCGCTCTGGAAAGTCATTCCGAATCCCGGAGTATTTCACATGCGCTTCATCATGGGTTATATACTTAATCAAATGTCCCTGTGGACTTCTATACATAGGTGAAACAACGCAACCTATTCGCGATCGGATTTCCAAACATAAATCCACGGTCCGCTGTAAGAACCTGTTGTTACCCATCCCCCTCCACTTCCATAATTTGGGTCATAATATCTCACAGCTACAGTTCCAGGTAATAGAACATATCCCCCCCATCCGGCGGGGTGGTGATCGGGTTGCTCGCCTAAAGCGGAGGGAAGCGTTTTGGATCCACACATTGGAGACCCTCCACCCACTGGGACTCAATAGAGACTATGATTTAGCCTCTTTTCTCTGAGACTGTATGGTACTATCGGGTGATTTGCCCTGCAATGTGGTATCATGTTATTTTCCCACAGGTCATTACGGACTTCTTCTATCTTACTGGTTTTGTTATTTTTACCATTGTAAGTCATTGATGCAATTTTTACCATGGTCTAATTCTTCCTTTCTTTTACCTCTAGAGTCGTCTGTACTGATCACTTCGGTCTACCCGCACACCTCACTGGACCAAGCTGGTTATCCTCACCTAGCTGATCATATCACTAATCAGACCTATAGACCATAGGAGCACCTATCACCATGGAGATTGTTCACCCAGCATATCATCTCCGTATAGGCACTTCAGCTCCATATCACTTGTCCTATGTTGCCTGTATTTTCATTCCTTTTCTACTTTCTCCTTGCCGCGCTTTCCGTAGCGCTCGTGGTTTTTTTTTTTTTTTTTTCCCATTGTATTGCCCTATCCCTATGACAACGTGATGTCACTTCCGGTCACCATACACAGGAACTCTCATTGAGCTGCACACTGAGGTAGTCCTCACAGCGCGCCGTCACTTCCTGTCTGCCACCCAGCCGCTGATTGGCTGTTGGAGCTGGCTTGTCCCGCCCCTTTCTTATAAGATGGCGGCCGCACTTACTTCTGATCAGACTAGCGGTGGACACCGCGTCTGACAGCACTACCATCCAGCTCGGTCTCCTCAGGTAAATCCCCTGCACTAGAGCGTTTCTCTGATCGGCCGGTTTTTGCGGTATGTAATTTATTTTTATTTTATTTTTTTTTTTTTTCGGTATGTAATTTCTTTTTCATTATCCACCCACAGTACCGCTCCTATCTGACTCACACATAAGGTATGTTTTACCTTATATCCCCTGACACCATGTGCTTACCGGTCCATGGGAATTTTATGGGACTTTCTTACACTTACAGACGCTGCTTTTTTGTACCCTATGACCATACGGTCTATTCTATTATTCTACAGTACGGTATGTACCTCCTCTCCCACTATTATCTTTCTGGTGTATCTTTCCTTATTTCATCCTGAGTGGAACATAATTCAGCCTAGATATTCGGGTTATTTTCTCCCCAGCATATACTCTATGTATAGATTGACCAGAGTTTTGTATCGATGCTATTGTCCTTTTCCAAAATACCTTGTATATACTTTATTTTGTATGCAACTTTATTTTCTGTAATTTTTGTTTACACTTGTTTTTGGTTTTCACATGTAGTTACTGACGAAGGTCCATTCAAGGACCGAAACGTTTATTGGGTACTACTACGATTAAAATTGCACTAAAGCATCAGTTGAGTGCTGGGTTCTTTTTCTTTATAGGTATTGTAACTGTGACTTGTGGCGGTACTGTAACTGGCATTATAGAGGGCAACATACCACCATGAAGATCATTGCATGGGCGAGACGATTACTTGTAAGCATGTCATATGTAACTTCTGTTTACATACGACTTATGACGATACTGTAACTGGGACTCGTGGGGGTACTGTAACCAACACTCAGAAGTGACCCGTTTTTGGGAGCAATGTGACTAGCAATATTATTGGTGCACTTTGTACAGGGGAGTACTTTTTTTTTGTAGTTAACATTTGGCATCGAAACCAGCTGGTGCTACCCCTGATTTGTTTGTAGCTCCATCCTGCCATGTATGTGGTAAAGTTTGTGTTCACATGTCCTGACTATGATACCAGATGGCACTGAGGCGAGGCTATGGTACCCGTTACGGTGCCCTGTTCTTTTGATACCTCAGTACCTGGACCACCCTTTTAATATACTCTACTAAGTTCACTGGAGGTGAACAAACATTTTAAGACCTCCATTTTCGGCTACCTGGTGGCCATATTATACCATTAACACCTTACTGCACTAAAATGAATGCAGCCCCCATACAGTAAGCCATTCACTACTACTGCCAAATACTGTGGTGTGCGCGCACATACTGGAGAGAATGGATTTCCAGAAAGTATTTTTGTATGGATGTTCTTACTGCAGGTGTTCAGGAAATAAGAGGGTCAAATCCTTTAAAAGGTTTTTTTTATTAATTTGAAACATGAGCCTTGAAAACATAGAGAAAAAAAGATTTATGTCAATGGAGTTCTCAAGGATCACAAAATTGATGATGTATCCTACGTTAGACCATCCATATCAGATCAGAGGGGATCCGACCCACCATGCACCCACTGATCAAGTTAATGGGTCTGAGCTGCAATGGACGGCCACTATCAAGTTATGGAGCTGTGCCTGCTAAATAATCACATCAGTGGGGGAAAGATGGATCTCCTTCCATTGTATACGGCAGGTCATCATTTTTTTTTTTAGCTCTGGAGAGGACTCCGCTAATAGCCCACTTCAAAGCAGGAACAGGTAGGTGTCTGTTAAGACCCCCAGCAATGCAAGGACTGTCAATGCAAGGACTGTCAATGCAAGGACTGTCAATGCAAGGACTGTCAATGCAAGGACTGTCAACCTCGGAGGACTAGAGCTGCAGCTCTAATCAGCTCTAATCAGTAAGAGTTCAGTTTCCCTACAGTGCCTCCGCAGGGAAAGCTAAGTATTACACTGTTCCAGTTGAATCTGTCTACTTATGCCAATCTAAGAAAAAAATTCCAAAGCACATTTAAGACTGTGTGTAAAAAGTCAGAAAGTCAGATTTGTTCCAAAATTTGCACGATTTTCTGTTAACAGATATGTGTAAAACTAAGCAAACCACCTCCATTTTTGGTGTCGCTGTTCCCCCGGTGAATAAACCACTCTAACCTTACTTTTTTCTTAGACTGGCATAAAAAAATACCAGTTTTAAAGGAGTTGTCCAAAACCGGACAACATTTTAAGTACCCCATAAAAATAATAGTAATAATCTATACACTCCTCGTGCAGCCGTTCCACTGATCTTGGCACTGCTATTCCCAGTGGGTCACATGATTGTTACAGCCAATTAGTGGTCGCTGATTGGCTGCAGCCTTTACCATTTCGTCAGCTGATTAACTGAAGCTGTCACGTGACCCGAAAATGTCAGGAATAATGGGAGACGTGTATATGTGTGTGCTTGTTTATATTTGGTACAGAAACCTTTGTTTGCATTTAGAGGTCAGAAGTTTCCTGTAGATCTTGACCAAGTTTGCACACACTGGTGCACGAATTTTGGTCCACTCCTCCATACAGATCTTCTCCAGATCTTTCATGTTTCAGGCTGTTGTTGGGCAAGCCACTCCTTAGTTGCCCTTGCTGTGTGTTTCTGGTCATTGTCATGCTGGAAGACCCAATCACAACCCATCTTCAATGCTCTTACTGAGGGAAGGAGTTTGTTGGCCAAAATCTCACAATACATGACCTCATCCATCCTCACTTCAATACGGTGTAGTAGTCCTGTCCCTTTTTCAGAAATGCACCCCCAAAGTATAATTATTCCCCCACCATGCTTCATGGTTGGGACGGTGTTCTTGGGGCTGTACTCATCCTTCTTTTTCCTCCAAGCACAGCGAGTGGAGTTGATACGAAAAAGTTCTATTTTGATCTCATCTTACCACATGACCTTGTCCCATGCCTCCTCTGGATCATCCAGATGGTCATTGCCAAACTTCAAACGGGCCTGGACATGTGGTGTCGTGAGCAGGAGGACCTTGTGTGCCCTGCAGAATTTTAGTCCACAACGGCATAGTGTGTTACTAACGGTAATGTTTGAGACTGCGGTACCAGCTCTCTTCAAGTCTTTGACCAGGTCCTCACATGTAGTTCTGGGCTGATTCCTGACCTTTCTCACAATTATCCTTACCCTACGAGGCAAGATCTTGCATGGAGCCCCAGACCGAGGAAGATTGACAGTAATCTTGTGTTTCTTCCATTTTCTAATAATTGGGACAATAGTTGTCTTCTCACCAAGCTGCTTGCCTATTGTCCGGGAGCCTTGCGCAGGGCTGCAATTTTGTTCCTGGTGTCCTTAGAAAACTCTTTGGCTTTGGCCATGGTGGAGAGGTTGGAGTGTGATTGATTGTGTGTGGACAGGTGTCTTTTATGCAGGTAATGAGATCAAACAGGTGCAATTAATACAGGTAATGAGTGCAGAGTAGGAGGGCTTCTTACAGAAAAACTAACAGATCTGTGAGAGATAGAATTCTTGCTGGCTGGCAGGTGATCAAATACTTATTCATGCAATAAAATGCAAATTAATTATGTAAAAATCATAGAATGTGATTTTCTGTATTTTATTTTTAGATTCTGTCTCTCACAGTTGAAGTGTACCTATGATAAAAATTACAGACCTCTCCATTCTTTGTAGGTGGGAAAACTTGCAAATTCGGCAGTGTATCAAATACTTATTTTCCCCATTGTATATTATTATTATTTTCCATGGTTCACTTAATTGATTCAGCTGGGATTTCTACAATAGTGGACAACCCCTTTAATAAATGTGTGTCATATTTAACTTATTAAAAAGAAGGCCTGAAAGTGATGCAAATTTCTGCAGTAAATCGCCACCAGCTCATAGGTGTAGACTTTATTTTTTGACTGCTAAGGCCGTCCCAAATGGAAGATTTAAGAGCAAAGTTGCATATTTGTTGTGCTTCTGTTTTGCATAGAAAAAATGGTGACTTTTTATTTTTTTCTAAATCTTGTGCTACTTAAGAAATAAAATTAGTGAGCGGGGCTTGGTGGTGGAGCAGGGCCACTCAAAAATATTCTAATATTTTTGTTAGAAAGTAGCATAAATTATGGAGCAAATACTGACTTTTTGGCAGGCAAACAGTTTAAAGATAGAGGCTGAAAACCTGTTTTGACCAAATATTCATCACAGGTGGGGTTTTCTTCAGCTTTTTCCAAAGTAGGCAATTCTCTGTGAACTAAGCTTAGCTTGGAAATTCTCTGTGAGCTAAGCTTAGCTCGGCAATCCTCTGTGAGCTAAGCTTAGCTCGGCAATCCTCTGTGAGCTAAGCTTAGCTTGGCAATCCTCTGTGAGCTAAGCTTAGCATGGCAATCCTCAGTGAGCTGAGCTTATCTTGGCAGTCCTTTGTGAGGTAAGCTTAGCTTGACAATCCTCTGTGAGCTAAGCTTAGCTTGGCAATCCTCTGTGAGCTAAGCTTAGCTTGTCAGTCTTCTGTGAGCTAAGCTTAGCTTTTCAGTCCTCTGTGAGCTAAGCTTAACTTGTCAGTCCTCTGTGAGCTAAGCTTAGCTTGTCAGTCCTCTGTGAGCTAAGCTTAGCAATCCACTGTGAGCTAAGCTTAGCAATCCACTGTGAACTAAGCTTCGCAATCCTTTGTGAGTTAAGCTGAGATTGGCAATCCCCTGTGAGCTAAACCTAACTTGGCAGTCGTCTATGATCTAAGCATACCTTGGAAATCCTTTGTGATCTAAGCTTAGCTTGGCAATCCTTTTTGAGCTAAGCTTGGCAATCCTGTATGATCTAAGCATAGCTTGGTAGTCCTCTGAGAGCTAAGCTTAGCTTGGCAATCCTCGGTGAGCTAAGCTTAGCTTGTCAGTCCTCTGTAAGCTAAGCATAGCTTGTCAGTCCTCTGTGAGCTAAGCTTAGCAATCCACTGTGAGCTAAGCTTAGCAATCCTTTGTGAGTTAAGCTGAGATTCGCAATCCTCTGTGAGCTAAACCTAACTTGACAGTCGTCTATGATCTAAGCACAGCTTAGAAATCCTCTGTGATCTAAGCTTAGCTTGGCAATCCTTTTTGAGCTAAGCTTGGCAATCCTCTATGATCTAAGCATAGCTTGGCAATCCTCTGAGAGCTAAGCTTAGCTTGGCAATCCTCTATGAGCTAAGCTTATCAAACATACTAGTCCTAGTTCACCTCTGCATCTGAGACTTCTTTCTCAGCATTAGTCCCTGACTTAGTTGCATACTGCACTATATTTTCAGTAAAATGGTGGAAGCCATGATTGAAGCCTGATGGACCCATTAAAAGTCGTCGGGGTCTGTGGTAAACTACTGGTGTCCTTCATGCCAGAGATCTGACCTTGGGTGAATTTTCATTGTCCTGCTCCAATGTATATGGCAGATGTGAACAGAGTCTTGCCTACACTGATACATCATAGAAGGCTATGAGGACAGAGGAAAAACTTGTGCCGCTGTTGTATTTAGCTCACAGAGGATTGTCTAGGCGGGTGACAATGAAGTATGAAGTTTGCATGGAATTTGGTCTCTGGATTATTGTTGAGAATGCTCCTATCCATTGACGGCAAGCAGATCTTGAAAATGGTGAGATATTGTACGCTGTGATTACTGTACATGGAACTGGAAATCCCATTAAATCTGACATCTCATATTTGAGAAACCTATTTCTACGTGTCATTGGCAGACTGTGACCATTTTGCCTTGGACATACTCTTCAGAGCGGAGTCCATGCCTTGATGCTTGTGCCTGACATCAGCGGGGTTACCCATGTTTACACACTGACCGTATTGGGGTGTTGCGGAGCAAAGTTTGGTGACACAGGGACACTTGTTGACAAGTTAGCTGACGTTATGGTGATTAATCTGCGTGTTTGTTAGCCAGTCCGTTTCCGCTTTATTCCTGAAGAGGAAAGAGATTAGTGTAGCGGCTGGAGGTAATGGTTACTCATTTCCTGCCATTTAAAAGGAAAAGGACCTTCCCATGGGTGTTTATCAAGGTATTATGGGTTTAAAAGCATAAGACAGTCAAAAATGTCAGTTCCCATTGTTTCTGTAGCACCAACATGTTCTGCAGTGCAGTATGCAAGTCTTCCTAGCTTACATCAGTCCCTGTCCCCAATGGGGCTCACAGGCCGTAGCTACTGGGTTAGAGATGAGTGAATCTATTCACAGGACCCTGGTCATTCACTATTCCATGGTCTCTGGACGGAAGCCCAACTGCTACGCACCTGACAGCATAGAATCATAGAATGTTAGCGTTGGAAGGGACCTCCAGAGTCATCGTGTCCAACCCCTGCTCAATGCAGGATTCGCTAAACCATCTCAGGCAGATGTCTGTTCAGCCTCTGTTTGAAGACTTCCATTGAAGGAGAACTCACCATGTCTCGTATCAGTCTGTTCCACTCATTGATCACCCTCACTGCATCTCCGGCTTTTTCGATTAGATACTTGACATAACATTATTATTGTAGCATTGATGTACACAGCATTGTGCCAAGCCCACTAATCAAAAGATAGAATGTGATTAGGACAGGTGCCAATGAGGATGAGCAGTAGGGAGTGCCGTTTGTATTTTAGAGCTATCTCCAGGTCACAGCAGCTGCTTAGCATTCAGAAAGGCAGGGTGGAAAGCAATGTGAACAGCCTCTTCTTACCTCAGTAGTTCTGCTATCCCCAGTATGAAATCAAATAGACCGGATGAATAGCAGTGTGAGCAGTCTCTTCTTACCTCAGCCTCCCTGGAATCTCTACTATTAGATCAGATAAACAGGATGGATAACAGTGTGAGTGGTGTCTTCTTAGCATCCTTACTATCTCCAGTGTTAGATAAGATAGACAGGATGGATAGCAGTGTGAGCAGCCTCTTCTTACCTCAGCACCCGTAGTATCTCCAGTATTAGATCAGATAGATGGAGTGGACAGCAATGTGAGCAGCCTCTTCTTACCTCAGCATCCTTACTGTCCCCTGTATTAGATCAGATAGACGGGGTGGACAGCAATGTGAGCAGCCTCTTCTTACCTCTGCATCCTTACTGTCCCCTGTATTAGATCAGATAGACAGGGTGGACAGCAGTGTGAGCAGCCTCTTCTTACCTCTGCATCCTTACTGTCCCCTGTATTAGATCAGATAGACAGGGTGGACAGCAGTGTGAGCACCTTCTTTCTATCTCAGCACCCCTGGTATCTACAGTATTGGATCAGAAAGACAGGGTGAAGAGTTATGAGAGCAGCCTCTTCTTACTTTAGCGTTCATGGCATCAAATAGACAAAGTGGACATCAGTGTGAGCAGCTTCGTCTTACTTCATCACTCCTGACATCTCCAGTATTAGATCAGATAGCAGTGTGAGCAGCCTCTTTTTACCGCACCAGTCCTGGTATCTCCCGTATTATATCAGATATACAGGTTGGTCAGCCGTGTGAGCAGACTCTTTTTACCTCACCAATTCTGCTATCTCCAGTATTAGGTCAAACAAGGTGGACAGCAATGTGAGCAGCATCTTTTACCTCACCACTCCTGGTATCTCCAGTATTAGATTAGATCAGACAGGGAGGACAGCAGTGTGAGCAGCCTCTCCTTACCTCAGCGCCATTGGGGTCTCCAGAATTAGATCAGATAGAATAGACATGGTGGACAGCAGTGTGAGCAGCCTCTTCCTATCTCGTCATCACTGGTACTAAATCACAATATCCATTGGGCGAACATCTTCCAACACATGAAATGATGTGGTGGAGCGTCCTATCACAGTGGCTCACAGGTTCCTTTTCCAATATATTTTAAGACAGGTTTCTGTCCGTGTAACAAGTATTTCATTATTCTCGCGTAGCATTGGTTGCTGGCATATTTGTGACTAGGACTGACTATATTCTGACCAGGACTGACGATATTTGGTTGCAACCTTATCGATAAAGGGCTAGGGTTTATATAAACTCTGCGTAACAGTGCTTGATTCTATTTGATTTGGACTTTCCTTGGGTTGGGACTTATTGGTAAAATAAGTGGTCCCTATTTTACTAAGCCATAAGTAGAAAAATATTTAGAATTGAGAGTCCTCAGTGATTGATACCTTTTAATGGCTAACTGAAAAGATGGTAACAAATTGTAAGCTTTCGAGACTACACAGGTCTCTTCATCAGGCAAAGACTAAAAGCAATTCTGAAGAATCACATATTTATGCACAACATAGCACAGAAAAAAAACCATGGATAAGACATGTGACATGAAGCAGAATTACCATGAGTGATAAAGTTATGTCCATAAATATTGGACTAGTTCTTAGATAAGGAATGTTTTATTGTCCTCTGATTGGGGTCTGGTTCTGTTGTGATGACCCCTCATAGTCTGAGGGGCAAGCTCCTTAGTTGATGTAAAAAGACATATTAAATCCATGCGACACATTCATTCCTGCACTAAGACTGTCAAAGGTCGTCATCAGCTTATACTCCCATACTCTTCTGTCTCTCTTAGATTTGAAGCTACCTTTTAACACAAGTAATTTCATGTCCATAATGTTATGATTTGGGAGACAAAAATGTATTGCCACAGGTAGATCCATTCTTTTTTCTCTTATTGTGTGGCGGTGAAATCTAAGAGAGACAGAAGAGTATGGGAATATAAACTGATGTTAAAAGGTAGCTTCAAATCTAAGAGAGACAGAAGAGTATGGGAATATAAACTGATGACGACCTTTGACAGTCTTAGTGCAGGTATGAATGTGTCGCATGGATTTATGTCTTTTTACATCAACAAAGGAACTTGCCCCTCAGACTATGAGGGTCATTACAACAGAACCAGACACCAATCAGAGGACAATAAAACATTCCTTATCTAAGAACTGGTCCAATATTTATGGACATAACTGTTTATCACTCATGGTAATTCTGCTTCATGTCAACATGTCTTATCCATGTTTTTTTTTTGGGGGGGGGTTTATCTACTGGCTAACACGGTACCAAGATATATATCTTTCCTGTAAGCCATAAGTAAGTATGGTTGCTAGAAGTCCACCTCCCTATAGGACCTCCTGGTATTCAGTCTGCAATGCTCTGATATCAGATCCCTCAAGCCTGAGGGTGATCAATGAGTGGAACAGTCTGCTATGACAAGTAATGAGTTCTCCTTCAATGGAATTCTTTAAGCAGAGGCTGGACACAGATCTGTCTGAGATGGTTTAAGGAATCTTGCTTTGAGCAGAGGGTTGGACACGATGACCCTGGAGGTCCCTTCCAACTCTACCATTCTATGATTCTATAATGCAATTTACCTTTTAGGTCGTAATTCACACTTTGTTAGTAATATCAGTACTGAGACAGAGTGTAGCATCTTCGGATCATTTCCTCGGCTTCTTGTAAATTGTAATCCATTCCTTAATGCTGGACTTACTCGGTGGAGGAGCCAAACCGTGAGACATGGTAGGTAAATGTTAACATCTTCTTCTGAACCGTTCCCATATAACAATGTGTTCTGCACATGTTGTCATTCCCAGGACCCCAGTACAGAATGGATATTGTTTCCAATACCGACTTGAGCTGGTTCACGCAAGGGGTTTGGTATCGTCATATGTTTTTCTTTAAGCACTTGTTGAACTCTCGGCCACTGCAGGAAGCAATTATTTGGAGATGAGAGTTATGGCTTACATGTGGCTGCAAGGCTCGCTGTACTCTGGGCGCAGGGGAAGATGCTGTTTCCAGTATGTACAAGTAACCTGGTGCAGAGCTCCTGCTTCCAGCTCCTTATATCGACCTTATGTCATAACAGCATTGTGGGGGGTGCATGAGTCACGGGGGGCAAAATACTACTTCAGCTCAAAATTTTGCCACCCGCCTGGCTGAGGACGGGTAAGGCTACTTTCACACTTGCCTCGTTTGGCGTACATCGCAATGCGTCGTTTTGGAGAAAAAACACGTCTTGCAAAGTTGCCTGCAGGATGCGTTTTTCTCCATAGACTTGCATTAGCGACGCATTGCGACGTATGGCCACACGTCGCATCCGTCATGCGACGGATGCGTCGTGTTTTGGCGGACCGTCGGCACAAAAAACGTTCCAGGTAACTTTTTTTGTGCATCGTGTCCGCCATTTTCGACCGCGCATGCTCGGCCAAAACTCCGCCCCATCCTCCCCGGACATTACAATGGGGCAGCAGATGCGTTGAAAAACTGCATCCGCTGCCCCCGTTGTGCATTTCTTTCACAACGTCCGTCAGTAAGTCGGGCTGATGCATGACGACGGCCCCGTACCGACGGGAGTGTGAAAGTAGCCTAAGATTAATAATCCGCAAGGGGCTGCCTTGATATTTCGGTCAGTGGAGAAGGAGTTGTCCAAGTAGTGGACATCCCCTTTAAGGGTTAAAGTAATAAAACCGGTGCTAATCGAGTGTCTTCGGCGTGCTCGAATAATATGTTGGAGTCCATATTACATGCGGCTGCATGTCTCGCGGCTGTTCGACAGTCACAACACATGCAGGGATTGTCTAATAAACAGGCAATCCCCGCAAGTGTTGAGAAATTCAGTCGTGGGGACTCGAACATATTATTCGAGCGCACCGAAGACACTGAATTAACCCCCCAGCATGGCGGATAACACCTCATCTGACTACATTCGCTCATCTCTAGTGGCTAATTGTCATCCCGAGCAAGAAAAATGTGTTCAATGCTGAAATCCAGTGTAAATGGATGGCGGACCTGGTATAACACGGAAGTTGCACCATGTAAGGATGACCAAGAGGGGGCAGCGACGCTCCAAATGATCAGGACTAGGGGCCATTAGTTCTGCTGTATGTGCCCCATTTTGGACCAAGTGACTACACTGATTTCATTGACAAACCCGAGTAATATAATGTTCTGCTCTGACCTGCAGTGCATGCATACAGCCAGGGGTGTGGATTCATCATTGCATTTGCGCCTATTTTTTTGTCTAGTTTATCCTGTTTTGCACCAATTTTTTTTAATTTGCTCCTATTTCAAAGACTCTTTTCTAGTTGTTCGTCTGTTTGTTTCTATGTTTCTTGGTGAAACCAGATGTTTTGCGGACAATTCAGTAATTGCTTCTTTAAAAAAAATCCTACATTTTTTTGCACAGTCTCCTCTTGGAGTAATATATCTATAATATAACGCTGGGAGCGTCACTCTGTCCGAAGCCTTTATAGACTGCGCAGGCGCAAGCGCCGGCGCAGTCTGGGCCTCACAGAGTGACGCTCCCGGGAGATCGCGGTATGCGTTCACACTGAACGCACACCGCGATCTCCAACAGAGAAGCAGGGACCGCCAGGAGGGTGAGTATCGGCCATATTCACCTGTCCTGCGTTCCACCGCTGAGCGCCGCCATCTTCCCGGTCTTCGGCCTGTGACCTTCAGTTCAGAGGGCGCGATGACGCGCCTAATGCGCGCCGGCGCCGCCCTCTGACTGACCAGTCACAGCCAGGAGACCGGGAAGATGGCGGCGCCCAGCGGTGGAACGGGACAGACAGGTGAGTATAGTAAGTGCTGGGGGGCCTGAGCTGGCGGCGATACCGGCACCTGATCCCCACAGCGCGCCGGTGTCCCCGCCTGCTCAGGCCCCCGGATGGGTGCAGCACATGGCAGGATGGGGATGCAGGATGGTTGCAGCACATACCATGATGGGGACGCAGGATGGGGACGCAGGATGGTTGCAGCACATACCAGGATGGGGACGCAGGATGGGTGCAGCACATACCAGGATGGGGACGCAGGATGGGTGCAGCACATGACAGGATGGGGACGCAGGATGGGTGCAGCACATACCAGGATGGGGACGCAGGATGGGGATGCAGGATGGGTGCAGCACATGACAGGATGGGGACGCAGGATGGGTGCAGCACATACCAGGATGGGGACGCAGGATGGGTGCAGCACATACCAGGATGGGGACGCAGGATGGGTGCAGCACATGACAGGATGGGGACGCAGGATGGGTGCAGCACATGACAGTATGGGGACGCAGGATGGGTGCAGCACATACCAGGATGGGGACGCAGGATGGGTGCAGCACATACCAGGATGGGGACGCAGGATGGGTGCAGCACATGACAGGATGGGGACGCAGGATGGGTGCAGCACATGACAGGATCGGGACGCAGGATGGGTGCAGCACATGACAGGATGGGGACGCAGGATGGGTGCAGCACATGACAGGATGGGGACGCAGGATGGGTGCAGCACATGACAGGATGGGGGCGCAGGATGGGTGCAGCACATGACAGGATGGGGACGCAGGATGGGTGCAGCACATGACAGGATGGGGACGCAGGATGGGTGCAGCACATGACAGGATGGGGACGCAGGATGGGTGCAGCACATACCAGGATGGGGATGCAGGATGGGTGCAGCACATGACAGGATGGGGACGCAGGATGGGTGCAGCACATACCAGGATGGGGACGCAGGATGGAGCAGCACATGACAGGATGGGGACGCAGGATGGGTGCAGCACATGACAGGATGGGGGCGCAGGATGGGTGCAGCACATGACAGGATGGGGACGTAGGAATGGGTGCAGCACATGACAGGATGGGGACGCAGGATGGGTGCAACACATGACAGGATGGGGATGCAGGATGGAGCAGCACATGACAGGATGGGGACGCAGGAATAGGTGCAGCACATGACAGGATGGGGACGCAGGATGGGTGCAACACATGACAGGATGGGGATGCAGGATGGAGCAGCACATGACAGGATGGGGACGCAGGATGAGTGCAGCACATGACAGGATGGGGACGCAGGATGGGTGCAGCACATGACAGGATGGGGACGCAGGATGGAGCAGCACATGACAGGATGGGGACGCAGGATGGGGACGCAGGATGGGTGCAGCACATACCAGGATGGGGACGCAGGATGGGTGCAGCACATGACAGGATGGGGCGCAGGATGGGTGCAGCACATGACAGGATGGGGACGCAGGATGGAGCAACACATGACAGGATGGGGACGCAGGATGGGTGCAGCACATGACAGGATGGGGACGCAGGATGGGGACGCAGGATGGGTGCAGCACATACCAGGATGGGGACGCAGGATGGGTGCAGCACATGACAGGATGGGGCGCAGGATGGGTGCAGCACATGACAGGATGGGGACGCAGGATGGAGCAGCACATGACAGGATGGGGACGCAGGATGGGTGCAGCACATGACAGGATGGGGGCGCAGGATGGGTGCAGCACATGACAGGATGGGGACGCAGGATGGGTGCAGCACATACCAGGATGGGGATGCAGGATGGGTGCAGCACATGACAGGATGGGGGCGCAGGATGGGTGCAGCACATGACAGGATGGGGACGCAGGATGGGTGCAGCAGATGACAGGATGGGAACGCAGGATGGGTGCAGCACATGACAGGATGGGGGCGCAGGATGGGTGCAGCACATGACAGGATGGGGACGCAGGATGGGTGCAGCACATGACAGGATGGGGATGCAGGATGGGGACGCAGGATGGGTGCAGCACATACCAGGATTGGGACGCAGGATGGGTGCAGCACATGACAGGATGGGGACGCAGGATGGGTGCAGCACATGACAGGATGGGGACGCAGGATGGGTGCAGCACATGACAGGATGGGGACGCAGGATGGGTGCAGCACATGACAGGATGGGGGCGCAGGATGGGTGCAGCACATGACAGGATGGGGATGCAGGATGGGTGCAGCACATGACAGGATGGGGACGCAGGATGGGTGCAGCACATGACAGGATGGGGACGCAGGATGGGTGCAGCACATACCAGGATGGGGACGCAGGATGGGTGCAGCACATGACAGGATGGGGACGCAGGATGGGTGCAGCACATACCAGGATGGGGACGCAGGATGGAGCAGCACATGACAGGATGGGGACGCAGGATGGGTGCAGCACATGACAGGATGGGGGCGCAGGATGGGTGCAGCACATGACAGGATGGGGACGCAGGAATGGGTGCAGCACATGACAGGATGGGGACGCAGGATGGGTGCAACACATGACAGGATGGGGATGCAGGATGGAGCAGCACATGACAGGATGGGGACGCAGGAATGGGTGCAGCACATGACAGGATGGGGACGCAGGATGGGTGCAACACATGACAGGATGGGGATGCAGGATGGAGCAGCACATGACAAGATGGGGACGCAGGATGGGTGCAGCACATGACAGGATGGGGACGCAGGATGGGTGCAGCACATGACAGGATTGGGACGCAGGATGGGTGCAGCACATGACAGGATTGGGACGCAGGATGGAGCAGCACATGACAGGATGGGGACGCAGGATGGGGACGCAGGATGGGTGCAGCACATACCAGGATGGGGACGCAGGATGGGTGCAGCACATGACAGGATGGGGCGCAGGATGGGTGCAGCACATGACAGGATGGGGACGCAGGATGGAGCAGCACATGACAGGATGGGGACGCAGGATGGGTGCAGCACATGACAGGATGGGGACGCAGGATGGGGACGCAGGATGGGTGCAGCACATACCAGGATGGGGACGCAGGATGGGTGCAGCACATAACAGGATGGGGACGCAGGATGGGTGCAGCACATGACAGGATGGGGACGCAGGATGGGTGCAGCACATGACAGGATGGGGGCGCAGGATGGGTGCAGCACATGACAGGATGGGGATGCAGGATGGGTGCAGCACATGACAGGATGGGGACGCAGGATGGGTGCAGCACATGACAGGATGGGGACGCAGGATGGGTGCAGCACATACCAGGATGGGGATGCAGGATGGGTGCAGCACATGACAGGATGGGGGCGCAGGATGGGTGCAGCACATGACAGGATGGGGATGCAGGATGGGTGCAGCACATGACAGGATGGGGCGCAGGATGGGAGCAGCACATGACAGGATGGGGACGCAGGATGGGTGCAGCACATGACAGGATGGGGGCGCAGGATGGGTGCAGCACATGACAGGATGGGGACGCAGGATGGGTGCAGCACATACCAGGATGGGGATGCAGGATGGGTGCAGCACATGACAGGATGGGGGCGCAGGATGGGTGCAGCACATGACAGGATGGGGACGCAGGATGGGTGCAGCAGATGACAGGATGGGAACGCAGGATGGGTGCAGCACATGACAGGATGGGAGCGCAGGATGGGTGCAGCACATGACAGGATGGGGACGCAGGATGGGTGCAGCACATGACAGGATGGGGATGCAGGATTGGGACGCAGGATGGGTGCAGCACATGACAGGATGGGGACGCAGAATGGGTGCAGCACATGACAGGATGGGGACGCAGGATGGGTGCAGCACATGACAGGATGGGGACGCAGGATGGGTGCAGCACATACCAGGATGGGGACGCAGGATGGGTGCAGCACATGACAGGATGGGGACGCAGGATGGGTGCAGCACATACCAGGATGGGGACGCAGGATGGAGCAGCACATGACAGGATGGGGACGCAGGATGGGTGCAGCACATGACAGGATGGGGGCGCAGGATGGGTGCAGCACATGACAGGATGGGGACGCAGGAATGGGTGCAGCACATGACAGGATGGGGACGCAGGATGGGTGCAACACATGACAGGATGGGGATGCAGGATGGAGCAGCACATGACAGGATGGGGACGCAGGAATGGGTGCAGCACATGACAGGATGGGGACGCAGGATGGGTGCAACACATGACAGGATGGGGATGCAGGATGGAGCAGCACATGACAAGATGGGGACGCAGGATGGGTGCAGCACATGACAGGATGGGGACGCAGGATGGGTGCAGCACATGACAGGATTGGGACGCAGGATGGGTGCAGCACATGACAGGATTGGGACGCAGGATGGAGCAGCACATGACAGGATGGGGACGCAGGATGGGGACGCAGGATGGGTGCAGCACATACCAGGATGGGGATGCAGGATGGGTGCAGCACATGACAGGATGGGGCGCAGGATGGGTGCAGCACATGACAGGATGGGGACGCAGGATGGAGCAGCACATGACAGGATGGGGACGCAGGATGGGTGCAGCACATGACAGGATGGGGACGCAGGATGGGGACGCAGGATGGGTGCAGCACATACCAGGATAGGGACGCAGGATGGATGCAGCACATGACAGGATGGGGCGCAGGATGGGTGCAGCACATGACAGGATGGGGACGCAGGATGGAGCAGCACATGACAGGATGGGGACGCAGGATGGGTGCAGCACATGACAGGATGGGGGCGCAGGATGGGTGCAGCACATGACAGGATGGGGACGCAGGATGGGTGCAGCACATGACAGGATGGGGACGCAGGATGGGTGCAGCACATGACAGGATGGTGACGCAGGATGGGTGCAGCACATGACAGGATGGGGATGCAGGATGGGTGCAGCACATGACAGGATGGGGACGCAGGATGGAGCAGCACATGACAGGATGGGGACGCAGGATGGGTGCAGCACATGACAGAATGGGGACGCAGGATGGGTGCAGCACATGACAGGATGGGGACGCAGGATGGAGCAGCACATACCAGGATGGAGACCATATACCAATATAAATGCTCGCCACCCGGGCGTAGAACGGGTTCAATAGCTAGTATACATATATCAATGAATGCTAGAGTGCAGACAAATGACAGGGGGCCCCCTAGTGGTAGAGTGCAGACCAATGACAGGGGACCCCCTAGTGGTAGAGTGCAGACCAATGATAGGAGCCCCCTAGTGGCAGAGTGCAGACCAATGACAGGGGACCCCCTAGTGGTAGAGTTCAGACCAATGACAGGGACCCCCTAGTGGTAGAGTGCAGACCAATGATAGGAGCCCTCTAGTGGTAAAGTGAAACCCAATGATAGGAGCAGATAGAGAACACTTGGAATTGTAATATCTATTGCTATAGCCAAGGTCCTGATTCATTATTGTTCTTGCGTCAATTTTTTTTTTTTTTTGGGGGGGGGGGGGGGAGCAGTGAGGGGTAATGTGACGAATAATATTTTCCAACTAAATCCTGTTTCCATACTAACTTTCTCTTCTGCGTGCAGCAATGCCAGCCTTTTGTATAGCCATGTGGTGAATTATTTTTTTTTGCGGCATGTTTTCGAATAATAACGTTTATTAAATTGTGACTCTGAACATGTTGGCGAGGAGCGGTAATCTGTAGCCTGTACTGTCCTACTACTCCAGATACTCAGCTCACCCTCCGCTCCACTCAGGCTCCTGTCACCTCTGAATATGTCGATTGGGAGCGGTAATCCATAGCCTGTACTGTCCTACTACTCCAGATACTCACCTCACCCTCTGCTCCACTCAGGCTCCTGTCACCTCTGAAAATGTCAGCAGGAAGCTGTAATCCATAGCCTGTACTGTCCTACTACTCCAGATACTCACCTCACCCTCTGCTCCACTCAGGCTCCTGTCACCTCTGAAAATGTCGGCGGGGAGCGGTAATCCATAGCCTGTACTGTCCTACTACTCCAGATACTCAGCTCACCCTCCACTCCACTCAGGCTCCTGTCACCTCTGAACAGGTCGGTGAGGAGCGGTGATCTGTAGCCTGTACTGTACTACTGATGAATGGCTGCAATCACCGCTACCCGCCGTAGATACTAACCTTACCTCAGACCTCAGTCCCACCACAGCAGCTCCTGTCACCACTCAGCTAGTGCTGAGCACTGAGCGGTGACAGGGGGACAGTGCAGCCCACTGCATGCACTATGAGCTTCACAAAAATGGCGCGGATCTCCCCCCACAGCTGTGACCTGGACAGCCCAGTGGGTGTGCACAGCAGCAGGAGGCACCACAAGGCAGTAGATGCAGTTGGATGTCGCCCGCAGACTCCTATGTACAGGGGCAGCCGTATTTGTGGTGTTTAAGTGTCGTTACACACCAGCAAATGCTAATGGCAGCACCCAGTGGCTGCAGAAAATGATGATGATAATAATAATAATGCATTTATTAAACCAGTTAATTTAGTTTTGTATTAAAAATAATTGATCAATGATTTTTAATACAAAATCAAAAAAAAACGAGGCATTTTCCTTTTAGTCTATGGCGCATTTAGGGGCATTTGTTAGATGGTCTAATGATTATCTCTGAGGTTTTTCTGCAGCGAAAAGCTGCTCTATTGTCAATAAAAACATTGTGTTCAAAACATATGTTTGGCTGAATTTTGCTGCGTTATTTGGGTGCGGATTACATAAGCAATTTGTGATTTAAAAAGAATTTAAAAATTCAGTCAAGGAAAGAAACCAAGCGTGGGCACGAGATTTCTGAAATCTCATTGCTTTTGCTGGTACTATTAAACACATCTTCTTTTCTGCAGGAAAAAGAAAATAGCTCTACTTGTGAACATGGCCTTAAACTCCGCAGTGCCTGCTACATTCCTCTGCAGTGCCTGCTACATTCACACTTGCATTTTGACTTTCCATTTTATTCCGTTTTTAGGAGCAAAAAAAAAAAATCCAGACTTAAAGTGAACCTGTCACCAGGTTTGGCCGATGTAACATGCAGCCACCGCCTTTCAGGGCTTATCTACAGGAATTCTATAATGTTGTAGATGAGCCCCCAATCCGATCTGAAAGATAAGAAAAATAAGTTTTATTATACTCAACCAGGGGGGGCATTCCGATCCTATGAGTGTCGCAGGTCCGGGTCCAGCGCCTCCCATCCTCTTATGATCGTCACCCTCCTGCTTGCTTCATGGCTTCCCGGCATTGCGCTCCTGCGCAGGCGTACTGATTTGCTCTGTTGAGGGCAGAGGAAAGTGCTGCAGTGCGCAGGCGCTGGGCCTCTCTGACCTTTCCCGATGCCTGCACACTGCAGGACTTTCCTCTGCCCTCGACAGGGCAAATCAGTACGCCTGCGCAGGAGCGCGGTGTCGGGGAGCCTGTGAAGCAACAGGAGGGCGGTGATCATAAGAATATGGGAGGTGCCAGACCCGAACCTGTGACACCCATCAGACCGGACTGCCCCCGGGTGAGTATAATAAAACTTATTTTTCTTATCTTTCAGGTCGAAACGGGGGCAACTATACAATATTATAGAATGCTGTAGATAAGCCCTGAAAAGCGGTGGCCGTTTGTTATATCAGCCAAACCTTGTTAATGTTAAAACTTCATCTGTTACATAACTTGTGCAAATGGAGGGGCTTATTTGATTAGTTTGGGGTCCCACTGAGATCCATTTTATGTATGTTTTTAAAAAGAAAATAATGCAGAACCTTTCCTTTAAAAAAAAAAGAAAAGTCACACTAGTCAGGCCCCTGTAGCAGATCCGATTTTAACATTAATTACCTTTTTTTTTTTTTTTCAGGAATGTCCCAGCATAGCCAAAGTGCCACCACATTAAAGCTATGTGCACACGTTGCGGATCTGTTGCGGATCTGCAGCGTTTTTTTCTGCGCGGAATTGCACCAAATCCGCAAAGGATTGCTCAAGCAATGTTAATCAATGTGAATCCAGAATTGGTGTGCACATGCTGTTGACAATTCTGTCCTGATTCACAGCGTTTTATTTTCCACGGCATGTCAATTCTTTTTGTGGATCTGCAGCTTTTCTGCACCCATTTACTTACATTGAGTCAGTCAAATCCGCAGCCAAACCGCAGGTATGAAAAGGTTTGCGGATTTGTTGCCAAAAACGCTGCAGAAAGGAAAAAATGTCAGAAGGAGGAAGAGTTTGTGGGCGGAGAATGTGTGTGGGCGGAGAATATGTGTGTGTCTGTCTGTGGGTGTATGTGCATTTGTCTGCGGGTGTGTGTCTGTCTGCTAGTGTTTGTGTGTGCGAGTGTTTGCATCTGTCTGCGGGTGTGTGTGTGTCTGTCTGCGGGTGTCTGTCAGTGGTTGTGTGTGTACTCAGGCATCGTCTAATGGGACTAATACTCCCATCCGGCTATGTCTGCTGTCACATATAACAGTGACAGCATGAGCCAATGATGGGAGAGTAGTGCCATCATCCAGCGACTGCGATCAATTGTAAGAAACATTTTTACATAATTACATACTCTCCAAACACCTAATCCCCAACGCCTGTGTCTCCTGCAAGCAATCAAAAATAATAAACCAACATATACTTACCTTTCCACCGTAGTCAATTTAATACCGAGTGTCCCGTAACGATCTCACTTGTAGAACAGTCACATCTGGAGATGTGACCCCTCTATCCGGCCTCCGGTGATACACTGACAGGAGGTAATCGCTCCCGCAGTGTATCACTGAGTCGCCGCGAGAGTTCACCGGAGTTCATCAGCTGATCAGCTCAGGTGATCTCACTTGCGGCACCGCTGCGTGAGAAAATTCTCACACAGCGGTGCCATAAGTGACAGCACTGGAGCTGTTGAACTCTGGTGAACTCTCACAGCGACTCAGTGATACACTGCGGGAGCGATTACCTCCTGTAAGTATATCGCCGCAGGCCAGGTAGAGTGGTCACATCTCCCGATGGGACTGTTCTACACGTGAGATCGTCGTGGGACACTCGGTAATATACTACGTCGGAAAGGGAGTATTATATGTTGGTTTATTATTTTATTTTTGTTGCAAGAGACGATGGCATCGAGTATTAGGTGTTCATTAAGTATGGTAAATTAAGATTCAATAAAGGAGTCTGTGTGATTATTTCAAATAAAGGACTTTATTCTGGCCATGTTTTTATTTACCATGTAACTATGGGGTTAGTAATGGATAGGTGTCTTATAGACGCCTCTCCATTACTAACCTGTGGGCTTGATGTCACCTGACAGTACAAAGGTGACATCAACCCCACAAATATGAACCCCACTTGCCACCACTACAGGGCAAGAGGGAAGAGGAAGGCTAAGTGCCAGAATTGGCACATCTATAAGATGCGCCATTTCTGGGGCGGCTGAGAGCTAATGTTTTTAGCCTGCAGGGGTGCCAATATCCATGGCCCCTTCCCATGCTATTAATATCAGCCCGCAGCTGTCTGTCTAGCCTTTGCTGGTTCGATTTTATAGGCGGACCGCATGCCAATTATTTTCTGGGGTAACAACGGTACACTGATGTACACCTGTCTTGGAGATGCCAACAAGCACTTTAGGGGCAACCATCAAGTCTTTAGACCTGAAGATAGTTTCTGCAGACATCCATTATTGTACCGCTCTCCAGTCATTTGGTGAACAAACTGCCTTCTGTTACAGCCAAATATTTCCCAATTTGACTTATCAATCAAGAGCACCTGCTGCTATTTTTTTCTACGCCAACTCCTCTGTTTTTGTGTATAGTTGAGTCTCTCTGCCTTGTTTCCATATCGAAGGTATGCTTTTTGGCCCCACAATTCTTCCATGAAGACCACTTCTGGACAGAATTCTTTCAATAGTAGATGGGTGTAGTTGAATCCCTTAGGTTGCTGCCTGTTGTGAGTTGTTGGCACTGCTGGACGACATCTACTTTCAAAAGGAAGTAATTATGATGTGTTTCCTCTGCTGCACTGTTTCATGGCAGACCATTGGGTCTACGGTCCTCAACGTTGCCCATTTCTTTGTGCCACATAAAGAGCTTGGACACTGCATCTTGAAACCCTAGTCTGATTTGAAATATTTGCCTCGGAGAGACTTTTCTGATGCAGTATAACTACCTTGTGTCTTATGTTGTATGACCTATGACATGAAGGAGAAACAAGTAGTCCTAGAAGTGATGATATGCTCCCCACAGATCCCTGACCTCACCTCATACAGTCTGTGGGGAATTTCATGAAGAGTCAGAAGGATTTGCTCAAACCTCGCTCTTCTTACCTGCATCTCAAAAACATTTCTAGAATTCGCCCTTTTCTTACTTTCGACTCTGCAAAAACTCTTACTGTTTCACTTATTCATTCTCGTCTGGACTATTGTAACTCTCTACTAATCGGCCTCCCTCTTACCAAACTTTCCCCGCTCCAATCTGTCCTGAATGCTGCTGCCAGGATCATATTCCTCACCAACCGTTACACCGATGCCTCTACCTTGTGCCAGTCATTACACTGGCTACCCATCCACTCCAGAATCCAGTACAAAACTACTACCCTCGTCCACAAAGCACCCCATGGCTCAGCACCACCCTACATCTCCTCTCTGGTCTCTGTCTACCACCCTCTCTGTTCTGCTAATGACCTGAGGTTAGCATCCTCAATAATCAGAACCTCCCACTCCCGTCTCCAAGACTTTACACGTGCTGCGCCGATTCTTAACCTAGGTTAATACGATTAATCCCCAATCCCCACAGTTTTAAGCGTACCCTAAAAACTCATTTGTTCAGACTGGCCTACCGCCTCAATGCATTAACCTAACGATCCCTGAGTGGCCTATTTAAAATTTAAAAAAAAAAAAAAAAATCAGGTTCCTCGCATCATGTTCTCATTCACTTTATGCAGTTAATAGCCCTCTGTGTCTGTACTGCTACATACTTAGGCAATTAACTGGTTCATGCAGCTTATGGCCGGTCCGAATAACTAAAGCAATTGTTACCATCCACCTCTCGTGTCTCCCCTTTTCCTCATAGTTTGTAAGCTTGCGAGCAGGGCCCTCATTCCTCCTGGTATCTGTTTTGAACTGTATTTCTGTTATGCTGTAATGTCTATTGTCTGTACAAGTCCCCTCTATAATTTGTAAAGCGCTGCGGAATATGTTGGCGCTATATAAATAAAAATTATTATTATTATTATTATTATAAACCTACATCCTCAGAAGATCTGTGGTTAGTTCTCCAAGATGTTTGGAACAGCCTCTCTTCAGAAATACTTCAAAACCTGTGTGCAAGTGAAAAGTGTACCTAGATGAATTGATGGCATTTTAAAAACAAAGGGTGGAAACACTAAATATTCATTTGATTTAAAAAAAAAATTGTCCATTCACTTTACATTTTGTTAATTTGCAGATTTGTTTTGCCACCCCTACTTAAATCTTTTTGTTTTAGGAAGCAGTACTATGTTAACAGTATAATGCTCTTCAAAAATACATTGACGAACCAAGTCTAAGGGATAACGACGCTCCTTTTGGATAGTGACAACATGCCAGTGTAAGGAGACTTATAGGCCTTGCAATGCTCCTCTGGAAAATTAAATATGTCTCTCTTCCTCTTCAGAGAGGAAGGAAAACAGAACTCTAGTGCCACCTATTTCCATTATGAACAAGAACCTCAAAGGGGTTATTCATTTTGAAGTGACTGATTGTTAGAAGGGAAAAGTTAAGTCAGAATCTGTCTTGCAGTGATCAAATTCTGGGGGGGGGGGGGGGCGGGATAATATGTCCTATGCTTTTCTGCAGCGCCACCATATGGGGAAATGAAGCATTACAGTGTGCCCATCAAAGTTGCTTTTATTTTTTTCAAGTAATGTCCTCAGGATGCAGAATGAAGGCAACACGTGTGTGTGAAATGTCTGATTATTTTATGTGACAGCACAGATACCCGCTCAGTTAAATGGATCTATTTAGACAGATCTGAGAATGAGATGGAGAAGGAGCAGAATATGACATCCTCAATCGGTCGGCGTGCTCTCCGATAAAAATAGGGCAGCGCACCGACAATTCACACGGGTGTGTGAGTGCAGCCTTGGAGGCACTCTCGGGGACTGCTCTCCTTCCAGGATAAGATATGACTTTTTAAGGCTCGGACTTGTTTCCAGGTGGAATTTCTGAATTAACTGTAGGGGGAAAGGAGAGGAGCTGCTGTGTACAGGCCGCGAGGAACACGATGCTAAAAAGGAGGCATTGTTCCTTGGCCATTATTACAGAGCTCATCGCCTCATGTCACCTTTCACCCAGGCTCTGCCTTCCTAAGTATTTCCTGCTTTATATGGGAAAAAAAATGTTAGATCTTTTCGGACGTCCTAACTAGTTCCTTCCCATGTGAATGTGAAATGTGCATGTAATTAAGCTCCTTTCCATCTGGGCCTTGTCATGACCTGGCTTGGCTTTTTACCTTTATGTTGCAATGTAATCCCATTTTAAACTCATTCCAAGTATACCTACACTGTACCTCTGATCTAGCTCACACACACTGTAGATTGCCCGTGTGTAAATAGAATTTTGGAGCACTTGTTTTGGAAACTGCTCCAGGTCTCTCATATTTGAAGGGTGCCTTCTCCCAACAGAAATTTTAAGATCTCTCCATAGGTGTTCAATGGGATTTAGATCCAGACTCATTGCTTGTCACTTCATAAATCTCCAGCTCATTGTTTACATTCATTTCTGGGGGCTTCTTGAAATATGTTTGTCGCCATTGTCCTGCTGGAAGACCCATGACCTAGGATGCAAACCCAGCTTTCTGACACTGGTCATTACAATAAGACACAAAATCCTTTGGTAACCTTCAGATTTCATCATGCCTTGCACACAGTCAAGGCACCCAGTGATAGAGTCGGAAAAACAACCCCAAAACGTCTTTGAACCTCCACCATATTTTACTGTAGGTAGTGTGTTATTTACTTTGTAGGCCCCATTCCATTTTTTTCCAAAAAGCTCTATCTTGGTCTCATCTGTCCACAAGACGCTTTCCCAGAAGAATTTTGGCTTGCTGACGTACATTTTGTCATACTGCAGTCTAGCTTTTTTATGTCACTGTGTCAGAAGTGGGGTCCTCCTGGGTCTCCTGCCAATTGCCTTTCATTTGACTCTAATGTCGACAGATACTTCTACCTTGTTCTAATCATATTTCATCATATCATGCTTCAGTAAAAAATGGAAAACACTCTCTCAACAGCTGAGTCCAACCAGTGCAGGATCAAAGAACTCTACAGTGTGTGGTGTAAAAGACTGCACTGTTCATAATCATAATACAAATCACTAGAGCAAGCTCTGTGTTAGTACCAAGTCAGGAAGGAAAGCTGGCAATTCCCAGTCCAAAGTTACACAGAATAGTGAGTGCAGCTCTGGAGTATAATGCAGGATGTAACTCAAGATCAGTAATGTATGTACACAGTGACTGCAGCGGCAGAATAGTGAGTGCAGCTCTGGGGTATAATGCAGGATGTAACTCAGGATCAGTACAGGATCAGTAATGTAATGTATGTACACAGTGACTGCACCAGCAGAATAGTGAGTGCAGCTCTGGAGTATAATGCAGGATGTAACTCAAGATCAGTAATGTACTGTATGTACACAGTGACTGCAGCGGCAGAATAGTGAGTGCAGCTCTGGGGTATAATACAGGATGTAACTCAGGATCAGTACAGGATCAGTAATGTAATGTATGTACACAGTGACTGCACCAGCAGAATAGTGAGTGCAGCTCTGGAGTATAATACATGATGTGACTCCGCACAGTACCTTTTTTTTGTTTGCTGTTTTTTTTTTTTTTTTTTTTTTTAGCATAAAGCTAACCTTTTCTCCTTTCTTTACCGCAAGTGTTTATTTCCATCTTTCCTTTTATGGCCGAGATGGAAATATCTCCTTCTAGGTCCCGGAGGTGGGGCTACGGAATCTCCTGCACAGAGATGCGCTATTCTGTTTATATAGTCCTCATAGAAATGAATTGATGGAACTAACCCTCTAATGATGAGTGATGGGGAGAGTGGAATAAGCCACTACCAGACATCCTGTTGAAAAAAATTGATAATTGATTGAGAAAAAAAAAATTATATGACTAATTATGTTCATCCATCCTTCAAGACCCTACTGGACAATCCATCAATAAAAATGTATCTCAAATGTATTAACCATTTGGTGTGCAAACTGGATGGAAGAAATCTAGCTCTGTAGTGCCATCTATTGGATAAATTTATCCTATAAATCAATTTCTGACCCTTTAACATGTCCTGGAAGTGGACAAAGGATATAAGCAAAAAAACTGAAGCATTGAGAAAGAGGTCAGACCCTCGAAACAGCTGTCTACAGATGGGTGTCTGGTTTGGCTTAAGGTATAGTCTTTGTTGTGTCATAAGACTCAATGAAGAGTTACACATTAAAATCGGACATGTGCCCTGCCGATAGCGGCCAGGGGGTAGCTCCTAGGCCTCTCTATAATGCCACCTATTGGAATTGGCTATCCTATAAACCAATGTCTGAAACGTGACCAAGGATAGAAGCCAAACCAGTTGCATTGAGGAGAGGCACAAACCCTCAGACAGCTGTCTACAGATGGGTGTCTGGTTTGGATTTTAAAGCTTAGTTGAGCTGCAAGGCTCATTTTAGGGCTGGACATTAAAAAACAACAACATTATTTCCAAACCTTTTTTGTTATGGCATTGGTCATCTGGAAATAGATGGGAGTCCCCCACAAACTTTACCTTATCATCCCTTAAGATGAATTCATCTATGACAGCCAATTTTTAACTTTCCCATCTCTCCATCTATTGACCTACCTACCTGTCACTGTCGGAGGCCAAATTTTCATACCTTTTTTTTTGCCAGGGGGCTTATAAGATGTCCTAAACCAGCCGGTGATTTCTGGAAGGAGTACCCCCATAAACCTTTAACCAACTTAATCACTTATTAGGCCAAAGCTGTACCGCGACATGGCAGAGGATTGTAATAGTCAACTTGCGATGAGATTACGGTTTTCAATGTGGAACTCAGAGATTCTGAGAATCCCTCTCGGTACTTTCCAACTTCCCAGCCCGCATCGTATGGCCATAAACCGCATATACATTTTATGCTTTGGCTCCCTGCTGTAGGTGAATGGTCTCGTTGAATGCAATCCTAGTGCAAACACATAATCCCGAGAGGTGAAACAGCTTTTCCTAAAAAATGGTGAGATAAAACATAGAAACCAACATGCAACCCCACCGGCAGCTTATCTGTGGTTTTGGGAAATATTGTAGGTGCTTAGTCTTCCGCATCGGAGAGGCGGGTGCAAGAGTGGAGAATGTTGCCATGTTGTTCGAGGGTGTTTGGGAAGTCAGTGCTCACTTTCATGGGAATGAAACGCGTTGCCAAGCCAAGATGCCTTCGTTTTCCCTGGAGGCTACTTCTCAGCTGGAAAAGAAGGGGGAGGAATATTGTGAGAAGTCCAGGCAGGCAGCTATAAAGCTCTGGCTCGGTATCAGTGCATGTCAGCAGTAGTAGGAAGCGCACGGTACTATGGGGCTTATTTCTACTCTGGCGCATGTGGAATTCATTTATTAAAGCTTTGTTATACAAGGTTCAGCCTTAAAAGCTCCCTGCGTATACATAATGGCGAAAGAAGTAAAAGTATTAAGAAGGAAGATTACGTTAGATTTAACTAAACGCTCATCGGAACTTATCCTGCACCACGTCGCTCGAAGAAGTCAACCCTCCCTCCCCCGGGTCATACTATACTGTAATAAAATCCGATCTGGCCATTCAGATTGGTGAGAAAGAAAATAATTTCAGGTAGCGCCTGTAAATTGGGCGTATTATTGGACGGGATACAAAATCCTGGGAACTAAACGTAGCTCCCATGTTGCCGGTTGTCATGTTCAATCAAAGCCTAAAAAAAATGAAGGGGTTAAAAAAATAAACCCCATTGATTTTCGTTAGGATTTTGTTCGAAGTGCCGATCTAATTTTGACAATATCCACAAAACGGGGCAACGCCAAAAAAAAGTTAGCTGAGAAGCTGACCTCTGCCACATCTGTGTGCCGCTCCATGGCATAGCTCGCGACCATGATTTCATACTTTTTATAGGTTTGCAGGGCAAAGCCAACCATGAGCGTCGGTGAAATTAGATCCTCCTCTCACGGTACGGAGATGTGGGAATGTTGTGTAGCATGTGTGGCCCGGAGTGTGAACACAATGAACGGGGAAAATAGGAAATGGAGGGTAACGAAAAGGAGTGATGATATGTGGGGGGGTGGAGACCACAGGGGAAGTGGAAGAAGAGGCAGTGGCATCTCCACGATTCGAAAGGGATCAGGATTAGGTTTGCAGGATCATCTCGCCTGCTGCTGACTCATTAGCAACCAGTTTGGGGGTTGTATAGAACATGTTGGAGGTCCGATGTATTCATTTATTTTTTTTTACTTGTCCCAATAAAATCCTTGACGAAAGCAACTACGCAACATAATCCCACCCAACAACAAGATAAGGGCTCATTCAGACGTCAGTTTTTCATAGACGATTGCTGTCCATTTTTTTTAATCAAAAATAGCACTCATATCTGTGACAGTCTGTGGGGCTGTTCGCACGTCAGACTTTTTCCTCGGGCCAAGTGCAAAATCGCGGAGATGTGTCCGATATTGATCCAATTGTCGGCTCAAAATTGGTTATGGGTCTGTGAAAAAAATCTGATAACACTCAGATGCCAAGCATGCGCTATCCGTTTTTCGCTGACTGAAAGGGGAGGGTGAAGAAGTTTTTGGTTTTTTTTTTCTCATGTGAAGTGAAAAAAAAAACTGATGGAACTCTGACCAAACTCTGATGAAAATCAGTGATGAAACTTGGTCCATTTTTCTCATAAGAAATAAAAGGACGACTTCTGAATGATGCCTTCCAGTTCAACTTAGGCTGGAATGTGGAAAAAGGAAAAATGGGCCGCCATGTTCGGACTAGTCTCGGGTCTCCGGACCCAACCTTAGCAACCTCATATATGTGTCAATTAATGCTTCGAATGTTCACTGCGGATGTCACCCCTGGCAAGCAAAGGGTGTGATTTGGAACAAATTTGTGCTGTTTTCACAGTGAAATTTACCATTTGGTGCAAATTTTCATATGACGTTTCCACTGTGGAAACTGTGCTGTAGATGAGTCTCATGGACATTTGAGACTGTTGAGTTCAGGGCAGGAGACCTGCGACCTAACCGCACAAAGCAGTCTGTTGCACTCCCCCGGAAGAAGGCACACTCAGCCGAAACGCGCGTAGGGGTCGTGGCACCATCGGACCAGAGGTAATGTAAAGGTTATAAGTTTGTTTCTTACTGCCCGGCACTATGCTGCTGTATACTATTGACCTATCTATGGAGGTATGAATATTATGCCGGTGTGGCGAGAGAAACTTTCCATCCATGTGGTTAATGAACAAGGTGGCAGTGGGCTTTATGTTTGTCATATTTTGCCTCTGGTCTAGGGTGCCTTTATTTTAGTACCATCTCCATCATTGTTGTTTAATATTTAAAAAATTGATCTTATTACTATCGATAAAATTTATGGAATTTTTGTACGTTAAGTTCTAGTTTGTGCAATTTTTTATAGGTTTATGTAAAGCAGTCTGTACGTAGACCATGTGTGATACCAGGCCGAGGGATTGTGCACATGGGAATTACCTACAGCGCAATTTACAAAATGAAAAATCAGTATCAAAATTTTCACCAAATTGTTGATTTCACAGAGGAAATACCGCAGAGTTGCCACAGGTCACATCTAGTTGCCAGAGGTAAAAATCAGAGGATAAATTAAAACATCTGTAAAGTATTATCCGCAATGCTGGACTGGTAATAAGCAGCAGATTAGGGGCCAGTGCTCAGGAATTGCCTCAGTATGTTTTAATTTTTTTTTTTTTTTTTCAGTATAATCTTACCTGGGAAGGCAGAAACCTTAGCAGTGAGCCACAGACTTCATTACTCTTTATAAAAAATTTAAAAAAACTGTGAAAAATCCCATTATTGTAATATACATGTTTCTTTGTCAGAAACCAATAAATAATGCGGATATAATTGATTCAAAGGCAATGTGTCATCTTTAACTTTAGGCCTTTTCCAGATCATTTCATCATCTTCATCTTAACTGTTCACAATAGCAGGAATTTGGACCAGGGGTGCCCAAACTTTTACATATCTATCTCCATCTATGATCTATCTCGTCTGTTGTGTGCATTTCTTCTATATGTAACCTTCATTGGCTCCGGTGGTGACTTCTTGCTGGAGGCCGTGTCCGGCCCCCTACACGCTATACGTATATTATGCTGACAGGCCGCATTCCTGGTCCTCATACGTCCTCGCACTGCAGCGCTCTACATGAAAACTCCTTCATTTATAAGCACATTTATGAGCGTTACTTTTCCACTCATGTTCATTTAATTGGATCAGGACTTTTATTGAACAAATTCCACCGGCTAATATCCTCGTTAAATCCGCCATGTACAGGAAATGGAGCTGCATTTTAGTTTTTGAAAGGATTTACTTCTTGTTTGGATATAGGCCATGTTCACACGTTCAGCATTTGGTCAGTTTTTTACCTCAGTACTTGTAAGCCAAAACCAGGAGTGGGAGATAAATACAGAAGTGGTGATATGTTTCTATTATACTTCTCCTCTGATTGTTCCACTCCTGGGTTTGGCTTACAAATACTGAGGTAAAAAACTGACCAAATACTGCTAGTGTGAACGAGGCCTTAAAGTCATGAGTAACATTTGCCCGGTCACAGTAAAAAGACATAAGTATGCGTGTATAAGATACAGAGTGCGAACACGGCCCGCTACACCCCCGGGAGAACAGATTTATCTCGCCTTAAACTCCCTACTTCATATTCGATAAGACATTTTCGCCTTCCTGTCGTGGCTGTTGTAGAAAATACTTGTATCCTCCACCCAATTTTGGACCCAAGCCCCCTTTTGCGAGACCATGCCAGTTCCCCACCTTCTGAATATGCAGTTGGACGCGCAGGCCTCCATGTACTGATAGAGTATTCTGGTGTCGGGCAGAGGAAACCTTTCCGGAGTTCAGTTTCCTGGAAAGTTAGGTGACGCCTGAGAATTTTGCCGCCTCTTCCGGTCGTAAAGTTTTGGGCAAGCAAAATGAACTGTTGATCAATCTTAAAGTGTAACTGCACTTTCGGTAAGCTGTTCATACTAATCTGTCATTTGTGTCCATAAGGAGTAACACAATTTCTAAATATTATATGCTGTGAATCCCTCAGGATTTAGTAGTTTTCCCTTCTGCAGACTCGGTTTAGTAGAAGCCTCAGCATTTCCCATTCTAGCTTCTCTCCCTCCACTCTCCATAGACTTTTATTGGCAGCAAAGGTCATCTCAGTGGTACCTCGCTTGTCATTTTAAGGGGTTGTCCACTTTTAGGAAAGTGGTCCCCAAAATGTGTAAAATAAATAAAGTAACAAACTCAGCAGGTACTCGCCATCCCTGGGTCCAGCAACGGCTCCCCACCGCTGCTCCGGTCACGGTATTTTGATTTCTGCAGTGACTTCACGTCAACAGTGCACATCATTGCCGTAGCCAGTTCTGAACTTGGACAACCCCTTTAATTTACCTGTTTAAAGGGAATCTGTCATCAGGGTTTTGCTTTGTAATCTGAAAGCAGCTTGATGTACAAAGCAGTTTGTCCTGTAGTGATAATCTCCTGCTGATAAAACACTGATTGTATTCAAACAAAAAAAAATCACCACTTTGTATCACTAACAAGGTGGTGATTTTTTTTTTAAATAGAATCACTGTTTTATCAGCAGGAGATTATCACTACAGGACAAATTGCTTTGTGCCTCCTGATCCAACCCCGCCCCCACCATTGATTAGTAGCTTTCTGTCAATATACAGTGTACACAGAAAGCTGCCAATCAGTGGTGTGGGCGGGGTTATACAGAGCTCAGCATTCTGAGAACTGCTAGATCTGCAGCAGAGAAAACTGTGATTGTATTACAACTGCTGCACTCAGTAAACTAAGTGAAACATTGGTGCAATCAGGATCTCTGTCCCTACATCATGCTGCTGTCTGATTACATAGCAAAAACCTGATGACATATTCCCTTTAAATACAGTACAGAGCAAAAGTTTGGACACCTTCTCATTTAAAGATTTTTCTGTATTTTCATGACTATGAAAATTGTACATTCACACTGAAGGCATCAAAACTGAATTAACACATGTGGAATTATATACTTAACAAAAAAGTGTGAAACAACTGAAATTATGTCTTATATTCTAGGTTCTTCAAAGTAGCCACCTTTTGCTTTGATGACTGTTTTGCACACTCTTGGCATTCTCTTGATAAGCTTCAAGAGGTAGTCACCGGACCATCAGTTGTGTTGTGCAGAAGTCTGGTGGATACACAGCTGATAGTCCTACTGAATAGACTGTTAGAATTTGTATTATGGCAAGAAAAAAGCAGCTAAGTAAACAGAGTGTTGATCAGGTGTATGGGCCTTTGTAGCATTCTAGTTCCTATAAAGACATATAAGTTTGCCCCCCTAATTAATAATATTCCCCATCCTGGGCCCTTTCCAGTAATAATGTCCCCCACCCTGGGACACTGCCTTGTATAATGTCCCCATCCTCAGCCCTTTGCCGGTATAATGTCTACCACCCTGACTCCATCCTATAATAATATTCCCTATCCTGGGTCCCTTTCAGTAATCTTCCCAATCCTGAGCCCCTTCCTGGTATAATGTCCCTCATCATGAACCCTTTCCTGTAATAATGTCCGTTATACTGGGCCGCTTCCTGGTATAATGTCCCCCATCATGAACACTTTCCAGTAACAATGTTTCCCATCCTGGACACCTTCCTGGTATAATGTCTCCCATTATGAACCGTTTTCAGTAATAATATTTCCCATCCTGGACCCCTTCCTGGCATAATGTCCACCATCATGAACCCGGTACAGTAGTTGGCAGCTGACTTTGGCTTGGCCTGTGCGGTGCTTGACCTCTCTGCCATGCGCTGTGTGCGGCGGGGTATGCCAATGTCAGCTGCCGGCCTCTAATTGGCTGGCAGCGTGTATTGCAGTGCTGGGATCCGGCGGGTCTCTGCATTGCAATGCAATTCATCTGAATGTGTGTCCTCTGACGCACATCCAGCTGCATTTGGCACCGGGCCCCACTGCTGCACGAGCTCGGTCGTGGATGCACCCTCTGCAACCGTGATCGTTACGCCCCGGCCGCCTTGCCTTTTTTTACCGCCATAAATGCTCCCGCAATGCACTGCTCCCTGATGGTGTAACTCCAAACTACTGCAAGATTAGTAAAGCAAGGCGCCGGCCAATTTACTACACGTTTTATGTAGATCTGTAAATTGTAAATATTTTAAGAAGTTGAATCTTTCCATAACGATAAAAAATGCGCCAATTTTTTTCCCCCAATTTTCGGAATTGTATTTATCTTCACTTAACAAGTGCAAAACAAAGAAACAAACACAGTGTAACGTGGTTATGGGAAAGACCTTGATCAAATTAACAGTTTGCTCTTAAAAACAACTTCTTTTGGTTTAAGACTTGGCAGAACGACTGCTCAGAATAAGAAAAAGTTCTCGAAATTCAGCAACTGTCCTGGCTCTGTGCTTCGCGACCTGAGAACGCTCCCTCAGCTTCCTTGCTTGGCCAGAAACTGTATCCTCTGGGGCGAATAAAAAAAAATTTCATAGCTTAAAACTATGGAAAAGAAAAGGTTTGACAGTGAGTTTGTAAATAGCAGCGTATTTTCATCTCTATATTGTGTGTGAATGTACTGGAAGAAGACCTGTTCATTAACGATTTCTGCGGAGGGTAGCGCTCCTCTGTTCAGAATCCTCATCCCTGCAGAACCGTCACCAAGAGCGTCTCTTGCGCTGGACGACCAGTCCTTTCCTGCACTTCACAGACAGTTCAGTCACATGAATGGGTATGGTGTATCGCTTCATTGCCCCTGTGGTAACGCTGCAGGGATATTGAACAATAAAGGCCAAGTTTGAACGTTCGGGGTTCTTTGCGAATGTTCTATTTTTTATCAGCAAATGCAAGAAGTAGTATAAAAAAATACCATATACTGACCTGTCTGCTTCCAGTGTCCTTCCTTCTACTTCCAGCTGGGAACATCATTTCACCGCTGCAGTCAGTCACCTAGGAGCGAAAAAGGACTTTTTCTTCTGCTCAAATGGCATGTGACCACTGCAGCCAATCAGTCGCCGATAATTGAGTGTAAGCAGTCACGTAACACAGTGGAAGAGGACTTGGGCAGAAGTGCCGAAAAGGAATGTCTGAGTCCCCTGTAGAAACTTATCCTCTTCAATGTCTTTATCTCTATGCTCCCAAACTCATATTTGCATATTGTGTGCACTGACTGATTATCATCTCATTCTTTTCACGGTAGTTGTGTAAGTGTTGGGCGTTTGATCGTGCCTTTAGTTTAATATCCCGCTTTTAGCATTAAGTCTTATCACTTTCGTCCTTATTTTTCACTTCTGCGCATGCCTCTTATTGAATCAGGAGCGTCTGAAAAGTGCTGAAGACCTCTGTGTGCGCCTCACCACTGATCTTACTCCAGTCGATGACTAGAGTAAGATTTGTGGCTTAAAAAATGCTGCCGCTCATTATGAATTTGACAAGCGGGGCTTGCTACACCCCCATCCTGCTTCAGTTTCGTCCTTTTTGTTAGAACTGGGCAAAAATGTAGTGAGAATTTAAAAAGTTGCAAAATTTTAGTGCAGCCTTTGAGTTGCACCCAAATTTTGCGACTTTTCTAAGCTTTTTCCAACCGAATTCTGGCGTAAAAGCTTTTCTGAATCGGGCCCTTTAATATCTATTGTGATCATCTTGATATTGGACAGCATACATCTGATAATCGCGGCCTCCTTGAGTTGAACATTTTGGCTCCGTCTTCATTACAAAACAGCTTTAACTCTTATGTTTCTGGGTTTTTGCAGGAACCGCTGGCTTCAGGTCCTTCCACAACATTTCTATAGGATTAAGATCACGACTGTGATGTGAACATTTGTTTTACCGTTTTTGTGCTTTGGGTGGTTATCTTTCTGCCTGACCCACATTTCCTTGAGATTCAGCTAACGGACAAATCTGCTAACATTTTCCTTTAGAATTCAAATATAAAAATCAGAATTTATTGCTCGTTAAGTGATGGCAAGTCGTGGTACTGACACCAACATGCTTCACTGATGGTATGAGGTTGTTATGCTGTAAAACAGGGATTTTCTTTCTCCAAACATAACACTTCTCATTTAAACCAAAAAGCTTTATTTTGGTCTCATTCGTCTACAAAATATTGATTTAATAGTCTTCTGTCTTTTCAAGGTGATCTTTAACAAACAGCATTTTTGTTTAATGTCCTTCTGATAGTGGACTCATGAACATTAACGAGAGAGGCCTTTAATTACTTAGTGGCTACCTTGGGTTCCTTTATAACTTTTTGGACTACTATAAGCTTTGCTCTTGGACTGATCTCTTTGAGTTGACCACTCCAGGAAGGATAATAATGGTCTTGAATTTCCTCCATTTGTACAAAATCCAGCTGACTGTCGATTGATGGAGTCCAAACTCTTAAGAGATGTTTTTGTATCTCTTCCCAACCTGAAAAACATCAACGACTCTCCTTCTGAGGTTAGGAGTAGAAATCTCCTTTATTTGTGTCATGATACTCTTCCACAGGTAGATCCCTGTTCTTTAACTTTTCACAACACTCCAATTTCTGTTTTTCTTTCTTCCTCCTTTTCTTACCATAGGCATAACTCTTATTTTTCTGACCACAAAGACATATTTATGGCTTATTTTTAGCGGGATGATTTGTATTTTGAATGACACCTATAAACAAAAAAAAACAAAACAGATATTTGCATAAAATAATTTTTGGGGTCGTGTCACCATTTTCCGAGACCTGTAGCATTTTAATTTTTCTGTTGATGACACTGTGTGATGGCTTATTTTTTTGCAGTGTTTTATTGATAACATTTGGTATAGATGGGATTTTTTTGATTGCTTGTTCCAAAAAACTTTATTGGCGGTTTTCTTTTTTTTTTTTTTACAGTGTTTTACGGGTTAATTTTATTTTTGTATTTTGTTTTGACTTTTCTGAATGCGGCGATGCCACATATGTGTATTTTTTCTATTATGTCTCCAGATTACCTCAGCAAATTAACTGCTAGAATGACAAAGGTCTGCAATGCTGGAATAGCTGCAAAGGGAGCATTCTGTGACAAAAGCAAAGTTTGAAGGAAAAAAATATTATTTTAAAAATATATATATTTTCGAACGTTGTCAATGTCTGGACTAGATTTTTAATTCATTTGGCAACTCATTTGATTAATAAAAGTATGAGTGTTCATGGAAAACACAAAATTGTCTGGGTGACCCTAAACTTTTGAATGGTAGAATATATATATTTTTTTACTTTTTTTTAACTTTTCACTGTAAAGTTGAAGCTGCAAATGGCTGATGGATTGTGCTATATACAGCAATAACACAGCATCGCTGTCTATACCAGAAATCATAGTCACGTTTGAAGCCCGGCCACAGCCTGCGTTTCAAAGGAGCTCCCTAATGACAAGCATGGGGGTCATCAGCAGACCACTTGCTGTCAAAGCAACCCATCGGCGACCCTTGAACATGTCACGATTGCGCCAATGGCCACATGCAATGATGCGCCCCCTTATGACGTGTGTAAGATGCCACTGTCAGAGATTGAGTCGGTTCAGCTTTTTTTTTTTTTTAACCATTCAAATTCAGAAAAAGGCATACAAACAGAACATTCCCAACCAGGGAAACGAAAAGGAGAAACGAGGGAGAAGGGTACAGAAAAAAACAAGGAAGGGGAGGTATAAAATAGCAGAAGATAAGTCAAAAGCCCACGCCGTCACATCCACAGGGGCATAATCATGAAAAACAACAACAGAGAAGAAACAATTCTAATGGGTATGAGGCAAAGCAATAGGAGGTGCAAAGGACGAGGAGCTCCATAAATCCCACCATGATAGAACCTTATTCATTTTTGTAAGACAATCAGCGGTAATAGTTTTCTAACTGAAATGAAGGTTGATTTTGGATACAAGTTCGCTCCTAGACGGAACAGTAGGAGATTTCCAATATTTGGCAATGCAAAGTCTAGCTGCTACCAGGATGTAAGGGTACGTTCACATTAGCATTTTGCGGGGCTGCGTCGGGCGCAGCCGCGGTGACGCATGCGTCATGCGCCCCTATATTTAACATGGGGGCGCATGGACATGCGTTGTCTTGCGTTTTGTCACGCATGCGTCTTTTTTGGCGCAAGTGTCAGGGCGCAGAGGACGCAGCAAGTTGCATTTTTTTGCGTCCACATTCATGCCAAAAAAGGACGCATGCGTCACAAAACAATGCGTTTTGCATGCGTTTTTGTTTGCGTAGTGTCGCCGACGCAGCCCCGCACAACGCAAATGTGAACGTAGCCTTGAGACTATAGGCTGCAGGGGGGAAGGGAGGTCCAGCAGGGAGATACCAAGAACTGACAAGGGGCCAGTCAGGACGACAGGGAGATGTACTACCTCAGCAATAATTGATTCAACCTGGCGCCAAAAAACTTGGATGCGCGGACAACTCCACCAAACATGGGCAAGGGATTCCATGGAATTACAATTCTTCCAGCAAAGCAGGGAAGAGGCATGATGAAATTTAGCCCATCTAACAGGAGTGATATACCATTGGAGCTGAATCTTGTTAGATTGCTCAAGATGCCCAACGCATGAGGAAAATTTGGAGGGGTGAATCATAGCAGTATGCCAGTCATCCAGAGAGGCTTCGAAGGAGAAGGAGGACTCCCAAGAAACCGCGAAGGGAAGCTTGTCCGGTACAACACAAGTCAGTATATAGAATAGAAATACCGTGAGGTAATAATGTAATAAGGTCTAAAAAATCAATGAGCCGGGGATTCTGATAAAGGTAACGGTGCACCAAGCAATTTGCGGGGCCTCAAAAAGCTACGTACTTGGAGGTATTGAAAAAAGTTCTTGGTGGACAGGGGGTAACGAGAACTTAAGTCTGCAAATTCAAAGACACCCTCCGAGCCATAGAGGTCAGCCACCCACAGTAACCCGCGCGGCTCTTCAAGAGGAGAGGGAAATATTATCAATCGCATGTTCTAAAGCTTGCAAAGAGACATAATGATACAGAAATGGGAAGTGAGTGGGGCACAGGGCCGCCCAAAGTTTCAAAGCAGCTCTCATTGTTCTGAGGTAGGGACCACCCGGGGAGATCTGGAGTAGCTGAAGCTCTAGAAGAAGTTTAAGGGAGTGCTTGGGGGCATAGTATGACTCAATTATAAACCAAGGGAGGGGAGAATGCCCTTCCCACCACAATTTCAAAGGTTCTAAAATTGCGGCTCTATAGTGGCCTGAACCCTAGGGGCGCCCACCCCACCCCTCGAATATGGCAGGGACATAATTTGGCGTTTAATTCTGTGAGGTTTTTTATTCCAAATAAACCGGTCAATGAACGTTTAGAAGGCTGATAGATATTTAGAGGGGATGGGTAGGGGCAGACAACAAAATAAGTATATAATTTTGGGGAGAACTAGCATCTTAGATGTTTGAATTTTCTGTTATGACCTGGTGGTTAGGACAAGAATGGACCTGATGGTCAAAAGCACCCGGAAAGACCTGATAGCTACAAAAACACAGGACAAGCTCTGGGAAGTGGAAACTCTGCTGACCGCAATCCCTAATCCTATCACACACACTAAAAATAGCCGTGGATTGCTCCTAACGCTCCCTATGCAACTCGTCACAGCCTCAGAACTAGCTAGCCCTAAAGATAGGAAAATAAAGCCTACCTTGCCTCAGAGAAATTCCCCAAAGGAAAAGGCAGCCTCCACATATATTGACTGTGAGTAAGATGAAATCACAAACACAGAGATGAAATAGATTTAGCAAAGAGAGGCCCGACTTACTGAACAGACCGAGGATAGGAAAGGTAACTTTGCGGTCAGCACAAAAACCTACAAAAAGCCACGCAGAGTGAGCAGGGAAAAAAAACCTTCCGCACCGACTCACGGTGCGGAGGCGCCCCTCTGCGTCCCAGAGCTTCCAGCAAGCAAGGCAATATTCACAATAGCAAGCTGGACAGAAAAAATAGCAAACAAGAAAATAGCAAAGAGGAACTTAGCTTCTGCTGGAGTAAACAGGTAACCAGAACGATCCAGGAGCGAACTAGACTAATAGTACAACATTGACAGCTGGCATGGGGAAAAGATCTAAGTGGAGTTAAATAGAGCAACCCACTAACGACTTAGGCCGGCGTCACACTTGCGAGTTTTACGGACGTAAGAGCGCAGAATCTACGTCCGTAAAACTCGCAAAAAATACGGCACAATTATTCTCTATGCCCCTGCTCCTATTTGCCGTATTTTACTGATCAGTATTATACGGCTTTCTACGACCGTACAAAATCGCAGCATGCTGCGTTTGTCACCGTACTGCGCAAGAAATACGCCAATGAAAGTCTATGGAAGCGTGAAAAATACGGATTTCACACGGACCAGCAGTGTGACTTGCGAGAAATATGCAGCGGTGTTAGAGAGAAAAGCCGGCAATTCAGTGCGGTGTACAGTAAAATCACACTGACAGCTTACAGTCCAATAGGTAGAATAAATGTGTACACATAGAATAGGTATATATATATATATATATGTCAGTGAGACACATATATGTATATATATTAATATTTATTCCAGCGCTATACAGCTTGAAAGCCGGTAATTCCAATACCGGCTTTTTCTTTCTCCTTCCTAAAACCCGACATGATTTGAGACATGGTTTACATACAGTAAACCATGTCTTCTCTCCATTTTTTTTGCAGATTCCACACTACTAATGTCAGTAGTGTGTATCTGCAAAATTTGGCCGTTCTAGCTCTTAAAATAAAGGGTTAAATGGCGGAAAAAATTGGCGTGGGCTCCCGCGCAATTTTCTCCGCCAGAGTAGTAAAGCCAGTGACTGAGGGCAGATATTAATAGCCTGGAGAGGGTCCACGGTTATTGGCCCCCCCCTGGCTAAAAATATCTGCCCCCAGCCACCCCAGAAAAGGCACATCTGGAAGATGCGCCTATTCTGGCACTTGGCCACTCTCTTCCCATTCCCGTGTAGCGGTGGGATATGGGGTAATGAAGGGTTAATGCCACCTTGCTATTGTAAGGTGACATTAAGCCAGATTAATAATGGAGAGGCGTCAATTATGACACCTATCCATTATTAATCCAATTGTAGTGAAGGGTTAAATAAAACACAAACACATTATTTAAAATTATTTTAATGAAATAAAAACAATGGTTGTTGCAGTATTTTATTCAACGCCCAATCCAGTCACTGAAGACCCTCGTTCTGTGAGTAAAAAAACATAATAAACCAACAATATACTTACCCTCCGCAGATCTGTAACGTCCAACGATGTAAATCCTTCTGAAGGGGTTAAAACATTTTGCAGCAAGGAGCTGTGCTAATGCAGGCTGCTCCTCGCTGCAAAACCCCAGGGAATGAGGCTAAAAATAGATCAATGATCTATATTTAGCTTTATTTGCGGTGATGCGCCCTCTGCTGGCTGTTCATAGATCGTGGGAAATTACCTAGAAAGCCAGGGAGCTTTCTAGGTAATTTCCCACGATCTATGAACAGCCAGCAGAGGGCGCCTCACCGCAAATAAAGCTAAATATAGATCATTGATCTATTTTTAGCCTCATTCCCTGGGGTTTTGCAGCGAGGAGCAGCATTGCATTAGCATAGCTCCTTGCTGCAAAATGTTTTAACCCCTTCAGAAGGATTTACATCGTTGGACGTTACAGATCTGCGGAGGGTAAGTATATTGTTGGTTTATTATGTTTTTTTACTCACAGAACGAGGGTCTTCAGTGACTGGATTGGGCGTTGAATAAAATACTGCAACAACCATTGTTTTTATTTCATTAAAATAATTTTAAAAAATGTGTTTGTGTTTTATTTAACCCTTTACTAGTATTGGATTAATAATGGATAGGTGTCATAATTGACGCCTCTCCATTATTAATCTGGCTTAATGTCACCTTACAATAGCAAGGTGGCATTAACCCTTCATTACCCCATATCCCACCGCTACACGGGAATGGGAAGAGAGTGGCCAAGTGCCAGAATAGGCGCATCTTCCAGATGTGCCTGTTCTGGGGTGGCTGGGGGCAGATATTTTTAGCCAGGGGGGGGCCAATAACCATGGACCCTCTCCAGGCTATTAATATCTGCCCTCAGTCACTGGCTTTACTACTCTGGCGGAGAAAATTGCGCGGGAGCCCACGCCAATTTTTTCCGCCATTTAACCCTTTATTTTAAGAGCTAGAACGGCCAAATTTTGCAGATACACACTACTGACATTAGTAGTGTGGAATCTGCAAAAAAAATGGAGAGAAGACATGGTTTACTGTATGTAAACCATGTCTCAAATCATGTCGGGTTTTAGGAAGGAGAAAGAAAAAGCCGGTAATTGAATTACCGGCTTTCAAGCTGTATAGCGCTGGAAAAAATATTAATATATATACATATATCTGTCTCACTGACATATATATATATATATACCTATTCTACGTGTACACATTTATTCTACCTATTCTACTGTAAGCTGTCAGTGTGATTTTACTGTACACCGCACTGAATTACCGGCTTTTCTCTCTAATATATGTGTCTACTGACATATATATATATATATATATATATATATATATATATATATATATATATATATATAGACAGTATATATATATTTTCTTTTCTTTTTGGGACACATGGATCACTTCTATAGCGGTATGTTGGTTTTGCTAGCCTGCGAGAAAACCACGCAGTACGGATGCCATACGGATTACATACGGAGGATGCCATGCGCAAAAAACGCTGACACACCCTGCCTACGGAGGAGCTACGGACCACTTTTTTCGGGACTTTTCAGCGTATTACGGCCGTAATATACGGACCGTATTGTTTTACGCTGTGTGTGACGCCGGCCTTAGCCTCGTCACCTGTGGAAGGAAACTCAGAAACACCCACAGCCACGAGAGGAAGTCAATGGACAGAACCCGCCGAAGTACCATTCATGACCACAGGAGGGAGCCCGACAACAGAATTCACAACAATTCTCGCCATCCATGACAAAGAAGAGGTAGAGAGTTGATCTAAACATTTTTTGATATCTAAAAGAGTTGCCTCACAATTAAGATGGACAATGTCAGCTAACTTGGTTATTTGGATGCCTAAATAGGAAAAACCAAAGGGGGACCATATAACGGAATACTTAGCCTGGATCTGTAATTGAAGAGGGACCGGGAGAAAGAGGGGAAAGATCGTAGATTTAGTTAGATTAAGTTTAGGGGTCAAGGGGATTGGAACACGTCAAGACTACGCGTCATCGGCATATAAGCCTATCTTATGCTCGATACCCCCCACCGTCACACTCCCCACATATGAGCATTGACGAATTATGGCAGCAAGAGGCTCCATGATCAGAGCAAAAATGAGAGGGGAGAGGGCGCAGCCCTGGCGAGTCCCATTGGAGATAGGGAATAATTGGGATTTAAAGCCAGCTGAGCGCACAGAGGTGCAAGGGTTGGAATACAAAGGCAAAATAATAGCTGAAGAAATCCGACCAGTCAGGCCGAACTTTCCCAGAGTCATTTCAATATATCCCCAGTGCACCCTGTCAAACGCTTTTTCAGCGTCAAGTGACAGGAATACACTGGGGAGGCTCCCCCTCTCCACCACATCCAGCAGATCAATCAGTCGCCTCGTACCATCCCTGGTCTGCCTACTCGGTACGAACCCAACTTGATCAGGGTGTATGAGTGAAGGAAGTACAGCTTGTAGCCTATTAGCCCAAATTTTAGCGTAAATTTTTACGTCACAGTTCAAGAGAGCAATAAGGCGAAAATTCCCCGGGGAGGTTATAGCTTTCCCGGCCATTAACCAGTAGTTAAATAAACGCAGAAGGAAAGGGGAAAGAGTAGAGAGAAATTGGGCGTAATAGGGAAAGGAAAAACCATCTGGGCCTGGGGAGGTACGCTTTTTAGCCTCCCTGATTATTTGTGAAATTTCGGCCTCTATAATTGGGGCATTAAGAAAAGACAATTGTTCCTCGCTAACCACGGGGAGATATGCTTTCGCTAGAAAGGCAGATATTAGGTTCGGGGAGGGCTGGGGGGTATCTGGGTCTGAATTAAGGTTGTAAACGGAATTGTAATATGAGGCAAACTCCTCAGCTATATGGATTGGGTTGTAGATTCGGGAACCATCAGGCTTAAGCTGGAATGGGATTTTGGATTGAGCTTCTCTTTTTTTAACGCGTCTGGCCAGCATAGCTCCCACACGATCACCCATTGAGTAAAATTTGTCTTTGGCTTTCCTCAAGCCATTCTCCGCTCTATGAAGAAGCAACTGACGAACCTGAAGGCGAGCGTTATTAAGCTCAGAGAGAAGCTGTTGAGTATGAGATGATTTATGGGCAGCTTCAAGGCGGGCTAGTTCGTCTAGGGCCAGTTGTAAGGCCAGATTGTACTTCCACTTAGCTATTGCAGCCATCTTAATAAAAAGGCCACGAGCTACAGCCTTGTGAGTAAACCACAAGGTATCATCAGCAACATCTGCAGAATCATTAGTGGCAAAAAAAACTCCTGCAATGAGCTGAGAATTAGATTGATCCGCCAAAAGATGGTCGTTAAGGCGCCACTGCGAGGGAGGTCTAATGGCCAGAGGATCCCTTAAAGACAGTAAAACTGGGGCATGGTCCGACCAAGTAATATTGCCTATGGATGCAGAAATACAGTGGGGAAGGGCCACGTCGTCCACCAACACATAATCGGTCCTGCTATAAGAGTCGTGTCGAGGTGACAAAAAGGTGTAGTCTCTCTCATTACAGTGCAAATATCTCCAAATGTCATGAAGATGGTAAGAATTAATAAGTGGGTCTGCCTCGCCTCTGGAGAGAGACGAAACCTAACAGTCAAGATGCTTAGACATAGGGATATTGAAATCCCCTGCAACTAGTTTGTGACCGTGTTGGATGGGACTGAAAATTTGGAAAAAATTGTTAAGAAATTTTAGCTGACCAAAGTTGGGGGCGTAGATAGAGGCAATAGTGTAAGGGGCATTGTTTATTAGACACAGAACTATAATATATCTACCCAGGGGATCCACCACAGAACGTATCAATTGAAAGGAATTAGCTTTACTAAAGAAGATAGCCACCCCGGCCTTTTTCGCACTGCTGTTTACAAAGAATTGGTGAGGGTATAAACCCGAATACATTCGCACATTGTCACGCTCTACCAAATGCGTTTCTTGCACACATATGATGTCTTGGCGAACTTTAGCTAGTTGACGCCAAACAACCGATCTTTTACCCGGAGAGTTGAGACCATTTACGTTAATTGAATATAATGAGATACTCATAAAAAAAAAACTAAAGAAGATGTAGTAAATGTACGCTCTCCGGAAAACCGCCACTGCAGACAATAAGGACGTGGACCTCCGATCTGTGCGAACCTGTGAAAAGAACAGAGGGGGAAAGGAGTGTGGGGTAAGGGGAGACACCACAAACAGATAATTAACAAGCAATAGAGAACCATTCAGGAAAATCCTGAGTCCATAGGTGAAAAAAGGAAAACAATTCACCTGTGGGGCAATATGCTGGGGCTAACCAGAGAAAAGAACAAAGGGTAGCCAGCACAGCATCAGTTATTCAAAAGAAAAAAAAATTAATAAAGTGAACAGTTAAGACGGGAAAATAGCCAGGAACCATTGTAGCAGTAATCCTCAGGCAACCTTCCATTCCGGATCGATGTGACGCTTGCCATTCTCAAACTTTTCAGATGTTGGGGAGGCTGTAGATGAGGGGGAGCCAGGAGATTTCAGGCCCAATTTGGACAAGACTTTCGCCGCTTGTGCAGGTGTAAGAAAGGTAGTTACCGAACCATCTTTACGAATAAGGAGCTTAGTGGGGAACCCCCAACGGTACATAATGCCCTTTTCTCGTAGAATTGAGGTAAAAGGAGTAAACGCTTTGCGTAGGGCTAGAGTACCCGGGTATAAGTCAGGAAAAACAGCAGTGCTGGCAAAGGAATCCGGCAAATACGGCTTGGACCTCAAAGCCTGCAGGAAGTCTTCCTTCATTTCAAAAAAGTGGATACGAGCCAGTACATCCCTAGGAACAGAGGGGCCCAGGTTCGGTGGTTTAGGGATGCGGTGAATGCGGTCGATTACTACATTTTTTTACATGATGTGGAAGGACCGTAAGGATGAAGTCCTGAAGAAAGCCTTTCAAATCTGCCGCCACAACTGCTTCCCCTATGCCCCTGAGCTTAATGTTGTTTCTCTTGGACCTGTCCTCCAGGACCAGGCTCTTAGAATGCATTTTGGTAGCCATTAGGTGGAGGTTATCATGTGCATCCCAAAATTCGGGAAGTACGGAGGTCCCCCAACATGCCTCTGAGCAGGGACGCAGTGACGGCCGTCTGGGAGCACAGCAGCGGCCGCAGTTGATGATGATGACTGCTTGGTTCGGCTCGCAGCACGAGAAGCCCTGAGGGAAGGCAGCGCCATCTTGGGACTCTGGCTGCGGCTGGGGGGAGGCCACGAAAAAGTCCATAATTCGCCTGGAGGAGCTGCGAGAGCCGGACATGGACTTTCCCATACACTCACCGCTAAGCCAGGTACCGGCACCGGTGGTTTTTTGGAGCGAAGGAGCCGACAGGAAGGAGTTTTGAGCCGCTGTAAGGTTCCTGCACACAGAGCTCCCGCACTTTGCAACCTACTCCATGAGCAGACGGGGCACGCCCCCGAGTCGGTTCAGCTTTTGAAAAACACGTGGTGGGAGAAAAGAGACCACAAGTCACTTCTCCTGATGGAAAATGCTCCAAACTAGGCACCGTCTAATCAAAAATCTGCAAAAAAAAACCCTGCAAAAGCGCTTGGAAAACTCTTCCAAACCACTTCATGAAGCGAGAAACGAGATGGCCAAGCAATCGAATAATCCTTTTTCAACCGACAACTATATAATGTGTTTTTAGAAAACGGGAGGGCTTAAATTGCATTGTTGATGATAGGCTAGCAAGGTTTATCTCTGTAAATACCATAATGTTAGCAAACAGGGGCGGATTAAGGCATTATCACCACTGGACAATCCAACACTGCGCCACTAACAGTAGCAGCATTGACCTCTTCTGGCCAGAAATCACTTAAAACTCACTCACCCAGCCTTCCATCTCTTTAAAGTGAATCTGTCAGGAGGTTTTTACGGTATAATCTGAGAGCAGAATAATATAGGGCAAGAGAGCCTGATTCCAGGGATGTGTCACTTACTGGGCTGCTTGGCGTAGTTTTCATAGAATACCTGTTTTGTCTAATGTAGATGTAGCACAAGCTAAGACTTCTGAGCTCTGTATAACCCCGCCCACACCTGTGATTGGCAGCTTTCTGCTTACACCAAGAATTGTCAGCAACCTGCCAATCAGTGGTGGGGAGGGGTTATACAAATTAGCTGGACTGCTCTGCACGTGAGACCTAGTCCTATATTAATAATCGTCTTCTGTATTGAAATTACATCACACAACCTAATAAGTGATATATTCCTGTAATCAGGCTCTGGTGCTCTACATTATGCTGTCTCAGATTAAATAGCAAAAACCTGATGACGTATTCCCTTTAAGACACATGTAACATGACGGTAATAGTGGTATTTGTTTTTCTTTTTTTTCTTGGTCCCCAAATTCAATCAAGAGCCCTATCCTAAAAGAAGAAGTAACATAGGATTTGGGACCCCGGTCCTAGTTATCAATAGTGGGGTCTTTACATTTATGACTTATCCCAGGGATAGCTGATAACAGTACTTTGTCAAAAACACAACAAATTTGGAGAATTTTGGATAGCTACCCTACTTCCATCTTGTTCACCAAAGCTCAACATGGACAATTGCCACCTGGAGTATGGGACTTGCTCTCGCATGCAAATAATCCATTAAATCTTGGAGAATATCTTCCAAATAGAAGTGAAACTGCTTAAAGATAAAGTGAAATCAGTTCGGCAAAGGCTTGATTGCACTTTGAAAGACGGCCAATGACTTAGTGCACAATTCAGAGGCTTTTCTTCAGCAACATTCCAAAACCTCCTCACATTCCTATGGAGTCTTTGATCTCGTCTTCAAATAACCATAAATTCTAGCAGAAGATGCTCCGATGATTACAATAAATCTTTGCTACCTTCTTAACACAGTTGTTATGTCAAAACTTGGACAAGTAATCTGGTAAATGAGCTGAAACGTCTCTTTAATTTACTTAAATAATTATGTTTGAGCAGGACAAAAGGAAACAGCCTAATGGGTTACGCTTTATGATTCACCTTTTCTCGAAGATAGCCATCCATGGAATAAACATTCACATATTTTTTTATTTTTTTGGGAAAAGAGCAAAGAACAGGAGGTCCTGTTAGATCTTTAAATCCAGACAAGGTGAAGGCACCAGAATTCTTCTGAGAGGGACTCGGGAATAATTTCAACATGTCATTGGGAGATCGTAGGGTATAATATTGGTCTGGGTCTGAGAGGTGGACCTCCCAGATTTAAGATACAAAAGCTCTTACAAAATCATCCAAACATCATAAACGAGTTTGTCTGAAGCCCATATGGACATCACCTGATCTACACCCATTCTCTGATCTACAGAGATGAGGCCTACTTTGCTAGTGGACTTCTGGTGGACTTGAGCTGTCCATTTATAATATAACACAGACCACTATATATGTAATACTACATTTCCTTTACATCAGCCACTCTGCTATTTTTTGAGTGTCAACACATGGCAGACAATAGCATCTTTGGAATTGAGATTGGATTTTTTTCCATCATTGGATTATTCTATGGGTCTGTTTGTACCTTTTATGAGTGTCAAGGAGTTCTAGGTTCAGTAGGTTAGCTTGCACCCACTATAGGACCCTCGAAGGCTGTAGATCACTTGTTGGCATTGACTGCTCTTGCACACAGCAAAACCTCATGTTCATACCCTGAACAGTGGCAAAAAGCATCCCTACAGGCCCATTTTATGGACCAGGTACACATCCTCCACCCAAGGAGCAATGTGTCTAGAGAGAATACCCGGGTAACCAGGGTAAACATCAGGTTACTAAGTGCAGGACCGCGCTTAGTAACCCGATATTTACCCTGGTTACCATTGTAAAAGAAAAAAAAAAAAAACAGTACATACTCACATTCCGATGTCTGTCACGTCCCCCGCCGTCAGCTTCCCTGCACTGACTGTCAGCGCCGGCCGTAAAGCAGAGCACAACGTGACGTCACCGCTGTGCTCTGCTTTACGGCCGGCGCTGACACAGTCAGTGCGGAAAGCTGACGGCGGGGGACGTGACAGACATCGGAATGTGAGTATGTACTGTTTTTTTTTTTTTACTTTTACAATGGTAACCAGGGTAAATATCGGGTTACTAAGCGCGGCCCTGCACTTAGTAACCCGATGTTTACCCTGGTTACCCGGGGACTTCGGCATCGTTGAAGACAGTTTCAACGATGCCGAAGTCTTTCCCCTGATCGTTGGTCGCTGGAGAGAGCTGTCTGTGTGACAGCTCCCCAGCGACCACACAACGACTTACCAACGATCACGGCCAGGTCGTACCGCTGGTCGTGATCGTTGGTAAGTCGTTTAGTATAACGGTACCTTAAGGCCACTGAGACACTGACCAAAGCAATAGAATGATTGCCAATCTTGACCTTATGTATGCATACGATCCAGCCCGCACATCTTCCCCTGCTTACTGTCATTGAATGGAAACATTGATTTCTGAGGCTTAAGCGACGCGCAAGCAAATCTCCAATAACACACAGCCAGCAAATCTAATAAAACACAACAATAAGATCGACGTTAACTGGTGCTCCGTTCTGGAAAAAGTCTTCATCCCTTAGAGCCATGGACTCCGCTCTACGTGCATTGGTCCTGTAGTCTTTAGTAAGTGGACAGCTCCTCATAGATACATTCAAAACCAGCCCATAATGTGGTGTAGCTTGGACTGCAGTGCATGGACTGGCCAGCGGCACTCCCAGCTCGAGTGTGACGGCTGCATAGAAATATATGAAACGGTCATTCTCGGATCGTGAGAGCCACTGGCCTATCTGTGCGTGCGGTCCGATCTTGGTCCGATTTATATGGCGGTCTGACTGCACTCTGAGTCATAAGAGTTTTCAAATTAGTAATTTGAACTCTTACTCTGGAGGACGGACTATACCCATGTCACACATACACAGTCTGTTGACCTCACTGGGGACTGTGTAATGCTTTGTTTTACCAGTGATGGATTTGAAGGGAAATTGAACTGGTTGATTGCTGGGGTTGCAGAAAGAGGACACTCTGGGTTGATTTATTATCTGATAACTTCTATAACAAAAAGGCAGAGTACCTTAAGAGTATCCTAAGCAGAGTACCCATTTAATCTTTGGTGACATTTGTCATAGGATTGGTGAGATAGCTGCATTACCCTGCCTCATACACTGCTGTAGCCCACGGTGCTATAAAGCTGGCATCCAAGTCTACTTGCTGCGATAAGAGCTAGTTTCAATCATTGAAGTTTAACCCCCTTAGACGGATCTGCAATTCGTGATAGCAGCGTTTAATCAGTTGGATAGATTTCCTTCAGTGATTTCGCAGCACCATGTTCGCAGGATGACTATGTGGTGGTGTCGTTGTCGTAGGAGCCAGTGGACAATTGAAAGCCCTAGTTTCTGCCATATTTGTATTCCAGTGTGGCTAGGCTTCATAGAAGTTAATCAATTTTACAACATGAATTTTACTATAGCAACAGCACGTGTGAAAAAGACTTGGGTATACTAATAGATCACAGACTTCACATGAGTCAACAGTGTGATGCAGCAGCAAAAAAGGCAAACACAGTTCTAGGATGAATTAAGAGAAGCATAGAGTCTAGAACACGTGAATAATTATCCCCCTCTGCTCCTCCTTGATCAGGCCGCATCTGGAATACTGTGTCCAGCTCTGGGCACCACATTTTAAAATAGACATTGAAAAACTGGAGCAAGTTCAGAGAAGACCTACCAGTATGGTAAGCAGACTGCAAAGTAAGTCCTACGAGGAACGGTTAAGGGATCTGGGAAAGATTAGCTTGCAAAAAAGAAGGCTAAGAAGCGACTTAATAGCTGTCTACAAATATCTGAAGGGCTGTCACAGTGTGAGGGTGATCAATGAGTGGAACAGGCTGACACAAGAGGTGGTGAGTTCTACTTCAATGGAAGTCTTCAAACAGAGGCTGGACAGACATCTGTCTGAGATGTTTTAGTGCATCCTGCATTGAGCAGGGTGATGGACACGATGACCCTGGAGGACCCCTTCCAACTCTAACACTCTATGATTCTATATTTTGCAATATTACAGTATCGCAAATTAATATCCCTTAGAGGAGAACTTTGAAAAAATGTAAATAAAAATATTTGCAAAAAAAGGTATATGAAAAATAGAATAGTTCTAACTTCTTTTCCCATAAACTAAATTGAAAAAATCTGTCAATAGTCCATACTGATAAAATATCATAATATTTATCCCATTGTGAGAAAGCTTAAAACCCAAAAAATAACACAGCAAAATAGCACAATCACTGTTTTTTGGAGGTTTTTTTTGGTCATGACACCTCCTAAAATACGGAAGAAAGATCAGAAAGTCGTATGCACCACAAAGCTTGAATACATGTAGTGTGCGCATATTTTATACATATTGTTATATGGCCTTGGGGGTAATATGTATCATCGAGGCATCCATGTAGAGCTTAGGCCTGGGAAACTATATGGCAATGTGGACTGTTGTGAATTCTGTGGCTGAGTTCACTTCTGTGGTCACAAGTGGTATTGCAGTCTCTGGGCTTCCTCCCTCAGGTGTTTTGGTGAGCTCGTTGGCTGCCTTGCTATTTAGCTCCACCTGAGTCTGTCTTCCTTGCTCCTTGTCAATGTTCCAGTGTTGGATCTGAGCTACTGCATCTTTCCTTGGGCCTGCTGCTCTGCTAGATAAGTGCTTCTAGTTTGTTTTCTGTTTTTTTCTGTCCAGCTTGCTATTAACTTTTGCTGGAAGCTCTGAGAAGCAAAGGGGTGCACCGCCGTGCTGTTAGTTCGGCACGGTGGGTCTTTTTGCCCCTTTGCGTGGTTTTCGTTTTAGGGTTTTTTGTAGACTGCATAGTTCTCTTGCTATCCTCGCTCTGTCTAGAATATCGGGCCTCACTTTGCTGAATCTATTTCATTCCTACGTTTGTCTTTTCATCTTGCTAACAGTCATTATATGTGGGGGGCTGCCTATTCCTTTGGGGTATTTCTCTGAGGTAAGTCAGGCTTGTATTTCTATCTTCAGGCTAGTCAGCTCCTCAGGCAGTGCCGAGTTGCATAGGTAGTGATAGGCGCAATCCACTGCTGCTTATAGTTGTGTGAGGATAGATCAGGTACTGCAGTCTACAGAGATTCCACGTCTCAGAGCTCGTCCTATTGTTTTTGGTTATTGCCAGATCTCTGTATGTGCGCTGATTGCTGCACGCTGTGTTGCCTGATTGCCAGCCATAACAGTACAAGGAGCCACACCAATGATTCCCAATAGAGGGAAAAAAGAAATCCTGACATCATTTTTTTTTCTTAGCTCTGTCTTCAGTCTTTTTTTTCCCCTAGACATTAGAGTGCTTCAGGACACAGCTGTGGACATGGATATTCAGGCTCTGTGCTCCTCAATGGATAATCTCGTTGTAAATGTACAAAAGATTCAAGATACTAATGTGCTCTTTGTCATCGTATTCTGTCATGGCGTTTGTGGATTCAGGTGCTGCCCTGAATCTGATGGATTTGGATTATGCTAAACGTTGTGGATTTTTCTTGGAGCCTTTGCGGTGTCCTATTCCGTTGAGAGGAATTGATGCTACACCTTTGGCCAAGAATAAGCCTCAGTACTGGGCCCAGCTGACCATGTGCATGGCTCCTGCACATCAGGAAGTTATTCGCTTTCTGGTACTGCATAATTTGCATGATGTGGTCGTGTTGGGGTTGCCATGGCTACAAACCCATAATCCAGTATTGGATTGGAACTCTATGTCGGTAACCAGCTGGGGTTGTCAGGGAGTACATGGTGATGTTCCATTTTTGTCTATTTCGTCATCCATTCCTTCTGACATCCCAGAGTTCTTGTCGGACTTTCAGGATGTATTTGAAGAGTCCAAGTCTGATGCCCTACCTCCGCATAGGAATTGTGATTGTGCTATCGATTTGATTCCTGGTAGTAAATTCCCTAAGGGTCGTTTATTTAATTTGTCCGTACCTGAACACACCGCTATGCGCAGTTATGTGAAGGAGTCCCTGGAGAAGGGACATATTCGCCCATCGTCGTCACCATTGGGAGCAGGGTTCTTTTTTGTAGCCAAGAAGGATGGTTCGCTAAGACCGTGTATTGATTACCGCCTTCTTAATAAGATCACTGTTAAGTTTCAGTATCCCTTGCCATTGATTTCTGACTTGTTTGCTCGGATTAAGGGGGCTAGTTGGTTTACTAAGATTGATCTTCGTGGTGCGTATAATCTGGTGAGAATCAGGCAGGGAGATGAATGGAAAACGGCATTTAATACGCCCGAGGGTCATTTTGAGTATCTGGTGATGCCGTTCGGACTTGCCAATGCTCCATCTGTTTTTCAGTCTTTTATGCATGACATTTTCCGTGAGTATCTGGATAAATTCTTGATTGTTTACTTGGATGACATTTTGATCTTCTCAGATGATTGGGAGTCTCATGTGAAGCAAGTCAGAATGGTTTTCCAGGTACTGCGTGCTAATTCCTTGTTCGTGAAGGGATCAAAGTGTCTCTTCGGTGTGCAGATAGTTTCATTTTTGGGGTTCATCTTTTCCCCTTCTACTATCGAGATGGATCCGGTTAAGGTTCAGGCCATCCAGGATTGGACTCAGCCGACATCTCTAAAAAGTCTGCAGAAATTCCTGGGCTTTGCTAATTTTTATCGTCGCTTCATCTGTAATTTTTCTAGCATTGCCAGACCATTGACCGATTTGACCAAGAAGGGTGCTGATTTGGTTAATTGGTCTTCTGCTGCCGTGGAAGCTTTTCAGGAGTTGAAGCGTCGTTTTTGTTGTGCCCCTGTGTTGTGTCAACCTGATGTTTCTCTTCCGTTCCAGGTCGAGGTTGATGCTTCTGAGATTGGTGCAGGGGCGGTTTTGTCACAGAGAGGTTCTGGTTGCTCAGTGTTCAAACCATGTGCTTTCTTTTCCAGGAAATTTTCTGCTGCTGAGCGTAATTATGATGTGGGCAACCGAGAGTTGTTGGCCATGAAGTGGGCATTCGAGGAGTGGCGTCATTGGCTTGAGGGTGCTAAGCATCGCGTGGTGGTTTTGACTGATCATAAGAACCTTACTTATCTTGAGTCTGCCAAGCGCTTGAATCCTAGACAGGCCCGTTGGTCGTTATTTTTTGCTCGTTTTGATTTTGTGATTTCATACCTTCCGGGCTCTAAAAATGTGAAGGCGGATGCTCTGTCTAGGAGTTTTGTGCCCGACTCTCCGGGGTTATCTGAGCCGGCGAGTATCCTCAAGGAAGGAGTCATTGTGTCTGCCATCTCCCCTGATTTGCGGAGAGTGTTGCAGAAATTTCAGGCTAATAAACCTGATCGTTGTCCGGCCGAGAAACTGTTCGTCCCTGATAGGTGGACTAGTAAAGTTATCTCTGAACTTCATTGTTCGGTGCTGGCCGGTCATCCAGGAATCTTTGGTACCAGGGAGTTGGTTGCTAGATCCTTCTGGTGGCCATCTCTGTCACGGGATGTGCGTGCTTTTGTGCAGTCCTGTGGAATTTGTGCTAGGGCTAAGCCCTGCTGTTCACGTGCCAGTGGGTTGCTTTTGCCCTTGCCGGTCCCGAAGAGGCCTTGGACACATATTTCGATGGATTTCATTTCTGACCTTCCCGTTTCTCAAAAAATGTCGGTCATTTGGGTGGTCTGTGATCGCTTTTCTAAAATGGTCCATCTGGTGCCCTTGGTTAAATTGCCTTCCTCCTCTGATTTGGTGCCTTTGTTCTTCCAGCATGTGGTTCGTTTACATGGCATTCCTGAGAATATTGTTTCTGACAGAGGTTCCCAGTTTGTCTCGAGGTTCTGGCGAGCCTTTTGTGGTAGGATGGGCATTGACCTATCTTTCTCCTCGGCCTTCCATCCTCAGACTAATGGCCAGACCGAACGAACCAATCAGACCTTGGAAACATATCTGAGATGTTTTGTTTCCGCTGACCAGGATGATTGGGTGTCATTTTTGCCGTTGGCTGAGTTCGCCCTTAATAATCGGGCCAGCTCGGCTACCTTGGTCTCTCCATTTTTCTGCAATTCTGGGTTCCATCCTCGTTTCTCTTCAGGACAGGTTGAGTCTTCGGACTGTCCTGGTGTGGATTCTGTGGTGGACAGGTTGCAGCAGATCTGGACTCAGGTAGTGGACAATTTGACCTTGTCCCAGGAGAAGGCTCAGCTTTTCGCTAATCGCAGACGCCGTGTGGGACCCCGACTTCGTGTTGGGGATCTGGTTTGGTTATCTTCTCGTCATATTCCTATGAAGGTTTCCTCTCCTAAATTTAAACCTCGTTTTATTGGTCCGTATAGGATTTCTGAGATTCTCAATCCGGTGTCTTTTCGTCTGACCCTCCCAGACTCCTTTTCCATACATAATGTATTCCATAGGTCGTTGTTGAGGAGATACGTGGCACCTATGGTTCCATCTGTGGAGCCTCCTGCCCCTGTTTTGGTGGAGGGGGAATTGGAGTATATTGTGGAGAAGATTTTGGATTCTCGTGTCTCTAGACGGAAACTCCAGTATCTGGTCAAATGGAAGGGTTATGCTCAGGAAGATAATTCCTGGGTTTTTGCCTCTGATGTCCATGCCCCAGATCTTGTTCGTGCCTTTCATGTGGCTCATCCTGGTCGGCCTGGGGGTTCTGGTGAGGGTTCGGTGACCCCTCCTCAAGGGGGGGGTACTGTTGTGAATTCTGTGGCTGAGTTCACTTCTGTGGTCACAAGCGGTATTGCAGTCTCTGGGCTTCCTCCCTCAGGTGTTTTGGTGAGCTCGTTGGCTGCCTTGCTATTTAGCTCCACCTGAGTCTGTCTTCCTTGCTCCTTGTCAATGTTCCAGTGTTGGATCTGAGCTACTGCATCTTTCCTTGGGCCTGCTGCTCTGCTAGATAAGTGCTTCTAGTTTGTTTTCTGTTTTTTCTGTCCAGCTTGCTATTAACTTTTGCTGGAAGCTCTGAGAAGCAAAGGGGTGCACCGCCGTGCTGTTAGTTCGGCACGGTGGGTCTTTTTGCCCCTTTGCGTGGTTTTCGTTTTAGGGTTTTTTGTAGACTGCATAGTTCTCTTGCTATCCTCGCTCTGTCTAGAATATCGGGCCTCACTTTGCTGAATCTATTTCATTCCTACGTTTGTCTTTTCATCTTGCTAACAGTCATTATATGTGGGGGGCTGCCTATTCCTTTGGGGTATTTCTCTGAGGTAAGTCAGGCTTGTATTTCTATCTTCAGGCTAGTCAGCTCCTCAGGCAGTGCCGAGTTGCATAGGTAGTGATAGGCGCAATCCACTGCTGCTTATAGTTGTGTGAGGATAGATCAGGTACTGCAGTCTACAGAGATTCCACGTCTCAGAGCTCGTCCTATTGTTTTTGGTTATTGCCAGATCTCTGTATGTGCGCTGATTGCTGCACGCTGTGTTGCCTGATTGCCAGCCATAACAGTGGACATTCTGATGAGAGTCCACTGATTCATGTTGGGAACATAAGGGGGGGTATGTAAGGTGGCCACCGGACAGGTCCTTGAGGGTAGATATGTGTGTTTATGAGCAGTCGGAGAGATAGGTGGGACTGGGTATGGTACGGCAGATACAATGAACTCCAGCTGTATTATTAGGACACGGTGTGTACAAGGTGAAAAGATCCAAGTGTTTGTGTGGCTCAGTCTCTTCTAGAGGCTGAGCAAAGGTCTGGCGTTAAACGGGCGAGCCCTTGCTATGCTTGGACCGTTTAGTCTCCGCTTTGGTTCTGTTATACATGTTGTAGAGGCTGTTTTGTTTTGGACGGTTTATGGACGTTTAATAAACCGCACGCTTGTTTTGAACCAAAAAAACTAGATCCTTGTGTGTGTACCAGCGTCTACCAGAGAGGCGACCCCTTACACTTATATATCCATTAGTGATGAGCGAAGGCACTCGGATAAGGAGATATCTGAGCATGCTCGGGTGTCTAACTGAGTGACTTCGGCATGCTCGAAAAATATGTTTGAGTCCCGCGGCTGCATGTCTCACGGCTGTTTGACAGGCGCAACACATGTAGGGATTGTCTAACTAACAGGCATTCTGTAGAAACTTTTCTACATTTACATCTTCATAAATCTCGAACAATGTAAAGCAGTATATCTTCCTGACCTTCCATTTAGTGATTTTTGGCAGCCATACAGATAAGCTTACTTATAATAATTTCCAAACATCTTTGCCATAACCACAGCTTGACGGCATTAAGCATAAAACTCGTCTAATCCTATGAATGTATGTGCCATAAGCAGCGCTGCCAAGGACAGCACAGCCTCGCTGTACGGCTAAGCCTTGCTTTTCCAAGGAACAGGGATGGAATTCCAGACCCCACATTTCTCGACACCTGACAACTTTCTACTGAAAACTTTTTATGATTTCTTGTTAACTTTTTCCTGAATCCTAACAGGGAAGCAATGAAAAAGAGAGTAAAAATCGTGATTATAGCTGCAGAAACAAAGCATGAAACTCACAGGAGGGTTTACTAAAAGTAGTTCAAAAGTAATTTGGCTGGATTGGTGAAAAAAATTCCAATTCTGCCATTTTTGCTTGAATTCCATTTTAAAAGCTTTAACAGTGTGGTTGCATTTTCACTGCTTTAAAAAAAAAAAAATCTTATACCACAAACTTTTATTATTTTTCATCGATGGAGATGTGTAAAGGCATTTTTTTTTTTTGCTTTTTTTGCAGCGTGAACTGTAGTTTTTATTGCTATTGTTAAGTACATATCGCTTTGTATACTTTTATTTTTCGAGAGGACATATTCGAAAAACATTTCTATCATTTCTTTTTTTTTTAAAGTAGCTTATTGTATATTGTAAAAAAATATAAAGTTTCCAAATTTGGATTTTTACGGACGTATCGATGCCAGATATGTTTGTATTTTTATTTAGACAATGTAGAATGGGTAGGGATTTAAAGTGGTTGGCCACTACTTTTTTATTGATGGCCAACCCTTTAAATCACTACCCTTTTTCCTTTTTGTAAATAACAATAAAAAACAAATATATTCTTGTGACAGGCCATCAATAAAATAAAGTAGTGGCCATCCCCTTTAAATGTAAACATTTGGCACACTACCAGTGCGACCAGAAGCTCTTGGATGCCGCCGGAGCACAGAAGCTCCTTCAATTTCTGTCGTGGCCATGGCAGGGTAACCAGATTCACCCCCTATTCAAATAAAGGGGATGGATCTGCAGTGCTCTGCTGTGACACTATAGTTTTGATGGACCTGCTGTGCTTAGGAACATTTGAGAACTTCCGTATACTGCTGGTAACAGCTGATCGGCAGGGTGGTGAGGTGTCCCCTTTGATCAGATATTGATGACCTAACCTAAAGATTGGCATAAATAAAGTAGTGGCCAACCTCTTTAATCTTTTGTCTTTTTTTTTTATTTCCCTTGAGGGACTTAAACTCATGATTGCTTGTATAATAAGAGACATATAGATAAGTCATGAAATTTGCAGTACTTTTGTATTGTCATGATTCCACACTCCGTGTGTCTGGTATGTAGTTACTGACAGCTCAGTCTTCCAGTCTGGTGTAGGGGCGTGCTGAGCTGTCAGTGTGTTGATTCACAGCTCAGCTGTCCACTCTGAGACTGGGAGATGCTGGCTGTCTCCAGGTGTTCATTGTCCCAGGTGAATGCCAGGCTACTTAACTCTGGGAAGGTGCAGGCCATAATTGATTGGGTTCAGCCTCGTGATCTTAAGGCTTTGCAGTGTTTTCTGGGATTTGCCAACTATTATAAGAAAATTTATAAAGGATTTTTCTCAGATTGCTAATCTTCTTACTGTTCTTACCCGGAAGGGGGCAAATCTCAAAGTTTTGTCACCAGGTGCTATCAGTGCTTTAAAAAAATTGAAACATTGTTTCATATCTGCACCCATTCTGATCCAACGTGATTTCAAAGAATCTTTCATTGAGGTCATTGTAGGGGCCGGTTCATTTCAGGGGCCCAAAAGTCTGATTAACTTACGTCCATGAGCTTTTTCTCAAAAAAAAAAAAATTTCATCTGTGGAAAGAAATTATGATGTTGGGAATTATAAGTTACTAGCTATTATGCTGGCCTTTTGATGAATGGAGTAATGTTTTGGAGGGGGCGCTTCATCCAGTTACTATGATCACAAGAATCTAGCTTACATTGAATCAGCATAAAGTTTACGTCCTAGACAGACCAGATGGTCCTTGTTTTTCTCTAGGTTTAATTTTTCTATTACATCCAGGTCAGGGTCTAAGATTGTGAAAGGTGGCGCATTATCTCATGGTCTCGATTCAGTTTAACCTCCATCCTCCATTATTCCTCAAGGTATGGTGGTTTCTATGGTAACCTCGTAATTGGAAGAGGAGATTTGTAAAATCCAGTCAATGGATCATTCTGCTACTCCAGGGTCCAAATTATTTGTGCCTTTGTACCTAAAATTGCGTGTGTTACAGGAATTTCATGATTCCGTCTTGAGTGGTTATCCTGGGGTTACTCTTACATGGACTGCTAGACTTTTTTGGTGGCGATTCATGTATAATGATATTAAATATTTTATATCTGTTTGTGAAGTCTGTTGCAAGAGCTAAAGTCAGTCATAAACAGCCGGCCATGGAATCCTTCTATATTATTTCTAAACACTCCTTTTCAGAGATTGTATCTCCATTCATACTGTACCCACACACACAAATGATACACCATTTGAAAAGTAAACTTGCCCCTTCAGCAAGAAAATAGCCAAACAAACCACACATCCATGATGTGATCACAAAATACAGTTTAAACATTAATTTTGATAAACCTGCAGTAAGGAAAAATTACCTGCAGGTAGCACCACACTACCCCAAAGCACACTACCACAAAGCTGCTTACAGACATCACAATCAAATCCTAACATTTGCCTTGGGGGCTTTCCAGCTTGCCGAACTCCTTGCCAATTTCAGGCACACTGGAGGATTGCACACTTCACTGCAGGTGAGTCACATATGCAAACACATTTGTAAACATGCACTGCCTATTCAATTGCACACTTGCTACGTATATACTCCAGCAACACACACAAATGATACACCATTTCAAAGGTCAAATTACCTGCAGGTGGCATTTGCCTTGGAGTCTTTCCAGTTTGCTGAAGTGCTTGCCCAGCCTATTTCAGGCAAATTCGAGGATTGCACACTTCACTGAAGGTGAGTTACATATGCAAACACATTTGTAAACATGCACTGCTTTTCAGTGATTACTTCGCCCCACACACAAATGGTGAGTCACATATGCAAACACATTTGTAAACATGCACTGCTATTTTGGTCATTACTTTGCCCCATACACACAAATAATACACCATTTAAAAGGTAAACTTGCCCCCTTCAGCAGTAAAAGACAAAAACAAACCACACATTCTTGATTTGATCAATAAATACAGTTTAAACATTAATTTTCAGAGACCTGCAGGTGGCACCACAACCTCAAGACTTTTTTTAGCCTCTACTTATCAAACCAATTTATTATATTACCAATCTACATATATAAATGCCTATCTGTGTTCATCATCTCAATAAATACATTAACATTTAACCAGCTTGATTTTCCTGAAATTGCCTGCGCCCCCGACAACCAATGTGTGAAAATTTCTCAAGGGCCAACTAGTTGGCTCTATTGCTAAATCCAGAAAGACCATGGACTCATTTGTCCACGGATTTCATCATGAATTTGCCTCTGTATGATGGGAAAACTGGTATCTGTGTGGTGGTTGACAAATTCAGCAAACAGGCTAATTTTGTTCCTTTGTCAGGATAACCTAATGCAGAGACACTCTCCAGGTTGTTTATTTCTCATATTGTAAGGTTACATGGGATCCCTCAGAAGATTGTGTATGATAAGGGAGTACAATTTGTCTCTAAATTCTGGAGAGCTTTTTGCAGTAAACTCTAGATTGACTTGTAATTTTTTTCTGTTTACTATCCTGAAACCAGTGGTCAGGCTGAGAGGACAAATCAATCTTTGGAACAAATTTTAAGGTCCTTTGTGGCGGCTTGGCAGAAGGACTGGTCTTCATTTTTACCTCTTGCTGAGTTTGCCTTTAACAGTCGAGTAAATCATTCTACTGGAACCTCACCATAATTACAAAAGAACATTGTTCATCCTCATTTTGTTGAATTCTCTAGGATTAGTTCTGGATTTCCTGGCTGTGCAGAGACTTGGGGATGTCTGAAGGGAGGTTAAAAAAAATATTCTGACCTCTCAGACTCGCCAAAAACAGAAGGCTGATTGATAGAAGACATTCGGTGGCTGTTTTTAAGATTGGGGATAAGGTTTAGTTGTCATGTAGGAACATTATACTTAGTGCCTTAGGCAAAGATGGGTCTGGCTGTCTCCAGGTGTTCATTGTCCCAGGTGATTGCCAAACTAATTAACTGGGCTGTTAGTCTCAGACCTTTGCCAGACTTAGGGTACCGTCACACTATACGATTTACCAACGATCACGACCAGCGATACGACCTGGCCGTGATCGTTGGTAAGTCGTAGTGTGGTCGCTGGAGAGCTGTCACACAGACAGCTCTCCAGCGACCAACGATGCCGAGGTCCCCGGGTAACCAGGGTAAACATTGGGTTACTAAGTGCAGGACCGCGCTTAGTAACCCGATGTTTACCCTGGTTACCAGCGTAAAAAAAACCAAACAGTACATACTTACATTCCGGTGTCTGTCCCTTGCCGTCTGCTTCCCGCACTCACTGACTGCCGGCCGTAAAGTGAAAGCACAGCACAGTGGTGACGTCACCGCTGTGCTCTGCTTTCACTTTACGGCCGGCAGTCAGTGAGTGCGGGAAGCAGACGGCAAGGGACCTGACGGACACCGGAATGTAAGTATGTACTGTTTGTTTTTTTTTACATTTACGCTGGTAACCAGGGTAAACATCGGGTTACTAAGCGCGGCCCTGCGCTTAGTAACCCGATGTTTACCCTGGTTACAAGCGAACGCACACCGATCTAGCGATGACAGCGGGAGATCCAGCGACAAAAGAATGTTCCAAACAATCTGCTACGACGTACGATTCTCAGCAGGATCCCTGATCGCTGCTGCGTGTCAGACACAGCGATATCGTATGGATATCGCTGGAACGTCATGAATCGTACCGTCGTAGCGACAAAAGTGCCACTGTGTGACGGTACCCTTACTTACATTCAGCTATTGTGTAGTTTGTTTCTCTGTGCCTTGTGTTCTGTTTGTTGATCTTTCATTGCCTAATCTTGGACTTCATTCTGACCATCCGTTTGTTTAACCCTTTCTGCTCTGATCCACTCTCCTCCTGGTATTCTGACCTTGGACTTTTACCTGACTACGTCTTTTTCTCTTCCTCCTGTTCATGATCTACCCCCCTGGCTTTTGACTCCTTGACTATCTCGTCTCCCACCCAGCGTCACTTCACAGTTTTGTTAATTCAACAATCTCCTATGATGAGAGCACATGCAAAAACAACCCATTGGCACCGTATGATTGTAGGGGCAATGGTGTAAATAGAAGTGGGGGACCAGAAACCTATCTAACCACTTAGATGCTGCGATCACTTTTCATCAGGGCATATAAAAAAATAATGTATGAAGCGGGTTGCAACCAATGCACCCAGAGAAATAGACCTGTAATGTACATGTACACCATAACTTTTTGTACCATAAAGATTATTTTTTTAAAATAAGTTCAAACAGTGAATAGCGCAAAATGCACAACTTTCACAGTATATAAGGTTTCTGTCTATGTCTGCCTCCATTCTATGGGTCATTGTCGGTTTCCTCCTTCGATAGATGGTGGGCAGGGTGGGTAGTGTTGTTTTTACCCCCGGGCCTAGATTGCAGCACCTGATGACATGCAGACAGGGAGCAAATTGCCTCCCAACATAGTTCTCAAGCACGAAGGATAAAGGATCCGGCATGCAAACTGACATAATTTGTTACATGTGAAGAAAAGTCTAATTATGTGTCAGACCTGAATCCAAGCCAAGCGACTGCACAAATAAATATCCCAGAATGTTTAACCACCAAAGTGGACTCTTTATTAATATTCTGCACACACACAAGAATCCTTATGTGAAAACCTGTAAATTAGTTATGGATAGTGACAAAATAAGTTTGCATACAATAGGTACTTTTGGATGATTAATGTGTGCACCCCTCCGCACACTGAGAAGAGAATCATTTTTCCAGCCGCCATATTGTCTGCAGGCAGTCAGTCTGGTAATTACATGTCCTCAGATTCCTTGTGGAGACATCACTTAGGGAGGTGCTATCAAATCACATCTGATCAGAAGAAGCTATAAATATATAGATGATTTCATATTGTCATCAGGAAGCCAGAGAAGCATACAGTGGTGCTTGAAAGTTTGTGAACCCTTCAGTATTTTTTCAATATTATTGCATAAATTTGACCTAAAACGACATCAGATTTAGTATAGTAGATAAAGTGGCTCAAATCCAACAAATGAGTCAAAAATATTAGACATTGTAATCTTATTAATGAGGAAAATGATCCAATATCACATGTTTTGTAAGTGTTAAATGTATATCAATGTTTAGAATTAGCAAATAATTTGAAGAGGAAATTGAAGAAACATAAAACTATAATCAATGGGATTAGGCGAGCTGGCTGGCAAATTGTGTCCTGGGGGGCAATCACAAACAGCGGCCCACGAGTTGCGGCAGTCACTACATTAAAGCAGCAGAGGTAAAAGACTTTCAAAACAACAATGGCTGGTACATAGATATGGGAACTGAACCGAGCTTACGGCCGGAGTGACACTAGCGTTGAATACGGATGAGAGCAATGCGAGAAAACAACATATGTGAGGAAAAGCAGTGGGAAATGTGAAACCATACGCATGTCATACGGATGCCATACGTATACATAGGTGCGAGAAAATCGCATTGTCGCATTGCAAATGGATTACACACGGATGACCATACAGAAAACACCAGTACGACTCTCGGCCTAGAGAATCGAACCGATTTTTCATACGTTAAGTGTCACCCTTGCCTACTACAAAGATACGGGAACAGAACTGAGCTTACTACATAGATACCGAAACAGAGCGGCTCTTACTACATTGATAAAAGCGCTCAACCGAGCTTACTGCATAGATACAGGAACACAATAAAGCTTACTACATAGATATGGGAACAGAACCAAGCTTACTGCATAGATATGGGAACAGAACCAAGCTTACTGCATAGATACATGAACAGAACAGAGCTTAGTGCATAGATACAGGAACAGAACCGAGCCTAGTACATAAGTACAGTACCAGAACAGAGTCTAGTACATAGATACATGAGCAAAACCAAGCTTACTACAGAGATCTGGGAACATGGATTGGAAATGTCAAATTATTCTCATAGTTTTGCCTACTTCATCAAACAGCAAGTTGTGTTAAGAGAAGCTGAACATTATACTAAAGTTATATAGTGAGGCCCTTTTGCACACCACATTTAAAAATGAAAACTTTTGGAAACTTTATTTTCACTGCCATAAAATATATTCTGATTTTATTTTAGGACTCAGCTGTTTTCACAATATCTGCATTTGTCATATTACTGCTCCTTACGCAGTTTTCGTACTTACAATCATGTGCCAACCCTTCTCTTCCACTTTTCTCAATTGAAAAATGAGAGAAGTATGTAAGTAGGCTGGTGGCAAGTAATTGTCTTTATGCACATTGGATATGGAGCGATGATGTGACGAGCGCAGATAGTGTGAAAACAGCCGAGTCCCAATAGTACATTACACAGTGTTAGGAGTCCGAGTGGAATCCTACAGCTGTACTGGACTCCTCTTTAAAAGGAACTTGTCACCTTGAGAAACGCTATTTATCTGCAGATATAGGGTCAGTCTGCTGGTAAATAGCGTTTAAAGCATGGTTAGCCATCGTACTGGAAAAGCATTGGCTACAGGGACTCCTTCCACCACTCCTTGCACCGTCCCTATGACAGGAACAGAGTTGTTACAGTCACCACTCACAAAGTAAGAATGCATTCTGTAATAATGTGCTGGCACTTCGTGACGTCTTCCAAGGATTCAACCTCAGGCTGGGCTTCATAGAACGACCAGAATGGCAGAAACACATGGCAACCCATCAGAAACCTGCAACTGGTTCACAAGGGAGCTGATGGGAGCTAGGGAATGCAGTCACCAGCCATCTAAATGGGTCAACTGGGCCAACAGGGAGCTGACGGGAGCTGTTGTGAATTCTGTGATCAAGCTCCCTCCTGTGGTCACGAGTGGTACTGCGGCTTCTGAGTTTCCTTCCTCAGGTGATGAGGTTAAGTCGTTAGGTGCTGCTCTATTTAACTCCACCTAGTGCTTTGATCCTGGCCTCCAGTCAATGTTCTAGTATTGGTCTTGCTTCCTCCTGGATCGTTCCTGTGGCCTGTCTGCTCAGCATAAGCTAAGTTCTGCTTGTGTTACTTTTGTTGCTATATTTTCTGTCCAGCTTGCTTTTTTGGTTTTGCTTGCTTGCTGGAAGCTCTGAGACGCAGAGGGAGCACCTCCGTACCGTTAGTCGGTGCGGAGGGTATTTTTGCCCCTCTGCGTGGTTGTTTGTAGGTTTTTGTGTTGACCACAAAGCTATCTTTCCTATCCTCGGTCTATTCAGTAAGTCGGGCCTCACTTTGCTAAATCTATTTCATCTCTGTGTTTGTATTTTCATCTTAACTCACAGTCATTATGTGTGGGGGGCTGCCTTTTCCTTTGGGGAATTTCTCTGAGGCAAGGTAGGCTTATTTTTCTATCTTCAGGCTAGCTAGTTTCTCAGGCTGTGCCGAGTTGCATAGGGAGCGTTAGGCGCAATCCACGGCTACCTCTAGTGTGGTTTGATAGGTTTAGGGATTGCGGTCAGCAGAGTTCCCACGTCTCAGAGCTCGTCCTATGTTTTGTGGTTTTTGTCAGGTCACTTGTGTGCTCTGAACTTCAAGGTCCATTGTGGTTCTGAATTACCTATTCATAACAGTACTGGAGGCCCAAAGTACTATGCTTCTCAGTAGAGGGAAAAAAGAAGTTCTGAGACCATTTTTTTTTCTTTGCACTGTGTTTTGCCTTTTTTTCCCCCTAGACATTTGGGTGGTTCAGGACACAGGTGTGGTGATGGACATTAAAGGTCTGTCTTCATGTGTGGATCTTCTCACTGCAAGAGTACAAAATATTCAAGACTTTGTGGTTCAGAATTCTATGTTAGAACCAAGAATTCCTATTACTGATTTGTTTTCTGGAGATAGAGCTAAATTTCTGAGTTTCAAAAATAATTGCAAACTGTTTCTGGCGTTGAAACCTCGCTCCTCTGGTGACCCAGTTCAACAAGTTAAGATCATTATTTCTTTATTACGTGGCGACCCTCAAGACTGGGCATTTTCCCTTGCGCCAGGAGATCCTGCATTATGTAATATTGATGCGTTTTTTCTGGCGCTCGGATTACTGTACGATGAACCTAATTCAGTGGATCAGGCAGAGAAAAATTTGCTGGCTCTGTGTCAGGGTCAGGATGAGATAGAGATTTATTGTCAGAAGTTTAGAAAGTGGTCTGTGCTCACTCAATGGAATGAATGTGCTTTGGTAGCAATCTTCAGAAAGGGTCACTCTGAAGCCCTTAAGGATGTCATGGTGGGATTTCCTATGCCTGCTGGTCTGAATGAGTCTATGTCTTTGGCCATTCAGATCGGTCGACGCTTGCGTGAGCGTAAATCTGTGCACCATTTGGCGGTATTATCTGAGCATAAACCTGAGCCTATGCAGTGCGATAGGACTTTGACCAGAGCTGAAAGGCAAGAACACAGATGTCAGAATGGGCTGTGTTTCTACTGTGGTGATTCCACTCATGCTATCTCCGATTGTCCTAAGCGCACTAAGCGGTTCGCTAAGTCTGCCACCATTGGTACGGTACAGTCGAAATTTCTTTTGTCCGTTACTTTGATCTGCTCTTTGTCTTCCTATTCTGTCATGGCATTTGTGGATTCAGGTGCTGCCCTGAATTTGATGGACTTGGAGTTTGCTAGGCGCTGTGGGTTTGTCTTGGAGCCCTTGCAGTGTCTTATTCCATTGAGAGGAATTGATGCTATGCCTTTGGCCAAGAATAAGCCTCAGTATTGGACCCAGCTGACCATGTGCATGGCTCCTGCGCACCAGGAGGATATTCGCTTTCTGGTGTTGCAAAATCTGCATGATGTGGTCGTGTTGGGGTTGCCATGGCTACAAGTCCATAACCCAGTATTAGATTGAAAATCAATGTCTGTGTCCAGCTGGGTTTGTCAGGGGGTACATGGTGATGTTCCATTTCTGTCTATCTCATCTTCCACCCCTTCTGAGGTCCCAGAGTTCTTGTCTGATTACCGGGATGTATTCGATGAGCCCAAGTCCAATGCCCTACCTCCGCATAGGGATTGTGATTGTGCTATCGAGTTGATTCCTGGTAGTAAGTTTCCTAAGGGTCGACTGTTTAATTTATCTGTACCTGAGCACGCCGCTATGCGGAGTTACGTAAAAGAATCCTTGGAGAAGGGTCATATTCGGCCGTCGTCATCGCCATTGGGAGCAGGGTTCTTTTTTGTGGCCAAGAAGGATGGTTCGCTGAGACCTTGTATTGATTACCGCCTTCTAAATAAAATCACGGTCAAATTTCGGTACCCCTTGCCGCTGCTGTCTGATTTGTTTGCTCGGATTGAGGGGGCTAGTTGGTTCACCAGGATAGATCTTCGTGGTGCATATAGTCTTGTGCGTATTAAACGGGGCGATGAATGGAAAACTGCATTTAATACGCCCGAGGGCCATTTTGAGTACCTAGTTATGCCATTCGGACTTGCCAATGCTCCATCAGTATTTCAGTCCTTTATGCCTGACATCTTCCGAGAGTACCTGGATAAATTCCTGATTGTATACTTGGATGATATTTTGGTCTTCTCGGATGATTGGGAGTCTCATGTGAAGCAGGTCAGAATGGTGTTCCAGGTCCTGCGTGCTAATTCTTTGTTTGTGAAGGGATCAAAGTGTCTCTTTGGTGTTCAGAAGGTTTCATTTTTGGGGTTCATTTTTTCCCCTTCTACCATCGAGATGGACCCTGTTAAGGTCCATGCCATTTATGATTGGACTCAGCCAACATCTCTGAAGAGTCTGCAAAAGTTCCTTGGCTTTGCTAATTTTTATCGTCGCTTCATCTGTAATTTTTCTAGTATTGCTAAACCATTGACCGATTTGACCAAGAAGGGTGCTGATGTGGTCAATTGGTCTTCTGCTGCTGTGGAAGCTTTTCAAGAGTTAAAGCGTCGTTTTTCTTCTGCCCCTGTGTTGTGTCAACCAGATGTTTCGCTTCCGTTCCAGGTTGAGGTTGATGCTTCTGAAATTGGAGCGGGGGCTGTTTTGTCGCAAAGAGGTGCTGATTGCTCGGTGATGAAGCCATTCGCCTTCTTTTCCAGGAAGTTTTCGCCTGCTGAGCGAAATTATGATGTTGGCAATCGAGAGTTGCTGGCCGTGAAGTGGGCATTCGAGGAGTGGCGTCAGGGCTGCCACTAGAAAATTCGGGGCCCCATACTGGCAAAATTTTCGGGGCCCCCTTGAGACTCCGCCCAGGCTCCACCCCAGCCCCGCCTCCACGCTCCACCCCTCGAACTGTCCACAGACCCACCGCGCTCTCTTGGAAAATCTCCACTTCTCACCTATCACACATCAACAGTTCCCATCACCAGATCATAAATATAGCCAGCAGCTTTTGTTTTGGCCAAAAGATTTTTTAAGCCGCCACCATAACATGGTAGACACTTTTGGCCGGGCCCTACTCTACTGTAACCTACTAAATATTTGTTAAAATATGCAATACAATTTAGGTATATTTTTATTTATTTTTCAATTTTTAAAATGACCAATAATATCACATACAAGGAACAAATACCGCTACACCATGACCAGATGACATATTACCACCACAGTGATCGAATAATATCACATACAAGGAACAAATACCGCAACACCATGTCCAGACCACATATTACCACCACATAGTGACTGAATACTACAATTCTGATCAGTAATTAAAAAAAAGCACCATACTATCACCATAAGTGCCATTATACACAGGAGATCTGTACTTAGTATGCAGTGTCTGTGTACAGATATTACAGTGATCAGTAGTGAAATTATACACAGGAGCTCTGTATACAGTATACAGTGTATAGTGTCAGTGTATAGGTAACACACTGACTCACCAGTGACGTCTCTAGGTGAAGTCCTTCATCTTTCATCCAGCACAGACCGCCATCATTTAATCCAGCCAGGACTTCTCTCTGCAGGAAATAACACAGTTATCTCGAGCTCCGCTTGTAGAATACATTACTTAATTTTTCCCACCTTCTACATTACACCACATGAAGAAAAAGAGGCGACATAGTGTCACTCTACACAGTAACAGGACCGCCCCCCCCATTTAAAACCGTGTCCTCAAAAAATAAAATAAATACATCACTGCAGTAATAATATCCCTAAATTAGCCCCTATGGTAATAATATTCCCCATCCTGGCCACCGTGTGTCTCATTCCTGGCGTCAGGCACATGTTCTCCCATCCTGCCCTCATGAGTATCCATTCTGCCCCATATGATCTCCTCATCCTGCCCCATATGATCGCCCCATGTGATCTCTCCATCCTGCCCCATCTTTCTCCATCATATCCATCCTGCCCCATGATCCTGCACGATCTGTCTCCAATCATGCCCCATGTCTCCATTCTGCCCCCTATGTCTCCAACCATGCCCCCATGTCTGAAATCCAGCCACTTGTCTCCAATCATGCCCCCTGTGTCTCCATTCTGCCCCATCTGTCTCCAATCCTCCCCCATCTGTCTCCAGTCATGCCCCCATGTCTTTCATCCTGCCCCGTGTCTCCAATCATGCCCTGTATCTCCATTCTGCCCCGTGTCTCGCATTTTGCCCCAATTTCCAGCATTCTGCCCCAATGTCCAGCATTCTGCCCCCGGGTCTCACAGTCTGCCCCTGTGTCCAGCATTCTGCCCCTGTCACTGTGTCCAGCATTCTGCCCCTGTCACTGTGTCCAGCATTCTGCCCCTGTCACTGTGTCCAGCATTCTGCCCCAGTGTGTCCAGCATTCTGCTCCACTGTGTCCATAGCATTTCTGCCCCACTGTGTCCAGCATTTCTGCCCCACTGTGTCCAGCATTTATGCCCCACTGTGTCCAGCATTTATGCCCCACTGTGTCCAGCATTTATGCCCCACTGTGTCCAGCATTTATGCCCCACTGTGTCCAGCATTTATGCCCCACTGTGTCCAGCATTTATGCCCCACTGTGTCCATAGCACTTTTGCCCCACTGTGTCCAGCATTTCTGCCCCACTGTGTCCAGCATTTCTGCCCCACTGTGTCCAGCATTTCTGCCCCACTGTGTCCAGCATTTCTGCCCCACTGTGTCCATAGCATTCTGCCCCAGTGTCTATAGCATTCTGCCCCACTGTGTCCATAGCATTTTGCCCCACTGTGTCCATAGCATTCTGCCCCACTGTGTCCAGCATTTCTGCCCCACTGTGTCCAGCATTTCTGCCCCACTGTCCAGCATTTATGCCCCACTGTGTCCAGCATTTATGCCCCACTGTGTCCAGCATTTATGCCCCACTGTGTCCAGCATTTCTGCCCCACTGTGTCCATAGCATTCTGCCCCACTGTGTCCATAGCATTTTGCCCCACTGTGTCCATAGCATTCTGCCCCACTGTGTCCAGCATTTCTGCCCCACTGTGTCCAGCATTTCTGCTCCACTGTGTCCAGCATTTCTGCCCCACTGAGTCCATAGCATTCTGCCCCAGTGTCCATAGCATTCTGCCCCACTGTGTCCATAGCATTCTGCCCCACTGTGTCCAGCATTTATGCCCCACTGTGTCCAGCATTTATGCCCCACTGTGTCCAGCATTTATGCCCCACTGTGTCCAGCATTTCTGCTCCACTGTGTCCAGCATTTCTGCCCCACTGAGTCCATAGCATTCTGCCCCAGTGTCTATAGCATTCTGCCCCACTGTGTCCAGCATTTATGCCCCACTGTGTCCAGCATTTCTGCCCCACTGTGTCCATAGCATTTTGCCCCACTGTGTCCATAGCATTCTGCCCCACTGTGTCCAGCATTTCTGCCCCATTGTGTCCAGCATTTATGCCCCACTGTGTCCAGCATTTATGCCCCACTGTGTCCAGCATTTCTGCTCCACTGTGTCCAGCATTTCTGCCCCACTGTGTCCATAGCATTCTGCCCCACTGTGTCCATAGCATTCTGCCCCACTGTGTCCATAGCATTTTGCCCCACTGTGTCCATAGCATTCTGCCCCACTGTGTCCAGCATTTCTGCCCCACTGTGTCCAGCATTTATGCCCCACTGTGTCCAGCATTTCTGCCCCACTGAGTCCAGCATTTCTGCCCCACTGAGTCCAGCATTTCTGCCCCACTGAGTCCAGCATTTCTGCCCCACTGAGTCCAGCGTTTCTGCCCCACTGAGTCCAGCGTTTCTGCCCCACTGAGTCCAGCGTTTCTGCCCCACTGAGTCCAGCATTTCTGCCCCACTGTGTCCAGCATTTATGCCCCACTGAGTCCAGCATTTATGCCCCACTGAGTCCAGCATTTCTGCCCCACTGTGTCCAGCATTTCTGCCCCACTGTGTCCAGCATTTATGCCCCACTGAGTCCAGCATTTATGCCCCACTGATTCCAGCATTTATGCCCCACTGTGTCCAGCATTTATGCCCCCCCCCCCCCCAGGCCCCCCTGGATCGCAGCTCGCAAAGAAAAAAAATCAAGAGTTCTTACCTGGCCAAGCTCCTGCGCCGGGTGAAGCTCCCTCCAGGCTCCACACAGACGCACTCGCCGGGCCCGGCAGCTGACAATGACGTCAGACGCCGGCGAGTGCGCACTGCGGCCCTATTCAGCCGCCAGCCTCAGACTGGCTGGCGGCTGTTAACTATTGACGTGCGCGGGCCCGCATGTCAATAGTGTGCCGCAGCGCCTGCAGGGGGGGCCCGGTGAGCAGATGAGACGGGGCCCGATGCGGGCCCCCTCTGCTCACCGGGCCCCATACGCCAGTCACGGCTGTAATGCCCTGATGGCGGCCCTGAGTGGCGTCATTGGCTTGAAGGAGCTAAGCATCGCGTGGTGGTCTTGACTGATCACAAGAACTTGACTTATCTCGAGTCTGCCAAACGGTTGAATCCTAGACAGGCTCGTTGGTCGCTGTTTTTCTCCCGTTTTGACTTTGTGGTTTCATACCTTCCGGGCTCTAAAAATGTGAAGGCGGATGCCCTGTCTAGGAGTTTTGTGCCCGACTCTCCGGGTTTGCCTGAGCCGGCGGGTATTCTCAAAGAGGGAGTAATTGTGTCTGCCATCTCCCCTGATTTGCGGCGGGTGCTGCAAAAATTTCAGGCTAATAAACCTGATCGTTGCCCAGCAGAGAAACTGTTTGTCCCTGATAGGTGGACGAATAAAGTTATCTCTGAGGTTCATTTTTCGGTGTTGGCTGGTCATCCTGGAATCTTTGGTACCAGAGATTTGGTGGCTAGATCCTTTTGGTGGCCGTCTCTGTCGCGGGATGTGCGTTCTTTTGTGCAGTCCTGTGGGATTTGTGCTCGGGCTAAGCCCTGCTGTTCTCGTGCCAGTGGGTTGCTTTTGCCCTTGCCGATCCCGAAGAGGTCTTGGACACATATCTCTATGGATTTTATTTCGGATCTCCCCGTCTCTCAAAAAATGTCGGTCATTTGGGTAGTTTGTGATCGCTTCTCTAAGATGATCCATTTGGTACCCTTGTCTAAATTACCTTCCTCCTCTGATTTGGTGCCATTGTTCTTCCAGCATGTGGTTCGTTTACATGGCATTCCAGAGAACATCGTTTCTGACAGAGGTTCCTAGTTTGTTTCGAGGTTTTGGCGAGCCTTTTGTGCTAGGATGGGCATTGATTTGTCTTTTTCCTCGGCTTTCCATCCTCAGACAAACGGCCAGACTGAACGAACCAATCAGACCTTGGAAACATATCTGAGATGTTTTGTTTCTGCTGATCAGGATGATTGGGTGTCCTTTTTGCCGTTGGCTGAGTTCGCTCTTAATAATCGGGCCAGCTCGGCTACCTTGGTTTCACCGTTTTTCTGCAATTCTGGGTTCCATCCTCGTTTCTCTTCAGGGCAGGTTGAGTCTTCGGACTGTCCTGGTGTGGATACTGTGGTGGACAGGTTGCAGCGGATTTGGACTCATGTAGTGGACAATTTGACCTTGTCCCAGGAGAAGGCTCAACGTTTCGCTAATCGCAGACGCTGTGTGGGTCCCCGACTTCGTGTTGGGGATTTGGTTTGGTTGTCATCTCGTCATATTCCTATGAAGGTTTCCTCTCCTAAGTTTAAGCCTCGTTTCATTGGTCCGTATAGGATTTCTGAGGTTCTTAATCCTGTGTCTTTTCGTTTGACCCTTCCAGATTCTTTTTCCATCCATAACGTATTCCATAGGTCATTGTTGCGGAGATACGTGGCGCCTGTGGTTCCATCTGTTGATCCTCCTGCCCCGGTTTTGGTGGAGGGGGACTTGGAGTATATAGTGGAGAAGATTTTGGATTCTCGTGTTTCGAGACGGAAACTCCAGTATCTGGTTAAGTGGAAGGGTTATGGTCAGGAAGATAATTCCTGGGTCTTTGCCTCTGATGTCCATGCTGCCGATCTTGTTCGTGCCTTTCATATGGCTCATCCTGGTCGGCCTGGGGGCTCTGGTGAGGGTTCGGTGACCCCTCCTCAAGGGGGGGGTACTGTTGTCGTTGTGAATCACGAGTGGTACTGCGGCTTCTGAGTTTCCTTCCTCAGGTGATGGGGTTAAGTCGTTAGGTGCTGCTCTATTTAACTCCACCTAGTGCTTTGATCCTGGCCTCCAGTCAATGTTCTAGTATTGGTCTTGCTTCCTCCTGGATCGTTCCTGTGGCCTGTCTGCTCAGCATAAGCTAAGTTCTGCTTGTGTTACTTTTGTTGCTATATTTTCTGTCCAGCTTGCTTTTTTGGTTTTGCTTGCTTGCTGGAAGCTCTGAGACGCAGAGGGAGCACCTCCGTACCGTTAGTCGGTGCGGAGGGTATTTTTGCCCCTCTGCGTGGTTGTTTGTAGGTTTTTGTGTTGACCGCAAAGCTATCTTTCCTATCCTCGGTCTATTCAGTAAGTCGGGCCTCACTTTGCTAAATCTATTTCATCTCTGTGTTTGTATTTTCATCTTAACTCACAGTCATTATGTGTGGGGGGCTGCCTTTTCCTTTGGGGAATTTCTCTGAGGCAAGGTAGGCTTATTTTTCTATCTTCAGGCTAGCTAGTTTCTCAGGCTGTGCCGAGTTGCATAGGGAGCGTTAGGCGCAATCCACGGCTACCTCTAGTGTGGTTTGATAGGTTTAGGGATTGCGGTCAGCAGAGTTCCCACGTCTCAGAGCTCGTCCTATGTTTTGTGGTTTTTGTCAGGTCACTTGTGTGCTCTGAACTTCAAGGTCCATTGTGGTTCTGAATTACCTATTCATAACAGGGAGCTAGGGAATGCAGTCACCAGCCATCTAAATGGGTCAACTGGGCCAACAGGGAGCTGACGGGAGCTAGGGAATGCAGTCACCAGCCATCTAAATGGGTCAACAGGGAGCTGATGGGAGTTAGGGAATGCAGTCACCAGCCATCTAAATGGGTCAACTGGGCCAGCAGGGAGCTGACGGGAGCTAGGGAATGCAGTCACCAGCCATCTAAATGGGTCAACAGGGAGCTGATGGGAGTTAGGGAATGCAGTCACCAGCCATCTAAATGGGTCAACTGGGCCAACAGGGAGCTGACGGGAGCTAGGGAATGCAGTCACCAGCAGTCTAAATGGGTCACCTGGGCCAACAGGGAGCTGACGGGAGCTAAGGAATGCAGTCACCAGCCATCTAAATGGGTCAACTGGTTCACAAGCTAGCTGATGGGAGCTAGGGAATGCAGTCACCAGCCATCTAAATGGGTCAACTGGGCCAACAGGGAGCTGATGGGAGCTAGGGAATGCAGTCACCAGCCATCTAAATGGATCAACAGGGAGCTGATGGGAGCTAGGGAATGCAGTCACCAGCCATCTAAATGGATCAACAGGGAGCTGACGGGAGCTAGGGAATGCAGTCACCAGCCATCTAAATGGATCAACAGGGAGCTGACGGGAGCTAGGGAATGCAGTCACCAGCCATCTAAATGCTGCTGGCACTGATTGACAAGGGCATTTAAGTACTTAAAACAGCAGCAATCAAGGCGAGCTCTGATCACTGCTGTTACAGGGAGACGCCGGCTACGTATCACAGCCGACATCTGCCTGGTATGGAGCAGACTCAGCTCAGGAACTTGCTGCATACAAGCACATCCCTATGGTGACAGTTATGTCAAGGTGCACTAAGGGTTAATTTCACTTGTTTGTTCCTAAACGTGGTAAGACAAATGGAAAACCGTAACACGGATGTGATCGAGCGCTCATAGAGTTACTAAATGTGCCCCAAACATAGGAATGTTGTTACACCACCACAATATACATACTGTACATATAGCTTACAAAGATTCATACAATTCTAGATACACAGACTTATCCACATAAAGTATGCAGACATTCACACATACAGTACACAGACATATCCATATACAGTACAGACATATCCATATACAGTACAGACATATCCATATACAGTGCAGACATATCCATATACAGTACAGACATATCCATATACAGTACACAGACATATCCATGTACAGTACACAGACATGCACACATACAGTACACAGACATGCGCACATACAGTATACAGACATGCACACATACAGTACACAGACATGCGCACATACAGTATACAGACATGCACACATACAGTACACAGACATGCACACATACAGTACTCAGACATGCACACATACAGTACACAGACATGCACACATACAGTATACAGACATATCCATATACAGTACACAGACATGCACACTTACAGTATACAGACATGCACACATACAGTACACAGACATGCACACATACAGTATACGGACATGCACACATACAGTACACGGACATGCACACATACAGTACTAAGACATGCACACATACAGTACACAGACATGCACACATACAGTACAGACATGCACACATACAGTATACGGACATGCACACATACAGTACACGGACATGCACACATACAGTACTAAGACATGCACACATACAATACACAGACATGCACACATACAGTACTCAGACATGCACACATACAGTACACAGACATGCACACATACAGTAAACAGACATGCACACATACAGTACAGACCAAAAGTTTGGACACACCTTCTCATTTAAAGATTTTTCTGTATTTTCATGACTATGAAAATTGTACATTCACACTGAAGGCATCAAAACTATGAATTAACACATGTGGAATTATATACTTAACAAAAAAGTGTGAAACAACTGAAAATATGCCTTATATTCTAGGTTCTTCAAAGTAGCCACCTTTTGCTTTGATGACTGCTTTGCACACTCTTGGCATTCTCTTGATGAGCTTCAAGAGGTAGTCACCGGGAATGGTCTTCCAACAATCTTGAAAGAGTTCCCAGAGATGCTTAGCACTTGTTGGCCCTTTTGTCTTCACTCTGCGGTCCAGCTCACCCCAAACCATCTCGATTGGGTTTAGGTCTGGTGACTGTGGAGGACAGGTCATCTGGCGTAGCACCCCATCACTCTCCTTATTGGTAAAATAGCCCTTACACAGCCTGGAGGTGTGTTTGGGGCCATTGTCCTGTTGAAAATAAATGATGGTCCAACTAAACGCAAACCGGATGGTATAGCATGCCGCTGCAAGATGCTGTGGTAGCCATGCTGGTTCAGTATGCCTTCAATTTTGAATAAATCCCCAACAGTGTCACCAGCAAAGCACCCCCACACTATCACACCTCCTCCTCCATGCTTCACGGTGGGAACCAGGCATGTAGAGTCCATCCGTTCACCTTTTCTGCATCGCACAAAGACACGGTGGTTGGAACCAAAGATCTCAAATTTGGACTCATCAGACCAAAGCACAGATTTCCACTGGTCTAATGTCCATTCCTTGTGTTCTTTAGCCCAAACAAGTCTCTTCTGCTTGTTGCCTGTCCTTAGCAGTGGTTTCCTAGCAGCTATTTTACCATGAAGGTGCACAAAGTCTCCTCTTAACAGTTCAGTTGTTGTAGAGATGTGTCTGCTACTAGAACTCTGTGTGGCATTGACCTGGTCTCTAATCTGAGCTGCTGTTAACCTGCGATTTCTGAGGCTGGTGACTCGAATAAACTTATCCTCAGAAGCAGAGGTGACTCTTGGTCTTCCTTTCCTGGGGCAGTCCTCATGTGAGCCAGTTTCTTTTGTAGCGCTTGATGGTTTTTGCCACTGCACTTGGGGACACTTTCAAAGTTTTCCCAATTTTTCGGACGGACTGACTGACCTTCATTTTTTAAAGTAATGATGGACACTCGTTTTTCTTTACTTAGCTGCTTTTTTCTTGCCATAATACAAATTCTAACAGTCTATTCAGTAGGACTATCAGCTGTGTATCCACCAGACTTCTGCACAACACAACTGATGGTCCCAACCCCATTTATAAGACAAGAAATCCCACTTATTAAACCTGACAGGGCACACCTGTGAAGTGAAAACCATTCACGGTGATTACCTCTTGAAGCTCATCAAGAGAATGCCAAGAGTGTGCAAAGCAGTCATCAAAGCAAAAGGTGGCTACTTTGAAGAACCTAGAATATAAGACATATTTTCAGTTGTTTCACACTATTTTGTTAAGTATATAATTCCACATGTGTTAATTCATAGTTTTGATGCCTTCAGTGTGAATGTACAATTTTTATAGTCATGAAAATACAGAAAAATCTTTAAATGAGAAGCTGTGTCCAAACTTTTGGTCTGTACTGTACATGGCAACATACAGTACAGACATGCCCACACATAACAAATAGCTGACTGGAACTTCCAAGCTAGTGTGAACAGGTGCATACTAGAACCTGTCACGTCCACATACAATATACAAAAGAAGTTAAGCTCTGTTGTGCTAAAGCATGTAGACATGGAATATATGAAATATGAGTAGCACTACTGCTCTGGATAACATGAAAAAATTGAGACGCTTAGCACATAATTTGGCCAATTCATGCATGCCCAGCAACCAATGACAAGGTGGTCTCAAACTGCTGGGACCCATGTGTCTAGTGTGAATACCTCTCTTAGGCTGAAGTCTGAATTCCTGGGTGAATGTGGATACCTCTCTTTAAAACTTGTATTGTATGGGGAGGTAGGATCCTGCTGTAATTAAAACCACCACATGCTGAAGGGCGGAGTGCTAGGTCAGAGAGCTAACATGCAAATAACAAAAAACTGACTGGCACTTCCAAGCTAGTGTGAACAGGTGCATACTGGGGGCAGCCACCTCCATATACAATATACAAAAGAAGTTGCACTCTGGCGTGCTAAAGCATGTAGACATGGAATATATGAAATATGAATAGCAATACTGCTCTGGATAGTTAGAAAAACATGTTTTTGTTTGTCTTGACAGCAGATCACTGTGAAAAATTGTCACGGTGATCTGCTGTGAGGACACTGAGCTTGAACTGCGGTGAAATCATCACTGACTTTTTCCCACGGTGCTGAGGTCACCGCAGTTCAGCCCTGCTGGGAACGCAGCCCCGCTGTCCTGCAGTAACCTCGATGATGTTACCGCTGGTCAATGATGCGCTCGCAGCAGCTCATTCATTAGTAGTTCTTAGCCTGGATGGTTGCATCTTGGCACCGTCCCAGACATGGATTACGGCGTGGGTCAGAACGACCGACTGGTATGATATATTGTTGTTTGTTTTTGGGTTTTTTGTTTTTTTTAATCACAGGAGGACAAGGGCTTCGGTGGAATTAGGTGTTTGGTAAGTATAGCTGTTTGTTATTTTTAAATAAAAAAGAAAAACTGTGTTTTGTTTTCTTTCTAATAAAAGACTTTATTCTGGCTGTGTCTTTATTTACATATAACTATAGGATTAGTAATGGATCGGTGTCTTCTAGAAGCCTTTCCATTACTAATCCGTGGGCTTGATGTCGCCAGACAATACAAAGGTGACATCAACCCCACAAATATGAACCCCACTTGCCACCACTGCAGGGCAAGTGGGAAGAGCTGGCCATGATTAGCACCATCTTACTGGAGAAGAAAATAAAATTCCTCCTCCAAGATGGTGCCACCCACCAGCTCTGATCACAACTATCGACACCAAAGGCTGCTACTGCGCAGGCACGGCAGGCACTGATTTCAAATAGTTTTTTTTCTCCCTAGCTGGATAACATCAAGAAAATGTATTATTGCCACACTAAACATGCAATTATGCTGCAGAGCAGGTGCCACGGCCGGCACTTGCCTGCAGAAGCATTTTTTACTTTTTTCTTCAGAATTATAGGTATTCATCATGCAAACTAGGGGGCAGGTCAGTGAGGGATCAGTAACCTATCAGATGTCTGCATTATGAATATCTAATCAGAGCACCACATACACCAACCCCGCCCCGGGGCACGAGAATCTCATTAACTACAAACTGAAAATAAAGATTAACGAACAACCACAAGACGGATTTCATCAGCCAAGGTATCATTTTATTCAGTACTAGATGGTGGCCTGATTCTAACGCATCGGGTATTCTAGAATATGCATGTCCACATAGTACATTGCACAGCCCACGTAGTATATTGCCCAGTCACGTGCTATATTGCCCAGCTACTTAGTATAATGCCCAGCCACGTACTATATAGCCCAGCTACGTAGTATATTGCCCAGCCACGTAGTATATTGCCCAGACACGTAGTATATTGTACAGCCCACGTAGTATATTGCCCAGCCACGTAGTATATTGCCCAGTCACGTAGTATATTGCCCAGCTACGTAGTATATTGCCCAGTCACGTGCTATATTGCCCAGCTACGTAGTATAATGCCCAGCCACGTACTATATAGCCCAGCTACGTAGTATATTGCCCAGCCACGTAGTATATTGCCCAGACACGTAGTATATTGTACAGCCCACGTAGTATATTGCCCAGTCACGTAGTATATTGCCCAGTCACGTAGTATATTGCCCAGCTACGTAGTATATTGCCCAGTCACGTACTATATTGCCCAGCTACGTAGTATATTGCCCAGCTACGTAGTATATTGCCCAGTGACGTAGTATATTGCCCAGCCACGTAGTATATTGCCCAGCCACGTATGTAACAGGTTAAAAAAGACTTAAAATAAAAAATAAACATATACTCACCTTCCGAGGGCCCCTTGTAGTCCTGGCGCCTGTGTGCGGTGCACGCGGCAGCTTCCGGTCCCGGGGTTGGTATGAGCGCAGCACCTGTGATGATGTCGCGGTCACATGACCGTGACATCATGGCAGGTCCTTCTCGCATAGCATCCTTAGCACCAGAACCTGCCGCTTGCACTGCCGAGGACAGGGCGCGACGTCAGACGGTGAGAATAATGTTTTTTTTTAATTATTATTTGTAACATTAGATCTTTTTACTATTGATGCTGCATACGCAGCATCAATAGTAAAAAGTTGGTCACACAGGGTTAATAGCTGCGTTAATGGAGTGCGTTACACCGTGGTCCGGTAACGCTGGCTTTAACCCTGTGTGAGGGCTGACTGGAAGGGAGTATGGAGCGGGCAGTGACTGCGGGGAGGAAGGACCAGCCATTTTGCCGGCGGACTGTGCCCTTCGCTGATTGGTCGTGGCAATGGTTGTGGGTGTTTTGCCACGACCAATCAGCGACTTGGATTTCGATGACAGACAGAGGCCGCTACCAATGAATATCTGTGACAAACAGACAGACAGAAGGACAGACAGAGAGACGGAAGTGACCCTTAGACAATTATATAGTAGATAACGGCGCCGACCTGACACTGTAGGTTACTGTGCACAATCCGGCTGATAGGTTCCTTTTAACAGGTTGTCAATTGTCTTTTGCAAACTACTGTTGATACCGTGTGGAGTTGTTTGTTTTGTTGTAACTAAACAATCCTCTTTTTCAGTAGTTACTATGCCATATGGTGTGTTCGTATGAACCTGTTTATATGTTTGTTTTTGTTGTGTATTATAAAACAATAAAAATGTTGAATAAGAAAATTAAGGAAAAAAAATCAATAAATTTCATACTCAGGGAAGCAGCGGGAATAAAATATGATCAAAAACTGGAAACTTTTGACAATTACATAGGTGTTGTTTTTTTTTTTCATAAATAATACTCTATGTACAAATAAGAAACTGATCTTTCATTCTTACAATTCTCAATTCACGAGTAAACTTTTCCTTTTAGTGAAAACAGATTTCTCCACTACTGAGATGACGGTTGATGCTCAAAAAGTTCTATGGAGAAGTGTAACTGTTGTTTTAGTAGAACTTTCTGAAGAATGTCTGTGTGTTCCTTTAGCTCCTCCATCCTCCATAGAATTTAAAAAGCACCAAATGTCATCTCCTATCCCAGTAATGGCAATATCTGTCTGCACTGAATACAGATTGTACTCTTGAGTTGAGAGCGAAAGATCAGTCCAGGAGAAGAAAGAAGCAGATTCCTCTGACATGATATATTACAAAGTTGCTTATTTCATTGTTTTATTAACTAAAAATTAACACGACTGTTACTCTTTTTATCAATTTTGGAAATGACACATATTTCTACCTTTACAATAAGTCTTTCAGTCCATGGAGAGATTGAAGAATAAATGACTTGCTCTGGAACTGCATGGGACAGGAAAATTCCATGATATATCAGGACCAATGTAGTTCACGGTGCTTATGAACGCACCGCGTTGGGAAATATTACACATGGCATCATTTTCCACAGCCAGCCACCTAATTTGTAGACGAAGAGGTCATGAATCAGTCAGAGCTCCTGTAAAGTTCACGTAATGATGAATCCTAGAGCAGTCAATCTCCATGTCTGCATCTTATGATTTAACTGCTAATTAATGCATTGATTTAATGCGTAATTATTATTATTATTGCTGTTATATAAACTAGTATGACATATTAACAGACAAAACTTTCTAAGAGGAAAAATGGCATCTTCATCTTCTAATCAGCGGTAAGGTTCAGCTAGAAGTCTACTTGTAAGTGTGCAGAACTCAAATCCCATATAATAATACAACAAAACCCATGCTGCTGCAGCTTCCCTCTATATAATATTTGCCCTGATTTCGCCACGCGTTTATGGCCAGATGTCCATGTACAATAAGGGATTGGGAACCTTTCCTATCAAATTCTTATGCAATTATGCCATAAATATGTGAACGGAGAAATCTGGCCATAAACATTTATCAAAAATTGTTAGAAAATGGAAGAAACACCAACCCTCGCGCTCTCTCCCTCCCTCTCTCCCTCACTCTCCCTCTCTCACTCTCATGCTCTCCCTCTCTCCCAATTCATTTAAAATCAAATGAGCTTTATTTGCAGGACTAACTACATGTTAGCATCCCTCGCACTCTCTCCTTCCCTATCCCCTTCTCACTCTCCCTCGCACTCCCTCTCTCTCGCTTTTCTCCCTCTCTCTCCCTCTCTCTCTCATCCTCTCTCCCCCTCCTTCCTCTCTCTCCTTTCTCTCCCTCTTTCTCTCCCTTTCTCCCCCTCTCTCTCCCTCTCTCATCCTCTCTCCCCCTCCTTCCTCTCTCTCCTTTCTCTCCCTCTTTCTCTCCCTTTCTCCCCCTCTCTCTCCCTCTCTCATCCTCTCTCCCCCTCCTTCCTCTCTCTCCTTTCTCTCCCTCTTTCTCTCCCTCTTTCTCTCCCTTTCTCCCCCTCTCTCTCCCTCTCTCATCCTCTCTTCCTCTCTCTCCTTTCTCTCCCTCTTTCTCTCCCTTTCTCCCCCTCTCTCTCCCTCTCTCATCCTCTCTCTCCCCCTCCTTCCTCTCTCTCTCCCCTCCTCTCTCTCCCTTTCTCTCCCTCACTCACTCGCTCTCCCTCTCTCTTCTCTTTCTCTCCCTCTATCTTTCTCTATCTCTCTCCTTCACTCTCTCTTTCTCTCCCTTTCCCTCTCTCATTTTCTCTCCCCCTTCCTCTCTCTCCCCCCTCTCTCCCTTCCGCTCCCTCTCTCATTCCCTCGCTCTCCCTCTCTCTCTCCCTTTCTCTCCCTATCTCTCTGTCTCTTTCCTTCACTCTCCCTCTTTCTCTCCCTTCCTCTCGCTCTCTTCCCTCTCCCTCTTTCTATCCCTCCCTCTTCTCTCTCTCCAAAATAATTTTGGCCAATTAGCCTCCAGGAATGAGGGCTGGGCATCTTAGTTTGCATTAAATTTGTGAAAATGAGAAGGCCCCACAAACCTTAATCCAGTGAAAATACCCACATGAAGTCCTTGTCTTCAGGAGAAGTGGGTGCAGATGATAGTCACTCTATATAGTTAATGGTAAACTTTAGCGGCTAACAAAGCATTCTACACAGCTATGGATCCTGAGCCTTTATGGCCACCTAGTCTCCAGGATTGGGGGCTGGACATCTTCGTCAGTTTAATATGCTATTACTATGTGTGTTAGGTAAGCGTGCTGCAAACTATTATCCACTGGATAGGTGATAAATGGTAGATCAGTAGTAGTCTGACCGATTCACCTTGCGTTTGGCAATTTCAGCCACTCTCACAGTCGGCGAGCATGTGCAACCACTACTCCTTGCACACTTGTGTAGCTGGGAGGACCAGGCTCCCCTTCTCTAGCAATTAGTAGTGTGATATCAGATAGATCCTCGACAATTTACCTTTTTAACGCCTACTCAGTGGATAGTTGATAAATATTAGTTTCCCGGAATCCCACTTCTTTGCCACCACACCTCATACCTCTGGCAGTATTTCTTGAACATCCTTTGGATACTTGACTGTTTCATTCCTGTTGTAATATTTGTGTTTCCCTTTGTTTAGCACGATTTAGTTATGAAAGTTGTTGTTTCTATTTTTTTTTCAGGACCAGCAGTGTAACGCCACAAGTCTTGGCAGCAGCTCAAGCTCCACTTCTTGTTCAAGTCCAAATGGCTACAACACCCAGCAAGCGTTATTAACCCAGCAAATGATGGAGAAAACGAGCATCATGCAGAGACAGATGCAGCAGATGTTACCCGGAACGGTAATGAGCCCTTCAAGAACTGGTCCTTTATCCAAAAATAAAATATCATGAAAATAAAAAGGATTACATCAATAAGAATATAGACATAGAGAGACCTTAACTCCATATCTGCAGAATGACTATAGCTCTGGTACACCTGGTCTAGTCATGCGTCACATGGTTACTCATTTTTATGGATGGCATAAACTGTAATTTATAATCCTACTTTTCACTTGTAGCATCACTGCAGAGGAAATCTCTGGATCTTGGTAGCTCCAACACATAGACTGCTTTCCTAGCTGACCTATGCAGTCTCCATTCAGAGAGAGACTCAGCTGGTCTCTCTCCCAGCTATAGCTCAATGCAGTCTCCATTCAGAGAGAAATCCTTGTTTGTCTCTCTCCCAGCTACGGCTCACATTTTGACTGGTCACTCACCAGCAGCACACTGGACTCTGCTCAACATCCAGCAATCAAAGCCTGCAGTGCTAGGATTTAACCCAGTGCTACCAGACTTTGCTACACTCTTTAAAGAATATGGATAATTGTCATATGTTTTTCTTTTACTGAACTGCATATATTTTGGGCTAAAAACTTAATTTTATTAAAAAGTTTGCACAGTTTTGCTTTTACAAGCTTTTTGTTTCCTGCATTTTGTTGGCTGCAGAATGACTTATCTGAGAGTCCATCAAGCAAGTGTGCTCTCATGAGCAGTTTGTTACTCTTTTATTTTATTAAAAAAATAAATCAGATTTACCTGATGTACAATTTTTTTGCAATTTGATTTACTCAAATCAAGCAAGATGACGGTAATTTTGCTTGATTTGTTTTAAGAGCTGGGAGCAGGTTAAAAAAACACAAAAAAACCCCATGAAACTTGCCTCCCTCATCTCTCCTGGCTTCGCATCTCTCCACCAAGTTTTCTGCTGGCTCGCTCCCTCCGGTTTCGGTCTTTTCTTCCAGCTTCACATTTTTGGCGTCTCACGATGTGGCTTGAGATCTAGTGAACACTAAAGGCGCAGAAGATTGAAAATAGAAGAGAACACCAAGAGTGAGCAAGCAGAGGACTGGGTGGGAGTGGGAGCTATGGCGCCGGGACAGGTGAGGTGCGAGGGAAGTGTAATGTGTTTTTTTTTATTTTTTAACTTCTCCATTTATTTTGCTCTGGAGACAACTCGTAGCAAAATAAATATTTTTTTTTACCATAAATTTGATTTGTGGCAAATCAATGCAATACAAATAGAATCTCGCAGCCACTATAGATTTTGTTGGGATGTGCCATCATTTAATGATGGGTGAGGGAGTGATTCCTTGGACTTCCAATACATCTGATAGTAAAAAGGCTGAGCATTGTGGCCCCTTCAGAGTTTTTTTTTTTTTTAAAACGATGGCGATTCCTCCATCAGAGTTTTCTTCCAAAGAAGTGGCGGTTCCATCATCAGAGTGCCACGACTCAGCTGTCGGTTGACCTGGGACCAGGGGCTCCTTCTCTGCCCCTAACACTAGAGGGCACCCTAGCACGCTTTACTATCCTGGATACTTCTGAAGGTGAAGATGCCGGGGCCTCCGTCCTTGCCTCATCTCCTGAGTTAGCCTTCCCTCTGTTCTCTTCCCCCACCCAGGGAAGACAGGGCACTAATATGCGCCTTAGTACAGCAAGCCAACAAAAAGACAACACAAACAAGGGTTAACAGAAAACACGAGGCATACAAAATATTCACTCACATATAACAGAGCACCGTGGTGTGAAGGTAGGGGAATAAACCAAAGCAGAGAAGGATAAGGAATTACCACACATACAAACCAAACAACAGTCACTAATAACTCCTTCCACTCTCCTCCTACCAACTCCTCTCCCTCCATTAGCCATGCAGCAATAAAGCTATCTCTGACAAGGATTAGTGTCAGAGCCCAGATTAAAAAGGGAAAAGGAGTGGCTAACCGAGCACAGCTGTGAACACAGGCATTTCCAACATGGCCGATTAACACCTGTTATGCCAGAAGGAATAAAAACATTGAATATTAAGGAGTTCCTTTTAAGCACCGGAGTAGGAGCAATCAGACACTGCGGTCTTCTGGCTCCACGCTACAAATAAAAGAACAGCACCACTCCAATTATGCGCACCACATACATGAATACATAAGTAACAATAAATCATATATAGAAAAAAGAGGTTTTTATGGCACACCAAACAATTTAAAACATATTTAAAAACAGCAAAGAACACCTTGTCCATATCCAGTGTTTGTACATATTAACACCTATACATATGAAGTATAATAATATATAATGCCTGAAAACCCACCTCTATACCTACTGGCTATTGTGGCTAGCAACAGCATGCTCAATAGCCTAGCTAAATGGCAGCATAACTCTTATATAGATCCCAAAAAAACATAAAAATGGCAAGGGGTGAATCATATAGCAAATAAGAGCATTAAGAGTCCCAGGAGACCATAAGGCTGAATTACCTAAAGTGCAAAATGCACAAACCAGGAGGACCCCAGGCAAAGAAGCGAAATGGACCAGGGCCAATGCAGCCCCACGCGTATCGCCCTCACTGATAGGGCTTCCTCAGGGGAGAAGCTCCACACTGTCACGATAACGCCATGACACAGAGTTTTCTTCTAGAGGAGTGGCGGTTCCACCATCAGAGATTTTTTTGTAGAGTAGCAGCGGATCCACCATCAGATTTTTATGCGACCACCGCCAATCCCATTCACTCAGAAGCAGAATCGCAGAAGCGGTATGGGTTTTAAGAGCAGTAAAGTTAGAAAACAAGGATGTCGAGGTGATGTAAGATCTTAATATGAAATATGATGTTCTCAAGAGTGTATGTACACCGAGAGAGAGCAGATGATCAGGAATGTGAAGAAGTAGGAATGTATGGGTGGGATAGAGAATAAAACCATTTACAGGTGGAAGAGAAAATAAGGTGTCTTCAATTGGAATATTCACCTCAATATTTTCTTGCTGCAATACTTCTCATCTTTGCTGTCTATTTGATGGGGTGAAGAAGCAGAATGGTCATGGATCTTCAGTTGCGAATTCCTTACCGAATCTGTGACCATTTACAATACAAGAACAAAAATCTGTGCAGAATTCCGTACACGTGTGTTAGAACGTTGTTGCCCATCCTAGCAGATGTTAATTTCTTCCAAGTTCCATATCAGACTTTTTTCTCTGAAAAATGCTGTAGGGTTTTCATAGTTGAACTTTTTTTTCTTTTTTTTTTTCTTTTCCTTTGAAGGAGAAGTGTAGCAACCAGGAACAATTAAACAGACATTTGACAAGACCACCACCAGACTATAAGGATCAGCGGAGAAGCACAGTCGGCATTCAGCAGGCGAATCAGTTTGCTAGTAAGTATGAGCCAGTTTTTTACATCTAGGCTAAGGTGTCAAAATTACTTTGGGTCATGTAAATAATGATAGAAAAATTGTGGGTTGCTGCAGCCATCGTGTGACCCAATTCTTTAAATCGGAGACTAGTTGGCTATGTGCAACCTCTACCTCTAAAGTTGGCCAAACATGCTGATTTGGATCAGCAAATCTTCTTATGCGTATGGAATCCTCCCAATCCTTTTTTTCTTCGGACACCTCCGGTAGGGAATGTCTCCTCTCTCCCTATAGAGAACACATGAACTTCTGGCCGATGTGAGCGATCACGTGCAATGGGGAGGCAAGAGAGATGGCTATCAGCCAAAGAAGTTCTTTGACAAATGGCTAATGTGTTTGGGCACCAAAAATCCTATGTCTACTGAGATTATCCTGGGTCAAAGCATATGTAACTATAGAGGCAACCAAAGTGGCGTCTACGAGACACCTGGAAAGAGGCTGCCCACTTGAGGTTGGGTCCAATCCTTATTTTAACAGCAACCAAGTTTTCCTGTCCTACTAGTGATCTACAGTGGTGTTAGGCTACCCCAATAAGGATGTTTATTTTAATCTTTGTTATGGGACCCCTAATACCTATGTATGGGCCAACTTTCAATGATATCAAAGAGGCACCTTTGGTTCAGTAGCAGAGGACAAGAAGACCTGAAAAGGAAACTAGCATTAGTAAGGGTTGGAAAAATTCCGAGATACTCTTTTATCAACATATGCCAATTCTTAAGGATGCCTATCAGGGAGGTGACTTATCTTTGTGCATGATGAACGGCACTCAAAAATTTTCCCTCATGTTAAAGAGCTGAGGGCCCCTGGAAAAAAGGGAATAGGGGATTTTTGCAAACCATCTATAACAGAGGTGGGCAATTAATTCGGGACTGTGGAGGAGGGCCGAACCTATAGATTGAAATAAATTATGCTTAATATTAATATATTAATTATAACTATTATTTTATATTAATTGTATCACTTAATATTGAGCAGAATTAAATATGTTGACGCTCCCTATGCACAGTAAGAGCCCCCATGCAATCAGGGCCGAGGGTTGCAGTTACAGCAGCTGCTCTGCATACTCTAAGCCAGTGTTCCCCAACTCCGGTCCTCAAGAGCCACCAACAGGTCATGTTTTCAGGATTTCCTTAGGATTGCGCAGGTGAGTTAATGCTTGCCTGTGCAGACGATGCAATTATTACCTGTGCAATACTAAGGAAATCCTGAAAACATGACCTGTTGGTGGCTCTTGAGGACCGGAGTTGGGGAACACTGCTCTAAGCATTGACTGACCCCGCGTCTGGAGGTGTGAATAAAGTTCATTTTCGCCCCACAGCATTCGGCTATGTGCAGGTGCTGGTCAGCATAATAAAGCTGTTAACCGCTGCCAGGAGGTGCAGTTTCCACAGTCCCGGTGTCTCATAGGTAGCGCAGCATACCCCAGTCTCCTCGTCACCGCCACCAGGAGGTGTGGTATCCACAGTCCCGGTGTCTCACCGGCAGCATAGCATACACCGATCTCCTCATCACTGCCAGGGAAGAGGTTGCCACAGAGCCAACTTCGAGGAGATGGCCGCCATCACATTAGAAAGCCCCGCACCTTCCTCTCCAATAAAATGGCGTCGTAGTGTGGTATGCTTATGCACTGACTCCGGCACTACAAGGCTCAGGCGCCGAAGACTTTGGACAGAAGGACACATCTTCGGTTATATTATATATACAGTATGAGCCCTCACATAGCCTCACTGTATTCAGTATGGGCCTTCACACAGTCCTATATACAGTCAAATCCTCCACAGAGACCCTCTATAAACAGTGAGCACCCACATAGCCCCCTATATACAGTAAGAGCCTCAACACACTCCCTATATATACGATATGAGCCCTCACATAACCCCATATATACAGGCACACATCCCACACACATACTTTATATAAAAAAGTCATTGCGTCTGCTGTCTGCATTGCTCCACCACCGCGGGCCGTGGATCAGTGTTTTCTGCCCTTTGGCTGTCTTGGTCGGCGGGCCGCACTTTGCCCAGGTCAGATCTGCAAACTTAAGATCTACCTTTGCAACCAATTTTTGTTATTGTTACCATGCGTCTAAAATGATAAATTAGGCGGCTTTTCAAAAAGCGTTCATAAAAAAAAAAATCTATGTCTAATCTAATTCTACTATTTGATGTGCTGGCAAGAAGTAAAAGGAAACCCGACAGCTGGATCAGACTACACAGGTGTTTTTTTGTAGTCTGTTACCATGGAGACAGATTGGTCTGCATAGGAGCTGCAGATACAAAAGGATAGAAAACGCAAAACAATGTTTTTAATTTTTTTTTTAATTAAGATTCAAAGTTGATAAATTCCAGATGCATCGGAGCAATAAAAAAATAAGTTTTTTTAATCAAAACCAAAGAAGTGAACAAACTTCATCCCCTTCTTTATAACGTGTTTTTTTTTTTTTTTTTTTTTTAAATGCACGTGTGCTGAAAATTCATATAGAAATGTGTTTGCTATGTAAGCACTGTAGTCTGAAATGTACAAAGCCAAATTCATCTCCTGGCCTTGGTGAGTTTCCAACCCAGACATATTTCTTCCTCAATTCTGTGCGGGGTAAAAGGGAATGGACAATGATTGTGGGTGCAGTAAATTGGCTCCAAGAGTAGTTGTCACCTTCTTAGATATTCTATTTATTTCCTATTTAGATGAGTTTTTCGTTGTGAAGAAGCAGAACAATAATGTGCCTCATTATGGCTTCGTACATAGACATACGAACAGCGCAAACAAGTGAAAAGTTTCAAATTTTTATTTTTTTTTCCAGATCTCACAGTGACATTTTTATTGGCTAGCTGCACATAACTGTAATTTATGACCGTCTCGGACAGCCTTACTGAACTTGTTAAATCAGCTCTTGTCCCCGCTGCCAAAACAGAAGAGAGGAATCCTTGTAGAAACACGTTAGTAAATAAAAAGCTGAAAATTCTGAATAAAATTAGCGATTCGTCCAAGTCGCCTGACAGCTGGTCGTTCATTTGTATAGCAGCAAGAAATATGGCGGGTAATAATATACATCAAGGGTCCATGGGATTTAGAGAAAAGTTAATTTGCAAGACAAGAAACAAAACAAAAACAAGTAATGCTTGCTGGCAAACCGAGGTTAAGAGCCCGTGCACATGGCGGAGCCCTGTGTACAGAACCTGCGCGCTGTGCCCGGAGCTGCACATCCTTTTTGCACCGCCATCTTTGTAGGACACAAGATCTCCATACATAGAGTCCAAAAGAGCACGCCAAGATTATTTTTTCACTCTGACTTGCACAGAAAACATTAGAAAATTCCTCTGAAGGTGTTCTGTTGCAACTGGCACTATGAGGCTCGCAGCAGATCTTTTTACAGGGGTTTTCCCATGAACAAATTTAATTTTAAGCAACATTTGAATCAGTAGATCTTGGAATAATAATCATTTCCACAATTGGATGTGTTTAAATAAAATGTTCCTGTGCTGTGATAATCTTATAAATGTGCCCCTGCTGTGTACTGTGTAATGGCTGTGTCTGACTGTGCAGGAATATGGTCTGATCATACCACAGCTCCTGGGCAGGAGAGGAAGCAAAAAAAGAGTATACAGACAGGACAGCAGAGGATCACAAATGATTCTTTTAGGTAAAATATTGCCTAAAAACGGGAAGCAAAATGTTTTGCCTCACAAAAATAATAATTTACGATTCCTGTGCTATAAAGCCCGTAATATCTTTTGCTTCCTCCCCTGCCCAGGAGCTGTGGTATGATCAGACCATGTTCCTGCACGGTCAGACACGGCCATTACACAGTACACAGCAGGGACACATTTATAAGATTATCTCTGCACAGGAACATTTTATTTAAACTCATCCAATTGTGGAAGTTATTTTTATTCCATGATCTATTAATTAAAAAATACTTTTTTTCGTGGGAAAACCCCTTTAAGTCCTATCAGTCACTCAGTGCAGCCTGCATGGATCGGACTTCCAGCACATTTGTCGATCTGATTGAGATCTGAGGAGTTTGGAGTAATCACCTTGATCTCTTTTTCATGTTCCTCAAATCAATGTATAATATGGCCAGCGGCATTACTCTGCTGAACGAGGCAACTACTATTGGAGAATGCCAAGTTTTCCAGCAGAACATTGGCTTCATTCTCACATTAGTGCACCCTTGTGCCAACACATACTAAGGAAGCAACAAACCTGGCCACCCATAAGCAGTAAACACATGTAATTTATCAGACCAGGCCACCTTCTTCTATTATGCCATACTGTAGGTCTGATTCTCACACGCCCACTGTAGGTACTTTTCTAGGTGGCCTTGGGTCACCATGGGCACTCTGAGCACTCTGTGGCTTTGTAGGCTGATATACAATAACCTGAAATTCTCTTTGTATTTTGACACCTTTCTATCAAAGCCAACATTAATATTTTCAGAAATTTAAACTACTGTAGCTTTTCTATGAATCAAACCAGATTAGCTAGCCTTCGCTCCCTGCATGAGAGAGGTCTTCCGTGAGATCAGACACAACTTGTTAGCCGTCGCTTCCCACATTACTTAGCTCCTGGTTGGGATCAAACCAGACTGGCTAGCTTTCTCTCTCTGCATTAGTTAGTTCTTCTAAGGGATCAGACCAGACTGGATAGCCTTTGCTTCCCGCATTAGTTAGTTCTTTTTTGGGACCAGATCAGACTGGCTACCTTTCGCTCTCCGCATCAGTTAGCTCTGGGATCAGACCAGACTGGCTAGCTTTCTCCGCAATAGTTAGTTCTTCTAAGGCAGGGGTGGGGAACCTCAAGCCCCAGGGCCATTTATGGCCCTTGATGACCTTTAATTAGGCCCCCGGGCAGATTCTCAGGGACCTCATTCTTGGGCAAGGAGCTGTATTTTGATTGCCACAAGCTCACTAATTTCTTCTTGCTCTGTTAGCACACACACAGTGTTCACTACTGAACAATGAAGGGCATGCAATGAAAGATTACGTCGTGAAACCAGAGCCAGAGTCAGGATGTACTTTGTGGGCGGAGTTTGTCCGGCCCCCGAAGGATGGTATAAATATCCAAATGGCCCTTCACAGAAAAAAGATTCCCCACCCCTGTTCTAAGGGATCAGCCCAGACTGTCTAGCCTTTGCTCCCCGCATTAGTTTTGTCTTCTATGGGACCAGATCAGACAGGCTACCTTTTTTGCTCCACGCATTAGTTAGCTCTTCTTTGGTCGCAGACCAGACTGGCTAGCTTTCTGTCGCCACATTAGATCTTGTACTAGATCAGACCAGACTGGCTAGCCTTCGATCCCCGCAATAGTTCGCTCTTCTGTGGGACCAGACCAGACTGGCTAGCTTTCGCTCCTCGCATTAGATTACTCTTTTGTGGGATTGGATGATACTGGCTAGCTTTTTCTCCCCGCATTAGTTATCTCTCTTGAGGGATCAGATGTGAATAGCTACCAGTCCCTCCCCACATTAGCTAGCTCCTCTATGGGATTAGACCAGACTGGCTAGCTTTCACTCCCTCTTGTGAGTTCAGTTTACCGGTGGTGTGAAGAAAACTGGTTCCTCCCACGTCACCAATCCGTGATGCAACTACACAGGCACAGCTCTCCGGCGCCCCCTTCGTCTCTCAGGTCAATAAGGGAACTGCACCTAGAGCAAATGGCTGCCGGGGAGACTGCCCTGTTACCCACACTCGGTATTCTAAGATTTGCAATCAGAATAAAAGGATCAGCCCAAAATTAATTTATAGTTTAATTGCCTTAAGGGCGCACTAGATAATTACAAGAAATATACAGTAAAAATATACCAAGAGTTACAGTCAGAGTAAAATGTAACAATAATAGTACAAGGCTTAGAGGTATAAAGCTGGAGGTCAATTTACCAGGTTGAAGGTCACCTGTGGAGGCTGGGGAGCTCTGCGTTCCACAGGTACAAGACTTCTAGTTGCCGGGCAGCCCCCAAAAAGCATGTGCTTGCTCCCCTCTGGCTGGCATATGCCCTGTTCCTTATTTCATCATCATCATCTTCTTCTGTTGTGTGTGACTCCTCATGTGTCCTCAGCTCTTAATCCTTCTGTGTCCCTCCCCCTGTACCTGGGTGGACTAACAATCTCCACCCTTCAGCTTCCCTGCAGAATCTATTCCCAATACCTAATAAATGGAATAACTTCTCTCAGGATGATCAGATCAGTACACGGGCGGTACCAGCGCATGTAGTTTGTTCTGCCAGTCGTACAGGGATCAAACCTGGACCCATTCGATGTCGATGGCTGATCTCTATATCTCAGGTTCCAGAACTCTCACTGACCCGGGAGCTTCACTGTCAGATGCGCAATTTCTTCAGGGCTATGAGGATATTTTTTATGAGCCTGTACCTCGAACGATGCGTCCATGATTCATAATTTCATGTTGTAGACGGTCTGGCTGGGGAGACAATAGACATGTCCTCCTGTAGCCATCTGACATGTATGCTTTAATTGAGCACCCAGGCACCTCCATGCCCCCTGCTGGCGTGGCTTCCTCATTCAAGCTTTGAAGTACCATCTGCCTGCTACACTGGTATCAGTCCATTACCATACTAAAGGGTCTTCATTCAAGTAGGGAAAAAGTGGGGGCCAGGTGTGCTCATGTCCCTGCAGACGTGTGACCAGGTGAATTCTGATATAAGACAAAATGGAGTCAGGCCAATCTCTGATAGGAGGCCAGCATTATGTCCCATATCCAAGATGGCGGCTGCTCCCTCTTCACAGGTGGTAAATCCAATTTTGTGGGATTGTATGATACTGGCTAGCTTTTGCTCCCCGCATTAGTTAACTCTCCTGAGGGATCAGACGTGAATGGCTATCCGTCCCTCCCCACATTAGCTAGCTCCTCTATGGGATTAGACCAGACTGGCTAGCTTTCACTCTCTCTTGTGAGTTTGGTTTACCGGTGGTAATTCCATGGTCCACCATGGTTGAAACACTCCACAAGACCTGCAATTTTGAAGAATCTGTGACCCTATGGTCCAGCTATCACAATTTGGTCTTTGTCAAAGTAACTTAAATCCTTATTATTTTACAATTTTTCTGCATCTATCATGTAAATTTCATCCCACCCCTTAACAGGTGCCATTGTCATGAGTTGATCAATGTTTTTCACTTATTCTTCACATTTAATGTTTTGGCCGATAGATGTTTACGTATTTTAGAATTTTTTTTATGATTTTAAGTGATCTTCTATTTGCTTTAATTGATATAATTTTTATTGTGCAGGTGGCTTGCCAGCAGTAGGTGTTACTCCAGATCCTACTCTACCAAATTCACCTTCAACGAATATGACACCTCAGAATCAGACTCATTCTTCATCAAACCATGGACCTAGGATGCCTCCTCTTCAGGGAAGTCCAAACATATATGGGAATGTTTCATGTCCACAACAATCTCTGTACAATGGTCTGAGTCGCACCAGCCCAAACCAGATGGGAACGAGCCAGAATGGCAATGTTGTGCCTCGTCAACCAGCAGTTACATCCGGGACAAATATGTCACCTTTTGGTACGCAATCTGGAAGTAATGGCCCAACATTTAGACCCAATGGACCAAGCGCACCAGCACAAAGACCTCAAAATATCATCAATAACTCATCTCCCACCCACAAATGGATGAGTTCAGAAGTAAAAAGGCAGGACATGGTGGGCTATGCCAACACCAACCAATATTCCAACCAATCCGTTCAAGGCATGATCAGTCATCAGCAATTCCCTCAACGTGTTCTATCGATGCCTAACCAAGTCAGTCCCGGGGTACAAATGACTCCTTTAAATACAATGACACCATCCAACAGTGGGCAAAGTATGGAACCACTTCGGGGCTTTAATCATGGGCAATCTCCATTGAGATCACAGATGTTACCAAGCATGAGCCAAGTTAGTGGAGGGTTGACCATGTCACCTAACACATTTACATCACCCAATCAAATTCCTAGATCGTTTTCACGAAGCGACTCTAACAGTGATTTGAGTTCATTTGATTTCCTTTCTCAAAATGGTGGACTGGGTTCATCTCCAAACGGTGACTCCGACTTCATTGATGCGTTACTGAAAACTGGCCACATCAATGATGACTGGATGAAGGATATTAATTTGGATGAGATCTTTAAAGGCCATTCTTGAAACTCTGATCCTGATGTCAATAAAAGACTTTTATACTTTTTTTTTTAATGTTGCACCCAAAAAACCTATAGTCTCCAGATTTTAAAGGTCAAGTTCCTATTTTGGTCAGATTTAATGAGGCAAGGGTTAAACTCCATTAGAGAGACATAATGCCTGCAACCCTCTCCAAGTAACCATTAGCGCATACTTACCGAGCTTGATAGATCCTGGCTCCAGCTGTGGACAGTGCATCCATCGTGACCAGACTCTGCGATAATTATTTAGTTTTTGGACCTGGAAGACAAGAGGATGCTACATTGTGTATATAGCTACTGACCTAGTACTCCCATGTGTATAGGTTTGAAGTTCAATAATACATTCTGCAGTAGTATGTAACATTTTTGTACATATTTGTTTTTACGTTACACTGCAGCATTTTCGCCATGTGTGTCGTATTACTAGCCAATAATCTGTCCTAAATTTTTGGCTAGAGGGTAAAAATATAAGTTTTGTAAGGATTTTTTATGACTTGTATACGGGCTGAAATTTTGAAAGTGTGCCCATTCTGCGTTCTACTTATTCATTTGTATTTTTTTTAGAACTAACTCCTCACAGTATCCAGGGGTGAAATGAGTCAAAATGGCTTAAAATTAACTACATCTGGCTATGCTTTTGTCTTGGTTTAATGGAACATGTTGAGTTGACCACTACTTGGAGAACTCCTTAAATCCCAAAGTATTTTGAGTAAAATAAGAAAAGCTAATAATTTCCCACGGGATCAATAAAGTGTATCGTATCGTATCGTATCGTAATACCTTCTACAGCAGCACAGTTCCTGCAACACTGTTATGACACGTGAGCGCTGCAGACAATCATCTTCTCTGACGAAATATTAATGAACATCATCCAATCAGTGACCGCTGATTGACTGCAGCACTGATGTGACACAACGATGCCATGCAAGTGCAGGAGAACCCGCGCCGACCATAGATGGTACAGAACTGGGAAGCCGGTGAGTACAATCTTTTCTTATTCTACTCTGGCATTTAAGATCTCACACTCAGGGTGACCAAACATGTAATGATCTCCACTATGGTCCTTGTATAAAATCAGTATTTTATTGATATAAACCAGATAAAAAAATCTTTAAAATTATACATTACAAGAAGGGTACAAAATCCAAAAACGAGAGACTACACTTCCATAGGATTTTTCAAAAAACAAGGCTGAACAATTGCAAATAAATTACCAAGTTACCACTAATGAAATGCCCCAATACATAATAAATATACATATACTGATTTTATACAATAAAATAAAATACTGATTTTATACAAGTACCATAGTGGAGATCATTACATGTTTGGTCACCCTTAGTGTGAGATATAAAGTTAATTAGTGGTACAGTGCCCTCTAGATGGAAGGGCTTTAGTAGTATTATTTTGAGCATTTAAGAGTGGGTTGTCCAAGTAGTGAATGACCCTTCTAAGGTAGAGAAATCTAGAAATTATGCAGAATAATCATCAAGGTCTTACCACGCAAAAAAATCATTTTTTTTTTTCATATTAACTATGGCTGCTATACTGTAGGGCCTTGGATGAGTAAGATCAAACTTTAGGGTAGCCCTGCACCCTTTTCCTGTTGAGGAAAGCAGAAATAACAAGCCCATATTCTTGACAAGGTTGGGTGATCAAGGCACTAGGGTTACGAGAGGGAGAAGCCCGCTTGCGATAGTGGGAATTGTGTGGAGTTTATTTCCCCTTGTTGATGCCACTGGTGGGGCACATGGTACCAGTAGAGTTCTTTGGTCTTCATCAAATGATGAGCTTACAATATATATTTTCAGGGCTCGTGTACATGATGTGCCATCATATAAGTTTGTAATTGGCCAAACATTGGTTCCAAGTGGTTGTGTCCACTGAGACTCCAATGCCATGCCAATGGACATCGCCTCTTTACTTGACCAAGTGAGTGTTTCTCTTGTTCCTACGAGATTCCTTGCCCAACTTCTGCATTAGCAAACTCCACTGAGCCTCACACTGTGCCAGTCATTAGAAAGCTAGCATAGAAGCCATATTCAAATGAGGTTGGAAGTGCGTTGGGGGCTTCTTGTCTCTGCACTCAGACTGCTTCTTTCAAGTGCACTGACACACACCCCGGTGCACTTCCAGCCTGATTTGCATGTTGTTTCTACTTAAGCTTTCTCACTTCGGATCGCTGCAAAAATGTTATCCTTTTTATTGTGGAGGAGCGCATGTACATCCGTCCCACTACGTCCATATTTAAAGACTCGCTGACAGGTTTTCTTTAATGACTCTGCATTGTATTGCATCATTTTCCTTGTACTAACTTGTAGCCTGTACTAAGCTTTGTTTCTTTGGGAGGCTCCATTGCAGATCTACCAAATGTACTCGACAGCATAGCACAGCACAGAGAGTTAGGATTTCCTACATCAGATTCATGTACAGAGCCAGGTGTGAAGACTGCACCAGCAGAATAGTGAGTGCAGCTCTGGAGTATAATACATCATGTAACTCAGGATCAGTAATGTAATGTATGTACACAGTGACTGCACCAGCAGAATAGTGAGTGCAGCTCTGGAGTATAATACAGGCTGTAACCCAGGATCAGTAATGTAATGTATGTACACAGTGACTGCACCAGCAGAATAGTGAGTGCAGCTCTGGAGCATAATACAGGATGTAACTCAGGATCAGTAATGTAATGTATGTACACAGTGACTGCACCAGCAGAATAGTGAGTGCAGCTCTGGAGTATAACAGACATCAATGTAGACTACTTCTGTTGGTAATTTAACAAATGTGCTCATGCCCTTTAAGAGAAATAGTTAAATCAATGATCATTTTACTACAGGTGCTTCTCACAAAATTAGAATATCATCAAAAAGTTAATTTATTTCAGCTATTCAATAAAAAAAAGTGAAACTCATAAATTATATAGAGTCGTTAGAGTGATCTATTTCACATGTTTATTTCTGTTATTGTTGATGATTATGGCTTACAGCCAATGAAAACCCCAAAGTCATTATCTCAGTAAATTAGAATAATTAACAAAAAACACCTGCTAAGGCTTCCCAAGCATTTAAAAAGGTCCCTTAGTCTGTTTCGGTAGGCCCCACAATCATGGGGAAGACTGCTGACTTGACAGATGTCCAGAAGGCAGTCACTGACACACTCCACAAGGAGGGAAAGCCACTAAAGGTCAATGCCAAAGAAACTGGCTGTTCATAGAGTGCTGTATCCAAGAATATTAATGGCAGCTTGAGTGGAAGGAAAAAGTGTGGGAGAAAAAGGTGCACAAGCAACCGGGATCACCGCAGTCTTGAAAGGATTGTTAAGAAAAGGCCATTCAAAAATTTTGGGGAGATTCACAAGGAGTGGACTGCTGCTGGAGTCATTGCTTCAAGAGCCACCACACACAGACGTATCCAGGACATGGGCTACAAGTGTCGCATTCCTTGTGTCAAGCCACTCATGACCAATAGACAAAGCCAGAAGCGTCTTACCTGGGCCAAGGAGAAAAAGAACTGGACTGTTGCTCAGTGGTCCAAGATGTTGTTTTCACATGAAACTAAATTTTGCATTTCATTTGGAAATCGAGGTCCCAGAGTCTGGAGGAAGAATGGAGGCCACAATCCAAGCTGCTTGAGGTCTAGTGTGAAGCTTCCACAATCAGTGATGGTTTTGGAGCCATGTCATCTGCTGGTGTAGGTCCACTGTGTTTTATCAAGACCAAAGTCAGCACAGCAATTTTAGAGCACTTCACGCTTCCCTCTGCCGACAAGCTTTTTGGAGATTGAAATTTAATTCTCCAGAATCACCAGACCAAACAATGCAGACGAGCTGAAGGCTGCTATCAAAGCAACCTGGGCTTCCATAACCCCTCAGCAGTGCCACAGACTGATCGCCTCCATGCGACGCCACATTGATGCAGTAATTGATGCAAAAGGAGCCCTGACCAAGTATTGAGTGCACTTACTGAACAAACATTTCAGTAGGCCAACTGTTGTGAATTCTGTGGCAGAGTTCACTCCTGTGGTCACAAGTGGTACTTCGGCTGATTCTCTCTGGGATCTTCCGTTTGTGGAGGAAAGTGGTACTGCAGCTTCTGAGTTTCCTCCCTCAGGTGATCTGGTGAGCTCGTTAGCTTCTTCTCTACTTAACTCCACCTGATGCTTTGATCTATGCTTCCTGTCAATGTTTCAGTGTGGGACTTGTTTTTTCCCTGGATCATTCCTGTGGCCTGCTGCTCTGTAAGTTTTGCTTATGTTATTTTGTTGCTATTTTTCTGTCCAGCTTGCTTTATTGGTTTTTCTCGCCTGCTGGAAGCTCTGAGACGCAGAGGGACCACCTCCGTACCGTTAGTCGGTGCGGAGGGTCTTTTTGTCCCCTCTGCGTGGTTTTTTATAGGTTTTTGTGCTGACCGCAAAGTTATCTTCCCTATCCTCGTTCTGTTCAGCTAGTCGGGCCTCACTTTGCTAAATCTGTTTCATCTCTATGTTTGTATTTTCATCTTACTCACAGTCATTATATGTGGGGGGCTGCCTTTTCCTTTGGGGAATTTCTCTGAGGCAAGGTAGGCTTATTTTTCTATCTTCAGGATTAGCTAGTTTCTCAGGCTGTGACGAGGCGCCTAGGTTCTGGTCAGGAGCGCTCCACGGCTACCTTTAGTGTGGTTTGATAGGCTTAGGGATTGCGGTCTGCAGAGTTCCCACGTCTCAGAGCTCATTCTATTATTTTGGGTTATTGTTAGTTCACTGTATGTGCTCTGACCTCCATGTCCATTGTGATTCTGAATTGCCTTTCATAACAGCCAACATTTTGGATTTTAAAATCATTTTTCAAGCTGGTGTTATAAAGTATTCTAATTTACTGAGATAATGACTTTTGGGTTTTCATTGGCTGTAAGCCATAATCATCGACATTAACAGAAATAAACACGTGAAATAGATCACTTTGTTTGTAATGACTGTATATGATAGATCGGTTTCACTTTTTGGATTGAAGAACTGAAATGAATTAACTTTTTGATGATATTCTAATTTTGTAAGAAACACATGAAGCCAAAAATTGTTAAGAAACAAGCAAAACACAATTAAAGTGTCAGTCCTCTAAAGTTTCTTTACCTTTCAGAGAGTCTGTCCCCCCACCCTCCAAAGTGCAAATTAAACTGCTTACACATTTATATAGGGGACTTAGGCATGATATAAATCATACCAGTCATATACATTTTACCTTTAAATTTACAGAAAAATCTACTCCTATTTAAAGCACCACTCCGTTTTTTTTATTTCAGCACCGGAGTTGTGCTACAAATGTAAGTTTCCCTAGTAATATACTCACCAGCCACTGTCTTCAGCTCTTCCTGGTAAAACTCCGGTCCTACTCCGCCATCTTGTGACTTGAACTTCTGACTGACCAGAAGTCAGAAGTAACGTTCACACGCTCTCAGTGTAAGTCTATGAGACCCTCATTCTGGCTCTTATAGACTTACATTGAAAATTAATACTGAAATGATTCAGCAGGTCACAACCTGCTGGAGATCGACACAGAAACAGAAAAAGACGACGGCTGGTAACGGGGACGTACATAGAACTTATGGTGCCCCATAGCAGAAGTTTTAATTGTCCCCCCCACCCCCCCAAAAAAAAGATATATATATATATATATATATATATATATATATATATATATATTCTTCGGGGTCACAGAAGAGCATGCCTCACAACTTTGCATTCCTTACAAAGCAACTTTCCTCCTACTGAACCCCTAGATTCCCCTTTCGCTGAACCCATAAAGTATTGTGTCCAAAAAAGTGCCCCCCAAAGACACACAAGTATGATATAGTGAATTCCTCCACACGCACAATATAATGACCCTACTGTACCCCACCTCAACTCTCCTGGCAAAGTATGGTGACCCAAACAGAGTAGGATCCCCTAACTGTGACTCCCACACATCCCTCCAGTATAATGTCCCCACACCTCTCCAAACTGTATAATGGCTGTCACTAGCCCTCCAAAGAGTATAATGGCCCCTGCACAGTATGATGGACCCCACAGAAACCTTCACAAGGTATAATTACTTGCATACAGTATGATGGACCTTACATAGCCTTCCATAAAGTATAAAGGCTCCCATATAGCCCTCCAAATATAATGGCCCCCACATAGCCCTCAAAATATTGTTATGATCCCCACATAGCCCTCCAAATATTTTAATAGCCCCCACGTAGCCCTCCATACAGGATAATGAGCACTATTGTCCTCCTTATAGTATACTGCACCTCATTGTCCTCCATACAGTATAATGCACTTCCCATAGTCCTTCATATAGTATAATGCACACCATAGTCCTCTAAATAGTATAATGCACTTCCCATAGTCTTCCATATAGTATATTGCACTCCCCATAGTCCTCCATATAGTACAGTGCACTCCATAGTCCTCCATATAGTATAATGAACACCCCATAGTCCTCTATACAGTATGATGCAACGCTATAGTCTTCAATACAGTATAATGCACCCAATAGTCCTCCGTATAGTATAATGCACTGCATAGTCCTCCATATAGTATAATGCACATCCCATAGTCCTCCATGTAATATAATGCACACCACATAGTTCTCCATATAGTATAATGCACACCATAGTCCTCCATATAGTACAATGCACCCGCCATGGTCCTCCATATAGTATAATGAACACCCCATAGTCCTCTATACAGTATAATGCTCTTGCCATAGTCCTCTGTACAGTATAATGCACCCCATAGTCCTTTGTATAGTATAATGCACTCCCTATAGTCTTGCATACAGTATAATGCATACCCCATAGTCCTCCATACTGTATAATGCACGCCCCATAGTCCTCCATACAGTATAATACACCCCATAGTCTGCCATACAGTATAATGCACTTGCCATAGTCCTCCAAACAGTTTAATGTGCCCCATAGTCCTCCGTACAGTATAATGCACTCCCCGTAGTCCTTCATAGAGTATAATGCACCCCATGGTCCTCCATATACTATAGTGCACCCCATAGTCCTCCATATAGTATTATGAACCCCATAGTCCTCCATATAGTATACTTCACCCTAAAGTCCTTCATATAGTATAATGCACCCCCATAGTCCTCCATATATTATGATGCACCTGATAGTCCTCCATATAGTATACTGCACCGCATAGTCTTCCATTCCGTATAATGCACCCCATAGTCTTCTGTGCAGTATAATGCACACCCCATGATCCTCCATATTGTATAATGCACTCCCCATGGTCCTCCATACAGTATAATGCACCCTATTGTTTTCCATACAATATAATGCACTCTGCATAGTCCTCCATGTAGTATAATGCACCCCATAGACTTCCATACAATATAATGCGCCCCAAAGTCCTTCATATAGTATAATGCAATCCCCATAGTCATCCATACAGGATAATGCACCACATAGTCCTCCATCTTGTAGAATCTGAGCCCTCGGGGGCAAGGTCCTCTCTTTTCGTGTACCAGTCATGACTTTTATTGCTTAAGACTATTGTGCTCATTTTTTTTTTATGTATACCCCTCTTCACATGTAAAGCACCATGGAATAAATGGCTCTATAATAATAATAAATAATAATAATAATAATATAATATACTGCACCCCATAGTCCTCCATATAGTATAAGGCATCGGATAGTCCTCCATTTAGTATACTGCACCCTAAAGTCCTCCATATAGTATACTGCACCCCATAGTCCTCAATACAGTACAATGCACCCCATAGTCTTCTGTACAGTATAATGCATGCCCCATGGTCCTCCATACTGTATAATGCACTCTCCATTGTCCTTCATACAGTATAATGCACTCCATAGTCCTCCATATAGTATAATGCACCTCTTAGTCCTCCATACAGTATAGTGCACCCGATAGTCCTCCATTTAGTATACTGCATCCTAAAGTCCTTCATATAGTATAATGCACCCCCATAGTCCTCCATATATTATGATGCAACTGATAGTTCTCCATATAGTATACTGCACCCCATAGTCATCAATACAGTATAATGCACCCCATAGTCTTCCGTACAGTTATTGCACGTCCCATGGTCCTCCATACTGTATTATACACTCCCCATGGTCCTTCATACAGTATAATGCAACCCATAGTCCTCCATACAGTATAATGCACACCATAGTCCTCCATACAGTATAATTCACTCATCTTAGTCCTCCATACAGTATAATGCACACTAGTCCTCCATACAGTATAATTCATTCACCTTAGTCCTCCATACAATATAATGAACTCCCCATAGTCCTCCATATAGTATAATGCACCCCATAGTCCTTCATACATACAATATAATGCACCCCAAAGTCACCCATATAGTATAATGCACTCCCCATAATCCTCTATACAGTATAATGCACCACATAGTCCTCCATCTTGTAGATTGGGAGCCCTCGTGGGCAAGGTCCACTCTCCTTGTGTACCAGTCATGACTTTTATTGTTTAAGATTATTGGTCTTGTTTTTTGTTATGTATCCCCCTCCTCACATGTAAATCGCCATGGAGTAAATGGCTCTATAATAATAAATAATAATAATAATAGTATACTGCACACCATAGTCCTCCTTACAGTATAATGCACACCCCATAGTCCTCCATACTGTATAATCACCCCATAGTTATCCATTCGGTATAATGCACCCCATAGTCCTCCATATAGTATAATGCACTCCTCATAGTCCTCCAAACAGTATAATGCACACCATAGTCCTCCAAACAGTATAATGCACCCCATAGTCCTCCATATAGTATAATGCACTCCCCATAGTCCTCCATACAGTATAGTGCTCCCCATTATCCATTCAGTATAATGCACCCGATAGTCCTTCATATAGTATAATGCACCCCATAGTCATTCATACAATATATTGTACCCCATAGTCCTCCATACAGTATAATGCACTCCCCATAGTCCTCCATACAGTATAATGCACTCCTGATAGTCCTCCATATGGTATTCTGGCCACTGCAATGTACTCACTGATTTTAAAAAATACAATACTCACCTTTCCTCCTCGTTCCCTTGGTGCTCTGGTCTCTGCAACGAGCATTCTGAAGCACCCACACATCTCAGGGCAGTAGGCATCATGTAGTGACATCATCACACCTGCTGCACTATGTCAGACATCGAAGGGATGCCAATACAGTTGAACATGAGATGACCAGTGGGGAAATGCCAGTGCCAGCGCTGGCATTGGGCCTCTCCGGCACGCAGGCCCCATAGCAGTCGCATGGCCTGTTGCCATTGGTGGTACGCCACTCGCTGGTGGGTATGAGACTAGAGGTAGGGAACTTGGGTAGTAGCACTGGAGTGGTGGTTTAACATGTAAATAAGGACATCCTGTGCCCTGGTGCAGGCTTGGCATGGCCTATAGATAGCGTTGATGAACTGTTACTCCCCCCAATTTGCACATTACAGCCAGTCCCTTGTCTTGATTGAAAGTGCTCGCTTAATTAGAGCAAATGTTGTCTAAAATCAATCCCAGTTTCTATGCTTGCACACTGACACTGTAGGAGCCCAGTGGCGCACACAATGTGGCTGCAGGTGTCCTCTGTCGGCAGCAGCGTATCACAAGTCTTCAACGCACACTCCTCTTCTGTGAAGCCGCTGTGTATCAAGCGGCGGGTGCACACAGGCAGAAGCCAGAAATCGGAACACGTGCACAACCACTGGGCTCCTGCAGTGTCAGTGCGCAAACGCTGAAACAAGGACAGTGATCAATCTTAACCAAGAGCGCACTGTCAATCGAGACAAGGGACAGGCCATAATATGCAAATCAGAGGACGTCACCATGCACCAGGCTATAGGCCACGTCAAGGACGCACGGACGTCACTCCTTCGCATAGGGGCCAAGTCTCCTATATAAAGGTATCTGCAGTTTAATTTGCACTTTGTGGGGGGACAGACTCCTTTCGGGAGCCATGTGACCCTGATTGTCTCGCGCTAGCACCCAAGCTTTGATGTAGATTATTATGGGAAGTGGGACGTTCCTGTAGATCAGATCCTGAGCCCTCCTCCATCTTCCCCTGACCGGGTAGTTGTTGATCCGATCAATGGCGGCAGCACTGCTTACAGTGTCGGTGTGTGCTGACGCGCCATTGATTAGGGGAACGGCAACACCCTGTTGCAGGAGGAATTACTGAGGAATAACACTATTTAAAGTTCTAAAATTACTATTTTGAGGGAAATTCAATGATTTATTAACAAATATCTTAAGGAAGTAAACAGGTCCTCTTTTGCCCTCACCATTTTTTGACGGCTCATCCAGAGACAGTGCTGAAATAATTAAAAATAGAACAATTTACAAACCGACCATCTCTTATTTTAACCCAAATTTGTAGTCTATGAGCCGTAAAATTCCCACAGACTATGGAACGCCGCATTTTATTTCCTCCCCCCCTTACAAGAGCCGCTAGATTTAACCGCACGCTGCTAAAATAATCTTTTCTCGTGCAGTATACAAACTATTAAACTCAGCTCTGATTTTTACCAGCAGAGCAGTGTGTTCTTGGTTTGTAATCCCAAAGTAGCATACACAACAAACAAAACCAAAAAACCACATCCTCCAAATGGGAAGATCTGCTAAAGTCACTAGTGCAAAGGGGAAGAGACCCAGAGCTGTGGTTTACACTGCCGTCTGGTGGTAGAAGTGCAGAACTGCACCCAGGCCGCCTAATGCGTAAAGTAAAAAAATCTATCTCATTATTTATTAACATTCAGATATAGCAGTGTAAAAAATACTTTCTTTTTAAACCATTTAAATCTTTATTAAAAATCTGCTACTGTTTTCTGTTTTCACCTCCTTTGCAGGCCTATGTTAAAAGGCTACGGCATGCAAACGAACCCTGTGTGGTTTGTTCCAGCAGTCCCAGTAATTCCTCTTGTTAGTTTATAGTCTGTACCCATGGGCAGCACAGTGGCTCAGTATTTAGCAATGTGGATAAGTGGTTAGGATGGTGGCTCAGTGGTTAGCATGGTGGCTCAGTGATTAGCACGGTGGCTCAGTGATTAGCACGGTGGCTCACTGGTTAGCACGCTGGCTCAGTGGTTAGCATGGTGGCTCAGTGATTAGCACGGTGGCTCAGTGGTTAGCACGGTGGCTCAGTGGTTAGCATGGTGGCTCAGTGGTTAGCATGGTGGCTCAGTGATTAGCACGGTGGCTCAGTGATTAGCACGGTGGCTCAGTGGTTAGCATGGTGGCTCAGTGGTTAGCATGGTGGCTCAGTGATTAGCATGGTGGCTCACTGGTTAGCACGCTGGCTCAGTGGTTAGCACGGTGGCTCAGTGGTTAGCACGGTGGCTCAGTGGTTAGCACGGTGGCTCAGTGGTTAGCACGGTGGCTCAGTGGTTAGCACAGTGGCTCAGTGGTTAGCACGGTGGTTCAGTGATTAGCATGGTGAATCAGCGGTTAGCACGGTGGCTCAGTGGTTAGCACGGTGGCTCAGTGATTAGCACAGTGGCTCAGCGATTAGCACGGTTGCTCAGTGGTTAGTATGGTGGTTCAGTGGTTAGCACGGTGGCTCAGTGATTAGCACGGTGAATCAGCGGTTAGCACGGTGCCTCAGTGATTAGCATGGTGGCTCAGTAGTTTGCACGGAGGCTTGGTGATTAGGATGGTGGCTCAGTGGTTAGCACAACGGCTCAGTGGTTAGCACAGTGGCTCAGTGGTTAGCACAGTGGCTCAGTGGTTAGTACTGTTGCTTTGCAGAGGTCCTGGGTTCAAATCCCACCAAGGATAACGTATGCAAGGCGTTTGTATGTTCTCCCCGTGGGGTCTCCAGTTTCCTCCCACACCCCAAAGACATACTGGTAGGGCAGTGTTGTCCAACTCCGGCCCTCAAGAGCCACCAACAGGTCATATTTTCAGGATTTCCTTAGTATCGCACAGGTGATGGGATTCTTGGTCATCGTATCACCTGTGTAATACTAAGGAAATCCTGAAAATATGACCTGTTGGGGAACACTGTGGTAGGGCGTGTAGATTGTGAGCCCCGATGGGGATAGCGATGATGTCTGCAAAGTGCTGTGGAGTATTATAATTGAGCATCGCAGAACTAAACAATGGCTGGGTATTATGTAACGCAAACTTGTGATCATTTTGCAATGTGAATGTGATCCTTCTCCAAATCCCGCAGCCTCTTCTTTCAGATCCCTTGTGGTGGTTGTCCCAGGGGCGGACGTACCGTCATAAAAAGGTCCCGCGTTCACCCCCTATTCAGCAAGCCGCTCCTGTCACACGCTCATAAAGGGGCGTATTGGGGTGAGCGATTGGCCTGAACACTGTCCCTGCACAGCAGCCTCTTCTGTCTGTCATGTCGTGACCATCACGACTCACATGTAAACTTTACAACAAAGTATTTCCCCTAACTATCCCATGTACACTCACCTGAGCACGCAGGGGAACAAGGACTGAGCTGCTGGCAAGGGCCTCGGGCGGCAGATTATCTCCGGGGAGAACAGGCTAAAATCCAACATCCTCAATCCTTTATTTCTTCCAAAATGTGCCTTCAGGGGACAGTCGCCAGACCCTATACGCATAAAATAGTCTGCCAATAATATGTAAGGTCACCTTAAAGGGGCTAATATGTAAGGTCACCTTAAAGGGGCGCTCCCATCTTGGATATTATGGCATAATGATAAGATAGTGATAGTGCCATAAACATCCGATAGATGCAGGTCCCATTCCTGTGTGTGCTTTCATGACTGCACTTGCATGGCTTTTACATTGTTCTTCCTTGCATGGCTCTGTCTATTGCACACTTGGAGCTCCCATAGAAATGAATGGAGCATCCACCTCTCCATTCCTCATAGTGCCGCGGTCCGGTTTTTGAGATAGATGGGACACTCATCTGTTGGACAGTTATTGCATGTACTGTTTGATATTCCATAAATTTTCCAGCTGGTAAAATCTTTTTAAAAAATTGCTTCTCATAAATATGTTGTTTTTTTTTTTTAACCCGGTGTAAACGCCGCTGTTCTCCTGAATCCGGCGTTGTTTTCCTCTTGTTCCTACTCCTCTCCGTTCCTGAGATATGGCCTCCTCTTCATCTGCTTATAAATCTAATCTTCATAGACAAGTGGGCGTCGTCCTCAACTCTCCTCTTCATTACCACGCCCAGTTGACAAAAAAAGACTAAAATTATATACAGAAAGGGGGAGGCCATATCTCAGGAACGGAGAGGCGTAGGAAGAAAAGAAAAACATCGCCGGATTCAGGGGAACAGCGGCGCTTACATAGGGTAACGAAAATGGCAAATGGCAGAACCTCTTTAAGTAAATTCCAGCAATTGTATCATACTTGTGTCATTTTGTATTTATAAGTATTTCCTGGATTAATTATGTATTAATTTTAACTCACTTATCATAATGGTCTTCATAAGCGCCATCTGTCCTATCAAACACTCAGTCTTACATTTATTATTACTTTTGTACAGCAATGTGTATTAATATTTAGGGTGATTACAGGCTCTGCTCCTGGCATCTATTGCATTATATCATGTGTTCCAGTATACAGTATTGTACTCACTATATCATTGGGCTCTAATCTTTTTTTTTTTTTACTTTATGTATTTCTGTAAATACTGTTTCCACTATAAACCGACTTATTTTATATTAACACAAGCATAAAAGTGAACATATAATAAAAATAATATGTTTTAAACCTCCACGTTTGGTTCTATGTGTGATCATATCATTGCATTGTCGGCTCCATAGGGGGGGATCCATCTTTAGGGTCTGACTGGCCAATCAGGACCAGTTTATAACGAGTCCTACCCATCAGTCCCAATTGATGATAGGCAAGGCACATGTGCCATGTATGTAGCATCAAATACGTGGCATCCCTAGTCCAAGATGGCCCCATCTGCCTTCTCTGGAGGGAAGCTTCATTTACAATTCTGCACCATTTGACTTCCAAATTGTCTGTGTTGCATTTTGTGTTGCTGGCTGCAGAAAGAGTTAACGGAGAAACCATCAGTTGCCCTCAATGATGTTCTGATGGGGAGTCTGTAACTGTTTCATGCCTTTTTATTCTGAGCTCCTTTCAGCTGATTTAAAAACATTGACCGCATCAAAGTTGAATGCACGGCGAAACAAAGAACCTGCAAGAGCCAAACGCTGCCAAATCTTTAATGAAACCTATTAACAAAAATTATTTTTAGCTCCATATCCATGCATTTCAGTAAAAAAAAGAATGACCGGTATTAATATTAGCCACATGTAGTAACCAAATGGAGATAGATACTAGTGATCACAGTAAAGTTCTGCAAGTTCTTTCACTTTTCCCATTTTCTCCATCCAGCCCGGACCGCCATGACAACTTCTCCAGCCACGACTCAACAACAAACACATTTTACTTTTCACATTTCTAACACCAATTCCCAATAAACTCTCCATCCTGCTAATACCCCCAATGCCATGCCTATTGCCACCCCTGCTGTATTATGCCATACCCTAAATACCGTACTTCCTAAATATTAGTGTCTTTGCACTGCCCTCTTTTTGACTTCTAGATGGTAATAATTCCCCATGTGTGCCCACTTGACAGCTATAATTCCACCAACTGTCCTTTAAAGTAATACCATGAGTGTCCCCTTGTATAGTAGTAATGGCCCTAGTGTACCCTTATATAGTAGTATTGCCCCTAGTGTACCCTTGTAAAGTAGTACTGCCCCTAGTGTACCCTTATATAGTAGTACTGCCCCTAGTGTATCCTTATATAGTAGTAATGCCTCTAGTGTACCCTTATATAGTAGTATTGCCCCTAGTGTACCCTTGTAAAGTAGTACTGCCCCTAGTGTATCCTTGTATAGTAGTAATGCCTCTAGTGTACCCTTGTAAAGTAGTACTGCCCCTAGTGTATCCTTGTATAGTAGTATTGCCCCTAGTGTACCCTTTTATAGTAGTAATGCTCCTAGTGTACCCCTTAATAGTAGTAATTCCCCTAGTGTACCCTTTTATAGTAATAATGCCCCTAGCGTACCCCTTTATGGTAGTAATGCCCCTAGTGTACCCTTTTATAGTAGTAATGGCCCTAGTGTACCCTTGTATAGTAGTATTGCCTCTAGTGTACCCCTGTATAGTAGTATTGCCCGTAGTGTACCCCTTTATAGTAGTAATACCATGAGCGCCCCCTTGTAAAGTAGTAGTGCTCCTAGTGTACCCTTTTATAGTAATAATGCCCCTAGTGTACCCCTTTATAGTAGTAATGCCCCTAGTGTACCCTTGTATATAGTAGTGATTTCCCTTAAGTGCCCACTTACTGACATAAAGTAATACCCCCCTGAGTGCCCCTTTAACACGTATTGATGTTTTAAAATTGGTCCCAAAAAAGTAATAATGTCGCACTGAATAATTTCTCATTCCCGCTGAGTTTCCCCATAAAATAATTATGTTCACCCCACGTCTCTGACAAGCTCACCGGCCGAGACTTTTCCTCCTGTAAGAGTACAAGTTCAGGTGCAGCGATACGGTGATTTAATTGCGCCACCAGTGGTGGGACGCCTATAGGCCAGAGCAGTGCCGGACTGGGGTGCCAAGGGCCCACCAGTAACATTGACTGTTCAGCTGCATGAAATATCACATTCACAAAAATTGCTTATGTTTGTATATAATGATAAGCGGGGTAGTTTGTTAAATGAAGGTTGAGATGACGCCCTTTTCTGAAACAAATGTATTGTGCCAATTACTTCTCATATAGGTGGAGTGGAGAATAGAGCTCGTTCCCACATGGGGGCCCACCGGAGGATTCTCCTGTTTTCCTGTCGGCCAGTCCGGGCCCGTATTGGCTCACGGAAGTAGTGTGCCGATTGGTCCATCATGGCCCAAATGGGAGAGTCTTTTTAATGGGCTAAACTTACACCAGTTACTGAATTTCTTATAGAATTAGTTGTCTGAAAGCATTATTTTTATACGACCTTGTGAAGAACTACGTACTCCCGGAGACCTTGTTATTGCTTTAAATACCACTTCCTCTTCACGATGGAAAAATGGCTAGACCAGGATTTTTTTTTTCTGGCTCTACATGTGACTATTACACAATGCCCGCCACACAGGAAAGCGGCTGAGCTTTATCACCGGCCACATAACTAATCAGCTACATTAAACACTTGTCAGGGATTCGATCAAAGAGCCGGACGTTACACATAATCCGTAAGACAGTCTGGCCCGAACTTGGAGAATGTCGGCCTGAGGTATGTTCTGGATTAACCCTCCGCATTTCATTATCACGTATCCACCTTATAGAAGCCTATTATATACAAATTGATTATTTAGACTTATGAAAAAAAATTAAAATGGGATATCGAGCCCACTAAACTGTGTCTCACTCAATAAGGGCTCATACACATGTGGGGCACACTGACCCTGGACTGCGGGTCCATACACTGCTTCTATCAGCCATTTTAAAGGGTTTATCTTATCTAAAATGTTTGTGAAAAAAACAAGCAACTTTCCAATCTACCTCTTATTAAAAATCCTCTTCAGATTTTTATTTTTTACTGCTCATTGTCAAGGTTCCCGGCCACTACTGCAAGAAACAAAAAATAAAAACACGTGCCGGGACTGAAATCATGAAAATATTAAAATTATTAAAACTTTGTTAGGTACCAGAATATTGAGAGAAGATGCAAAAATCCCAACGTACAGACAAATTGGTGTAGAAACCCTGATGGTAAAAAAAAAAGAACAAAAAACCTTAACAATAGGACATGTATGTACAAAGTAAGCAATGGCGAGCATACAAAGTATATACCGGTGAACATCTGGTCACATATAATACTGGAGGTTGGAAAGCGAGACATAGCATATCCCACAGACAAAGACACAGATAATAAAAGTAAAAACAAAATATTAGTAAGGCCGGAGTCACACACAACGTATAAAAATACGGTCCGTTTTTGATGGCCGAGATACCCAGAAAATTTCCTGAACAGTGATCCTTATTCAATGCGAGGATGCGATTTTTTTTTTCTCCAAAAATGATCCGTTTTTTTTTTTCTCCAAAAATGATCCGTGTGTCATCCGTATGGCAAGTTTTTCTCGCCAGCTTGCAAAATGCACATAGAATGGATCCATGAGCTCAAGTATTCGTAAAAACATATATACAGTCATATATATATATATATATATATACATATATATATATATAAAGTCAGTGAGACACATATATATACACTAGATGGTGGCCCGATTCTAACGCATCGGGTATTCTAGAATATGCATGTCCACGTAGTATATTGCCCAGCCACGTAGTATATTTCCCAGCCACGTAGTATATTGCCCAGCTACATAGTATACAGCACAGAGCCACGTAGTATATTGCCCAGTGACGTAGTATATTGCCCAGCCACGTAGTATATTGCCCAGCTACATAGTATACAGCACAGAGCCACGTAGTATATTGCCCAGTGACGTAGTATATTGCCCAGCCACGTAGTATATTGCCCAGCTACATAGTATACAGCACAGAGCCACGTAGTATATTGCCCAGTGACGTAGTATATTGCCCAGCCACGTAGTATATTGCCCAGCTACATAGTATACAGCACAGAGCCACGTAGTATATTGCCCAGTGACGTAGTATATTGCCCAGCTACATAGTATATTGCCCAGTCACGTAGTATATTGCCCAGCCACATAGTATATTGCCCAGTCACATAGTATATTGCCCAGTGACGTAGTATATTGCCCAGTGACGTAGTATATTGGCCAGCTACATAGTATATTGCCCAGTCACGTAGTATATTGCCCAGTCACGTAGTATATTGCCCAGTGACGTAGTATATTGGCCAGCTGCATAGTATATTGCCCAGTCACGTAGTATATTGCCCAGTCACGTAGTATATTGCCCAGTGACGTAGTATATTGGCCAGCCACATAGTATATTGCCCAGTGACGTAGTATATTGCTCAGCCACATAGTGTATTGCCCAGTCACGTAGTACATTGCCCAGTCACGTAGTATATTGCCCAGCCACGTATGTAACAGGTTAAAAAATGAAAAATAAACATATACTCACCATCCGAAGGCCCCTTGTAGTCCTGTCGCCTGTGTGCGGTGCAGGCGGCAGCTTCCGGTCCCAGGGTTGGTATGAGCGCAGGACCTGTGATGACGTCACGGTCACATGACCATGACGTCATGGCAGGTCCTTCTCGCATAGCATCCTTAGCACCGGAACCTGCCATTTGCACTGCCGAGGACAGGACGCCACGTCGGAGGGTGAGAGTAACGTTTTTATTATTATTATTTGTAACATTAGATTTTTTTACTATTGATGCTGCATACGCATCATCAATAAGCTCACCGTCATCAGGGGCTTATCTACAGCATTCTGTAGTGCTGTACATAAGCCCCCTATGTATTCTGAAAGAGGAGAAAAAGACGTTAGATTATACTCACCCAGGGGCGGTCCCGCTGCGGTCTGGTCAAATGGGTGTCTCAGGTCCACTCCGGCGCCTCCCATCTTCATTCCATGACGTCCTCTTCTGGTCTTCACGCCACGGCTCCGGCGCAGGCGTACTTTGTCTGCCCTGTTGAGGACAGAGCAAAGTACTGCAGTGCGCAGGCGCTGGACCTCTCTGACCTTTCCGGTGCCTGCGCACTGCAGTACTTTCCTCTGCCCTCAACAGGGCAGACAAAGTACGCCTGCGCTGGAGCCGTGGCGTGAAGACCAGAAGAGGACGTCATGGAATGAAGATGGGAGGCGCCGGAGCGGACCTGAGACACCCATTTGACTAGGGTGAGTATAATCTAATGTCTTTTTCTGCTCTTTCAGGTTACATCGGCGACTTATCTACAGCATTACAGAATGCATTACAGAATGCTGCAGATAAGCCCCTGATGACGGTGAGCTTACCTCACCATCGATTTTGGGGGTGACAGGTTCCCTTTAATACTATAGGTGAGGATAGCCACAATTCCTGTGAGCAGTAACAGCAGGTCACCGGAGGTCTCAGAAACTAAACCTGGGCAAACAGCTGCTTCATCTAATTTTGAGGGGTACTATTAGTATATTTCCTGCTGTAAGGAATATTTTTCCAGGACAGTTACTTTTTGGCAGTAGACATGACTGTTACACACAAAAAAAAAGTTTGCAAGCAGAAGAAATGCTCCTAATGATGTTTATGCGCAGGTTACACAGCAATGCTTCGAATTTCTGTGAAGCCTTTGAAGGAGCGTCCAGAATTTTAGATAAACATTATCGGCAAAGTATTTACCTTTACAGTAAAGTATGTGACCGCTCTCTTATCAGTGTTATTATTAATATAGTGATGCATGGATTGAATACCGCTACGCGTCTAAAAAGTTAGGCGGCAGAAGATATTTTCTTGGACAGGTTGGCGAAACAACACACATGCTAATAAATACTAAGTATAACATTTTGCTCAATTTGCAGATAGGCACATGGTGCATCAAATATTAGACACTTATTAGCGGGGTTGTCCGGTCAGAAGATATTGATGTCCTATGTCACCTGTTTGTTAGGCAATCCCTGCATGCGTTGCGGCTGTCGAACAGCCGCGGGGACTCCATCATAGTATTCGAGCACGCCGAAATGTTTGACTAGCGCTCGAGCGTGCTCGCTTATAACTAGGCAACACGATCCCATTCACTTGCACTATACAGGAATCTTTGGCTCTGTGTCACGACCAAATTCGACATGTTGCTCTAGCCTAAGTCCACGTCGAGCTCTACCATCAGGATATATCGCACATATTTGCAAAAACTGCTTAATTTTATTGTGCAATTTTCTAAAAAACAGAGACATTTTATTTCTTTTTTTTTGTGGGGGGAGGGGATTGGAGGGTAAATGGGTCAATAAATCTCAATTTCGCCGCGCCATTCCAATACAACATCGGGTTATGCTTTTTTAACGTACCTTTTACAGACTGAAAGTGAACATTAAAAAAATCACTTAAAAAAAAATTTTTTTTGCAGTTTTTTTTAACGTAAATTGATTTGTAAGTCAAATTTGTAGCAAAACATGACATGTTGCCTCAAAAAAATGACATAAAAAGCACCATGTAATCAACAATTATTATATAAATAATAATTATTATTATTATTATAATAGACGTGTTTTCCCATTGCAATCAAGTAAAAGAATATTTAAAGCCTTTTGTATTTGGATTTTGGAGCAGAGCATTGGCTCCAATTTTAATAATTTTGCACTACAGGCGGTATTTTTGTGCTGTCATATACAGGGTGGGCCATTTATATGGATACACCTGGGTGGGCCATTTATAAAGTTGCATTAAAAAATGGCCGACTTCAAAATGGCCGCCACGGTCACCACACATCTTGAATAGATTTCCCCCATTCATATACTAATGTGTCACAAACTGGAAGTTATCACCAAGCATTGCCATTTTATTTAGGTGTATCCATGTACATGGCCCACCCTGTACTTATGTGCCCTACAATGACATCGATGATAATTCTGTCCTCACAGGCGGCGCCCGTCCACAATCCGACTGACCGAACGATTTAAAAATAATGTAATTGTGCATTATAATAAGTATTAATAATTAATACTAGATAATACTAATTAATACTAAAGTATTAATAGTAAAAGTGGTAATTGCTTTGAATAATAATGCATAATTTTATTTATATAGCACCAACAGTTGCTTTTTATTATTAGTGTATCCGCATATTTGGGCAAGTAGCGGGTTAAATGCCACACTTTGGCTGAGACATGCGTCGTGTGTTATGGCGCCACAAAGTATTGCCACATAATGAAATTAAATGCGGTTACATTTGTAACCAGAAAATAGCGAGATACATATCGCTGAAGAAATAATTCAGTGAGTTTTGGATTTTATTTTATAAGCAAAATGTGTATTATGGTCAATATCAACAGTGTAAAATAAAAAACAGGGTTTTGCTGCCCATAGCAACCAATCAGAGCGCAGCTTTCACATTTCAAGAGCAGGATTCCAATTAAAATGTACGCTGTGATTGGTTGCTACGCGCAGGACGTGTGTGGCGCCCTCTAGCGTCAGTCCTCCTTTCTTTGATCAGGCACATCCCAGAATCTCGCGAGATTTGTTTCAGGAAGTGGTGAAGAGCCGCCGGGCGAATCCTCCTACTTGGCAGTGCGGGTGAGGAGGGGACGGGAGCCGGTGAGGAGGGGACGGGAGCCGGGGAGGGTTTGTCCTTGTGTCTGTGGGTGGGAGAGAAGGGCGCTCCGGAGCTCTGTCTGATGATAGGAGTCGTAGTTTCTTTGTAGTTTTGGAGAGCCGCCGCTCGTGTGCTGTGATTGGACTACATGTCCCAGCGGCCTCTGCGAGTCCTAGGGGTTGTGGGACTTGTAGTACATATATGAGTGTGTGTGTGTACACACACACACTCACATTCACACTGTGCTAGGGGTTGTAGGACTTGTAGTGTGTGTGTGTATATATATATATATATATTGAATGTTATGTTGGTGTAAATAAAGCTAAATCCTGAAATATTGGAGAATTATTAGACCTCTGTTTGCTGTCAGTGAATTGGAAGATTTGCGCTTTTCGGAGAACCCGTCATCACTACTGATTTGTCATTTTTACCACTGCTATTTGTCGTTCCCCCATAAACCACCCCCAAAAAAGCAATTCTAAGACCTCTGCACTGTGCTGTTCCGCAATTATCCCTCCTGGACCTGCTGGACTACACTGACCAGTAGGATCTACACCGTTAATATATATATTATACTACGCAGTCTTGACAGTGTCCAGTGTTAATCAGATATTTACTAATGTACGGGACAAATCTCACAATTTCACTGTATATGTTGTAGCACTGCATTATATAGCACAAGCAATCGCTCATTCAAGTCCCATGGGGTGTAAAAAAAAAAAAATAGTGAAAACTTGTTTATTTTGAGTCACGTAAATAGCACCATTAATTCCAGGGTTTTACAGACATTGTCAGCACTGTCCCCATTGGGGCTCACAGTCTAGATGTAAAAAGAATGTTTGTTGTGTGTGTGTATATATATGTGTATGTGTATATATATATATATATATGATGGTGGCCCGATTCTAACGCGTCGGGTATTCTAGAATATGCATGTCCATGTAGTATAATGCCCAGTCAAATAGTATACAGCACAGAGCCACGTAGTATAGAGACTTAAAAAAAAATAAAAAAACCTATACTCACCTTCTGAAGGCCCGTTGAAGTCCTGCTATACTCACCCTCCGCCGCCTTTCCCGCTCGCCACGCTCCCGGGACCGCTCCATTACAAGCGGCAGCTTCCGACGGTCCCAGGGCTGGTGTGAGCAGGACCTATGATGACGTCGCATGTCGCACACCAGGCCTGGGAGCGGAAGCTGCCGCTTGCAATGGCGCGGTCCCGGGAGCGTGGCGAGCGGGAAAGGCGGCGGAGGGTGAGTATAGCAGTTTTTTTTTTAATTATTATTATTTTTAACATGACATATTTTTACTATTGATGCTGCGTAGGCAGCATCAATAGTAAATAGTTGGGGACACACAGGGTTAATAGCAGCGGTAACGGAGCGTGTTACACCGCGGGCCGTTACCATTAACCCTGTGTGAGCGGTGAGTGGAGGGGAGTATGGAGCGGGCGCCGGGCAGTGAGTGCAGGGGAGTAGGGGAGGGACTAATCGGACTGTGGCCGTCGCTGATTGGTCGCGGCAGCCATGACAGGCAGCTGCCGAGACCAATCAGCGAATCAATAACCGTGACAGAAGGACAGACAGACGGAAGTGACCCTTAGACAATTATGTATATATATATTTATTGTGGTTTTTTTTTACAAAATTAAGGAAAAATAGCAGTCTAAATCTCTATTGTTTTTTTTTTGTTTTTCTGTTCAAGAAATAAAGAAATTAAAAAACAGCATATTTGGTACTGCTGCATCATAAGAGCTCATATTACGAAGGTATAAAACTACATGAAATAAATCATGTCCAGAAAATAAATTGCTTTAATTGCTTTTTTTTTTTTTTTTTTTTTTTGTTAAGGCACCTCCAGCAAAAATGTAATAAAAAGCAAGATCAGACATCCCGAAAACATTATCAATCAAAACCCAGCTCGCCATGCAAAAAAAAAAAGGCCTTATAGTGGCCCATTGACTGAAAATAAAAAATTACAGGTCTCAGAAAACTGTGATGGAAGCAAATATTTTTTTTTTTTTTACAAAGTTCAGATTTTTTTTTTTTACCATTTAAAATAATAATAAAAAAGGATACAAATTAGCGGTCACGGTAATTGTACTGATCTGGGGAATCAAGTTACCGCGCCGTTTTTACCACACAATAAAAGTTATAAAAATAAAATCCGAAAAAATACAGTTGTGGATCTTTTTCCTCCACTATTTTTTTTACCCCTTTTTTTCAGTTCTTTTTATGGTGTCACTGAGAACTACAACTCATCCCACAAACAAAAAAACAAACAAGTCCTGATATGGTCTTGAGGTTGTAAAAATAATAATAATAAAAAAAGTTATGGCTCTTGGAAGAAAGGTGCGGACCGTTTTGGGGGGTTAAAGAGAACCTGGCAGCTGATAGGTGCAGAGTGATTTATGGGGGGCATGTGTGACACTTCGGAGTTTCAGAGAAAAACATACTTAAAAAGAGACTGGTTGGCTGGGTGGGTCGCCAGCAGCTTATCCCCACTCGCTGCCCACATGGAGTGACAGGTCTCTCTATAGGGAGCGAACTGTCAGTGCAAATTATAAACCCTATAGATGCTGTGAAATACAAGCAGCAGCATGCTGGGAGTTGTAGTTCTACACCAGCTGGAGATCATCGTCTCTGGTCCTGTGAAGCTGGTGGTGATCACCTTGGGAAATGTCAGGGTTGGGTTAGTTGCAGGCAATCACACCCTTTATAAATATACGTCTGCTCTGCTACGTTCAGCATTATCTCTCGGGGACAACAAACCACAAGTGTCTTCTGTGCATCACCGAGGAAGAAAGCCTGACAACCGAAACCGGTTCAGCGAGCAGAAATGTGTGAGTGCGGGGTTGTGTGACGGTAAGAAGCCATAATAACACGTTTACTGTCAACAGAACCGAAGAAGGAGGAGGAGGATGTGACTGTCCAGAACTATGCGACTGCACCCGGGTCCCAGATACGAGATTTCTGCACAGAGATACCACAGTGCCATATACCTACAAAGGTGAGAATGTTAAAGGGGATGTCCTCAACTCATAGCGAGAGTTGGCTGGGGCAGCGCAAGCACACATCACAGTCCTGTAGGCATCAGCCATTCTTTAACCCCTTCATGACCGGGGGATTTTAGCATCATTGGTTTTAGCATGTCGTGTACTAGAACACGGGAAAAAAATTCCAAGTGCGGTGAAATTGCAAAAAAAGTGCAATCCCACACTTGTTTTTTGTTTGGCTTTTTTGCTAGGTTCACTAAATTCTAAAAATGACCTGCCATTATGATTCTCCAGGTCAGTACGAGTTCATAGACACCAAACATGACTAGGTTATTTTTTATCTAAGTGGTGAAAAAAAATTCCAAACTTTGCTAAAAAAAAAAAAAAAAAAAAAATTGCGCCATTTTCCGATACTCATAGCGTCTCCATTTTTCGTGATCTGGGGTCGGTTGAGGGCTTATTTTTTGCGTGCCGAGATGACGTTTTTAATGATAGCATTTCGGTGCAGATACGTTCTTTTGATCGCCTGTTATTGCATTTTAATGCAATGTCGCGGCGACCAAAAAAACGTAATTCTGGCGTTTCGAATTTTTTTCCCGCTACGCTGTTTAGCGATCAGGTTAATACTTTTTTTTAATTGATAGATCGGGCGATTCTGAGCGCGGCGATACCAAATATGTGTAGATTTGATATTTTTTTTATTGATTTATTTTGATTGGGGCGAAAGGGGGGTGATTTAAACTTTTATGTTTTTTTTATTTTTTTCACATTTTTTTAAACTTTTTTTTTTAACTTTTGCCATGCTTCAATAGCATCCATGAGAGGCTAGAAGCAGGCATAGCACGATCAGCTCTGCTACATAGCAGCGATCTGCTGATCGCTGCTATGTAGCAGAATTGCACGTGTGCTGTGAGCGCCGACCACAGGGTGGCGCTCACAGCGACGGGCAATCAGTAACCATAGAGGTCTCAAGGACCTCTATGGTTACCATTCACAAGCATCGCCGACCCCCGATCATGTGACGGGGGTCGGCGATGACGTCATTTCCGGCCGCCTGGCCGGAAGCGGTAGTTAAATGCCGCTGTCTGCGTTTGACAGCGGCATTTAACTAGTTAATAGGTGCGGGCAGATCGCGATTCTGCCCGCGCCTATTACGGGCACATGTCAGCTGTTCAAAACAGCTGACATGTCCCGGCTTTGGTGCGGGCTCACCGCGGAGCCCTGCATCAAAGCAGGGGAGCCGGCATCGGACGGTATAGTACGTCCGATGCCGGTAAGGGGTTAAAGGGGGTGTCCAGGACTGACAAATTGACCACCTATCTTTAGGATCAAGATTAGATCCCCAAGGGAAAATGGTACTTCTGGCTCCACAAAAAAAAAAAATCAGCGGTTAGCATCACTAACATACATAGTGTTCAGAGTCGGGACACCACTGCTCCATACACTACTCCTATTGAAGTGAATGTGACCTGAGCTGCAGTACCCAAGAATGGCCACTACACGGCGCACCGTGTCATGCTCTATACACTGTTTACTTCTGGCTGCAGAAGGTGCTTTGATTGGCAGGGGTTCAGCGGAAGATGGATTTTAGGTTTTTCTCTCCTGTATCAGCTTTATAGTTAGATATCAGATATGTTTTTGATGTATTTTCAGCTGTCGTCATGCTTGCCGGGATGGAGGAGCTGCTGCTGCTACCGGGAGAGGTGGTTAAAGATATGGGTCAGTATTTGTCACGCTAGGGCTCTACACGGCCACTTTGGCCCTGACACAGGTCGCATGGACATAGATGACTGTGTCACTGCTACATTCCAGCACAATACAAGTGAAGGGGTCACATTGTTATCCTCGGGGTACCATGACAAGCCAGCGGTAAAAAGTCCAGCCGGGTCTGATTATGACTTGTTGAGGTACCCAAGGCGACCCAATTCACATATAGATCTTTGACCGGGCAACCTATGTTGCGCCGAAAGTCACCGTGTAGCCCCAGCCTAATTCTACTTTGGCACAAATGACAAAAATCCTGCTTGCTCACCTTAATTGTGTCCATACACTGCAGGCAGCTGAGCGCACATTTGGCCTCGGCCATTACTCCCAGCCCCATACCGATCATGCATGTGTAAATGGAGAACAAAGGATTGGACATGTTGAAATCCAGCATGCCCAATCCTTCTATAATCCAACATCTACCATCAGGGAGACTCGGAACAAGGCCGTATACATTAGGTCCTGTCTCAGTGGGGTCACCTATAGGGCTCATGCCTGCAGTGTTATAAAGATCCATAATGTGACACCTGTAATTTCCATACTGGATGCCTGTACTCTCACTGGTGCGTTACGCAGACCTCGAGGGTCCACAGGTGCAGCCGTACAGGGTCTGTTTATTTTGCTTTACTGTGTGCATGAAACGGTATATTGAATTTTGGATTATTTATCTAGGAAAGGGGTTGTTGCCAAAATGCATGTATTTGGGGATAAAAATATTTTTTTCAGATGGTTTGCATTAATAATGTTGCACCATTTGGCTTTTACAGGCTTTTTGTTTCCCGGCATGTTCACCTTTCATGTGGTCCTAAATCAGCTGAGAGCAGGTTAGAAAAAGACAGATAAAAGAGTTAGAAGCTGTCCTGTCAGACCCTGTGAACGAGCTCACTGGTAGAGTCTCAGATAACTCATTCTGCAGCCAGCAATAAGCAGAGCAACACTGAGGCTATAGATGGAAGTGGTGGACAAAAATGTTATTTAACGCAATTGTAAAAAATGTTTTTTTCGTAGCTCCAAATACATGCATTTAAGTAAGAAAATCTATTCCATAAAGTGGACAACCCCTTCAAGTTGCATTTTGGTATTGACTTCTGCTCCTTTCCTTCTCTCTGACAGCGAAGGACATCTCTTACATCTGTCCGTTCACGGGGGCCATACGGGGAAGCTTCACCGTCACCAACTACAGAATGTATTTCAAGAGTTTGGAACGGGTGCGTCTATAGGGGTAAAAATGAAAAATGTGAAGCAGCGGCTCGGTGCAAACCCCGTCTGATTGCTACTTTCTCCGCTACCTTCAGGCTGGGGCTACGCGGCGACTTGAGCAGCAACGCACGTCTCATCGCTGAATGTCCCGTCTACATTGCAGCAGAACGCAAGAGAGTTGGGTTGCATTGCCACCAGCGAAAAGTCAGAATGGGTTGACTTTGTTTGTGATTTGCTTGTAAAAGTCGCAGTATGTTGCAAGTCACAATGGACCCCATTCACTTGTACGGTGCTGCGATGTAGCGGGGGCATACAGCAATCTATGGCCTCAAGGTTTGTGTCGCTACCAAAGGTACCATGCAGGAAGCTGTGCTGAGCAGTCTCATGTCCATCACACGACCAAGAGTTTTATGCCCTCATAGTAAATATAGGTTTCCCTTGAAAATGGTGAAAAAAAAAAACCCATATAACATAGTGAAATATTTGCTGAGATCTGCAAATTATCTCTTCAGAGTGGAAGAGGACTAGAACTCTAGTGCCACCTATTGGAAGTAGCAATCCTAACAGTCAATGTCGACCCTTTAACGAGCCTTGTCACATGACTTAGGATAATAGCCGAACCAGAATCTCAATTTCTCTATCGCCTCTCATTGGGGGACACAAGAACCATGGGTGTATGCTGCTGCCACTAGGAGGCTGACACTATGCACAAAAAAAAGTTAGCTCCTCCTCTGCAGTGTACACCCCACCGACTGGCATTATACTCTTCAGTTTAGCTTAGTGTCAGTAGGAGGTGGACACGGGTCTTTTATTAGACCCCTATCTACCTCAACGTGCGTCGTTTTTCTTTTAGGTTCTCCGGAGGAATACAGAGTGAACAGTCCCACTATGCGGACTATAAGTATGGCGTGTACTGCCACCCCGTATCCTCATAGATCCCTCAGCAGGACCATGATCCTAGCACACAAGCGTGCTTAGAAGTCCGGTCCGGCTCAAGGCCTGGCAGGCGGATTTGTCTTCTAAAAAGTCCCTTACCAGCCTGCCTTTTCAGGGTTCACGACTTTTTGGTTCCAAGCTAGACCAAATCATTAAGGACGCCACCAGGGGCACAAGTTCCCTTCTTCCCCAGTCCAAACCTCATCGCCCTCCTCCTAGACGGCAATTTCGGTCCTTTCGGCCTTTTCGACGCCTCGGGACGTCCAACTTCTTTTACCAACAGCAGCAGAGGCCACAGGCACGTCAAGAGAAGAAGTTGGTATCCTTTAGACACACTCCTTCCTGGCGTCCCCGCTACTCCCTGGGTAGATCTTCCAGGACCGGAAGATCCACCTCCGCATGACTCGCGACAAGACCCCAGTCCTCTACCCAGGCTGGGCGACCGCCTCCTCTTCTTCAGGGACGTCTGGATCTCCTCAGTAGAGGACGCGTGGGTCAGGGAAGTTGTATCCTCGGGATACAAAATAGAGTTTGTTTCACGACCTCGGGATCGTTTCTTCGAATCCCGACCTCCAAGAGACCCCGCTCTAATTCCGGGTTTCTTCGCAGCCATTGCTTCTCTCCTCAAAGCCGGGGTCATCGTTCCCGTCCCAGAAAAAGAACGGTTCACAGGTTTCTATTCAAACCTCTTTGTGGTGCCGAAAAAAGATGGCAAGGTTCGTCCCATTCTGGATCTCAAATTGCTGAACAGGAGAGTTCGTCTGAATCACTTCAGGATGGAATCCCTTCGTTCAGTAATTGCTTCCATGGAGGCTCAGGAATTTCTGTGTTCCATAGATATTCAGGACGCCTACCTCCATGTTCTAATATTCCCGGGACATCACCAATTCCTGTGCTTTGCGGTGCTCCAGGAACACTTTCAGTTCGTCGCCCTGCCGTTCGGTCTTGCAACCGCTCCCAGGGTTTTCACGAAGATCATGGCGGCACTGATGGCCATCTTGAGGGTCAGAGGCCTGGTTCTGTTTCCATACCTCGACGATATCCTCATCAAGGCTCCGTCCTTTTCTCAGGCTCACGAGAGCCTGTCCATCGTCCTCAACACCCTAGCCCGCTTCGGGTGGCTGGTCAACCGGAAGAAGTCCTGCCTTATTCCTTCTAAGCGCATCGTCTTTCTGGGCATGCTCTTCGACACTCGTCACACCAAAGTCTTCCTTCCCGAAGACAAGAAATCCATCCTTCGTCGGGACATACGCTTGCTCCACGGTCCTCGGCCTCCCTCCTTCCGATCGGCCATGAAGGTTCTGGGGAAGATGTTAGCAACATTGGAAGCGATTATCTTCGCCCAATTTCATTTGCGACCTCTTCAGCAAGCCATTCTGTCTCAGTGGGGCATGTCTGTCTTCTCCCTGGATCGTCCGATCCGACTCTCTCTCTGAGTCAAACGGTCTCTCAACTGGTGGCTGACGTCACCTCTCATCTCCCAGGGCAGGTCCTTCCTTCCAGTTCACTGGCAAGTAGTGACGACGGACGCCAGCAGTACGTGACGACGGGGTGCAGTATTTCGCCACCTGACTACTCAGGGCCGTTGGTCGGCGCAGGAGTCAACTCTGCCGATCAATGTCCTCGAGATCCGGGACATTTTTCTGTCCCTTCGTCACTGGGAAAGGATTCTCAGGGGCCTTCCAATCCGAATCCAGACGGACAACGCCACAGCTGTGGCTTAAGTCAGCCATCAGGGGGGGACTCGGAGTTCCTTGGCCCTTGCCGAGGTATCCAAGATCCTCCTCTGGGCAGAGGCAACGGTTCCGGTGATATTCGCGGTGCATATCCCTGGCGTGGACAATTGGGCCGCCAACTTCCTCAGCCGCGTGGGCCTCGTGGCAGGGGAATGGTCCTTGCATCAACAGGTCTTCCATCAGATTTGTCTTCGATGGGGGACTCCAGATGTGGATCTCACGGCATCCCGAATGAACAGGAAGGTACCTTGGTTCGTCTCCAGATCGCGCGACCCTCTCGCAGTGGGCGTCGACGCTCTGGCCATTCCTTGGTCGCAGTTCGCGCTCCCCTATCTGTTCCCACCCCTTCCATTGCTTCGCAAGCTGAAAAAGATCAAGGTGGAAGGGGTGCCGGTCATTCTCATCGCCCCGGATTGGCCCAGGAGATCTTGGTTTGCGGAGATTGTCAACCTTCTCGCGGACGCCCCCTGGCGCCTTCCAGGCAGACCCGATCTGCTGTCTCAGGGTCCGATCTGTCACCCGAATTCTCGGTCGCTCAGTTTAACGGCGTGGCTGTTTAGACCGCAGTTCTAAGAGCGTCCCACCTTTCGGACCGGGTGATTCACACTATGATCCATGCTAGGAAGCCTTTGTCTTCCAGGATCTACTATCGTACCTGGAAGTCTTCTGTTGGTGTGAGTCCAACAACGTTTCACCCATGTCCTTTTCCCTGCCTTCCATTTTGGCCTTCCTGCAGGCAGGACTGGATTCGGGCCTTGCTCTTAGTTCCCTAAAGGGCCAGGTTTCTGCGCTCTTCATCCTTTTTCAGAAGATGTTATCTTCTCGGCCACAGGTTAAGACCTTTGTTCAAGGAGTAGCCCATGCTGTCCCTCCGTACAGGGCCCCAGTGGATTCATGGGATTTAAATCTTGTGCTGGACGTTCTGAGGGGTGCCCCCTTTAAGCCTCTCAGGGAGGTTTCCCTGTCACTTCTATTTTGGAAGGTGGCCTTTCTTCTGGCCATCACTTCTGTCCGCCGCGTCTCCGAGTTGGCGGCCCTTTCTTGCCGACCTCGTTTTCTTGGTCATCCACCAGGACCAGGTGGTCCTCAGGCCTCCGCCTTCCTTCCTTCCTAAGGTGGTTTCCACCTCAACGAGGACATCGTTCTACCTTCCTTTTGTCCAGCTCCGACTCATCCTCTGGAGCGATCGTTGAACAAGCTGGACCTCGTCAGGGCAGTGAGGATCTACCTGACTAGAAAGGCTGCCTTCTGGAAGACAGATTCTCTTTTCGTCATTTCTGATGGCACACGCAGAGGCCTACCGGCTTCTAAGGCGACTATTGCTCGCTGGATCAGAACGGCTATTCTGGAGGCTGACCGGGTCAAGAACAGAGTGCCCCCTCCTGGGATAAAGGCTCACTCTACCCAGGCAGTCGGCGCTTCCTGGGCGTACACCACAAGGCTTCCACTCTACAGCTTTGCAAAGCGGCAACCTGGTCTTCCATCCACACGTTCGCCAAATTTTACAGGGTCCATACCTACGCTTCAGCGGACCCCAGCCTAGGCAGAAGGATCTTGCAGGCGGCAGTGGTGAGTCCTCTGACCTGATGGAAGTCTGTTTTCCCACCCCAGGGACTGCTTTGGGACGTCCCATGGATCCTGTGTCCCCCAATGAGAGGTGATAGAGAAAACAGGATTTTTGGTTGCTTACCGTAAAAATCTGTTTCTCGGAGCCTCCATTGGGGGACACAGCTCCCTCCCATGTTAATTTTCGCTGTTCTGTATTCTATGACTGTTCTCATGTTTACAGTTCTCATGTTTGTGGTTATGTTTCAACCTTATTGTTTTTTCTCCTACTGCTTTCTCACTAACTGAAGAGTATAATGCCAGTCGGTGGGGTGTACACTACAGAGGAAGATCTAACTTTTTTGTGCATAGTGTCAGCCTCCTAGTGGCAGCAGCATACACCCATGGTTCCTATGTCCCCCAATGGAGGCTCCGAGAAACAGATTTTGCAGACACTGTATTTCGGGGTACTGCCCCTCATCAGTGCAAAGTGGAGATCTGGTTTGGCTGATTGAGAGGCGTCTGACCGGGATCCAAGAAGTATCGTTTCTCCTTGTGGAGAGTGACATGATTAGGCTACGTTCAGACTAGCGTTGTGCGCCGCTGCGTCGGCGACGCAACGCACAACGCACGCAAAAACGCTGCGTTTTGCGACGCGTGCGTCGTTTTTTGCCGAAAATCGGACGCAAGAAAAATGCAACTTGTTGCGTTTTCTTGGTCCGACGCTTGCGGCAAAAAAGACGCATGCGTCGCAAAACGCAACAAACAAAAACGCATGCGTCCCCCATGTTAAACATAGGGGCGCATGACGCGTGCGTCGCCGCTGCGTCGCCCGACGCTAACCCGACGCACACTAGCACAACGCTAGTCTGAACGTAGCCTAAGCATGTCGAGGTGAGGAGACTTAAAGCCTATGCTGAGATCAGAATATACCTTTAATGTTCGTCAAGCATGTCATTAAATTCAGATCAGGTGTAGATAGAGAATGCTGAATTTCAACATGCCTGATCACGTTCCTATAGGAAATAACTAGTGTCTCCCCATTGAATACATGCGTGCTTTGCCAAGCCTAGCGTACGTGTTTACTTCTCAAATGAGTGTCTTTCTGATTGTTATATAGGCACCTTTTTAAAGGGTTTAAAAACAATGGCTGCTACGGCACCATACCTGTCCACTGGATGTGTGTACATTGCAGCTTTGCTGTATTGAAGATGCGATTTTTAATGACAACCTTTGCTCTGGGGTCCTTGTTGCCGGACCCCCATCATTTCTGCTTTTATAGCCATGCCAGCCTATGTTCTGGACGCACAGGGTTCATCGTTGCTCAATCGTTGCCTGGCAAGTGGCAGTAAAGTCTGCCGTGTAAATATTATCTTCCCACTAGGACCATCGCTTGATACTGGACGCTCCTCTCGGAATCATAAGTCGCATTGAAAAGATCGCCGTATCTGCCGGACGCGGAGAGAACTCTCATGGGGTTGAAATTATTTGCAAGGTAAAACCTTCTGCCTCTGCAATAAACGACAGGTTACTGTATCCAGGAAAGATATTTTTCCAGTTCTTACACTTTTTTTTTTTTTTTTAAAGGACATAAGAAACATGAGATTTGCTTACAAGCAAGATGGACGCCTTCGAAAATCTGTGTTTGAAAGTCTCCTGGGTTACGCTTTCCCTTTAAGTCACGAATTGGTAGGATTGCTGTGGGCTTTAGGTCACTCCTGTATACAGAGGGCACATCACTAGGATATGCCGTCACGCATATAACTGATGGAGGTCTGACATTTGGGGGTCCGCACTGATTTGGAGGATGAAGGGGCCGCCGTGCTGGTTCAGCATTGCAGCTGTCTCACTCACACCATCTCCCCTGCATAGATGGCCGCCCAAGGGCTGCTGTCCGGGGAAAGATAATGTGTATATAGACAAGACAAGCATTCGGTCCCGGTTATCAGCCCATGTAAACAGCCATTGAATGAGCAGAGCACTTGAGTCATTTGTGCCGGCATCAAAATCATCGGTATCCGCAGTGCATCGCCCCATGGAAATGCTGGCAGTAACGTGAGGCTATATGGGAACCGAACCATGGTATTAGAGGACACTCTACTTCCCATGCTGCAACTTTTCTTACAGGGGTTGTCCACTACCTAGACAAACCCTTTATAAATTAAGAAATGAAGCAATCCCCCTTGTAAAATAATAATTAAAAAAAAAATAAAAATGCTCACCTTCTGTACCGGCACCGTTGTAGGAATGTCGGCGCCGGGTTTGCCAGGATTTGCATGACATTAGCTGCATTGCTCACATTACATAACAATCAGTGGACGCTATCAGTCTGATGCGCTCTCACTTCCCTCAAACGGAGGACGTGAGAGCGCAGAAACCCAATTTCATCCACTGATTGGCTGCAGGGTTCACATGGCATAACAATGGCAACAAGATCACTGGAACAGTCCCAGTGCGGGAGGTTTTACAATATTTAAAAAGGAGCTGTGCAGGCAGTGAACAACTCCTTATATCCGACTAAAAATGGGTCCCTTTAAGTTAAAAAAAAAAAGTATAATGTCTCTTTTCCCATAACCTGTCACTATTCTCCCTTTCCAGCCTTTGTTTGCCTTCGAGTATAGAGAAACTTTCTCTGAAAATGGCTGGAAAGTTTATGACCCCATAACAGAATACAAAAGGCAGGTGAGTGGTTATTATTGCCTTTACCTTTGTATGCGGAATATGGAATAATGTTTAGAACTTTATTTCCATTTTTTTTTTGGAACTTTTTAGTGATCATTTTCTACCTGTTCTTGCAGGGGCTGCCCAACGAAAGCTGGAGAATTTCCAGACTGAACGATCGGTACGAGCTATGTGACAGCTATCCGGCAATACTAGTCGTCCCAGTGACTATGTCTGATGACGAATTACGGAGGGTGGCCGCATTCAGGGCCAAGGATCGGATTCCTGTGTGTACACAAGTATAAAACTGAGTGGGGGGGGGGCGTTATAAGGAAGGAGGTTATGTTGATAAGATTGAAATTTTCAGCTGCACATTTTCTGCAGTGGATTTTGTGATGAATCTGCAACAAAATCTCCTACATAATCCACCTATTTAACATGCAGAATTTGCTGCGCATTTGCCATGATTTTCAGCACATAAAATTACAGGTCAATTTCCACTACAAACTCAGAGATCCCCCCCCCCAGCACAAGGCACAGCGCACTGTATCCCTTTTGACTGGTAGTCTCAGACTATACACAGCATACATTTGTTTTAGGAGTTACTTAAAGCCCCATGTTGGTTGATATTTATAATAAAGATTTCTTCTCTTAGGTTCTATCATGGATTCATCCAGAGACTCAGGCTTCAATCGTGCGGTGCAGCCAGCCCATGCCAGGAGGCAGTGGGAAGAGGTGCAAGGAGGATGAGAAGTATCTGCAGTCCATCATGGACGCCAACGCACAGTCCCACAAAATATTTATTTTTGATGCAAGACCTAGTGCTAATGCCATCGCAAGTAAGGTAAGTCACAGCTCAAGATTTAAAAGAAAAATGTAGACATTCATAAAATTTGCTTGTCACCATTTTTTTAAACATTTTTACACCGATGGAGCTGTTCAGGAACTTGTGTTTTTTCGTGGTGACCTGACTGCTTTATTGATACCATTTTGGGACAGATACAAAGATTTTTAGTTTCAATAGATTTTTATTTTCTCAATAAAATTTAACAGTAATTGTCCCTTGCAAGGGATTATCATTCAATTGTAAATCATGTAACATAAGGACATGAGCCGTATAAGAACGACTAAACTTAACTTATTCAAAGTAATCATTAAAACAATAAGACATAGACAAAGAAGGATAACACGTAAGGATGGGGGGGGAGGGGGTTAATAGCCATTGAGCATTTTGCAACAGGAATGAGTGCAAACAGAATCAAAACCATCACAAGGATAATAATAAGGTCTGCTCCAGGTTACTATTAACATCCAGGTCTATCCAAGGTCGCCAAGTCTGGTAAAAAATGTCCCATGTGTCGTTTCTCGTGGCCTGGATACGCTCATAGAGAAGTATGGTGTTCATCTTGTCCATTACCGCCGTCAGCGAAAGCGAGGGAGTCTTCCATTTCGATGCAATGTGTAGTTTTGCTGCCATGCAGAGCTGGGCAACCAAATTGTGAAATTTATTGGAAGAACCCGGTATCTTAGTCCCTAGAAGAAACACTGTAGGGTTTAATAAAACTCTCTTGCCGGACATTCTCTCCACCACAGATCGCACCCCTCTCCACAGTGCCGAGACCACCGAACATCCCCACCAGACATGTTCTAGGTCGCCCCGCGCCCCACATCCCCGAAAACAACGATCTGATGTGTTAGGGTATATGGTGTGCAATTTACTTGGAACTAGATAGGTTCTGTGCAAGAGCTTAATAGATGCCTCAATTAACGAAGTTTGACAACTTCCCCTGGTAAGTGTAATACAACTTCTACGCCATTCCTCTAAGAACATCGATATATTCAGATCAGCCTCCCACTGCTCCATGCATTTTAGTTTTTCATCTCCCTGGGTGTCATTTAAGGATGAGTAAATGAGTGAAATGGTTCCTCTTCCCAAGGGGTCTATCATACATCTTTGTTCATAGTTAGTCGGGCGCGGAGGGACCCTATGTTGTAATATCTGGTTAGCAAAATGAAATATTTGACATAAGCGTAGTGCCTCTCTTGCTGGTGGGGTGAATTTCTGAGTAAACTCTTGTCGGGTAAGCAACGTGTGAAAAGGGGTGCAAAGCTGCCTCAAAGCGAGGATGCCATTCGAGATCCACCATGAGAACGGGCGGGGGTCCAGCCCTGGCAAAAAGTCAGGATTATGGAAAAGGTGCGTCATCAGGGAGGATTTAGATTGGAGATTATGCTTAAATCTCTCTTTTCGCCAAATGATTAAGGAATGGAAAGTGAATGGGGCTGCTATGTGTATACCCTTTGGGAGTTTTTGCATAGTCCAAAGAAGGCCCGGAAGGGAAAAAGGTGTCAACAAAAAGGACTCCAACTCAATCCATCTAGGTTGAGTGTTTTTGTCAGTGCAGGACGATGCTAGCTGGGCTAGTTGAGCCGATTTGTAATACAGCATAAAGTTGGGCAGCGACAATCCACCCAACCTCCTGTGTCTAAATAGGGTTTTTTGTCTGATCCGGGGTCTCTTTCCCTGCCAAAAGGAATTTTGAGATCATGATATGGATCTCATGTATTGTTCTAGACGGTATCGGAATGGGTAGGGACCGGAAGAGATATAAAAATTTTGGGAGGGAAACCATCTTAATGGCATGTAACCTGCCGAGCCAAGAGAGCGTCATGGAGGACCATCTAGCAAGATCTGATTGGAGACTCTTTATTAACGGGAGGTAGTTCCATTTAAATAGGGACGACTTATGCGGGGTCAAGTTTACTCCCAAATAGGTTAGGTAATGATCTTTTTTAGTGAATTTAAATTGGGAAACTATGTTATTCTGCACTTCTCTTGGGGTATTGATGAATAGGGCCTCCGACTTATCTATGTTAATTTTGAGGCCTGAAATCATCTCAAAATCATGTAGGACTGTGAATAGGTTCGGGAGTGTGGTAATTGGGTTGGTGAGTGTCAGAAGTAGGTCGTCCGCAAAAAGGCTTGTTTTATACTGCTTGCCCAGGTCTCGTGGCCCATGTATATTGGGGTTAACTTGGATTGCCTCTGCCAGGGGCTCCATAGCTAATGCAAACAGGGCGGGGGACAGTGGGCAACCTTGTCTCGTGCCTCGCTGTATATTGATAGGAGTAGGTTTATTAGAGGGTAGTTTTAAATAGGCCGTAGGACTATCGTATAACAATTTAAGGCTTGATATAATGTTTGGTGGAATGCCAAATTTTGCCAGGACTTCGAATAGGTAGGACCAGGAGATCGAATCAAAGGCCTTCTCTATATCGAGAGCTAACACCAAAAGGGATTGTTTGAGGTGGTTAGCTGAGTGTATGAGGTTAAGATTTCGTCTGATATTATCTGGGCCTTGCCTTTTGGGTATAAATCCTACTTGGTCGCGGTGTATTAGCCCAGGTAGAATGGTATTAAGCCTGGTAGTGATGATGGACGTGAACATTTTTAAGTCTACATTCAATAGAGAGATGGGTCTGTAATTTTTGGGGTATAGATGGTCTTTCTTTGGTTTAGGGATAATTGTCACATGAGCTGTATAGAATTCAGATGGCATTTGCTTTCCATTTAGTAGAGCATTACAATATTGTTGGATGTGGGATGAAAGTACGTCCCCAAATTTTTTATAATAGATCGCAGTAAGGCCATCGGGCCCGGGGGCTTTATTTTTTTTTAGATTTTTAATTGTTAGTGTTACCTCCTCCACAGTGACAGGGGTCTGAAGGGAGGCAGCAGCTGGGGTGGATATTTTAGGAAGTGCCAATTTTTCTAGAAAAGAATGAAGATGTCGCGGAGGGGGGTGTTGGGGGGCAGTATATAGCGTTTGGTAGTATTTGTGAAATGTATTATATATTACTTCTGGGTGGGCCGTAATATGACCAGTCGGGTCCTTGATGGAGGGAATATTATTTAAAAGTTCCCTTTTCCTGAGCATACGGGCCAGCATGTTGCTGGGCTTGTTGGCGTATCTGTAGAAAGATGATTTAATCCATGTCAATGTTTTTTCAGTTCTGTTTGTTAATAGCGTATTTAATTGTAGTTTAACATCATGGATCTGTTTGATTAAGTAGAGCGACATATTAGTTTGGTTTGCCTGTTCCAACTTAGAAAGTTTGTTTTCCAATTGTAACTGTTGTTCCGATCTTTGTTTCTTTTTAGTAGAGGCAATTTTAATTAGAGATCCGGTTATGAATTTTTTTGTGCGCCATCCACACAGAGCCAGGTGAAACATCCCCAGTGTTATTGGCCTCAAAATAGATATTTAGGTCTTTTTTAATGTCTGCTAAAATGGTAGGGTCAGTAAGCAGGGACTCATTCAACCTCCATTTGAATAGTCTAGAGGTTACAATGTCAAATTTGAACATTGATAGGACAACGTCGTGATCTGACCATGATGAAGGGATATGCCTAGAAAAGAGGATCGAGGGGAGGGTTGCAGCAGAAGTTAGGTGAAGGTCTATTCTTGAGTAGGATTTTTGCGCTGGTGAGTAGTAGGTGTATCCCCGTGTGGGCCCATTTAGCTCCCTCCAAGCATCCGCAATATGATTTTCCTTCATCAGTTGAAGGATCTTTTTCCTATTGGCTTTTGTTATGTCCGTACGCCTTAAGGAGCTGCTATCTAGTGATGGGTTTATAGTAAGGTTGAAATCGCCACACCAGATAAGGTGTTGGTATGTGAGTGGGGTGAGTTTTGATAAGATTAGTTGAAAGGTGTGGATCTGAGCCTCAGCTGGAGAGTAACTATTGATGATGCATATATTGAGGCCCTGGGAAGTTCCAAGGAGGATGACAAATCTACCCTCTGGGTCAGAGTATGTGTTAGTGCAGTGAAATGGGAAGTTATTTCTGATAAAGATAGCTACACCTCTCCTCTTGCGGTCCCAGGACGACAAATAATGTTGTGAGAAGTGTGAGTCAAAGTACTTTGGGAATGAGGAGTTAGTGAAATGAGTCTCCTGCAAACATATTATATCAGGTTTCTGTTTCTGATAATCTAGAAAAGCCTTCTTGCGCTTTATAGGCGAATTGAATCCCCGGACATTGTGAGAAAGGACTCTACACATGTTTAAATGTGTGTCTATTGCTAATGAATGTGAGGTAGTAAACTAAGGTCACAATAGCCTCTATCCCATCACTGCGTTTGGTTATTTTGAAATTATAACGACTATTTCTAAAGGAAAACATAAGGAAGGAGACAGACATGGGGAAGACAGCAACAAACAAAACAGATAGTACAGTCAAAAGGACACTAAGTCCAAGTATTATGGTGATCTGGGTTCCCATAATAAGTAGTAAACCAGTGGTCACCAATTTCAGGCAGCATGTAATAACTCCGAGGGTCCCAACCCCTGTGGGAGGTTAGTAAAACAACAAAAAAAAAAAAAAAAAAAAAAAAAAAAAAAAAAGGGGGGGGGGGAAGGGAAAAGCGAAGGGGAGGGTAGGTGGAATTTGGATAATTATAATAAACTTGTGGTATGTAAACCAGGCACAGATTGTTAGTATACTCATCTGGATCTGTTAAATAATAGATAGGACAAGTTCAGGTATTGTAGAGACCGCAATTGCGAAACGAGTCACAACTTCCTTTCATTTCCCTTGCATTTTGGCTTCTTGTTCTGGGGGAGTCCTTCCATTCCCTTATCGGTCTGGATCTTCTTTGGGGTAGAGGGGGGATGTCGGTGGAAATCGGTATTCCCGCTTTAGTTAGGGCCTGTTTTCCCTCCTCCAATGACCGGCAGACATACAATTATGAATTAGTTGTAAAATTTAGGGCGAAAGGGAACCCCCATCGGTATTTAATCTGAGCTCCCTGGAGGGAGGCTGTGATGGGTCTGAGTGATCTCCTTCTGGCCAGCGTGGCCGCCGCAATGTCCGCATAAATATGGACAGTATCCGGTAAGCCGGGCAATGCAGGCTGGTTTCTGGCTGCCATTAGAATTAGGTCTCGCGTTTCCTCGTAGTGTAGTTTTAATATTACGTCTCTAGGTATTTCACTCGAACGAGGCCTACCCAGGGCCCTGTGAATTCTAGTGATATGGAGGAGAGTTGGATCCAAGTCAGGCAGGAGCGCTTTAAATAGAGCGGTCGCTGTATCCTCAAGGGCGACTATATGTTCAGGGAGGCCTCTTAATCTCAGGTTGCCCCTGCGTGACCTGTTTTCGTAGTCTTCACACCGAAGCTCTAACTCAGTGATGCGGTCGGTGTGGCGCTTAAGTGTGTCATGGTCCTCCTCCAATGCATCAGTTATAGCCTCCACCTTCTCCTCTAGGCAGGTTGTGCGCTGCAGAACGTCCTGTAGCTGTGTCGCTATACCTTGCATGGCAGAGGACAGCTCCGTCCGGAAGGTCTCCTGCAATGATTTTATAAGCGTCGCTGTGAAGACTGTGGTCTCTGAGTTTGCGGCTGCTTCTCTCTGTTCTCCGTCTCCCTCTGTCATCAGGGCTTCAGCCGGAGATGGGGCGGCCGCGGCGGCCATTTTGGAAGCGTTGCCGCTTGAGAGGAGCTCCGATATGGAGCGGCCTGCTGGCTGAGTTGCACTGCCTTTTTTAGGCATTACCGTCTGCCGCACTCCCGGGAGTGTAGGTGATCCGAAGGCGGTGTTTCCGCTGTGTCCTGGTTGCTGGAAGTGGTTATTTCGGGACCATCGGACAGAGGAGCTTAGCGCGACATGTCCGCCGCTGCCAGAGTCCGCGCATGCGCCAGATACAAAGATTTTTGTTCTTTATTATTGCATTATTTTTCTTTTTGTGGTGTCATGACCACAGGAAAAAAACGTAGTTTTGGCTTTTCAACTTTTTTTTCCAACAGCGTTAACTTATCAGGTTAATTATTATATATTTATACGGGGTCGGAGACTGATTTTGTCTTTTAAGGGTTTACAGCAATGGGGGGAGCTCTACTCTGCTGAATGCTGTTAGCAGCAGATGATAGCTGTGTAACATATCCATCCTCAGCTCCGGCGCTTAGATAAAAAAAAAATTGGCACCCCGATATTGTACGTACCAGTATATGCTATGTCGGGAAGGGGAAAAATAAATTGACCTCTCGTCGTTGATCTCTGAGGAAAGCCAATTACACATGTCCGACATTCATGGTCTGAGTACGAACCACAATGTTTGAAGCATCCGCTTCAATGTGCAGCCGAGATATGTGCTAAAATATATTTTTTTTATATTTTGCTGTTTGTGCATATATTTGTGTTTCTTCAGAAACTTTGTATAACTTTGTTATACTATGCCTGAGGAGGGACCTAAGAAGTCCCAAAAGCTTGCGTTGTAACATCATCTATTTTATTTTTGTTAGCCATTAAAAGGTATCATAACTACAAGATTATCTTGTTTTTTCACACTGATAAATTAAATACCGTAATACTCATTGAAATATAAAAACTGTTTCTAAATACTTTTGCATAACAAAAAGTTATGCTTTATCTACTGTCAGGATTCCAAGATGGCAGCTACCATCAATCACACCCTGTCCTAGATTTTAGATGACAGTCAGTAGGAGTAGGATGGCAGGGTGAAGAGTGAGACAGAGGTCACGTCAGAGCAGCGTCCCATCAGGCATCATAAACGCACATTGCTCCATTCAGTCAACCTGACAGCTCGTGGAGCGGAGCCAGACTAAAGGAGAAGGGCAACTTATTTCTTTAGCTGACTGAGAACAGACGTCCATCTCAGTCAGCCTGACAGATTTAGGGCATCTGTCTGGTGCTTCATGCAGTCTGTCATAATGCCTGTCCTGGCAGTTGCAGTTGACGTACATTTACGTCATAAATCGTGTCCCTGACTTTGATGCCGGCTCTCACGCCGAACCTGCATCTTTCCCTGCAGATGATGGCTGAGTTATTCAGTCATCATCTGCCTCTAAAAGCCACGAGTGGTAACATGTTAAATGCTGCTGTCAATCTCTGACAGTGGCATGTAACACGTCCCGACATGAGAGATCTTCATTCCAAATGCCCATTGATATTCAGTAATGTGATCGCGTGGCGCCGATAAGTTGCCATGACAGCTGGGGGTCTGCTGAAGACCTTCATGCTTGTCCTGACAACTCTCCTGCGAAAGCAATCAATTAGCTGGTGTTCATAGGAGACTGTAATTTTTGCCATACAAAGCAGTGCTATCAGACGATCCAAGTCCACGAAGGGGACTATTAAATCAGGTAAAAATTGAGAGAAAAAAGTTTACCAAAGTCCAAAAGTGCTAATCACCCCTCTTTTGCCCCATTAAAAATAAAACAAAGAAAAAAAGCACAAATATTGGCTTTTGCTGCGTTCATAACAGTCCAAAGGTGTAATAAGAAAAAAAAATCTAAATGCTAGGATTTAGGGGATTTTTTTGCAGCAACATTGCAATAAAATGTAATAAGAGGCGATCAAAACATTGTATCTACCCCAAAATGGTATCAATAAAAATGTCAGCTCAGGCGCAAAAAATAAGCCATCACACAGCCTTATACTCTGCACAACTTACATATACCACCACCTTATAAATTCATATACGTGAATTACACCCCTAAATCAATAGCAAACTGGTGGGTGGTTTCTATTGTTTTGGCAACTCAAGGGCTCTGCAAATTCGAAACGGCGCTAGCAAATGATTTTAACAAGGTCTGCACTTCAAAACATCACTCTTTCATTTTTGGGCACTGCCATGCGTCCAAACAGTAGTTTTCCCCCACATATGCGGTATCGGTATACTCGGGAGAAATTGTACAGCAGTTTTTGGACTGGTGTCACTTTTAGCCATTTACTGTCATATAGACCCCTCAAAGTCACTTCAAATGTGATGTGCTCCCTACCAAAATTGGTTTTGTAATTTTTGGTGGAAAAATGAAATTGCTGGTAAACATTTAACTCTTATAATTTCCTTAAAAAAAAAAAAAATTGTTTTTGTCTGTTCTGCAGTCGAAAGGTGGAGGATTTGAGAGCGAGGATGCCTACCAGAACGCAGAGCTGGTCTTCCTAGAAATCCACAATATTCACGTCATGAGGGAGTCTCTGCGAAAGCTGAAGGAGATCTCATATCCCATCATTCAGGAATCTCACTGGCTGTCTAACCTCGAGTCCACTCACTGGCTGGAACATATCAAGGTGGGCATTAAAGGGGTTGTGCCATAAACCATATTTATCACATGTCCAAAAAATATATGATAAATGTATGATCGCTGGAATACAGCTGCTGGAGCCCCCCCACTGTCAAACACGTGCCACCATTGCTAATTACTGGGGGCTTAATAAAGGTGCGCCTTTTAATCAACATATATCACCGAGAGATGATCTAACGAAAAAAAAAAAATATTTCCATGCAAAATCCCAAACCCTCCCCTAAGCCCAACATGTAATTTAGAAAGAATAAAAAAATTGCACCAATTTAAAAGCACCACTAGATTTTGGGGTTGCCCAGATTTTGGGGCTTTTTGTTTCTCTTAAATGCCTGTATTTGGGGCTAGAATTCATTTTTGCGATTGGGTTTCATTAAAAATGTTGCAACATTTGCTTTATATAGCCTCAGTGTTGCATTGTGTATTGCTAGCTGCAGAATGAGTTACCGTATTTGTCGGATTATAAGACGCCCTTTTTCCCCCAATATTTGGGAGTAAAGTTGGGGTGCGTCTTATAATCCGAATTATCGCTGCGGTGGAGTTTACCGGTTGTGTTGGAGCAGGGTCGCTGCTGCTGGATGCTTCTGTCAGCGGAGGCAGGCGATGGTGGCAGCGGAGGCAGGAGTCGGGCGATGGCTGCAGGCCCCAGGCTGATATGACGAGGTGCTCAGTGGTGCAGTGAGCACCTTCTGGTGACAGCTGCAGGCACAAACAGGAGTCTATGAGATAAAAAGAAAAAGACCATCTAATGTGTTTCTTCTGTAGTGCATAATGTCCAGTGCGCTGAGAATTGCTGACAAAGTGGAGTCGGGGAAGACCTCTGTAGTCGTTCATTGCAGCGACGGCTGGGATCGCACCACGCAGCTCACCTCGTTGGCTATGCTCATGCTTGATGGCTACTATCGGACTATCCGAGGATTCGAAGTGTTAGTGGAGAAAGAATGGCTAAGCTTCGGGCATAAATTCTTCCTTGTGAGTGATCATTATAATATTTTGCAATTCCTTTGCGTATAACCCATCTTCTCTTCCCAGATTCACAACTTCTTCTGTCATTGTAGAGGGTCGGACATGGGAACAAGAATCATCCAGACGCCGACAGATCCCCAGTGTTCCTGCAGTTTATGGACTGTGTGTGGCAAATGACACGACAGGTACGGTGCCAGAGATAAAACACTTGGTTTCCTTGATATCAGCAGTTTGCTCAACTTTACTCTAAAGTATAATGAGTAGAGATGAGGAAGACGATTCATAAGACCCAGTCCAGTAGCCATGTCAGTAGCCCGTGGCCACGGGACAGCCTCCTCTTACCTACCTTTTTGGATCAGACATCATCATGTAGGAGGCGGATTTGCCGTGCTCCTATCTGGCAGCCATGAAATACTGACCCAGCTGCTGGAACGGATCCTATGAAAGGATTTATTAATCTCTAATAAAGAGGTCGTCAAGTTCTTCCTCGATTTCAGGGGGTTTCATTAATAGCTTCCATTTGATGTGTTCACAAGGAAAAGCTGTCGCAGTGGAACATAGGGTTCCATTGTAAATATACACCACATTTATGGGACTAATTTTGGTCACTGGACGCTCTGATGGCCTCCCTTGGGCTTTCGGTGCCGTCTGGCTACACTTAGCCGGTACCTGTGAACGACACACACAGCCTCCGTTTTCTATTATCAATGTCTCGCTTTAGTAAATGGGAAACCTATTTCTGTACGGCATGAGAAATGTCCATGCCACCACTCGGCAGAGTTAACCTTACACCTTCCTTCTATGTCCTCAGTTCCCGCACGCCTTCGAATTTAACGAGCATTTCCTCCTGACTATTCTGGATCATCTCTACAGCTGCTTGTTTGGGACATTTCTCTGTGACGGCGAACAACAGAGAGTGGAAGAGGTGAGATCCGTGCACGTCACCGATAACCGTAAATGATCGGTGTAATTATTTCAGGAGAGAGAAGGGGCGGTTGTACAAGAGTAGCAAAACGTGAAAACATGGCCGCTTTCCTCCAGAAACTCCACCACATCTGTTTGAACTACACTGATGCAAGCGGTGCTAAGTTGCAGTTTCGTATTTTTTTAACAAAAATTATAAGTCATTTGATCTACTGATCGCATGTGATGTCATGCAGGGGGAGCAGCACTTCTGTTATTTTGATGATCCGCTCCTATGATGTAGCCAAATTAAGAAATATGTAGATAAACTTTTGTCTTTAATGTTTAGAAGTATTTTACAGGCCCCCATACGCATTATATAACAGTCGGCCGAACCCATTGATTTCGGTGGAATCAGCCAACAGTCTAATTAATGTGTATGGGGGCCTCCTGACATGAGCTCCTGATACAGCCTGTTCCATTTGCACCTTTTCTATTATTTCATTTGCTCTTTTATTTACGGTGAGTAAACTTTTGCTTGGCTTTGTCAGTTTTTTTTTTTTTTTTTTATCTGCTTTATGAACGTGGATTTCTTATCCAGATGCTTTCACCTAATTAATAAATTGACACCTTTCAAAATGTTGAAAAATGTTCTCTCCGTCCTTCAAAATCAGAATTTATTTTTGCGTAGTTGAAGACTAATGCGTCTTGTTTTAAAAGGGTCGTGCTTCTTTTTGATTTAAAAAAGCGCAAAAAAATAAGAGTGATTTTGTGTAAAATTTATCAACCCTCATGCGCGATTTTGAAGGACGTGTCACCAAAAAAAATAAAATACAGCAACAAACACCACAAGCCAAGGCACAAAAGAAAAGTCACTTACAAATGAATCCTGCAACGTTTTGATTGCATTCGTTCCACTTTGGTATCTTTTGGGGACCAAATTTAGCATAAAACATTGATCCTGGCAATTTTCTTCTTTTTTATTTTATTTTGCTTTATTTTTCATTACTTTTCAGTAGTTTTTGCCATCAGTTTCTGATTTATTTTTTTTCCTCTCTGTGATTCCTTATTTTAGTCTATACTACAAGAGACGATTTCTTTGTGGTCCTATGTCAACAGCCAACTTGAAGACTTCGCCAACCCTTTCTTTGTGGATTACTCTGACCACGTCTTGTATCCTGTGACCAGCACTAGACATCTGCAGTTGTGGACTGGATACTACATAAGGTGGAATCCCAGAACTAAACTTCCGGTGTGTATCCTTCTTTATTTTATCTATGATACCTGTAGATACTTAATCCCAATGTTACCCAATAGAATAAGATAGAAAAAATTACTTTATAAGGGCTGTTTTGTAATTCCCTGCACAGCAAGTGGCCGTATATTATATTAGCAGCTTTTCTCCCCAGAACATAATGGGGAGGGTGCAGGTGTATAGAGCAGGAGCTGAGCCTTCTCCACACAGTGCAGGTGCCGGCTGTGTTGTACAGCCAAAACGTGCAACTTAAATACTGCTATCAATCTCTAACCGAGGCATTTGAAGCGCTACCGTGGTTTTTCATTTCCTAAATCTATAGTACACATGAAAATAAGCAATTTTGTGATATATCTTATCAGAGAAATCTGCTTTTTTTGTCCTGTGCCAAAATTGATCAGTCATTATCAAAATTCTCAGTTCACAGGTAAAATTTGTCTTCAGTGAATGCAAACTTTCCCATTACTGAGCTAGGAAATGACAGATAGTGCGCAGAACGTTCAATGGAGAACTATAACAATCATTTTCTCTAGCTTCTCCCTCTCCATGGAATTTTATAAGCACTAATGGTCACCTATCTCAGTAATGCGGAATCCGTCTCCACTGAAAGCAGATTTTACAGATTCTATCTATAAGGTGAGGGAGAAAGATCAGTCCAGTAGGAGAAAGAATCAAATTTCTCTGATAAGATATATTATAAAGTTTAGGTTTTTTTTTTAATTTTCATGTGCACTATTGATTTATGAAATAAAGTGTAACCGTCGGTTTAATTTTTAAGTGCCATGAACCCTGCAACAATTCTCCCATATCTATTCAATACATCTCGGGGTGCCGATGATCTGCCTTGGCAGCTTGAGGGAATTTCGAAAGCCCTCTATCTGTGTCATTTTGGTGCTCCTGTAAGCCCGATGTAGGCAAACAGCTGGCAGAATCTGGATGAGAGGTGTGTATCACCAAGTCTCGGAGACATAAGACTCCAATACTTATAGGTGCTGAAAGGTTTAATAGGACCAGTATGGGTTTGGGGTTTTAGGAACGACTAGAAGAGATGGGCGAGACTATCATTCCCACCATCTAATCCTGCAGGTGCTGCTGATATTATTATTATTTATTATTATAGCGCCATTTATTCCATGGCGCTTTAGATGTGACATTTTATAAGTGCCTGGGAGTAGATACTTGTGTCTGAGAATGAAAGGGAAAAGACGTGATCTGCTGCTCAGTCTCTGCTGGAAGCGCAGGACTGAGACTCAGTTGGGTGAGCCCGGACCCTCTATGGGATGGCATATTGTAATGTAATATTTTTTTTTTACTGGAGAAAAGATTGCTTTACTTCCTGTTGAATGATTATGGACTCAATAAACCTTCCTGCTTGCACAAGAAACTGTTTGCCTGTGTGAACGCTGCTGACTGCCAAAGAGCGGATTCCCAACAATTGGTATTTGAAGAGCAGGCAGGAATCCCAATGACCACAGGTGATTGCTGGGTAAGGCCATGTTCACACTATGCGGTTTTTACTGCGGAACCGCAGCGATTTTGCTGCTGCGGGTCCACAGCTGTTTTCCATGCAGGGTACAGTACAATGTTACCCTATGGAAAACAGAAACCGCAGTGCACATGATGCGGAAAAACCTGAAAAAAAACGCGCTGAATTGCTGCGGAAAAAAAGGACCATGTCACTTCTTTGTGCAGAATCGCAGCGATTCTGCACCCATAGAAATGCATTGATCCGCTTACTTCCCGCATTGGGGCTGTGCCCACCATGCGGGAAGTAATGCGGATAATGTGCGGATTGTACCCGGGGTGGAGGAGAGGAGACTCTCCTCCAGGCCCCGGGAACCATATTTGTATTAAAAAAAAAAGAATTAAAATAAAAAATCATGATATACTCACCTCTGAAGTCTCAGCACTGCACGCGGCCGTCCGGTCTCAGGTTTGCTATGCGACCAGGACCTTCGGTGACGTCGCGGTCACATGACCGTGACGTCACCGAAGGTCCTGGTCGCACAGCATCTTTGGAACCGGACCGCCGCCTGCAGCGCCGAGGAGATCGCGACGTCAGAGGGTGAGTATATCATCATGATTTTATTATTTTTAACACTACTATTGATGCTGCATATGCAGCATCAATAGTAGGGGTAAAATCCCGCAGCGGAACCCGCAGGACAAACCGCGATAAATCTGCAGGGATAACCGCAGCGGGTTTGCTTTGCAGATTTATCAAATCCGCTGCGGGAGAACCCGCAGGATAAAAAGGAACGTGTGAATGTGGCCTAAAACTGTATTTCTTGGGTGAAGGCAGCTGCAGCAGTGCAAACACGGCCTAGAAGCATGGAGGAGCTGAGTAAGCAGCTAGTCCAGGATAATCGGCACCAGCAATTGCAGCAGACCCAACAGGAAACCAACAAATTCCTGACCAGTTTCAGCAGCAAATGGCTCTGAACAGCTGCGGACAGGAAAGGGTTAACTTCCATAGGTTGATTGTTGTCTCTTTTCCCCATAGGACACCACCAATGGCCGCTGCAAGGATATCCTCGCCAAACGTGCCGAGCTGCAGAAGAAACTGGAAGAGCTTCAGCAAGAGATGAGCAACCGCTCGCTGTCCTCCGAGCGAGGAGGGTCGGTGGCGTCCGTCACTCAGACCGTTGTTTGATACCACTATGGTGCTCGATGTAAGGAGTTTTCTAAAGTCTTACTCATGGTTGAGAGCATAAATACATACATTTTATAGCAGACTAACATAGGCATTGTTAAAGATACTGGAAGGAAAAAAAAAATTCCAGAGACAGCGCCACTCTTGTCGGTGGGCCGTGCTTGGTATTGCAGCTTGGTTCCAACCATATCTAGTGCTGAGACTACAGGAATGCTGGCTGGCAGGTTTACTATAAAACCTTATACTGTGCTGCACAAGGCCGACCCCGGCTGGATAGTTTTACTATGAGAAAACATTTGAGGCCGGTCTCAGCGACTCGTACCCCACTCCGCAGGATTGACCGGTCTCTCACTATGTGTGTGTGTGTAGGGACAGACCTGTCATTCTACAGGATCAGGGCAGAGAGAAGGCGCTGAGGTCCAAGTCCCCTATAAAGTAGCGCTCCACCTTTTCTTTAACAGTCATTAAAGGGTATCTCTAATGACATA